>NC_064861.1:41025736-42413711 GCF_024139225.1 Suncus etruscus
CCTCACTTTAGTATAACACATCAATGTTTATCATCATAAAGAAAAAAACTCCATCAAGCTTCATATCCTTTTATCTTCTTTGTAACCACATTTCTGAAAAGTATAGTTTCCTTGTTTTTCTACTACTCATTTATTTATAGTCCATCTCCTCTCTCCATCACTTTTTAGTAACTGTCTTGATTTCAGCCTTATAGTCCACTGGGTCATAGCAGATGCTTTTCATACTTTATTTCACTAAATTTCTCTTTGGTTATTGAGGATCTTAACTATTTCTGGAGTGTTTTTTCTTTCCTATTATCTCATTTATCTTTCTGATTCTCTTTTTTACTTCTTTTACAGTACTTCTTAGTAGACTTTGTGTTTTCTTCATCTTCTGCCATCTCTTAAACATTACAACTGTCTTGAAACTCATGCTTTCCATCTAGTCATAGCTTTAGTTACCATTGTTAACTCCATCCTCTCTCTTTAATTCAAAATTTAGTGCATCTATCTTCCATTCCTCTTCTGTGTCATTAACTTTGACTAGCATATTTAGCCTCCAAGTTTTAAGTCTGTCCCTTCTGATTAACTCCCTAGATTAGATTCATAACCTGGACAGTTATACTACTCAGGGGATATATGACAATATATGCATTTTTATTGTTGCAGTTTGATAGATGTCATAAGTGATCAAGAATGTAGAGTAGCATCCAAAAATCTTAAAATGCGCAAGATAACCTTATAACAAAAAATATTTTATCTAAATTGCCAAAAGCAATGAATTTGAGAAACAAGTTTAGGCAGTAATCTTTTTTTAATTGTCCTCAGCAGTCTTTTCATTGGTTTCATATTTCTTCTCCTTTGATGCTCTTAAAACTACAAACTGCTATTTAGTGAATAAATCTAATAAATATAATGATCCAGCTTAATAAAATGCTTCACCAGTGCTTCCTTGTCACTTCCAAATCCAAATCACAGTCTCTTAGCATGACTTCACAGGCTCTTCTTGAGAGCTTGTTTGGAGGTTCTAGCAGGGGAGTGCAGCTACTCCTATACCCTCGACCGAAGAACGGTCCATCTCTATTCGGGGAAGGCCATCCTCTTCAACCGAGCGGGCAGCTTTGGGAGGGGCGCACATGGACCGGTGAGGGAGGAAGGGGACACCTGCCTAGCCAGCCAGATCAGCCGAATCAACCCTGGCGATCAATGGGGTGACAGATGTCACAGCCAGATCACCCTCACATCCACAGGCTCTTCTTTTTTTTTTTTTTTTTTTTTGGTTTTTGGGCCACACCCAGTAACGCTCAGGGGTTACTCCTGGCTATGTGCTCAGAAGTTGCTCCTGGCTTGGGGGACCATATGGGACACCGGGGGATCGAACCGCGGTCCGTCCAAGGTTAGCGCAGGCAAGGCAGGCACCTTACCTTTAGCGCCACCGCCCGGCCCCCCCACAGGCTCTTCTTGACCTGGCTGGCCAGACCTGCTTTTAGGCTCTCATTTCTGTTATTTCTTCCTTATTCATTCAAAAAAAATACTAAATTTATATTAGTTTAAAAAACTGTATATTATTATTTCTTCGCCTATATGGAGTTTCTGGAGCTCATCTCCCTGGGGAAATTCATTGATCAATAGTTAAATCATTTTGTTTCATCCATATTTTACTCTTAAAGTAGGCTTAGGTAGGTCTTTCATTCTCTCAGTTCCTAATATATTCTTGTAGGTATTTCATATAAGTTGTTTATTTACTTGTCTTCCAGTTAGTCTGTGTGCCTTTTACAACAATTTCTTTATCTCTTTCTTTTTAGCCCAGTGTCTAGTTGATACTAGACATTATAATGTACTTTATAAATATTTATTGACTGAATAACTGCTGTTTGATAAAATTATTTTTGGATAACAATTCACTGAAAAAATTAATACAGTTAAACTACTTATAAAATCAATTCAGTATTTATTATTATAATCTTTTATGTTTATCCTGTGCATAATTATTCTAATTATTAATTTTTAAATTTTATTATTTTCTGTTTTAGCTATTTGACGGCATTGAATGTGAATTTCCCATATTTTTCCTTTACATGATTATTGATGGTAAGTAAGATCTTCTGAAATTTAAGTTATTGGGTAGCAATTGTTTAAAAGAGATGGAAGTGAAATGTGACTTCTTTCAGCTGACAATAAAAGGTATACTTCAATGATTTGCATTTTTAATGCCTTTTCTGAATGAATTTTAAATAATTTACAGAATTACATTCCAATATGAGCTGTTGAAATTGATATAAATGTTTCACATTTACGGACAAAAGTGTGACTATAAATAATGAATATTCCAATACATAACGTTGCTTCTCTTTCTTGGCTATTGTGGTAAATCAGATATACATGAACTCATTTGCATTTCCACCATAGTATATAATTTTCCTTTCATCTCATAACACATATCTCATGTGTTGTTTTTGTTTTTTTAATTAAATATTTTTATTTAAAGTATTGTGATTTGCAAAGTTACTCATAATAAGTTTTAGACGTAACAATGTTTTAACACCAATCCACCACTGGTGTCAATCTCCCTCTACCAATATTCCTAGAGCCACTCCCATACATCCAACCAACCCACTGCGTTACAACAATGCCATCATAACAGGCACGTTTTTAAGATTGGTTATTAAAGTTTGGGTCTCATGATTTCATTATGTGTCCCCTCCTTTTTTTTTTAACAAAAGTAGAACCATTCTAAATAGTTATATAAGTCTTGCTTTGATTTGAATTTTCCTAGTGGTTTGTAATGTTAAACATCTTTTCTGTTATCTTTTGAACACTTTAATATCCTCTTAAGAAAGATGTGTACTTGGGTCTTTCCTTTGTTTAAAATTAAAGAGATTAATGAGGGGGCCAGAGTGATAGCACAGTGGTAAGGCATTTGCCTTGCATGTGGCTGACCGAGAACAGACCTTGGTTCAATCCCTGGAGTCCCAGATATTCCCCCAGCCAGGAGCAATTTCTGAGCACATAACCAGGAGTAACCCCTGAGTGTCACCAAGTGTGTCCCCCCAAAAAAACAAAAATAAATAATTAAAAAAATAAAAAAAGAGAGATTAAAGAAGTAAATATTGGATATACTGGTGTTTTATGTGGTTTTGGAAAAGTTCATGGGAAATCACCAATAACAGTATTGTAAATCATAGAATTTGATTCACAGGAAATTAGTTCAAATATTAATTAACTCATTTAGGGTCAGCCCAAAGAGTTTTCAGAAGTCCCAGGTGTTCCACCAGACATTCTTGGTCTGCAATTATGCTGATTGAGTGTGGTGGTGTCATTTATTCCTTAGCCACTATGGTAGTACTGGGAGGCTAGCACCACATGGCATGATGATCTGAGAGAATGGCAATGCTCTGGGGATTAGGTGATACTAGGAATTGAATCCAGATCATGTACGTATTAGATATGCATCTTAAGGGCTTACCTATCTACAAACTTCTCATTTAAAAAATTGTATTTTTTCATATTGTTTCTTTTTATGTTTATATATAACACATTGTTTATTGATGAGCTTAGAAAAATGTGTCTGTTCTATAGGCTGCTGTTTTTCTTTTTTTAATTTTTCTGTCTCTATTAAAAAAAATCTTTTAGGGGCCGGAGAGATAGCATGGAGGTAGGGAGTTTGCCTTTCATGCAGGAGGTCATCGGTTCGAATCCCGGCGTCCCATATGGTCCCCCATGCCTGCCAGGAGCAATTTCTGAGCCTGGAGCCAGGAATATCCCCTGAGCACTGCCGGGTGTGACCAAAAAAACCAAAAAAAAAAAAAAAAATCTTTTAGTCTTCTTTTGACATTTTTTTTTGCTTTGGAATTATCCTTAAATATCACCAAAACCAATACTGCTGCATTTTTTATTTTAATATTTTAGTTTAGTTTACTTAAGATAGGCACTATAGTGCCGAAATATATGGTAATTAGTATGTAAGTTTACTGCATTCTACCACCACTAAAGTGCCCACAACCATCACCAATAATCTATACCATGTCTAGTCCAGTCTTCATTTCTCCCACTATTGCTAACCCCACCCATATCTCTTCTGCTCTACATAATAGTTCCTTTTGCAGTATAGCACCATTGAACTAGTATTGCTTTCTCCCTTGTTTTGTATCTATAACACACAGATCATATGGCTATTGTTCTTCCTCATACTTACTTCATTTAAAAGGATATCCTCCAGATAAATTCACTATAGCAAACTGCATGGTTTAATTTTTACAGCTGTATAGTATTCCTTTGTGTATACTTGCTATGAATTCTTTATCTTCTAACTTGTTTTTGAACATTTGTGTTGTTTCCATACCATATTCTAATAAGAGCTTCAATGGACACAGATGTGTATATATTTTGAATTTAGTTTTGGGTGGTAGATGCAAAGTAGTGTTATTGGTGAGTCACATGTCATCTCTGTTCTTTTAAAACTTGTTAAAGAAAATTTATTTCACACATGTATAAAATAAATATAATTTTGGTTATTTTAAATTCCTTTTTGAAAATTCTTCATATGACTTTATGTTTTAAGAATACCTTTTTCTCTTTATTTATTTAAGCCCATGATTACAAACATACTTGTAGATGGGTTTCAATTATTAAAAAGAACACCCCCTCCCTCACCATTGCGACCTCCCCACCACCAATGCTTCCTCTCTCCCTTCTTTTTCATGCCCTGCCTGTATTTGAGATAGGCACTCTATTTCTCTCACTCACTACTTTTGTCATGATAGTTGTTAGTGTAATTATTTCTCTCACTCCACTCACCACTCTTTGTGGTAAGCTTCATACTGTGGATTCATCCAGCCAGCCCTCATCTCTTGCCTCTGGGTATTATTACATACAATATTGTCTTCTATTTGAAGAATAACATATGTGCACAGGAGAAGAATGTGTATCCTATTTTCTGGAGGTGGAGAGCCCTTTATGTATCTACTAGGCCACTTATTTCCATTTCTTCTTTTAGAGCTAGTACATTTTTGTTAGGTTTCATCTTGATTGACCTATCAAGGGATGACAGGGCAGTGTTGCAGTCTCCCACTATTATTGTGTTGCTATTGATGTCTTCTTTCAGATTTGTCAAGATTTGTATTAACAATTTTGCTGGTTCCTCATTGGGTGATTATATGTTTAGGAATGTGATTTCTCTCTGTTGTATGTATCCTTTGATTATTACAAAAAGTCCATCTTTGTCCCTTATTACTTTTCTAAGTCTAAAGTTTGTGTCATCTGATATTAATATGGCCACTCCAGTTCCTGTAAGGGATTGGCTTGGATAATTGTCCTCCAATCTTTGATTTTGAGTCTATGTTATGTTTTGATTTTTCCAGAGTGTTTCTTGTAGGCAGTAGAATGTTGGATTTAGCTTTTTTATTTGGGGGGGGGGTCACACTCGGCAGTGCTCAGGGGTTACTCCTGGCTCTATGCTCAGAAATTGCTGGCAGGCTCGGGGAACCATATGGGATGACGGGATTCAAACCACTGACCTTCTGCATGAAAGGCACGCCTTATCTCCATGCTATCTCTCCAGCCCTGGATTTAGCTTTTTGATCCATTTTGCTCTTCTGGGTCTCTTAATTAGTGCACTTAAACATTGACATTGAGAGAGATGATTCTCATGAGATTAATGTCATCTTTATATAGGACTTTGGTGTGTCTGTTGGTGTGTCTTGTCTTAAAGTAGACTTTTCAGTTTGTCTTTTGAGGCTGATTTTGAGTCTGTAATGTTTCTGAGCTGTTGTTTATTCGTGAAGCTATGTATGCTTCCTACAGACTTTAATGTGAGCCTGGCTGTGTGAACTATTCTAGCAAAGCATTCATTTTATTGAGTTTGTCAATATATCTCATCAGTGCCTTCAGGTCTTGAGGGTCTCTTGTGACACCATAAATCTTAAGGATGCTTTGTTGAATGTGATTTTCCTTTTTGATCTTGCTACTTTCAATATTTTCCCCTATCTGTGGGATTCATCATTGTGACTAAGATATATCTTGGGGTGCTTTACTTTAGCTCTCTTTTAGCTGGAACTCTTTAGGCATGCAGAATTTGATTGTATGCACTCTTTAGCTTCGAGAGTTTCTCTGAACTGATGTCCTTAACTATTGATTCTTCATGGGGATTTTCTTCCTAGGTCTCTGGGGTTTCAATGATTCTTTTATTTTATTTTATTTTATTTTATTGATTTTTGGGTCACAGCAAGCAGTGCTCAGGGGTTACTCCTGGCTCTACACTCAGAAATCGCTCCTGGCAGGGTCAGGGGATCATATGGGATGCCGGGATTTGAACCACAGTCCTTCTACATGCAAGGCAAATGCCTTCCCTCGGTGCTATCTCTCAGGCCTCAATGTCAATGATTCTTTTTTTTTTTTTTTTTTTTGGTTTTTGGGCCACACCCGGTAACGCTCAGGGGTTACTCCTGGCTATGCGCTCAGAAGTCGCTCCTGGCTTGGGGGACCATATGGGACGCCGGGGGATCGAACCGCGGTCCGTCTCCTAGGCTAGCGCAGGTAAGGCAGGCACCTTACCTCCAGCGCCACCGCCCGGCCCCAATGTCAATGATTCTTATGCTATTTTTATTGAGTTTATAGAAGACTTCTATTTTTATCTGTTCATATTCTTTAAGAATATTTTATATTCTCTGTTTGCTTTAAGGCTCTTTGTCAATATCTTCTGTTGTATGGAATTGCTATGCATCTCATGTTCCAACTCACTGATTCTGTCCTTAGCTGCTGTTACTCTGTTGGAGAGGTTTTTCAGTGAGGTTTTTATTTCACTTACCAAGTTTTTCAGTTCTGTTATTTTAATTTGGAAATTTTTAATTTCTATTTTCATCCCTTCTTGGTTCTTATTTGTGGTTTGTTCAGCTCAATCCAGGCTTTCTTTAAGCTCTATGAACATCCTCCACGTTTCTTCTCTAAATTCCTTATCTGAGAGGCTAAATAAATGTTTGGCACCTTTCTGGTCATCAGAGCTGTGATCTTCATTCTCTATGCCTAGTATTGGCCTGCATTGTTTCCCCATTATTACATCTTGTAGTGTGATATTTTCTGTGTGTGTGCTTTGTATTGTTGACTAAGAGTTGTGCACAGCCGCGGATCTTGGCCAGCTCATGTACTGTGACATGGCTTCTGCAGGCCCTTCTGGGCAGGGTTGGTCATAGCACTGACAGTCGTGGACTTTGGATGGCAGCTGCATTGGAAAATATACAGCAGGGATCTTCGTGCCTTCATACTACTTTCTAAAGTTGACAACCAGTTGATGTTCCCATCAGCAGTGAAGACGGATTCCTTTTGCATCATATCCTGTTAACACTGTTTTTTTTTTTTTTTTGCCTTTTATTTATTTATTTGGAAGATACAACTGGCTGCTGTCAGTGCTTAGTTGTAGTTTTGTGCTGGGAGGTCACTATGGTACTGATTGGAGGACTATATGCAGTGCTAGGGATGGATTGAACCAGGATCAGAGGCAAATAGAGACAATGCCTTAACCTCTTTACTATTTCTCCTAGCTTGTCTCTTATCTTTTTGATATATGGCATTCTCATTCATAATAATATGAATTATTATCAATAAGATAATATTCATTGATGAGCCTCTTTATTATCTTCTGGGTATTTTATATTTTAGAGATGTTTCTGGCTGATTTTTTAAATAAAGGTTAAGAGACAACAGCATAATTTCGTAGTTCTACATGCATTTCTTTAATCTTTCACCTTTCCCTTCTTTTTTCTATACCTCTTCCTGTCCCTCAGAGATAACTCCTAGTTTTTTTTGAAAAAATACATGTGCTGCTGGAAATTAAAACAATGTTTTCTGTTTGTAAGGCAAGCATCTATTTACTGTATTATCTCTCATCCCCAATACTACTGTTGAATAGACTTTGTCCCCACACTGAGTATTTTTGACTACTATATCAAGTTTTAGTGGACATTATGTATTCAAGATTTAATTTTGGGCTCTTAATTTTATTTCAGTAATTTTTGATTATTTTTCTACTGATATCATACTTAATTTTTTTAATTTGTAGTTCAGTTTACATTCAGGAAGTGTAATGTATCTAGTATTATACTTTTTCTTAGAATTGATTTTGTTATTTGGTGTGCTTTGAGTTTCTTTTATTTTTTAACTTCATGTCGAACCACATCTAAGCATATTTTTTTTTATATCTTATTTAGACATCTTGAGTGCTTTTTGTTTAAACTCAAATAATTAGAATTATTTTTCTGGGGCCTGGAGAGATAGCACAGCGGCGTTTGCCTTGCAAGCAGCCGATCCAGGACCAAAGGTGGTTGGTTCGAATCCCGGTGTCCCATATCGTCCCCCATGCCTGCCAGGAGCTGTTTCTGAGCAGACAGCCAGGAGTAACCCTTGAGCACCGCCGAGTGTGAACCAAAAAAAAAAAAAAAAAGAATTATTTTTCTATTTCTATTATTCTTTCTATATTCTGGTTGGGTTTTTTGTTTGTTTGTTTTTTGGGGGGCCACAACCAGTGATGCTCAGGGGTTACTCCTGGCTATGCACTCAGAAATTGCTCCTGGCTTGGGGGACCATTTGGGACTACAGGTATTGAACCACAGTACTTCCTGGGTCAGCCATGTGCAAGGCAAACACCCTACCACTGCACTACTGTTCTAGCCCTGTATTCTGTTGTGGTTTTTTTTGTTTGTTTTTTGTTTTTCGGGCCACACCCATTTGATGCTCAGGGGTTACTCTTGGCTAAGCGCTCAGAAATTGCCCCTGGCTCAGGGGATCGAACTGTGTTCGCGATCTTTCCTTGGCTAACGCTTGCAAGGCAGACACCCTTACCTCTAGTGCCACCTCGCCAGCCCCTCTATATTCTGGTTTTTTTTGTTTGTTTGTTTTGTTTTGTTTTGTTTTGTTTTTGGTTTTTGGGCCACACCCGGCAGTGCTCAGGGGTTACTCCTGGCTGTCTGCTCAGAAATAGCTCCTGGCAGGCACGGGGGACCATATGGGACACCGGGATTTGAACCAACCACCTTTGGTCCTGGATCGGCTGCTTGCAAGGCAAACACCACTGTGCTATCTCTCCGGGCCCTATATTCTGTTTTTAATAGAAGGTATTGCACTGGCTATGTGTGTGTACATATATGTGTGTGTACATATATGTGTGTACACATATATGTATATATATGTGTGTATATACATATATGTATTGTTTTCCAGAAAGGTTGAACTAGACAGACAGCATTCTCACTAGCAGTGAATGAGAGTTCCTTTCTCCCCACATCCAAACTAGCACTCGTTCTTGTTCTTTGTGACATGTACCAATCTTTGTGGCATGAGATGATACCTCATTGTTGTTTTGACTTGCATCTCCCTGATTATTAGTGATGTACTGCAAGAAACCCTCAAAGTCTGAAGTCAGTGGTTGGATAGAGTGAAAAGTAGAGCTTTAAATTGTATTTCTTTCTCTGTGCATAATCTCCTACCTACCATCAAAATGTTAATACCATCAAGTGTTCAGATCACTTCGTCTACTTTTTCCTGATAACCATTGTGTTTTTAACAAATTTTACAACCTTTTTCATGGTTTGCCTTTTTTTTTTTGTGCTTTGGTTATATATATCCCACATATGAGTGAAACTACCTAGTAATTCTGTTTTATTCTTTGACTTGTCTACTGATAAAATCACCTCATGTTCTATCCATGTTGCCTCTAAGGCACAATACTGTTTTTAAATTTCTGAGTGGTATTTCATTGAATATAGATACTACCGCTGTTTAATATAGTCATCCCATGATAAGAATATAAGTTTACTCTAGATATATGTTATTGTGTATAATGCTGGATAATATTGGATATGTACATTTGCATTACCTTAAAATTTATATTTATTAATTGTACAGAAAATTGTAAAAACAACAATGAGACTAATAATTTCAAAGTAAAAGTTTTATGGTGCCTATTAAGCTCATCTGATGTTGGAATTTATATTTACATTTCAGGGGTTTTTAAAAGCAATTCCCAACAAGTAAAGGAATATCAGGATCTCCTAGCTCCAGTTCTTCATCACACTATGGAAGGTATATATAAGTTGTCCTTGTTTCTCCACGATATTCTTTCTACCAGTATTTCCTTAACTTCCTTTGGAATGTATAAACTATTTATTTATTAAATAACTAAATATATTAAATAAAAAATAATGCCCCGAGTGAACTAGAAATTAAAAATTAATTAATTTTTCTGTTAAGGACATTCCCATTACCCTGACGGTGCTTGTGGGACCATGTAATCTTGGAGATCAAATCTGGGGATTCCACATGCAGATAATATGCCTTTGAGATATCTCTTTGGCCTTTACTATGTTTGTTTTTATAAAGCAATTTAGTCAAGACATTGATGAAGATAAATTTAGGTGTTCAGGGCTATATTCATTGCAAAATATTTTGCCAGATAAGGAATTTCATCAACTTATTTCTTAAGTACATAACTCTTTCACTCTATATATTTGGTTTCAATTTAAAGTAACTAAGTTTTTTAAAAATAATTTTTATTGTTAACAATAATATTAAAGGTACATAGGACAATGGAACAGGGCCATTCCTACCACCAGCATTGTCCTCATAAAGTGACTAAGTTTTATGGTTTACCAGTAATGCTATGTTCAAATGTGCCCTAATTTTATTGGAGGGCAATCCAGAAAAGCTTTGTCTTACCATAAATATACTACCATTGCCAAGAACATTCTGGATTGTTTCCACAGAAGAGGGCTGGAGGGTTCAGCTCACATCATGAAGCTCACCACAAAGAATGATAAGTGTAGTTAGAGAAATAACTACATAGAGAACTATCATAACAATGTGACTGTAGACTAACCTATCTGGAGTACAGGTGGGACTGGGTTGGGGAGGAGGGAAATTTGGGACTTTGGTGATGGGAATGTTGCACTGGTGAAGGGGGGTGTTCTTTCCATGACTGAAACCCAACTATAATCATACTTGTAATCAAGGTGTTTAAATAAAGATATTAAAAAAAGAAAAATAAAAATATTTTATATTAAAATAAATAAATAAAAAGAACATTCTGGCTTCCTGATTGAAGTTGCTTTGAGAAATTTTTATGTGTTGTTTTAATGCCTCCAGTACTATATTAAGAATTGAGTATCTTAGAAATATCATTGGCTCTTTCAGGCAAAATATCTTGTCTTATAAAATTATATTTTTCAAATGCCAGAAGAAACCATCAAAAAATACTTTCCTCTATGTATAACTAAAAAAATATTTCTCAAAATATTTTTTACAGGAGAAGTTTTAAATATCATGGGTGTTTGAAAGTATTAATAAAATAAGGATATAATGTTATGAATGAATAGCTTTGAAGACATTTATCTGGAAGTTAAAAATTCTTATGTGTTTTGTAAAAATAAATGGATGGTATTAGAAACATAATGTATATAGAAATCTAGTATTGGTCCTCAATTCCTTTACCACATGAGTTTCTAATATACTTTAAGATTTCTACTTGCTTCTTAGGGTACTTCATATTAAGGGCTTACCCTTTAGAATAAAGTAGTAAATTTTATTGATAAACATTCAATCCCAAATAAAAACTTTAAATCACTTGTTATATATATAATCCAGATAATTAATTCTCTGAACTTACATATAACTATGTCAATTCTATAATTAATATAATATTTAAAATGCTTTAAGTAAGATTTTTTAGTACTCAGTGTTAGAATTTTGATCTACTAAGGTGGTAGGTTAGTGAGGGAAACTTTTCATATTCATAAAATAATATGTAAGTAATTCTGTATCATAGATGTGTTTACTAGTGTTAAGAAGTTATTTCTATCAACTGATGGATGAAAAATGAAGGAAATTTTAAGGAAAATATGTACAATTTTATTAGGAAAATTAAGTTTTTTATGGACTGATAAGTATAAGATCTTTTCTCTATATCTGTACTATAACATTGTATACTCCTGTTTAGATCATCTCAAGTGACTAATATGCAAAAACTTTTAGTTTCTATCAAGAATATTTCTAGATACCTTGGTAACAAGGGAAGATCTTTTCAATTATAGAATATTATAATTAATGAACTGTTTAAAATGAGAAGTTGTCTATTCCAACCTATGGTTTGGAGTCATACTTCTTAAGTTTCTAGAATAGTTTGTTTGAAAACCTTCCACAGACTAATCAGATTAACAAAAAAAATTTTTTTTCGGGCTGCGTGGGCCACACCTGCCAGTGCACAGGGGGATACTGCTGGCTCTGTGCTAAGAAATTGCTTCTGGCAGGCACAGATGGCCATATGGGATATCAGGAATTGATCCCAGGTCAGCCACATGCAAGACAAACACCCTATGACTGTGCTATTGCTACAAACACTGAAGTTGTTTTTTGATAACTAAACATTTGTATACTGTATATTTGTTGATCATGCAGATGTTTTAAAATTAAATATTGTTTAAAAATGATATGTATTTTGTTGGCTAATCATTACATATACTGTCAAGTATATTAAAGTAAAATTTTTATATTTTCTGGAAGTTATAAAAGCAAGAATATCTATATTTCTATATATTATAAAATTTGCAATATTTTGTATAAAACAGTTTTTTTTGCTTTCTAATCAGTATGGTTCTTTGAAGGGAAAACATTGACAAAGGTGGTTAAGAAAGGGGGCATTTCACTGATTTGTTACACTTTAAAATATTTATTTTGAAACTTTATAGGTTATCCTGTCATACCAAAGTATTATTATGTGCCAGCTGATTTTGTAGAATATGAAAAAAGAAGCCCTGGTAGTCAAAAGCGATTTCCTAGCAACTGTGGCCGTGATGGAAAACTATTCCTTTGGGGACAAGCCCTTTATATCATTGCACAACTCCTGGGTAAGTAGAAAGACTAAATATTCTCTTTATTATCAGTGCACTAGAAATAATATTTCTACTTGTATTTTGCTTGGGTTTGGGCTATGATTCATGTTTGTAAAAGGTCTTGAAAGAAGTTTCCTTGAATATAAGTTGTAATATGTCTAATTCACTTAGTGATGCTGAACAGTTTCTGAGATGAAAATAAAATGCATACAGGAATTATGATCAGTAAGATGATTGACTGCCTTTAGCTTATTGATTATGTTTTGGAAACTGAGGTAACTTTATATAACATAATAAAATTCTGATTAAATATAATAGTCATGCATGTTCATGGTTTTTATAAGACACTTGCCCAAAGGAATTGGTTATCACAGTTTTTTTCCCCAATAAATATTCATTTTCGATTTGTTCAGTTAGCTAGAGACTTAATAAAACCATGATTCATAATTTTTCTCTAAGAGTTACATTTTGGTTTCTTTTAAAACTTTAGCTGAATAAGAAAACTCTTTTACTCACTACGATGAAAGCCAATTTGGCAAATAAAACAAAGCATTATTCACAATTCTGCACCATTTAGAACTAAAATTTCATACATTAATAGCACTAACATAAAAAACTATCATATTGGAATCAGAATTGTTTTATAGCAACATATTCTGAAACAGGTTGAATATAAATATTGTACTGCACTATAAAAACTGCTTACTGCTTGAAATACTGTTATTGTCTTTATTGTTCCTTGGATTACTGCAGAAATGTCAGATTTGTTTGTGTCCTAAGAGTAATCATCTTTAGTTTCATTTTTATCTTTCATTAGGGAAGATTATTTCTAAAAATAAGAATTACATAAATGATATATTAGCACATAGAAACTAATGAAAGTAAAAATTTAATTGAAGGTGTTTTCAATATGTTTATTTTCTGGGTTTCATATATACTTAATGATAACTTAAGAACCTGAGAATGTTTTTTATCTACCTTTCTAAAAAATTGTTTTTATGCCCATGAGTAATCAAGGGCCCCAGAACCACTTATGATAATTGCTTAGGCCCAGTAATGCCTGCAATACATTAAGACCACACTAAAAGCTCTGAGGTGAGGAGGAATGTAGGATTGAACCCATGGCCACGTTCCAGGCATGTGCTCTATAACGTGAATAATATCATTGGCTCTTAAAGTAATAGATTTTGATAAAAGTTGGTATAATATTTATATAAGCTTTGCCTTTGAGTTTATATGTATGTAAATCTATAAGTGCATATATATGGGTTTACATATACAAATATATACACATACATGAATTAATTTTCAAATTGGAAAGGTTACCTCTGTTTGGAATTTTGGAATGTCAATGTCTACTCACTGAACATCAATACAAAACCTTGTTGATATAACTGAATAGAACGTATTTTAGTTGAGCCCGAGCTAATCCATTTAATACTAAGAATTTTTGTTTGTAGACCAAAAAATTTAAGACATTTTCTTTATTTTTTTTGTTGTTTTTTGGGCCACACCCAGTGACGCTCAGGAGTTACTCCTGGTTATGCACTCAGAAATTGCCCCTGGCTTGGGGAACATATGAACCAGGGGATCAAACCATGGTCAGTACTAGGCTAGCACACAAGACAGACACCTTACCACATGTGCCACTGATCCAGCCCCTTCATTAATTATTGTTATTAAAAATTAAATACCCAACCAGGGGTGGCACAACAGAAAGGCAGATCCTTTGTTTCTGAAGGCAGGTGGAAGGGGTCTGCCCCTGCATTGAGCTTACCAATTCGGAGCAACTGAGGGGACCTGTAATTTTTGCATGTTTCTCTACTCTTCTGTCTCCTAACCTCTCCTAAGAGGGCCAAGAAGGGCCCAGCAAAAACTCTCTCCTAGAGGCGCCCAAGCCATAAGGCCAAAAAAGACTCAGTGAGTGAAAACCAGTTACCAGGGATGCCCTGGCAGAAAGGTAGATCCTTTGTCTGTGAAGGTAGGTGGGAGGAGTCTGCCTCTTCTCTGAGATTACCAACTGGGAGAGACTGAGGGGACCTGTTGCCTTTGCGTGTTTCTCTACACTTCTGTCTCCTGATCCTCTCCTGAGAGAGCAAAGAAGGGCCCAGAAAAAACTCTCTCCTAGAGGTGCCAGAAGAGCATGACCATTCTGCTTTGCTTTGTGGCTGTGCGCTCTTTTTTTTTTAATATAATTTTTATTTTGATCATAGTGGCTTACATATTGTTGACAAAAAATATTTTAAGTACATATTAGCATAATATTATGGGGATTCTAATCACTGAATCATCTTCCCTACACCTCCGTTCCCATTCTACCTCCCCTATCTTCCTCCCTCATCCACGGGGCTGCTAGAATACGTGGTCCCCTCTGAGCTTAGCTTACTACTTAGTGATTCTACACCTGTTTTTGTCTTGGTACCTCCCTTGTTTCCTCTTCTAACTGGGAGGCAGTACTAGATAGTTCCAGTTATATGGTTTTGTTTGAAGAAGAGAAAAGTGATAAACTGGGGTAAAAATCAAATAAGTAGAAAATGGGTGGAGTCCTTCTAGAGGCTCTCATCATCGGTTTGAGAGACGAAGGGGAAAAAGAAGGTGAAACACCTCAACAGTACAAAAAGAAGTGTCAAATAAAATATCCAGTGAGCACTCCAACAATAAAGATAAGTATCACATAAAAGCCATGGTCTTGAGATAAAAAACATGGCATAGTACCTAAAGAAAAAAAAAAGAAGAAAATAAATAAATAAATATAAATGGAGACAACAACTTGAGTAACCATACCAAAATGAAGAAATTGACAAAATCTAGATAGATATAAAAAATTGTTTTGTGCTATTTTTTTCCCTCCTGCACAGGTACAGTAAATAATAGTGTCATTCGAAAAGTAATTCCCTTGGCCTAAGAGATACAGGGTTTCTCCACCCTTGGAGTATATTGACATGGGATTAACTATAGACTTTGTTCAGGTTCATTTACTCTTCCCTTGGTGCTTTCGTGGTGTTTGGAAGACTTCTGCTTCATCCTGGGTGATAAAATCAGATCTCTGTATCTAGAGATCTCGGTATCTGCACAGGTCAAGGGGTGGAATTTATGATGAAGCTTTTCTTTGTGGTTCTAGAAGTTCTGTTCCCTCAGTGTCATTTTAATCCATCTTCTGTGTTTGGTGGTCTTGGTCTTTATGCTGATCTTAGGATGGATCCAATGATAGCGTCTTTCGTTGTGTTTCCAGAAGTCCCATTCCATTGCAATTGTCTCAGACACACCTTTGGAACTGGAGATCATGGTTGTTGTGCAGGTTGTAGCTCAAACCTTACACTAGGGCTTTTTTCTTGGTCACAGGATACATACAGTCCAGTCATCATTCTATCAGCCAGTCATCTGTAAATCGCGTTCTTGGCTTTTGGACTAACCAAAGCGTGACAGTCTTTTGATTTTGTCTTATCATCAGCTGGAGGGGTAGGATAACCTTCTCTTAGGTCAAGTTGTTCCCATTTTCCTCGTTGTCAGTATATTATATTAGAGCTGGCACTTGTTGGTGTCTGAGCAGTATTGAGGATGTCCCGGATGGGATTTGTTTCCTGTAGTTGTCATGAAGAACTGTGTTGTTTCTATGTCTGGGATCCAAGGTTCAAGGCTGGATGGATGGTGTCTAATCACCTGGGGTCTAAGTAGGGTCCCAGTGACATATTTTTAAGATTGGAGATGTCCCTGTATTGTAAACAACTATGAGTTCTTATTCCTAGTAGATAAGAGCTCGTTTTTATATGTAAGATTTCCCTTTTTTTAGTGTGTCTTTGCAGGGGGAAATGGTGCTACATTATATTGCCGGTGCATTTGGGGATGGAAAAAGAAGAAAACAGAAAGAGTGCACACACCCAAAAAGGATAAAAATAGAAATAAAAATATATGTGCTCATATATATATGGAACAAAGATTTTAAAAAAAATGAAATAACAAAGTAATTGAAGAAACAAAATGGTGCAAGAGACTATCTTACATATGGGGAATAGCAGGTAAAGAGGTAGTGCAATAAAGGTTTTATACTTATGATGGAACTATAGGTTTCCCCATTGTCTTTTGAGATTTTCTTGTGGCGTGTGGGTTCCCAGGCGCCTTTTTATCACACACCCTGACCTTCTTGAGATTGGCAAAAGCTTTGCAGCAGGGAGGTCTTGGGAAGAGTTCTTGCTTTGGGTATACTTTTAGAGCTGAGTTTGGTTTCAAGTAACAGTCCACACTAGGTAGATTTGGTAAGGAGGGCCGCGCAGCTTGAGTCAGCAGGGGAGTTGGTTGCCTTTTCTTTCCAGGGATGAGGTGTGGGTTTAATTAGGTGTCCCTTCGGTTGGGTGCTGGGTACTGGTTGGGCGAGGTAGGAGGTCAGTCTTGATGCCTAATAGGTTAAGAACTGAGGGTGAAGAGTTTTAATAAAGTGGGAAATCTGGATAGGATTGAGGGGTGAAGGGATAGTCAGATTTCCAAAGGGGGGAAAGGGTAAAGTAGATGTAAGGGGCAAGAAAGAAGAGAAGAGAAAATACATTAAAAAGAAAAAGAGAAGAAGAGAGAAAGAAGAAAAAAAGAAAAAATAAAGTAGTGAGAAGAAAGGAGAAAAGGGCAAGGGAATGCTAGTTTGCTTGAATATGTTCGATGAGTAGGGCCTGTAGAATAAGTGTGTAGGTCACAGTTGCTGCTTCGGTGTTCTAGCTGGTCCCGTGCTTCAAGTCCTAAAAGAAGGTATAATCTAGAGATAAAGTGTATGTTAAAGAGTTTTCTTGGGACATTCTCATAGTGCAAGCTGGGTATGGTATCTCGTGTGACTGGGCCCCGAGATGCCATCTTAGTTTGTCCACCCTTTGTATTCAAGAACACCTTTGGACAGAAAAGCTGAGAGGTTATTTTGAATATAGTAATATTAAGGCATTAAAATGTATTGTTATGAGATGTTCCCGTTGGAGTCAGTGATTTCCCATGGTATTCTTTACCTGTAATCCTGTATAAGATCCCTAAGGGATTATTATCAGTCTTTGTAGTAGAAGGCTGATAACATACCTGTTCTCTCTGTGCTGCTGCTTCTGCTGTTGCTGGTTTCTTTGTGGTATAATGTGTAGTCAAGAGTTTGTGTTGTTCTTCTTTCCTGTGTTTTGGGCACTGCTCCCTGGTGTATATTGACTGTTACAGTGTTTGGAGTTTCTACCCTGTTAAACCCTGTTATTTGATTGTTGAGTATTAGTTGTATATAGGGTGTATGTTCTAGGTGCTTCAGAATAGTGCTATCATTTTGTGTTTATCTTTTGTCTTCTGACTTACTTCATTTAACATATATTCTAGGTCCATCCATGTTGCTGCAAAGTTCATGATTGTATCATTTCTGACTGCTATGTAGTATTCCATTGTTTATAGATACCACATCTTAATGATCCACTTGTCTGTTGTTGGACATCGATGTTGGTTCCAAGACTTGGCTATTATACTGAGTGCTGCGATAAATAGTGGGGTGCACACATACTTTGGGATGAATGTCCTTCAGACTTGGGGGTAGATACCTAGTAGAGCAATTGCTGGGTCAAATTGCAGCTCAATTCTGAGTTCCTTGAGCACTCTCAAGACTGTTCTCCATAGGTGTTGGACTAGGGGGCATTCCCACCAGCAGTGGATAAGAGTGCCTTTTATACCACATCTGTGCCAACAAAGGCTGTTCCCATTATTTTTTATGTGAGCCATTCTCACTGGTGTAAGGTGGTACCTCATTGTTGTTTTGATTTGGATTTCTCTGATGATGAGTGAAGGTGAGCATGTTTTCATGTATTTGTTGGCGATCTTTCGGTCTTCCTTCGATAAGTGTCTATTCATTCTGTCTTCCTAACTTTTTTATGGCTTTATTTGGTTTTGGGGGGCTTAGCTTTCTGAGTGTTTTGTATGTTCTGGATATCAGCCCTTTATGTGATATTTTGGTTGAAAAGATTTTTCCCAGTCAGTTAACTGTCTTCTTGTGTTATGTAGGGTTTCTTTTGCCATGCAGAAGCTTTTCAGTTTGATGTCCCATTTGTTTATGTTTGAAGCTAAAGTTCTTGCCATTGGTGCTCCTTCCTCTAAGATCTTTTTTATATATAGGTCTTCCAGTGTTCTACCTATTTTATTCTCTATAAATTTTATAGATTCGGGTCTAATTTCGAGGTCTTTGATTCATTTTGAGTTGATTTTTGTATAAGGAGTAAGGTATGGGTCAATTTTGAATTTCTTTTTTTTTTTTTTTTTTTGGTTTTTGGGTCACACCCGGCGGTGCTCAGGGGTTATTCCTGGCTGTCTGCTCAGAAATAGCTCCTGGCAGACACGGGGGACCATATGGGACACTGGACACCGGGATTCGAACCAACCACCTTTGGTCCTGGATCAGCTGCTTGCAAGGCAAATGCCGCTGTGCTATTTCTCTGAGCCCCAATTTTGAATTTATTACATGTGGTTTTCCAGTTGTACCAACACTATTTGTTGAAAAGACTTTCTTTGTTCCATTTCAAGTTCTTGGCTCTTTTGTCAAATATTAGTTGACTGTTTATCTGGGGATTTATGTCTGGAATTTCTGTTCTAACCCACTGGTCTGAGGCTCTGTCCTTGTACCAGTACCATGCTGTTTTGATCACTATGGCTTTATAGTACAGCTTCAGGTTAGGTAGTGCGATGCCACACAACTTCTTGTTTTTAGTATGTTTTTGGCTATCCTGGGTCTTTTGTGGTTCCAGATGAATTTTATTATTGATTGTTCTAATTCTTTAAATAATGATGTCTGAATTTGGATTGGGATTGCATTGAATCTATATAGTAGTTTTGGTAAGATAGTCATTTTGACTATGTTGATACTACCTACCCATGAGCATAGGATGTTCTTCCATTTCCTTAGATCCTCTTCAATTTTTTTCTGGAGTGTTTTGAAGTTTCCCTGGTATAGATCCTTCACTTCCCTTGTAAGGTTGATTCCTAGGTACCTTATATTTTTGATACTATTTTAAATGGAGTTGTATTTTTGATCTCTCTCTCCTCAACTTCATTATTTGTATAGAGAAACGCTACTGTCTTTTGTGTATTGACTTTGTAACCAGCCACTTTTCTGTATTGGTTAATTGTTTCTAGGAGTTTTACTGTAGACTCTTTAGGGTTTTTGATGTATATCATCATATCATCTGCAAAAAAACATAGTTTGAGTTCCTCTTTCCCAATTTGGTTTCCTTTGATTCCTGTCTCTTGTCGGATTGCTATTACTAGGACTTCTAAGATTATATTGAATAACAGTGGAGAGAGTGGACAGCCTTGCCTAGTTCCTGACCTTAGTGGGAATGCTTCTAGCTTTTCATGACTAAGGATAATGTTGGCTGTGGACTTTTCATAGATAGCTGTAACTATCTTGAGGAAGGTTCCCTCTAAACCTATTTTGCTGAGTGTTTTCAACATGAAAGGGTGTTGGATTTTCTCAAACGCCTTCTCTGCATTGACTGATATGATCATGTGTTTTTTGTCTTTCTTGTTGTTGACATGATGTATGATGTTGATTGATTTGCATATGTTGAACCAACCTTGTATTCCTGGGATAAACCCCACTTGGTCATGGTGTATGATCTTTTTGATGAAGTGCTGGATTTGGTTTGCTAAAATTTTGTTTAGAATCTTTGCATCTATGTTCATTAGTGAAATTGGTCTGTAGTTTTCTTTCTTGGTGGTGTCTTGGCCATCTTTGGGAATGATGTGATATTTGCCTCATAGAAGGAGTTAGGAAGGATTCCTGTTTTTTCTATGGTTTTTCTATGGTTTGTCCCTGATCACTTTTTTGAGGTTGACTGGAATTTGGTCTGATATAAGAATGGCTGCACCTGCTCTTTTTTGTTTTCTATTAGCCTGAATAATTAATTTCCATCCTTTTATTCTGAGCCTGTGCTTGTCCTATAGTTGTAGTTGTGTTTCTTGCAGGCAGCAGAAGTCTGGTTTATGTTTTCTAATCCAGTTCTCTACTATGTGTCTCTTCATGGTAGAGTTTAGTCCGTTAACATTTAGGGAGATTATTGACAGAGAGGACTGTTGTGCAGTTGTGTTGTGTAGGGTGCTTATCACAATCGGGGGTTTGGATTGTGTAACTCATCTCTGAGTAGGTTGTTTAGGAGTGGTTTTGTTTGCGCAAATAATGCAAGCTCGTTTTTGTTTGAGAATGTTTTTATTCTGCCCTCCCATATGAATGAGAGTTTAGCTGGATATTGGACCCTAGGTTAGAAATTTCTTTCATTTTGGCGTTTAAATATGTCATTCCACTGTCTTCTTGCTTGAATTATTTCAAATGGGAGATCTGGTTTGATTCTTATGTCCCTTCCTTTGTATCTGAGGGTTTTTTTCTCCCTTATTGCTTTAAGGAGATCATGTTTCTCTTTGTTTTTTGCCATTTGGATTACAATATGTCTTGGTGTTGGTTTGTTAGGGTCTATTTTATTAGGGACTTTCTTTACTTCCTGGATTTGCACCGAATCTTTTTTCCAGAGGGTGGAAAAGTTTTCTATTAATATTTCCCTGACTACTTGTTCTTCCCCTTTCCCTATTTCCTCCCCTTCTGGTATACCCACAATTCTTAGGTTATTTCTTTTCTCCTCATTTATTAGATACTGGACTTTTCCTTCCAGTGCTTTGCCTTTTATTTTCTTGCTGGTTTCTTGGTCATTTTTTGTTTGCAGTTTTCCTTCGAGTTCTTCAATGTGCTTCTCTTAACTGTGTGATCCTGCTCAAATGGCGTGTTATGTCATTTTAACTCCTTTATTTCCCTTTGTATGGAATCTCTCATATTCTTGGACAGTTCTTTAATTTGGCTGATTTGTCCCTCCATGGATTTCTTATATTCGGTGGCTAGTGTTTCCTTCAATTCCTTAATCAAGGCTTCCATTTCGTTCTTCATGGCTGCTTTTAAGTCTCCTTCCAATGGATCTATGCATTTTGGTGGACTTGGAAACTTGCTAGGGTTTCTCTCCATATCTCCAAATGTTAGGGTTCTCCTTAATTTACCCATATTTCTTTGCATTTATTGGTGTGGCTTGGAGTTCAGTGCCTTCTGAGATCAGTCTGCTTTTGCCCCCTGTGGCATGGGGATTGGTCCCCTCCCTGAGCATGGTTCTAGAGGGGTCTGTTGGGTGGGCTCCTGAGATTTGGCTCCTTTTATGTTCTCTAGTAGGGTCTGGTCTGTTTTTTTCTTTTTGGGCAGCTAGTGAAGTTCTACTCCTGGCCACAATGTTGGAGGGCGCTATTGAGCTTAGGTCCCTGTCCTTGCTCCTTTCCCTTTGAGTCAGCAGAGCTTCACCAACTCCAAGCGTCAGCTGAGGAAATTGTTGCAGCCAAACCCACCTGGCATTCTCTCTTCACCCCTGGGGGTCCCAGGTCCACTCCGGGGCTCAGGGGGCAGGCTGCTCTAGGATACCCCAAGGTTCGGGGAGTAGACCAAAGCTCACCTGGTCTATAAGCTCTAGCCCTTCCCAGCAGTGCAGAGTGGGTCAGGCACAGGGTTCTCTGGGTGCCCACATGGAGAGGTAGCTGGGAGGCACACTTGTCCTGCCTGCAGTTGGGTTGAGGGTCCCTGAATTTAGGCACGGGGCTGCTGCGGAACACGGGGGTCGGGCGCCCACGTGGAGAGGTGGCCGAATGGCGGGCACACTCACCCTGCCTGTAGCTGGGTCGGGGGTCCCTGGGTTCAGGCGCGGGACTTGGGCAGAGTGCCGGGGTTTGTTGCCCATGTGGAGAGGTGGCCAAGTGGCAGGCGCACTCACCCTGCCTGCAGCCTGGTCGGGGGTCTCTGGTACAGGTGCAGGACTTAGGCAGAGCATGGGGGTCTGGCGCCCCCATGGGGAGGTGGGCCAGTGGCAGGCACACTCACCCTGCCTGCAGCCAGGTCGGGGTTCCTGGGTACAGGCGGGAGACTTGGGAAGAGTGCGGGAGTTCGGCACCCACGTGGGGAGGTGGCCGAGTGGCAGGCCCACTCTTTTTAACTAATGAACTGAACCCTAGCATAACACGCAGAAAAAAAAATCACACTACAAGCATGGCAATGGGGAAAACTTGTAAGCAAGCAGACACCATGCACAGAAAATGAAGGTGATTGCTTTGATGACCCAAAAAAAACCAACCTATTCTAAGTAAAACCAATTCTAAATAATCTCTCACATAAGAAGTTTAGAATAGAAATATGGAGGATTCTCATGAAAATTAAAGGAAACATAGCTCTAACTGAACAGAACACAAAGATAGAAATCAGAAAACTTCACACTGAAAAAACATCTGAAAAACATGGTAGCTGAACTGAAAACCTCAATGGAAAGCCTCTTCAACAGGGTAACAGCAACTGAGAACAAAATCAGTTAACTGGAAGATGAAATGCAGAGTACCAGAGAGCAGAAGAGATTGGAAAAAAACCTTACAGTAAATGATCAGACAGTGGAAAAAGTACTCAAAGAATGTGAACAGAAGAAAATAGAAGTCCTTGATAAACTCAATAGAAACAACATATCAATCATTGGCGTCCCATAGGCCCAGAAATGGGATCCCCTGTAAGAATCAGCAGTCAAAGACATCATCACAGACAAACTCCCAGAGCTAAAGACTGTATGCAATCAAACCCTGCATGCCCGAAGAGTACCAGCTAAAAGAGACCTGAAGAAAAACAACTCAAGACACATCCTAGTCACAATGACAAATCCTACAAATAGAGATAGAATACTGAAAGCAGCAAGATCAAAAAGGGAAATTACATTTAAAGGAGTATCCTTAAGATTTACAGCAGACATGTCACAAGAAATTCTCAAAGCCAGAAGACAGTGGTGGCATATTGTGACAAGACTGAATGAAATGGATGCTTCACCTAGAATACTGCACCCAGCCCGAATGAGGTTCAGATTCGAAGGAAGGATACATAGCTTCACAGATAAGCAACTGCTCAGAAAGTTTACAGATGCAAAACCAGCCTTAAAGAAAAAACTGAAAGGTCTACTTTAAGACAAGACAGAACAACAGACACACCAAATTTCTACACAAAGATGTCATTAAATTCCATGACAATCATCTCCCTCAATCTCAATGGACTAAATGCACCAAGTAAGAAACATGAATGCCTAAATAGATCAAAAAAGATGAACCCAACCTTCTATTGCCTACAAGAAATACACCTGAATAATCAGAACAAACAGACTCAAAATCAAAGGTTGGAAGAAAATCATCCAAGCAAACACTATTAAAAAAGCTGAGATGGCCATATTAATATCAGATGACACAAACTTTAGACTCAGAAAACGTGTAAGGGGCAAAGATAGACACTTCATACTAATTAAGGGATATGTGCAACAGGAAGAAATCACACTACTAAACATATATGCACCCAATGAGAGACCAGCAAAATATCTACTACAATGATTGAGAAATTTGAAAGAGGATGTCAATAACAACACAATAATTGTGGAAGACCTCAACAATTGACCCTGTCAATACTTGAATGGTCACCAGACTGAAAGCCAACAAAAATATACTAGCCCTGAAAAGAGAAATGGGAGATAGAGGACCAGTACACACACACACACACACACACACACACACACACACACACACACACACACACACACACACATATATAAAATAAAATCAAGAGTTTAGAAGTGTTGCAGGCTAACTTTGCTGAGTACAAGGCTCTGAAGTTATGTGTGAACTATAAAGGGACACAGAAGGAAAACTTTAACAACTAGAAATTATACAGCCTGCTACTGAACAACCAGTGGGTCTGAGATGAAATCAAAAAGAAAATCAAAACATTCCTGGAAACGAATGGAAATGAAGAATGTTAGAATCTATGGTACACAGTAAAAGCGGTAGTGAGAGGAAAACTAATATCTTTGCAAGCACATATCAGAAAGGAAGAAGGGGCATACATGAATAGCTTAATGGCACAGCTTATAGATTTAGAAAATGATAAACAAAAGGAACAAAAAATAGAGGTACAGAAAGAAATAATAAAGCTGAGAGCAGAAATCAATGAAGTGGAAACCCAACAAACCATCTGAAAGATCAATGAAAGCAGAAGTTAGTTCTTTGAAAAAAATTAACAAGATTGATCGACCATTGGCAGAACTCACAAAGAAAGAGAGGGAGAAACCTGAAAGGATAAAAAAGAGAGAGAAA
Organism: Suncus etruscus; assembly: GCF_024139225.1. Lineage (NCBI taxonomy): Eukaryota > Metazoa > Chordata > Mammalia > Eulipotyphla > Soricidae > Suncus > Suncus etruscus. The sequence continues at coordinate 41,050,768 of NC_064861.1, forward strand.
CTTGATAACCTGTATTAGAAATGAAAAGGGGGATATCAATACAGACATTGGCAGAGATTCAAAGGGTAATCAGTGACTACTTTGAGAAACTCTGCCACCAAACATGAGAACCTGGAAGAAATAGATCAATTCTTGGACTCTTATAACCTTGGACAGTTGAATAAGGAAGTTGTAGCATATATAAACACTACCATCAGTATTTAAGAATTTAGAATTGTTCTCAAATGTCTGCCTATAAATAAAAGCCTAGGCCTAGACATATTCACATATTCACTAATGAACGCATTCACTAATGTAGCATATCTGAACACCCCCATCACTATTGAAGAAATTAAAATGGTAATCAAATGTCTCTCCCCCCCCCCAAAAAAAAATCCCAGGTCCAGATGGATTCATTAATGAATTCTTTCAAACTTTTCAAGAGGAACTACTTTACTACCAATCCTGGCCAGGTTCTTTCATGAAATTGAAAAAATGGGAACATTCCCAGACAGCTTCTGAAGCCAATATCACCTTGATACCAAAACCAGACAGAGATAAAGCCAAACAAGAAAATTACAGACCAATATCCTTGATGAATATAGATGCAAAGATCCTCAATAAAATTCTGACAAATAGAATTCAGTGCCTTATCAAGAAGATCATTCACTATGATCAAGCAGGTTTCATCCCAGGAATGCAAGGATGGTTTAACATTCAGAAATCCATCAATATAATATACAATATAAACAAGAAGAAAAATAAATTCACATGATCATATCAATAGACACAGAGAAGGCATTCGATGGGGTTCAACACCCATTCTTGATAAAAACTCTCAGCAAGATGGGAATGAAAGGAAACTTTCTCAATCTAGTCAAGGCCATTTATCACAGGCCAATGGCAAATATTATCCTCAGTGGAGAGAAACTGAAAGCCTTCCCCCTAACTTCGGCACAAGACAAGGTTGCCCCCTCTCACCACTTCTATTTAACATAGTACTAGAAGTACTTGCTATAGCGATTAGGCAAGAAAAAGATATCAAGGGAATCCAGATAGGAAAGGAAGAAGTCAAGCTCTCACTGTTCACAGATGACATGATACTATATTTAGAAAATCCTAAAGATTCTATCAAAAAACTTTTCAAACCTTTCAAGAGGAACTACTACCAATCCAGACCAGGCTCTTTCATGAAATAAAGAAAACGAGAACACTTCCAAATAGCTTTTGATACCAAAACCAGACAGAGATGCTGTCAAGAAAGAAAATTATAAACCAATATCTCTTATGAACACTGATGCAAAGATCCTCAACAAAATTCTGGCAATATAGTTAAGGTCATGTACCACAAACCAATGGCAAATATTATTCTCAATGGAGAAAAACTAAAACCCTTCCCTCTAAATTTTGATACAAAACAAGACTGTCCTCTCTCACCACTCATATTCAACATAGTACTGGAAGTATTTGCTGTAGTGATTAGGCAAGAAAGAAGATATAAGGGAATCCAAACAGGAAAGGAAGAAATTAAGCTCTCACTGTTTGCAGATGACATGATACTCTACTTAGAAAATCCTGAAGGCTCTATCAAAAAGCTTCTCGAAACAATAGGTTCATATAGCAATTTGGCAGGCTATAGAATTAACACACAAAAATAAATTGCCTTTTTATACACCAATAATGATAGGGAAGAAATGGGCATTAAGAAAACAACCCCATTCACATTAATATCACACAACCTCAAATATCTTGGCGTCACCTTGACTAAAGATATGAAGGACTTATACAAAGAAAACTATAAAACTCTGCTCCAAGAAATAAAAGAGTACACGAGGAAATGAAAACACATATTCTGCTCATGGATTGGCAGGATTAACAGTATTAAAATGGCAATAATCCCCAAAGCATTGTACAGGTTTAATGAGATCCCACTAAAGATACCCATGACAATCTTCAAAGAAGTGAATCAAACACCTCTGAAATTCATTTTGAACACTCTTGAAAAGCTAAAGAGATCCTTGGGAAAAAGAATATGGGAGGCATTATTTTCCTCAACTTTTTTGATAACTATTACAAAGCAATAGTTATCAAAACAGCATGGTATTGGAATAAAGACAGAACCTCAGATCAGTGAAATAGGTTTGAGTTCTCAGAAAATATTCCCCAGACACACAATCACCTAATTTTTGATAAAGGAGAAGAAATCCTAAATGGAGCAATGAAAGCTTCTTCAACAAGTGGTGTTGGCACAACTGGTTGGCCACTTGCAGAAAAGTCAACTCAGACCCCCAGCTAACACCATGTATGAAGGTAAAATCCCAATGGCTTAAAGACCTTGATATCAGACCTGAAACCATAATGTATACAGAATAACATGTAGGTAAAATACTCCACGACATTGAGACTACAGACATCTTCAAGGAGGAAACATCACTCTACAAACAAGTGGAAGCAGAGATAAACAGATGGGAATATATTAAGTGGAGAAGCTCCTGCACCTCGAAGAAAATAGTACCCAAGATACAAGAGCCACCTACTGTGTGGGAGAAACTATTCACCCAATACCCATCAAATAAGGAGCTAATATCCAAAATATGTAAGTCACTAACAGAAATTAACAAGAAAAAGACTTCTAACCCTAACAAAAAATGGGGAGAAGAAATGAACAGACACTTTGTCAAAGAAGAAATACAAATGGCCAAAAGGCATATTAAAAAATGCTCCACAACACTATCATCAGGGAGATGCAAATCAAATCAACTATGAGGTACCATCTCATGCCACAGCGATTGGTGCACATCACAAAGAATGAGAATAAGCAGTGCTGGAGAGGATATGGAGAGAAAGGAACTCTTATTCACTGCTGGTGGAAATGCTGTCTAGTCCAATCTTTATGGAAAGCGATATGGAGATTCCTCCAAAAACTGGTAACTGAGCTCCCATACTATCAGCTATACTACTCCTAGGGATATACCCTAGGAACACAAAAATATAATACAAAAATCCCTTCCTCACACCTATATTCATCGCAGCACTATTTACAATAGCCAGACTTTGGAAACAATCAAGATGCCCTTCATCGGATGAACTGCTAAAAAACTGTGGTACATATACACAATGGAAAATTATGCATCCGTCAGGAGAGATAAAGCCATGTAATTGTCCTATGCATGGATGTACATGGAATCTATTATGCTGAGTAAAATAAAAGGGAGAGATAGATGCAGAATAGTTCTCACTCATCTATGGATTTTAAGAAAAATGAAAAACATTTTTGCAAAAATTCCAGAGACAAAAGGGAGGGAGCTGGAAGGTCCAGCTCACGACATGAAGATCACCACAAAGAGTGATGAGTGTAGTTGGAGAAATGACTACATTGCAAACTTTCATAACAATGCGAATGAATGAGGTAAATGGAAAGCCTGTCTTGAGTCCACGTGGAGGGTGGGGGTGGGTGGAGAGATATTTGGGACATTGGTGATGGTAATGTTGCATTGGTGATGACTGAAACCCAACTACAATCATATTTGTAATCAAGGTGTTTAAATAAAGATATAAAAAAAACCCAAGTAGTTTGGAGTCAACAAAGGAGGTCAAATCACTATTCAGTAAAAATATATAAAGGACTATTAAACTACTCTATCAAAAATGGAAACAGAGAGAGAGAGAGAAAGAGAGAGAGAAGTGACATATCTATCCAGAGGCAAGTGGGGAGAGTGTGGGAGGGGGAAATAAGGATATTGCTGATAGGAAATGTGCACTGATGAAGGGTGGTGTACATTATATGGCTGAAACTCAAACAAGTACAATTTTGTAACCATGGTGCTTTAATAAAGCAATTAATAATAATTGAAAGTACTATTAAAAGAAATAGAAGACATGAAGAAATAAAAACATCATGTAAGTTCACAAATTATAAAAATTATCAATGTTAAACGATCATCTTAACCAAGCACTATGAATATCCAATGCATTATATATAAATCCCCATGGTATTCCTTAAGGGTGTGGAACAAAGGCTAAAATTTGTATGGATCCAAAAAAGTCCATGAATATCCAGGGAGTCCTGGAGAAATAAATGGTTTGGAAAAACTTATTCTTCTATTTTAAATTATGCCACAAACCTATTGTGTAATTTTGGAAGAAAAGGAGATTCTAATATATATGGAATGAAATTGAGACCAGAAACAAACTTTTGGATATATTCATAATTTAATTTATAACATATATAGACCATGAAATGTTGATGTTTAGAAAATTTGAAAGGCATATAGAACTAATAATCCCTGGCACATACTATACAGAAGTTAATTAAAATATATTAAAGACTTTAATATTCAACCATAATTCTTGAAAATACCAAGGAAAATATAGGGAAATTCTCCATGATGTTAGTAATGAAATACCACTGGCAAAGAAAATAGAATTAAAAAAATAGAACCTTATAAAACTAAAAGGTTTTGCATTTGAAAGATATGATGGCTACATGTAAAAAATACACTATTTAATATGAATATATTGTTCACCATATATCTGACAAAGGATTTATATCTAAGACGTATAAGGCACTTTAAGAAATGTAAGCAATTTTATTTAAAAATGGATAGTAGCTGAACAAATGTTTCTCCAAAGAAATCATACAGATGGTCCACAGGCATATTATAAAATGTTTGTCATCACTAATTATAGGAAAATGCAAATTAAATAAAGTGAGCTGTCACTTCACACTAGTAAGATGGCCTATTTCAGTATGAAGACAGCCAATGCAGAGGTTGTGATGGTGGGACATGTGGGGAAAAAGGGACCCTTATTCACTGTTGGTAGGAATATCATCTGATCCTACTTCCTTGGAAAAAAAGTACAGAGAATTTCAAGCAACTGAAGGTAGAGCTAAATGTGATATAACAGCTCCACCCTTTGAAATATATCCTAAGAGCACAAAAATATTAATTCAAAATTATATTTACCTATATTCATTGCAGCATTATTTATATTAATCTGTAGACAGGCAAGTTCTCAATAACAGTTAAGCAGAAATATATATGTGGAGCATTTTTATGTGTCTTTTGGCCACTTACATTTCTTCTTTGAGGGATTGTCTGTTTATTTCTTCTCCCGATTTTTTGATGGTGTTAGATGTTTTTTTTTTTTTCTTGTTAAGTTCTGTCAGTATCTTGTATATTTTTGATATTAGCTCTTTTACTATGGGTATTGGGTGAATAGTTTCTCCTACTTTGTGGGTGCCTCTTGTATCCTGGGCACTATTTCCTTTGAAGTGCAGAAGCTTCTCAGCTTAATATATTCCCATTTGTTTATTTCTGCTTTTACTTATTTGGAGAGTGCTGTTTCCTCCTTGAAGATGCCTTTAGTCTCAATGTCATGGAGTGTTTTACCTACATATTGTTCTATATACTTTATTGTTTCAGGCCTGATATCAAGGTCTTTAATCCATGTGTATTTGTCCCTTGTACATGGTGTTAGATGGGGGTCCGAGTTTGCTTTATTACAAGTGGCTAACCAATTGTGCCAACACCACTTGTTGAACAGGCTTTCCTTGTCCATTTTGGATTTCTTGCCCCTTTATCAAAATTAATTGATTGTATGTTTGGAGAATATTCTCTGAATACTCAAGTCTATTCCACTGATCTGTGGGTCTGTCTTTATTCCAATACCATGCTGTTTTAATAACTATTGCTTTGTAATACAGTTTAAAATAGGGAAAGTAATACCTCCCATATTATTTTCCGAAGGATTGCTTTAGCTATTTGTGGGTTTTAATTGTTCCAACTGAATTTCAGAAGTGTTTGATCCACTTCTATGAAGAAAGTCATGGTATCTTTCATGGGATTGCTTTAAATCTGTGTAGTGCTTTGGAGATCATTGCAATTTTAATGATATTAATTCTGCCAATCCATGAGTAGGTGATGTGTCTACATTTTCTTGTATCCTTCCTTCCTTCCTTCCTTCCTTCCTTCCTTCCTTCCTTCCTTCCTTCCTTCCTTCCTTCCTTCCTTCCTTCCTTCCTTCCTTCCTTCCTTCCTTCCTTCCTTTCATCCTTCTTTTTTGGTTTTTGGGCCATACCCAGTGATGCTCAGGGGTTACTCCTGGCTATGCACTCAGAAATCACTCCTGGCTTGGAAAACCTTTTAAGATGTGAGGGGATCGAACCGTGGTCTGTCCTAGGTTAGCTCATGCAAGGCAAACACCCTACTGCTTGTGCTATCACTCTGGATTCTCCTCTCTTATTTCTTGAAGCAGGGTTTTGTAGTTTTCTTTGTATAGATCCTTTACCTCTTTATTTAAGTTGACACCAAGGCTTCTGAGTTTGTGTGACACTAATGTAAAAACTAATTGTATTTTAATGTCCATTACTTCTCTATTATTATTGGTGTATTAGAATGCCATTGATTTTTGCGTGTTAATTTTGTAGCCTGACACTTTGCTATATAAATCTATTGTTTCTATTAGATTTTTTGTAGTCTTTAGGGTTTTCTAATATAGTTTATCATCTGCAAACACTGAGAGCTTAACTCCTTTCTTTCCTATCTGGATGCCCTTGATATCTTTTTCTTGCCTAATCATCAAGGAGATACAAATTAAAACAACTATGAGGTACCATCATATGCCATAGCAGGGGTCCTCAAACTTTTTAAACAGGGGACCAGTTTGCTGTCCCTCAGACCATTGGAGGGTCTGACTATAGTAAAAACAAAACTTATGAATGAATTCTTATGCATACTGCATATATTTTATTTTGCAATGAAGAAACAAAACAGATACAAATACAATATGTGGCCCGCAGGCCATAGTTAGAGGACCACTGCTGGAGACTGGCATACATCACAGAGAACAAGAAAAATCAGTGCTGGTGGGGATGTGGAGAAAAAGGAACTCTTTCATTGCTGGTGGGAATGCTGTCTAGTCTACCATTTATGGAAAACAATATAAAGATCCCTCAAAAACAGATCTTTATTTTCAATTCGTCTATTGACTTCAAAACAAGAGTGGTGGTCAAATAATTTCTCACAGTCAGTGGCTATCTTTCTAAGATGGTTTACATTTCTTTGAGGTGCATATTCTTCTTTATTAAATAAAGTCCTTGCTTCTACTTTTTTGTTGTTTTTTTTTTTATTGGGCCAAACCCAATGACACTCAGGGGTTACTCCTGGCATGGGTGAATATATAGGATGCCAGGGGATCAAACCGTGGTCTGTCCTAGGTTAGCGTATGCAAGGCAAATGCCCTATAACTTGCGCCACTGCTCCGGCCCCTGAAATGGAACTCTTAAAGATCCCTCTAGCATCAATGTTATGGAAAGTAGGTGTTATATTTTATTTAGAGTTATATTTTTTGTATGTAACTTAGGGTCTCAGATTTTATATTGAGATATGTAATCCATTTTGAATTGATGATCTGTGCGCATGGTCTTAGAAAGAGGTCTGAGTTTATTATATGAATGGAATTGACCAATTTTCCTAGCATCGTTTGTTGAAGAGGCTTTTCTTCTTCCACTTCATAATTTTTGTTCCTTTATCAAGAAAGAACTTTACCATGTATCTGAGAATTTCTCTCTAGATTTTTAACTAATCGAGATATTCATTAATCTGAAATTCTATCCTTATTATAGTATCACACTGTTTTAATTACTATGACTTTATAGTGCATTTTGAAGTAGAGGAAAAGGATGCCTCACATCCTTTATGAAACCTTCAGTTTATCCTGAGGGTTGCTTTAGCCTTTGAAAGGGTTATTGTTTCTTATGAGTAGTATTTGATCTATTTCTCTCAAAATGTCTTGGGTAACTGTAAAATCATCCCATGCGCTGTATCTCCAAACTCAGGTGAATGAGTTTAAAGCAGAGTCGCTGCACAAAATAATCCAGACCAGACTGAAAGTGAAACATAGGTATTTGAAAATCTTCTACCATGTATCAGGAGAGAGTTGGCTGCCAGAAATGTTGTTTTAATTGAGTACAGAGACCAGCCCCACGTGGGGGAGTAATGACAGAATAAGGACAGATAGCTCAGAGTGTCCTAAGCCAGTCTAACCCAGGTTTACATTAAGACAATCTCTGTTTTGGGGTAAAGCCAAGTTGTAAACAAATAGATACAAAGGAACCAGAGATGATCTTTTGGGTGAAACCAAATTTTAAACTAACAGATACAAAGAAACCAGGGTGATTTTTGTTTTGGGTAAAATAAAGTATAATCTAACAGGTAATCTTTTGTGACTGCACTGAATCTATTTAATGCTTTGGAGAGTATTGCCATTTTGACAATTCTGTCCCTCTGCATTAATATAGGGGATGGTTTCCATTTGCTTTTTTATTTCTTTTAGAAGTGTCATGTTGTTTTATTTGTATAGGTCTTTTACCTCCTTTGTTAAGCCTATTCTTAGGTACTTGATTTTCTGAAGAACAATTATGCACAAAATTGTTTCTAGGAGCTTTTCTGTTGAACCTTTTGTTTTCCTCAGTATAAGTATCATGTCTTCTGCAAATAGGGCATCTTAATGTCCTTACTATCTTTTCTCTGCCTAATTATTATTGTAGGTACTTACAGTAATATATTGAAAAGAAATGGTAATGGACGGCCAGAGCTGTGGCGCTGCCTTGCTCTTAGCTGACCTAGGACAGACCTTGGTTTGATCCTCCTATCCCATATGGTCCCCCACTCCAGGAGTGATTTCTCAATGCATAGCCAAAAGTAACCCCTGAGCATCACCGGGTGTAGCCCAAAGACCAAAAGAAAAGAATAGCCAGAAATAGTAATGGTTGGCAACTTTGGCTTGTGTCTGATCTTAGAGGGAAGACTTTCAGTTTTTCACCATTGAATATAAAGTGTGATATGGGTTTGTCAGAAATAACTTTGACTATGTTGACAAAAGTTCCTTCAACTTCTATTTATTGAGAGGTATTTATTTGTTTATTTATTTTTGGCTTTGGTGCCACACTTGGTGGTACTTAAGGGTTACTCCTGGTTATGAGCTCAGAAATCGCTTCTGGCAGGCTCAGGGGACCATTTGGAATGTCAGGAATCAAATCAGGTCAATCGTGTGCAAGGCAAAGCCCTGCCTGCAGTGTTATCACTCTGGCCCTGAGAGGTTATTTTTTTAATCATGAAAGTGTGCTAGATATTTTCAAATACTATTTTACAATTATTTATATGACCATATGGTATTATTTTTTTCATGCATTGATATGGTGAATTACAATGATTACAATGATTCATTGCATATATTAAACCATCCCCATGATGAATCTCACTTTGTTATGGTGTATAATATTTTTGATGTGTTGTGAAATTCAATTTTCTAGTGTTTTTTTTTTTTTTGGTTTATAAAACACATGTATTATGGGGCTGGAGAGATAGCATGAAGGTAAGGCGTTTGTCTCTCATGCAAAAGGTTGGTGGTTCAAAACCCGGCATCCCATATGGTCCTCCGAGCCTGCCAGGAGCGATTTCTGAGCAGAGAGCCAGGAGTAACCCCTGAGCACTGCCGGGTGTGACCCAAAACCAAAAAAAAAAAAAAATGTATTAGGATAAGTTATGTCAACTATGTAATGCATTTTTTAAAATAAATTAAAAATAAAAAAGTAAAAGATTAAAAAAAAAAAGTACACCTCCATCTCCAGAGTCACTCACTTTCCTACCTCTCACCTGGTCCTACAAGGGATAGGAGCATGCGCCGTGTTTTTGTTTTTGTGAGGATCTTTGCATCTATTTTCATTAAGGATATTAAACTATAGTTTTTCTTTTTTTGTGTGTTATCTACTTTGCTACCAGTATAATGTTGGCTTTATAAAAACTGGGAGTGTTTGTTTCTTTGAGTTCCTGGAAGATCCTGAAAAGAATTGGCAGTGGGTCCTCATTAACTCACTTGTGACACATCTTCCTATTTTGGTTATGTGGAGACTTGATTACCAGTTCATTTTTCTCAATAGTAATTGTCCTGCTCAGATGTTCCATAACATCTTGGTTCAACTTTGGGAGATAATAGGAGTTACAAGAAAAACTTATCCATTCCTTCTACATCCTCTCATTTCATGGCTTAAATGGCTAAAGAAACTGTGGTACATTTACACAATGGAATATTATGCAGCTGTCAGAAGAGATGAAGTCATGAAATTTTCCTATACATGGATGTACATGGAATCTATTATGCTGAGTGAAATAAGTCAGAGAGAGAGAGAGAAAGAAAAACGCAGAATGGTCTCACTCATCTATGAGTTTTAAGAAAAATGACATTCTTGCAATAATTATTTTCAGACACAAAAGAGAAAAGAGCTGGAAGTTCCAGCTTACCTCAGGAAGCTCACCACAGAGTGATGAGTTTAGTTAGAGAAATAACTACATTTTGAACTGTCCTAATAATGGGAATGTATGAGGGAAATGGAAAGCCTGTCTAGAGTACAGGCGGGGGTTGGGTGGGGAGGAGGGAGATTTGGGACATTGGTGATGGGAACATTGCACTGGTGATGGGTGGTGTTCTTTACATGACTGAAACCCAAACACAATCATGTATGTAATCAAGGTGTTTAAATAAAATAAAAAAAAAAGAAATTACAAAAAAAAGAATAAGATCAAGCTTCTTCTTTAAGGAAATTTGAATAAAATATAAATGTATTCATAAATTATAATTATTTATCAATCTTGAGAACTGTTGTTCAGCAGGCAATTCTGTGTATGAATGTACTTTTTTACGTTATAATAAAAAATAGGAGGGGCCGGAGAGATAGCATGGAGGTAAGGCATTTGCCTTTCATGCAGGAGGTCATCGGTTCGAATCCCTGCGTCCCATATGGTCCCCCGTGCCTGCCAGGAGCAATTTCTGAGGCTGGAGCCAGGAATAACCCCTGAGCAATGCCGGGTGTGACCCAAAAACCACAAAAAAAAAAAAAATTGGAGAGATCCATGATAAAATATTTGCTCTCCACATTCAATGCAATATTATACATGAGAAAAAGCATCCAAATGTCATCAGTGAATGAAAGGATAAATAAAATGAGGGAAATATGCTTGGAGTATTAAAAAATAAATAAAGATTTTTTTTTCGGGCCACATCCGTTTGATGCTCAGGGGTTACTCCTGGCTAAGCGCTCAAAAATCGCCCCTGGATTGGGGGGACTATATGGGATGCCAGGGGATCAAACTGTGGTCCTTCCTTGGCTAGCACTTGCAAGGCAGATACCTGACCTCTAGTGCCACCTCACTGGCCCCGGCTTAAAGATTTTTAAAGTAATCCCTACATTTGATCTTAGCCAAAAGGCCGAGAAGCGATAGTAATCCCTAATGATACTTTAAATTTCTGTGTGTAATAGTTATTCTTAGATATCCATTTTGTTTTTTTGGGTTTTTTTTTGGGGGGGGGGGTTATTTTTGGGCCACACTGGTGATGCTCAGGGCTTACTCCTGGCTATGCACTCAGAAATCGCTCCTGGATTGGGGGACCATATGGGATGCCATGGATTGAACCGAGGTCTATCCTGGGTCAGCCGCATGCAAGGAAAGCACCCTAATGCTGCACTATCGTTCTGGCCACAGATATCTCTTTTTGTTCATAAGTTTATAAAATATGTATAGTTTTAGACATTTTGAGTATAATGAATGAGATTTATCACCTACATTTACTTTTTTTCATAATTCATTTATTTTGAAATGTAAACTTGTGCCTATCTTAATATAAATTAATTCGGTATAGATAAGCCTTATATTTTAATTCTATTTTATTATTGGAGCAAGGAATGGGTAGGGCTGCAGTTAGCAGTGTTCACAGTCTACCTCAGCTCTGCTCAAGGGAATCATATGTAGTGCTCCAGATGAAACAATCTTGACTATATGCAAGACTAATCTCTTTTGTTTGTTTTTGTTTTGGGGCCACAGATAGTGGTGCTCAGGAGTTACTTCTGTCTCTGAGCTCAGAAATCACTCCTGGCAGGCTCAAGGGACCACATGGATACCCAGGATTGAACCTGGGTCCGTCCCAGGTCGGCCACTTGTGAGGCAAAGGCCCTACCCCTGTGTTATCACTCCAGCCCCTAAACACGCTTTCTCTCTGCTAAGTGTTTGTTTGTTTTTCTATTTATTTTTGGCCACACCTGACAGCACTCAGGGCTTACCTCTGGCTCTTAACTCAGAATTACACCTAGCAGGCTCGGGAACATTTGGGATACTGGGGATGCAACCCAAGTGGGCCACATACAAGGCAAATGCACTCCACACTATGCTATTACTGTGGTCGACACAATTCATTTCTTAATACGTGTTTTACTAAAGAATGTTTCTGTATCTGAAAATGAATTTGGCTCTGAAGCATATAATTTCATCCAATAAAGTCTGCTGAATCTATTTTAGTGTGTCTTATGCAATCTTGATAGCATTATAAAAATTATTTGCTCTGTTAAATTTTCTTTGAATCATTTTATTTAAAAAACAAAAGTTCATTTAATATTTTCTTTTTACCTCAATGACACTTGAACTAAATCCAGGGTGCATTTTATAAACATTTTTTGCACAATAATGCAAATATTGAACCTACTCTAGCTTATAAGAATTTAAAGACATGGGGCCGGTGAGGTGGCGCTAGAGGTAGGGGCCTTGCAAGCGCTAGCCAAGGAAGGACCGCGGTTCGATCCCCGGCGTCCCATATGGTCCCCAAGCCAGGGACAATTTCTGAGCACTTAGCCAGGAGTAACCCCTGAGCATCAAACGGGTATGGCCCAAAAAACAACAACAACAAAAAAGAAAAAAACACAAAAAGAATTTAAAGACAACTGTCTGTATGTATTCAAAGAAATGCTTGAAATTTGATACTTTATTATGGAATTTGGAAATCTGTAGCTGTTGTGCTTTAACCTGGTTCTTTTACTTTTGTTTCATATTGTCTATATATGATAGGTTAAAATTTTCCACTTTTGGGGCCATAGAGATAGCATGGAGGTAAGGCGTTTGCCTTTCAGGTCATTGGTTCAAATCCTGGCAGCCCATATGGTCTCCCAGCCTGCCAGGAGTGATTTCTGAGCATGGAGCCAGTAGTAACCCCTGAGCATGACCGGGTGTGACCCCCCCAAAAAAATAAATAAATAAAATTCCACTTTTCAAAGAGACCATTGCCTCTTATAGTATGATTTAAAGGGCATAAAATATCTATTGCTTGACCTTTCAATGTTATTTGTCATTTCTACCTTTGTGAAAATAAAAATTTGATGAGGGAAATTCATATTTCTTTTCTTAACCTCTTATTTTATTATTTTTGTTTAATGTGGCTTTGGAGTAATTAGCATAAAATGAGATGTTACACTATGTAAAGGAAGATTGTCTTTAGAACTCACAGATTAAAAAGGACACAGTATAAAGTAGAACATGAAACTTGCTCTACAGATGAGGTAGAAAGAACATTAAAAAGGACAACTGCATTTCAAAAGACGTGATTATTTGACTCATAACTTTTAGTAGATAGGCATTTGTACTTTTCAAAAATATAGTATTTCTTAATTTATGTATTTTATAAATAAAATTTGAATTTTATTTCTATAAAATTACAATTTTCATCCTTCTGCACAGATATATAAGTCCGAGAAATAATTTTCTCCTGTTTGTAATAACTATTTACTAATCAATGCTGCACCATAAGCATTGATAGTAATTGAAGTTATTTTTTACAATTAAGCTTTATATAAATTTGGTTCAAATTTGCAAAAGTTTATTTTAATTTTAATTTTTATTTTGACCAAAGTGGGTTACAAATCTTTCACAATAATATTTTAGGTACATAGCGACATTGAATAAGGGGCATTCCCACCACCAATGTTGTTCTCCCTCCACTCCTGTTCCCAGCATCATCCCATATCACCCTCCTTTTCCCCCTGGGCTGCTAGTATAAGTGGTCCCCTCTGTGTCTAGTTTGTTATAGATTTGGGTATTGATTTTGTTGTTGTTGGCTTTCAATTTGGTTGGCTTTCATTGTTTTTATTTCTACTTAATGTTCATACAACTGTTTGGTCTTGGTACCCTCCATTATTTCCCCCTCAATTTGTGAGGCGGAACAATTTATGTAGTTCTGTTTAAAGGAAAGAAGAAAAAAAAAATGGGGCAAAAATCAAACAAGCAAAAAATGGGTGGAGTCCTTCTAGAGGCTATAAATATCAATTTAAGAGAAGAAAGGGAAAAAGGAAGAAAAACATAATAACAATACAAAAAAATAAAACAAAAATTTAAAAAATCAAACAAAAAACTGGAAAAGCACCACAGCAATAAAGACAATAGCCACACAATAACCATGGTCCTGAAATAAAAACAAATCAAAGCACAAAAAATATACCACGGAGAAAAACAAACAACAATAACAACCCCTCCAAAATAAAATTAATTTGGGCTCCTTTTTGTTTTTTTGTTTTTGTTTTTTTTGCATAGGCACAGTAAATATTGGCCTAAGGAGATACAGGAGAAACCCTGTATACTGTCATACATGTTCTTTTACTCTCCCCTAGGTCCTTTTGTAGTGTCTGGAAACTTTCTACTTTTATCATGGATGATTAAGTCAGGCCTCTGTAGCTAGAGATCTTGGTATTTGCACAGGTCAAAGGATAGAGCCTAGGATGGAGTCTTTCTTTACGGTTCTAGAAGTTCTGTTCCATTACTGTTGTTTTAATCAGTCTTCTGTAATTGGTGGTCTTGATTTTTGCCCCAAGCCTAGGATAGAGTCTTCCATTATTTTTCAGAAGATCTGCTCAGTTGCAGTTGTCTCAGTCAGACCTCTGGAATTAGAGATCTTGGTTGTTGTACAGATCATAAGCCTAAACCTAGATTAGGGTCTTTTTAATTGGTCCCAGGATAAGTTCTGCCCAGTCATGGTTGTCACAGTCAGTTTTCTGTAGATAGTGAACTTGGCTGCAAAAGTTTATTTTTAAAGAAAACATTTTTTTCTGTAATATACACTGTGATATTCATCAGAAAATACGCAGTGTTTAAATTGTATATTTTTCTTTTTTTTTTTTTTTGGTATCTTTCCATTTGTGTAGTGTATAGTATGTTAGTATTGAGGCAGGATTAGAGTATGGTTAAGAGTCCAATTTTTGTAGAAGAGCTATATGTGTCCAAATCTTAACTCTGCCATATATTTTATACATAGTGTTGACCCCTCAGGCTCTCTATTTTGTAATCTTTAAAACAATAAAGTTTCTATAAAGATTTATGAATTAATAGATGAGAAATGCTTAAGCAATATTAGGAGTTTGATGCATACCTTTCAAGTGTTTCTGCATCTTCATGTCTGGAGAAAGTCACTGTGGTACCTTTTATTTCTCCTTTGTATTATTCTATTGTTATACAATTTTATTATTATTAAAAATCTTCCAAGTGTTACTAAAGATGCTTTGCTAATTTTGACTCCTGAATAGTACATATGCTCTGAAATAACCCCAGATTAGAAATACAATAAGAAACATTCAAAACTGCTATTAAATTTAAAAACTGGGTTTTCTTGTTTTGTTTTGTTTTGTTTGGGCCAAATCCTGTGATGCTCAGGGGTTACTCCTGGTTATGCACTCTTGGTGTCCCATATGTACATATATACATACACATATATAACATATATGTATTTATTGGGCTGCACCACAAAGTTCAGGAGATATTCTGGACTCAGTGCTCAGGTGATACTCTCAGCACTGCTAGGAGATCTGTGGTGCCAAGAATCAAACCCAGATCTTTAACATACAGAACATGTACTCCAATCCTTTGAGCTATTTCACTGATCCTCATAAATAAATGTATTTTTACAATAAATTCATTAAGGTAAGTTTATATACCATAGTTTACTACTTAAATTTTATAATTCAAGGGTTATTCATATCACTATAATTAGTTCAAAAAATTGTATCACCATCCAAGAAAACTTACACTCTAGTACTCACTCCACACTCCCCTCTAATCACTTTATCTTGCAATTTCTTTTTTTTTCAGCTGATGAATTAATCAGTCCTAGAGACATTGATCCTATCCATCGCTACGTTCCACTACAGAATCAACGCAATGTAAGCATGAGGTTTTCCAACCAGGTAAAGAAATCTATTTATATTTCAATTTACATTCACCAAAGACATTTACATAGGATTTTTATTCTGGATGGGTTGTTTAATCTTTCTACACACAAAACTTCTTCCTCATCAGATTAGGTTTAGTTGTAGTAAAGGGTTATTTATTAATAAGGAAATGGTAGTCCAATGTGTCCAAGATTATTTCCATGTTAATAGTTTCATCTCTACAATAATTAAGTTTAAGGTATAAGGTGTACATATGAGTTTTAGAGAGACAAATGAGATCACATATTTTCTAAATAGTGTGGGTCCTGTGTTACTCAAGTTATCAGTTCCTGTTCTTGATGTTTTTAGTGCTATCTCGTGGCAGTACTGAGTGACTGATAGAATTGTTCTTAGCATGTTGTGGTATGGCAGTTAAAGGAATAGTTTTTTAATATTTATATATGTATATATATATGGCTTCAGTCTGTGTGGAATCCCATGATACCATAAATAATAATAATTATTTGAAGGATCTACAAGATCGATATTGATGTAAGTAAACCCTCAAGTATGAAATGATACCAGTAATAAGGATTGTTAAAATAAAAATGATACAGATTGTGGAGACTGCCTGAGGAGAAAGGGAATGAACCTGAGGTTGTGTTGAGATTTCAAGCAGTTAATGTTCATTTAGTGAGAAAAACATCATCATTGATAGGAAATGTACAATTGAAATGTTTCTTTTATTTAAAAAAACAAAAAAAGTTCAAAACTATAACACATATACATAGAAATAATTTTTCTATTGTTTAAATAGAAGGGATAGCCACCCAAATCTCTTATATTCTTTTATTGTTTCTCTTTTTCCCTTTTTTCTCCCTCTCTCTTTCTCTCTTTTTTGCTGGCCTTCAACTAAATATATTAGTATTTACTTTG
Organism: Suncus etruscus; assembly: GCF_024139225.1. NCBI lineage: Eukaryota > Metazoa > Chordata > Mammalia > Eulipotyphla > Soricidae > Suncus > Suncus etruscus. The sequence goes on from NC_064861.1 coordinate 41,067,701, forward strand.
GCTTATAAATGAGCAATTGTTTGAGAGATTAGTAAATAAACATTAATATTTTATCATGAATGAAACATCTCTGTTAATATGTTGTACTTTTATGGGACTGTTAGATCCTATTTAAGGTAGAAATTGTTTTTTGTTATCTTACTTATCAATGTCAGCATAACTATACAATTGCTACAGAATTGAGATAGGCAATTGTACTTGAAGAAATGATAAATAAGGATACATTTAACTTCCTATTACTGAGTGCTGTTATGTGTGACCCACTTTTATAGTGATGGAATCTCAGCTTTTCTTAGAAAATAAGGTCATATATTAGAGGTGCAGAAACAGGAACAGTGTCCATAAAAGAGCTTGACTAACAAAATAAACAATTTAAATAGGTATTTCATGGTTGGTAAATAGAAACATGGTTGTGGATTCTGTGTGTTTTTGACATATTCATGCAACTATTCTTACCACTTAGGAAACCTTAACAAGCCTTAACGGTTTTATTTGTTTTATTAAAATTGCATTCTAATGGATCCAAAGCTGTAATACTTAGGGTTTTTATAGCACAAGGACAGAGGATAAAATCAATAAAAGCATAACTGGGAAGTTCTGAGGCCCAGGTACAAGCTTCTAAGTGTCCTCCCCCTGTAGAATAGTGTGATTCACAATTACCCAGTAACAAGGTTTGGCAACTCATTCAAAATGTTACCAACCAGGGAAACTTGCTCACACGTGCATGCAGCATTTTACTGGGGTCACTAACGTAGCATAATGACCTCCATTACTCAATTTTAATACCCCTAGAGGGAAAACAGATAGTCACCATAAACCACATTGCTTGCACAAACCATCTGGATCAACTGATACCAATGTTGCAAGGCAACAAAAAAAACCTCTTACCTAACAATATCCCCAAAAGCCATGGCAGGTCCATGCTGAAGACACGGCTTTGATAAGAATGTTGAGGGTTTAAATAATCTTACCCTGTTTAATCAAATCATCCCTTTACATGAATGTTAGGTACAAAGGAAGTTTTAAATTCAGAAGGAGAAATGAATCCTGAATTGAACACAGAGCAAGAAATAAGCCTTTGCCACCAAAAATACATGCAAACAAACTCTTCTAACCATTAAACAATGGCTCCCTTTATTCTCCTTCCAACTTCTAAAACCTCTTCTCTACTTTGTATCTTTATGAATTCACCCATTCAAAGTATTCACATAAGTGGAATCATACAATATTTTCTTTTTTTATTTCCACAAAGTATAATGTCCAGATGAATTTTTCTCATTAACATCGTGTTTCTCTTTCAACTTGCTCTTTTCTTTTTTAGTACTTTATTCTTTTCACTTTGTCATGTAACTGTGACTCACTTTTATCCGTATATATCCTAGTGTGATTAGTGGTCAGAATATTCTTACTGTTTTAAGTAGTCTCCTTCCCTCACCACTGCAAAAAGAGGTAAGATAAGGCACATGTGTTTGAGAGTATTGTTTTTCACAGAATCTCATGGGAACAAAGTAAATCTTTATCATCATCAAATGCTAGAATGTGAAGGGTTTTAACTTTCAGGGAGAAGGAGAGGTAGAGGGAAGGGTAGAGGGAGGGGGAGGGGAGGAGAGGGGAGGGGAGGGGAGGGGAGGGGAGGGGAGGGGAGGGGAGGGGAGGGGAGGGGAGAGGAAAGAAAGGAGATACAGCCAAAATCAAGAAGAGACATGGCCAGGAGTAGAAAAAGTGTTGAGTTCTGTCCAATCTACTCCAACTGCTAGAACTAACTGCTTTAAGACATCTCTCAGCTTTCTCGGGAAGGGGCTTTTAGAAGTCTCTGGCCAATAGCAGTCTGAGAAGCTCTTAACTCTTTAGCCAATGAGGAGATCCGAAAAGGGAGGTAGCAGTTGGAGTTGCTCTGTCTTAAAGGGGCAGACCCCTTATACAGCCAACACTTAATGTGGAGTAAGTTTGTGTGTGTGTGTGTGTGTGTGTGTGTGTGTGTGTGTGTGTGTGTGTGTGTGTGTGTGTGGTTTTTGGGTCACACCCAGCAATGCTCAGAAGTTCCTCCTGGCTCTACGCTCAGAAACCGCTCCTGGCAAGCTCAGAGGATCATATGGGATGCCAGGATTCGAACCACCATCCTTCTGCATGCAAGGCAAATGCCTTACCTCCATGCTATCTCTCTGGCCCCAAGAATTTTTTAAATAATATTTTTATTTGAACACTGTGATTACAAACATGATTGTAGTTGGGTTTAAGTCATAAAAGAACTCCCCCTTCATCGGTACAACATTCCCCACCACCAATGTCACCCATTTCCCTCTTCCCCCACCCTCTACTTGTATTTGAGAAAGGCATTCTACTTCTCTCACTTAACATTGCCATGGTAGTTATTAGTGTACTTATTTCTCTAACTGCACTTAACATTGTTTGCGGTGAGCTTCATGTCGTGAACAGGTCCTTCCGGCCTCATCCCTGGGCATTATTACAATAATGTCTTTTATTTTTCTTAAAAACATAGATGAGTGAGACTATTCTGCATCTATCTCTATCTCTCTGGCTTATTTCACTCATCATAACAGTTTCCATGTCAATATATACAAGAAAATTTGATAATTTCATCTTTCCTAACAGTTGCATAATATTCCATTATGTATATGTACCACTGTTTCTTTAGCCACACATCTATTGTCAATCATCTGGGTTATTTGTAGATTCTGACTATTGTGAATAGAGCTGCAATAAATATAGGTGTACAAAAGGCATTTTTGTATTGTGATTTTTGTGTACCTAGGGTATGATCCTAGGATTAGTATAGGTGGACCATATGGGATCTCAATTTCCAGTTTTTGAGGAATCTCCATACATTTTGTTTTCCACAAAGCCTGGACTATACAGCATTCCCACCAGCAATGATTGAGAGTTCTTTTCTCCCCACATCCCTGCCATCTCTGATTGTTCTTGTTCTTTGCAATGTGTGCCAGTTTCTGTGGCATGAGATGGTACCTCATTGTTGTTTGATTTGCATCTCCCTGATGATTAGTAATGTGGAGCAATTTTTCATGTGCTTTTTGGCCATTTGAATTTCTTCCTTGAGAAATTTTTTGTTCATTTCTTTTCATCATTTTCTGATGGGGTTAGATTTTTTTTTTGTTAAGTTCTATCAGTATATCTTAAATATTAGCTCCTTGTCTGAGGGTATTGGGTGAATAGCTTCTACCATTTTGTGGATGAGTTTTGTGTCTTAAGCACTATTTCTTTTGAAGTGCAGAGTTTATCAGCTTAATATAGTCCCATCTACTTATCTCTACTTTCACTTGTTTGAAGAATACTGCTTCCTCCTTTCAGATGCCTTTAGTCTCAATGTCATGGAGTGTTTTACCTAGATGATGTTCTGTATACCTATGGTTTCTACCTTTGTGGTGTGTTCAGCCTGATCTATACTTTCTTTGAGTTCTTTGTACATCCTCCATATTTCTTCTCTAAACCCTTATCTGAAAGGCTAATTAGGTGGCTGGAACTTTCTGGGTTATCAGAGCTGCCATCTTCATTCTCTATGCATGGTATTATCCTGCATTGTTTCCCTATTGTCACACTTGTAGTGTGTTTTTTTCTAAATGTTATGGTAGGGTTCATTGCCTAGAAGAAGCACATGGCCGCAAAGCAATGCTAACTGGTCTCACTTCTCTGGCTCCAACCTTTGTGGGTGGACAGCTCACCTCTGAAAAAGTATCCTCAGGGAACTGTCTGAATGGAGAAGATCAAAGTTCAGGACACAGGAGTGTTGAGAAGATAGTCCAGAATGGCTGCCTGCTGTACTTCAGAGTGCCACTGTAAGAATTTATCATAGCCAGTTTATTCAATATATTGAGAGGATTAAAAAAAAGCCAACAAACTTTATTGGTTTGGACTTTGGTCTTCAGTTCTATATCACACTGCAGTTCTATTACTTGCCTCAAATGTACCTGCGAAATTACCACTCTGGTAAACCACTATTTAGTGGATCAATTATCATATTTATAACAGTATTTTTGTGATGCTCTAATTATAGTATGTACACATTAGTTTGTAATTATATATTAGCTTGTAACTATATGACTGTAGTATGGGGTAAAACAGCTTTCTCTTCTCAAGGCACTATAATTTGCCAACTTTTACTCTAGAATAATAAAAAATATTTTATTGGATGGTCTTCTATATTTGTTTTGTTTTGTTTTGTTTTGGGAGGTCACACCTGGTAGTGCTCAGGGGTTACTCCTGGCTCTATGCTCAAAAATCACTTCTGGCAGGCTTGGGGCATCCCATATGGGATGCTGGGTTTTGAACCACCGTTTTTCTGCATGCAAGGCAAATGCCCTACCTCCATGCTATCTCTCTGGCCCTTTCTATAGTTTTATTGATATGGTTTTATGCTTTTTACTTTTAAAAAATACCTATATCATCATTTCTGGCAGAGTATGATGAAGGGTGAGAAGTGAATAAGCATATCCATTTGTATCTAGGACAAGCCTTATTTTTTTAAATAAATTTTTATTCTGACCAAAGTGCATTACAAATCTTTCACAGTAATATTGATGGTAAATAGTGACAATGAATGAGGGGCATTCCTCATTGTTGTCCTCCCTCCACCCCTGTTCCCAGCATGCATCCCATATCTCCCTCCTCTACCCCCCAGAATACTAGTGTAACTGATCTCCACTTTACAGCTTGTTGTAGATTGGGTATCTATTCTGTTGTCATTGACTTTGGGTTTGGTGTTCAAGTCTGATTATTTTTTATTTCCACTAGATGTTCATGTGACTGGTCCTGGTATCATCCTCCCCCCCTCAATTTATGAGGCTGAATGATTCAAGTTATGTGATTCTGTTGGAGATAAAAAGGATAAGAAAGGGAAAAGAAAAAATTTGGTAGCAACTACCAAAAAAAAAAGAAAAGAAAAGAAAAGAAAAGAAAAAGAAAAAAATGCACCCAGCAATAAAAGTCACCAAATAATAATAACCACAAGAGTAAAAAAGAAAAAAAAATGTGGAATAAAAAAAGAAGGGAAATAATATCAAAAACAAACAAAACATAACAAAACAAGAAAAAGAGGGAGTGCTGGAGTGGCAGGGTTTGGTGTTCTTCCACTTTTTTATTTTTGTATAGGCACAGTAAGAATTGGGGAAGAAAGGGAATTCCTGTGGCCTAAGAGATTCAGGGTTTCTCCGCCCTTGAAGCATACTATCATGGGAACAACCATACATATTCATTTCCACATCCCAAGGGCTTTTTTGTGGTGCCAGGAAACTTTCCTCTCAGTTGTGGATGAGAAAATCAGGCCACTGTATCTAGAGATCTTGGTATTTGCACAGGTCATAGAACAAGGTCTAGGATAGTCTCTTTAGGGTTCTAAAAGTTCTGTTCCATCATTTTTGTTGTGCTCAGTCTTCTGTAACAAGTGCTCCCTGTTTTTGCTCAGTTCCTAAGCCAAAGCCTAGGATATTACAGTTCCAAAGGTTCTGGTCAGTCTCTGTTGTCCAAGTTGGGCCTCTGTAATAAGAAATCTTGGGGGCCGGTGAGGTGGCGCTAGAGGTAAGGTGTCTGCCTTGCAAGCGCTAGCCAAGGAAGGACCGCGGTTCGATCCCCCGGCATCCCATATGGTCCCCCCAAGCCAGGGGCAGTTTCTGAGCACTTAGCCAGGAGTAACCCCTGAGCATTAAACGGGTGTGGCCCAATAAAACAAACAAAAAAAAAGAAATCTTGATTTTTGCAAGAGTCCTTGGCTACAGTCTAGGGTAGGGTTTTCCTTATTGGTCTCAAGGTAAGTTCTGCCCAGTCACGGTTGTCAAAGTCAGTTTTCTGTAGTTAGTGCTCTTGGTTTTTGCACAGAGCAAAGGATGATATATCTTCTGATTTCCACTTACTGATAGGTGATGTGATAGGATAACCTGGTCTTAGTTCAAGTTGTCATTTCCTCGTTGTCCACATTGTCATATCAACCACAAGTTGGTGCCAGAACAATGTTAAAAAACCTCTCAATGGAGCTTAGTTCCTGGTGTTGTTGCGGGGAGCTGTATCAGTTCTATGTCTGGGATCTGGGGTTTGGGATTGGACTAACACTGTCCAATTTCATGGAGACTGAGTTGTATCCACATGACTCATGTTCAGGATGGGAGGCACCCTTGTGTTATTAAAAGTGTGAGTTCTTATCCCTAGAAGATAAGATCTTGTTTCTGTGTCTATGGTTTCCCCCTTTTTACTGTGCCTATACAAAAGCATATGGTGTCATATTATATTGCTGGTACTATTTGGGTAAGGATGACAAGGCCTTACTTTTTATGTTTGAGATTTTCCCCAGTTTTGTTGTCATTTCTTCAGTTACGTTCCGTGCTTTTTCAATTTTTATACATGACACAGGGATATGAACATTGTAAGAGTCCATTAAACATTTGTGGTAGCTCCAAACAGATGCAAACCAAGTTAATTAAACACTAAAATTGTCATACTGTCTGGCTAAGAATAATTTCAAAGACTGTAATTTACCAATCTGTTTTGTTTTTTTTTCTATCTTCTGGTAAAGGCTTTTTTCTAAGTTCTGCTTTATGGAGGTGTTATGCAGGTCATCGTCCAGCTCACTAATTCTATTCTTAGCATCTGTTACTCTTCTGGTGAGGCTTCCTACATTAGTTTTTTTATTTCTCCTACCAAGTTCTTTATACCTGTTATTTCAGTTTGAATATTTCTCATTTCTACTGTTACATTCTTTTGAGTATTATTGGCTTGGGCTTTTGACCTGTGGTTTCTTTGAGTTCTTCGAATATTCTCCACATTTTCTTACTGAATTCGTTATAGAAGACTGATTTTTTTTTCTTTTTTTGGTTTTTGGTTTTTGGGCCACACCCAGTGATGCTCAGGGGTTACTCCTGCTATATGCTCAGAATGCTCTACTGCTTGTGTCACCACTCTAGCCCCTAGAAGAGTGATTTCTTATCAGAAACTGATAACAGATAGCTGATGTTAGTTGATTCCTTGAAACTACCATCTTTATTCACTAAGAGTGGTAAAGATCTGCACTGTCTTCTCATTGTGACCTTTTTAATTTGGTAGTGTTTTTATATTGTTGTGAGGCTCCTTGCTTAGAAGAAATGTGCAGCCATGGAGCAAAGCAGAGTAGCCACGCTCCTCTCTTGGTGTACTAGAATGAGTTCACAATGTCCCTTTTAATTCCAAAAAGTGTCACCATACCTGCTGGTCTCTGGTCTTGCTTGTATTAAGGCCATTCTTTTCTCAGGGCTCAAGAATCTTAGTTCAAAATGCAGGCTGGACTCAAGGCCTTGCTTTGGTCACCCAGGAGGGATGGCCAGGGCAGGTTGAAAAGATGTCTACTGAGGGCTCCCCTACCTCACTTTACTGCTGAATATCTCAACCCTCTTGTCTTAACAATTGTGCCACTGATGCTTGCCTACCCTTGGCCTGGCTCACTCCCTTTGCACTAATGCCTGTACTAGCAGATGGGCCACTACCATATTTCACAATTCCTAGCCCTGCTGCAGGACTAAATTAGGGTGCCAAACTCTCCTGTCTCTGGGAACACCTTTGTATAGGTTTTCCAGCACTGCCATTTTTCCAAAGCTGCCCCGCAGCTGCCATGTTTTTCTCCGGAAATTTTAGGGGTTTGGAGATTTCATGCTTGAGGTTGAGTTCATACAAGGACAAATTACTCTTGGCTAGAGACAAGGAATCTCTAGGGTCCTCTACACTCCTGCCACTGCAGCCACTATTGCTGCTGTAGTCTTTCTGCCATTTTCCAAGGTCTGTCACTAAACTGTCCTATTGTCTATCTTTTGTTCTTTTGGAGGGCGGGGCACACTGGGCAGTATTTTGACTTTAGTATTTTGTCTCCTCGTCAGTCTCGGGGTCCATCTGTTGTGCTAGAGATTCATACTTGGATCGTAACATGTAAAGCTAGTACTTACCTTCTGTACCTCTCTGGCCCTATCCTTTATTTTAAAAATAGAGTATTTCCTTACTTTTATATTATATATATTATATTTTATATCCTACATTTGATTTCATGAATAAATATTATACAAAGAACTATGTAATATTTTGTATAAAGAACAATGTAGGGGCCAGAGAGATAGCATAGCGGTAGGGCATTTGCCTTGCATTCAGAAGGATGGTGGTTTGAATCCCGGTATCCCATATGGTCCCCCGTGCCTGCCAGGAGTAACTACCCTGAGCACTGCTGGGTGTGACCCAAACCCCCACCCCCCAAAAAAAGAAAAGAAAAAAATGTAAAATATTATCTTATATAATTATTCCATAAAAATAGATCATGTGGGTTGGAATCTGTGCATTAGGCCTAATTTTTTTTATAATTTTGTGCATAGTTTGTGCTATAACACTTGCTCTTTCTTATAGTTGATATATATAGACATATATATATATAGTTGATATATATCAACAGTTATAGATAGATAGATAGATAGATAGATAGATAGATAGATGATAGATAGATAGATAGATAGATATCCTGACAGGACTTCTTTGAAAGTGTCTTATTTTTTATCTTCTGCTAGCTTAGTTTGGTATTGATAGTTGGGGGAAAAATGTGTGATATATAAGAATAATCATTATTGTTTGTGCTTGGATTCTGTAAATTGTGTGCAAAATATTATATGCTTATTATGCCAAATTTTGGCATTTTTCTGAAATAAGTATTATTCATTTTATAGGTACATATTGTCAGAGTTTATAAAATATAACTTTTTAAAATATATATTTTATTTTTAATCATAGTGGCTTATATATATTTCACAATACTATTTTACGTACATATTAACATTGAGTCAGGGAAATTATCATCACCGAATTGTCCTCCCTCCACCCCTGTTCCCATCCTGCCTCCCATATCCCCAACCCTCACCCCCCGCGCTTCTAGAATGAGTGGTCCTGCCGTGTCTAGCTTAATATTTAGTGATCATACAACTGTTTGGTCTTGGTACACTCCATTATTTCCCCCTCTATTTGGGAGGTGGGACTAGATAGTTCAAGTTATGTGCTTTTGTTTGAAGAAGAGAAAAGCAATAAAATGGGGTAAAAATCAAATACGCCAAAAATGGGCAGAGTCCTTCTAGAGGCTCTCATTCTCGGTTTGAAAGACGAAAGGGAAAAAGAAAGTGAAACACCACAACAATACAAAAAGAAATATCAAATAAAATATTCAGTGATCCCTTCAGCAATAAAGATAAGCACCACATAATAGCAATGGTCTTGAAGTAAAAAACATGACAGAACAGAAAAAGGAAGAGGAAAGAAGAAAGAAAAATAAATAAAAAAATGGAAACAACAACTTTAATATTTATACCAAAACAAAAATGTCAACAAAAAATAGATAAATAAATAAAATTATTTTGTGCTTTTTTTTCCCTATGCATAGGCACAGTAAATATTGGGGACATTAGAAAAGGAATTCCCTTAGCCTAAGAAGTACAGGGTTTCTCCATCCTTGAAGTATACTGTCATGAAATTAACTATAGACTCCCTTCCTGTTCATTTACACTCCCCTTGGTGCTTTTGTGGTGTATGGAAGACTTCTGCTCTGTCTTTGGTGATAAAATCAGACCTCTGTATCTAGAGATCTCGGTATCTGCACAGGTCAAGGAGTGGAACTTACGATGAAGTCTTTCTTTGTGGTTCTAGAAGTTCTATTCCCTCAGTGTCATTTTAATCCATCTTCTGTAGTTGGTGGTCTTGGTCATTGTGCTGATCCTAGGATGGAGCCTGGGATAGAGTCTTTCATTATGCTTCCAGAAGACCCGTTCAGTTGCAATTGTCTCAGTCAGACCTCTGGAATTAGAGATCATGGTTGTTGTATGTTGCAAGTCAGGCACCTGATGAGATTGACTGATGGAGGGATGGAGGATGAGGCCTTTCTCCTCCAGCTCGGACCCCGCATCTATTACCCTGATCAGCCAGTGGTTCTGAGGAGAATGTGGTGGGAAGAAAGCCAACAGGCAGTCAAGCTTCTGAAGAAAACAGCTCTTTATTCCGTGAAGAGGCCGAAGCCAAAAGACCTAAGAATAGGCCTCAGGAAAAAAGCCCCTCATCTTCCACAGACCCTTGCTTTTATGCCCCAAAATCAGGTACTACCCAATGGTGGGATCAGATACCACCCAATGGTGGGAGCAGAATCAGATACCACCCTAAGATGGGAGCAGAATGCCAGGTCATATCCTAGGATAGGGCACAATCACCATCAGGTAGGGTCAGTAACATAATAATCCCATAAAAATGTTTACATACACAACAGTTGTACAGGTCGTAGATCAAAGCCTAGTCTAGGGCTTTTTTTATTGGTCCCAGGATACATACTGCCCGGTCAAGGTTGTATCAGCCAATCATCTGTAGGTAGCGATCTTGGCTTTTGCACAGGTCAAAGGGTGGCAGGTCTTCTGTTTTTGTCTTATCGTTAGCTGGTGAGGTAGGACAACCTGCTCTTAGATCAAGTTGTTCCCATTTCCTCGTTGTCAGGATATCATATTAGAGTTGGCACTTGTTGGTGTCCGAGCCATATTAAGGATGCCCCAGAGGGGTTTTGGTTCCTGGAGCTTTTGTGGAGAACTGTGTCATTTCTATGCCTGGGATCCAGGGGTCAAGGCTGAACAGTTGGTGTCTAATCACCTGGGGTCTAAGTTGGGTCCACATGACATATTTTCAAGGTGGGAGGTGTCCCTGTATAAAATGTAACTTTTTAAAGAAATTATAATGTTTTACAACAATTTGTAAATTGTCAAGTAGCAGAACCAATGAATGTACTTCTGAAAAAGGAGGAGTGGGCATCAATTATATTGAAGCATTGATTTTCTTAATTGTGTGAATAAATTAACAGAGAACTTATTTCTAAGCACCTTTCTTTGTAGAACATCACATAAAGAAGGTAGCAATTATATTCTAGGACACATAGAGGCTTATGGTTGATCTCTAAAATCAAAACACAAAGATTTCCTATCGTTGCTAATTGTATACAGGAGTGGAATTAATCGCATATCACAATGATAATGTTAAAGGGGTCTATTTGTCATCTTTTTTCTTTTTCCTTTTCATTAGTGTGACACCAACTCCCAAAATTAGTAATTTCACTATGGATTTATTTTTATACAAAGAACATTTTTTAGGATATTATTTGAGTGTTCACTAATGCTCTTTTTTTTCATTTTAACATATTCTTGTTAGTATCCCCTTCATACTCTATTGGATATGGGTGCTGGATATCAGCTGATTATGTGTGATACTTTCATGATTGGCACTATAGTACCTCTACCATGTTAAATAAAAAAAATATTTCTTGAAGATTTTGAAGAATTTGATTTCTACAGAAACCATAAACAGGTGATCATGAACATGTCACTTACTCATTTGATTCTGCATTTGTGTTGTCCACTGGGGTAAGGTGACTTCATAAAATACATATTTTTATGGCAACTGGAAAATGGATTTCTGAAGTTCTGTAGACAATGCACTTTACTTTTAAAAGTGTTAATATGATTAAAATATGGAAGATTCCTATTAAAGAGGAAATTGAATAGGTTTCATATTACTGAACATTCTGCCCAGAAAAGCAGTAAAAATCATATTCTCATGAAGTATGGATGATCTTAATGCAAATTTGGACAAGCTGAATGAACCTCTATGCCATTGTTTTCTCACATGTAAAATAGAGTTGTGATCATTAAGTGAATCAATATGAGCTCAGAACAGCACTTGGCTTAGATTAAGCACTCAGTTTAAGCTAGCTACTATGATGACTTACATTTTGATACTTCCTATGTCAGACCTATAAGTTAATTGACTTGGCTAGTATCTAATAAAAAGAAACTGTACAAGATTGTATTGCTATTTGTAAATTGTGTGTCATGACCTGACCCCTGCAAGGGGATGCAGCGAGACAGAGACCAGCATATTTTTTGTTTGTTTCTTTGGTTTTGTTTTTTGGGCCACACCCGTTGATGCTCAGAGAGTTATTCCTCGCTATATACTCAGAAATCGCTCCTAGCTTGGGAGACCATAATAGGATGCTGGGGGATCAAACCGCGGTCTGTCCTAGGTCAGCACATGCAAGGCAAATGCCCTATTGCTGTGCTTAATTTTTTGTTTTATTTGATAAGGTTCAAAATCTTTGTCATCTTTTGTTTATTACTTAGAAGTTATTTAAGTTATTCTCATTTTATAGAGAAGGAAATATACTCAAAGAGAAGTGATTTGGGGGCCGGATTGATAACATAGTGGTGTAGGGCATTTGCCTTGCACATGGTCATATCTAGGATGGAAATGATTTGTTACCTGTCACATGGGTTCATTTGAATCCAGGTGTCAGGCAGTGTGGTCTCTGAGCCTTCTGTGTATATTGTGGGTAAATATGGTATAAGTGTGCATTTATTGTATGTTATTAAAGAAAAATAATTATACTTATTTTTTAGGATAAGGCAATTTTTTAGAATCATCCAGATAGGAATAGGGAATGCTGTGGTGGGATTTTTGAGTGGGGGATAAAAATTAGGCTAACCTTCAGATATAACATGTACAAGCAAGAACTTATAGCACAAGAACTGAGTGGTTCTCTCTTTAGGAAATTACTAAAGAATTAAAAAGAAAGTTACTGATGAAAACATCAGAGATAAGGTGATTCTCGTCAAAATATTCTAACAGTAATCTTTGCTAAAGAAAGGATATAGTGATTAGATATCATTTGAGAATTGGTGCAAGTTAGAAGGCTGATCATATTCTGCAGGTTTATTAAATATTGAGGGGATTTTGAGCATTTTGGTTAAACTGGATTTTTTATGATAATGAATTTTACAAGAAAAAATTGATAAACGTACAAAAATGTTCAGAAATCAAGGACCAGCATTGCAATTAGGGATTTTTCTTACAGACTCTGACCCAGGTTCCATACCTGGTATCCCGTTTTGTGCCCTAAGCATGCCAGGAGTAATTTCTGAGAGCGTAGCGAGGAGTAACCCCTGATCACTGCCATTTGAGGCCCAAATGTCCCCCCTCACATTCAGGTGTTAGACTAGGTTATGGTCAAACTTAGAGTTATTATCAATGAAGTTGACATTTTATTTTGGTTTTGGACCACTCCCAGGGATGCTCAGGGGTTACTTCTGGTGCTGTTATAAGATATCACTATTGGTGTGTTTGGAAGACCTTAAAGGTTGGATTTTTCTACATGCTAATATACTCTTCTTTATTCCTTGTTTGCTGTTACATTTGATACTCTTTACTTTTTGTATGTTTTAATTTAATTTTATTTTATTGAAACTATTGTGATTTAAAAAAAATCCTTAGTTGGGTTTCAGATGCTGCAGGCGTCTTGCATCTCAGCAATTCTAGTGGGGAAAAATCCTTCACAAGAGGAAAATGGGAAACATGAGTGGCCGAATATGAAATATGAAATAATGAAACCACACACCACACAAGTATGTGGGGTCAACACATCTTCTGGCAGGAGTGTGATAAGTTTAATTTTTAAGCAGGAGGTTTTATAAGGGGTAAAGCAGTCATAGGCATTAAGAATGTTTACAATCACAAAGCAAAGTTTAACAGTAGACAGTACTCAAGCTATGGGCATGAACTGTAAGAATTCTGATTTACAAAGGAGAAGGTCACAACTCAGGGCAGCTCTTAACAAACTAACTTCAAATGCAAAATAAGGGATCATTAAGAGGTAGAAAAAAAATCTAGGAATGGATCTTTACTGAGATGAACTCTATTGTTTTAGAGGTCAAGTAAAGGAAGAAGCTAAATCCCCTAAAGTGAAGTTCCCATTTTCTGAGAAGAGTCAATAGCCCAGAATCTGTATTCTGGCTATGCCCTTGATTACCAGTGGCTGAGGCTGCAAGGTCATAATCGAAAAAGAGAAAAAATATTGTCTTTGATTTTGATACTAAATATCCAGAAAAGTGGTTCTCTTAGTAATCTTTGGTGCTGGGGTTTCTGAAAAGAATTTGATTGAGGCCATAATTTTGCCTGAGATTTTACAAAGGAGATATAGCCAAATATGACAGAAAATGTAATACCAAGCATGGATTTATCTCTTGGGGAATTCCTCAACTATCCACGCAGGGGAAGAAGCGTCTACAGCAGGCCTTTATAGGAACCCCCTGGGGGTTATTTCAGCTCTCCATACCAGATAAATCTGGGGATACATCTGGTGTGCTGAGTTCTCCTAAAATGGAAATATTTATGCATGTCGAGGCATTCAGATATACAGTGAATCAGGGCCAATCCCACCAACAGTGTAGACCTCCTTCCACCATGTTCCCAGAATATATCCCAACCACCATCCTTTGTCCCACAGCCTGCCAGTATATTCAGCCCATTTAAAGTTTAGGTTGTTAGAGTTTGGGTCTCTTGATTCCACTGTTGTTGATTTTGGCTTAGATATTTAGTTCTGTCCATTTTTTTCCTCCACCAATCCACCTATGACATCTTGGCCCCTGACCCCTATCCTTTCATATTTGTGTTTATACCTTTATTTTTTTTAATATTCAACTCTTTCTTGCTGCTCCCTCTCCTGAGTACTGAAGTATATACTGATCTAAAGCAAACATTTTTTTAACTGTACTGTATTCTTCTCCCAGGGTCCTCTGCCAAGACCCTCTTTTACTGTTCTTCTGTCCTTTATGACATCTTGGGGGAAATGCTTGTATCAGATATCTTCCCCTATCCATCTAATTTAACACATATAATTACTGTTTATAGTATATGGACAGTTTGCTTATAATGTGATCCCCTATAACATTCCATGATATTTTTTCAAAGAAATGGGTCAGATACTTCTGAAACTTACATGTAGAAATAAATGTCTACAAATAGTTAAAGCAATCCTTGGCCAAAAAAAAAAAAAAAAGATGGGAGGAATCATTTTCCCCAACTTTAAACTGTACTATAAAGCAATATAAAAACAGCATGGTATTGGAATAAAGAGACCCTCAGAACAATAGAACAGACTTAAATTCTAAAAATGAACCCACAGGTTCAAAAATTTTTTTGAAAAGGAGCAAGAAATACAAAGTGGAACAAAGAAAGTCTCTTCAACAAGTAGTACAAGGAAAACTGGTCAACTACATACAACAAATGAACTGATTCCTCTCCTTAACACCATGCACATAGGTCAAATCAAAATAGATTAAAGATCTTAATATCAGACTTAAGACCATATGTTAGATAGAGGAAAACATAGGCAAAACACTTCATGATATTGAAGCTAAAGGCATCTTCAAGAATGAAACACCGGGGCTGGAGAGGTGGCATTAGAGGTAAGGTGTCTGCCTTGCAAGCGCTAGCCAAAGGAAGGACCATGGTTTGATCCCCCAGCGTCCATTTTGGTCTCCCTAAGCCAGGGGCAATTTCTGAGCACTTAACCAGGAGTAACCCCTGAGCATCAAACAGGTGTGGCCCAAAAAACCAAAAAAATAAATAAAAAATAAAACAAAAAGAATGAAACACTACTAGCCAGCCAAGTGGAAGCAAAGATAAATAAATGGAACTAAATTACACTCAGAAGCTTCTGCACTTCAAAGGAAATAGTAACTAGGATACAAAGGCTACCCGCAAAATGGTAGAAACTACTCACCCAGTACTCACCAGAAAAGGGTTAATATATAAGATATACAAGGCAATGTTTGAACTGTACAAGAAAAAAAATCTATAAAAATTTTCATGACATTTTTCAAAGAAATGGAATGAGGAGAAAAAAATGGGGAAAAGAAATGAATAGATTTCCTCAAAGAAGAAATACAGATGGCCAGAAGGCACATGAAAAAATGCTCCATATCACTAATCATCAGGGAGATGAAAATCAAAACAACAATAAGATGCCATCTCACACCACAGAGACTAGCACACATCACAAGAAAAACAATGCTGGTGTGATTATGGGGAAAGGGGACTCATTCACTACTTGTGGGAATAATACTGGTCCATTCTTTTGTGAAAACAATATGACCATTCCTCAAAAAGCTAGAAGTTGAGCTTCCATATGACCCAGCAACACCATTCCTAGGAATATACTCCAGGAACACAAAAACCCAATACAAAACTGCTCTCTGCAGTCCTATGTTCATAGCAACACTATTTAAAATAGCCCAAACTAGAAACAACCCAGGTGATAGACAAAAGATGAGTGGCTAAAGAAACTATGCTATATCTACATAATGGAATACTATTAGAAAATGCATTAGAACAATAAAGTCATGAAATTTGCCTATACATGGGTGATCATGGAGATTATTATGCTGAGTGAAGTGAGTCAGAGAAAACGGAATAGACATAGAGTAAACTCATTCATTTGTGAGATATAAGAAAAACAAGAAATACTATGGTATTGTCCATAGACAATAGAGACTTAAGAGTCAGGAGGTCCAGCCCAGAATAGGAAGCTTGACATTAATAGAGCTGAGTGTAGTTAGAGTAGAGAGGGGTCTACTAGGAAAATCATAGTTGGAACTGATTGCTCTGGACAAGAACTCTGCTGAAAGTGACATGCAAGGAACCCTCCATTAACAATAGTGCAAATCTCAGTGTCAAATGGAAAGAGAGAAGAGAAAAAGAAGCATATTGCCTGCCCTAAAGACAGACAGGGATGGCGGGGGGGGGGGGTGAACAGGAGGAAAATAGGAGACATTGGTGGCAGGAAGGGTGTGCTGCTGAAAGATGGTGTACATTGTATGACTGAAACCCAACAATAAACAATAAACAACAACTTAACTAAAGCAGTTAAAAATAAAGTTACTGCTGCTAAATTTCTTTCTTTTTTTGGGGGGGGTTTGCTTTTGGGACACACCCGGTGACACTCAGGGGTTACTCACGGTTCTGTGCTCAGAAATTGTTCCTGGCTTGGTGGGGACTATGTGGGATACTGAGGGATCGAATTGCAGTCCATCCTACATCAGCAGCATGCAAGGCAAATGCCCTACCACTACGCTGCTCCGGCCCTGAGTTACTGCTACATTTCTAAATTATTTATCGGGTTATCTTTTTTCCTGATTTTAGTCTATTTTACTTCAAATATATTCAAGACTGTTGAATATTACACCTTTCCTTAAACTCTGCATAAAAATAGTTTCAATGCTTGTTTTAGTTCCTGCTCTTCTAGTCCACATTACTTTCTTCTTTCACTTGAAACCTCCAATTGAAACCTTCAATTAATCACATGTTTCTAATCTTTCCTCTGCAAATGGTGTTCTTGTAGCAAACATCATAATTAAGTTAATATATAAAAATACTTAATATCCTGAACCAAAACATGCTTATTATTCTTATTTTAAATACATAATCGTTGTACAAACCAGAGAATAGTACAGCTGGTAGGATACTTGTCTTCTTGTCTTGCATGTGATAACCTGGATTTGAACCTCAGTATGATTTCTGAATACTGTGAGTGATTGCTGAGTGCAGTCAGGATTAGCACTCACTGAATTCTGCCAAGTGTGGCTTAAAAAACAATAGTCTATTTATTACACTGAGGTTTTTTTTTTCTGTTATTGTTTTGTTGTTGCTGTTGTTGTTTGGCCACATCTGGTGGTGCTTGGTCTTATTCATGGCTCATTTTCAGTGGTAGACAGTCCTAGTAGGCACAGGGGACCATATGAAGTGCCTGGAACCCAGGTTGACTGAATACAAGACAAACTCTCTACCTACTCTGCTATCACTCCAGTATCCTTTTTGGTAGCTCTAAATTCCAAATGCCTATTTACACACTTATGAGACCATGTTGAGCCTTTACTCTTTCCATCGTGGTCGAACACCCTTTAACTTTATTGTTTTGCTCCATCCACACTTGCCCTCTCAGATCCTTAGACACCTTCATTTTTCCATCTTAGGGCCTTTCCAATTATTCATTCTGCCCATGGTGCTTATTACCAGATATTATTCCTTTCTATCATTGACAGTCTTAGTTTGTTGTCACTTATTAAGAGAGTTATTTTCTGATTATATTATATTAATTATATTATATTATAATATATGCATTCTAATTATATTCAGTTAATCTAAAGGAGCATCCATCTTCAGACACCCTTCACTCTGTTACCCTTTACCACAATCTTGACTGTTACCCTTTACTTCTATCACTGTATTTAATCACTATTTTACTTATATTTTATATTTAAAATACTATCTTTCCTTACACTCTGTAATGTAAATTTATCATGACAACTTTTATATGATTTTATTTATCTGACATAGATGCTAAATGTTTATTGAATATGTGCATTGCAAGCTTTATTTCTTTCTTTTTTCTTTTTTTTTTTTGTCATCTCTAATCTGTTTTAATCATTTGGTGAATTTTGCAAGTTGCATTTTTTTCAATCCAGTGCAGTTTAGATAGATAGATAGATAGATAGATAGAGATAGATAGATAGATAGATAGATAGATAGATACTAATTTAATTGTGTGTTGAACATTATCAGTGCTGCATTCTTAGAAATTGAGGTTTTTTTCCTGTTTGGTTTTATTTTATTCTGGCAGGTCAACAGAGTATAAGTATAGCAGATCTTTCAAATGTTATTTCTTTTTTTTTTATTTTTATTTAAACACCTTGATTACATACATGATTGTGTTTGGGTTTTGGTCATAAAAGGAACACCACCCATCACCAGTGCAACATTCCCATCACCCAAGTCCCAAATCTCCCTCCTCCCCACCCAACCCCTGCCTGTACTCTAATCAGGCTCTACCTTTCCCTCATACATTCTCAATATTAGGACAGTTTAAAATGTAGTCATTTCTCTAACTAAACTCATCACTCTTTGTGGTGAGCTTCCTGAGGTGAGCTGGAACTTCCAGCTCTTTTCTCTTTTGTGTCTCAAATTTATTATTGCAAGAATGTCTTTCATTTTTCTTAAAACCCATAGATGAGTGAGACCATTCTGCGTTTTTCTCTCTCTCTCTGACTTATTTCACTCAGCATAATAGATTCTGTGTACATCCATGTATAGGAAAATTTCATGACTTCATCTCTCCTGACAGCTGCATAATATTCCATTGTGTATATGTACCACAGTTTCTTTAGCCATTCGTCTGTTGAAGGGCATCTTGGTTGTTTCCAGAGTCTTGCTATGGTAAATAGTGCTGCAATGAATATAGGTGTAAGGAAGGGATTTTTGTATTGTATTTTTGTGTTCTTAGGGTATATTCCTAGGAGTGGTATAGCTGGGTCGTATGGGAGCTTGATTTCCAGTTTTTGGAGGAATCTCCATATCGCTTTCCATAAAGGTTGAACTAGACGGCATTCCCACCAGCAGTGGATAAGGGTTCCTTTCTCTCCACATCCCCGCCAGCACTGTTTGTTCTCATTCTTTGTGATGTGTGCCATTTTCTGTGGTGTGAGGTGGTATCTCATTGTTGTTTTGATTTGCATCTCCCTGATGATTAGTGATGTGGAGCATTTCTTCATGTGTCTTTTGGCCATTTGTATTTCTTCTTTGTGAAAGTGTCTGTTCATTTCTTCTCCCCATTTTTTGATGGGATTAGATGTTTTTTTCTTGTAAAGTTCTGTCAGTGCCTTGTATATTTTGGAGATTAGCCCCTTGTCTGATGGGTATTGGGTGAATAAATTCTCCCACTCAGTGGGTAGCTCTTGTACCCTGGACACTATTTCCTTTGAGGTGCAGAAGCTTCTCAACTTAATATATTCCCATCTGTTAATCTCTGCTTTCACTTGCTTGGAGAGTGCAGTTTCCTCCTTGAAGATGCCTGTAGTCTCAATGTCCTGGAGAGTTTTGCCTATGTGTTGTTCTATATATCTTATGGTTTGGGGTCTGATATCGAGGTCTTTAATCCATTTGGATTTTACCTTCGTACATGATGTTAGCTGGGGGTCTAAGTTCAATTTTTTGCAAGTGGCTAGCCAGTTGTGCCAACACCACTTGTTGAAGAGGCTTTCCTTGCTCCAGTTAGGATTTCCTGCTCCTTTATCAAAAATTAGGTGATTGTATGTCTGGGGAGCATTTTCTGAGTATTCAAGCCTATTCCACTGATCTGAGGGTCTGTCCTTATTCCAATACCATGCTGTTTTGATAACTATTGCTTTGTAGTAAAGTTTAAAGTTGAGGAAAGTAATTCCTCCCATATTCTTTTTCCCAATGATTGCTTTAGCTATTCTAGGGTGTTTATTGTTCCAAACAAATTTCAACAGTGCCTGATCCACTTCTTTGAAGAATGTCATAGGTATCTTTAGAGGGATAGAGTTGAATCTGTATAATGCCTTGGGGAGTATTGCCATTTTGATGATGTTAATCCTGCCAATCCATGAGCAGGGTATGTGTTTCCATTTCCGCGTATCCTCTCTTATTTCTTGGAGCAGACTTTTATAGTTTTCTTTGTATAGGTCCTTCACTTTTTTACTCAAGTTGATTCCAAGATATTTGAGTTTGTGTGGCACTATTGTGAATGGGGTTGTTTTCTTAATGTCCATTTCTTCCTTATTACTATTGGTGTATAGAAAGGCCATTGATTTTTGTGTGATAATTTTGTAGCCTGCACCTTGCTATATGAGTCTATTGTTTCTAGAAGCTTTTTGGTAGAGTCTTTAGGGTTTTCTAAGTAGAGCATCATGTCATCTGCAAACAGTGAGAGCTTGACTTCTTCCTTTCCTATCTGGATTCCCTTGATATCTTTTTCTTGCCTAATCGTATAGCAAGTACTTCCAGTGCTATGTTGAATAGGAGTGGTGAGAGAGGACAGCCTTGTCTTGTGCCAGAATTTAGAGGGAAGGCTTTTAGTTTTTCTCCATTGAGGATAATATTTGCCACTGGCTTATGGTAGATGGCCTTAACTATATTGAGAAAGGTTCCTTCCATTCCCATCTTGCTGAGAGTTTTGATCAAGAATGGGTGTTGGACCTTGTCGAATGCTTTCTCTGCATCTATTGATATAATCATGTGGTTTTTATTTTTCTTGTTGTTGATGTTGTGTATTATGTTGATAGACTTACAGATGTTAAACCATCCTTGCATTCCTGGGATGAAACCTACTTGATCGTAGTGGATGATCTTCTTAATGAGGTATTGAATCCTATTTGCCAGGATTTTGTTGAGGATCTTTGCATCTGCATTCATCAGCGATATTGGTCTGTAATTTTCTTTTTTCGTAGCATCTCTGTCTGGTTTAGGTATTAGGGTGATGTTGGCTTCATAAAAGCTGTTTGGGAGTGTTTCCGTTTGTTCAGTTTCATGAAAGAGTCTTGCCAGGATTGGTAGAAGTTCCTCTTGGAAAGTTTGAAAGAATTCATTAGTGAATCCATCTGGGCCTGGGCTTTTGTTTTTGGGCAGACTTTTGATTACCATTTTTATTTCATCAATGGTGATGGGGGTGTTTAGATATGCTACATCCTCTTCCTTCAACCTTGGAAGATTATAAGAGTTCAAGTATTTATCCATTTCTTCCAGATTCTCATTTTTAGTGGCATAGAGTTTTTCAAAGTAGTTTCTGATTACCCTTTGAATCTCTGTCATATCAGTAGTGATCTCTCCTTTTTCATTCCTAATACGAGTTATCAAGTTTCTCTCTCTCTCTTTCTTTGTTAGGTTTGCCAGTGGTCTATCAATCTTGTTTATTTTTTCAAAGAACCAACTTCTGCTTTCGTTGATCTTTCGGATTGTTTTTTGGGTTTCCACTTCGTTGATTTCTGCTCTCAGCTTTGTTATTTCCTTCTGTCTTCCTATTTTTGGGTCCTTTTGTTGAGCACTTTCTAGTTCTATTAGCTGTGTCATTAAGCTACTCAGGTAAGCTCCTTCTTCCTTCCTGATGTGTGCTTGCAAAGCTATAAATTTTCCTCTCAGTACTGCTTTTGCTGTGTCCCATAAATTCTCATAGTTTGTGTCTTTATTGTCATTTGTTTCCAGGAACCTTTTGATTTCCTCCTTGATTTCATCTCGGACCCACTGGTTATTGAGCATGAGGCTGTTTAACTTCCAGGTGTTAAAGTTTTTCTTCTGAGTCCCTTTGGAGTTCACAAATAATTTCAGAGCCTTGTGGTCAGCGAAGGTAGTCTGCAAAATTTCTATCCTCTTGATATTATGGAGGTATGTTTTATGTGCCAGCATGTAGTCTATCCTGGAGAATGTCCCATGTACATTGGAGAAGAATGTGTATCCAGGTTTCTGGGGATGGAGTGTCCTATATATATCCACTAGGCCTCTTTCTTCCATTTCTCTCCTCAGGTCTAGTATATTCTTGTTGGGTTTCAGTCTGGTTGACCTATCCAGTGTTGACAAAGCAGTGTTGAGGTCCCCCACAATTATTGTGTTGTTATTGATATTGTTTTTCAGATTTGTCAACAGTTGTTTTAAATATTTTGCTGGCCCCTCATTTGGTGCATATATGTTTAGGAGAGTTATTTCTTCCTGCTCTATATACCCCTTGATTAATATAAAATGTCCATCTTTGTCCCTTACAACCTTCCTGAGTATAAAGTTTGCATTATCTGATATTAGTATGGCCACTCCAGCTTTTTTATGGGTGTTGTTTGCTTGGATAACTTTTCTCCAGCCTTTTATTTTGAGTCTATGTTTGTTCTGACTATTCAGGTGCGTTTCTTGTAGGCAGCAAAAGGTTGGATTGAGTTTTTTGATCCATTTAGCCACTCTGTGTCTCTTAACTGGTGCATTTAGTCCATTGACGTTGAGAGAAAGAATTGTCCTGGGATTTAATGCCATCTTTATATCGAAATTTGGTGTGTCTTTTGGGTAGTCTTGTCTTAGATTATGTCTTTCAGTTTTTCTCTTAAGACTGGTTTTGAGTCTGTAAAGTTTCTGAGCTGTTTTTTGTCTGTGAAACCATGTATTCTTCCGTCAAACCGGAAAGTGAGTTTTGCTGGGTACAGTATTCTAGGTGAAGCATTCATTTCATTCAGTCTTATCACAATATCCCACCACTGCTTTCTGGCATTGAGTGTTTCTGGTGACAGGTCTGCTGTAAATCTCAAGGATGCTTGCTTGAATGTAATTTCCCCTTTTGATCTTGCTGTTTTCAGAATTCTGTCTCTATCTGTGGGATTTGTCATTGTGACTAGGATGTGTCTTGGGGTGGTTTTTCTTGGGTCTCTTTTGGTTGGTACTCTTCGAGCATGCAGGATTTGATCACATATATTCTTTAGCTCTGGGAGTTTCTCTTTAATGATGTTCTTGACCGTCGATTCTTCCTGGAAATTTTCTTCCTGGGTCTCTGGGACTCCAATGATTCTTAAGTTGTTTCTGTTGATCTTATCATAGACCTCTATTTTGATCCGTTCCCATTCTTTGACTAATTTTTCCATTGTCTGTTCATTTGTTTTAAGTTTTTTTTTCCAATCTCTCCTGTTGTATGGAATTGTTGTGTATCTCATCTTCCACAGCACCAAGTCTATTCTCAGCTTCTGATACCCTGTCCCAGAGCTTATCCATTTTGTCATTCACTTCGTTTACTGATTTTTTTCAGGCCTGTTAGTTGACATGTTATTTCAGTTTGGAGTTTTGTGATTTCTGTCTTCATATTTTCTTGATTCTTATTAGTGTTCTGTTCTACTCTATTCATGGTTTCTTTGAGTTCTTTGAGCATATTCCATATTGCTACTCTAAAGTCCTTATCTGAGAGATTGATTAGTTGGTTGGTCGTTAACTGGTCATCAGAATTGTGATCTTCATTCTCTATGTCTGATGCTGGCCTGCGTTGTTTCCCCATTGTCACACTTGTATTGTGGGTTTTTCTACGTGTTGCGGTGGTATTCATTGGTTATATGATGCAGGCACCACACTTCTCTGGCTCCGCCTTTTCTGGATGGGCCGACTTGCCTCCAAGGTAGGGGAGTCCTCCGTGGATGAAGCCTCACACAGGATCAAATCTTAGGCCCGAGCACGCAGGAGAGTAGACAGTCTGGAGAGAAATTCTTGCTTCTGTGATCCAGCACAGTTCTTAGTGTGGTTTTTTTCTTCTTGCTGCGTAGCGAAGTGGAGCTAAGTGCCTTCTGGAGCCTCTTTTCAGCCCACTCTCAGGAGGTTCACGCAACAGGATAGCAGAGAGACACACACAGGCAGCACTCACAGTTTTTCACAGTCGGGCCCCACTGGTCAGGCGTAGTTTTCACTCGCTCGCTGGGCAGCTTCAGAATGCTGTATTTTTAGGGTTCACTTCCCAGGACTCTGAGGAGGGTCACTGGCTCGCTGGGAAGCTTCCTAATGTAGTTTCTTTGGGGTTCGCTTCCCAGGGCTCTGAGGAGAGCTTCCAGAGTTCAGGAAAGACAGAGAAGAGTAGGACAGGGCTCCCTTCAGGTGCTCAGTTTCTGGCTCACTGGGTAGCTTCCAAATGTAGTTTCTTTGGGGTTCGCTTCCCAGGGCTCTGAGGAGAGCTTCCAGAGTTCAGGAAAGACAGAGAAGGGTAGGACAGGGCTCCCTTCAGGTGCTCAGTTTCCTCAGAACAGGCACAGCCTGGTGGAGACTCTGCAGGTAGAGCAATCAGCACTCTGCCTGGAAACCCCCACATCCAGCCATTTCTTACTCACTCCCTGGCTCGCTGGGTAGCTTCCGAATGTAGTTTCTTTGGGGTTTGCTTCCCAGGGCTCTGAGGAGAGCTTCCAGAGTTCAGGAAAGACAGAGAAGGGTAGGACAAGGCTCCCTTCAGGCGCTCAGTTTCCTCAGAAGAAGCACAGCCCGGTGGAGACTCTGCAGGTAGAGCAATCAGCACTCTGCCTGGAAACCCCCACATGCAGCCATTTCTCACTCACTCACTGGCTCGCTGGGTAGCTTCCGAATGTAGTTTCTTTGGGGTTCGCTTCCCAGGGCTCTGAGGAGAGCTTCCAGAGTTCAGGAAAGACAGAGAAGGCTAGGGCAGGGCTCCCTTCAGGTGCTTAGTTCCTCAGAAGAAGCACAGCCCGGTGGGGACTCTGCAGGTAGAGCAATCAGCACTCTGCCTGGAAACCCCCACATGCGTATTTCTTTCTTTCTTTCCTTTTTTTTTTTTGCAAGCTTTATTTCTTTAAGTGACTTGAGGAATAAAGAAGTTCGGGTAGCGTTTGTCTTGCTTGTGGCTGAGTAAGCAATTTCCATCCTGACACTACATACTCTTGAAGCACCACCAGGACTGCTTTCTGAGCCTGGGACTCCTGAAACCCACTCCTAAATAACAATTTAAATGGGAGCTGGGTAATTAACAAGTAGCTGTGTACTTGCTTACTATGTTGGAGACCTTAAGTTTGATTCCTGATATGGCCCTTTTTCACTGCTAGTTGTCACCCTGATAACCACCTAGCCCATATTGGCCCATGCTGAACAAAATATTTAAACATACGCTCTCCCTCCCAACAAGAAAAAAAGAAAGAAGTAAGAAAGAAGGAAAGTAGAAACATAAGGAGGTTAGAAAGGAAGGCTCAGATGGATTTTATATCGGGTCCTCCTCAATTATCTCCCTTGCTTCAATATACCCATTAAGCACTTTGTATTTAGTATCATACTGAATTCTAGTTTATTTGAATATAGCTTTTTTTTGTCTCTTATATGAGAATAGAACTAGTGTTTCATCTTTCTGTCATTCCTAGTGCAACTACAGTGTCTGGAAAAATGAAAAAATGAACATAAAAAAAACTCCATAGCATATAAAATTGGCCAATTATCCCAATGGCATGAAAGACATTTGGATTTATTCTACAAAAGTAAGGTAGAATTTTTCCCCTGTAGTCAGGTTCCCTGTGAGAATCCACATTAAAAAACAGTTTAGCTTCAACCAGTAAAGATGACTCTATTGCTAAAGGCACTTTGGGTTCTAGAGCTTACTGTGTTCCTCTTTTGATGTTTGGTCCTTTAACCCAGCAATTCACTATTTCTACAAATTCTCCTTTGTATTGTCTTACCAAGTTTTATTGTCCTCTCTGTGTGTCTAGTGCTTAAAGATAAAGTATTGTAACTTTTTATTTTCTTCCACCTTCAAGACCATTCTTTTAAGTTATAATAACTTCATTTCCACTCAAGTGGAGTTGCAGGTGTGGCAATTACCTACTGCACAGAAAAATACTAAATATTAAAAAGACTAAACAGCTAATTAGAATAAATTCTTTACCAAGTGGGTTTAGAGATCTGGATTCTGCTTCTGGAACTGCAACTTCACTGGCAGTTTTCCATCTGGGGCCACAGTCTCCTCACAATCAAATTTTAGCAATGTGCTCCTCCCTTTTTACTTTTCAGAATAAAACCTTGTAGAATTTCAGTATATTAAACAGTCCAGTGGTGTTATATTATGTGGAATTAGGATCCTGCAAGTGATTCTCTCAGACTTTCTTATGCCTCTTCCATTACTGACTTCCAGATGATAAAAAATCTTTTCTTATCATTAACCTTTTCTAAATACCAGAAAAATTATCTAATCAGTATAAATACTCTCTCCATTTTTTAAATACTAAAGAAATCAAAGCAAAGCAAAATAATTAACTCACTTGTTTTCCCTCCTGATTTTAAATATTTGTTATCGTTTTGTCTACCATTAAATGCCTTCTATTGTTGTAAATCACACCTGATTTCCTGTGAAATGATGCAGAAGTACTGCAAGTGAAATGACTGGACTTTCTGACATCTTTTCTTTTGCTTCTGCCTCCCATTTTAACCCTCATTTTAATAAGCTTGCCCAATACTGACCTTTCCAGTTGTGTTTCTGTAAGTCCTATTTGTTGTACCTTTTGTTTTGTGATTAACACCACACGTCAAGGTGTCTCTTTGTGGATACTAATATGCTAGTCATAGTAGCATTGTTTCCATGAAATAGACTTTAGTGCTATATATATTTTTCTTTATGCTTTTCTTTCAGCCTGGTCATGTGCTTGGTTTGTTCCTGTATGAGGAAACATGTGGTGCCTGCATCTTCAGCCTACATAGTATACACTTAACCATTGTGGTACCTATTGCCAACTCAAAGAAAAGAACTCTTTTTAATTCGGGGTAGTACCAAATTGAACCATGCAGTGCAATGATCTACCACTGAGCTATTCCTTGGCCCCAACCACTGGGACTTCTCTAATATAAAAATATATAAACAACATTAAATCCGGTGCTTAGAAAATAATTTTACGATCAGTTCATGTGATAAAATGATTATTATCCTCTTCTAATAGGGAAATCCGTTCTGGAAAGGGCTTATCAACAAAACATTGCTTAATTTGTTCATTTTGAAATTTAAAACTAAAGTCTGGGAATACTTTTCTTTATAATTACTTTATTTAAATGCCCTGATTACAAAATTGTTCCTGATTCAGTTTGAGTCATACATGTACACCACCCTTCACCAGTGCACATTTCCTGCTACCAATGTCCCCACATTTCCTCCCAGTCTTCCTTCTACCTGCCTCTGGAATAGACACTTTACTTCTCTCTCTCTCTCTATCACTCTCACTCTTTTTTTTTTTTTTGTATTTTTAGTCCACACCCATTTGATGCTCAGGGGTTACTCCTGGCTATGCGCTCAGAAATCACCCCTGGCCTGGGGGGGGGGCCATATGGGACACCGGGGGATCGAACCGTGGTCCATCCGCTTGCAAGGCAGACACCTAACCTGTAGCGCCACCTTCCCGGCCCCCACTCTCACTCTTTTACTCTCTCTTTCTTTCTTTACCTTTGCTTTTACATATTGTAGTTCATACTGTTCTTAATGAAGAGGTACCATGCAAATCACTTTATCTCTTTTCAGCATCCATTTCTTGTCCAGAGTGATCAGTTCTTACTATCATTGTCATGGTGGACCTTCTCTACCATAACTGCACTACTCCACTATTTGTGGTAGGCTTCCTACCATAGACTGGTCCTCCTGGACCTCATATCTATGGTCTCTATTATTATCATATTATTTCTTTTCTTATATTCCACAAATGAGTGAGATTATTCTATGTCTATCCCTCTCTCTGTGACTCATTTAGCTCAGTATAATACTCTCCATCTTGATCCATGTAGAAGTAAATTTCATGACTTTATTTTTTTCTAACAGTTGTGTTAGACCTCAGCAAAATTACTGTTGTTAATGTCTTGAGTATTCTGTTTTTGCTCTGAAGGGGACTTTATAGTCTGAACCTGATTATTTGTGCTAGCCCGATTTCTAACAAGGCGTAATGGAACCCAGAATTTCTTGGGAGGGTTGTCATTTGTAGAAACATAGTCATAACCCCTTCCTCTCAGGAGAAGATATCCAGCTATCCATTTTTCATCCTCCTTGATCCAAATTGTATAATTTACTAAAATATTTTTTATCCACTCATCTATTCTTGGGCACTTGAGTTGTTTCCAGATTCTGGTTATTGTGAGAGCTGTGATGAAAATAGGAATGTAGAGGGGTTTATTGCATGGTGCTTTTGGGGTCCTAACGGATATTCCTAAGAGCAGTATAGCTGGATCATACAGGAGCTCAATTTCTAGTTTACTTAGAAGTATTACTATTGTTTTCCAAAAGGGCTGGACCAGTCTAAATCCCCACCAGCAGTGAATGAGAGTCCCTTTATCTCCACATCTGCAGCAACACTGGTTGGACATGTTTTTGTGATGTGTCCTGGTCTCTATGGTGTGGGATGATATCCATTGTTGTTTTGATTTACATATCTCAGGATTAATTATGTGGACACCTTTTCATATGCCTTTTGGCCATCTATTTTTCTTCTTTGAGGAAATGTCTGTTTATTTCTTCTCCCCGGGGGGGGGTTAGATGTTATTTTTTTTCTTGCTAATTTATATCAATATATTAGATATTAACCCCTTATCTTATTGGTATTGTGTGAATAGTTTCCATTCTGTGGGTAGTCTTTGTATCCTAGTCACCATTTTCTTTGAGGTATAAGCTTCTTTAAGCTTTTCAGTTTAGTGTATCCCATTTGTTTATCTTTGTTTCTACTTGGTTGGCCAGGGAATGTTTCAAAGTGTATGTTTTTCTTTTACATCACAAAATTATTTTCTCATTTATGCACTAATACAAGCAAGGATCTGAAAAATATTTCTGAATAGTTAGCTTAACTCATACACTTTAACCTCTACCCTCACCCACTCTCTTCTCACTTGGTAATCTCCACAGATTTGTTTTTGTTGGTATTGCCAGCTCTCTTAATTTGTTCTGTATATAGTACATGTCAGCACACATCTGGTGTGTATTTTTCTCTTTCTATCTTCTTTTGCTTAATATTAGCAAGCAAAAGTGATATTCCATAGGTACTTCTATTTACACTCCTTCTCATTCCCTATTAATTTTCTTCATGTTGCTTTAGCTTGAGTAGAAATGTTAGAACAAGATGCCAATGTGTTCTAGTCAGAATGTGTCTGTGTTTGAACTACCAAAGCCTGGTACTTGGCTGTTGAGGAGAAATGCAAGAGTCTTTACTCTAGTTGGAATTAAAATGTATACAGCATCTGTTTGTTTTCTTCAGCTAATGAGGTTTTGCTGAAAAAAAAAAATCAGAGTAATGGAAAAATGCTGGTGAATGTTGGCAAGGCTTTCTGATGAAGACTATCGTATTTTCCAGCGTATAAGACGACTTTTGAAACAAAAAAAAAGTCAACCGAAAATCGGGGTCATCTTGTACGCCAAGTATATCCCAAAAAATTTTTCAATATGCTGCTAAACGAAAATTGTCTGAATATTGCCACAAAACGAATTTTCCAACTCGATCCTGCACCAATCACTGCAAGGCTTCTTGGACCGCCTCTCTAACTCAGCCAATCCAAGCAGGCTTTTTTATGCATGCAAATTAGACGATGTTCTGTACTGAATCTATGCTGTAAAAAGCCTGCTTAGATCGGCTAGAGTCAGAGAGGAAGTCTATTCCAGTATAACCTCTGAATCTTTGCTTGTTGTGATTGGCTCACTGTGGTACATATAGTTGCAGCACACGAATGTTATGTCTTATACAGTGAATATAGGCCAGGGGTCTCAAACTCAATTTACCTGGATGCTGCAGGAGACAAAGTCAGGGTGAGGCAGGGCCGTAGAAGGGATTTCGCTTACCGAATATTCGCAATAAAAAATCGCATTAGTAAGAAAAATAATAGCAAAAAATCGCATTAAACATTTACGTACCCCGAACGGAACTGCTCGGGGTATGCAAATGTTTAATGCGATTTTTTTTCTTACTAATGCGATTTTTGTTGCGATTATTTAGTAAGCGAATAATTGCAAATACTGCAATATTTGGAGGCGGGCCGCGGGCCACAAAATGTACGGAGGGCCGCAAATGGCCCGCGGGCCGCAAGTTTGAGATCCCTGATATAGGCCTAAACCTATGTTTTAACTGTAAAATTAGGGGGTCGTCTTATACTCTGGAAAATACAGTAATAAGGATGAGTTTTTGTAGGGTCCCAAGATCAAAGGCATAGAATATCTTCAATGCACTGCTGCCCTTGATGCAAGTTCAGCATTGCTGAACTTTTTGTTTCTTGGTTTCTTTTTTCTGTTCTTCCCTTGTCCCTTTTTCAAAAAATCGACACATTCTAGCCATTTATAATAGGGAACTATGCAAAATACAATCTATTACAAATGAAACTACTTATATCAGGAATCAGTGCAAATGTTATAAAATAAATATTGTGTGTTTTATGTATTATATGAATAACTTGATAAGCAATTTTTTGAAATTAGGTGTACTGTATTACAAATTTTTATTGCAGTAACATTAGTATACTAGGTTGTTAATATTTTATGCTTTGAGAGGTGCAATTTTACCACACCATGCACACTACCAAAATGTTGGCTTATATATCTACCATAGTCTTCTGACCCCTCTACCCTTTCAGCCCACTGTCTTCCCATTTAATAATGTCCAAGATTTTGTTCTTACAAGTCATTGTTTGTTCTCTTGTTTTGTTCTGTATATAAAACACATCAGTGAGATCATCTGGTATGTACTTTTTTTCTTTCTGACTTCTTTTCCTTAGTATTGGCAAGCAAAGGACAAGATGTTCCATCTGTGTTGTAAAAATACAAGATATCTTCTTTTGTAATAAATAAGTAGCATCAGTTTAAATATATATTCTTCACATCTGTATCATTAATCTGCAGTTGCAATTGGGCACTACAATTGTTTCAAATAGTGGGTATTATAAACAGCATTGCAGTGAACATTGGTATGCATATTTCGTTGTTGTTGTTTTTTTTTTTTTTTTTTTGGTTTTTGGGCCACACCCGTTTGACGCTCAGGGGTTACTCCTGGCTATGCGCTCAGAAATCGCCCCTGGCTTGGGGGGACCATATGGGACGCCGGGGGATCGAACCGTGGTCCTTCCTTGGCTAGCGCTTGCAAGGCAGACACCTTACCTCCAGCGCCACCTACCCGGCCCCTCGTTGTTGTTTTTGAGGGACTCTTTAGGCCCTCTTCAGGATGTACTTCTGAGTCAGTTTTAAGATAACTCCTGGCAGTGGTTGTGGATCAAACTATTGTCAGTCATATGAAAGGCAAGTGCCTTAACCCTATGCTATCTCTCTAGCTCCCAACATATATATTTAAATTTTTGTATTGTATGTCCTTTGGATAGACTACTATGAGTAGAATTTATGGATCATGTTATAGTTATATTGGTTTTCTGTTTTCTTTTTTATATACCCTCATTAGTACCTGTTGCCTTTGATCTTAGAGCATTATAACAGATATGAAGTGATATCTCATCATTATTTTGATATGTATTTCACTTATAATAAATGATAATGTCAATTATTTTTAATGTATAATAACCATCTGTATTTTTCTTGGACAAATTGATTGTGCAGCTCTTCCTATTTCTTGTTGGCATTTTTGTTTTTGATTTTTGGGGCCATTCCCATGGTTCCACTCATATTTACTCCTGGCTCAGTGGAGATCTGGAGTCATTTATGGTGGAGTCTTTGGAAACAAGCAATAATACTGGATCAAACATGGGTGTAACAGACATGGCTCAGTTCTTTGAGCTTTCTCTCCAATTCTGTTTTTATTTATTTATTTATTTTTGTTTATTTTTTTATTTAATGAGTACTTTCTGTATCTTGGTGTCTTGGGTATTAGTATTTTTTTTGTTTGTTTTTTTGCGTTACACCCGGCAGTGCTCAGGGGTTACTCCTGGCTCTACGCTCAGAAATCACCACTGGCAGGCATGGGGGACCATATGAGATGCTGGGATTTGAACCACCATCCTTCTGCATACAAGGCAAATGCCTTACCTCCATGCTGTCTCTCCAGCCCTGGGTATTAGTATTTTAATGTAAATATTTTCCCCTCAATATATCTTATTTTTTACTAGTTTTTTTTTCACAGCAGATACTTTTTACTTATATATCATTTCATTTGTTTACCTTGCTAATTGAGTCAAATCCCCAAGCTGTAGCCAATACCTTTAAATATTTCACCTATGTATCTCCAATGTATTTTATGGTATGGGGGTCTATTTCCCAAGACTTTAATTCACTCTAAGTCAACTTTTGTACATGGTGTGATATAATGTGCTAATTTAAGCCTTTGGCATCTAACTATTTAGTTTTCTCAGAACCATTTATTAGAGACTATTTCTTCTTTCTATATTTATTCACTTTGTTGTAAACTAATTGTCTATATATGCAAGGATTTATGTTTATGTTCCAAATTATTCCATTGGTCTTTTTACTTTTATATATATATACGTATATATATATACACATATACATATATATACCACACTGTTTTGATTAATAAAACTTTGTAATGCTCTTTAAAGTTGGGGTATATGATGTCACTTAAAATGGGGTCTTTTCCTTTAAGAGAGAATAAACCTCTCAGTTAGATTCTTGTTTCTAATTGAGAAGCACTGGGGGAAGGAGATATAAGAATCCCAGCTGAAGTAGAGTTGGGCCATTGGTCTTGTTGAGGTTGATATTGGCAGTATATTGAAGGTTGCTGTTTGGGAGTTGGCTGGATTTTTCGAATGGCTTTGCTTTAAGGACCCTGGCCTCCACAGTTTTCTCTATTAAATCCTTTATGAGAATAAATACTGTCTGGCTGGAGTTGTTCCTGAGCAGTAATAGGAGGGAGACAAATTCATTACAGTCACCCACCTTATCAAAATTGCTTTGATTATTTAGGAAATTTTATGGTCTCATACAAATTTTAATGTTTATTCTAGTTCCTTGAAGCATACCATTAAGTTATTTTGGTTCTGTATAAAAATTTAGATAAGATGGTCATTTTAACAGTGTTAATTTTCCCAACTCATGTATATATAGTGCCATATAATTTTCCATGTTCAATTTTATGGTTCTTTATTCAATTGAGTTCTAAATCCTTAATATTTTATGATGGGATTGTTTCCTTTGCTTTCTTCTTTCTCTTTTAGTTTTTTTTTTTTTTTTTTTTTTTACAACAAGGCATAGACAATACTTGGAATTGAGTTCCTTAAAACTTTACTCAAGTGGTTGAAAAGTAAATGACACAAAGCTTTTGTTTTACCATTCTGCTTCCTCCACCCAGGTTAGAGCACATTACTGTAACTGTGTAACTACTTGACTGGGATTTGGATGCCCAGATTTGTGGTCAAATATAATTATGTATAAAAATGAAGATTTTAGGGATAAGATTAACATTTGAATTAGTGTACTGAGCACTTCACATTCACCTTCTCTTCTCTTCTGTTCTGTGCTTCATTCTTGATAGTCTGAATAGAAACAAGACGTTGACCTTACTCTAGTGAGACAATTATTCTTGCCCAAGAGTCTTCAAACTAGAATAAATGCTTCATCCTAGGATCTGTGCAAGAACCAAGATCTTTAATTACACAGTACTGAATTACATAACCACAATTGATCAGAACATTTCCTGGCACCATAAAGAAAGAGTTTGGGGTTTGACAATGAACAGGTTCAGAGCCTGTATTTTTTTTTTTTTTTGTTTTTGTTTTTGGGCCACACCAGGTGATGCTCAGGGGTTACTCCTCGCTATGCACTCAGAAATCTCTCCTGGAAGGCTCAGTGGACCATATGGGACACCGGAAATTGAACCAAGGTCCGTCCTGGGTCAGCTGTGTGCAAGGCAAATGCTCTACCACTGTGCAATTGCTCTGGCCCCCACAGTATGATTTTTTTGATAAATTATTTGATCTCTCTATCTCTATATAATATAATTTGTGACACATGACAAAAAAGCACTCTTTGATGTTTATTAATTTCTTGATATTATAAATGACTATAAAATAAACGGGCTTAAAAATGATTTCATTCAAGGGTTATGAATTCCAAGATGAATACTGATGAATCTTTTATACCAATTTTCTGGGAAAGATTTGTATTATTTTCATTCCACTGTACCAAAATCCAACCCTATTGATCTTTTCTGGTAACAGTTCTGTTATGACATACATAATCCAGAGCCTGTAGTTAGTCTCATTACAATATGCTTCAATGGTGGAGACATCCTGTATCTCTTAGGCCAAGGGAATTTCCTTTCTAAAATCGGCTCAAATTATTTTATATTTTTTTTTTTGCAAATTAAAGTTTTTTTAAATAAAGATACTATTTACAGTCATGCAGGGGGCGTGAAAAATGTTTTCTTTTTCGTAGGGGGGCATGACAGAAAATAATTGAGAAGCACTGCTTTAGGCCAATATTCTAATCTTTCCCTACTTGTTCCCCTTTTGTCCCTATCAAATAATCAATCTACTTTACCTCTGACTCATATCCTTGAACCCCTTTTTAACTTATATTAGAAAGGGGGACTTTTATTAGAAAAATGAAAGAGGCATAAATAATTATAGCAATTACCTGCTTAGTAGATGATAGGGAATTGGATGGATGTAGGAACCAACATTGGAAAAGATGTTTTACTGAAAACTTTTTTATAATTTTTTTAAATTGAAAAGAACAAAGGATGGAAAAGCTATTGGGGATAATTCACATTTAAGTTCCTCAGTATACCCTGTAAAGTTATATTCACTGTGTTTATTTATTACTCCCAGCCACAAATCTCCTAGCCTTGCTACTTTGAACTGAATTTAGCAATTTAAAAGCTAGAATTTAGGAAGTTGTGTATGCATTGTTTTAATTAATATAGTTTTATATTTTGAGCAAGGTGAGTTACAATATTAATACAGGTAGTGTCTAGCTTGTAGACAAGTTATGTTAAAAAAATTTAACTTACATGTTCACTAAAACTGATTAGCATGATAAATTCTATGACTTTTTATAAAAAACTTTTAAAAATCCAATTTGATTATTCATGTATAGAAACAAATATTTTAAATATGGACTTGCAGCTATAGTTGTTAGTCCTCAACCATATGATTAAAATGAATTGTAAATGTTTTTCATGTTTGTTCAAGGAAGTTTTGTGTAGTGGTAATAATAATAATAAGTAAATATATAATTATCTCCCCCCTTTCTTTCACTCCCTTTGTTATTATTATTATTATTATTATTTTATTTGTTTATTTATTTATTTATTTATTTTTGGGTTTTTGGGTCACACCAGGCGGTGCTAAGGGGTTGCTCCTGGCTCTATGCTCAGAAATCACTCCTGGCAGACTTGGGGGACCATATGGGATGCCGCGATTCAAATCACTGACCTTCTGCATGAAAGGCAAACACCTTACCTCCATGCTATCTCTCCGGCCCCTCCCTTTGTTATTATAAGGACTGTAGGCTACACATGCTTGGTTGTGGTGCTCACCTACTTGGTTGTCATGCTCTTTATGTATTGCACATCTAGTTCTAAGACTCATTTAAAATTAAAAATGAAGCTACATTTTTAGTTTTTATGCTTCACACTTGCTCACCAGAGGTCACACTACTTATTATACTGGAGCACAGTCTAATTGTAGTGTTCACCAATTGTTACTGTGATGTTCACACTCAAAATTGCAATGTTAACACAATATTTTGTGGTAGTGCTTGCTCAGAGATTGAAGATAGCTCAAGCACACACACTTAATTATGCACTAAAGAGCACATATCTTGTTGTGCCAAAGGTCACAGATGGCCAACTCATGATGATTGTGTTAATGAATGTAGTTGACACCAAGAATAAAACTCACAGCCTGATACAGCAATATCCAGGCTCTAATAAATGAATAAAGGGTGGAGTGCCTCTTTGAATAAGTTCTCAAGTGCCACTCATGATAGTGTATATGAGGACCACTAATATACAATTGGCTGCACAATTAAATTCTGGGGCCTAACGATGCTACGTTAGTTAGGTTTGTTAGTCCCAGTAACCCCATTGATGTGTGTGGCCTCCAGGATTATACTTACCAGAATACGAAAAGGATCAATCGTGGTGCTGAGAATCAAACTGAGGTGTCTGTCACTCATGTAAGGCTGAAGTCTTAGTCCGATACTATCAGCATGACAATTACGTCATTTTTAAAAGCTTTTTGTCAGAATATCAAATGACCACCAGTTGACATTTTTTGAAGATGAAGAGCTCTCAGGGACTCATTCTGTGATTATATACGATATTTGAAAGCATGCCAAAAAAAAAAAAAAAACCCTCAGTGGCTCTTACAGAGAATTGTATGAGTTAAGTGATTTTTATGGACTGCTCTTGCTGATGGAAAGAGAAGCTACCTTCTGGACACTCCAATGTTTGGCAGAGTTAGTAGGGAATACTGGCTTGAAAGAGGAAGTTGGAAACTAGACAGACAGGAAACAGAAGGCACACTGCTAATGAAGGAGAGTTGACAGAAACTTGGGATGGATAAAAGCAAACTTTTACCGTAACATTTTCTAAGATAGGAGCAGAGACTACAGAAAGTGCAGCAGAGTTGTAAATTGCTTCAGTAATTTGAAGTTTTGGGTAAGCAAAATGTTGGTATTGGACTATAAAGATTATATCACACATTACATAGATATGTCTTCATTCACCTGCCTTTTCTCCCTTCTTTTATTCACTCAAAAATTTTGACAACCTCCATTTTAAAAACCTTGATAGAAGAAAAAAACTTGTAAATGCATTCTTTGCAGGAATTTATTTAGTTGTTAGTTTTGGAGCCACACCTGGCAGTACCCAGAGGTTACTCCAAATTTTGTGCTCAGAGATCACCCTTGGCAGGCTTGGGGGACCATATGGGATTCCAGGAATTGAACCTGGCCAGTCCTGGGTCATCCACGTGCAAGGCAAATGCTCTATGTGCTATTTGCTCTGGCACCAATAGAAGAAAATTAGCTTGACTGTAAAACACAGGAAATGAATAGGGATAATTGTAAAACAGAGAATCATGGGGCTTATGGATTATGTACCGGACATGATAGCTTTTTATGAAATACTTTTTAAATTAAGGAATGATGGGTATATACAATTACATTTATTTCAGGTATACAAATGCTTCCATAGTTGCACATATTACAATGTGATCACAGTAAATCTAGTTAACATTCATTATAATGCATAATTATACTTTTTCTTGTAATGAGATGTTAAAAACTGTAGTCTATAACTTTCAAATGTGAAATTCAATATTATTGACTATACTTACCATACCATACCATATATTTCATTCCTTTAATTTACTTATACAATAAGTTTATACCCTTTGGTTCCCTTTATTCACTTTATAGACATAATCTTTCAATCTGTTCTCTGTGAGGTATTTTTAAATTTTAGCTACCATGATTACAATTTACAATATTGTAATATGTATCGAACATTCTAACAACAGACCCTCCACCTCCACCACATTATCTGTTTTCCTCCATCATTGTTTCAGGGTCTCCTCTCAGTCTTCCAAGGGTACCCCTTCACCCTGTTTTGTTTTACTTCTCAGATTTGCACATATATCCACAGTCATTTGATATGTGTCTTTTTTATGTCTGACTTATTTCACTTTGCATAATTCCCTTCAAAAATTTCCATCATTATTTTTAAATGTCATAATTTCACCAATTATGGATAATTAATATTCCTGTGTACATGTGACATTTTCTTATTTATTCTTACATTTGAAGGTATGTGAATTATTTGGCCTTACTATGTCTTATTCAAGTTAGTGTTTTTCTTTTCTTTTTTAAAATCAATACCCAAAAGACCAAAATGGGATTTCTGGATGATATGATTGTTCTATTTGAAAATAATTTCTGTTCTAGTTTTCTGATAACTATATCAATTTGCATCCTCATTAACAGAGAATAATGCTTTTTCTTTTCTCCACATCTTCACCATCACTTGCATTTTCTTTTCTTCATAACAAGTAGATATTTTATTATCTCAATTTCACCAGTGAAGAAACGGATATATAGCAAGGCTAAATTGACATGGAATTAAATTTATAATAGCATAAATGGCATTTGATTAGCAGTTCATAAACATTTAGCAGATATTTTATATGCCCTTTCTCTTTTTTTATTATCATCCCTTTGTGTGGTAGAAATCTTAAGTATTATTATTATCAATTCACAGGTTTACACAAAATTGAGAAACTTGACTGATTAAATATTACAAGTATGCAGCAGACTCTCTTTTAGGCAATGGGACATAATGGTGAACAGATAGATCAAGGTCATTACCCATAGGGATTTACTTTCTAGTGGGATCAAAGAGCACTGAATGCATAATTGAGTGATGTAATAAATTGCTAAGGTGCTGTGTATTATGAAGTTTTCCAAACAAAATAAAATGAGGCAGAGGGTTTGGTGTAGTAGACAGGACATTTCTTTTTTGTTTTGTTTGCTAGTCATATCCAATTGTGTTCAACTCCTGGTTCTGCACACAAGAATCAGTCCTGGTGGACTTGAGGGACAATATAGGGTACCAAGGATTGAATCTGAGTTAGCCACTGCAAGACATATACCCTACTCACTGTACTATTACTCTGGCCCAAAGGAGGGCACTTTGAAGAAGGCAATTGAGGAAGATGAGAAGTTAAGA
Source organism: Suncus etruscus (assembly GCF_024139225.1). Classification (NCBI taxonomy): domain Eukaryota; kingdom Metazoa; phylum Chordata; class Mammalia; order Eulipotyphla; family Soricidae; genus Suncus; species Suncus etruscus. The sequence continues at coordinate 41,106,508 of NC_064861.1, forward strand.
AAATGATTGACCTATCTCTAGGAAGAAATGAATGAAACCTGCATAACAGGAGTACTTAATGTACTATCTGAAGGAAAAATATTTCAAACCAGTAAGCAATAAATTTAACGACTATTATAAGAATACAGTGTTGTGCTCAAGGGCTGCCAAAACCAAAGGAGGGAGAATAAAAATAAAGAGATGGATGGGTTTTAGATCCTTAGGGCCCTATAATGTGTGGTAAGCTATTTGGTTCTTATTCTATGGCTGCCCAGGAGTGAATACAGAGTTTTAAGTAGGTTTTCAGTGTTTATGCATATATATGGAAGGAAGGTAAGATGAATTCTGCTGAAATTGTCTGATTTATATTTAAAAATAATTTGTATTTGTAGAATAGACTGCTGTGAGTGGGTAAGGCAAGACTGAATTTGATAATGTTGACTTTGGTAAGGAAATTACAACAGTGGAGATTGAAAGAAGTAATGTGGTTAATGAAACAGTTTCAGAGGTAGAGCCATTTGTACTAATTGGTGAGCTGGCAACCCATTACAGAGGCAGTTTATTCTAAATGTTTAAGAGATTGTTAAAGATCTCTACTTTGCCATTTATTATACCATTTATATGCCATTTATTATGCCATTTATATATATTATATATACAAAGTTGGATGAGTTTTACAAGTACTTTGTCCCTCACTTTTCTCATCAGTAAATAAGAAATAAATAATTATAACCATCTACGAATGGGCTATTTTTATTTTTAATACTTTATTTGAAATATGGTTACAAAGTTGTTACACAGTACAGTTGGGTTTATTTTACATTTATGAAGTTGTTCACACTTTCCAACACCAATGTCCCCAGGTTTTTTTTTCTACCCTCTTCCTTACCCTCTCCCCTGCCTACCTCTGTGGCAGATATTCCCACCACCACCTCTCTCTTCCATATTTCTCTATAGACACTGTAATTTGTAATATCATTACTGATGGGGTACCAGGCATATCACTTTATCTCCTTTCATCACCCAGTTCTTTCTCAGAGACATTTCCAACTGCCATTGTCATGTCTATTTAGTCCTGTCTATTTAGTCACACTATTTGTGGCAAGCTTTCTACTATGTATTAAACCCCTGGCCCTCGTCTCTATTGTCTTTGGATATTATTACAAACATAATGTAGAAAAGCCCTCTGCATTCCCATGTTCCTTGCATCACTATTCACAATAGCCATAATCTGGAAACAACCTAAGTACCCAAGACTAGCTGAGTGGAAATACAAACTGTGGTACATCTACACAATGGAATATTATACAACTGTTAGTAAAAAGAAGTCATGAAATTTTCTTATACATGGATGGATATGGAGAGTATTATCCTGAGTGATATGAATTAGAAGGAGATGAATAAACATCAAATAATTTCACTCTTTTGTGGAAAATCATGGGCTATTTTTATGAGGAAACAATTTAAGATGGCTACATGTTTTTAATGTTATCTACTTTTAAATCTATTGTTGATTATTAATAACAAAGAAATCAAGATGAATAACACACTTTTGAACTTATCAAATGGTCTGATGGACATATCACATGATCTAGGGTTTAATTAATAGGGTTAGGGACCGGAGAGATAGCATGGAGGTAAGGCGTTTGCCTTGCATGCAGGAGGCCATCGGTTCAAATCCCAGCACCCCATATGGTCCCCTGTGCCTGCCAGGAGCAATTTCTGAGCCCAGAGCCAGGAATAACCCCTGAGCACTGCCGGGTGTGACCCAAAAACCACACACAAAAAAAATTAATAGGGTTAATTTAAGTTTATCTATCACAGGTTTATTTTTGTCCACAATAAGTATAAGTAACTTATTAGATAACCAGGAATATTCAGGAAGACTTGAAAATATATCTTTATATGAGATTTACAATTCTGAAATATTCTTTAAAAGACAGAATAATTGAGTTATCATGTTCTCAGACTGTGTAGTCTGAATTCTAGCTCTGCTCTTTGCTAACTCTATGACATTAGATAAGTGTCTCAAACTACTGTGCCTCATTTTTATTATGTGAAAATATGAATATGGTTTGGTAAAGAACTTAGAACAGTGCTTTACATATAAAATATAGAATATGACATAAAGAGTCTTCTATGTCTATAACTTTTCAATTCTGCATGTGGCTATACAAATGAGAGATTCAAGATGCTTAATGAAGAAAGAATTTTTAGGATTTTGGTAAATTGGATGTGGAGAGTAATTGTGAAGAGTCATAGTGATTCTGTGGGTTTAAGCTAAAATAAAGCTATTGAAAGTGGAAGTGGGATTGATGAGTTAAGTTTTAAAAGTATTAACTCTGGAAGTAATTAAGAGAAAATGTCAGGATTTAGTTTAAAATGTAGGAACTTGAACTCAAAAAAGTTCAAGACTCAGTATATAAATACAGAATTATCTGAAGTGGTGATAATTAAAGCTATCAAAGTGAATGAGTTTAGTGATGGATAGATGGATAGAAAGTGGAATAAATATAAAGCCAAGAACCTACGAGCAGATTTCTATTTCTAAAAGACTAGCTTAGATCAGTGTTTGTCAACCTCCTTCAGATTCACATCTCTTTACAACCTTATTTACTGCTCACGCTGCACCCACTCCAGTCCTATCAGTTGGCCTCCTAGTCTCATGCTGTGTCCCCCAACCTCCATTTATTCTATTTTTGTCTTTGTCCCCTTGGGATATTTTGGCAGTCTAAAGGAAGAGCCATATGAACCCCAGCTAAGAAGCACTGTGTTTGATGGTAGAGTATATAATCTAAGCATGAAGTTAAGGAAATCTTGAAGAAACACAAAAGGAAAGTGGGAGAGCTATAAGTCAACTGAAATTTTCTATTAAAAATACTTAGAATTCTGGGGCTGGAGCAATAATATAGCAGGTAGGGCATTTGCCTTGCATGGGGCTGACCAGGGTTTGATCCTTGATCCTCAGCCATTCCATATGATCCCCTGAGCATGCCAGGAATAATTTCTGAGTGTAGAGCCAGGAGTAACCTCTGACCTGGTTGTGGCCTGAAAACAAACAAAACAAAACAAAAACCATCACCACCATCACCACCAACAACATAGAATTCTCTGGAAAGTTATTTTGATGTACATTTCCCTAGTGTGATATACATTGTAAGGACTGAAACCCAATTATGAACAATTTTGTAATCATGCTATTTAAATAAAAGGATAAAATTAAAATAAATTGTTAGTCTTCTATTTTTGATAGAATTATTGAGATTTTTGTTATTGATCTTTGTGTGTGCTTTATAGATCTTGGAAATTATCACTTTATCTGTGGTATTGTGCCTACTCTATCCCATTCATTAGGCATGTTTATATGACAACTTGAGTTTCTTTTGCTATGCAGAAGTTTTTTAATTTGATGTATTATTACCTTTGTGTGTGTGTGTGTGTTTTAATGGCCGATATTGTCACACATTTATGTCCAATATGATGGAGATGTTTTTCTTCAGTGGATCTTAAGAAATCTGTCATGCACTCAAGGTTTCTGTTCCACACTGAGTTCATTTTTGTGAATGTTGGATATATGGTTGCAATGTCATTTTTTTCACATTTGACTATCTAGTATTCCCAATACCTTTTGCTGCAAAAATTTTCTTTGTTCTGATTCATGTTTTTAGCTCCTTTGTTACAAATCTGGCATATAATCTCAATATACAAAAATTATGCCATTTTATATGTAAATGACAAACCAGAATAAAAATAAACTAAAAAGGCAATCCCTTTCAAAATAGTATTCTACAACATTAAATACCTAGAAATCAAATTAACAAAGATGGTCAAAGTCTAATACAATGAAAAAAGAAACAAATCATAACTAAATAAAATGCAAGAGAACACAAGAATATATGAAGATATCCCCAGTTCATGGGTCAAAAGGATCAAAATTATCAAAATAACCTGCTTATACAAGTATTGTACAGTTGGAATGCAATAACCACCAACATTCCAATGACATTCTCAAAGACTTGGAACAAAATCTACTAAATGTTGTATGGAATTATAGCACTTCCCAAATAGGCAACACAGCCTAAGGGGAAAATGATTGAAAGCATTGCATTTGTCAACTTTGAACATACTACAACTATAATAATCAAAGCTGCTTGGTACTGGAATAAAGATAGACTTGCAAAAAAAAAAAAAAAAAAAAATTAAGAACCCAGAGCTAAAATCTAGATTTATGCACTTTTGGGTGGAGAAATGACCACCTCAAGCAGCACTCAGGATATTCTCTGCCAACTAGACTTGCAGTTTGAATCAAGGGACTGAGAATGCAATGCTACTCAGGGAGTCCTGAGACTCTTTAGGTAATGCTGGAGGCTCAAAGGTCACGTTTTGTGGTACTTAAGTGGCCTTCAGTTCTCTATCTGGTCATGTTCATGGGTCCATGTGTTGCTGAAATTGAACTTTGGTCAGACACATGTCTAGCATGCTGTTTCCCTACATTTAGCACTTTATTGTCTTTCTAAATCATTAGCTCTTTTCCAAGATATCTGACAATTATATTTTTGGAAAAGTGAAGTTTTAAAAACTACCCCAAAATAACAGGGCATATAGTTCTTAGAGGAAATATAATAGAATACCCTTTTTACCACTTTCTGGGCCCTTTTAAAAACAAAAAGATAGATCTAAGCTTCTAAAGAAAGATGTAAATGAAATAATTCTATATGATTAAAAATACACATATATGAATATTTATTCTTGTTCCAGTAAATACTAAACTACTCGAGGAAGGAAATTATGTTGTTTTTATATTTTAACAATGAATTTTTCATAGATTTGTATATTAGTTTGTCTTCACTATTGGCCAAATGATAAGTGTGCAAATGCATGTAAAACTTTTAACAGCACTATCACTAAGGGATTTATTATGTATCTGTGTGCATGTGTGTTTTGTAACATTACTTATAAAAAATTATTTAAAAAAACCATGAGAAATGGAAAGTAATTACTATTAGGAAGTTTTCCAAAAATTTTCATGATTTTGAGCAGCTGTGTTGGTAGCTTCAAAAAACTGAAAAATAACCCAAAATGATCACTCCAGCTTTCATAGTGAAAGGAGGAGAATAATTGTATGAGAATGCCAAATATTTCTGAGTAGAAATGGGTCAAATGTGGGCAAGGTTTGAAGATCTATATACTCAATATGGTATATAATTTGTAAATTGGAACTTCCTGGAATGTTGAATTTTCTCAGTGAAAAAACCTTAACCATCTAATAGTCCTCTAAGCAAATGATTAAATATGTAGAAGCAAACATTTTAGATCTGAGTACTATATATTTCTTATTTGGAAAGAAAGGTTCTTCCAAATGGGCTTATTGTTCAAAAAGTTAGCAGTGTGCCAATTAGTATCAATAAGATACATATTTATGGTAATTTAAATTTATCTGCATTCTTTTTTTAATTTTTATTGTGACCAAAATGCATTACAAATCTTTCACTGCATCATTTATGGTACATAGTGACAATGAATGAGGGGCATTCCCACCACCAGTGCTGTCCTCCCTTCACCCCTGTTCCCAGCATGCATCCCATATTTCCCTCCTTTACCCCCCAGAATGCTAGTGCAACTGGTCTCCACTTTACAGCTTGTTGTAGATTGAGCATCTATTCCACCATCATTGAAGATAAAAAGGATAAGAGAAAAGGGAGAAAAAAATTTTGTGACTACCAAAAAAAGAAAGAAGAGAGAGAGAAGAAAAATAAAAGAAAAGAAAAATGGAAGAAAAAAGAAAAAAATGGACCCGGCAAATAAAAATAAAAATAAATCTCTAAATAATAACCACAAGAGTGAAAAAGAATGAGAAAAGTGGAAGAAAAAAGAGAAGGAAAATAAAGTCAAAAACTAACATCAAAACAAAACAAGAAAAAGTATGGGTGCTGGAGTGGTAGGGTTTGGCGTTCCCCCCACATTTTTTTTTTTTTGCATAGGCACAGTAAGCATTGGGGAAGAAAGGGAATTCCCGTGGCCTAAGAGAGTCAGGGTGTCTTCATCCTTGAAGCATACCATCATGGGATCAACCCCTGGCTCCATATATACTCATTACCGCACCCCAAATGCTTTTTTTGTGATGCCAGTAAAGTTTCCTCTCAGTTGTGTGTGAGAAAATCAAGCCACTGTAGCTAGTGATCTTGGTATTTGCGCTGGTTATAGGTCAGGGTCTAGGATACAGTCTCTAGATTCTAGAGGTTCCTATCCATTGTTGTTATTGTGTTCAGTCTTCTGTAACACTTGCTCCCTGTTTTCGTTCAGTCCCTAAGCCCGAAGCCTAGGATATTATGGATCCAAAGATTCTGCTCAGACTCTATTGTCCAAGTTGGACCTCTGTAATAAAACATCTTGTTGTTGTTGTTGTTGTTTTTTATGTGTCCTGGGCTACAGCCTAGGGTAGGGTTTTCCTTATTAGTCCCAAGGTAGGTTCTGTTCAGTCATGGTTATCAAAGTCAGTATTCTGTTTTGGTGCTCTTATTTTTCACAGTTCAAAGGACGTTATCTCTTCTGATTTCATTTAGGTGTTAGGTAATGTGATATACAGTCTGGTCTTAGGTCAAGTTTTCCTTTCCTCGTTGTCATATCAAAACTGGCATAAGTTGGTGCCAGAGCAGTGTTATAAATCTCCCAATGGAGCTTAGTTCCTGGTGGTGTTGCCTGGAGCTGTATCATTTCTACGTCGGGCTGGGGTATGGGATTGGACTAACACTGTCCAATCTCCTGGGGACTGGTTGTATCCACATGACACATGTTCAGAATGGGAGGCACCCTTCTGCTATAAAAAGTGAGCTCTTATCCCTAGAAGATAAGATCTTGTTTCTGTGTCTATGGTTTCCCTCTTTTTTACTGTGCCCATACAAAAATGTATGGTGTTACACAGTGTTGCTGGTACTATTCTGGGTAAGGACGACAGGTTGCACACACAGTCTTTGTCATCCTGTTTTGTTCTGAGATTTTATCCCAGTCAAGGCTTTTTGTACCAAGCAGCACCAAAAATGGTAAGGATAGAGAAAAAATGTATATATTAAAATAGAACAAATAAAGAAAACTGAGTTAAAAAAGAAAAGGTATTTGAATAAAACAAGTGGTAGAGGAGGCTACCTGTATATTTAGGAATACACATCTTAAGATGTATTGTTATACAGGTATTGAGCTTCCATAGGCAATATAAGACTCCCAATTAAGTATTTTGATATATTCTTGTGGGGAGTAAAAGCCAAGGTACTTTTCGATTCACAGGCCTTGGAATTGAGTTTGAGAGATGCTTTGCTGCATTCCGAGACCATATAGTGTCTTTGAGCTGGAAGTTTTGCTGAGGCTGATTTCTGTATTGTGCAACAATCCACGATTTGGTGGGGGTGACAGGGGCCATCAAGCATGAGTCAGCGGGCGTGCTGGTTGTAGTTCTTTGCTGATGCATGAGAACGGGGACTAGTATGAAAAAGCATGGGGGAGGAGTTTGCCTCTTCCCCATCCCCCCCAGAGCTCAGATGCCAGACCTGCCCTTGAAGGCCAACCTGGTGTGGGGGGCTCTTGGTCTCCAGGACTAACTGGTCAGTCCTGGAGTTCTTTGGCCAGCTGTCTGCCCAGATTCCCAGCCATACCCGTAGGAGAGGAGTAGGAATCCTGGCATGTGGGATCTTCTGGGTCCAGCTGCAGCCTCCCTCTCCAGTATGAAATGCATTCTAATATATGTACTCACTTGCCTTTTTTCTTCATTTTTATTTCTTTTTTAAATTTTATTTATTTATTTTTTTTTTGGTTTTTGGGTCACACCCAGCAGCACTCAGGAGTAACCCCTAAAATTCAGACATTAAAACTACTTGTATCAGGCACAATAGTGGGTGTCCATGGCTTCCAAACACATTCTGTACCTGTTTCTGTGGATAAAAGCATTGGAACATTATTATAGATATCTATAAAGATCAGTTGATTGGACACCTGCTCAAACTAAACAGCTGTATTTATTCTTGGTGGAAGAGTTTAATCCATTGACATTTAAGGAAACTTGACAGAAAGGACTGTTTGCATTATAGTATGTAGGGTTGTTGTTACAAATGGGGATTTGGTTTTTGTAATTACTGTTTGAGTGTAGATCATTTAGGGTCAGTTTGGTTAGCACAAATATTGTGAGTTCTTTTTTACCTAAGAATGTTTTTAACCCTCCCTCCCATGTAAATGAGTTTTGCCAGGTAGTGGACTCTAGGTTGAAAGTTTCTTTCTTTCAGTAGTCTGAATATGTCATTCCACTCTTTTCTTGCCTAGATTATTTCAAATGGAAGATCTGGTTTGATTCTTACGTTGTTTTCTTTATACTTGAGTTGTTTTTCTCCCTTACTGCTTTAAAGAGTCAATCTCTCTCTTTGATTTTTGCCATTTGGGTTACCAAATGTCTTGGTGTTGTTTTGTTATAGTCTATTTTGTTTGGCACTCTTTTTGCCTCTTGGATTTGTAGAGAATCCTCTTTCGCAAGGGTGGGGAAGTTCTCTACTATTATCTTCCTCACTACTTGTTCTTCCCCTTTTCCATTTTCTTCCCCTTCTGGAATTCCTATAATTCAGAGATTGTTTCTCCTGTCTTTGTTCATTAAGTACCTTATATTTTCTTCCAGGGTTTTGTCTCTCCTTTCTTTTTTTTGACTTCTTATCTCAGCTTGCTTGTAATTTATCTTCAAGTTCACCTATATGATTCTCCACCTGTATAATTCTACTATTATGGCTTGCTAATATGATTTTTTAGTTCCTTCAGTTTCATTTGTATGGATACTCTCATCTTCTGAAAGAGTTCTTTGAGTTTATTGAATTGTTCATCTATAGATTTCTTAATTTTACAGGCTAGTAACTCTTTGATTTCTATTGTGAAACCATTAAGTGTCGACTTTAGGTTCTAATCTATAAGGTTAAGGCATTTTGGTGGACTTGGAGATTTGCCAATATTTCTCTCTGCATTCCCCACAGTAGATTTGTTCTTTAGCTTACCCATTGAACTTTGCAGTTAGTGAGTTGGAGTGCTGTTTTAGGCTGTTGAAAGATCCAGTCTGCCAGGAAGTTTGGCTGACTCCAAAGGGCAGATGAACAAGATGATATTGGAACCCAGAAGGAGATTGAGGGAAGGCTGGAGAGGAGAGGAGGCCCTGCTCATTCAAGCAAGGCCCTCACTTGCTCTTTATTTAAATTTTTTTAATTGTTCTGAAAAGTGAAGATAATGCCTCGCACCCATATTTTTCTTCTTTGAGTTGAAGTATTTAGTGGATTTCATTCAAGACAAAAAAGGCTTATGTTTTTTTTTATTTTAGAAATCTTGATAAAATTTGAATGAAGTGTCATGTTCTATGGAACATTAGTTAAGGTTTGATTCCCACCAAGCTCCAGGACTCCCAGACAGGAAGGCAGTTCCCATTCCCCTGCCCGATTAACTTAGGGGGACAGTTCCAGTTGTAGAGATCTCAGAAAATAATTCACACAGTGAAAAGGTACAAGAATGGGTTCAGGAAATCCGGTGCTCAAACAAGGAATTCAAACCACAAAAGTTTTCTGCTCCTAAGATGGAGTGCAGCTCAGTGGAAGAAGACCAAAGAATGAGCTCCAGCCTTCCTCACACCCTTTCTTTTATTGACAACAACCTAGGGTGGGATCAGAATCCCAAGTAAGGAATAATCCAATATGGTATTGCTAGCTCACACCCTAGGGTGGAGTACAGTTATTGATTAAGGTAGGATCAGTAACCCAACACTTGAATAATTAATTTTTTATCTAGATAGTTAGTAGACTTTTAGAGTATTTATCAATTGAAAAAGAAATATATAGCATTTTAATATATTTGTATCTTTAATGTATTTTGTTATATAATATTTGTCTTAGATATTATTTAAATCACATAGAAGTCTACCTGAATTGGCATTTTCATGATGTTTCTGGGAGTCATTCTTTTGACAATGTTATATTTAATGCTAACATTACAATGTTTCTTATCTTCTATAATTAAAAATTCTAGTGAGATCTTGAATACCCTAAAGAATAACTGCTGATGAGAAATCAAAGATTTATATCACAATATTGGGAATGTGGTATTCACTACTATAAAAATAGTATATTTAGAGCTTTTATTTTTTAGATTCTTTGTTAATTATAATTGGGCTCAAAATTATTTTTATTAGGATCTGTTAGCCCAATAGCTTTTTTTGTGTGTGGTTTTTGGGCCACACCAGGTGACGCTCAGGGGTTATTCCTGGTTATGTGCTCAGAAATCGCTCCTGGCTTGGGGGGCCATATGGGACACCTGGGATCAAACCGATGTCCATCCTGGATCAGCCATGTACAAGGCAAATGCCCTATTGATGCTCTATTGCTCCAGCCCCAATAGCTTATATTTAATTAATATAGTACTAAGTATATAGTCAACTATATAATTCATCTTCTTCCACAGGAATTAGATAATTGGATAAATCCACTTTATGTATAAGATGCCAAAAAAAATTGGCTAACAAAAAAGAATAGTCTTATATGTTGTTAAGATGTCAAATGAACAATTTTAACTCACAATCATTTTTTTTTACCGAAGATACAAAAATTTTTTAAATTTTTATTCCTCCTCTTTCCTCCAGAGATAAATGATGGAAATAACTCCCAATCTCCAAGCTGCTTTTTTTTTATTCATCCAAAATAGCCTTGACAGGTTAGCCCCTTTGATAATGCTCAGATTTATGGCTCTTCATTCCATGGTGTTCCATTATTCTGTCTATACCATCAAAATGATTAGTAGGCAGTGGAGAGCAAGGAAAGAAAGGTGATTCTTTGGAGTCAGCTGATGTCTGTCATTTAATGAACCTCTTAGAGATGGTTAATATTGTCCTTGATTCTCATTGCAGCTGGTGATGACCAGGTCTTTCTAAAAATTTCCTTCATTTTTATTCTGTATTACAGGGCCCACTGGAAAATGATTTGGTAGTTCATGTCGCACTTGTAGCAGAGAGCCAACGGTATGAAATTCAGATGGATGTATTCTTTGGGGATAAAGGGAAGTGAACTTATTGTTTTATACTTGTAGTTCTGCGATAAGTGGAGAAACTAATTTTATAAGCCCTTTGACAGGATTTCAATGATATAATAATATCATTTTAAGTAAAAAATAGCACTTTTTTATTTAAAAATGATTTTGTGAACCCAGAACAATTATAGTCAACAGAGGTTTGATTCCTGCATCCCATATGGTCCCCAAGCTCATCAGGAGTGATTCCTGAGGGCAGATGCAGGAGTAACACTGCCCTGTGTGGCCCAAACACCAAAATAATAATAATTTTAATTTTGTAATATAGTATGCATAATATCTTATAATTAATAGTAGAAGTCATGATACTTCAAATAAATTTTATATATATTAATAAAATAATTTTGTTTTAGTTCATATTAACGTTAAGTATTGTCCAGTACCAGTTTTGCCTGAAGTACAGTTTTGAAGACAAAAAGATTATGGGAATGGCTACAGTCACTTTTGACTCTCTGCCACCTATTCTCAAAGCTTCCATCCCATGCTTTATGAAGAACCGGGAAAGCTTCCAGATTCCATGGCAAAATGGCATTTGGCCAACATTAGTAAATTAATAATGTACTACAAGTAACATAGTCTCTCCTTTATAACCATAAATGCATTTTCTAAAAATATTTTTCTTTTCTCTCATTCAGTCTTCAAGTTTTTCTCAACACATATGGTATTCAAACTCAGACACCTCAACAGGTAGAACCCATTCAGATCTGGGCTCAACAGGAGCTTGTGAAAGTATGTGATTCTACTTTTTTATTTTCTAATTTTTGGAGATACTAAAGCATGATGATTAGACTAGTCTAAAATAAAGAAGCATAATTTGAATTGACTTAAGAAATGGAACTATTAATCTTAAAATCTCAGCTGAAAAACATATTTTGTCAAACATTGTTACTCAGAAAAATCAACTTCCTTTTTTGTATGTGTATACATTATATTCATAGGTTTGCTTATCTCCTATTTTTGGATAAATTTGTTTCTCAATTTACTGAGCCTTAAAATAGCCTATTTTAACCTTAAATTTAATAGTTCTGTGTAAAATTGGGCTTTACATTGTATTTTATTATTTCCTTTTATTAGCTGTTAAAGAAACCTCTTCTCAATATTTATTAGTTACTCATTTCCTTTTCTCTTGCCTGGATATTTGGAATCTGAAAGTAATTGGGTTTCAAAGTAATTCTAAACTAATATCTGAATTTATTAGATACAATTGCATAACTGCTTGGGATCTTCTTTAAAGGTAATTTTTGAAAGCTTTTGCAAGTACTATTCTGCAAATGGATCTGGAAGTAGCTTTATGAATATTCTTGTTTGTTTTTTTTTTTTTTTTTTTTTTGGTTTTTGGGTCACACCCGGCAGTGCTCAGGGGTTACTCCTGGCTCCATGCTCAGAAATTGCTCCTGGCAGGCACGGGGGACCATATGGGACGCCGGGATTTGAACCGATGACCTTCTGCATGAAAGGCAAACGCCTTACCTCCATGCTATCTCTCCGGCCCCGAATATTCTTGTTTGTAAGATATAAATGTTATTGAATTTTTATTCAATAAGTACCAATTTTCTTTTGGTATTTGTTAAAAATTTCACTATTGGAAAAAATATCAAAGTATTTAGAATATACTTTCTCTGGGCTAGAGAGATAGCTCAACAAACTGGAGTGCAAGCCTTGCATATATAAGACCCTGGTTCAATCCTTGACTGAGCACCTTTAGGTTTCCCCACAGGAACATGCTCCCCCAAAGAGAAAAAAATATTCTAAGGTTATCAAGATAAAGTTATTATATTGATATATATGTGATCAAAACTTCAAACTGCAACAAAGAAAAAAATTAGATAAATAAGTCACAACTTGAAGAAGAACATGCACAGCCTCACAATTGCTACTAATCATGATGAACCTTATGTACTATTGACAACAAAACCAGAACCTGTACATCTTATCACCAGAGTACTAGATGGGGGCCAAAGTGATAGAACAGCTGGTAGGGTGTTTGCCTTGCACATGGCCAAATTGAGAACAACTCATGGAATCCCATATGGTTCCCTGAACCTGCCAGGAGTGATTTCTGAGTGCAAAGCAAGGAGTAACCCCTGAGCATCCCTGTGTGTGGTCCAAGCAAAAGCAAAATCTAGAGCACCAGATGTCCCATGGTCCTTACATTTCCTCTCATAAAATTATACTTTTCTTCTCACCATTTATCACTCCCCATGAAAGAGATAGCTCTAAAAATGAGTAGATATGACTCCAACATATAACTGATGAAAAGCTGTTTTTTATGATAAATTGGGGTATATAAGACCTAAGAGGAACTGAGTATCCACAGGCAGCTCCAACGACACAAGATCTAAGGCTCCAACACTGTGCACTTATCACTCAGACTTTATTTTCTGATATCTTGTCTAAAACAGGAAGTATGGAGGGCAGGGATATGATTCAGGGCTGGAGCTTATGCTTCATATGTGTAAGATCTGAGTTCAATCCCTAGCAGTGTAATCAGCAGTGAAATCAATTATAGATCTATATTTATCTTTGAAAATTGAAAGTATTTGAGGAAAAAGGACTCTATAGTGTTGTTCACTATTTTCAATCAGTTGTAAAGCATAATGGTTTTTCAATACAGTTCAAGCCTTTGTCTGAAACTACTGATGTTGCAGAATCAATATTCATATATGGCTCAGAAGAACATTTATATTGCTTCATCATTCCTCCATCAACTACTTCCTTTGAACCAACTATATACTAATTATAGTGACAACTAAGATGTTGTACATCCTGATAGAAAAAGATAGAGCCAACAGTAACAGACATATTTTTATGTAGCATAATAAATAAGGGACATTGATGATAATAATTTTGTATATGATGAAGTTGACATTTGAAATTAATTCAAATCAAAAATCAACAGATTATTATATAATTAGTTTAAAGTTTACATTTAAGTCTACCTCTCATCAAGTAAAGTAAACATTAAATACTTGTGTAAATTAAGTATTTAAATACTTCAGTATTTGTGTTTTACAGGCTTATTTCCATCTGGGTATCAATGAAAAATTAGGACTCTCTGGAAGGCCAGATAGGCCGATTGGCTGCCTTGGTACATCAAAGGTATTCATTCATAAAATGTACTTTTATGGAAGCGTTCAAATTATAATACTATAGACTGAAGTGCAATTTGACATGCTGTATATTCATTCTCACATTATATTATATACTTGGATTAATTTTCTGAATTATCATTTTCTGCAAGTAAATCTTAGTTTGTATATTAGCATAAAAGTCCTCTAAAATGAATAAAATCACACTACCATATCATTTTTAAGTGTCTTAAATGATTACATTGTAGCATTATTTACTCTAATACTGTTATGTTATCGGTTTTTTTTTAATGTCACAGTTGTGGTGATTTACTTTATTAGCATACTGGTATAATCAAGAACCCAAAATATTGATATTATGTGATTTTAGAAGATATTTTATGATTTCAAAATAAATGTTTTAATTTTACTAGAACTTATATAATTATGTGTTTGCTTTTTGTCTGCCTTGTATTTATTTAAAAAAATTATTCTTTATAGATTTACCGCATTCTGGGAAAGACTGTGGTTTGTTATCCTATCATCTTCGACCTAAGTGATTTCTACATGTCTCAAGATGTTTTACTGCTGATAGATGACATCAAGGTAGCTAGAACATCTTTTTTATCGAAATAGGATGACTTTGTTTCTAATGATTTTTATCATGTTACTTGAGTGTCCCAATGTGACTGTGGCATGATGTTAATACAGTATAAAATATGAAAATAACCCAAACCTTGCATAATTTTTTGGTTTGGGGGGTCACATACACCTGTATTCAGGATTTACTTTTCTATCTCTGAGCTCAGTTGGCAGTATTTAGTAAACTATAGTGGATGTCAGGAATCTAACCTGGCTGACTGCATGCAAGGCAAAACACCTTACCTGCTGTACTATCTCTCTAAGACTTACTTGTAACTTTATAATAAAGTCTTCTCTATGTAAAATTGTATAGTTTTGATTATATAGGCTTTTTACAAATGGAATGAAGGAATTCCATTTGTACAAAGAGGCAGAAAGAAAACTGGTTTGTATGCCATGTTACATAGCAGTAATAATTATCTCTTTTTGAGCAGATGTAAGTTAGTAAAATAATTTTACTTAGGAAAAATGTCAAGTGAAAATTCAGCTACATTATACTCCCAAGTCAGTTAAAAATTCCCATTTGTAGAGCAAGCTTAAGGTCTGAAAACATAAAGGTCAAGAAAGCATAAAAGTCTGGAGTCAGATTACATTTGTTAACATCTGGGCTCGTGTTCACCAATTGGGTAATCTCAGACAAATTACCTGATTTGACTTTTTTTTACATTATTTTTGTAGCTAACAGTAATAATGTTGTTCTAAATTAGTATATGTTGAACACTTAGACTAGTACCTGACACATGGTAAAGTTACATGTATGTATGATATAATGCATAGACAATAAAAATCTAGTCACTCTCTTCACATTTGTTTCTTATGGGGGGAGATTGTCTTCAGGAATTACTCCTGGTTCTGCACTAAGGGATGACTTCTGATGGGTCAAGGGGCCATATGGGGTGATAGGGAATTGAGTATAAGTCAGGTGCATGCTATTCAATTGCCCTACCTGATATCTATTATGCCAATCCATATTTCTCCATATTTCTCATAGGCTATATAGAGTCATTCCAATCTATTCTGTTATTATATAACTTCACTGTAATGTGAAAATGAGAGTTAATCTAATTAATTCTATTGTATTGATTAAAAATATATTGATTTTTTTTTCTTCTGGGGCTACTTTTGAATCGAATCTCCCCCTAAAATCTCTCAGAGCCTGAAAACATGTATAATATATAAATTTTACAAAAATATTCTTTAAAATAGTTACCTACTTAATCTGTAATTTTTATACTTTCAAACTTATATACTTTTATATTCTGTACCTGACAGGACTATAAGTCTTCAAAATGAATTACCTAGATAAATGTTTTGTTTTTGTTTTCTTTTGCCACTAGTAGTTAAGCATCCTGAGAATCTCAGGTTTTGTGTCATCATATTTTACCTTATTTGTATGTTTTGATAGAATGCACTACAGTTCATTAAGCAATACTGGAAAATGCATGGACGTCCACTTTTCCTTGTTCTTATTCGGGAAGACAATATAAGGTAAGATGAACAATAATAGTCTTGTTTTATTTTGGAAGTGGTCTTTATTTTTTATTTGTCAGCATGTGGAAGAGTAGATCTGGAAAAGGTATTTAGTATTAGATTATTGAATCCATTTGGTTATTAATATGCTCATTTAAAATGTGTTTGTATTTTTTAGAGGTAGCCGATTCAATCCCATATTAGATATGTTGGCAGCCTTTAAGAAAGGAATGGTTGGAGGAGTCAAAGTTCATGTTGATCGTCTACAGGTAGTGTTTTGACTATAAAATACATTATAAAACAGTATATTTTATTTTCTGTACAGTTAAGTAATATAGTTCTATTTCTTAATAACTGTTTAGTTTAAATTTTTGTCTAAGATTATGGGGCCAGTGGTAGGGCGTTTGCCTTGCACGTGGCTGATCCAGGACAGACCGCAGTTCAATTCCCCAACATCCCATATGTCCCCGACACCAGACATATTTGTCCCCTAAGCCAGATTTGTGAGCACATAGCCAGGAGTAAGCCCTGAGCGTCACTAGGTGTGGCCCAAAATTTTTAAAAAAATTATATTTACCTATCTTTTTATTTCTGTTGTCTCATGCTAGTTTATCTGATTCCTTTAATCTTATATTTTAATTATTATGATTTCCCAAGTATGATTAAAACTTTTAAATCTCTCCACATTTTGCTAATGAGGATACTGACATCCAGTAGTAAAATGACCTACTATAAAACTTTATTTTGTAGGTATAGTCTGACTCCCAAATTCAGTGTTATTTTTCATACTCTGCAGTAAAAGCCAAACTTAAAATATTCATTGTTCCATTCAGAACATTAAATTGGAGATATGGTACAGTGGTAGGGCACATGCATCTAATGTGAATTTCTGGTTTGATACCAGCACTACACACACACACACACACACACACACACACACACACACACACACACCCCTAATTAATGTGGTGCAGAATCATGTTTCAAAAAGCTTTGCATGTACCTATGGGAAGTTGGATTCAATTTCAAGCACTTCATGGTTCTCTGAGCACTGCTAGGAGGAGCCCAAACATGAAAAGGAAATAAAAGCAAAACTAGTATAAAACACCAGTTTTATATCCATGCTATTCAAAATGTCACAGCATCTAATTTGTAGAAGTTTTATGTGGTTCTTCTTTTAGCCTTAATAGCTTTTCTGCCCACAATTTTCTCTTACTACACTGTGTTAGCCAAAACAAATTAACTAATGTATCCTTAACTTGTTAGCTTCTGTTCCTCTGTTCTTGCCATCTCCTGTGTCTTCTTTACATGTTTACCAGGTTTAAAATCTTTGCTTGAAATCTGTTTATTTAACAAACTTAATTGACTATAGAGTAGATATGAGCCTGTATCAAAATAGATTTTGTTGGGCTTGGCACTTTCATCTGCCCCAGGCACAGAATTTGGTCTCAGATAACTGGATAGGCCACATAAAAATGAGTAAATAAGTTTCCTTGTTCAGACCCCAGAAACAGGTTTTAGTGTGATTGCTAATTATTTGTCTATGTTGCCATTTGTAGTAATAAGTAGTTGTTGAGATGAATCTAGAATATGTCTGAGTGTTAAAAATTGCAAAATTCCCTATGTCCTGAGTTTTTCACACTAGGAATGAACAATAATAAAATAGAATAAGTTAATATATGTAAGATAAATTTTTATTTAAGAAGTGCCTTACTTGGTGTGGATAAAAGACTCCCAAGCCATACTAATGATCCTAGGAGGTATTCTTGGTGATTCTCAGTCAACCACATCATACTGATACCATGCTGCTTAGATTTGTGATAAAATAAACTTAGAGGCACTGGGAATATATCTAGTGGTACATAAGGGATCACTTGTGCCTTTAAAGAATAATTTACAATTTAAGTATTTACAATTTTATTTAGACACCATGGTTGGTTAATACTGTTAATGATAGGGTTTTATATGTAACATAGTCCCCTCTCCACACCATCCCCCAGAGTATCCCTTCCCTCCACAATTGTCACTGTGACTCCCTTTACTTTTCCTTCTCTTTTTTTTTATGTTTTTGCTGTATCCTTTTATTTTCTGAATTTTCTTTTTCTTTTCTTTTCTTTTTTAAATTTAAACACCATGATTACAAACAGGACTTTACTTGGGCTTCAGTCACCAAAAGAACACCCCCTTCACCAGTGCAACATTCCCAGCACCACACCCCCTGCTTGTATTTGAATCAGGCATTTTACTTTTCTCATTCATTAACATTGTCATGGTAGTTATTAGTATATTATTTCTCCTAACTGCACTTACCCCTCTTTGAGTTAAGTTTCATATTGTGAGCCCGTCCTTCTGGCCCTCTTCTCTGGGCATTATCACAATGTCTTTAATTTTTCTTAAAACCCATAGATAAGGGATACTATTTTGTGTGTCTCTCTCCCTCTGATTTATTTCACTCAGCATTATAGTTTTCATGTCCATCCATCTATAGGAAAATTTCATGACTTCATCTCTCCTGATGGCTGCATAAAATTCCATTGTACCCTTCCCTTTCATGTGGTAGATCCCTACCAAAAACCAGTTCTCAAATTCATTTGCCTTTATTTGTTAATTCCTACTCTATAACTCTTTTCTAGTTTGATTGTATTATTATTTTATTCTTATAAAAGCATATAAATTAGTTTTTGTTTGTTTGGGGGTCACTTCTACTGTTACACGGGTCTTATTCTTGGCTCTACTCTTTTATTCCCTTAACTGAATTATCTTAACTCTCTTTTTTTTATATAAAATCTTTATTTAAGTATCATGATTACAAGCATGATTGTAATTGGGTTTCAGTCATAAACAGAATGTCCCCCTTGACCAGTACAACATTTCCACCATCAATGCTACCCTTCCTTCCCAACCCCTGCCTGTATTCAAGACAGGCATTCTACTTCTCTCACTCATTAAGACTGTCATGATAGTTGTTAGTGCAATTATTTCCCTAATTACACTCACCACTCTTTGTGATGAGCTTCATATTATGAACCAATCCTTCCGGGCCTCATCTCTAGTGTCTCTAGACATTATTACAATAATGTCCTTAATTTTTCTTAAAACCCATAGATGAGTGAGACTATTCTGTGTCTTTTTCTCTCCTTTTGACTTATTTCACCCAGCATAACAGAATCCATGTACATCCACGTATAGGAAAATTTCATGACTTCATCTCTTCTGACAGCTGCATAATATTCATTCTTTATACGTACCATAGTTTCTTTAGCTATTACAATATAACTTTTTAATGAAGTAAACATCTCAGGTTTATATTTTTTTTCAGAAAATTATAAATGATACATGTTGCTAAAATAATTGTGGTCTATACACATTCATTTACATGAATCACGTATAAAACTATGTTCATTTAGTTTATGACCTTAATTAGAATTTAATTAGATAAAAATTAGATATAAAATTAGATATAAAACTATGTTCATTTAATTTACTTGACCTTAATTAGAACTTAGATAATCACAGAAAATAAAATGACCAAATATTGGTTCCAAGAATGTGGAAAAATTCTGATCAGAATACATTTATGTTCCTCAAAATGGTGACTTGACAGTATCTTAATCATTGGATAACACTGAACTGTATTAAAATGGCAGAATAATTGTCTTTTTTAAAATTAACTTTCTTTGACTTTTGGGTCACACCCAGCAATGATCTGCACTCAGGAATTACTCCTGGAAGTGTTTAAAGTACCACATAGGGTGCCAGGAATTGCTCCTAGGTCAGGCATGTATAAAGCAAGTACAAGGATAGTACCTGTAGTATCTTTCTAGTCCCTTTTCAAAGTAATTTTGAGTATTTCGTACTTTTTAATTTTAAGAAATGGGGATGTGCGTTTAGCTAGTTTATAGTCAGTGGTAATCAGGAACTGCTCCTGTCTCTGTGCTTAGGGGTCACTCCAGGTGATGCTTCTAAGATGATGGTGGTACTGCGGATTGAAAGAGGGCTGGCTCATGCTAGGGAAGTCCTTCTCCCATATAATACCTCTCCAGACTCTCAAAATATTTTTAATTTAATTTTAATTATAGCTAAAAAATAAATACCCCAAATTCTAAGAATAGGAAAATAGATGTTTTTAATTCTAAGAACAGAGAAGATACAGTTGTTAAAAGGTGTTTTTGATTTTCCTACTTATCATTACTATTAAACATGTAGTTTGATATATATATATAACTTGATATTTCTGGGTGATACATTTTACAGAGATTTATTTTCGGATGATTGCTTAAGAAATTACTTAATATATATTATCTCAGGGCTAGAGAGTTAGTGCAGCATGTAAGGTACTTGTCATGCACACTTCTAACATGGGTTTAATCCTTCGTACCACATCTGGTTTCCCAATTTCTACCAGAAGTGATATTGTGGAGTAAATCCTGAGCAGTAATTCCTGAGTAGTTAGGTGTGGTTCCATCATTAAAAAAAAGAAAAAAGCAGATTTACCACAATCATAAAAGATAAAAATTAAATATAGATATAGAGAAAGCTGTTGACAACATTCACCTTGCATTGATGATGCAAAAGGTCTCAACATAATGAGAGGAGAAACTTATCTCAACAGAGAAAAGGTCATATGCAGCAAACCCAATGAAAAGTATAGGCACAAATTAGAATAGAATCACTCAATGAATTTAAGAGTTGTGATTTTTTTTAATTACATTTTAGACACTGATCTCAGGAGCTGTAGTTGAACAACTTGACTTTCTACGAATCAGTGATGTGGAAGAGTAAGTTCATGTTGGGCTGTTATTGTGTATCTTGAGTTTGTATTAGGAATACAAGAAAGCTGCAATTTTACATTCTAATTCCTAGGCTTCCAGAATTTAAGAGTTTTGAAGAATTAAATCTTCCTAAACATTCAAAAGTCAAACGACAGAGCAGCACCCCCAATGCTCCTGAACTGGAACAGCAAGTGGATATTGCTATTACCGAATGGAAAAACAAATCTACCCATGAAATTCTTCAAAAACTTGATGTAAGGAAGATGCAATTTCTATATGGCCCCAAGTAAAGTCAATAGAATATGAACTCTCAAGGACAAGCCATATTGTTTTGTCCTCTTAGAGAAGTTTTCAACTAACCTGGAAGTAGATCACACACCTAAACTTGGAACAGTTGAGGGGTTATTGAAACATTTTCCTGGATGTCTTAAAGATGTTTAAGGATTAGGGAGAAATTTCATTATTCTGAATATGAAAAAGTACTGTGTGGTACATTAAAGAAGTAAATAATCAACTATGATCAACTTAGGTCCTCATATTTCTCTTTCATAAGTCTTCTTTCCAACTTTCATCTTTTGTGCCCTAGTATTCAGGTCTAGTAATTGCTTGGTCTTTCTAAACATTGAGAAAGTAATCCTATGACCATATACACATACATATTAAATTAGCAATCTAATGTTATATATTCCTATATTTATTTTTATTTTAAAAGAGAAATGATGGAGGAACAGTCTAGTATTTATACAAGAAAATAAATTCTAATGGTAGAAATATATACTGTGACAGATAATTAGATCAAACTAAATACATTATCAGATATCATCAGTCCTTGTTATTGATCAATATTCTTGTGTAGGCATAATACTTAGTATGACTCTGGTATAGAAGGCAAAATAATTAATAAAATTATCTCAAATATAATAAGAATTTTATACATGTTCTTGCCTTACATATCTTCACAATAGGTTGATAACAATATAGTCTCCCCATTAATGGAAAACAAAGTCATGAAGGAGATAATTCTTAGAAACAACTCAATTTCTATACATTGCTTATCTTGTATCCTAGAAAAACCTGATGATCAAATAAGATTCCCAAATTCAGGAAGCATGTTTCTCTAACATATGTCTTTAAGTTATTTCAGCAAATATTTATATAATATATGTTCGTAGCATGTCATTGCTATACCAGAATATTTTCTCTTTCTATTTTTTGTTTCCAGATTAGGTAATTACTTCCTGTAGTAATTTTTGTACCAATTTAAATAGTTACTCACAATAACTTACCTTTTAGGAATGTAATAGTCTGGCTAGTCAAGCTATCCTTCTGGGCATACTACTCAAAAGAGAAGGGCCTAACTTCATCACAAAGGAAGGTAAGAATGCATGCTTTAGTTTAAATATATAAGACTTATTTTATTTAATGATAAGATTTTTCTTTTGGATACTATCAAATATGCATGGTGATTATTTACTACAATTTTATAAGTTATTCTTTCTTTCATTTATTTCCTATTTTTATTTTTATTTTGTTTGGCATTAATATATATCAAACTCAGTCCATGCAAGAGATGTGAGACACATTCTCTACCACTCAACCATATCACTGACCCCTTTTAACTTTTATAAAAAAAATCTTTATGAAAATACCCTAAAATGGGGCTGGAATGATAGCACAGTGGTAAGGCATTTGCCTTGCATGCGGCCAACACAGGACGGACCCTGGATCGAATCCCAGCATCCCATATGGTCCCCAGTGCCTGCCAGGAGCGACTTCTGAGCACAGAGCCAGTAAACACCCTGAGCGATGTTGGGTGTGACCCCAAAACAAAACAAAATACCCTAAAATATGATAAACTTTAATTTATAATCTCCAAAATTTCTTTCATGTAGTGATTATTTAATTATTTATTATAGATGAATAATTATTGATCTAGATTCTCCCATTGTCTATAATTTATAATTTTATTTTATTTTATGTAAGTTTTTAAGAACAATATTAAATTATTATATCTATCAGGGCCAGAGCAGTGACACAGGCAGTAGGACTTTGCCTTGCACTTGCTAACCTAGGACGGACCTTAGTTTGATTCCCTGGCATCCCATATGCTCCCCCAAGCCAGCTGCAATTTCTGAGCACATAGCTAGGAGTAAACCCTGAGCGTCACCAAATATATCTAAAATAACTAGTTCCTCCATCATCTAAAATGGTCATTTGGAATAGAACATGGCATGAAATAGCTTTTTAGAAAATTGTGTTTTATGAAATGTTAATAGATTATTAATAAATTGTTAATAAAAATAGATCATTTCTAATTATAGCTATGTTAACTTTTCAGTATAGATAAAAGCCAACTATCTCTGAATTCCATAGCTGTATATGAATTTGTTCAATCTACTTATTTCTCCAGGAATTAAAATAACATTTTTGTTAAAAGTGTTAGTTGCATTTTAATTAAGAAAATAAAAAATTTCAATATCATATACTCACATTAAATAACTTCAATGGCTGGGAAAATTATACTATTTGTGGCTATCTATTTTAATATATCAAGTATAGAATGTTAATGAATATATATACATCAATTTTATTTTATTTAGGGGAGGGCACACACGGTCACGCTCAGGGGTTACTCCTGGCTATGCTCAGAAATCGCCCCTGGCTAGGGGGACCATTTGGGACGCTGGGGCATCAAACTGCGGTTTGTTCTAGTCTAGAGCATGCAAGGCAGACGCCTTACAGCTTGCGCCACAGGATGCATCAATTTTAGTGGAACAAAATGATAATTTAAAACTGATTAGTACCAGAGCAATAATACTCAGGTAGAACATTTGCCTTGCATGTGGCTGACCCAGGTTCTATCCCCGGCATCCCAAATGGTCCTTCAACCACACCAGTAATAATGCAAGAGCACAATGCCAGGAGTAATTTCTGAGTACCATGGGGTGTGGTACCCCAAAAGACTAATTTTAAAGAGATTTAAAAAAATTAATGATCAAAGTACTGTGATTAATACGATTCTTTTTTTTATGATTAATTCTTGTTCATTCTTGTGAGTGCTGTATAAATCTTGGATATTAGTTGTTTCTCTGATATATTATGGGCAAATGTTTTCTTTCATTCAGCAAAATGTCTATTTATGATAGTTTGATTTTCTTTTGCTGTATAAATAATTGTTTTAAATTTTTTATTATCTTTATTTAAATACCATGAATACAAATATGATTATAGTTGTATTATTACAGTCATAAAAAGAACACCCCCCCTTCACCAGTGCAACATTCCCACCAGCAATTTCCCAGATCTACCTCCTTCCCACTCCATCCACACATGTACTCGAGACAGGCTTTCTACTTCCCTCATTCATTCACATTGTTATGATAGTTTTCAGTGTAGTTATTTCTCTTATGACACTCATCACTCTGTGTGATTAGCTTCATGTCATGAGCTGCACCTACCAGCCCTCATCTCTCTTGTCTCTGAGATACTGTTAAAAATGTCTTTCATTTTTCTTAAAACCCATATATGAGTGAAACCATTCTGTGTTTTTCTCTCTCCCTCTGACTTACTTCACTCAGCATAATAGATTCCATGTACATCCATGTATAGGAAAATTTCATGACTTTATCTCTCCTAATGGCTGCATAATAATTCCATTCTGTATATGTACCACAGTTTCTTTAGCCACTCATCTGTTGAAGGGCATCCTGGTTGTGTTGAGAGTCTGGCTATTGTAAATAGTGCTGCAATGTATATAGGTGCGAGGAAGGGATTTTTGTATTGTATTTTTGTGTTCCTCGGGTATATTCCTAGGAGTGGTATAGCTGGATTGTATGGGAGCTCAATTTTCAGTTTGTGGAGGAATCTCCATATCACTTTCCATAAAGGTTGGACTAGATGGTATTCCCACCAGCAGTGAAAAATAGTTCCTTTCTCTTCACATCCCCGCCAGCACTGCTTGTTTTCCTTCTTTGTGATGTGTGTCAATCTCAGTGGCGTGAGGTGGTACCTCATAGTAGTTTTAATTTGCATCTCCCTGATGATTAGTGATGTTGAGCCTTTTGGCCATTTGCATTTCTTCTTTTACAAAGTGTCTGTTCATTTCTTCTCCACATTTTTGATGGGTTAGATGTTTTTTTCTTGTATAGTTCTGTCAGTACCTTGTATATTTTGGATGTTAGTCCTTTATCTGATGAGTATTGGGTGAATAATTTCTTTCACTCAGTGGGTGGCTTTTGTATTCTGGGCACTATCTCCTTTGAGATGCAGAAGCTTCTTAGCTTAATATAGTCCCATCTGTTTATTTCTTCTTCCACTTGTTTGGAGAGTGCTGTTTCCTCCTTAAAGATGCTTTTAGTCTCAATGTCATGGAATGTTTTAACTACATGTTGTTGTTATATATACCTTATAGTTTCAGATCTGATGTCAAGGTCTTTAATCCATTTGGATTTTACCTTCATACATGGTGTTAGCTGGGGGTCTGAGTTCACTTTTTTGCAGTGGCTAACCAGTTGTGCCAACACCACTTGTTGAATAGGCTTTCCTTGCTCCATTTAGGATTTCTTGCTCCTTTGTCAAAAAACTAGGTGGTTATATGTCTGCAGAACCTTCTCTGAGTACTCAAGCCTATTCCACTGATCTGAGGGTCTGTCTTTATCCCAATACCATGCTTTTTTTTTTATTTATAACTATTGCTTTGTAATACAGTTTAAAATTGGGGAAAGTAATGCCTCCTGTATTCCTTTTCCCAAGGAGTGCTTTAGCTATTCGAGGGAGTTTATTGTTACAAATGAATTTCAGAAGTGTTTGATCCACTTCTTTGAAGAATGTCATGGGTATCTTTAGGGGAATCGTGTTAAATCTGTACAATTCTTTTAAAAGTATTGCCATTTAAATTATGTTTATCCTGCCAATCCATGAGCAGGGTATGTGTTTCCATTTCCGCGTGTCATCTCTTATTTCTTGGAGCAGTGTTTTATAGTTTTCTTTGTATAGGTCCTTCACATCTTTAGTCGGGTTGACTCCAAGATATTTGAGATTGTGTGTCACTAATGTGAATTGGATTGTTATTAATGTCCATTTCTTCCCTATCATTATTGGTGTATAAAAAGTGTACAAAAAGTGTGTGGTGTATAAAAAGGCCATTGATTTTTGTGTGTTAATTTTGTAGCCTGCCACCTTGCTATATGAGTCTATTGTTTCTAGAAGCTTTTTGGTAGAGTCTTTAGGGTTTTCTAAGTAGAGTATCATGTCATCTGCAAACAATGAGAGCTTGACTTCTTCCTTTTCTATCTGGATTCCCTTGATATCTTTTTCTTGCCTAATCACTATAGTAAGTACTTCCAGTACTATGTTGAATAGGAGTGGTGAGAGAGGACAGCCTTGTCTTGTACCAGAATTTAGAGGGAAGGCTTTTAGTTTTTCTCCATTGAGGATAATATTGGCTTGTTGTAGATGGCCTTAACTATATTGAGAAAGGTTTCTTTTATTCCTATCTTGCTGAGAGTTTTCATCAAGAATGGGTGTTGAACCTTATCAAATGCTTTTTCTGCGTCTATTGATATGACCATGTGATTTTTATTTTTCTTGTTGTTGATTTTATGTATTATATTGATAGATTTATGGATGTTAAACCATCCTTGCATTCCTGGGATGAAACCTGCTTGATCATAGTGAATGATCTTCTTGATGAGGCATTGGATCCTCTTTCGCAGGATTTTGTTGAGGATCTTTGCATCTGTGTTCATCAGGGATATTGGTCTGTAATTTTCTTTTTTGGCAGCATTTCTATCTGGTTTTGGTATTAAGGTTATGTTGGCTTCATAAAAGCTATTTGGAATTGTTCCTGTTTTTTCAATTTCATAAAAGAGCCTGGCCAGGATTGGTAGTAGTTTCTCTTGAAAGGTTTGAGAGAATTCGTGAATCCATCGGGGCCTGGGCTTTTGTTTTTGGGCAAATTTTTAATTACAGTTTTAATTTCCTCGATAGTGATGGGGGTGTTAAGATATGCTACATCTTTTTTATTTAACCGTGAAAGTTATATGAGTTCAGAAATTTATCCATTTCATCCAGGTTCTCATATTTAGTGGCATAGAGTTTCTCAAAGTATTCTCTGAATACCCTATGGATCTCTGCAGTATCTGTAGTGATCTCCTCCTTTTCATTTCTAATACACATTATCAAGTTTCTCTCTCTCTATTTTTCTTTGTGAGTTTGGCCAATGGTCTATCAATCTTATTTATTTATTTTTCAAAGAACCAACTTTGCTTTCATTGATCTTTCAGATTGTTTTTTGGGTTTTCATTTCATTGATTTCTGCTCTAAGCTTTGTTATTTCCTCTGTCTCCCTATTTTTGCTTCCTTTTGTTGATCATTTTCTAATTCTATAAGCTGCATCATTAAGCTATTCATGTATGCTCCTTCTTCCTTCCTGATGTGTGCTTGCAAAACTATAAATTTTCCTCTCAGTACTGCTTTTACTGTGTCCCATAAGTTCTGATAGTTTGTGTTTTCATTGTCATTTGTTTCCAGGAAATTTTTGATTTCTTCTTTGATTTCATCACGGACCCACTGGTTGTTCAGTAGTAGACTGTTTAATTTCCAGGTGTTAATTTTTTTCTTCTGTGTCCCTTTGTAGTTCACATCTAACTTCAGAGCCTTGTGGTTAGCAAAGGTAGACTGCAAAATTTCTATCTTCTTGATTTTATGGAGGTATGTTTTATGTGCCAGCATGTGGTCTATCCTGGAGAATGACCCACGTACATTGGAAAAGAATGTGTATTCAGGTTTCTGAGGATGGAGTGTTCTGTATATATCTACTAGGCCTCTTTCTTCCATTTCTCTTTTCAGGTCTAGTATATATTTATTGGGTTTCAATTTGGTTGACCTATCAAATGTTGACAGGCCCGTGTTGAGGTCTCCCACAATTTTTGTGTTATTATTGATATCCTTTTTTAGATTTGTCAACAATTGTATTAAATACTTTGCTGGTCCCTCATTGGGTGTGTATATGTTTAGGATAGTGATTTCTTCCTGCTGTACATATCCCTTGATTAGTACATAATGTCCATCTTTGTCCCTTACAACTTTTTTGAGTATAAAGTTGTGTCATCTGATATTAGTATGGCCACTCCAGCTTTTTTAAGGGTGTTGTTTGCTTGGATGATTTTCCTCGAGCCTTTGATTTTGAGTCTATGTTTGTTCTGATTATTCAGGTGTGTTTCTTGTAGGCAGCAGAAGGTTGGGTTTAATTTTTGGTCCATTTCACCACTCTGTGCCTCTTAACGGGTGCATTTAGTCCATTGACATTGAGAGAGATAATTGTCATGGGATTTATTGCCATCTTTGTGTAGAAGTTTGGTGTGTTTGTTGGTCTATCTTGTCTTTAGAATAGATCTTTTAGTTTTTCTTTTTTTTTCTTTCTTTTTTTTTTTTTACCAACAACAGGTCTTTATTGGCTGCAATGATAGGTACAGGGAGATGGGGCATGCAGGGTCCGGCTCCTGGGGCGACTCCCAAAGGCCAGGTCGCCGCACCAGAAAGTAGTTTTTCTTTTAAGGCTGGTTTTGAGTCTGTAAAGTTTTTGAGCTGTTGTTTATCTGTGAAGCCATGTATACTTCCTTCAAACCTGAATGTGAGTTTTGCTGGATGCAGTATTCTTGGCAAAGCATTTATTTCATTGAGTTTTGTCACTATATCCCACCACTGCCTTCTGGCCTTGAGTGTTTCTGATGATGGGTCTGCTGTAAATTTCAAGGCTGCTCCCTGGAATGTAATTTTCCTTTTTGATCTTGCTGCTTGCAGTATTCTATCTCTACCTGTGGGGTTCATCATTGTGACTACGATGTGTCTTGGGGTGTTTTTCCTGGGGTCTCTTTTAGCTGGTACTCTTTGGGCATGCAGGATTTGGTCACATGTATTCTTTAGATCAATAGTTTCTCTGTGGTGATGTTCTTGACTGTTGATTCTTCCTGGAGATTTTCTTCTTGGGTCTCTGGGACTCCAATAAGTCTTAGGTAGTTTCTGTTGAGCTTATCAAAGATTTCTATTTTTATCCCCTCATATTTTTTGAATAATTTTTCCATTGTCTGATCATTTGATTTAAGGCTTTTTTCCAATCTCTTCTGCTGTGTGAAGTTGTTATGCTTCCCCCAGCTTGCTTCAACCTGGGAACTTTGATCTTCTCTGGCATTAATCCCCTGAGGGCATGCCTAGGTTGAGGTGTGTTGGAGTTGTGGATAAGGCTGACTCTGCTGGGCCCCTTAAATTCGGCAGACATTTTAAGGCTTCCCCCAGCTTGCCTCAACCTGGGAACTTTGATCTTCTCTGGCACTCATCCCCTGATGGCTTGCCTCGGCTGAAGTGAGTCTTTCCCAGCCAGAGTTGTGGATAAAGCTGACTCTGCTGGGCCCCTTAAGCCCACCTCTTAAGGGGTCAAAGCAGAGGAGTGCGATGCGCATACCACCTAGCCAATGAATACCACCACAACATGTAGAAAAACCCACAACACGAGTATGACAATGGGAAAACTACGAAGACCAATATCAGGCATAGAGAATGAAGATGGATTCTCTGATGACCCAACAACTACCACCTAGTAGTCTTTCAGATATAGTGTTTAGAGAAGAAATATGGAGGATGCTCACAGAACTCAAAGAAAGTATAGATCAGAACACTAATAAGAATCAAGAGACTATGAAGATAGAAATCAGAAAACTCCAAACTGAAATATCAGGTCAAATAACAGGTCTGAAAAACTCTGTAGACGAATTGATGAACATAATGGATGAGCTTTCCCACAGGTTAACAGCAGCTGAGGATAGAATTAGTGTGCTGGAAGATGCGATGAATAATTTAAATTTGATCTAGTTTCTTTGTTTTTATTATCTTTGCCTCTTTGGTTATTCTATTAAAGCCAGTTTTCTGCAGCATTCTCCTAATGTTTTTTTCAATGTACACTGTGTATTCTTCTATAATCTTGAGGTCTTAAATTTGAATTTACTTTTATAAAAGTGTGAGATACAATTGTAATATCCTTTCTTTTACATGTAGCTGGCCAATTTTCCAACTTTCCATCTCATTTGATGAAAAGATGTTTTATGCTCCACTTCATTGACTTAGCCTTTATTAAAGATTAATTGTCCATAAATTGGAGGAGGGGCTAACTTCAGACTTTAAATTCTGTTCCATTGATATGCAGGTCTTTATTTTGGTATTGTTTAGTTTTGATTGTTAGAGCTTTGTAATATAGTGCAAATATAGCTAATGCAGTGCCTTCCATCTTCTTTTCATGGTTTTTTTATACCTTAAAATGATTTTGCTATTTGATGAAACTTATAATTCCATATAATTTTTAGTCGCACTTTTTAAAAGGTTTTGAAAATGTCATTGAATTTTTTTGTTTTGTTTTGTTTTTTGGTCACACCCAGTGATGCTCTGGGGTTACACCTGTCTATGCACTGAAAAATCACTCCTGGCTTGGGGGACTATATGGAATGCGGGGGATTGGACCCAGGCCCATCCTGGGTCAGCCACATGCAAGGCAAATACTCTACTGCTGTGCTATTGCTTCAGCCCCAAAATCATTAAAATTTTTAAGGGGTTTTGCATTGAATCTGATAATTCAAAGGCCATTAATATGCTGTTGATTTTTTTAATTCATGAACAGAATATATACTTTTGTTTCTGATGTCCTCTTCTGTTTCTTTTAGTAGTGATTTATAGTCTTCCTTGTCTGTCTTTTATCTCCTATATTAAGTTGACTTGTAAGTATTTGATATAACAATTTGAAGAGGATATTCTTTGAAATTTTTTATTCTAATTTATTATTATTTACGTACATTAATGAAAATATTTTGTACATTAATTAAAAATATTTCCAAAAGATTTTGAAAAGTTTCATAAATGACTATCTACATTTATTATTTATTATTTTTTATTATTTATGGTTTATTATTGCTAAGAGTATTTTTTTCAGTCTAGTCTATGAGATTTTTGATGTATAGTATCATGTCATCCTAAAATAGTGATATTTGAATCTTTATTTTTCAACTTGGATCACTTTTGGAGTGTGTACACCAAGTCTTTTTTAAAGTTTTTTATAAAACAGTTTTGATAGAATATCTTGGCCTGTGCTTTTGTTCTTGGAGTAATTTTAAATTAAGATTTTATTTTCTTTATTCTAGATTGGTCTGTTCAGGTTTTCTGAGAGTTTTTTCTTTGTTCAAATTTGGGAGTTCATAGGAACTAAGAATTCATTCGTTTATTTTATTCACAAATTTGTTGAGCCTAGATAAGGGTTTGTCAATCTTGTTTATTATTTTAATGAACCCATTCCTGATTTTATTCACCTGTTGTTTTGTTTATGTGTTTCCTATGTTATTTATTTATTTAATTTTTAATTTAAGCACTGTGGTTGCAAAATTGTTCATGATTGAGCTGTAGTCATACAATGTACATCATCATTCACAGTGCAAATTTTCTACCACCAATGTCCCCAGCTTCCTTCCCATTTCTCCCTTTTCTTTCTCTCTTTCCTCTTCTCTTTTTTCACTTTCGATTCTGTAGTTTGCACTATTGTTAATGATTTCTTTAATTTTTAATACTTGCTTTTAGATTCATGTATAGTTCTTTCTCTAGTTTCTTTTACAGGTTAAATTATAGATTTGACCTCTTTTTTTTTTCCTGATATAATTTTGAATAGTTATAAAAATTTCCCCTCAGTAATGCTTCTGTTGTGTCTCATATATTCTTTTAGGTAGTGTTTCATTATTATTTATTTCAAGGAATCTTTAATTTCCTTTTAGATTCAATTATTTCAGCATTTTGTTTATATTCCAGGTATGAAGTTTTTTCCCATTATTTTCTTGCTATGAATTGAATCCAGGATCTTTTGTTTTGTTTTGTTTTTACTTTTTTATTTTTATTTTTTTTATTTAAACACCTTGATTACATACATGATTGTGTTTGGGTTTCAGTCATGTAAAGAACACCACCCATCACCAGTGCAACATTCCCATCACCAATGTCCCAAGTCTCCCTCCTCCCCACCCGACTTCCGCCTGTACTCTAAATAGGCTCTCCATTTCCCTCATACATTCTCATTATTAGGAAAGTTCAAAATGTAGTTATTTCTCTAACTAAACTCATCACTCTTTGTGGTGAGCTTCCTGTGGTGAGCTGGAACTTCCAGCTCTTTTCTCTTTTGTGTCTGAAAATAATAAATTATTTGGGGTACTTTTGGGCCATACCAGAGGGTACTCAGATCTTGCTCATAGCTCAGTGCTAAGGAATTCACTCCTGACCTGTTTAAGGGATTATGTAAATTCTGCGGATTGAACCTGTTTTTTCCACATGCAAGACAAGTACCCTAGCATTATTATCATTATGGCCCCCAAGTAAATAAATGTTATACATTGAATTAAAAGCCTTATTCAAAAATTACTCTTATCTAATGTCTAGGTACTGTTTCTGACCATATTGATAGAGTATATAGAAGAGCTGGCAGCAAAAAACTTTGGTACGTATTGGTAGCCTTATTCTTTTTGTTATCTTTAATTTTTGTATTATTATTTTCAATAGCCTAAAAATAATGTGCCAGTTTTAAAGATGGTTATTTATCTTCATTTTGCTTTAAGTTTTCAAGATTATTGCACCTTGCCTATCCACTTTCTGAGGATACACTTAAATTATAAATTATGACTAACTTTTATTAGTTTGTTATACCATAATGTTTTAAAACTTCTGTTGTGGGGCAGAGCGGTGGCAAAGGCGGTAGGGCATTTGCCTTGCAATCACTAATCTGGATGGACCACAGTTTGATCTCCCGGCATCCCACACAGTACCCCCAAGTCAGGGGTAATTTCTGAGCGCATAGCCAGGAGTAACCCCTGATCGTCACGGGGTGTGGGCCCCCCACTTAAAAAATAACAGAAAGAAAAAACAAAAAACTTCTTTTGCACCATATTTTTTTAAAAGTACCTGAGATTAAACAACTATAAAAAATAAAGCCTCGAATGTATATCCTGAAATTATATACTAATAATTTTTCCTACTCTCCTTCTCGTCTGCCCCAGCAAGGTACTAGTGAAAGAGCATAAGCAAACAAAAGCATAAGCATAAGCAAAAATTATGTTCTTATAAGTTCTCTTGCCATTTAAAGTAAGTTATTTAAGCTGAATGAATCCTAGTAGTGGTTGTCACTTCATGATATTTCTTGAAGAGCTAGTTTCTTTCTTGGGATTTAAAAATAGGTAAGTTGATGTAAAACTGTTAAAATTCTCAATTGGGGATGTATGCCTAAATGCATGGCCATTTTGCATTTTAAAGCTATTCTAACAAGTTCATTAGTAGAATGTAACATTTTGAAAGTAAAACTATATATGTTTTTAATCATCCATTATTATCTGATTCTGAAATAATAGTCTCAAATAATAAGAAACTCTTTAAAACTTCAAGGAAAAAAAATTTAGCATTATTTCAACCAGTGATTTATAATAAAAATTTTATTCTGTCTCAGAAGAAATAGTGTAAAAATTCTATGGTTAAATCTCAACTTCTTACTTTAAATTCTTGGTACAGGAAGATATGTAGCCAATAGATACTGCTTTTTAGCCAATAAGTTACAAATTATAGTCTAATAATACTAGTTTTAGCTAAACTAATTTGGTTTTGCTTTATATGTTATATTCACATTTTAGATAAACTAATACCAACACTTAGAGTACTATTTAAAAGAATAAACTCCTGGAAGTTTCATTTACCTATTTTCCCTTTCATGGCTTTCTACTGACACATCAGGTTGGCTGTACGCTGTGGGGCTGCTTTTACCCAGAAATTTTCTTCCTCCATAGCTCCACACATTACTACTTTACTGGTACATGGGAAACAGGTAACATGCACAGAATGTGGAAACTGGTTGCTTTAAACGTGTGGTCTTATTTGCATTCTCAATGGTCTAACATATTTTTGCTCTTATAACGTGTGGGTAAAAGCCTCTCTAAAAGTAGGAAATGTTTGTTTCACTAACTATCAACTATTGATTTCTTTTTTATAATTAATCTGTGTGAAGATTAAAGAATGAAAATACATTTTTTAGGGCAGCTACTATGGATATCCCAAAATTTCAGAAGACAGTTTTAACTTGATTTTTTCTCCAACTAATAGTTCCATGTACCTTCTTACTTATAAACAGAAAAAAATCTGTATTGCATGTGGTATGGTTAAATAAAATAACTATTCTTATTACATTTTAAGAATTATTTTTATAAATGTATAAAAAAGCAGTGAATTTCTTTCTTTAAATATTCCTGCTTTATCAAGATTTAAAAGAGAGATACTGGCATTTCATC
This sequence comes from Suncus etruscus, assembly GCF_024139225.1. Classification (NCBI taxonomy): domain Eukaryota; kingdom Metazoa; phylum Chordata; class Mammalia; order Eulipotyphla; family Soricidae; genus Suncus; species Suncus etruscus. The sequence continues at coordinate 41,140,876 of NC_064861.1, forward strand.
TTTTAAATATAAAGTTATAAGTAAATTCCTAATCCACAAATTTTGTTAGTAAGGCACCAAAAAAATCCCACAAAACAAAATTCCACAATTTAAAGTAATTATAGATATAGATGATATGTACCAGTGTTAACTTTATTAGAAAGATTATGATGCACAATCAGAATATCCGGTTAATTTCTACTTTATTTCCCATGAAAGGTATAATTAGACTCCATTTTCTTCCTTATAAACTGATAAAAAGCAAAAACTAAGCCTTGGCATAGCCTACTGGCAGAGGTGAAGATAGGAATTTTTGCATAATTCTGGATAACTCTACAATTTGCAAAATTTTGGGTTATTATTTAGTTGTTCAGAACCAGTGTTTATGCCAAATTATTGTGTGAAGATCTAATTTTGCATATTTTTAATCTCCCCAACCAGGGGCCTCATTCTTCGTCTTTTAGATATGTCAATCTCTGGCCTGCTCTCTTCTTTGCCCCCAGGTCGGTTGTGCGCCATGCAGCAAGTCTTTTAAGTAAAGTAGTGGACAGCCTGGCCCCATCCATTACTAATGTTTTAGTGCAGGGCAAACAGGTAAGTATCTGATTTTCAGTCTCCTTCAGTCACAGTAACAAAACTTTCTGGGAAGAACTTTTGTTTTTAAATCTAGTGAGTCTTGATTTCAGAGACCGTAGCATTTCTATGTAGGGCTCCTTCAGGAGCTAAATAGATCATCCCCTTTACCTTTAACACATTAGACCTATAATTTTCAGCTCCTTTGAAAAACTCCTTAACAAGATCAGTGTAGGTAGTGATACAGAAAATGGACTAATACCTATGAAGTATTCTAGCCAAGTTCACGATAGCTAGAACAATGCAGGTGAATAGTGATGGGCACATTTTCTTCAACTTCACATGATATTTTTCTTTCCCTTATAAATTCATTGGTTTCTCCAGATATTTAACCTTGAGAGCCACTTCTTTGACTCTTCCTTGCAATCAAGGTTAGCATTTGTCCCCATTCTTCTCACAGAGCCATCTCTAGTTAGCAGAAGTTCTTTTGTAAAAAAAGATATGGGTCTCATAATTCTACCCACAGTCCACCCTAAATCCTAATTCATTTGAAAACGCCTCTCACTGGGGCTTGATTGTCTGTGAACTTAGGATCAAACAACATGCCTTGTCTAGCACCTGAAGCAACGGCCCCAGCATTGGTAAATGTGGGTTGAATCGAGCCTGTGCATGTGAGCATGCAGAATTTAAAATAGCTGCTTGGTTTTTTGTTGTTGTTGTTTTATATAAAATTTTAATTGCCTGAATAACCTATAAATTGGTGAGAATAAAGTCTTATTTGCTTTCTAATCTTTTCTTTGGGAATGTATGTACTTTATGTTTTCCAGATAGTTAAGGTAGGGATATAATAAACTTTAATAGTATGAAACATTTAACCCTCTTTAATAAAATTAAACCCTTGCTCATATTTCAGACCTCTTAATTCATTAATGCTGATATTATTTATCCTACTATCTAGTTCTTAAAATGTTAGAAAGTTTTTTTATACTACGATAAGTAGCAATGGAAAATTATTGTACTAATAAAAAGTTAACTGACTTCTTTCGTAAGTTATTTTCTACAAATTGTTCAGAGAAATTTTTTTTCCTCAATCTAGTCCTAAGTAGTTCAAGATACAGGAAGTAATATATCCGTCCTCTTCTCAAACTTCTCCACCAGGTCTTATATTGTTGTGGGTTAGGCCATCTCTGAAAAGAAATAAACAGGCTTCAGAAGGCATTTTACTTTGAATTTTAGGTCCCTGAAATGTATCTGAAAATATAATTCTATTACACCTGAGTTTATAAAATTGGTTTTGTAGTCGGTTGGCATCTTACACTTGGAAAATGAGTTGAGTTTAGAATTAGTCATTTTATTACTATAAATTATAGTAAATTATATAAATTATGGAGGGGGCTTACATTCTATCATCTTGATGCTGTCCCTATGCTTTGAAAGAATGTGGGCCTTTTCACATGTGTATGTGGCAGAACTCATGTTCATCAGACCCTAACTGCTGGGAAGCAGTCACTAACAGAGTTGAAGAAGCCAGGTAGATTCATCCTCTCCCCTGCAGGTACTTAAAATCTGTTCAGTGACTACATCTTCCCACTTGACAAAAGAAACTTAAATGGACATTCCAAGTTTGCATTCACTGACTTTTGAAGAAACTGAAGTAACATTGTTTCTACATAGTACTTAGCATCTAAAGCTTTTAGGCATGAAATAGTGGTTTAATCACTCACAGTTGCTTCCATCTGCCTAATGTTTGTTTTCTTCTTTACATTCTGACTTTTTATAAAAGAATAGTACTTTCACTAACTGGTTGATAGCACTTGTGATATAGTAAGCCAGCGGCTATTCGTTTTTACTTTCACAAAGTGGGGTAAAGGACTCCAGGTTCTTCTATCTTCCCTTATGTCTAAAAGCACATATGCCTTTTGATAAATTCTTCTTTTTCATGCCTTTTATAAATTGTGCATTGTAAGTAGATACTCCACTATAACTATAAAATATCACACCTGATTTTGAAAATCATGTATAAAAATTAAAAACATACCTGATTTTAAAATGTGACAGTGTCGTTAAAGTTTCACGTGAGAAACTATATAGAAGCAAAAAAACAAAACAAAACAAAAATAAATAATAAAAAAACAAACCTATCTTATCTACTAAGTTGTGTAACCTTTCCAGAAAGCAAAACTATTCAATGTATTATGGTTTCTTTGAGGGACTTTCTAGTATTCCCCAACATAATTTATATTAATATTTATTTATATTCTTTTCCTGATTCTATCCACTCACCTCTACTCCCTTATCTGAGACTCTTATCTGCCCTTCTAATTCAGACCAGACTGTGAACCATCTTGAAGTCCAGTGGGAATATGCTTTGAAAGACATTTTAATAAATAGTAGGAACATTTATTCTACCTAATTCCCTATTTCACACAGAGTAATTTCAACCTGCCAGTCATCCTATACCTTGTATATTTAAACTTTTTTTCTTTTAGTAGCTAGAACACTTTTACAATAAAATTCTGCCACTTATAGGTAACTCTGGGTGCCTTTGGGCATGAAGAAGAGGTCATCTCTAATCCTTTGTCTCCAAGAGTAATTAAGAACATCATCTATTACAAGTGTAACACACATGATGAGAGGGAGGCAGTCATTCAACAAGAACTGGTCATCCATATTGGCTGGATCATCTCCAATAATCCTGAGTTATTCAGTGGTATGCTGAAAATACGTATTGGGTGAGTTGATTATTTTGAGTTTACATAAGATGGATTATTCAGACTTGGCCTTTCTAAATGAAGTACTACCCAAGACTGATGGATATTTAGTAAAAAAAAAAAAAAAAAAAGTATCTTTTCCCTAATTCACAGAAGTGACAGCTGTGATATGGGTAAATAAATATCAGTGACCTGAAAGAATACGGTTTATTTAATCTTCATGTTAAACATGGTAAAGTAACAATGTTCTTGGTAATAATCAAACTCCTGGGATTTAAACAACTGCCACTGTCATCTTAGTGATAAATGGCCCAGGCTCTCTGCCTTTAATAAACACCTTATTGCTTTATATGAGATGAGATAAGATGTATTTTTAATAATCTAGTGCAACTATATGGGTTATAACTTTTTTAAATATATTACCCATTATAAAAATATTATGTAAATATGGTTAACAGTCAATAGAGTAACCTTATGTGACCAATTTGGGGATGTTTTCCTCAAGTGGTTTAAAAGAATATGGCTTCTATTGAACACAAATGAATGCATCTGGATGTAAATGTATAGCTTTCTGATTAGAGTTTCATCATTATATTTATTATAAAAAACTAAAAAGCTCTATTTGTTTCTTGATTGCTTATAAAAATTTTAAGTTTCTCTTTATATCTATAAATGTGTTTATTTCTTCTTATATATTTACCAATCATTATAAAGCCCAATTTTGGTTCATAATAGAGTTTTTTATCTACAGTTAAATCTTCAATTTTTAATATGTTATATTGTTTATTGCTTTTTGACTTGAATCCTGTTTTATTTAATTTACTCCACTTAAACAGCATGTATCACATAGTTCACATAGTTGGTCATAATACATTTGTTTCTAGGTAAGTGAATGCAAAATTATTAAATGGAAGAAAAAAAGAGCACAGCAACACAAAAATTTGTGAAAATTATTGTATCTCACAACGAGGTCATCAAGTCCTGTTAGAAGGTTTAATAAGCACTTGTTGCTAGTTGACCACCTTGTTACTTGATTTATTTATGACATTAGGGGGCTTCAGATACACGTGTGTCAAATTAGTGTGTTCCTATAAGAATGACAGTATTAAACAAAAATGGAGTTGTCATGGCAGCACAGCTCAGGAATTTCAAGCACTATTGCTGATACTTCAGCTTTTGTGGGTCTTGTTTTTGGTTGCCAAGTGTTCCAGATGTACGAGAACACTAGGGAAGGGTGTCTGCACTCACTCCAAAAAAGGTCCTGGTGATATAAGTCCAAATACATATCTGAATTTTTGGCTCTGAAGAGAGCCATAGAGGAATGGTGAGGCGATTGTGTGTGTGGCTTTGACAGGCTGGGTACTCTCCTCCCAAGATTGCCAGCTTTCAGCTATGTGGTTGGTAGGCCCATAATTTTTTCTATCTTGGTTTACTTCTCTTTTGAGATCAGAGTGAGCCTATGGAGATGGCAGGTGCAAATATCTGAATCCTGATTGTGCATTGGTTTTTGTGTGACAAATAGAGTGATACTCAGCCTTCACTGTTGGCTCTGTGCTCAGAGTTCATTCTAGTGGGGCTTGCGGTTATATTCTGTACTAGGATGGAACTAGTGTCAGCTGCATGCAAGATAGGAAGGTACCTTATCCTTGTACTATCTTTCAGTCCCTCAATTAGAATTATTTAAAAATATTTATTTCAAATACATAAAACAAGTATAGACTTCTGTTGCTCTGCTTCATCATAGAGCCAGCTTGTTTCATTTATACCCCCACCTGCACAAGTATAAAATTCTAAGTTTATATAAATCTATCATACCACTTAATCTTTAAATACTTAAGTGTGTGCTTAAAAAGATAGGATTCTAAAAATGCATATTCTGAGCTAAAGAGATCCACTGGAACTGACTGCATGTGTTGCAGGAAGCCTATCCTGAATCCCTGGTACCACAACATGGTTCCCTGAGTGACACTGGGCACTATACTGGAGCACAGAGCCAGAAAGAACCCTCAAAAACTGCCTGGTGTGAAAAACCCACCCCTGTGAATTCAAAGCAACAAATACAGATTATAATATCACTGTAATGCATAAGAAGTAACAATCAAATAGCTTTTTTTTTCTTATTTAAATCATTTAACCCAAAGAAATATGAATGCTCACATATCAGCTTGTACTGTGTCAAATCCATTTTATACACTATGTACTCTTACAACTCCGTTTAGGCACTGTTATTCTGGTGATGATGTGCACCAAACCCAGAGCGCCTCAGATATGTAAGGCAAGTCTCTACCATAAACACTCATCATCCTATATGGCATGGTCCACCCTTAACACAGGAGTAATTCCTGAGTAGGACCCAGGCACACACAAAAAGTCTCTTTTTAAGTGAAAAGCAGGTCAAACAGCCAAGCTATTTTATATTTCACTGCCTCTAAGTGGATTTTATTGCCTCTAAGTGGTAGAATTAGAACTGAAATGCAGTTTGACTCCTGTTGAATCACTTTCTATTTAATATTGCTATTATCTTTTCCTTATGATGCTGTTTAACATCTCATTATCTTTAGTGTTTAAAAATTTGTGTATAGAAATATCGTTATATTCAATATTATTTTGTATTTATTTTAGTACAATCTAGGATTAACTTTTAAATGCTGTCTATAATTTGTCACTATTATATTTTGACTTATTCCTGACATTTTGTTTTGTAGTTCTTATTGTTATCCATTAATTTTTTGCTTATTATGGTAAAATAAAAATAAAATCCCAGGAGTTGGTGAGACTGCTCCAGGCATAGTGTTTCTAATCCCGTAAGATGGACAGGTCTAAGGTTAGGGGGTGGAAAAATAAATTCAAGCTAGTCAAAAGACTCATTGGAGTTAGCCTGCTTTTACTTCATGGCCCCTCTCTGTCATGTGATACCTATCTACCATGTGCTCATTCTCCCAGGTCTCTCATCCTGGAGACCAAAGCCAGTCTCCTTTCTTTATGCAAACCAATTCCCCAAACCCCAGAAGGGGAAGGTCTAGTAATCTAGGTGGGCTTTTACATATTAAAAGAAGAGGCTACCAGAAAGAGGAAGTCAGGGGAACATTTTTGTTTGGGGTTAATAGCTGACTATTGCCTTACAATTATATGTTGATTTCCCTTCAATTTTTGGTGTTATTTGTCAAATGAGTATAAACATTTTATTTTAAATTAATATTTAAACTCAATATAAAAATTGCTTATTCAGCAGTATCTACATACCTCTTGAGTCAATATTTCTCATTTAAGGAATTTAGAGATATTTTACAGCAATCTTCATTTCACCATTATTTGAAATAGTGAATTTTTGGGAACACAATATGGAATAGTTTAAAAAATTCCTTCAGTGAAAGTCTGTCATTATTTTGACAAGTAATAAAATAAAGTCTATATACTGTTATTTATAAATATATAAGATGTATATATTCATATTACATTATATGTAATAAATATGTGGAAATATCTGAAAAATATATATCAAGTTTCAAGTAGATGTCAGTGTTTTTAAAGAAATATTTTTATGTTTAATGTTTTTAAAGCTGTTTGTTTTAATAGTTTAATGTTATATTTTATGTTTATCTTTAATTTTTAATGTCTTTTTTTATTTAAACACCTTAATTACATACATGATTGTGTTTGGGTTTCAGTCATGTAAAGAACACCACCCATCACCAGTGCAACATTCCCATCACCAATGTCCCAAGTCTCCCTCCTCCCCACCTGACCCCCGCCTGTACTCTAAACAGGCTCTCCATTTCCCTCATACATTCTCATTATTAGGACAGTTCAAAATGTAGTTATTACTCTAACTAAACTCATCACTCTTTGTGGTGAGTTTCCTGAGGTGAGCTGGAACTTCCAGCTCTTTTCTCTTTTGTGTCTGAAAATTATTATTGCAAGAATGCCTTTCATTGTTCTTAAAACCCATAGATGAGTGAGACCATTCTGCGTTTTTCTCTCTCTCTCTGACTTATTTCACTCAGCATAATAGATTCCGTGTACATCCATGTATAGGAAAATTTCATGACTTCATCTCTCCTGACAGCTGCATAATATTCCATTGTGTATATGTACCACAGTTTCTTTAGCCATTCATCTGTTGAAGGGCATCATTGTTTGTTTCCAGAGTCTTGCTATGGTAAATAGTGCTGCAATGAATATAGGTGTAAGGAAGGGGTTTTTGTATTGTATTTTTGTGTTCCTAGGGTATATTCCTAGGAGTGGTATAGCTGGATCGTATGGGAGCTCGATTTCCAGTTTTTGGAGGAATCTCCATATTGGTTTCCATAAAGGTTGAACTAGACGGCATTCCCACCAGCAGTGGATAAGGGTTCCTTTCTCTCCACATCCCCGCCAGCACTGTTTGTTCTCATTCTTTGTGATGTGTGCCATTCTCTGTGGTGTGAGGTGGTATCTCATTGTTGTTTTGATTTGCATCTCTCTGATGATTAGTGATGTGGAGCATTTTTTCATGTGTCTTTTGGCCATTTGTATTTCTTCTTTGTCAAAGTGTTCATTTCTTCTCCCCATTAATTTTTAATGTTTATGTTTTGTTTTTTGATGTTTTTGCAGCTTTTCAGTTATATTGTAGGGTTCCAGAGAAGGACAAGACGACACATCTGGAATAAAATTTAATACTTTAATCCATCTGCCAACAAGATTCCCTAGCCTGGCCAGCCAGGGTCATCCCCCTAAGGAGATGAGCCCGCTCAAGGTCATGATGAAGATTATATAGCGAAGGGATATAGGGAGGCTCCAGCTTTCTGATTATCCTTAAAATGATTGGCTCTTGTCTAGGGGTACCTTCCTACTGCTCCCTTGTCCTTCCCTAATAGGTACCTGGTATGGCCAGGTAGATTAGGTTGAGGTCTATGGAAATAGGCTTGTGAATGTGGCTTACACCATGTGGTCCTTACAAAATGGTGTTTCCCTCAGCTCAGAACCTCAGAAGAAGCCTGCCACGTGGTTTTTACAAAATGGCATCTCTCCTTGTTCAGAATTCAGGTCCCAACAGTACTTTTCAGTATGATTTAAAACGTGTTCTTTACATGACTGAAACCCAACTACAATCATATTTGTAATCGAGGTGGTTAAATAAAGATATTAATATTTTAAAAAGTGGATTATTTTAAACTTTTACCAGATTCAACAAAGTTAAAATTTTATTCTTTATCTCTTTATTTTGATCTAGAAGTAAATTTATTCTGTATAGAACTTGACCTTATTTTTAACTCCTTAAAATTGTACCTTTTAAAGATTTAGAAGTATTCTGAATCAATTATAAGGACTTTGAGTTATACTCAGATTTATGGTGTCTGTGCTAATAATTTCGACTTTAACTTTTTGGCTACATTGAGGATAGAGAGAGGTCTTTCATGTGAGTTTTCTCTAACTGGAAAGAATTGTGATTCTCCATATCCATACAGCGTATTAAAAGTACTCTATTGTCATTGACTCAGACATTTCTCTGAAGTAGACTGAGAAATGTAGGTTATAATTCTTCTCAAGTACATTCTTTGTAGTGGATATTCTACTAAAGAAAGCCTCTTTAACTGGTAGTTATCCTTGCAAAGGTTTAGTTATCCTTGCAAAGGTTTAAACAAAGCCTTAGAATAAAAGTCAACAGTTTCTCAAGTGTTCCAATGCTGTGTTTTTCAATTTCCAGTAGCTCTTTCTTTACTGCTTTTTCAGCATTTTAGGCTAATTTATGTTCTGTCACAAGTCCAATGTAATTTTCCTTCTAAATTCAAATGAGCTGAAGCTTCTTCCCACCATGGGAATAAAGTATATTTAGTTTATTCTAAGAATAGTTTTCCTTCTGTTTCTATATCTACTTCTCCATGTTCCACATGAAATGGCATGACCATCTTCTTTAAGTTTTTACCTAAAATTAAAATATCAGAATAAGAGCATATGATTTAGTATTTAACAACAGCAGAGAATACATTTCTCTACGAAGAAACATTCCATGAAACCCTAAGTTCTCAATGAATTCAAATTATTCTGGAATTGATTGTGATATTTTATTCACACTGTTTTTAGCTGTGTTGCAGCCAATATTTTCTATGTATTTCTTCTTATGTGAGACTGACAGGACTAACTCTAAATACTGAGACATTTTCAATTTGTAGAAATCAAAAATTTAAATAAGGAATAAATTAATTGAAGAAATTTACCTTTGTAAAGGATTGTTAAAGGGTCAGTAAAGGGGTCCATAAAAGCTCACCCACTCAAAATAATCAAGGCTCTGGGGAAACCCAGTGCCCGGAAAGCCCACCGCCTCAATAAAGACCATAAAATATACCTTCAGAGAATGTAAAAGCAAAGCAGGGTTTATTTAATTCAGAGCTCTGTAGTGCCAGGGACAGCCATTCAGCCTGAAACTGGAAGCCCCAGTTAATCTAGGAAAGTGTCTTTTATAGGTTTTAGGAACCTTAGGAGGAGGGTCAGTATGGAAAGTAGTGCTTGTAGAATGCACCAATCCCTAGTCCAAGTTTAAACACAATGACCAATTAGATGATGAGCTTGTCCTTTTTGCGCTCTTTTGCCCAAATATATCAATTTACTCTTAGGAGGGGTGTTGGCTGATGGTTCCCAGGGCAGCAGGCCTTTAACATCTCAAGGTGAATCCATTCCTCATTGGAGGGGCATTGGTTAATGGTTACCAGGGCAGCAGGCCATTGATATCTTAAGGTGAAATTCCAGACCAAGGGAGATCAAGAAGGCGAGTGGAGAAAGGTTTAACAGACATCTATATCTGTTCAAAGTGGGGGCGAAAAAAGCTTAACAGGCATCTTTCACATATCTGAGTTATAATATCTATTTTTATAAATTTTACCCTAACAGGATAATTATTAGATCATATTTTATCATCAGGTTCTGGATCTTAGAAACTACTCAAGAAATATTTGACACATTGTTTATCATTAGACTAATAGTTTTAGGTTGCTTGCCTTGACTTAGTGATGGGGAATTTAGATAAAGCAAAATATTATGTATCTTTTTACTTCTTAGAAATAGATACAAAGGATTCTCATTTTATTTATTTTGGTTTGGGACCATATCTGGCAGTACTGATAGACTTACCCCTGATTCCACTCAGGCATCACTCCTGGAAGTATTTGGGGGGCATATTCAGTGCTAAGGATGGAAGGAGGGTCAGCTGCATACAAAGAAAGCACATTAACCCTTGTAGTAACTCTCTAGTTTGAGGTGACCTTGTTTTTGACAGGTATTTATGATTTGTATAAGTTATGCCCTTTAAGAAGTGATCAAATTGAACAGGGCTTTGTTTTTTATGGCCATTTGGTCATGCATGTAGAGGTTAGAAGGATGGAACAGTTTTTTTAATACTGTTTATCAACAGAATGATGCAGTTTATATTTGAGTGTGATACATTTATTGCCTTATAAATTATGCCTCTATAAACAGCATTCTTTGTAAGAATCTAAGAAACATGAAATATCTTGTGATTATTGCACTCAGAATCTCACTCTAGTGTTTCCACATTTTTTTATCTTTATCAATATAACTGGAGTTATTATTTACTGAATTTCTGCAATATCCTAGATTAGGGATTCTTTATTCTTGGGGTTGTTGCCCAAGAAATTAAACTGGGATGAACAGTTTTAGAAACATTTCAAATTTATTATTAGTTTATCTTGAATTAAATTTGATTCTTGCATATTTAGAAGTCTTTTCATTATTGCCAAAATTTTAGTGATCTCCTCACATTCTATTAACATAACTCAGATGTAGAGCTTAATTAGTAGGTGCTAGACAACGTGTCAAAATTTTTTCTCATATTGTTAGGGTCCCCTGTGGTCCTTACCCAAATGAGGCAACCAAGAGTCTTGGATGATGTAACAAGCAGGCGAAGCTTTATTTAAACCGGTGTGCTGGCGCCTGACTCTCATTGTCACAGCTCTTGAGTCAGACCCCGAGTGGAATGGTTTTCTTAACAAGTTTATATGGGACTTAGGGTCTTATGGGAAGCATTTTCACTAAAGGCGGGATCCAATCATTTCAAAATGAACCCCAAGGCGGGATCCAATCAAATCTTAATAAGACTAAGCCTGGATGCACCTACCTGTGTGTCATCTCTTTCTAATCTTCAAGGGCCATCTGCTATACCTCACTTGATCATTTTGGCCCCTCCCTCTTGTGACCTAATAAGATATCTTGTGCTGGAATGCTCTTATGGCTGTCTTGAGGGTCAGCTAGGGGAGGGGACGGGACATGCCTGATGTTCTGCCCCTAAGGTCTGGTTCCAGGAATTAACTACCTCTTCAGGCCTAGTCTTTTTACCTTATAATGGCAGCCTGTAACTAAACTTCTCAAGCAAGCAAATTACAGAAGCTGAAGCGTAATTAATTTTAAGCAAAATCCATAACACATTCTGCAGCACATCTCAACAATATATGTCTGATTTAATCTATATAACAACTTTGCTACAGGCAGTAGTAATTCCATTTCATTTTTATTTTATTTTATTTTATGGTTTGCTTTTGGGTTTTGCACCTGGTGGTGCTCAGGACATTTTCCTGGCTCTGCATGTAGGAATCACTCCTGTTGATACTCAGGGACCTTACGGGGCATTGGGAATTGAACCCATTTTGGCCATGTACAAGACAAGTGCCTTACCCACTATATTATTGATCTGGCCCAAGAATCCTATTTTAAAGTAAATAGAACTTAGAAGAATAACTCAGGGTTTGGAGTGCCTGCTTTACAAGTGTATGGTCACAAGTTCAAGTACCAATGTTTCATATTTTTAAAGTTGAATTCTGATAACAGTTCTTTCTTTGATCCCAGGTAATGCAAATGGTTTTTGGCCTCATTATAGCCAGGTGTGTGTAATCATCACACACACACACACACACACACACACACACACACACACACACACATGGATGAAATCCCTGTAAAGCATTTCAATAAAGAATATATGCAGATACCATCACCAGAAGTGCAACCTCTGGCAGCACATGTATAAGTACTCTAATAATACCACCCCACACACACCAGTGAGCACCACAGTGTAATTTGTGTGTCCTTTTTTATACTTATTTTTTTAATTTTATTGCAACCATTGTGATTTACAAAGTCCTTCATAGTTGGGTTTCAGATATACAATGAGTCAAGGCCAATCCCACCACCAATGTTGACCTCCATCCACCAGTGTTCCCCAAGTGCATCCCGCATCACCCTCCTCTAACCCTCAGTCTGACAGTATAAAAGGCCCATTTTAAGTTTAGATTGTTAAAATTTAGGCCTGTTGATTTCATTGTTGTTGTCTTTGGCTTGGATATTTAGTTCTGTCCTTTTATAATACCACCAATGCACCTTAGACTGCTTGGCCCCTGGTTTCATATTTGTGTTTCTCCTCTTCCACTGTTTCTTTCCTTCTTCTCACTATATTCTGGGGCCAACAGTGTTTGGGATAACTCCCATTTAGACCATTGCACTTCTTCATGCAATTATTCTAAACACATATAAGTGATATCATTCTGGATTTATCCTTTTTCTTCTGTCTTGCTTCATTTAACATAATATTTTCCAGTTCCATCCATGTTGCAGCAAACTGCATAATTGCATGATACCTTACTGCTAGGTACATATATTGTATATATGTATCACATCTTCATGAACTACTGTTCATAAAGTACATCTACTGTTGGAACATCTAGGTTAATTCCAAGTGTTGGATATTGTATTCCAAGATAAAAAAAAAAAGCAGTGTGGATACATCCTTTTGGATGAATGCTTTTCTATCCTGGCGATAGACACCTAAAAGAGGTCATTGCTGGGTCATATGGAAGCTCAGTTTTGAGTTTACTGTTTTCCATAGGGGTTGAACAAGGCAGTATTCCCACCAACAGTGGACGAGAGATCCTTTCTCAATACATCCCTGCCAACAGAGATTGTTCCCATTATTTTTGATATGTGCCATTCTCATTAGTGTAATTTGATATCTCATTGTTGTCTTTATTTGGATTTCATTGTTCCCATTATTTTTGATATGTGCCATTCTCATTAGTGTAATTTGATATCTCATTGTTGTCTTTATTTGGATTTCACTAGTGATAAGTGATGATGAGCATTTTTTCATGTGTTTGTTGGCCATCTGTTGGTCTTCCTCAAAGTGTCTTAATGAAAGAGTGTAAGCATAAGGAGTGCAAACCCCAGTGAGCATGATGCCCATATAAATAAATACTGTATATGATGTATGATCACTGATAAGCAACATAGCTTAGCTTATATGAAGCCCTCACTGACACCAACTGAAACAATGAAGGTGGCAAATGTGGGGGTTGATAAAAATACACAAATACGGAAATGTTAAATAATTAATATAATTAAATCAGTAACTAAAAGAGAACTGAGATTTAGATCCAGGGCTGCCAGATTCTGAAGTATAGTTTTTCAATCTTAAGTGCTTTTCCTCTGAGCATATGTTGTTGACTTATGTATACTATTGTTATTTTCTTAAGCAATAAGAGTTCTTGTTTATATCTAGAACTAAATAATCTATATAGCCCCTTCTTCCTAATTTGACTTATAACCCATTTATATTCAAGAATTTTTTAAACAACTATAGTGTGCATTTATTCCAGATGTCTTTTTTGTCTTTTATTTGTCAGTCCCTTTGTCTAGCATTATATTCCAATTCTGGCACATTAAAAGACCCGAATAACAGCAAGTTAACACAAATAAGGAGAGTATAATGTTGAGTATAGATTATATTTATATTATATAGTATAAAGTATTATATTGCTGAGATTCAGAAAATAGGAATGATTTGGAACTGGCTTAAATTAACTTCTTATACAGTATAATACCATAAAATTTCAGCTGTTAAATAATTTGCCCCCATTACAAGTACTATATTTCTGAGATTCAGCAAACAGGTATGATTTGGAACTGGCTTAAATTTACTTCTTATATAGTGTAAAATCATGAAAATTCAGCAGTTAAATAACCGGTATTTGACCTCTAAGTTATCTGACTTCCTTTTTTAGAAAATAAGGCGATTTCTTATTCATTTTCTATTCTGGGTGACAAATATGAAGAACTGTCACAGAATGTTTATTATGAGATAACTTGGGTTTAATCTCTAATGTGGGTTTAATATCTGGTACCATTTCTTTCTGTTTGTTCAGTTGATTTTTTGTTTTGTTTTGTTTTGGGGTCACACTTGGAGGCACTTGAGGGGTTACTCCTAGCTCTACTCTCAGAACTTACTCCTGGCAGGCCCTGATGTACTATATGGGATGCCAAGAATTGAACCTGGATCAACCACATTCAAGGCAAATGCCTTACCAGCTTTGTTATTGCACTGGCCCTTTAGCACTATTTCCCCTCAACACTGCCAGGAATGATCCCTGAACACAGAAGTAGGAGTAAACTCTGAGGACCAGAGGATATGGCCCCCCAAAAATAAAACTGAAAACAAACTAGCCAGTTTCTTTTAGTTCTATTAGATTAAAGCATTTCAAACTCTTTGATATTTAATTTATATACTTATTTATATTTTTCATATGATTATAAATCAAATGCTTTATTAAAGGTGTCAGTTTTTAATATCCTATTTCTCCTTAAATGTTTATTTGCACAATGCTGACCTTCAATCATAACCAAGCACATCTTTGTAATGATACCAGAATTCTTGTAACTATATTATATACATATACTTGTATACTATGTATATATACATATATGTATATACATATGTACATATGTATATATATATCTTTGTTTAAACTTCTCTCTATTTCCTTTCTCTAAGGTTTTTAAGTTGATGGATTTTAAGTTGTTCTTTGTTTTACATCATCCACTGCTTCAGTTGCTTTAAACCAATGACACCATGTTTCTTTTCTCTTTTTGTAATGTTAATTCTGTCAATGCAATTTCTTCAGTTTTATTACTATCAGGCACTTCACTGAACAAAATTAACCTGCTCACAGGCATGGTATTCTAGTCTGATCATGATTTGATTTGCTGTCTCATTATTGATTTGTTTTCTACCTTTCATGTTGAAATAGATCAAGTTCTTGACAGGCCTATTACTGTAAAGACCTCCTATCAGCTGCTTTCTGTGCTATTTCTGTCAGTCAGGCTTTAGTCGGAGATAACCCTTGAGGATATATGTTATCAGGCCTTTTCCATCTTAGCTTTTCATGCTGCCAATGCAGTCTTTGTAAGCAGTAATGACCCATACCTGTATTGTCTTCACAACTGCATCTGTAGCTCACACACTCATTTTTAAAGGAGTCATTTAAATAGTGAATACAGAATACAACATTACTTGTGAAGAAAAAGAAGATAATTGCATATCTGAGTTTATTAGCATTGTTTAGAAAAAGTTCTTTGCTTTTGACATTTGTTAAGATAAGGAAGTAGGAATATGGAACATTACTATACCTGTATGGTTATGATTAGATCAAAGATAAAGTAGTGTGTATGAATTGTTCTCCAGTTACTAAACAGGAATTCAGTTGGTCTTATCAAATATTTAGCTTTTTTATATTAATATGAATTGAGCAAAAAAGTGTCTTATAACTTTTCTGCTACCTATTATATGGCTTAATAAATTGCTGCAGTTATTCATTTGCTTGCTTAACAGCAAACTTGGCAAATCTTACTTGATATATTGAATTAGCCTCAAAATGATTTTTGAAATTTTGTTTTTTTTTCCTGTGAATTAGATATACTCTATGGAAATGGTTTTTCTTCCCCTCAAAATGTCAGCAGTTCAGGTTTGTTAATGATGTAAGATTTCATATACTGTGTTTTTAATTCATTCCTTTATTGGGTCATGTTAGACATAAAAATGTCAATGTATACACAGTAAGTTTACTACCTTTAAAAGAGAGATTTTAAAAAGATGACTTTATTCCCAGCTTTGTATAGGCATTCCAGTTCACCTATTCACAATTTTTTTTAGCACTGCTGAGAAATTAGTTGTCTTCAAATTAATCCTTAACACATATGAAGATAGGTTTGGTCAGTTGTGTATATCTGCTTCTTTATTATTTGCATACTGGCCTGTTAAAGCATGTTCCTAGCTTTAAAGAGACTGAATTTATAAGGATCTGGTTCAAGGATAACCTTTATTCTTTTGACCTTCCATATTTGCCTATTTTCTCTTTCTAAATTTTGTGTTAAGTGATTTTACATTGAAACTATCAGTGCAGGTTTAATAAATTTTTCATCAAAAATGAGAGTAACAAGTCAGATTTTCTCATGTGAAAGAATTAATGCCTTTTTTATTGCTGGTTCTAAAAATGGATAAAAGTCTTTGATTTTCAGGAAGAAATCACACTCCTAAGCATATGTGAAACCAAGAGGAACCAGAAAAATATTTAATATAATTGTTGACAAATATGAAAGAAGACATCAATAGCAACACAATAATAGTGGGGAACCTCAACACTGCCCTGTCACCCCTTTATAGGTCAACCAGGCTGAAACCCAACAAGAATATACTAGCTCTAAAAATAGAAATGGAAGAAAGAGGACTAGTAGATATATATAGGGCACTCCATCCACAGAAAACTGGATACACATTCTTTCTCCAATGCACAAGGGTCATTCTCCAGGATAGACCACATGCTGATCCATAACACATATCTCCATAAAATCCAGAGAATAGAAATTGTACAGACTACCTTCTCAGATAAAGGCATTGAAATTAGAAGTGAACTACAAAGATACACAGAAGAAAAACTTTAATATATGAAAATTAAACAGCTCACTACTGAACAACCAGTGGGTCAGAGATGAAGCCATACAGGAAATCAAAATATTCCTGGAAACAATGCTAATGCATACACAAATTATCAGAATTTATGGGACACAGCAAAAGCAGTACTAAGAGGGGCCAGAGAGATAGCACAGTGGCGTTTGCCTTGCAAGCAGCTGTCCCAGGACCAAAGGTGGTTGGTTCAAATCCCAACATCTCATATGGTCCTCTGTGCCTGCCAGGACCTGCCAGGAGCTATTCCAGAGCAGATAGCCAGGAGTAACCCCTGAGCATCGCAAAAAAAACAAAACAAAACAAAACAACAACAACAAAAAACAAAAAAGAGCAGTACTTGCTTTGCAAGCACACATTAAGAAGGAATAAGGAGCCTACATAAATAGCTTAATGACACACACTCAGATCAATGGAATAGACTTGAGTGTTCAGAGAATGTTCCACAGACAATCAATTAATCTTTGATAAAAGGAAAGGAATGCAAAATGGAAAAGGAAAGCATCTTCAATAAGTGGTGTTGGGACAACTGGTCAGCCACTTGCAAAAAAAAACCGAATTCAATTCTACATCTGACACCATACACAAAGGTCATATCCAAATGGATTAAATACCTTGATATCAGACCAGATACTAAGGCATATAGATTAACATGTAGGTAAAACACTCCATAACATGAAACTAAAGTCATCTTCAAGGAGGAAACATCACTCTCCAAACAAGTAGAAGTAGAGATAAACAGATGGGACTATATTAAACTGAGAAGCTTCTGCACCTCAAAGGAAATAGTGACTAGGATACAAAAGCCACCCACAGAATGGGAGCAAATACTCACCCAACACCCATCATAAATGGGGCTAATATCTAAGATATACAATGTCCTGACAGAACTTAACAAGAAAAAAATCTAAGCCCATCAAAAACCAGAGAGAAGAAATGAACAGGCATTTCCTCAAAGAAGAAATACATATGGGTTAAAAAAGCACATAAAAAAATGCTCCACATCACTGATCCTCATAGAGATGCAAAACAAAACAACAATGAGATATCATCTCAGACCACAGAGACTGACACACATCACAAAGAACAAGAACAACCACTGCTGATGTTGATGTGGGAAGAAAAGAACTCTCATTCACTGCTGGTGGGAATGCTATCTTCTCCAGCCATTTTGGAAAAGAGTATGAATATTTGTTTAAAAACTGGACAATGAGCTCCCATATGACCTAGTAATACCACTCCTAGGAATATACCCTAGTCACGCAGTGATGGCTAACATTTTTGAGTGCCCAAATTACTGCACAATGCCCGGTCCTCCCAATGGCCAGTCCAGCCCTGTTGCCAGGTGAACTGCAAAGCCAACACTGGCACACTCACCTTTCGCTGTATATCTTAATTGTGGAACTTCACAGGTGCCAGTTGCAAGTCCTTAGTGTCAGCGTGCCATAGGTTCGCCATCAAGGCATAATGTCTACAACATCAATAATTTCTTTTGTTTGTTTGTGATTTAATTTTTGAGCCACTCCAGTGATCCTCAGGGGTTACTCCTGGTAATGCACTCAGAAATTGCTCCTGGCTTGGGGGACCATATGGGACACCGGGGTCAAAAGGAGATCTGTCCTGGGTTAGCTGCATGCAAGGCAACCTCCCTACCACTGCGCTATTAATCTGGCCCCAGCCATTGATAATAATTTCTATATCTCCTTCAAAGAGATGATTTAGTAGGCCCATCAGATGAATTTCTGAATGTTCCTGACATGGATAACTTTTATTTACCTTCATTTTTCTATCCTTCATTTCTTTATTAATTTATTTAAAATAATTTTAAAGTTACAAACATGTTTTCAGTTGGGCCTCAGACATAAAAAGAACAGCCTCCGTCACCTGTGCAACATTTCCACCACCAATGCCCCCCATCACCCTTCTCCCCCACCCCTGCCAGTATTCAAGACTGATATTGGCCTAGCTGCCTGTGTTTCTGAATCCCTGAAGATTTCCTCAGAGGCCTCTGGAGTGCACCCCCCAAAAAACTGCATTTTGAAGCTGCCCAGTAAGTACATTCTGGCTGCAGGGGTCGCTGTCCAATAATCTGAAGTCTCTGACATGTGGAGGCTCCGCCCTGCTGTGCCTTTGTTCACTCTGAGGACTGTCAACTAGAGGCAGCAGAAGAGCACAGCCGCTTCCCTTCGCAGCTGCGCACTCTTTCTAACCAATGAACCCCACCACAACATGCAGGAAAAACCACACTACAAGCGTGACAATGGGGAAACCTCACAGGCAAACACCATCCACAGAGAATGACCTAATAAATTCCAACCACCTGATTAACCTCTCAGATAAGGGGTTTAGAATAGAAATATGGAAGATGTTTGTAGAACTCAAAAAAAGCATAGATCAATCTGAACAGAACACAAAGACAGAAATCAGAAAACTCCAAACTGAAATAACAGATCTGAAAAACACGGTTGCTCAACTGAAAACCTAAATGGATAGCCTCGCCAACAGAGTATCAGCAGCTGAGGAGAGAATTGGAGTACTGGAAGTACACAACAGAAGAAATTGGAAAAGAACTTTAAGACAGACAAACAGGCAATGGAAAAAGTGCTCAAGGAATGTGAACAGATGAAAATACATAAACAATTTTATCTTTTATTTTATCTGTTTTTATGTTTCTGTCTGTTTATTTATTTTATCTGTTGATAAACTCAACAGAAACAACATAAGAATCATTGAAGTCCCAGAAATCCAGGAAGGAGATCTCCAGGAAGAGTCAACTGTCAAAGACATCATCAAAGAGATACTCCCAGAGTTAAAGACTACATGCAATCAAATCCTGCATGCCCGAAGAATACCAGCTAAAAGAGACCCAAAGAAAAACACCCCAAGACACATCCTCATTACAATGACAAATCCCATAGATAGAGATAGAATACTAAAAGCAGCAAGATCAAAAAGGGAAATTACATTCAAAGGAGGATCCCTAAGACTTACAGCAGACATGTCACAAGAAACTCTCAAGGCCAGAAGACAGTGGTGGGATATTATGACAAGATTGAATGAAATGAATGCCTCACTGAGAATACTGCACCCAGCCCGACTCAAATTCAGGTTTGAAGGAAGAATACATAGCTTCATGGATAAACAACAGTTCAGAAGCTTAAGATGATAAACCAGCCTTAAAGGAAAAACTGACAGGTCTACTCTAAGACAAGAGAGACCAACAAACACAGCAAACTTATATACAAAGATGAATTAAATCCTATGACAATCATCTCCCTCAATGTCAATGGACTAAATTCACCAATTAAAAGACACAGAGTTGCAAAATGGGTCAAAAAGATGAATCCAACCTTCTGCTACCTACAAGAAACACATCTGAATAGTCAGAAAAAACATAGACTCAAAATCAAAGACTGGAGGAATATCATCCAAGCAAACAACACCCTCAAAAAAGCTGGGGTGGCCATATTAATATCTGATGACACGAACTTTATACTCAAAAAAGTGGTAAGGGACAAAGATGGACACTATGTACAAATCAAGGGATATGTGCAACAGGAAGAAATAAGACTATTAAACATATGTGCCCAATAAGAGACTGGCAAATAATCTAATACAATTACTGACAAATCTGAAAGAAGAAATCAATAATAACACAATAATTGTGGGAGACCTCAACACGGCTCTATCAACACTTGATAGGTCAACCAGATTGAAACCCAACAAAAACATTCTAGCCCTGAAAAGAGTTATGGAAGAAGGAGGACTAGTAAATATATACAAGACACTCCATCCCAAAAAGTCTGGATACACATTCTTTTCCAATGTATATGGTCATTCTCCAGAATAGACTACATGCTGACACATAAAACATACCTCCATAAAATCAAGAGAATAGAAATCTTGCAGGCTACCTTTGCTAACCACAAGGCTCTGAAATTACATGTGAACTACAAAGCCACAGAGCAGAAAAAATTTAACAATTGAAATTTAAACACCCTGCTACTGATCAACCAGTGGGTCTGAGATGAAATAAAAAAAAAATCAAAACTTTCCTGGAAACAAATGATAGTGAAGACACAAACTGCCAGAATCTGTGGGACACAGCAAAAGCAGTTCTGAGAGGAAAATTTATAGCTCTACAAACACAGATCAGGAAGGAAGAAGGGGCATAACTGAATAACTTAATGACGCAGCTCAAAAAATTAGAAAATGACCAACTAAAGGAACCAAAAATAGGAAGACAGAAGGAAATAACAATGCTGAAAGCAGAACTCAATGAAGTGGAAAACCAAAAAACAATCCAAAAGATCAACGAAAGCAGAAGTCGGTTGTTTCTAAAAATAAACAAGATTGATAGACCATTGGCAGAACTCACAAAGAAAGAGAGAGAAATCTGATAACCTGTATTAGAAATGAAAAGGGGGAGATCACGACAGATATTGCAGAGATCCAAAGGTTAATCAGAGACTACTTTGTGAAACTTTATGCTACAAAACATGAGAACCTAGAAGAAATGGAAAAATTCTTGGACACTTATAACCTTCCACATTTCAGTAAGGAGGATGTAGCATATCTAAATACCCCCATCACTACTAAGGAAATTGAAATTGTAATCAAACATGCCCAAAAAGAAAAGCCTAGGCCCAGGTGGATTTTCTAATGAATTTTTTCAAATCTTTTAAGAGGAGTTAATACCAATCCTAGCCAAGCTCTTCCATGAAATTGAAAAAACAGGAACACTCCCAAAGAGCTTTTATGAAGCCAAAATCACCTTGATACCAAAAACAGACAGAGACGCTGCCAAAAAAGAAAATTACAGACCAATATCCCTGATGAATGCTGATGCAAAGATCTTCAACAAAATCCTGGCAAATAGGATCCAATGCATCATCAAGAAGATCATACACTACAACCAAGTAGGTTTCATCCCAGGAATGCAAGGATGGTTTAACATCGTAAATCTATCAACATCATACACAACATCAACAACAAGAAAAATAAAAATCACATGATCATATCAATAGACGCAGAGAAAGCTTTTGATAAGGTCCAACACCCATTCTTGATCAAAACTCTCAGCAAGATGGGAATGGAAGGAACCTTTCTCAATCTAGTTGAAGCCATCTACCACAAGCCAATGTCAAATATTATCCTCAATGGAGAAAAACTAAAAGCCTTTCCTCTAAATTCTGGTACAAGACAAGGCTGTCCACTCTCACCACTTCTCTTCAACATAGTACTGGAAGTTCTTGCTATAGCGATCAGGCAAGAAAAAGATATCAAGGGAATCCAGATAGGAAAGGAAGAAGTCAAGCTCTCATTGTTTGCAGGCGACATGATACTCTACTTAGAAAACCCTAAAGACTCTACCAAAAAGCTTCTAGAAACCCATAGACTCATATAGTCCAACCTTTATGAAAAGCACCTATTCCACTCGTAGAGATATACCCTAAGAACACAAGAATACAATACAAAAGCCCCTTCCTCATACCTGTATTTATTGCAGCACTATTCACAATAGCCAGGCTCTGGAAACAACCAGAATAGTCTCACTCATCTATTGGTTTTAAGAAAAATAAAAGTCATTTTTGTAACAATCCTCAGAGACAATAAGAGGCTGGAACATGAGCTCACTTCATGAAGCTCTCCATAAAGAGTGGTGAGTACAGCTATGAAAATAACTACACAGAGAACTACCATAATCATGTGAATGAATGAATGAGGAAACTGGAAAGCCTGTCTGGAGTACAGGTGGGGGTGGGTGGGATGGAGGGAGATTTGGGATATTGGTGGTGGGAATGTTGCACTGGTGAAGGGGGTGTTCTTTACATGACTGAAACCTAATCACAATCCTTTATGTAATCAAGATGTTTAAATAAGAAAAAAAGAAAAAAATTAAAAAATTTTAAATTAATTTTTAAAAATTAATTAAAAAATAAAATGCACCTCTGCCAAAAAGACTGGTATTATACTTTTCTCATTCATTACCATTCTTTTTTAAAAATATATCTTTATTTAAGCACCTTGATTACATATATGATTATAGTTGGGTTTCAGTCATGTAAAGAACATCCCTCTTCACCAGTGCAATATTCTCACAAACAATGTCCCAAATCTCCCTCCTCCCTAGCCCACAATCACCTGTATTCTGGACAGGTTTTCTACTTCTCTCATTCATTCACATTGTTATGCTAGTTCTCAGCATAGTTATTTCTCTAACTGCACTCACCAGTCTTTGTGGTAGAATTCATGTCATGAGTTGGACCTTCCAGCCCTCCTCTCTTTGTCTCTGAAGATTACTGTAAAAATGTATTTTATTTTTCTTAAAACCCATAGATGAGTGAGACTATTCTGTGTCTATAACTTTCCCTCTGACTTATTTCACTCAGCATAATAGATTGCATGTATATCCATGTATAGGGAAAATTTCATGACTTCATCTCTCCTGATGGCTGCATAATATTCCATTGTGTATATGTACCACAGTTCATTTAGCCATTCATCTGCTGAAAGGCATCTTGGTTGTTTACAGAGTCTGGCTATTGTAGATAGCTTGGCAATGAATATAGAAAGAGATTTTTGTATTGTATTTTTGTGTTCCTAGGGCAGTGCTTCTCAAATAGGGGAATGCGAGCTCCATAAAGGGGGGCACGTTTGACCTCGGCAAACACTGTCATAACAAGCTAAGCCTCGTGTTTATGTCTCTGGAGCTGAGAGTTGCTGTGCCCTGCTTCAAACTGCACTCATAAAGCTATGCATTGCAAAACGTGCTCATTGTACCCTTTTATCCAGACATCAACTCTGATTATAAAATCAGCTCAAATTATTTTATATATTTTTGTTTTGGAGGTTAAAGTTTTTTTAAATAAAGATACTATTTACATTCATGCAGGGGTAGGGCATGAAAAATGTTTTCTTCTTCTTAGGGGGCATGAGAAGTACTGCCCTAGGGTATATCCCTAGAAGTGGAATAACTGGATCATATGGGACCTCAATTTTCAGGTTTTGGAGGAATCTCCATATTGCTTTCCATAAAGGTTAGACTAGACAGCATTACCACCAGCAGTGAATAAGAGTTCCTTTCTCTTACATCTTCACCAGCACTGCTTGTTCTCATTTTTTGTAATATGCACCAATCTCTGTGGCGTGAGATGGTACCTAATAGCTATTCTGATTTGCATCTCCCTGATAATTAGTGATGTGGAGCATGTGTCCTTTGGCCATTTGTATTTCTTCTTTGACAAAGTGTCTGTTCATTTCTTCTCCCCATTTTTTGATGGGACTAGATGTTTTTTATTGTAAAGTTCCATCAATGCCTTGTATATTTTGGATATTAGCCCCTTATGTGATGGGTATTAGTGAATAGTTTCTCCCACTCAGTGAGTGGCTCTTGTATCCTGGGCATGATTTCCTTTGACGTGCAGAAGCTTCTCAGCTTACTATATTCCCATCTGTTTATCTCTGCTTCCACTTGTTTGGAGAGTGCTGTTTCCTTCTTAAAGATGCCTTTAGTCTCAATGTCAAGGAGTGTTTTGCCTATGTGTTGTTCTATTTACTTTATGGTTTCAGGTCTGATATCAAGGTCTTTAATCCATTTGGATTTTACCTTCATACATGGTGTTAGCTGCGGGTCTGAGTTCCCTTTTTTGCAAGTGGCTAACCAGTTGTGCCAACACCACCTACTGAAGAGGCTTTCCTTGCTCCATTTAGGATTTCTTGCTCCTTTATCAAAAATTAGGTGATTGTGGTCTGGGGAACATTCTCTGAGTACTCATGCCTATTCCTCTGATCTGAAGTTCTGTCTTTATTCCAATACCATGCTGTTTTAATAACTATTGCTTTGTAATACAGTTTAAAGTTGGGGAAAGCAATGCCTCCCATATTTCTTTTCTCAAGGAGTGCTTTAGCTATTTGAGGGTGTTTATTGTTCCAAATGAATTTCAGAAGTGTTTGATCCACTTCTTTGAAGAATGTCATGGGTATCTTTAGGGGGATAACATTAAATCTGTACAATACTTTGGGGAGTATTGCCATTTTAATGATGTTAATCCTTCCAATCCATGAGCAGGGTATGTGTTTCCATTTCTGCGTGTACTCTCTTATTTCTTGGAGCAGTGTCTTATAGTTTTCTTTGTATAGGTCCTTCATGTCTTTGGTCAAATTGACTCCAAGATATTTGAGTTTGTGTGGCACTAATGTGAATGGGGTTATTTTCTTAATGTCTATTTCTTCCATATCATTATTGGTGTATAAAAAGTCCATTGATTTTTATGTGTTAATTTTATAGCCTGCCACCTTGCTATATGAATCTATTTTTTCTAGAAGGTTTTTGTAGCATCTTTAGGGTTTTCTAATTAGAGTATCATGTCATCTGCAAACACTGAGAGTTTGACTTCTTCCTTTCTTATCTGGATTCCCTTGATATCTTTTTTTTTTTTTTTTTTGCCTAATCACTATAGCAAGGACTTCCAGTACTATGTTAAATAGGAGTGATGAGGACTGCCCTGTCTTGTGCCAGAATTTAGAGGAAAAGCTTTTACTTTTTCTTCATTGAGGATGATATTTGTCATTGGCTTGTGGTAGATGGTCTTCACTATATTGAGAAATGTTCCTTTCAATTCCATCTTTCTCAGAGTTTTGATCAAGAATGGATGTTGGACCTTATCAAATGCTTTCTCTGCATCTGTTGATATGATCATGTGATTTTTATTTTTCATGTTGATGTTGTGTATTATGTTGATAGATTTACGATGTTAAACCATCCTTGCATTCCTGGTATGAAACCTACTTGCTCATAGTGAATGATATTCTTGATGAGTCATTGGATCCTATTGCCAGGATTTTGTTGAGGCTCTTTGTTCTTTGTTCATCAGGGATATTGATCTGTAATTTTCTTTTTTGACAGCATCTCTGTCTGGTTTGGGTATCAAGGTGATGCTAGCTTCATAAAAGCTATTTGGAAGTGTTCTCGTTATTTCCATTTCATGAAAGAGCCTGGCCATAATTGGTAGTAGTTCCTCTTCAAATATTTGAAAGAATTAATTAGTGCATCCATCTGGGCCTGGGATTTTGTTTTTAGGAAGACTTTTGATTACCGTTTTAATTTCCTCAATGGTGAAGGGCATGTTTAGATATGCTATGTCTTCCTTATTCAGCTATGACACTAATATATTGATAACATGGTGGAATATCATCAAAAGGCCCACTGTGGAAGTTATTCCCCTGCATGGATAGTTGAGGAATTCAGAAGAGATATTTCTGAAATTCATGTCTTGGTTATGACATTATGTCCCCTTTATATTATTCAGCCTAAATATTATTTCTCCCTTGTATATTTACAGGCCACATTAAGGCCTCAAACAAATTCTTTTACCCAGAGAATTTTTAGTTCCAAGACAATTTTCTTCTCTCTGCCAGCCTTATTTACATCAAAAAGCTTGGTTAGAAACTTAGCTCTGAGTCACTGAAACTTCTTTGCAGGTACAAAATTTACATTTCTTTGGAGGTCTTTCTTTTACTCAAAAGCAACTTCCCTGATAAGTCTGGTAGAACCAGATAGGAGAGTTTAGTTTCCAAGATTCAGGCAGGAGGTTTTTTGTTGTTGTTGTTTTTTGATATGCTAACTTTCTTTTTTCTAACTCAGGACTTCTCAAATTGTTTTCACCTGAGCTGCCTAGACAGATAGATTATTATGTATATCCAACAGGCCTGTTGCTAATGTTTCTTTTTTTTCTTTTTTTTTGTTTTTATGTCTATTTTATTTAAACACCTTGATTACATACATGATTGTGTTTTGGTTTCAGTCATGTAAAGAACATGACCCATCAGCAGTGCAACATTTCATCACTAATGTCCCAAATCTCCCTCCTCCCCACCCAACCCCCTCCTGTACTCTAGACAGGCTTTCTACTTAAAAAACTTAGTTATTTCTCTAACTAAGCTCATCCCTGTTTGTGGTGAGCTTCATGAGGCGAGCTGTAACTTCCAGTCCTTCTCTCTTTTGTGTCTGAAAATTATTATTGCAAGAATGTCTTTCATTTTTCTTAAAACCCATAGATGACTGAGACCATTCTGCGTTATTCTCTCTCTCTCTGACTTATTTCACTCAGCATAATAGATTCTGTGTACATCCATGTATAGGAAAATTTCATGACTTCATCTCTCCTGACAGCTGCATAATATTCCATTGTGTATATGTACCACAGTTTCTTTAGCCATTCGTCTGTTGAAGGGCATCTTGGTTGTTTCCAGAGTCTTGCTATGGTAAATAGTGCTGCAATGAATATAGGTGTAAGGAAGGGATTTTTGTATTGTATTTTTGTGTTTTTAGGGTATATTCCTAGGAGTGGTATAGCTGGATCATACGGGAGCTCAATTTCCAGTTTTTGGAGGAATCTCCATATTGCTTTTCATAAAGGTTGAACTAGACGGCATTCCCACTAATGTTTCTGTTTTTTTTAAACTTCTGCCATTTGTCAACACAGACATTTCCTTCATACCTAAGACTCATTTTACCCCCTCAAAAACTCCTAGCATGGAGATTAAATTTGAAGCAAACTTGCTAGAACATCTTTCCTCATACATTCATTGTGTGGTCTCATTTCTTCTTATTTTTTCATATGCTGGTTCATGATTCATTCGAAATCCCCTGGAGCTGCAGGATAAAAGCAACCTGCAGCACCCTAGGACCACAAAAACCACAGTATAATAATGCGCTCTGCATTCCTTTACTCATAGCAGCACTATTTACAGTAGTCATAATCTGGAAACAACCCAGCTGCTTGACAATAGGTGAGTGGTTACAGAAATGTGGTACGTCTATACAATGGAATACTATGTAGCTGTTAGAAGAAATAAAGTCTCGAAATTTGTACTTGGTTGGATTTGGAGACTATTAAGTTGAGTGAAATAAGTCAGGAGAGATAAGCACAAAATAGTCTCACTCATATGTGAGATTTAAAAAAAATAAAAGACAGTATCATAACAACACCCATAGACAATAGAGATGAGGACTGGAAGGAACAGACCATGATAGCATGATAGCTTATCAAGAAGAGTGGTAAGTGCAGTTAGAGAAATAACTACATTAACAGTTACCATGACAACAATATAGAGAGAAATACAATGCCTGTCTTAAAGACAAGCAGTGCTTGGAATAAAGTAGAAAATGGCAGGACATTGGTAGTGGGAAAATTGCTCTGGTGAAGAGGAGTACACATTTTTTTTTTCTGAAACCCAATTACGAACATGTTGGTAACAATTGTGCTTAAATAATTATTAAAAAATAAAGTATGCAGCAACAACAATAAAAAATAAATGTAAATTTGATATGTTTAGTTTCTATAGCTCATGTTTTTGAAAAAGATAGTTACTTATTTTAGAAGATATTGATTACTTGCCTAATTATTCCAAGATGAGTGAAACAAAGTATTATTTTTATCACCCTGCATTTGAGAAGGTAAATAAAAGGAATTTGTTAACATTTATGTGATTCTATAAATTTGAAAAACAATAATCTTCTACATGGTTCTCAAAACAAGCCTGTAATATGAACTGCACAAGCAATACTAATATTCACATTTTCAATATGAATGGTTGTTGAATTTTGTTAAATGCTTTTTTGTACCAATGGATATGATCATATGATTTTTATATATTTTTTTTATTTAAACCCCTTGATTACATAAATGATTGTGTTTGGGTTTCAGTCATAAAAGGAACACCACCCATCAGCAGTTCAACATTCTCATCACCCAAGTCCCAAATATTCCTCCTCCCCACCCAACCCCCGCCTGTACTCTAAACAGGCTCTACATTTCCCTCATACATTCTCAATATTAGGACAGTTCAAAATGTAGTTATTTCTCTAACTAAACTCATCACTCTTTGTAGTGAGCTTCCTGAGGTGAGCTGGAACTTCCAGCTCTTTTCTCTTTTGTGTCTGAAATTTATTATTGCAAGAATGTCTTTCATTTTTCTTAAAACCCATAGATGACTGAGACCATTATGCGTTATTCTCTCTCTCTCTCTCTGACTTATTTCACTCAGCATAATAGATTCTGTGTACATCCATGTATAGGAAAATTTCATGACTTCATCTCTCCTGACAGCTGCATAATATTCCATTGTGTATATGTACCACAGTTTCTTTAGCCATTCATCTGTTGAAGGGCATCTTGGTTGTTTCCAGAGTCTTGCTATGGTAAATAGTGCTGCAATGAATATAGGTGTAAGGAAGGGGTTTTTGTATTGTATTTTTGTGTTCCTAGGGTATATTCCTAGGAGTGGTATAGCTGGGTCGTATGGGAGCTCGATTTCCAGTTTTTGGAGGAATCTCCATATTGCTTTCCATAAAGGTTGAACTAGACGGCATTCCCACCAGCAGTGGATAAGGGTTCCTTTCTCTCCACATCCCCGCCAGCACTGTTTGTTCTCATTCTTTGTGATGTGTGCCATTCTCTGTGGTGTGAGGTGGCATCTCATTGTTGTTTTGATTTGCATCTCCCTGATGATTAGTGATGTGGAGCATTTCTTCATGTGTCTTTTGGCCATTTGTATTTCTTCTTTGTCAAAGTGTCTGTTCATTTCTTCTCCACATTTTTTGATGGGATTAGATGTTTTTTTCTTGTAAATTTCTATCAGTGCCTTGTATATTTTGGAGATTAGCCCCTTGTCTGATGGGTATTGGGTGAATAGATTCTCCCACTCAGTGGGTGGCTCTTGTATCCTGGGCACTATTTCCTTTGAGGTGCAGAAGCTTCTCAACTTAATATATTCCCATCTGTTAATCTCTGTTTTCACTTGCTTGGAGAGTGCAGTTTCCTCCTTGAAGATGCCTGTAGTCTCAATGTCCTGGAGAGTTTTGCCTATGTGTTGTTCTATATATCTTATGGTTTGGGGTCTGATATCGAGGTCTTAAATCCATTTGGATTTTACCTTCGTACATGATGTTAGCTGGGGTTCTAAGTTCAATTTTTGCAAGTGGCTAGCCAGTTGTGCCAACACCACTTGTTGAAGAGGCTTTCCTTGCTCCATTTAGGATTTCCTGCTCCTTTATCAAAAATTAGGTGGTTGTATGTCTGGGGAACATTTTCTGAGTATTCAAGCCTATTGCACTGATCTGAGGGTCTGTCCTTATTCCAATACCATGCTGTTTTGATAACTATGGCTTTGTAGTAAAGTTTAAAGTTGGAGAAAGTAATTCCTCCCATATTCTTTTTCCCAATGATTGCTTTAGCTATTCTAGGGTGTTTATTGTTCGAAACAAATTTCAAAAGTGCCTGATCCACTTCTTTGAAGAATGTCATAGGTATCTTTAGAGGGATAGCGTTGAATCTGTATAACGCCTTGGGGAGTATTGCCATTTTGATGATGTTAATCCTGCCAATCCATGAGCAGGCTATGTGTTTCCATTTCCGCGTGTCCTCTCTTATTTCTTGGAGCAGAGTTTTATAGTTTTCTTTGTATAGGTCCTTCACATTTTTAGTCAAGTTGATTCCAAGATATTTGAGTTTGTGTGGCACTATTGTGAATGGGGTTGTTTTCTTAATGTCCATTTCTTCCTTATTACTATTGGTGTATAGAAAGGCCATTGATTTTTGTGTGTTAATTTTGTAGCCTGCCACCTTGCTATATGAGTCTATTGTTTCTAGAAGCTTTTTGGTAGAGTCTTTAGGGTTTTCTAAGTAGAGCATCATGTCATCTGCAAACAGTGAGAGCTTGACTTCTTCCTTTCCTATCTGGATTCCCTTGATATCTTTTTCTTGCCTAATCGCTATAGCAAGTACTTCCAGTGCTATGTTGAATAGGAGTGGTGAGAGAGGACAGCCTTGTCTTGTGCCAGAATTTAGAGGGAAGGCTTTTAGTTTTTCTCCATTGAGGATAATATTTGCCACTGGCTTGTGGTAGATGGCCTTAACTATATTGAGAAAGGTTCCTTCCATTCCTATCTTGCTGAGAGTTTTGATCAAGAATGGGTGTTGGACCTTGTCAAATGCTTTCTCTGCATCTATTGATATAATCATGTGGTTTTTATTTTTCTTGTTGTTGATGTTGTGTATTATGTTGATAGACTTACGGATGTTAAACCATCCTTGCATTCCTGGGATGAAACCTACTTGATCGTAGTGGATGATCTTCTTAATGAGGTATTGAATCCTATTTGCCAGGATTTTGTTGAGGATCTTTGCATCTGCATTCATCAGTGATATTGGTCTGTAATTTTCTTTTTTCGTAGCATCTCTGTCTAGTTTAGGTATTAGGGTGATGTTGGCTTCATAAAAGCTGTTTGGGAGTGTTTCCGTTTGTTCAATTTCATGAAAGAGTCTTGTCAGGATTGGCAGTAGTTCCTCTTGGAATGTTTGAAAGAATTCATTAGTGAATCCATCTGGGCCTGGGCTTTTGTTTTTGGGCAGACTTTTGATTACCATTTTTATTTCATCAATGGTGATGGGGGTGTTTAGATATGCTACATCCTCTTCCTTCAACCGTGGAAGATTATAAGAGTTCTAGAATTTATACATTTCTTCCAGGTTCTCATTTTTTAGTGGCATAGAGTTTTTCAAAGTAGTTTCTGATTACCCTTTGAATCTCTGTCATATCAGTAGTGATCTCTCCTTTTTCATTCCTAATACGAGTTATCAAGTTTCTCTCTCTCTCTCTTTCTTTGTTAGGTTTGCCAGTGGTCTATCAATCTTGTTTATTTTTTCGAAGAACCAACTTCTGCTTTCGTTGATCTTTCGATTGTTTTTTGGGTTTCCACTTCGTTGATTTCTGCTCTCAGCTTTATTATTTCCTTCTGTCTTCCTATTTTTGGGTCCTTTTGTTGAGTACTTTCTAGTTCTATTAGCTGTGTCATTAAGCTACTCAGGTAACCTCCTTCTTCCTTCCTTTTTTTTTTTTTTTTATTTTGGTTTTTGGGCCACACCCGGCAGTGCTCAAGGGTTACTCCTGGCTGTCTGCTCAGAAATAGCTCCTGGCAGGCACGGGGGACCATATGGGACACCGGGATTTGAACCAACCACCTTTGGTCCTGGATCGGCTGCTTGCAAGGCAAACACCACTGTGCTATCTCTCCGGGCCCTCCTTCTTCCTTCCTGATGTGTGCTTGCAAAGCTATAAATTTTCCTCTCAGTACTGCTTTTGCTGTGTTCCATAAGTTCTGATAGTTTGTGTCTTTATTGTCATTTGTTTCCAGGAACCTTTTGATTTCCTTCTTGATTTTATCTCGGACCCACTGGTTATTGAGTATGAGGCTGTGTAACTTCCAGGTGTTAAAGTGTTTCTTCTGAGTCCCTTTGGAGTTCACAAATAATTTCAGAGCCTTGTGGTCAGCAAAGGTAGTCTGCAAAATTTCTATCCTCTTGATCTTATGGAGGTATGTTTTATGTGCCAGCATGTAGTCTATCCTGGAGAATGTCCCATGTACATTGGAGAAGAATGTGTATCCAGGTTTCTGGGGATGGAGTGTCCTATATATATCCACTAGGCCTCTTTCTTCCATTTCTCTCCTCAGGTCTAGTATATTCTTGTTGGGTTTCAGTCTGGTTGACCTATCCAGTGCTGACAAACCCATGTTGAGGTCCCCCACAATTATTGTGTTGTTATTGATATTGTTTTTCAGATTTGTCAACAATTGTATTAAATATTTTGCTGGCCCCTCATTTGGTGCATATATGTTTAGGAGAGTGATTTCTTCCTGCTCTACATACCCCTTGATTAATATAAAATGTCCATCTTTGTCCCTTACAACCTTCCTGAGTATAAAGTTTGCATTATCTGATATTAGTATGGCCACTTCAGCTTTTTTATGGGTGTTGTTTGCTTGGATAATTTTTCTCCAGCCTTTTATTTTGAGTCTATGTTTGTTCTGACTATTCAGGTGCATTTCTTGTAGGCAGAAGAAGGTTGGATTGAGTTTTTTGATCCATTTAGCCACTCTGTGTCTCTTAACTGGTGCATTTAGTCCATTGACATTGAGAGAAAGAATTGTCCTGGGATTTAATGCCATCTTTATATCGAAATTTGGTGTGTCTTTTGGTTAGTCTTGTTTTAAATTAGGTCTTTCAGTTTTTCTCTTAAGACTGGTTTTGAGTCTGTAAAGTTTCTGAGCTGTTTTTTGTCTGTGAAACCATGTATTCTTCCGTCAAACCGGAAAGTGGGTTTTGGTGGGTACAGTATTCTAGGTGAAGCATTCATTTCATTCAGTCTTGTCACAATATCCCACCACTGCTTTCTGGCATTGAGTGTTTCTGGTGACAGGTCTGCTGTAAATCTCAAGGATGCTTGCTTGAATGTAATTTCCCCTTTTGATCTTGCTGTTTTCAGAATTCTGTCTCTATCTGTGGGATTTGTCATTGTGACTAGGATGTGTCTTGGGGTGGTTTTTCTTGGGTCTCTTTTGGTTGGTACTCTTCGAGCATGCAGGATTTGATCACATATATTCTTTAGCTCTGGGAGTTTCTCTTTAATGATGTTCTTGACCATTGATTCTTCCTGGAAATTTTCTTCTTGGGTCTCTGAGACTCCAATGATTCTTAAGTTGTTTCTGTTGATCTTATCATAGACCTCTATTTTCATCTGTTTCCATTCTTTGACTAATTTTTCCGTTGTCTTTTCATTTGTTTTAAGTTTTTTTTCCAATCTCTCCTGTTGTATGGAATTGTTATGTATCTCATCTTCCACAGCACCAAGTCTATTCTCAGCTTCTGATACCCTGTCCCAGAGCTTATCCATTTTGTCATTCACTTCATTTACTGATTTTTTCAGGCCTGTTATTTGACATGTTATTTCAGTTTGGAGTTTTGTGATTTCTGTCTTCATATTTTCTTGATTCTTATTAGTGTTCTGTTCTACTCTATTCATGGTTTCTTTGAGTTCTTTGAGCATATTCCATATTGCTACTCTAAAGTCCTTATCTGAGAGATTGATTAGTTGGTTGGTCGTTAACTGGTCATCAGAATTGTCATCTTCATTCTCTATGTCTGATGCTGGCCTGCGTTGTTTCCCCATTGTCACACTTGTATTGTGGGTTTTTCTACGTGTTGTGGTGGTATTCATTGGTTATATGATGCAGGCAACACACTTCTCTGGCTCCGCCCTTTCTGGATGGGCCGACTTGCCTCCAAGGTAGGGGAGTCCTCCGTGGATGAAGCCTCACACAGGATCAAATCTTAGGCCCGAGCACGCAGCAGAGAAGACAGTCTGGAGAGAAATTCTTGCCTCTGTGATCCAGCACAGTTCTTAGTGTGGTTTTTTTTCTTCTTGTGATGGTGTTCTTTTTTTAGAAAGAGCGCACGCTGCGTAGCGAAGTGGAGCTAAGTGCCTTCTGGAGCCTCTTTTCAGCCCACTCTCAGGAGGTTTACGCAACAGGATAGTAGAGAGACACACATAGGCAGCACTCACAGTTTTTCACAGTCGGGCCCCACTGGTTAGGCATATTTTTCACTCGCTCGCTGGGCAGCTTCAGAATGCTGTATTTTTGGGGTTCACTTCCCAGGACTCTGAGGAGAGTCACTGGCTCCATGGGTAGCTTCTGAATGTAGTTTCTTTGGGGTTCGCTTCCCAGGGCTCTGAGGAGAGCTTCCAGAGTTCAGGAAAGACAGAGAAGAGTAGGACAGGGCTCCCTTCAGGTGCTCAGTTTCTGGCTCGCTGGGTAGCTTCCAAATGTAGTTTCTTTGGGGTTCGCTTCCCAGGGCTCTGAGGAGAGCTTCCAGAGTTCAGGAAAGACAGAGAAGGGTAGGACAGGGCACCCTTCAGGTGCTCAGTTTCCTCAGAACAAGCACAGCCCGGTGGGGACTCTGCAGTTAGAGCAATCAGCACTCTGCCTGGAAACCCCCACATCCAGCCATTTCTTACTCACTCCCTGGCTCGCTGGGTAGCTTCCAAATGTAGTTTCTTTGGGGTTCGCTTCCCAGGGCTCTGAGGAGAGCTTCCAGAGTTCAGGAAAGACAGAGAAGGGTAGGACAGGGCTCCCTTCAGGTGCTCAGTTTCCTCAGAAGAAGCACAGCCCGGTGGGGACTCTGCAGGTAGAGCAATCAGCACTCTGCCTGGAAACCCCCACATCCAGCCATTTCTTACTCACTCCCTGGCTCGCTGGGTAGCTTCCAAATGTAGTTTCTTTGGGGTTCGCTTCCCAGGGCTCTGAGGAGAGCTTCCAGAGTTCAGGAAAGACAGAGAAGGGTAGGACAGGGCTCCCTTCAGGTGCTCAGTTTCCTCAGAACAGGCACAGCCGGGTGGAGACTCTGCAGGTAGAGCAATCAGCACTCTGCCTGGAAACCCCCACATCCAGCCATTTCTTACTCCCTCCGATTTTTATATTTTCTTTTGCTAATGTGATGCTTGATGTTGACTCATTTATGTATATTGAGTCATTCTTTTATCCCAGTTGATCATAATGTATAATTTTTTTTACTGTACTATTAGATTTAGTTTGTTAAAATTTTGTTGAGGATTTTTTTCATCAATGTGTATTAGTGAGATTGGACTGTAGTTTTCTTTATTGGTAATATCTCTACCAGATTTGGGAATCAGTATAGTGTTTTCTTCATAGAAGGTATTAGGGATGATTGCCATCTCATCGATATTTTGGAAGAGTTTAAAGATTAGTGGTAGTTGGAGCCAGAGCGGTGGCACAAGCGTGAAGGCATCTGCCTTGCCCACACTAACTTAGGACAGACAGTGGTTAAATCCCCCAGTGTCCCATATTGTCTCCCAAGACAGGAGTGATTTCTGAGCACATAACCAGGAGTAACCCCTGAGCATCACTGGGTATGGCCCCAAAATAAAAATAAAAATAAATTAGTGGTAGTGATTTTTCTCTGAATGTATGATAAAACCTGTCATCCTGTCTGATCCTGAAATTTTATTCTTAGGGAGATTCTAAA
Source organism: Suncus etruscus (assembly GCF_024139225.1). Taxonomy (NCBI): domain Eukaryota; kingdom Metazoa; phylum Chordata; class Mammalia; order Eulipotyphla; family Soricidae; genus Suncus; species Suncus etruscus. The sequence continues at coordinate 41,176,803 of NC_064861.1, forward strand.
TTACCATTTCAAATTTCTTGCTGCGATTGACTTATTTAGGCAATCTACTTTCTCCTCATTCAGTTTTGGGAGGTAATGTGTTTTTAGAGATCTGTCCATTTCATCTAGGTTCTCTAGCTTAAAAGAGTTCCATTGTTCATATGGTCTCATGATATCTTTGATTTCTGGGGGTTCTGTTATAATTTTTCCCTTTAATTTCTGTTCTGATTTATTTTAGCATTTTTTCCTTGTGAGTCTTGCCAATTGTCTATCTTATTTATTCCTTCAAAAAATAAGCTCCTCATTTCATTGATTCTTTATATTGCTTTCTTGGCTTATATATAATTGATTTCTGCTGTTTTTATTTTTATTTCTTCTATTGTGGGTTTCTTTTTTTTTAATGATTGCTTTAGCTATTCTTTTTTTTTTAGTATATTTTATTTATTTAAACATCTTGATTACAAATATGATTGTGATTAGGTTTCAGTCATGTAAAGAACACCTCCCTTCACCAGTGCAACATTCCCACCACCAATGTCCCAAATATCCCTCCATCCCACCCCATCCCTATTGTGGGTTTCTTAGTTGTTGTTTTTCCGGATATTTGAGGTGTGCCTGTAGGTTGTTGATTTTACTTCTTTTCTTTTCCTTTATTAGACTTATTGTTATGAGTTTCACACTAATTACTGTATTTGCTGTGTCCCATAGATTATGGTACTTTGTTTCTTCATTATCCTTAGTCTCAAGGAATCTCTTTATTTTTTTCTTGATTTCTACTTTGCTCCAGCTGTTATTAAACAGCACGTTGTTCAGTCTCCAGATGTTAGATTTTCTCCACTCCTGGAGTACAGTCAATTTCAATCTCTTTTTATAGTCAATCTCTTTTTACAGTAAATCTCTATCTCTATAGCATTGTGGCCTGATAGGATACTTGATATGACTCTTATGTTTGTAAATTTTTTAAGTTAGACATGTCCTAGAATATGATTAATTCTAGAGAATGTTTTGTGTGCACCAGAGAAAAATATGTATTTAGCCTTTTCAGGATGACATTTCCTGAATAATTTTATTAGTCCTTGCTTTTGATTTCTCATTATTTCTCTTATATCCTTACTGATGCTCTCTGCCTAGTGGATTACCTAATAGTCATTGTTATTCAAATTTCTATAATTATCACCAAAATGACTAAAAAATAAAAATTCAAACAGACTCACACTTTGCATTAGTTATTATATTTCTTAGTCAACATAGAATAGTGCCATAGATCTCCAGTATTTGTTTTTGCCATTGGCTTATTAAGACCATTGCAGGTATTTAGAGATTTTTGTTTGTTTATGTTTTTTGGACCATACCCTGCTATACTCAAAGCTAACTTCTGGCTCTGTGCCAAGGATCCCTTCTAGTGGTGTTTGGCCCCATATGATGTGGTATCAGGAATTGAACCTGGGTCATCTCTGTACAAGGCAAGCTCTTTACTCACTGTATTAATTCTTAGAATAGATCTAGGTTTTTTTTAGCTGATGTTCTTTCTATTTCAGTGAAATTGCTCAGATGTGAATTTTCCTTGTTACAATAAATAGAAGACCACTTTGTCTAGCCTATAAAATTAAACTCATATTTTTCATTTAAAGAAAAGTCATTGGAAAGAAAAATGTTGCTATGTTGTAAGTAATTGCCTATTTTCATGTTTTACTATCTAACCATGAATGAACATACCTCATTTTTAAGAGTTATCCTGTCACATAATGTTGATGGAAGTAATTATATAATGGTTCAGGAAATTCAAATGGTCTTTTTCTATTCCACTTTGAATGGATCAATGCTAGTGAAAGCATGCCATATGAGAAATACAAGGTTAATATATTTTGAGGGATTATTCATTTATATTTCCCCTTTTTTGTTTCAGGTGGATCATACATGCAATGAAATATGAGTTACAGACCCGTGGAGAAAATCAAGCACCCATAGACTTATATCAGCTGTCACCTAGTGAAGTAAAACAGCTTCTGTTGGATATTCTTCAGCCTCAACAGAATGGAAGGTATGAGGGCCCTTTTTAATTTATTAGATACTCTATAAAACTAATATAACAGATATAAATGAAAGTATTACCAAACATTAAATTAATCATAGTATCACAAGCCACATATAAAATGTCTTAAGTTCTGATCTTGTGTTGATTTTTATTTTATTTTTTATTATAAATTTATTTAAAAAATATATATTGCAGCCTAGAATTGGTCTTATGTCAGGAAACTTCAGGGGTAAGGTCTCCTTGTATTTAGGCCAAGGTTTTTTCTTTCCATGTCCCCCATACTTTGGTGGGCCTATGCAAACATTAATTGCCACTCTAACACTTTTTACAGTGGTTCTTTGACTCTAAACCTTTTAGAAACCACAGTAAAACCATCTGGAACTGCACTTTTGTTTTTGTTTAGTTTCAATTTCCATTCTTGAATATGTCTGTTGGTGTTTTTTGCTAATTGTTCCATTAAGTCTTGAATGGCTGTGAGATTCTAAAACTGTTTATTTCCTCTGGAAGATTCAATTTAGTTATATAAAATTGTGCATACTAATCTATTATGGTTATTATATCAATTATATATATACTAATATATATAATATATTATATAACATATATAATATATACTAATATATATATAATATATTAATATATATGTAATATACTAATATATTATAATATATAATACTAATATAATAATATACTAATCTATTATGGTTATTATATCAATTATAAAAATATATTATATCAATTGTACATTTTCATTTATGATCCAATTTATTAAATCTTTCTCAATAAAAAAAGAAAACAAAAAAACCCTTAGGCTATGCTATTTGTCAAGTAAAGATATATATTGCCATGAAAAAATATATATTGCATTGTTGCTCATAATACATTTATTCCAAGACCAGTCCTACCACCGATGTAAAATTCCTTGCAACATTGTCCCCGGATTCCCACCCATTCCCAAGACTACCCCCTTCACAGGTAGAAATAATATTTTTTATATTGCTTGTTTACAGGTAAGTGGCAATGAAATTATTTCTTTTCTTTTTTTTTTTTTTTTGGGTTTTGAGCCACCCATTTGATGTTCAGGGGTTACTCCTGGCTATGCACTCAGAAATCGCCCCTGGCTTGGGGTGACCATATGGGACGCCGAGGGATCGAACCGCGGTTCGTCCTACGCTAGCACTTGCAAGGCAGACACCTTACCTCTAGCGCCACCTTCCCAGCCCCGAAATTATTTCTTAATAGTACAGCAATAGGGGGCCGGATCAATGTCATAGGCAGTAGGGCATTTGCCTTGCAAGTGCTAATGTAGGATGGATAGTGGTTCAATCTCCCAGTATCCCATATTGTCCTCCAAGCCAGGAACAATTTCTGAGCACATAGCCAGGAGTAACCCTTGAGCATCACTGGGTGTGGCTTAGAAACAAAAAAAGAAACCCATACAGCAATAGAAAGTTTGTGAAAGTATCTCACAATGAAGCAATTAAACTATTGCCAGAAGGTTTGCTAAGTAATTTGTTGTTAGTTGATTTTCTGTTATTTGTTTTTTTTTTTTTAATGAACATTAGGTGGCTTTGAAACCACATTGATATTTAAATTGGTGATATTTAAATTGGGAAGGAAATATTGAAAAATTTTGGAGTTGTGGCCACATGGTACAGTAATTTCATGCTCTCTGGCTGATACTTTGCTTTTGTGTGGTTTCAGCTGACAGGGTTTATGGATATATTAAAAGTAAGGGGGAAGATTCACTAGCTCACTGCAAAAAAGTGTCCTATTGATGTCAGGCCAAACATCAGTATACCTGGAGATTTAGTCAGTTTGGTGTCTGGAGACATTAGTGGTTAAGTAGTGAATTTGGGCCATTGGCAAAGTGGCAGTTGTGGGTGGGGTTGTAGCTGGTATGGCTTCAACAGGGTGAGAACTAGGCCCTTCCATTCCTCCAAAAATTGCCATTTTTAGCTGTACAGCCAGTAAAGCCATGATATTTCACAGCTTGGTATATATCTTTAAGAATAGAGTGAGTTTATGGAACTGGTCAAATACAGACCTGAAAACTCTTGTGGGGCATGGTTTTAGTTGTCAGGGCTTCTGGAAGTATATATATACTAGTTTATAATATATCTCTAGATATATTTAGATATATATCTATATAAATTTATAAATTTATATATTTAGATATATCTAGTTTATAAATTTTTTAAATAATTGTTGCAGAACATCTACTAGTGCTCAAAATCTTCCATATGCAAGACTAGTGCCTTCACTTCTGTACCATAAACTTAGTTTAAAATATTTTTACTAAATGCATAATGGTTTCTTGAGTGCTGGCTCAAAATATTCATTAAAGTTCATTTTGTTGGAAGTATAAGGAGTGATGAAATTAAATCATTTCTATGTCTTCATAGAGCTTAGAATTAATTCTTTTTAAGACTTACTTTTGAAGGTCTTTTGTGAGGATCTCTTTTGAAATTGACTGTTTCTGTACTTTTAAATGGAACTTATTTACAGTGGTATTTGATCACATAGTGAGAAATCTGAGAGCCTACTACATCATAATTTAATACAATTCAGGGTTTACTTATTTCCTTGTGAATCCTTCCTGTCTTTTTTCACAATGAAATATTTAGTAACTGTAGCACATGGTGAAATGCTTCATTGATGAAATTTGGCTTTTTTTGTTCCTACAATTGAAATAATTAATCTACACTGAGAGTCCTGTTTTCTACCAGAGCAAGCTTGATTTTCAGCTTTGATCTATTCTCTTTGGCTACAGATGTTGGCTGAATAGGCGTCAGATTGATGGATCTTTAAACAGAACTCCCACTGGATTCTATGACCGAGTATGGCAGATCCTGGAACGAACACCCAATGGTATCATTGTAGCTGGAAAACATTTGCCACAGGTACAAACTCACAATGTTTATGTCAGTGTTTACTTCTAATGGGACCTAAACTAGAATTTTTTTCTTTTTTTTTTTTCTACATTGCAAATAACTTTGCTGCTTTTTCTTTTCTCAAAGAGGAGATGCTGAAAAATAACTCTAGCCACTGGATTTGAAATACTTTCCCTAATATGAGTTATTGTTATTCTTAATTTTCTTAAAAATGCTTCCTATAAAAATGGAAATATTGCATAAATTTTATATTTAATATTGGAAAGCATATTATTATATTAAAAGTTCTCTATTCATAGGATCCACATGCCCAAAATTTATGTCAAATAAAGTTTATAGAAAATTAAGGATTTATTTCTTATTACTAACTTTACAATGGACAGTGAAATGTTAGTTCACTATGAAATGATATAAATTCACAATAAAATTGTGGTGAACCTGTGCTGGGGTAGTACCTTGGAAATGGTAAAACATACATAGGAGGATAGAACCTAATCAGATTCTAGAAGCAAGGCCATTTAACAACACTGTGGATAAGAAAATTACTACTTATTAATTGCACTATATGTAAAGTTTCAGTCACTAATTTCTTTTTTACTTTAGATGTCACTAACCTTTGGTCCAAGGAATAAATTGTCCTCTACTTCTAAATGATTTCCCAAGTTATATAAACTAGACTGCCTCTGATTTGATCATTTTATTTAATCCTGACATATAAATAATTTTGCTTATTCACAAAGCAATGTAATTAGACCTTTTAGAAATAAATTACCTTTTTTCTATGTTTAAATGTCAAGCAAATGATCATTTATGAAGGTCTTTATACAAATAAGATATTCAAAAGTATACACTCCAACGCTCCCATCTTTGTTTTGCTTCTATAGAGAATTTCTGGAAAGGCCACATAACTTCATCTCTTTTTTTTTTTTTTTTTTTTTTTTTTTTTTTTGTTTTTGGGCCACACCTGGCAGTGCTCAGGGGTTATTCCTGGCTGTATGCTCAGAAATAGCTCCTGGCAGGCACAGGGGACCATATGGGACACTGGGATTCAAACCAACTACCTTTGATCCTAGATCAGCTCCTTGCAAGGCAAACGCTGCTGTGCTGTTTCTCCGGTATAACTTCATCTCTTCAACTTTAGTAAAAGGACTCTGAGTTTGGTAATGGGGCTGGAGGGTGAGTTCACTCAATATTCACTTATGCTTTTCAGAATTTGATTATATGAACATATTGTTTAAAAATAAATTTTATTGGGGCCGGAGAAATAGCATGGAGGTAAGGCGTTTGCCTTTCATGCAGGAGGTCATCAGTTTGAATCCCGGCATCCCATATGGTTCCCCGTGCCTGCCAGGAACAATTTCTGAGCCTGGAGCCAGGAATAACCCCTGAGCACTGCCGGGTGTGACCCAAAAACCACCAAAAAAATAAATAAATAAATAAATAAATAAATAAATAAATAAATTTTATTTTGGAGCCGGAGCATGGCACAAAGCCGTAAAGCACCTGCCTTGCATGCTAGCCTAGGATGGACTGTGGTTTGATCCCTCAGCATCCCATATGGTCCCCCAAGCCAGCAGCGATTTCCAAGCATATACCCAGGAGTAACCCCTGAGCGTCACTGTGTGTGGCTGAAAAACAAAAACAAAAAAAGTTTTATTTTAAGTGAACTGCTTAGAGAAATATGAGAGAGAGAGGGAGAGAAATAGAGAGAGGGAGAGATAGATATACAAAAAAAGACCATGGGCTTCTCTAGAGGGGGAAAAGCTAATATTATACATTTTTGGCTGCAATACATGTCATTCAGCAGGATGAAGAATGAGCCAGAAGCCTTTAAATAATTTTCTTTATACATTTCCATTCTTACATTTAGTCAAATAGCATAGTGCTCTAGGACTTTCTCACTGGCTCTGTGAATCTTGCTATAGAATAGGAAATCTTTGGGAAGAGAATCAACCTTTAGTGTTCTTGCCCTGCTTCTTCTAAAAGTTCTGCCTGCATACAATGGACTTTGGCAACTTTTGAAGACCATTATTCTTAGCCCCCTACGATTAATACCTAACAAATTTTTATTTTATTATTTCCAGAAGCGTTTTCTGTCTTACTAAATGGTCTTTAGTATTCTTTCCTTACTATCATCATCAACAAAAAATATGTAATACATTTAGTGTATGTATATGCCAGACACTTTCCTAAGTGCTCTGTTAATCCTCATAGAAAGTACTTTACTTGGGGCCAGAGCAGTGGTGCAGCGTAGGATGTTTGCCGTGCACGTGGCTGTCCTGAGACTAACCGTGGTTCAATTCTCCATGTCCCATATGGTCCCCCAAGCCAGGAGCAATTTCTGAGTGCATAGCCAAGAGTGATCCCTGAGTGTCACTGGGTGTGGCCCAAACTCCCCCCCACACACACACAAAGAAACAGAAAGTACTTTGTTATTTCTACTTGACACTTGAGGAAACTGATACACAATGATCAAATTTCCTAAAATTCATCTAGATAGTAACTGACTCAGAGTATACACTCCCTAGAAACTTAAATTCTAAGCTTCTTCTGTAAGTTATGTTCTATAGTATTTCCCCTAAATCCTTTACACAGAAGCAACTAAGGCAAAACTGATACATTTTCTCTAGGTTTAATAATCACAGTTGCATAGAGCTAGGTTGATTTTTCTAATAAAAATGAAACTGGCATGAAATTATAAAAAATCTTCCATTTCGGGGCCGGGTAGGTGGCGCTGGAGGTAAGGTGTCTGCCTTGCAAGCGCTAGCCAAGGAAGGACCGCAGTTCGATCCCCTGGCGTCCCATATGGTCCACCCAAGCCAGGGGCGATTTCTGAGCACATAGCCAGGAGTAACCCCTGAGCGTCAAACGGGTGTGGCCCAAAAACCAAAAAAAAAAAAAAAAAAAAAAAATCTTCCATTTCTGGGTCTGGAGAGAGAGCACAACAGTAAGGTGTTTGCCTTGCACGTGGCCAACACAGGATAGACCCTGGTTCTATTCCCGGCATATGGTCCCCCGAGCCTGCCAGGACTGGTTTTTGAGCAGAGAGTTAGTAGTAATCCCTGTGCTCCCCCAGGTGTGACCAAACCAACCAAACAAACAATCTTCCTTTTCTGGAGCAGGAGCCATAACACAATGAGTAGAGCCCATGTTTGATCCCTGGCATCCCATATGGTCCCCCAACCTGTCAGGAGTAATTTCTGAGCTTAAAGCCAAGAGGAACCCCTGAGTGCTGCCAGGTGTGGCACCAAAACTAAAAACAACAACAACAGCAAAAAAAAACATATAAATAAACCTTCCTTTTTTTCTTCTGTAGCACCATTTATCTCATTGTATATCTAAGTAATCATAATTACTGTAGTTAGTAGTCATGCTTCATTTTCCTTCAAATTCAATACTACCTAATTAACAATAAGTTAAATTATATAAAATACAGAAAACAATAGATAGATTGTATTGAATAGAGGATGGAGATATTATTTTCTCAGGCAGAGTGACTGTGCAATCATTTGATTGAAAAGAACCATTTCTCCTGGGTTCCATTTTTGAGCAGTAAGTAGAACATATTGTTCTAAAACTGTGATTACACTCACTGTAAATCATTACTAAGATAAAAGCAAATAAATATGACTCATCACCTCTGCTTTTCTGATAATAATTTCAGCAACTCCATCTACTTTTTTATCACATAAAACTAATATTTAGAACTTTCCTTTCCATTCTGAGGTTTTTTGATCTATCCATATTTAGATTTAGTTTATTTTTTACTTTAGTTTGTGAAAAATAAATGAAAGACTAATTAATAAACTTGTTTTAGGAGCCAGAGTAATGGCGCAGCGGTAAGGCATCTGCCTTGCGCATGTCTAACCCAGGACGGACTGCGGTTTGATTCCACGGCATCCCATATGTACCCCCAAGACGGGAGCGACTTCTGAGTGCATAGACAGGAGTAAACCCTGAGGGTCACAGAGTGTGGCCCCAAAACAATAACAAACAACTACAAATAAACAAGTTTTAAATTAAATACATGGCCAGAACAGTAGCCCGTTGGGTAGAGTGTTTGCTTTGCATTGAGCTGATCGGGTTCAACACAATGAGTAGAGCTCATGTTCAATCTCTGGCATTCCCCAAGCCATGAATAATTTCTGAGCACAGAATCAGGACTAACCCCTGAACTGCACTGAAATTCACCCAAAAACCAAAACAAACAAACAAAAATGAGATACAGGGAGGCAATAAGCAGTCTTTTATTTTTCTTCATATCTGAAAGCAGAGAAGGTACAAAAGCAGGCAGAACATGTCTTTGGCATTGTGTGAGGTGGCTAAAGAAAAGTGGGGTCAGCTGAGAAGTGAGCTCTGAGGCAGGAGAAATGACCTCTGAGCTGCCAGGCAAGGTCACTCTGTGTGTGTGTGTGTGTGTGTGTGTGTGTGTGTGTGTGTGTGTGTGTGTGTGTGTGTGTGTGTGTGTGATAGTGGTGCCCAGTTTAGGCCAGGCCTGTTGACTCATGTTAGTTTTTTTCTGTTTTCTTGACATTTTTTGAACATTACAGTTTTTTACTTATTTTTATGCTTTTTGTTCTCAACTCCGAACCTGCCACCAAAAATTGATTAAATTCAGTAGCATGTAACTTACATGCTAAAATTTGACAGAAAACATAACTTTTATATTAGTTCTGATAGCAATAACTGCTCTGTAGTTTCATTTTGGCCATTTCTTTTTTATTTTGAAGTGGCTTTCTAGTATAGTTCCTTTATCTTAAAACATTATATGGTGCAGATAAGTAAAAAACAGGTTGTTTAATTTATTATAACAGGTAGTTGATTCTTTGACATATATGAATTATAGTTTTATAACTTAAATACTCTCTCTAAGGTCTAATAGAAGCTGAAAAAACTATTTATTGGAAAATGAAATTCCTCTTTTAAGTGACAACTGAAGTAAAATAATGAAGCATGTTAAAGTTGAATTTGTTTTTCAGCAACCAACACTGTCAGATATGACCATGTATGAAATGAATTTCTCTCTCCTTGTTGAAGATATGTTGGGAAATATTGACCAGCCAAAGTATAGACAGATCATTGTGGAGGTTTGTATTAAGAAATGAAAATTTGAACCTCAGGGTTAATTCAGTGGTGAGGGCATGTGCTTTGCATGACACTCACCTGGGTTCATTCTCTAGCATCTGATATAGTCCTATGAGCCCTGCTAGGAGTCATTCTTGAGTGGAGAGTCTGGACTGAACACAGACTAGTGTAGCCCAAGACCAAAAATTTAATGTAAATGTATGCAAATGTATTACCTTGTACTTCTTCAAAAATGGTGTGTGTATATATATAAGATCTATAAGGCACTAGTAGTGATGAACAAGAAAATAAAATCTAATCCCATTTGAAAAATGGGGAGAAGAGATCAACAGACATTTGCTTAAGAAATACAGATGGCCAAAAGTCACATGAAAAAATGCTCTACATTATTAATCATCCGGGAAACGCAAATCAAAATTACATTGAAATATTACCTCAGGAGCCAGAGTGATAGCACAGCAGCAAGGCGTTTGCCTTGCATGCTGCTGATCCAGGACTGACAGTACTTCTAATCCTGGCATCCCATATGGTCCCCCCTGCCTGCCAAGAGTGATTTCTGAGCACAGGGCCAGGAGTAACCCCTGAGCGCTGCCGGGTGTGGCCGAAAAACAAAACAAAACAAAACAAAAAATCCCTCCCTTGTTGTATGTTTCATTGTGGCTCCTATAAAATACTTCAGTAGTTCAGAAAATTTCATAAATAATAAATTCCTATACCCACTAGCATTATTTATATAGCAATGTTAATATTTTGAGAAACATATTTCCAAGCATTTCTCAGTGAATAAAGGAGTGTTTAAATCTTGTGTCATATCATCATTTTTCTAAAAACGTCTCTGCTTTTAACATATACTGGATTTGTTTTCTTGTTTTATTGTACACTCTAAAATACAAGATATACATTTAGAACTCCCCAAATGATATATTTACTATATGGATTTACTATGGAGCTCATCTTCCCTGTCTCTGGGAATGGCTCTTTCATATTTATGTTTCTTGAGGGCCAGTAGTAAATGCAAATGTGAGTGCAGAGTTGGATATGAAATCACCTAAAGATCCAACATATCTGGAATTTCAGGTTAAGAGATTCAGCCTTTTCTTAGATGTCCCATGATTTGGAAACAATTATCTCAGTTTCATTGAATGTAAGCAAGAGGCTGAGGTATAATTAGGAAACCATTAGAAGCATGAGTGCTGCCATATTTAGTTTCCAGTATTTGAGAAATGGAATACATAGAGATGCTTCTTGTTGGCCAAAATGAGCTCATTGCATTTGTAGCAAAGAACTCAAAGTAAAGCTTCAAATTTTCTCCCAAATACAGCTCTGCCACAAAATATTTTACATTGTCATTCCTGGATATTATTGAAAGTTTTTCCCTTTTTTGTTTCTTAGGTTCTGTTTTAGAAGTATTTTGATAAAGTGCAGTTAATAATCTTTCCATATTGGGAATTATGAAACATAATTATGGAACATGAATTATGGAATTTATGTTTCATGTGCAGGATAAAAGCTATCACTACCCATCAACAGAAAGTCTTCAGAAAACTTTATATACTAGACATGTTATAGACATGTCTTAAGGAGATCAGAGTTAAGTATTTTTTAAAAACATAGATGTCTCCTGAGCATCTACTGTATTGATTCTCAACTATGTGTTGTAACATAACTACTCATTTTGGGTTGCTGAGCTCCCAAAAGTTCAGTTAATAAAGTCGTTTAATCATTAGTCTAGATCCAGAATCTCCACTGAACTTACCAACCTTCTTTAACTTTGTTACCTACATTGTCTGCTCTACTGGACATGGAAGATTGATGCTCCAAAGTAAGAAAGAGCTCAGACACTTTGGATAAATAGGGCACTATGTATTGTGTACAGTTTTAATAAAATAATTTTTATAAACTATTAATTTTATTTAAGTAAATAAAAACCAGTTCTTTATAGTAATAGGGATACACACAGTGAAAAATAAACTGCATAGCATCCAAATAGATTAAATTACTAATTTATAAGATTTGGAATAATCAAATAAATAGTTATAAATAAATCATAAATAATTCTATACCTCTCTTTGTTTAGAATACATGGTAGAATATGATGAACACCAATATATAATTAAAGATTGAGAGCATATTTCTGGTTATATAGTTGACTTGCAAACATCTATTTCTTATAGCTACTGATGGTTGTATCCATTGTATTGGAGAGAAACCCTGAGCTAGAATTTCAAGACAAAGTGGATCTAGATAAACTGGTGAAAGAAGCATTTCATGAATTTCAAAAAGATGAGAGTCAAATAAATGAAGTTGAAAAAAAGGTAAGTAAAGAGGGTTTTTTTGGGGGGTAGAATTGTCTCAATTCTTCATTATAACTTCACTTCTTTGTCACTTAACTTAAAAACAAATTCAGAGTATAAAAGGAGTACCTGAGGTTCAGGGCATTGTAAGACTTATTTGAAGAACTAAATTTTTAGTCAGTTATTAGTCAATTAAGTTTTAAAGTTCTGAGTAAAAAGAAATTTTAGAAGAGATAAATTACCTTTATATACTTAGCAGTTAAAATGTGTTTGCCAGAGTAGAGCTATAGATTCTAGAGGACTATAAAATTAAATTCTAGGGAGGATGGGAATGAAGAACAGGCTGCATTGATACTCTATATTTCCTACAACATCCCTTTTTAGGCTTTAGTCAATATTTTATGCTCATCTATAAAAACATTCCCTAAGTAAATAAAAATTATCAGCAAAGAAAAGAATAATAAAAGTGCCTTTCTTTGTTTGATATGCTAAGAATGTGCCTCAGGAAAATTAAAGAATCTCAAGAAGCTTCTATTTCCAGGAGAAGATCTTTCTAAGTATTAAATTTCCCCTGTAGGCTGACACAGATTTTTACCTGTCAACTGAAAACAAATATGAAATGACTTGCTTATTATTTTTCTTCTTAGGATGACATGTCTTCCTTTTACAACACTCCACCACTGGGAAAAAGAGGAACATGCAGCTATTTGACAAAAGTTGTGATGAATTTGCTACTGGAAGGAGAAGTCAAACCAAATAATGATGACCCATGTATGGTTAGCTAGTGAGAATGGTGTAAAAGATTTGATTAGGAATTATTATTTTGAAGTGTTATGTTTGAAGTTAGGCTTACCCAGGACAACCAATAGTTTATTTACTGATAGATTATACCTGTGATATGGTTGCTGTGTCTGTAGTAAAGTTACTCTTACATCACACATCACATAGCTATCTAAGGGTGAAAAATGTTAAGTTTTAGTAAACTGGTAAGAAAAGTTTTCATGATTATTCCCAACTACCATAATAATATTTACTGAATATAAAAGTATTTTACCAGTTTACCACTGGTAAATTTACCAGATAAATTTACAAATTTGCCAGTTTACCAGAAAGTTTACCCACTGCATGCTTTATGATCAAATAGATATTAAAACAAACATTTCCTTGTTGGATTAAATATTCACTGCCATTAAAACAAATATGTCATGAATTTGGAGAGCTAATACAGGAGTTAAAGCTCTTGTCTTCAGAAAAATGGACTAATTCTGGTTCAATTTCCAGCACTTAATGTGAATTCCAAAGATCACCAAAAGTGAAAGCCTTGAATGTAGAACCAGAAGTAAATACTGCCAACTATGGTCTTCCTTTCCCCAAAATGAATGTATCAACTAGTAATTTATATGAGGTATGAAAATGTATTGAAATAATTGTGAATTTTTCCAAGTATTGACAAGCAAGATGATGTTAATATGCATGAAAAAGGGCAAAATTAATCAGTGGATACTTTGATTCTCAAAAACTCAGAACACTAACTAATCAAAGCAATTCTGTAACTTTGTAAACATGACTGTAAAATATAATATAATAAATCTTACATAACATTTTGATTTTGACAAATGTAAAAGATTATTCAGAAGTACTGTTTTCATAGTTTATATTTATAAAAGCTAAATTTAAAAATATTAATCTTTATTCCAAATCAGTTAATATATCTGATCATATTTGTTTTCAATTTTACATATCACATTTATTTTTAATATTTTATTTTAATTGGTGATAGAATAAAAGAGAATCAGTGGTACTTACCATTACATATATTTTGTCACTGGGTTTACTTAAGCAAACTTAAATAAAATAGACTAATTTTACATTTTATTAGCCTATTTACTTTTTTATTAATATCTTCATTTAAACACCTTGATTACAAATATGATTGTAGTTGGGTTTCGGTCATATAAAAAGCACCCCCCTTCATCAGTGCAACATTCCTATCAGCAATGTCCCAAATCTTCCTCCTCCCCACCCCACCCCCACCTGTACTCTAGATAGGCTTTCTACTTCCCTCATGATAGTTCTCAGTGTAGTTATTTCTATAACTAAACTCACACTCTTTGTGGTAAACTTCATGTCATGAATTGGACCTTCCAGCCCTCCTCTCTTTGTCTCTGAGAATTATTGCAAAAATGTCTTTTATTTTTCTTAAAACCCACAGATGAGTGAGACTATTCTGCGTCTCTCTCTCCCTGACTTATTTCATTCAGCATAATAGATTCCATGTACATCCATGTATAGAAAAATTTCATGATTTGTCTCCTGACAACTGCATAATTTCCATTGTGTATATGTACCACAGTTTCTTTAGCCAATCATCTGTTGAAGGGCATCTTGGTTGTTTCCAGACTCTGGCTATTGTAAATAGTGCTGCAATGAATATAAGTGTGAAGAAGGGATTTTTGTATTGTATGTTTGTGTTCCTAGGGTATATCCCTAGGAGTGGTATAGCTGGGTCATATGGGAGCTCAATTTCCAGTTTTTGGAGGAATCTCCATATAGCTTTCCAGAAAGGTTGGACTAGACGGCATACCAACCAGCAGTAAAAAAGAGTTCCTTTCTCTCCACATCCTCACCAGCACTGGTTGTTCTCATTCTTTGTGATGTGCGCCAATTTCTGTGACATGAGATGGTACCTCATAGTTGTTTTGATTTGCATCTCCCTAATAATTAGTGATGAGGAGCATTTTTTCATGTGTCTTTTGGCCATTTGTATTTCTTCTTTGACAAAGTGTCTGCTCATTTCTTCTCCCCATTTTTTGATGGGATTAGATGTTTTTTTCTTGTAAAGTTCCATCAGTGCCTTGTATATTTTGGATATTAGTCCCTTATCTGATGGATATTGGGTGAATAGTTTCTCCCACTCAGTGGGTGGCTTTTGTATCCTGGGCACTATTTTCATTGAGGTACAGAAGCTTCTCAGCTTAAGATATTCCCATTGTTTATCTCTGCTTCCACTTGTTTGGAGAGTGCTGTTTCCTTCTTAAAGATACCTTTAGTCTCAATGTCATGGAGTGTTTTACCTACATGTTGTTCTATATACCTTATGGTGTCAGGTCTGATATCAAGGTCTTTAATCCATTTGGATTTTACCTTCGTATATGGTGTTAGCTGCGGGTCTGAGTTCGCTTTTTTGCAAGTGGCTAACCAGTTGTGCCAATACCTCTTGTTGAAGATAGCCTATTTTCCTATATCATAATGAAGCCCATTGATTTGGAACCCTGAGAGTAACATTTTTCTGAGTAGTCTTATAGAATTTATTTCACTTGAGATGTCAGACTTGTTACACTAAAAATAGAGCACCTTTGTAATGGAGAAAGGACATCTGATTTAGTAACAAGTCAAATTGACAGCAAATAAATAAGTACTGTCTGAGCACATGGAAAAATCTAGAGTTAGTTATTTTTCTCATGAATTTGAATTATACTCAAATGAAAGTGACTGACAAAAAGGAGAATGAGAAAATCTGACTTGTTAGATACATTTAAGGATAGGTATATGCTCTAAAATGTAATTACGTGTAATATCAGTTTATGGGGAGGTAATGATGAAACTAGATGATTTGAGATGAAAATACTGAGTCATTTGGTGATGGAGAAAATTAACTACAACCAGATGCAGAAATTGAGACACAACTCAGAAGTAAGTAGGGTAAGTAGAAATTAAAGAAGGAAAGTCTTAAAACATTTAATTATTTAATATTTACTAAAATCTAGAGGAAAATAAAATTATTTTTAAGAATTAAAATTTTAGCAAAACAGAATTGACAACATCTGCGTTGTTGAAATAAAAAATCATTTGCAAGTGTATTTTTTAAAATTTAAACCATTGTGATTTATAAAGTCCTTCATAATTGGTTTTAGATATACAATGAATCAGGGCCAATTTCACCACCAGTGTCAACCTCCTCCATCAATGCTCCCAGACTGCATCCTATACCACCACCCTTTGCCCCTGACCTGTCAGTATAACAGGTCTATTTTTTTTTTAATTGTATTGTGGTGGAAGTGAATTACAATTCACTCACAGTAATATTTGAGGCACATAGTGACAAGAAGTGAGGGGCTTCCCACCACCAGTGTTGTCCTCCCTCCACCCCTGTTCCCAATAACAGGTCTATTTTAAGTTTAAATTGTTATAGTTTGGGTCTCTTGATTCTATTGTTGACTTTAGCTTGGATATTTGGTTCTGTCCTTTTGTTTAGTTTGTTTTGGATTTTTTTGGGAGGAGAACCCAGAAATCTCAGAGGTTATTTCTGACTTTGCATTTAGAAATTACTCCTGGCAGGCTCAGGGGACCATATGGGATAATAGAATCAAACCGAGTTCATCCTGAGTTGGCTACCTGAAAGGCAAATGTCCTATTGCTGTGCTATCACTCCAGTCCCTTTTCTATCTCCACCAATGCACCTGAGACCACTTGGCCCCTGGCTAGTGTAATTTCTTTTTTTTTAACTCCTTAATTTTTAGCAGAAATATGAGATAAACGAACTAATTTTGATCCTAAGATTTTATGATAAAAGATAAAAAGATAGAAAATGGGGTGGCATTGTTTTGCATAGGTGCAGCAAAAGTTGGAGAAAATAGAAAAGCCTCTATCCTAAAAAAGCAGGGTGTCATTACCATGAAGCATCCTGCCACAAGACCAACTACAGGCTCTGGACATAATAAGTTGTCTAACCCCAAAGTCTTTCTTTATGGTCCCAGAAAAAGTTTTCCTCAATCATGATTGTTGCAGTCAGGCTTCAGTAATTAGAGATCTTGGTTTTTGCACAAATCCTATGTCGATGTCAGAGTGTCATGGAGCATATTCTTCATGACATATTCTGGTTTCATCTCAGTATTAGATGGCAAGGCAGGGAAACAAACCCTGAAAGCAAGTTGTTACTGTTTGCAATTCCTCAGGGTGTTATATGAACCCACTGAGCAAGTCAGTGCAGGGCAGCCTTAGGGCCTACCCCAGTAGAAGTTCAATTTTTGGTGTTGGTGCAGAAAACCATGCCAGTTCCAACAATGGGATCCAAGGTTCCAGGGTGAACGACTGATGTCCAATTGACTGAAGCCTGATGTCCAATTGACTGAAGCCTAAGCCAAGTCACTAGGACAAATGCTCAGGGTGAAAGGGCCCCCCTTACACTATAAAATTTAGGAGTTTCTATCTTTATTAGATAAGAACTTCTTTCTATGCATAAGATTTGCCATTTTAATGTGCCTATGCAGAAAAGAACAATGTCACAGGACATTACTGGTGCATATGGAGCTAAAAATAACAAGCTAAACAATTCCTATAACCTAGTTCTAACATGAACTCAGATCCCAGGAGATACACATCTACTATAATTTCCTACTAAAGAAATCCAAAAGGGTGGGTGGGGAAAACTATATAAGGAAATACATAATAAGAATTATACCTATTATTCATATATATATATATATATATATATATATATATATATATATATATATATATATATATATATATCCCCTTGTAAGTCTTTTGAAATAGCCTGGGGGGGTATAAAATCCAGAGCACAGTTTCAGCCTACAACATGGTTTTGTGGAGTCTGAAAACTGCTCACAGCAGTCAAGGATCAGTAAATGTCCTTGAACAGAGGGTCTTTCAAAAGTCGAATCCAGTAGCAAACAACAGTTCCCAGCGAAGTAAGAGAAAAGGGCCCACTGAGTGTAAAGCAACAGAGATGGCAGCAGCTTCTTCCCAGCCTAGGCAAAGGTACTGGGAGGCTGTCCTTTTCGCAACTGGAGACTGACAGTGGGTTGTTGTGGGGAGGTGGGATGGGGTGAGAGTGGGGTGGGGGTGGAGTGGGGGAGAGGGGGCATTTCAGTTCCTGAGGGTTTAAGAAATGAGGGTATAAAGGGTTAAGTAGGAAGAAATAACAAATCAAGGTGAGAGAGTGAAAGGGCAGAAAAGAATTTGTAAAGTGGTAAGCAGGGAGGGGAAAAGGAAGGGTTATATATAATGGGGTAAGGACTATATACAACATAGACAGACTATGTACAATATAGACAGACATTAGACAGACATAGAGATAGTTAGCCACCACACACACACTTGCACCCATACAGAGACATGAAGATTAATCCATAGGTTGCAATTGAAAAACTGACTCAGGTGGAAGGGGTCAGAGTGGCAAGTGTATTTGGCAATACATGTATGCATGTTAAAATTTTTGAAATGCAAATTCAAAATGAATTTTGAATATTTAAGAATGAGTTTGAATGAATTTCTTGAATGAGTTTTTGCTTTCTGCTTCAATGTAGCATTTTGAAGTTTTCTCATGCTATTGAAAACATTCAGAATATGTGACATTATTAACTCAGTATTAGTTAAATTCAAAATTATTACTTTGAAAGATATGTTGAAATATGTATACTTTGATGTTAACATATATAACAACCAACGTCTATATCTAAGTAGATAAGCCCCCCCCCCAAAAAAAACCTATGAGAATTAGATCACAGAACTCTGAACTCATGAACTTTAAAGTCCTTTTGGCTTTTAAGCCAAAATGTTTTACCAGTTGTACTACATACTTACTGAAAATATCAACACAGCTAGCCAGGTATAACAAGATTTAAATCTAATTTATCACAATGGCATGTTCACTGTGTAAGTCTATCATATAAATAACATCTGTTGGAAACTCCTGAGTGAATATACAATTCTTTCTAGAACATCATTTAAGAAATATGGTATTTTCCATATTTCCTATCATTTTTAAGTCTGAAAAAGTCAGAATCTATTTTTACAGCTTAGAATAGCTCATCTTTAGTATGGCATGAGCTGTATTGCTTTAAGAAGACCAAATAACTTTCACTGCATATTTGAATAAATATAACTTTTTACCAGAATTTTAAAGGGTAGACTAAGACATGCTTTAGGCCTTCATAAGCATGCATGTTAAAAATGTAATATAAAGTGAGATCCACCATAATTTGAAATCAATTATAAGAACAGAGAGGCCTCATTTACATCAAGGAGAGATTGCAAGTAGCATAAGGCCATGAAGCTAGCTTATAACACTGCTCTACTTCAGGAACTGAAAACATAAATGATTTATGAGGAAAGAAGGACCTGAAAACCAAATACCAACATCATTCGAACAGTACAACTCAAAACCAAGAGGTGGAAGAGTATAATGCTCTTTGGTGGAGGGACATTGGTACTTTGGTCATCAGTGTGGTAACATATGTTTAGAAGGGGTCGGAAGTATATCTCTTAAATTTATATGTTTATGTTAGCTGTGTTACTTCAGTTTAAATGTTATGTCAATTTTTAAAATTGCATATTGTTAGCCAGACAGCAACAGATTCATGGAATTTGTATCTGGAGCCTATATTCTTACTTTTTAGGATTTCTACAGGTGAAGGCAGAGTCAGTATAGTTCTTGAAAAATCAAAGACATATGGAGGCTCAGAAGATAGAAAAATTTAGTGCATTTGGAGGTCTGAAGTGTATGACTTGCTTATAGGAGGCCTAGATTTGATCCCAGGAATCAACAATTTTCAGAGCACCAAAGCCTGAATTGTTCAATCAATAACACATATGGCCCAAGAATAAACCAAAAAGGAAAGAACATCATATAATGGACATTATATGACTGTTGAGTCTGCACCTAGAGGGAAAAAACTAATCAACTGAAATTGTCTTTCTAGAATAGTTCCCACCATCACATATACTATTGTAACAAATCAATCTCTCTGAGGATTTCTTCCAACCCAGGAGACAGCTTTTTACAACACAAAATAGCCCCTTTTCTGGTCATTCTGAGCCCTGAGAGCACAAGCCCTGAGAGCTAAAAACTAAAATCCTTTCTCTGAGGACAGTATGTAATCTCATTCCAGGCTCAGGAAGTCATGCAAAAACTAAATCTTAGTTCCCTATGGCCCTCGAAGTGGACATTTTTGTGCAATGCACTAACAACATGGCTGCAACAGTTATATTTCTGACCTATAGGGACTAGCTATTGGGAAGGGATGTTTTGATCTTTCTTTTCTTTTTTTCTTTTTTTTTTTTTGTGGGGGGGGGGCACACCTGGTGTCACTCAGGGGGTTATTCCTGGCTATGCGCTCAGAAATCGCTCCTGGGTGGGGGACCATATAGGATGCTGGGAATCAAACCGCAGTTCCCTAGGTTAGTGTGTGCTCGGCAGACACCTTACTACTTGTGCCACTGCTCCGGCCCCGTTTTGATTTTTTCATCTGGGAGGAAGACGGATAAGAAGCAAATCAAAGAGTGTTTATTTGGCTATTGGATTCGATGATTATGCACTCTTTGCCCCTGTATTTTAATAAAAGTAGGACACCTGGGTAATCATTTTGCCTAGTTAAGGGAATAAATTATTTTTCCAAAGACTCTGTCTTATGGTGTGAGATTGTTTCTTTAACAAGGTAAACTGTTGCACTCTTGCTTGAGAGGGAGGGACTTAGATGGACATAATTAAAGGAGGATAGAAAAATTCAGGTTAAATGAGAAAAAGTTCAGAATACTATACCCACTGTATTTTGGCACCCAATAAAACTTCAGTGATAGGGTCTGGATAGATAGCACAATGGGTAAGGCCTTGCACAAAGCCTGAGTTCTATTCCCAGCACCACATATGATCCTTGAACCCTGACGGGAGTAATTCCCAAGCACAGCCAAGTATGACTTAAAAAAAATAAACCAACAAGCAAAAAACTGCTTTGATATTATGGAAAGAAAGAAAATTCCTATAAGCTATGTTAAAAGAACTTGTTATGAAAATCAATTTTCTTTAGGAAATAGAACATCATTCACACAAATGCTCTTGATTCTACAGAAAATAAAGAGAGAAGGAATTAGTAACACAAAAATCAATGACAAACTAAGACAATGTAGTAAGATAGTGAAAAAGAGCTGAGGGAATAAATACAATAAATGTAAAGAATGTATACAAATGAAAATTAAATTGCTAGCACTTAGGGGTATATGGAAGTGGTCCAATAGTGAGCCATTCTCCACAACGGTGGGAAAAAGACAAATTTCCTTTCTGTAGAGTTTATGTTCTAGATGGATTGAAGATTAGAGTCTAGTCTAGGTTTGACCTAAGTATTTTAAAGAAAAATAGGAATGGGTGAAAGAGTGACAATGGTTATTTGCCCTAGTTGAAGGAAGGTCTCTAATTCTCATTAGAAATATTTAGGGGCCGGGCGGTGGCGCTCGAGGTAAGGTGCCTGCCTTACCTGCGCTAGCCTAGGAGACGGACCGCGGTTCGATCCCCCGGCGTCCCATATGGTCCCCCAAGCCAGGAGCGACTTCTGAGCGCATAGCCAGGAGTAACCCCTGAGCGTCACCGGGTGTGGCCCAAAAACCAAAAAAAAAAAAAAAAAAAAGAAATATTTGGTAAGAACGATGTTTCAAGTGATCATCATAAGCTCCATTCCTTGACCTGTGCAGATACCAAGATCTCTAGATATAGAGGTCTGATTTTATCACCCATGACGGAGCAGAAGTCTTCCATAAACCACAAAAGCACCTAGGGGAGAGTAAATGAAAATGCAAGGAGTCTGTAGTTATTCCCATGACAGTACACTTTAAGGATGGAGAAATCCTGTATCTCTTAGGCCAAGGAATTGCCTTTCTAATGTCCCCAATATTTACTGTGCCTATGCAGGGAAAAAAACCCAACACAAAATAGTCTTTTTATTTATTTATTTATTTATTTTATTTTTTATTTTATTTATTTTTTATTTTTTTATTTTTTTGGTTTTGATATTATTTTTTTCCTTTTTTTGCTGTTTTGTTTTTATTTCAGGACTGTGGTTATTATGTGGTGCTTGTCTTCATTGCTGTAGTACTCATTGGATTTTTTGTTTGATATTTCTTTTTGTATTGCTGTGGTGTTTCTCTTCCTTTTCCTTTTTCCCTTTCTTCTCTTAAACTGATGTTGAGAGCCTCTAAGGACTCCGCCCATTTTTGGCTTATTTTATTTTATTTTTACCTCCATTTTATCATTTTATTGCTTTTCTTTTCTTCAAACAGAACCACATAACTTGAACCATCTAGTTCCATCTCTCAAATTGAGGGGGAAATAATGGAGGGTACCAAGACCAAACAGTTGTATGATCACTAAGTAGTAAGCTAGACACAGAGGGGACCACTTATACTAGCATCCCGGGGCAGGGGGAGGTAAGGGTGGTGGATATGGGATGCAAGCTGGGAACGGGTGGAGGGAGGACAACTTTGGTGATGGGAATTCCCCTGATTCAATGTTAATATGTACCTAAAATATTACTGTGAAATATATGTAATCCACTTTGGTCAAAATAAAAATTATTATTAAAAAAGATGTTTCAAGTGAGTATAAATAGAAAATAATAGAGATTGTGGATATACAAAGTTTGCCCAAGATTGAACAGGAAGAAAATTGATGAAACTATGACACAGAAAACATTCAAAAATATGATAGAATTTCTTAAGAACAAACTAAATATGAGGATAGTAATGAGAAATAATAAGAAAATTTTAAGTCATAAGAAAGAGTATTAAGACATATTAGAGAGCTACTTGGGACATTTCATAACAACAAAAAAAAACCCCTTAATTTTCCAGGGCTCAATAGTACAATGGGTAGGGCATTTGACTTGCATGTGACCAAATTTGATTTGATCCACAGCATTCCAAATGGTCTCTAGTCTACTAAGAGTAATTACTGAACACAGAGACAGGAGTAACCCCTAATCACTGCTGAGTGTGGCCCCCAAACAAAAGAATACATCATATCCTAGTGTTAAACACCACACCAATTTAAGGCCACACATTACTTGTGATTGGTGTTTTCCAGACCAGAAAACAAAGTCTCAAATAAGCAAGTAACAACTGTGAATTTCTCTTGAACCAAATTCAATCATTCAAGTAAATCAATATGAAGATTACAGTAATAAAAAATACAAAACATAACTATAAATAATTGATCCATTAAAATATAAAATTAATAAACAACAATGATGTACAGTTACAGAATAAATATAAAGGCAATTTTAAAGAACTTCACAATTTAAAATAATATAACTAATGGTCTGAGACAGAAATCCTAGAGCTTTCTACTAAAACTCAGTAGGAACAGAGATGAAAGTATAAGTAGTTAATTTTCTTTCACAGCAAGAAGTCAGTATCACTTTATTTTTTTAAAGTCAATAAATCATGAAATAAAGTTCTTTAAAAGTTTGCCATACCATTTAAAATTCAAAAGTACTTTTAAATTAACACAAAGTTTAGGGGGTTCAAATTGATCAGATAGCACAAAATAGAAACTAAGATTGATGGTAAGTATCCAAATTCACTATAAAAGTGAATAATACTATTATTGAATTCTGTTATATAACAGAATAAAACACTCAGTAAATAGACAGTAAATTATAAATAAAAATGTCAGAAATATGTGACTAGAATAAAAGTGGCTTAATTGTATATAAAAACAAAACAAAACAACATCATCACAACAAATTGCTAGTTGTCCTTTCAAAATCTACTTTGAGGTTTCATGATAACAATTATAACTGGACATAAAGTTCTAACACACACACACACACACACACTCATACACTCATCCCAACCAGAAATGTGCTATTCTTTATTAATCTAATCTCTCCTATAGTTAGTCAATGATATTATGACCCTAAAGGTATATTATTTAATGAAATAGGCAGAATGTTATCTAATGAAAATCTATTCCATTCTATCCCATTCTTCCTCCATCGCTGAGGGTTGAGATGACTCTGATCAAGTTGAAGATGACTAAACTGCTTCTATCTTGGTTCTTTAACATTAATGGGACAGTTTCTATTACACTGGACCCCATTCTGCCTTCAGGAATTTTTACTACTTACTTGAACCAGCATTTTTTCAAGACTCCAGTTGGGCCAATTGGAGCTAATGATTGCCAGGACTACAAGGGTTTTAAAAAGGCCTTTGAGATGAAATTAATGATGACTGGAAGGCATATAATAATTATTATAATTAATATATAAGCAGTAAACTCTAGACCAAAAAAGAGATTATACCTCTAATTTCTGCAAACTCTTCAAAGCTGATCATATTTTGAGTATCAAAGAAAACTTCTCTGCATTTCAAACTTGGAAATATTAACAATGTAGTTCTTGCATAAAGTGAAAGAAAACAAGCCAATAGTTCAATAACCACAATGTTAAATTTTTGTTTGTTTGTTTTTGAGTCACACCCATTGGCGCTCATGGGTTACTCCTGACTCTGTGTTCAGAAATTGCTCCTGGCAGGCAAGGGGGACCATATATCGGGATTTGAACCACTGTCTGTCCTGGATTGGCTACATACAATGTAAATGCCCTACCTCTGTGCTATCTCTTCAGCCTACAATATTAAAAAATTAAAATTAAAAAAACAATATCAGGGAAACTCTTAATATATTTTCCTGAATTGAAAACAAAACTTAAATTTCAGAACACCTTGACTATAGCTAAATTTCTAATACAAGATGACTAAAAGTAACTTCAAATGAAAAATATATATCTTTAAACATAGTGCCAAACAAGACAGGATGAAAATAAATGACTTAGAGTCATTTCAAGAAAGGTTTCTAATGTGTTGCTTTTTTGTAATTTAGGTACTCTGTTTATAACAGTGTGACCCTGTTAGCTGTTAATGCACTTCACCATAAAGTACCAAATATCCTCAAAAGAAAAAACTTTTAATTGTTAAAAAAAGAGTCTTCAAGTACTAGAAAATGATAAAGTGAAACATTAATTTAAAAACAAATAGAATACATCCAAGAAATTTTTTTATTTTTTTTGTAAAAAAAAAGGGGGGGTTACTCCTGGCTATGTGCTCAAAAATCACTACTGGCTTGGGGGACCATATGGGATGCTGGGTGATAGAACCATCCTAGGTCAAACACATAGAAGGCAAATACCTTACCTCTTACCGCTAGATTTTTTACTTTTTTTAAAAAACTGAATCACCATGAGATGTGTGGTTATAAAGTGTTGACTGTTGACTTTCAGTCAATGTTCCTTTACCAGCATGTCTTCCCTCCACCAATGTCCTATTTTCCTTCTTGCATCTCCCCACATTCCTCTATAGCAGACACTGTTCTTTTCTCTGTGTCTCATTCTTTTTTGTTTTTTCTTTTGGGTGCTGTAATTTGCAATACTGTTACTGAAAGGGAATAATGTTTATCATTTTACCATCTAGTTCTTGTCTTGATGATCGATTACTTACTATGGATAGTAGGATATTTCCTACCATGGACCAGTCCTCCTAGCCCTCCTTTCTGTTATCTTTGGCTATTATTTTCATACTAGGTAATTTTGATTGTTTGTTTGGGGCCATGCCCAGTGCACTCAGGTGCTATCCCTGGCAGGCACTTAGAATTTACTCCTAACATGATTGTGGGACTATATGGAATATGGAGGATCAAAACTAGATATGCTGCTTGCAAGGCAAATGCCCTACCTGTTGTGTTATTGCTCTTATTCCTCATGCTATACTTTTTAAAATATATGCATATGAGTGTGACCATTCTATATCTGTTCATTGTCTTCTGAATTTTATAACTTCATTTTTTCTAACAGCTGCATAATATTGCATTGTATAGATATATTATAGTTATTTATGCACTCATAAATTCTCAAGAAATTGGGTTATTTTCAAATATTTCTGGCTATTGCAAATAGTACTAAAATGAACTGAGGAATGCAGATATCTTTTCTGCATTGTGTTTTTGAATTTCTAGGGTATATTTCCTATACCTCGGTTGAATAAAAGTTTATTTCCAATTCTTTAGAGAAACATCTATATTGTTATCCAAAAAGGCTGAATCAGTCGACATTCCCACCAGCAGTGAATGATCATCTTTTTCTTCCCACGTCCATGCCAGCACTGGTTTTTGTTCTTTTAGATGTGTTGGCCTCTGTGGTGCCAATCAAAATTGTTGTTTTAATTTCTATCTCTGTAATGATTAATGATGTAGAGCATTTTATTTATATAACTTTGAACACTTCTGCTTCATTGGGAAGTTTCTATTTAACTCTTCCCATTTTTTGATCAGATTGGATTAATTCCTTATTATGATCTACCAGTGTGTTGTAGATCTTGGATATTACTTCTTGTTAGATGGGTATTGGGTAAATAATCTCTCCCATTCTGTGGGCAGTATTTGTGTCCTGTTCTGATCCTATTGGCTGGCAAGGGTTAATGTCCCTCCTCCTGATGCCTTAGGGACTGAAGGGTGATGACTGCAAAAATGGGTTCCAAACTATGATCAAAGAAACTTTATTCCATTCCAACAATGCTTATATAGGACCAAAGATCTGAGATATGTGCAGGTTAGCAGGACATGTCAGAAGCATAACCTGTGGGGCCAGAGAGATAGCTTGCATTCCATATCCCCCTACCTTAGCGCCCCCCAGGCTGCTAGTATAAGTTGTCTCCTCTGTGTCTAGCTTGTTGTAGATTGTGTATCGATTCTGTTGTCATTGGCTTTGGATCTGGTGTTTAAGTTCGATCATTTTTATTTCTACCTAGTGATCATACAACTGTTTAGTCTTGGTACCCTCCATTATTTCCCCCTCAATTTGAGAGCGGAACAAGATAGTTCAAGTTATGTGGTTCTGTTTGAAGAAAAGAAAAAAATAAAACGGGATAAAAATCAAACAAACAAAAAATGGACAAAGTCCTTCTAGAGGCTATAAATATCAATTCGAGAGAAAAAAGGGGAAAAGGGAGAGAAACACAACAACAATACAAAAAGAAAAATCAAACAAAAAAATACAAAAAGCACTACAGAAATAAAGACAACCACCACACAATAACTACGGTCCTGAAATAAAAGCAAAACAAAGCACAAAAAATGAAAACAACAGCAACAATAACAAAACAAAAAAAATTATTTTGTGCTGTGGCTTTTTTTTTCTGCATAGGCACAGTAAATATTGGGGAAATTATAAAGGAAAGTCCCTTGGTCTAAGAGATACAGGGTTTCTCCACCCTTGAAGTATACTGTCATGGGAATAACTACAGACTTCATATACGTTCATTTACTCTCCCCTAGGTCCTTTTGTGATGTATGGGAAACTTCTGCTCTGTCATGAATGATGAAATCAGACCTCTGTATCTAGAGATCTTAGTATCTGCACAGGTCAAATATTGGAGCCTATGATGAAGTCTTTCTTTACAGTTCTAGAAGTTCTGTTCCATCACTGTTTTAATCAGTCTTCTGTAGTTGGTGGTCTTGGCTTTTGCACTGATCCTAGGATGAAGCCTAGGATAGAGTCTTTCATTATGTTTCCAGAATACCTGTTCAGAAACTGAATTATATATATATATATATATTGGTTTTTGGATCACACCCGGCAGTGCTCAGGGGTTACTCCTGACTTTGGCTCAAAAATTGACCTGGCAGGCACAGGGGACCATATGGGATGCTGGGATTCAAACCACCATCCTTCTGCATGAAAGACAAATGCCTTACCTCCATGCTATCTCTCCGGCCCCGAGAAACTGATTTTTTTTTAACAATACCTATGCACCTAAATCTCCTTGGACACTATCTCCCATTATTTCACAATTGGCTTTCTCCTCTTCCATTTAATTTTTTTTTTCTCCTCACTCTTCTGTTCTCAGGCACTTGGGAGTCGTTTCAAGATTCTCTCTATTTCACTCCTATGCAATGAACATAGGAGTGCAGAAGACTTTTCAAAATTGTGTTTTTGGGCCCTAAGTATATATTCTTCATAGCACATCATATCTGCAACTATAAGGCATATAGAGCCCCCCCCCAAAAAAAACAATAAAACACCATTGATCAAGCAAGTAGACACATAGATAAATTGAACTACATTAAACTATGAAGCTTCTTCACTTCAAAGGACACAGTGACCTGGAAAGAATAGAACAATAAAAACCATTCACTCAATATCCACCAAATAAGAAGTTACGTTAATATCTAAGATACATAAGACACTGACAGAGTGTAACAAGAAAATAATCTCTTAACCTTTTCCAAAAATAGAAAAAGCTGGGCAGAAACTTCCCCCCCAAAAATATAGTTGGGGGACAGAGCAATAGCACAACAGTAGAGAATTTGCCTTGCACGCAGTTGTCCCAGGACTGACTGGGTTCGATCTCCTGCATTTCATATGGTCCCCCGAGCTAGGAGCGATTTCTTAATGCATAACCAGGAGTTATACCTGAGCAGCACCTAGTGTGGCCCAAAAACCAAAAATCAAAAAAAAAAAAAAAAAAAAAAAGAATAGAAAGAAATATAGTTGACCAAAAGGCACATAAAAAAATGCTCCAAATCACAGAGAGATACAATTTAAAACAACAATGAGGCCCCTCTGACCAAGACAGCAAAGAAGATGCCATCGAACACAATTTCCAGGACCCAAACCTGGAGAGCCTGATAAAAGCCTTGCTCCCTGTCTGCGTACCTACCCAAGACAGCCAAGATGGCACCATCGAACTTACTCTCCAGGGCCCAAACTCGGTAAGGGCCCGGCCCAATAAGGTGGAGCCAGAGGATCTTCTAACCCACGAACCCAGCACAGCACATAGTAAAAACCACTGTACAAATGTTGCGATGGGGAAACAATCAATGCATGACAACACCACGCATATAGAATAAAGATGACCTGAAAAGCCTCTCAGATAAGGAGTTTAGAGTATTAATATGAAGGATGCTCAAAGAACTCAAAGCAAGCATAGATTGATCTGCACAGACCACAATGACAGAACTTATAACTGAAATAAGAGGTCTGAAAATCTCAGTAGATGAAATGAACACCTCAATAAAAAGCCTCTCCAAAGGAGTAACAGCAACGAGGATGGGGTCAGTGAGCCAGAGGATGATGCAGAACAACTCCATACAGCAGAAGAGATTGATAAAGAACCTTAAAGCAAATGACCAGACAATAAATAAACTACTCAAAAAATGTGACAGATCAAAATAGAAGTCTTGGATAAACTCAACAGAAACAACATAGAAATCATTGGAGTCCCAGAGACTCAGGAAGAAAATATTAAGAAGACGAGTTGAAGGAAGTGTGAGAAGAGGAAAAAGAGGAAGAAGGGGAAGAAGAATAAAAAGAAAAAAAGAAGACGAAGAAAAAAGTGGAGGAGGAGGAAGGAGAAAGAAGTGGAAGAGGAAGAAAAAAGAGGAAGAAGAGAAAGAGGAAGAAGAGTAAAAAGAGAAAGAAGGAAAAGAAGACAAGAAAAGAGAAAGAAGGGGAAGAAAAGGAAGAAGAAAATAAAGAAGAGGAGAAAGAAAAAAGAAAGAAGTAGAAGAGGAGGAGGAAGAAGAAGAGGAAGAAGAGAAAAAAGAAAAAGGGGAAAAAAGGAAAATGGACTGAAGATTTATTTTTAATTTCTTTTCTTATAATAGTGTCTTTGTTTAAGCACCATGATAATAAACATGTCTGTAGTTGGGTTTCAGTTAAAAAATTAAATAAATAAAAAACAAGATTTTAATTTCGGCTATATTTTCTTCAAGCTCATTCAGAAAGTGTTAAATTGGATAGTTTCAGCTTGGTCATGAACAGTTTTTTGCTTGACAGTGTGGTCCTTCGCTTATCTGAAAGCATTTCTGAACTTTGAATCTCTAAAGCTGATCTCCTAAGACTGACTTAGGAGTGGTTTTCAAACACACAGAGGTCAAGGAAGAGGCAAGATTTATGCAAGGGTCTGGTAAAACAAACAAAATAACAAAACAACAACAACAATGAGATATCATTTCACACTATAAAGATTGACACACTTTAAAAAAGAATAAGAACAACGAATGCTAGGGAGAATGTGGGGAGAAAGGGACTCTCATTTACTTAGTGGTAATATGGACTGGCCCTACCTTTTCAGAAAACAATATGGACATTACTCTAAAAACTAGAAGTTTAGTTCCCATGTGACTTGAATCTATCTTCACCCCTGTTGCCATATCAATCAGAGGTATTCATGAAACTTGACCAGTTCCTTCCAGTATACTAATAAAATGTTTCACTCATTTAGGGACCTTTCCAGGACACCACCACAATTTATTCTTACTACCACTGAGTCCTTACTCTGGGGTGACTGTCTTCTGAAGAGCTCAAGCCTAAAATGCTCCTGATCCAGTCCTTAATTTCTCCTCGAAATTCCGGAGCTGCGGAAAATTTATTCCATCTGTGGTGGTGCTATGCCACATGTGCACAGAGCTGGGTGGGACATTGGAGACTGGAAAATTCCCCATACAGATAACTTCTGAGACTGTGACTTATTGTAATCAGAGATGAGAATCAGATGGCAGCTAATCTGCTCTAAAGCCATTGGCCTTTCAGTGCTTGTTGTCCAAGCTATTGAACTTTGAGGTTTTGAGGTGGCTTGCACATCATCTCTCTGTATAGTAGTTTCTTTCTTTTCCTACATACTATGTCTCAGCTGGCCTGTCTCTAACTTGAGCATTATCAACCTGAGAGGGTGAAAGACAGATCATATTTACTCTAACAACTGGAATAATGAAAGGATGCTCTGATATGTGTTTATGAATTGAGGACTTGGCGATGCAAGGAAAATTTCTTTATGCAGAAAGAAGTAAATGCTTGTATAAAATTTCTAAAATAGGGGCTGGAGCAGTGGTGCAAGTGGTAAGGCATCTGTCTTGCACTCGCTAACCTAGGACAGACTGCAGTGTATTTTCTGATTAGCAGGATGTAAGCTAGGCCCCAGTTTGGGGTGCTTAGAGTAAAGTCACTGACACCATGCATATTGTTCAATTAGCCTCAGGAAACAGACAGCAAAGGACACACATTTTTCATAACACAAGTAACATAATTCAAATAGATCAAGGCCACCCTAGACAAGGCATATCTACCAGGCCAGGATGTGGGAGAGAGAACATAGATAAGTGTTTATGGGGGCACAATAGGCATCTATCAATATCAGTTTCTGTGCCTCCCCTGTGCCTCTTTTCTTCTGGGAAGGTTGTTAAGCTCTATTTTCCCATGTCAGCCTGACCTTCGGCAATGTATATGAGCAGTAAGGCATAGTTAAAGCATAGCCTAGGGCCTAACCGGTCAGGCATATCAGTTTGTGTTTGTGAATGTAAGGTTGGCAAGAGAAAGATAGAATAGGGGATAGGCTTATATTATGCTTTATAACCTGCTTTATATTCTGCCTTATAGCCTCCCTACTCTGCTTAAATTCTGGACAGTGGCTTATGGTCCTCTGAGTACTTTCAGGAGTGATCACTAAGTATAGAGCCAGTAGTAAGCCTTGAACATTATAGGGAGTGGATCCAAAACAAAGTCCTCCTTCTTTGACCTGAAGAGTCAGATACATAGTACAGCAGATAAGTTACTTGCCTTGCATCCAGTTTCAATCCCTGACACCAATGGTGCCCATTCTTCTCCTGTCTTTAGATCCAGGAGTAAGTCCTAATCACCTCTGGGTAAGGCCCCCAAAATCAAAAGCAAAGAAAATTTCTCCAAACATTTCCAGTGTCCTCCATTCTTTCCAATTCTAGGGGGCAACTTACACTGGATTTGTGAATGCTGATTACAAAGGCCATTTCTTTTAAATGAAGAGACTTGAACCTTAATTTGGTCACATTTGAAGAGTTAGATCTATTTTAAAATACTAGTTGTGGAATTACTGTTACCCTGCAGCCAGCCAGTCACATCCAAAACTGTTTGCCTCCAAGGACCCTTCCACAAAATAGAGTGGCCTCAGGGCTTCCAGGGGGCTTTTGTTGAAGTGGTGGCCAAGGCCCTTCTATGGCTCTTAGAGAAAGAGAATTTATCATGGCTCTTAGAGGCAGAGATTTGCCAATTATCTATGTCTTCTGCTTCTGAAATCTAGACCAAATATCATTTCCTCAAAGTGAGCTAAATGATACTTTTTCCCTGCCAATTGTAGATGAGAGATCAGAGAATTTCTAAAATATATCGCTCATTTCTTGGAGAGGAATCAAAATTCTGACACTTGAAACAAATAGCAGCTATCAACCATTGCCATGTTTTCCTTTAATGTACAGGATCAAATCTTTATGCTTTTTACAAATAACGGTTCTTGCCTAGGTCACTATGGAGTGTGAGAGGCAACAGTGACTTTGACGAATTTGTTTGGGCTTTATTTTCTGCCTATTTGTAATTCTACTCCTACTAGTATATATACTGGTAAGTTAATGTTAAATTATAGCAACTTTTTAAAGCAAGATCCTTTGACAGCTTTTGACTGTCAAGTAATGATGGGGGGTGGTTTCAGAAAAGGAAAGTGATTTTTAAGCAGCTTTTATAATGTGATAGAGGGAAAAAGAGAAAGTAGGGCACAGTATTAGCTTTGAGTGAAATTCCGGGACAGGAATGGAAAATAGTGCTGACACTTTCACATCTCTTCTGCTCATTATAAAAGTTAATCATCAGAAGTCAGAGCATTAGCACAGCAGGTAAGGTGTTTGTCTTGCATGCAGCTGACCTGGGTTCAATTCTTGGTATCCTTATCATTCCCTGATCCTGTCAGGAGTGATTCCTGAGCACAGAGCACCACTGGGTGTGACCCAAATCCCTTCCCCACCAAAAGTTATTCATCAAAATGTTCATAATAATCCGTTAGAAGATGAGCTGGTTCTGTTTCTTCTTCTTTTTTTTTACTTATCTAAAGAAAATGCATTACATAGTTGACATAACTAATAATACATTTTTAGGAAGACCAAAAGCAACATGTTTTTTTTAAATAGAAAGTTGAAAGAAAAGCTAAAGAGATGGAAGAGAAAGGAAAGAATATTTTTAAAAACTATTGACTCACAATGAGTTCATTGAAGCACCAGCAGAAAGTTTGGTAAGTTCTTTTTTTTTTTTTTTTTTAAGGATAAGAGTTAAAAAAAAAAAAAAAGCAATAACGATGTGAGAGTGGCAAGTGTTGCTGTTTGCATAGGCCAAGCAAAATATAGGTAAAATGGAAAAAAAAAGCCTTGTCCTAAATACAAAAAGACCTTATCCCTGAAGTTCTCTGGCATAAGACTGACTCTGGGCTCCAGGCATACTAGGTTGTCCAACTCCTGAGTCATTCTCTGTGACAAAATTTATTCACACATTAGCTGTTGTTGTTGTTGTTGTTCAGTTTCTGTAGTTAAAGATTCTGGTTTTTGTGCCAGAAGGATTCTGGTTTCTGTGTTTCATCGAAATCAAGACGTGGAGAGTCCTCCAGTTTCACTTCACCATCAGATGCAGAGTGTCCTGCCCTGCAAGCAAGTTGCTGCTGTCGCTGAGTCATCTGGGTGTCAAGAGAACACTCCTTGGAGTAAAGTCAATGTCAGGGTAGTGGCAGGGTCTCCCCTGGTAGAGGTTTGACTCCTGGTGATGTTGTAGACAATTGTGGTCATTTCCGTAGATGGTCAATGGTTCAGGGGTGTATGGGCAATGCCCATTTTTGGATGTTTGAGCCAAGTCATTATGCCAGTGTTCAGAATATAAGGCCTAACTGAATTACAAAATTTGTGTTCCTATATCTGTTAGATAATAACTTGTTTGCATATATAGTATTTTTCCTTTTTTAAATTTTTTTTTATTTTCCCATTTTAATGCACCTATGCAAAAGAGGAACAATGCCACAATGTATTATTGGTACCTCTGGAGAGCCGAGGGAACAAGTCCAACAATCCCTTAACTTGGTTCTAACATAAATTCTAAAGTGAAAGACTCTTCTACCACAATTCCTTGTTAAACAGATCACAAAGAAAGAAAAACAAACAAAAAACAGTGGGCACAATTGTCACTGTATAAGGGGATATTCAATAAGAGTTATAGTGGTTAAGGGAATACACCTAGGATATTCATATATGCATGTCCCTTTTATGCCAGGAATAGTCAGGAAGAGAGTGCTGAATCTTGGACGCCACTTTGGTCTGTGATTTGGCTGCTGGAGTCTGAAAAATGACTCCTAGCAGTTCCATATCAGAAAATGCCTTTGAGTGGGAACTAATCAGAAGCCTAATATGGTAGCAACCACAGTTACACAATGAAGAAAGGTGGAGGACAGGCGGCTGCTGAGAGTAGATAAGAAGGAACAAAGTACTGATTACTTTTCAGCCTGAGAGTCTATTTTTTCACTTTGGTAGCTGGTTGGCAGCTAGCTTGGGTGGGGATAATAATGTGCTTCATGGGAAACTAAGAACTGGGAGTAAAAATGGTTAAATGTGGGGTAATAGGTGGTGGGGGTGAGGGAGAAAAGGACTGAAAAGGACTCTGGGTGGTGAGCCAAGGTGGGAAGGAAAGTATACAAAGTAGCCATTTTGTATATGACAAACAGATTAAACTCAATGATATCCAGATAATTGTCCATACTTTCAGAATGGACAGAGGTAGGAAGGAAAGTTGCCTGCGACTCTTTTGCTCTTGAGCTGTCATTCCCCAGGCTGGCAAACACTCCCGGCTTCCAGGAAGGAAAGAGATCCTTCAAGAGCTGGAAGCCCAGAAGTTCACCACCCCCATCCAAACCGTCCCTCTGGAGCCGGGTGGGAAATGGGGCGAGCCTGGGGACTCCTTTAAACTCCTTGTCAGGACCCACCTCACTGGCCCCCTGAGCATGTGGCCCAGGGGTAGCCCTGGAGTTCTGGAGGAAGGAGGTGGAAGGATGCTGGGGTGACCTAGGCCCCACAACCCTCGGTTAAAAAGACCTTCGGCATGGCGGAGGCCTGCCATTCCCTAGGCTGACAAACACTCCTGGCCTGGTTCTGTTTCTTAAGATAACTAGTATGGAGACTTCAGTGACTAATTACTACCATGGGGAAATACCCTAAGCAAGTTTTTCTCCTTTTTCAGATTTTTATCACTTCGTCACTACATCTTTTTTTTTAAATTATTTTTATTTAAACACCGTGATTACCAATATAATTGTAGTTGTATGATTACAGTCATGTAAAGAACACCCCTCTTCACCAGTGCAGGATTCCCACCACCAATTTCCCAAATCTACCTACTCCCCACCCCACCCAAACCTGTACTCGAGACAGGCCTTCTTTTTCCCTCATTCATTCACATTGTTATGATAGTTTTCAGTGTAGTTATTTCTCTAACTGCACTCATCACTCTATGTGGTGAGCTTCATGTCATTAGCTGTACCTACATGGGAGGATGGGGGGAAGTAAGGGTTGGGACTGAGGCAGTAAAATATTAGAAATGAGCTTTGTAGGGCAGTATCAAGGTCCCAATACAAGATGGATATTATGGATATATAGAATATATGCACACAACACTACCAATATGAAAACAAAGAGAAAAAATTTCCACTGACTGTCCCAACATAAACCAGTGCTGGAACAGTCTGCCCTCCTCCCAGAGTGCATTCCCAGTAGTGTAGGGAGAGATAGGAGAAAGCCTGTTGACCCCTATAGAGTCCACCTGGACCGGTGCCCAGGGAAAGACTGAAGTCCAGGGTAGAAAAACCCTATACCTGGCAAGAGCTGGTCTGCAGAATCAAGGAGGAAATCGGAAGTCAAATGTCTGCCTGCCCTCCTCCCCATGCACCTCCCCCTTGGAGTACGGAGGGAGGGGGGAACCTGAGGACCACCAAGAGTCCACCTGAACCCACTTCTGACCATCTGAGCTGGCACCCAGGGAAGGCCTGGAGTCAGGAGAAAAAGACAAGGACGGCTGGGGGCCTGCCAAGCCTCCCAGCACTCCCCAGGCTAGGGAGAAAGGCTCTGGTATGGGGACTCCCCAAACCCCATACCTGGCAAGAGCTGGTCTCCAGAATCAAAGAGGAAACCGAAAGCCAGATGTCTGCCCACCCTCCTCCCCATGTACCTCCCCCCTGCAGTACGGAGGGAGGGGGAACCTGAGGACCACTAAGAGTCCACCTGAGCCCACTTCTGGCCATCTGAGCTGGCATCCAGGGAAGGCCTGGAGTCAGGGGAAAAAGACAAGGACGGCTGGGGGCCTGCCAAGCCTCCCAGCACTCCCCAGGCTAAGGAGAAAGGCTCTGGTATGGGGATTCCCCAAACACCATACCTGGCAAAAGCTGGTCTCCAGAATCAAAGTGGAAACCGAAAGCCAGATGTCTGCCCGCCCTCCTCCCCATGCACCTCCCCCCTGGAGTACGGAGGGAGAGGGGAACCTGAGGACCACTAAGAGTCCACCTGAACTCACTTCTGGCCATCTGAGCTGGCACCCAGGGAAGGCCTGGAGTCAGGGGGAAAAGACAAGGACGGCTGGGGGCCTGCCAAGCCTCCCAGCACTCCCCAGGCTAGGGAGAAAGGCTCTGGTATGGGACCTCCCCAAACCCCATACCTGGGGAGGGCTGGTCTCCAGAATCAAAGAGGAAACCGGAAGCCAGATGTCTGCCCGCCCTCCTCCCCATGCACCTCCCCCCTGGATCGTAACTACTTCTTAGCTTAACTGTTCTTACCAGCTTTTCAAATGTGAGATTTATTCTTTCAATCCATCTCTTCTATGAACACTATATGTAGTGAAGTTCTTCTTTTTCTCAGAAAATTTTTTATATTTTTTAATTTAAAGGGCCATGATTTACAGTTATTGGTAGATAATCATTAGGCATAAAATATTCCAACATCAGTACCACCATCAGTGTCACTTTTCCTCCACAAGTGTTCCCATGGTACTTCCCTATCCCCTTGATGGGCATTATTTAAAAAGTGGAGTATAGACTTCTTAAACTCTATTTTAGGAAAAGTAGCAAATTCATGATCTGAAAATGACTAGCTGTCTGGCTAAGGGAGAGTTTCACAGTGCTGGTCTCAAAACAGAGTGAGACGACACATGTCCTTTGCCAGTGCAGTGTGTGCAGACACTAGAGAATATTCTTTTCCATTTCCAAAAACAAAGCATTAGATTGTTGAAGCATCAAATTCATGCACATCCCCAAAACTCTCTACATATTTACCTGTTCCCAGCTAAATTCTGGAAGAGAGTACACACACACTGTCTTCTGCTATTAAAGGGAGGGAAACAATATATAACTCGGTGGTTTGCTCTGAAAAAAATGCACAAGAAAGTGACAACCTGGTTCCAAAAAGTTTCAAATCTAGTCTCGACATTATAGTAGCTTTAATTTCCCAACACTGTCCTACCTCTCTAAACTCAGAAGTGATAAGGAGGGTATCTTATATTGGGAGGCACATATTTTTCTGTTTGAAGTCAAACTGTATTAAGTTTCAAACATAGCTAATAGTTCTCAGAGTTTGTTTGGATATCTTATAGCCAAATGGCTCTATTTGTTGGCTCCACCTGCTCATCAAACATGCCTTGTACTCTGGATTCTTTTACTTTGCATTCTTGTTCTCTAGATTTCTCTAGGGATGGGGAGGAGAAATTCTCATAATCTGTCACAAGTATAAGAAAGTCTTTCTGTCATTTGTAAAGGAGCTTCCCATTAGTTCATGTGCATTTTCATGCTTAATTTCTAAAATATCAGAGGTTTATTTCTCAAATACTGTGCCTTTCTATTCTGATTTTTTGTGTAACCTTATGGAAGTCAGTTAACATTTACAAGCCATGATTGTCTCACTTGAAAAAGAATTTCGTAAGCAGGCAAGATGATACCAAGTCCCCATTTTTTCAAGCTTGAATTTACTCATTTTTTGTGTTGTTCCTCAGTATAGATGAACTGTTGGAGTAACCAGGTTTTACCCTATTCAACATAATTCTGTTTTGCTTTTAACCTGCCTCTGGATAACATCTGTCAGTTTCCCCAGAAATTCTGCATATGGTGCAGAAGTGGCCTGAAAGATTTTTGTAAAACTGCCCCTATTTTCTGCATTTGTGTCAATCTTCTCCCAACCACACAATGCAGTCTCCCCTACCAGTTTCAGGGGTAGTTCCCTACCAGCACAGGGCAAAGTCACATGTGTGTGTGGAGGGGGGTTCCCAAGAAAGCTCCTTCCCTTATCGAAAGTTCATAAGCAGCTGAACTCCTGCAACCATCTTTCCAGAATGACCAAGGCTATTAAGCTTCATCAGAAAACCACATATTCCAATGCATCAATTGGGAAGAACTCAGGCAGGTCTTAATAACAGTATTAAAGACCTAAAAAGTCCAACACTCACCTTCATTCCAGGTGGTAAGAAGTTTAACACAAAACAAAACAAAACAAAAAAACAAACAAAAAAAACCAGACCATACAGCGAATGCACCTTTTTTAAAATTAACTGAGTGATTCCATGTTTAAATCCACATAGGTTTGAGTTTGGTTGTTTTCCTGAAGGGAAGGAGTCGGTTCTAGATATGTGCTTATCTTGCACTCTCTAAACTCTCTATAGAGTTACAGTGGAGAAAGAGTGTGTGTATGTGGGATAATATTATGGATCTGCTTTTGGACTCAGTGTCCAAGGGGACCATTACTGTCTCATTTTTGTCATTTATTTTATCTGGTGTATTAATCTCAGCAGCTGGCAAATCCTCTAGCCTAGCACAAGTGGAGAGTGGTGAGTTATTGGCCTTGAGGCTTTGGCTTGAGCATGTGTCACTACTGGGAATGCACTTTTATTTTCCAAAGTTGGAGGCATTTTGGAAAGCTTGTCCTGGGCATCCCACATTGCATAGTACATATAAATTGTGATGCCTACTAGGATGAATACAAGAATGACCAATATGGAAATTACTACTTCAGTATATTTTATATTGATTGCTGGAATAAAGAATTTAGCAATCTATGAAAAAAGAAAAGCCAGGGTTCCTTGAGCCAAAGCAAAGCCACTGTCATAATTTTGAACCAAGTAGGGACTAGAATCTTTATTCAAGGTAGAATTATCCACTACGTAACTATGAAATCAAACCCAGGGAACATATCACCAGTTGTAGAGGAGGACCTACACTGGGCACCAAGTGTAATAGAAGCCTTGTGCTATAATCCTGAGGAATTGGAGAATGTGGGTCTGGAAGCAAAACTGACAAAGCAAAAAAGTAACAAAGTTGAAGAGATAAAACAGGAAGGAACTGGACTTAAAACTCATGGTATTGGACATTAACTATCCAACCCTGAACCTGGATCCCAACCTTAGAACTGACACAGTTCCCTACAACAGCACCAGGAATCAAACTCCCCCAGGGAGTCCCTAATATAGCTCTGGCACCAATTTAAGCCAGGCTAGGTTGATATGACTATGACAGGAAACAGCAACAACTTGATCTAAGAACAGATTGCCCTATCTCATCACCTAATGTTGAGATGAAATCAGAAGATGCTATATCCTTTGATCTGTGCAAAAACCAATATCATTAATTACAGAAGACTGACTTTGACAACTGCAACTGAGCAAAGGTTCTGGAACCATAAGGAAAGACTTTATCCTAGGCTTCATCCTAGGATCTGTACATAAACCAAGATCACTAATTACAGAAGACTGAGTACAACAACTGTGGTGGAGTGGAACTTCTGGAGCCATTAAGAAAGACTCTATCCTAGACTTTGTCCTAGGATATGCACAAAAACCAAGATCTCTAATGATAGAGGACTGACTTTGACAACCACAACTGAGCATAGCATTTCCTGGCACCATAAAAAGACCTTGGGGTTTGACAATGAACATGTCTGGAGCCTGTTTGACAGTATGCTTCAAGGGTGGAGAAACCCTGGATCTCTTAGGCCAAGGGAATTTACTTTCTAATTTCCCCAATACTTACTTTACTTATGCAAAAACAAAAACAAAACAAACAAAAACACCACCCCTTCCTTTTTATATTTGTTGTTATGTTTTTTGTTGTTTTGTTGTTGTTGTTGTTGCTTGCTTTGGTTAGGTTTGGTCTTTTTCTTTCATTCTTCTTTTACATTTATATTTTACCTTCTAGACAGGGGCTCCTCCTAGATATTTCCCTTCCTTCCTTCCTTCCTTCCTTCCTTCCTTCCTTCCTTCCTTCCTTCCTTCCTTCCTTCCTTCCTTCCTTCCTTCCTTCCTTCCTTCTAGCTTTCCTTTCCTTCTTTTCTTTCCTCCTTTTCTTTTTTCTTTTCTTTTTTCCTTTTCTTTCTTTCTTCCCTTCTTCCTTCCCTTCTTCCTTCCTTCCTTCCTCTTCCTTCCTTCCTTCCTTCCTTCCTTCCTCTTCCTTCCTTCCTTCCTTCCTCTTCCTTCCTTCCTTCCTTCCTTCCTACCTTCCTTCCTTCCTTCCTTCCTTCCTTCCTTCCTTCCTTCCTTCCTTTCTTCCTTCCTTCCTTCCTTCCTTCCTTCCTTCCTTCCTTCCTTCCTTCCTCTCTCTCTCTCTCTCTTTCTTTCTTTCTTTCTTTCTTTCTTTCTTTCTTTCTTTCTTTCTTTCTTTCTTTCTTTCTTTCTTTCTTTCTTTCTTTCTTTCTTTCTTTCTTTCTTTCTTTCTTTCTTTTTCTTTCTTTCTTTCTCTTTCTTTCTTCTTTCTTTTTTTCTTTCTTTCCTTCTTTCTTTCCTTCTTTCTCTTCTTTCCTTCTTTCTTCCTTTCTTTCCTTCTTTCTTCTTTCCTTCTTTCTTCTTTCTTTCTTTCTTTCTTTCTTTCTTTCTTTCTTTCTTTCTTTCTTTCTTTCTTTCTTTCTTTCTTTCTTTCTTTCTTTCTTTCTTTCTTTCTTTCTTTCTTTCTTTCTTTCTTTCTTTCTTTCTTTCTTTCTTTCTTTCTTTCTTTCTTTCTTTTCTTTCTTTTTTCTTTCTTTTCTTCCAACAGAATCATAGAACTTGAATCATTTTGTTCTGCCATATAAATTGAGAAAACAAGTGGATGGTACCAGGGGCAAACAATGTCAAAATATGATCAGACCTAAATACCCAACCCAAACTCAATGACAATAGAATCAAGGGACCCACTCTACAATAAGCTATACACAAAAGAGACCTGTTACACTAACAGTCCAGGTAGCAAAGTATGGGATTAGGAGATGCATCCTGGGAACAGGTGTGAAGGGAGGACAACACTGGTGGTGGGAATAACCCTAATTCACTGTCACTATGTACCTAAACTGTGAAAAACTTATAATGTACTTATAACTGTGAAGATTTTCATTCACAATGGTCACACTACATTTCAGAGTCCCAAATATGACAGTAGCATCTCCATCTGGTAGAAGAAAAACACATCTCTTAGATGAAATTTTTCTAGATAATTAATAGCAGGGGTAGAGGTGCACAACATAGGAAGAACTAGAACAGCATTATTCTTAGGAGAAGGTGATTGTAGCCAACAGAAGTAACCTTTGTTCTTCTTAGTCTCTACCTAATACTGTCTTGCTCTCACACTTCCTTTTTTTCATTTGTGGCAATGTAGTACATGAAACTCACACACAAAAGCAACAGTTTGTGTGGAGATGACTATAAAAAACCTGCCTTCTCTCTTTCCCAATCCCTCTTACATAAGAAACTGAAATAAAGATTCTTTTGCTTCTGGTTCAGCAATGTCTTAAGTTTCTAGGAAGGCTCTCAGGTTTAATTTAACCCTTTCATCTACACACTTTATGGATTGTGCTTATTTTGCCTATTAGCAGTTGTCTCCACACAAATTCTCTTCCTTATTTCCAGTTGTTCTGATTCCTTTCAAAGTTTTCCAGGTACCTCTGATGGGGAAAGCTTGCGCTGTAAAAGATATCACCATATGCACATGATTCTTATTTCTTTCCAAGTGGTCTCTTCATGAAAAATACAAAACTGCATCTTTCCAAATTTTGCTGTTTTGCTTGTTTCTGCCTCATTAACAGAATGATTCGCCTTGTCATTGGTAATTTCTAGCCAGTCTGCCACTCTTTATCAAATTTCCGAGGGACTTTCTGAATAAATTGCAGTAATTTAATTTAATCTCTCCTTTCCAATCAGATGAAGCAGATGGCTGACCCTGGGCATCAAATGATGAAACAGGGGTCCTATATAGCTCCATAAATCAAAATTTAGTGCTTCTCTTATGCAAGGTTGTGGTGCAAAGAATAAAATCTTAATGAATGTGATGGGAACTTCTACTACTTCTCAACACCATGTTCTTTCGCTGTCAGCATTGTCACTTGTTCAACAATTTCCTATAATAAGAAACCAATAGTTAAGATTTCTTATTCAAACTCTTCTGTGTGGTGGAGTTTATATGATCCTTTCAATTTATTTATTGCTTTACAACCATCATGACTCTATCATAATTCAGTTATTTAAGTAAATCTTTGGGAATTTGTTTTTGTAAAAGCTCTTACACTATTTCAATATGATATTGAAAATAGATTAATCCATGAGAGATAGAACAATGAATAATAACAGCCCAAGGTCTGAATATTTTATGTCATATTTCATGAATGCAGTATAAAGCACTTCATCTAATCCTCACTCATATGTTGTATAGGTATGTCTTCTATTTTAAGAACAAAGTAACCAATGCTTAAAGGGAATTCAATAGTTTTTACAAGCTCATTAAGTGCTAAATTAGAATGCATTACCAAATTGGTTTGCTTCTAGAGTCCATGCTCTCAAACTGTTGACTGACCTCTGTGAAGATCTAGGGTAGAGATCTTGTTTTCCCCAAAGTTCCAAAGTATATTCTTACTTTGTATTCATCTCCTGCCTATTCCATTAACAAATTATTGACTTGCTCAGAATTTTGTTCTTCATGT
This sequence comes from Suncus etruscus, assembly GCF_024139225.1. Lineage (NCBI taxonomy): Eukaryota > Metazoa > Chordata > Mammalia > Eulipotyphla > Soricidae > Suncus > Suncus etruscus. Next base: position 41,219,673 of record NC_064861.1, read on the forward strand.
AGAGGGTTAAGAAGAAATGAATCACATGATTAAGTGCATTGTGCCAGTCTTAGAGCAGAGTTCATTTCTCTAGAGAGAACTGAATATGAACACTTGACTCATATTAAAAATATTTATATCTATAGTAGCTGCCAAAGATCTCATTTGTAGCTCATTTTATCATAAAGAATGAATGGGTTTTGCTTTCAGAGAAGCTAGTTGTTTCCTCTCCAAGATTAATGTTTTATTAAATCATGAATTTATTTAAATTTTTCCTCAGATAGGGAGTTACTACCAGTTTGGCAAGTCTAGAGGAGAGAAAGAACTGAGAAGCATTGCGATTAAATAGAGGGCTGGCTGAGAAACTACATTTCCCCCCTCTTTTTATTTAAACACAATAGTTACAAAGCTGTCTATGATTTGGTTTCAGTCTTACAATGTACATCACCCTTAGCCAGTGCACATTTTCCTCCACCAATACCACCAATATTCCCTCCCACCCTCTCCACTGCCTGCCTCTGGGGTAGGCATTTTACTCCTCTATCTGTCCCTTTCTCATCCTTTCCCCCATTTTAGAAATTATGGTTTGCAAAGGGAAGAGAAACAACACAAAGCCTGACTACACATTATATCATAAAGAAACCAGCAACAGCAGAAACAACAGCGTAGAGAGAACAGGTATGTAATTATCATTTTACTACAAAGGCCCATAATAATTTACTAGGGATCTTATACAGGATTACCGGTAAAGATTAAGACGGAAAATTACTGAGTCCAACGGAAACATCTCAGAACATTATGTTTGAATGCATCAATCTTACCACATTTAAAATAACCTCTCAGTTTTTCTGTCCATAGGGTTCCTGGATACGAAGGGTGAACATCCTATGGTGGTACCCCGGTGCTCAGTCACACAAGGCAGCATACTCTGCTTGAATCATGAAAATGGCCAGATAAATCTCTTTAACATACACTTTGTCTCTAGATTATGCCTTCTTTTAGGACCTGAAGCACATGACCACTGATCACCGAAGCAACAACCGTGACCTACAGATTTTTACCACAGGGCCTAAGCATCGACCATGTTCAACCAAACTAACATGCACTTGCTTTCATACCCTCCCTTCTCATTACTTCGTATTTTTGTTGTTGTTGTTGTTTGATTGTTGGTTTGGTTTGGTTTTTCCAATTCTCTCTTCTTGTCTCCCTCTTCTTCCACCTTCTCCTCCTCACTATCATCAATTTAATCTATGTCAAATAAAAACCACATGGTTACCTCCTCTATAGGAAAGGAACGCTGACATATAGGGTGCTGTGGACAATACCGCAAAGAGTAAACACCTATATACATAGACCTCACTAATACAGTGGTCAGTACTCGAGACACAAAAGCTATACATATCCAAAAGTTGATCTATTAGTTTCCTTTCTTTACAAGTATTATACTTACCTATCTTTCTGTACTCAATGTACCTCTTGCCCTCCTCACCTCTCTACATTAATATACACCTAAGCTAACTTCTATATGTTTATATGTGAGCAGGAGCACACAGAGATAAGAATCCTCCTTAAGGGACAAACCTAAACCACAAACAACCCATACATATACCCTATATAACCCCTCCCATATACTATTCCCTCTCCCTCCTCCAGAAATCTGACTATCCCTTTACCCCTCAATCCCATTCCTGATATCCCCACCACATTATAACTCTTCACCCTCAGTTCTTAATCCATTAGGCATCAAGACCGACCTCCTATCCCAATGAGCCAGTACCCACTACCCAAGTGAAGAGACACCAATCAAACTCTCATCTCATTCCCTGCAAGAAAATACAACCAAGACCCCAACTGGCCCATGCAGTGTGGCCCTCCTAATCACCTCTCCCTAATGTGGATTGTGGCTTGATACCGGAACTAGCCCCAAAGAACCCCCCACTGCAAGAACTCTACCCAACACCTCCCTGCCTGGACCCCACATCTCACAAGGAAATCTCAAAAGACAATGGGGAGGCCTATACTTTCATCATAAGTATAGACCTATATAACACTACCTCTTATCCTTTTTCTCCCCAAATGTAATCTCCTGTATCACTTTCTCTCTTTTTCTTTGTTTTTTTTTTTTTTTCTTTTTTATTCTTGTTCGTTTTTTTTATTGCTTGCTTGTTTTGTTTTGTTTTCATTTTTGTTTTTTGATTTGACTTGTTTTTGCTTCTTTTGGGTCAATACTGGCGGCACTTGGAGGGTGGTCCTGGCTCTATGCTCGGAGAAGCCCCTGGTGGGCACGGGGGACCATATGGGATGCCGGGATCTGAGGCACCATCCTTCTGCAGGAAGGATAGACGCTTTGTCTCCATGCTATCTCTCCAGGCCCCACTTTATTCCTTTAACTACATCTTTTATTCAATCTTTTTTTTTAAAGAAACTTTTTATTTTTTATATATGTGTGAGCATATATATTCTTAGTTTTTGTCGGGTGTCTGTTTTCTTCTCTCTCCACCCCCAAATCCACCAAAATTTAATGTAGCACCATTTCTTCCTGCAAAGACATTTTAAACAAAGGGGAAATTTTATGGGTAAAAACAAGCTCTTATCTGCTAGGGATAAGAACTCATACTTGTTTACAACACAGGGACATCTCCTACCCTGAACGTATGTCATGTGGAAACAACTTAGATTCTAGGGAACTAGACACCAATCATCCAGCCTTGACTCCTGGATCCCAGACATAGAAACGACAGAGTTCTCCGCAAGCTCCAGGAGCCAAATACCCTCCAGGGCATTCATAATGCTGCTCTGACGCCAACATGCGCCAGCTCTAAATTGATAACCTGACAACGAGGAAATGGGAACAACTTGATCTAAGAACAAATTTTCCTTCCTCATCAGCCAATGATAAGACAAAATCAGGAAACATGTAATCCTTTGATCTGTGCAAAAGCCAAGATCGCTATATACAGATGACTGGTTGTTACAACCAGGAATGGACAGTAGGCATCCAGGGACCAACAACAGCAGCAGCAGCAGCAGCAGCAGCAGCAGCAGCAGCAGCAGCAGCAGCAGCAGCAGCAGCAGCAGCAGCAGCAGCAGTAAAAAGCTCTAGCCTAGCTTTTGGTCTACGATCTGTTCAACAAACAAGATCTCCAATTCCAGAGGTCGGACTGAGACAACCGCAACTGAAAGGGTCATCTGGAAACATAATGAAAGACTTTATCCCAGACTCCATCCTAGGATCAACATAATGACCAAGACCACCAACTACAGAAGATGGATTAAAACGACACTGAAGAAGCAGAACTGCTAGAACCACAAAGAAAGACTTCATCATAAGCTCCATTACTTGAGCTGCACAGTCACCAAGATCTCTAGATACAGAGGTTTGTTTTTTACCATCCAAGACGAAGCAGACGTCTTCCATAAACCACGAAAGCACTGAGGGCATAGTAAATGATCATGCAAAGAGTATATAGTTAATCCCATTACAGTGTACTACAGGGGTGTATCTTTTAGGCCAAGGGAATTCCCTCTATAATATCCCCAATAGTTACTGTGCCTATGCAGGGAGAAAAAGAAAAGGAGAAAAAAGCACAAAACAATTATTTTTCCACATATTTATTTATCGATTGATTTTTTTGACGTCTTTATTTTGGTGTAGAGATTGAAGTTGATGTCTTCAATATTATTTTATTTTACTTTATTCTATCTTATCTTTCTCTTTCTTTTTGCAGTCCGGCATGATTTGATTTCAGAACCGAGACTATTGTGTGGTGCTTGTCTTTATTGCTGTAGTGCTCACTGGATATTTAACTTGATATTTCTTTCTGTATTGTTGTGGTGTTTCAATTACCTTTTTCCCATCCTCTCTCAAACTGAGGTTGAAAGCCACTAGAAGGACTCCACCCATTTTCAGCATATAGACTTTTTTTTATTATTTTTTATTTTTTTTTCTTATTTTGTATCCCCAATCTATTGCTTTTCTTTCTTTCAAACAAAACCACATAACTCGATTTATCTAGCTCCACCTCTTAAATAGAGGGAAAAACAAGGGAGGGTACCAGGACTAAACAGATATATGATCACTAATAGTAAGCTATACAAAGAGGGGGACCACCTACTCTAGCAGCCCTGGGGGACGATGGGGCAGGTACATGGGTTGCAGAAAGGGACCTGGGATGGGGGAGAACAAATTTGGTGATGGGTATTCCCCTGATTCAATGTTAACATGTACCTAAAATACTACTGTGAAAGATATGTAAGCCATTATGATCAAAATAAAAATTAAAAAAAAAGAAATTATGGTTTGTACTATTGTTAATGAAGGAGTATCATGCTATCACTTTACAACTGTCTGCACCAAAAGTCTTCTCCAGTGTGATCAGTTCAAATTATCATTATTTTAGTGGTCCTTTCTCTACCTTAACTTTCTACTACTGTTCTACTAGTGTGGCAAACTCTACCATGGGCTGGTCCACCTGGCCTCATCTCTATTGTCTCTAGATATTATCATACTATTTTTTCTTATATCCTACAAATGAGTCAGATTATTTAATGTCTGTAATTCTCCTCTTACTCATTTTACTCAGCATAATACTCTCTATATATACCCATGTCTAAGAAATTTCATGACATTATTTTTTCTAAAAGTTGTGAAATATCCTATTCTGTAGATGTACCAAAGTTTCTATGTCCACTCATCTGTTCTTGAACATTTAGGTAGTTTTTAGATTCTAATTATTGTAAATAGTGTTGCAATTAACATAAAAATGCAGAAGGCCTATTTTTGTATTCCCAGGGTATATCCCTAAGAGTGGTATTGCTGAATTTTATAGGAACTCAATTTCTATTTTTGAGGTATATTCAATTTATTTTTTCAAAAGAGGATGAACTAGTTTTCATTCCAACCAGCAGTGAATGAGAGTTGCTTTCTCACTGCATCCACACCAGCACTGCTTGTTTTGTCTTTTGGGGGAATGTGTGCCAGTTTTTGTGGTGTGAGATGATATCTCATTGATGTTTTGATTTGCTTCTCCCTGATAATTAGTGATGTGGAATATATTTCATGTTCCTTTCACTATCTGTATTTCTTCCTAGGAAAATATCTGTTTATTTCTTATCCACATTTATGTATGGGATAGGTATTTTATTTTGCTATGCCCTACAAGTACATTGTATATATTAGATGTTTACCATTTATAAGATGGTTCTTGGGTGAATAGTTTCTTCCATTCTGTGGGTCGTTTTGGTATCTAAAATGTATAGTCACCATTTCTTTTGAGATGCAGAGCTTCTCAGAGTCCAATTTTGTTTAACTTGATTGGCCACTGATGTTTCTTCCTTAAAGATGACTTTAGTTTCAATGTTATGGAATATCCTGCCTATATTTTTTCTCTATGTATCTTATGGGTTCAGGACAGATATCAAGGTATTTAATCTATTTTATTTTATTTTGATCATTTTGTATGGTATAAAGGAGACATCTAGGTTCACTTTTATGCATGTATTTTACCAGTTTTCCCAACATCATTTGTTGACAAAGCTCTCCTTGCTCCACTTTGTATTTCTTGCCCCTTTATCAAAGACTAATTGATTGTATACCTTCAGGTCTGTCCATAATATTTCTGATACATTGATCTGAAAAACTGTATTCAAGTACCATGCTGTTTTAAGGACTCTTGCTTTATAGTACAGTTTAATGTGGGAAAATGATTACATGCATCTTCTCTCTTCCAAAAATTTCTTTAGCTATTTGTGGATGTTTATTGCCCTATATAATTTTAGGAGTGTTTGCTCCATTGAAAAATGTCACGAGTATTATTTTAGAGATTGCATTAAATCTGTACAATGTTTGGAGAAGTACTGGCATTTTAATGATGTTAATTCTCCAATTCATGAGCAGGTTATGTTTCCATTTCTTGAATGTAAACATTCTTTTATTTTTCTTCTAAGAATAAAACATTTCTTCGGGGCCAGAGAGATAGCATGGAGGTAAGGCGTTTGCCTTTCATGCAGAAGGACCTTGGGTGGTTCAAATTCCAGCATCCCATATGGTCTCCCGTGCCTGCCAGGAGCGATTTCTGAGTGTAGAGCCAGGAGTAACACCTGAATGCTGCCAGGTGTGACCCAACAACCAAAAAACAAACAAACAAAAACAAAAACCCATTTCTTCTATTTCTTGAAGCAGTGTTTTTATATTTTTTTAGTTGACCTCAAGGTATTTGATTTTCTGAGGCACAATTTTGAATGGGATTATTTTTTATATCTCTTCTATTTTATTATTTGTGTATGAAAAGGATTTATATTTGTGTATTAAAATAAATTTTTGCACATTAATGTTGTTTATTGAAGAATTTTGGTCTACTTTAGAATTTTCAAGATACAATATCATGTCATCTGCAGACAGCGAGAGCTTGATTTTTTTTTTTTCTGTACCTATCTGGATGCACTTGATATCTTTTGCTTGCCTAATTGCTATAGCAAGTACTTCTAGTACTATATTGATTAGAAATGGAGAGAGGGAGTAACCTTGTCTTGTGCCAGATTTTAAAGGAAATGCTTTTAGTTTTTCCCCATTGAATATAATGTTTTCCATGAACTTGAGGTAATGTCTTTGACTATATTGAGGAAAGTTCCTTCAATTCCCATTTTATTGAGAGGTTTTATTATAAATGAGTGCTGGATCTTTGTATTGTGATACTAAATATCAACACCAAACAAAGGTGTTCTCTCAACTTTCTTTTTCTTCTTTTGGTATGTAAAAGCCCACTGGAATTACAGGACCTTCCCCTAACCTAGTGGATTTGGTTCTGGAGAATAAAGAGTGAGAATTCCTGGCTTGGAGCAGGTGCATAGGCAAAACATGGTAGAGAGAAAGCATATGGCAGAGAGAGGCTAGGAAGCAAAAAGCAGGTTGACTCTAGTTAATGTTTTGTTTGGTTTGGTATTATTTTTCTACTGCTACCCTGCTTCATCAAACCCATCTGCCTAAGGGGTTAGAAACATGTTGCCTGGAGTAATCTCACCAATCATGTTTAATTTATTTTACAGATCTTGTTAAATGCTTACTCATATGCTATCACCATATGATTTTCTTTTTAATTGATATTCTATAATATATTGATTGACTTGCATATGTTACTAGATTATTGCATATATTATTAAATTATTGCATGTCTGGAATGAATCCTACTTGGTCATGATGACCTTTTTTGATGAATTGTTGTACTCTATTTGCTAGTATTTTGTTGAGAATCTTTGCATCTGTGTTTATCAAGGATATTGGCCTATACATCTCATTTTAGCGGTTTCTGTCTGAATTTGATATTAGGGTGATGTTGGTTTCATAGAAACTATTTGGGAGTATTCCTATTTCTTCAATTTTTTTTGGATGAACCAGAAAAAGTTTGATAGTAGTTTCTCTTTAAAGGTTTGATAGAATTTATCTGAGAATCTGTCTGACCTGGGCTTTTGTTTTTAGAAAGTCTTTTAATTACTATTTCAATTTCATCAATTGTGATATGTCTCTTTAAGTATTCCAGATCATATTGGCTCAAACTAGGGAGGCTATAAAAGTCCAAAAATTTGACTATTTCTTCTCAAAAGCAAGTTTTTTTTTTTTTGGTTTGTGGGAAATATTTCTAAAAGTACTCTCAGAATTTTTGTGGCCACATTTTTCTTTTTATTTCTGATTCTGTTTCAAATCTTGCTAATGTTTTATTAATCTTTTTTCCCCCAAAGAATCAACTCTTTTTTTCATCGATTATTTTGGTATCTAGTTCATTAGTTTCTGCTCTAATTTTTATTATTTTTTTTTATCTGCCCACCTTCACCTCATTTTGTTGATACTTTCCCAATTTATTAAGCTGTGGCATTAAGTTATCTAGGTAGTACTTTATTCCTTCTTGACAAATGATTCCAAAGCTATAAATTTTCCTCTTAATACAATTTTAGCTATGGATCACAAGTTCTGAAAATTCATGCCTTCATTCTCATTTGTTCTCAGAAATCTTTTGATATCCTCTCAAATTTTATATCTGACTTACTAGTTGTTCAGTAGTGACTTTAATTTCCAGGTCTTAAATTTGTTTTTTCATTTCTGTTTATAATTAACTTCTATGTTCATTGCATCATTGTCTGAGATGATAGTTAATATTATTTCTATCCTCTTATTTTTTTTTTTTTGGTTTTTGGGCCACACCCGGTGACGCTCAGGGGTTACTCCTGGCTATGCGCTCAGAAGTTGCTCCTGGCTTGGGGGACCATATGGGACGCCGGGGAATCGAACCGCGGTCCGTCTCCTAGGCTAGCGCAGGTAAGGCAGGCACCTTACCTCCAGCGCCACCACCCGGCCCCTCTATCCTCTTATTTTATGAAGGTATATTTTATGGCCCCACATGTGTTCTATCTTAGAGATTATTCCATAGCCATTGGAAAAGAATGTGTATTCAGCTAAGATTAAAAGTCCGGGCTCCCTGTATGTGACACAAGGCGGAGAAAATCCGCGAAAGTACATCGGCCCAGTGGGGCCCAACTGTGAAAAACTGTGAGTGTGACCTGTCTATGTCTGTCTACTGTCCTCTTGCGTAAAACTCTTGCGAGTGGGGCAAAAAGAGGCTCCAGCGGAACACGGCCGTATAGCGAAGCATAGCGGCCATGCACTATTTCAAAGAACTCCATTGCAACAAGAAGGAAAAATCACACTAAGAACGGCGCTATATCACAGAAGCAAACATTTCTCTCCGGACTGTCTTCTCTGTTGCATGCTCGGGCCTAAGATTTGACCCAGTGTGAGGCTTCATCCACGGAGGACTCCCCTCCCTTAGAGGCAAGTCAGCCCATCCAGAAAGGGAGGAGCCAGAGGAGTGTGCTACCTGCATCATATAGACAATGAATACCACCACAACACGTAGAAAAACCCACAATACAAGTGTGACAATGGGGAAACAACGCAGGCCAGCATCAGACATAGAGAATGAAGATGACAATTCTGAGGACCAGATAATGACCAACCAACTACTCAACCTCTCAGATAAGGACTTTAGACTAGCAATATGTAAGATGCTCAACGGACTCCAAGAAACCATGGATCGAGTTGAACAGAACACTAATAAGAACCAAGAAAATATGAAGACAGAAATCACAAAACTCCAAACTGAAATAACATGTCAACTAACAGGACTGAAAAAGTCAGTAATCGAAGTGAATGACAAAATGGATAAGCTCTGGGACAGGGTATCAGAAGCTGAGAATAGACTTGGTGCTGTGGAAGATGAGATACATAACAATTCCATACAGCAGGAGAGATTGGACAAAAAACTTAAAGCAAATGAGCAGACAATGGAAAAATTAGTCAAAGAATGGGAACAGATGAAAATAGAAGTCTATGATAAGATCAATAGAAACAACTTAAGAATCATGGAAGTCCCAGAGACCCAGGAAGAAAATTTCCAGGAAGAATCAACGGTCAAGAACATCATTAAAGAGAAACTTCCAGAGCTAAAGAATATATGTGATCAAATCCTGCATGCCTGAAGAGTACCAACCAAAAGAGACCCCAGAAAAACCACCCCAAGGCACATACTAGTCACAATGACAAATCCCACAGATAGAGACAGAATTCTGAAAACAGCAAGATCAAAAGGGGAAATGACGTTCAAGCAAGCTTCCCTGAGATTTACAGCAGACCTGTCACCAGAAATACTCAATGCCAGAAAGTAGTGGTGGGATATTGTGACAAGACTGAATGAAATGAATGCTTCACCCAGAATACTATACCCAGCAAAACTCACTTTCCGGTTTGATGGAAGAATACATGGTTTCACAGACAAAAAACAGCTCAGAAACTTTACAGACACAAAACCAGTCTTAAGAGAAAAACTGCAAGACCTAATCTAAGACAAGACTACCCAAAAGACACACCAAATTTTGAAATAAAGATGGCGTTAAATCCCAGGACAATTCTTTCTCTCAACGTCAATGGACTAAATGCACCAGTTAAGAGACACAGAGTGGCTAAATGAATCAAAAAACTCAATCCAACCTTCTGCTGCCTACAAGTAACGCACCTGAATAGTCAGAACAAACATAGACTCAAAATAAAAGGCTGGAAAAAAATTATCCAAGCAAACAACACCCATAAAAAAGCTGGAGTGGCCATACTAATATCAGATAATGCAAACTTTATACTCAGGAAGGTTGTAAGGGACAAAGATGGATATTTTATATTAATCAAGGGGTACGTAGAGCAGGAAGAATTCACTCTCCTAAACATATATGCACCGAATGAGGGGCCAGCAAAATATTTAATACAACTGTTGACAAATCTGAAAAATAATATCAACAACAACACAATAATTGTGGGGGACCTTAACACGGCTTTGTCAACACTGGATAGGTCAACCAGACTGAAACCCAACAAGAATATACTAGACCTGAGGAGAGAAATGGAAGAAAGAGGCCTAGTGGATATATATAGGACACTCCATCCCCAGAAACCTGGATACACATTCTTCTCCAATGTACATGGGACATTCTCCAGGATAGACTACATGCTGACACATAAAACATACCTCCATAAGATCAAGAGGATAGAAATTTTGCAGACTACCTTCGCTGACCACAAGGCTCTGAAATTATTTGTGAACTCCAAAGGGACTCAGAAGAAACACTTTAACACCTGGAAGTTAAACAGCCTCATGCTCAATAACAAGTGGGTCCGAGATGAAATCAAGGAGGAAATCAAAAGGTTCCTGGAAACAAATGACAATAAAGACACAAACTATCAGAACTTATGGGACACAGCAAAAGCAGTACTGAGAGGAAAATTTATAGCTTTGCAAGCACACATCAGGAAGGAAGAAGGAGCTTACCTGAGTAGCTTAATGACACAGCTAATAGAACTAGAAAATGCTCAACAAAAGGACCCAAGAATAGGAAGACAGAAGGAAATAACAAAGCTGAGAGCAGAAATCAACGAAGTGGAAACTCAAAAAACAATCCGAAAGATCAACGAAAGCAGAAGTTGGTTCTTTGAAAAAATAAACAAGATTGATAGACCACTGGCAAACCTAACAAAGAAAGAGAGAGAGAGAAACTTGATAACTCGTATCAGGAATGAAAAAGGAGAGATCACTACTGATATGACAGAGATTCAAAGGGTAATCAGAAACTACTTTGAAATACTCTACGCCACTAAAAATGAGAACCTGGAAGAAATGGATAAATTCTTGGACTCTTATAATCTTCCACGGTTGAAGGAAGAGGATGTAGCATATCTAAACACCCCCATCACCATTGATGAAATTAAAACAGTAATCAAATGTCTGCCGAAAAACAAAAGCCCAGGTCCAGATGGATTCACTAATGAATTCTATCAAACTTTCCAAGAGGAACTATTGCCAATCTTGGCAAGACTCTTTCATGAAATTGAACAAACAGAAACACTTCCAAATAGCTTTTATGAAGCCAACATCACCTTGATACCTAAACCAGACAGAAACGCTACCAAAAAAGAAAATTACAGACCAATATCACTGATGAATGCAGATGCAAAGATCCTCAACAAAATCCTGGCAAATAGGATTCAATGCCTCGTTAAAAAGATCATCCACTACGATCAAGTAGGTTTCATCCCAGGAATGCAAGGCTGGTTTAACATCCATAAATCTATCAACATAATACACAACATCAATAACAAGAAAAATAAAAACCACATAATCATATCAATAGATGCAGAGAAAGCATTTGATAAGGTCCAACACCCATTCTTGATCAAAACTCTCAGCAAGATGGGAATGGAGGGAACCTTTCTCAATATAGTGAAGGCCATCTACCACAAGCCAGTGGCAAATATTATCCTCAATGAAGAAAAACTGAAAGCCTTCCCTCTAAATTCTGGCACAAGACAAGGCTGTCCTCTCTCACCACTCCTATTCAACATAGCACTGGAAGTACTTGCTATAGCGATTACGCAAGAAAAGGATATCAAGGGAATCCAGATAGGAAAGGAAGAAGTCAAGCTCTCACTGTTTGCAGATGACATGATACTCTACTTAGAAAACCCTAAAGACTCTATCAAAAAGCTTCTAGAAACAATAGATTCATATAGCAAGGTGGCAGGCTCCAAAATTAACACACAAAAATCAATGGCCTTTCTATACACCAATAGTAATAAGGAAGAAATGGACATTAAGAAAACAACCCCATTCACAATAGTGCCACACAAACTCAAATATCTTGGAATCAACTAGACTAAATATGTGAAGGACCTATACAAAGAAAACTATAAAACTCTGCTCCAAGAAATAAGAGAGGACACACAGAAATGGAAACGCATACCCTGCTCATGGATTGGCAGGATTAACATCATCAAAATGTCAATACTCCCCAAGGCATTTTACAGATTTAATGCCATCCCTCTAAAGATACCCATGACATTCTTCAAAGAAGTGGATCAGACACTTTTGAAATTCATTTGGAACAATAAACACCCTCGAATAGCTAAAGCAATCATTGGGAAAAAGAATATGGGAGGAATTACTTTCCCCAACTTTAAACTGTACTACAAAGCAACAGTTATCAAAACAGCATGGTATTGGAATAAGGACAGGCCCTTCGATCAGTGGAATAGGCTTGAATACTCAGAAAATGTTCCCCAGACATACCATCACCTAATTTTTGATAAAGGAGCAGGAAATCCTAAATGGAGCAGGGAAAGCCTCTTCAACAAGTGGTGTTGGCACAATTGGATAGCCACTTGCAAAAAATTGAACTTAGACCCCCAGCTAACATCATGTACGAAGGTAAAATCCAAATGGATTAAAGACCTCGATATCAGCCCCAAAACCATAAGATATATAGAACAGCACATAGGCAAAACACTCCAGGACATTACAGGCATCTTCAAGGAGGAAACTGCACTCTCCAAGCAAGTGAAAGCAGAGATTAACAGATGGGAATATATTAAGCTGAGAAGCTTCTGCACCTCAAAGGAAATAGTGCCCAGGATACAAGAGCCACCCACTGAGTGGGAGAAACTATTCACCCAATACCCATCAGACAAGGGGCTAATCTCCAAAATATACAAGGCACTGACAGAACTTTACAAGAAAAAAACATCTAACCCCATCAAAAAATGGGGAGAAGAAATGAACAGACACTTTGACAAAGAAGAAATACACATGACCAAAAGACACATGAAAAAATGTTCCACATCACTAATCATCAGGGAGATGCAAATCAAAACAACGATGAGATACCACCTCACACCCCAGAGAATGGCACACATCACAAAGAATGAGAATAAACAGTGTTGGCGGGGATGTGGAGAGAAAGGAACTCTTATCCACTGCTGGTGGGAATGCCGTCTAGTTCAACCTTTATGGAAAGCTATATGGAGATTCCTCCAAAAACTGGAAATCGAGCTCCCATACGATCCAGCTATACCACTCCTAGGAATATACCCTAGGAACACAAAAATATAATACAAAAACCCCTTCCTTACACCTATATTCATTGAAGCACTATTTACTATAGCAAGACTCTGTAAACAACCTAGATGCCCTTCAACAGACAAATGGCTAAAGAAACTGTGGTACATATACACAATGGAATATTATGCAGCTGTCAGGAGAGATGAAGTCATGAAATTTTCCTATACATGGATGTACACGGAATCTATTATGCTGAGTGAAATAAGTCAGAGAGAGAGAGAAAAACGCAGAATGGTCTCACTCATCTATGAGTTTTAAGAAATTTGAAAGATACCCTTGTAATAATAATTTTCAGATACAAAAGAGAAAAGAGCTGGAAGTTCCAGCTCACCTCAGGAAGCTCACCACAAAGAGTGATGAGTTTAGTTAAGGAAATAACTACATTTTGAACTGTCCTAATAATGAGAATATATGAGGAAAATGGAGAGCCTCTCTAGAGTACAGGCGGGGGTCGGGTGTGGCGACAGGAGACTTGGGACATTGGTGATGGGAATGTTGCACTGGTGATGGGTGGTGTTCTTTACATGACTGAAACCCAAACACAATCACGTATGTCATTAAGGTGTTTAAATAAATTACAAAAAAAGATTAAAAGTCCAATATATGTCTACTAAGCCAATCTCTTATATTTCTTCTTTCAAGGACAGTATATGTTTGTTAAATTTTAGTCGGGTTGATCTTTCAAGAGGTGAAAAAGAAATGTAGAAATCACGCATTACTATTGTTTTACTCTTGATGTCTTTGTTCAAATGTATTAGCAGTCATTTCAAGTATTTTATTAGCCCCTCATTGGGTAAATATATATATTTAGGAGTATAATTTTTTCCTAATATTCATATCCCTTGATTATTTAGTAAAGTCTCCCCCCCCCGACCATCTGTGAGCCAAGCTTGCCCTGGTCTTCAAACCTAGCTCCTCTTGGTAGAGACTACCTGCCTATGCCCACCACCTTTATCATTGTCACTAGCTCCTCTGATTGTTTGCTCATTGGCTGATGTGTTCATCTAGGGGTCACCCAGGAAAGGGGGGGCCTTTCATCCCCTGTGGCATAGTATGACCTAAGTGCAGTGTCTCTTGCCTGAGCCCAGACTCAGGAATAGGCAGGAAGCATGCTGGCCCTCTTTATGCTGGCAATTTATTAACAACAAATAAACCAATTAAATGGAGATTATTAAAGATTTTATTTTACATGAAAAAAGACTCTTGTAACTTTATAAGTCTGAAATCAATGTCATCTGATATTAGTATAATCATCCCAGCCTTTTAAAGCAAGTTGTTTGCTTGAAGGAATGGCCTCCTACTTTGACTTTGAGTCTCTGTTAGCTCTGACCATTCAAATATATTTCTAGCAGCAGCAAAATGTTGGATTCAATTTTCTGATTCATTTTTCCACTCTTTACTTCTTCATTTGTGCCGTTAGTCCATTGATGTTAAAAGAGATTACTGACATAAGGTTTAGTTTCATCATATTATAGGTTTGTTGTATTTGTGTGGACTGTCTTTCCTTAAAAAGTAGACCCTTCACATGGAGCCCTGCCTTGCTTAGTTGTACTTCATTAGGGAGCTATATTCCCTAATGACCATATCCTGTCCTGAAGATAGACCTGAACTTTACTCCATAGTTCTCAGCCCTAAGTGTGGGACTAAATCAGTGCACCTATCACTGCATCACTATGACTAGGTTTTTATCTAGCAATCTCCCTAGGAACTTCAATTTGGTGATTACTGTTTTGTCTCCAAGAGTTTCCCATCCCATCACTAGGCTCAGGAGTTTCAGAGTTTTCATGCTCAGGGGTTTGTTGGGGACCAGCTGCTCTTGGCATCTCCATGCTCCCCAGCGCTGCTGCTGCAGATCACTATTTCAGGGACTATTTCCTGTGGAATTAGGAGTACAGAAATCTGGCTTATTTGCTACAGCAAATACTCTTTAACTTCCCCAATAATCTTGTATTCTCTGCTGTTGGAGCTGAACAGGAAATGAAACACTGTTTTATTTTTACTTCAATCTATATGCAAGAATATTGAATGCTTAGTTGCTAGAACCTATTGAAATCCTGGAGTTTTCTCCTTTACTTGGTATGTCCTCCTAGTTTTCTAAAAGCTTGTAACAAGAAAGGCTCATAAAATCATGCTGTGTAATTATATGATTGGTGTACTTTAATTAAGGCAGCACACTTCAGGTTGGCCATAGAGTGACTAGGCAGTTGTCTTTTGGCTCAAAATCCATAAAGAGGCTCATTTTAATAACCCACAAGGTGAAATTGCTATCTGTAGTCTGGCTGTGCTGTTAAGACTATGGGATCACATTTGTATGTTGAAAACTAGTGAGTACAGCCTCTGAAAGACCACCCCTTAATCTATCTAGCTCTGTGTGGGTTGCATTTTAATGAATGATGATAACCAGTTTCCTCACAATGCAGGAAATATAAAATGTTTTAAATGATCTCTTGATAAATTTTAAATCAGTTTGGTTTCCTTCCAGCCATCTCAGCTATCTTCTCTAGTCAGACAGTTTGTGCCTTGTTGAATATTTAACTAATTTTACTACTAGATTAGTCAAAGCATAATTCTGGAAGAAAGAACATATACAACATGTTCCTAGTATATAAAAATTACCTTAGATTACATGTCATGTTAGAAAATGTGTAATAAGTGTGTTAAAAACCAAATGTACAAAGGTAAAGTTCCTTTCGTTTTAAAAAGTAAAAGCTTAGACAACTGGGGAATATAGATAATTATATGTGCATGGCTAGGGTGGAAGCAAGTGTTATTTCTATCGTGGTTATAGTTATGCATCCATCTCATATCCTATAGAAAACTTTCTAAGAATTGGTATTCATAGAAATGATTGAAAATGCTTTGTTGTACATTCCTGCTTTGCATATCTGAGTTGCCTTTGTGTCACTGGTAACTTTCAGAAATATTCCTTTCATTGGGAACTTATACCCTGGGGCATCTTGCTCCAGATATTATGAAGAAATCACAACAGTTATCTACCATGAAGCCATCTATGCACTTCTGAGACTATTAGGATATAGAGACTATGTGATAAGGCAAATATAGCATTATTATAATAAGTATGTATTTGCATGGACATAGAGACTTATCTAGGACATACTTCCAATAGATAATATACTAAGCAGGTTTATTATATGTTTTGCTGTGGATATGTAGAGAGATGATATACAAGACTCTCAATATCACTAATTATTAGGAATAAAATGCAAATCAAACCCATGGAAGATATGGCCTATTTAAGAATTGTTAGGGTGACTTATCAAAAATACAAAAGATAATAAGTGTTGGTTTGAATATGTGAAAAAGGAATCTATTTCCCTCTGTGGATGTGCAGGACAGTTAGTGTAACCAGTATGAAAATGGTATAGAAGTTTTTCAAAAAGTTAAAAATAGATCAACTGTATAATTCAGAAACCTCATTTGTGTGTATTTATCCAATAAAAATAAAATCATTTCTATCAAAGAGATATCTGTACTTCCTGGTCATTACAGCATTATTTATAATTATCTATATAAGCAATGAAAATAACAATCCACAGAAAATTAATTTAAAAATTATGTGTATACATTGAAATATTTTTTAGTCTTTAAAAAGGAGGAAATCTACCATTAACAATAACATATATGAAGCTGGAGTAGTCCAGGACCTCCCTCTCAGAAATTCTGGCATTTGGGCCCTTGGATACTAGATTGACATTGGATAGCTATAATGCATGTCTTTTCCTGCAAGTCAGAGATCCCTTCCCTATCACTGTATCTTTGTGCTGCTAAGTCTATCCCCTTTCTTCCCTACATTCCTTTGGTAGCTGTGTCCTTGAATTGTAAAAAGAAGGGGAGGACATTACAGCTGTGCCCACAGATTGGATCATTTCTTGGGTTCATATGAATATTTTTTTTAGTTCACAGAGAGCTCTCTGCCTCACACCTATGAAGGCACACCTCCTGCAGTGAACCCACAGACTTGTAATAGTTCTGGCAATCTGGAGGGTCTTCATGCAAATAACAACTAACTTCCAGAACCATCCACCTACCCCATAAGGCAAAAACTCACAAGGCTGAGCATATTGCAGAATATTTATTTATCAATAAATATTCATTGTTTATTTATTTATTTATTTTATGAACAAGAAGAGACTAGTAAGACACTGAATTCTGAAAACAGAGTCAGAAATAAGTGATGAGCACCACTGTTTCCAATTGGTTATCACTAAGAATTTGTTAGAGGCCAAAGAAGAACAAGCCCATGGTGCACACTGAATGATAATTTTAAAAATACCATTTGACTTTAATTTTTAAAAAAATTTTAGGGGTTAGGCCCTGGGACAGGGCATTTTCTTTTTATGTGGCCAACTTGCGATTGATCCCTAGGACACTACATGGTCCCCTGAGAACCACTAAGAGTGATCTTGAGAGCAGAGTTAGGAGTACCAAGTACTAGCAGGTGTGGCCTCCAAATAATAAGGTAATGAATATTAGAACTAAAAAAGCTATTAAAAGAATTATTTTCTGAATATTTCTTTTCCTTAGAAAGTTTGCAAATGACAATGTTGAGATGTTTCAGGAATTAATTACAACTTTTATAAGATGCATAAAAAATACCTGAAAACAATGTTACATCACAATTTCCAAGAGATAGGGCTGGAGAGGTAGCACAAGTGGTAAGGCATCTGCCTTGCACACGCTAGCCTAGGACGGACCAAGCTTCAATCCCCTGGCATCCAATATGGTCCCTCCAGCTAAGAATAATTTCTGAGCTCCTGGAGTAACCCTTGAGAGTCACCAGGTGTGGCCCAAACCACCCCCAAATCCAAGAGGTGTGGTTTAAATGATAATTCATACGAAGTATTATAAATTCTTAGAAATACATGGTTTTCTTAATGCTGTAGGGAATAATTCCCAAGCCCTGTACCAGGATTAACTCCAAGCATTATTAAATATAACTCCAAAATCAACTAAAGTAAAATAATGACATAGGTTTGAGCCAAAAGAATTTATTATTATTCAGTACATGTTTCATTGTTCTTATTTAAATTTGACCTTAAAATTAAGAGGATCAGGGCAAGGCAAAATAAATAAAGAAGGCCGTTTAAGGACAGATGCACTGTCCTGCAGTGTTAATATTATTCACTTTTCTTCTAGCTATACTCCCCCAAAAGTTTCTTGAAACTCTCTGTTTCCAGAGAGAAAAAATGAAGGAAAAAGAAAGAGGGGATAATGCCCAAGTCAGGAAAGTGACCACTCTTAGAAATCACTATAAGACTTGCACTAAGGGGCTGAAGCAAAAACATAGTGATAGGGTGTTTGCCTTATACTTGGCCAATCGGGGACTAAGCTAGGTTTGGTCCCTGACATCCCATGTGGTCCCCCGAGCCTGAGATATTTCTGAGCACAGAGTCAGAAGTGACCCCTGAGCACCAAAACAAAACAAAAAACAAAGAAACAAAACAAAAAAACCCAATAACAACCAAGGAATTGAGGGTCAGTAATATTAGAAAAAAATATAAAAGTAGTAGAAGTGGTGATAGAATTAGAACGTGGCATATAAATGAGTCATCTAATGCTGACTATTAGGGACAACTCCTGAATATATACCACCTCCAACTAGCTGGAGCCATTATAAATGTCCTTGACCCAGGAACATAGCAGTAATAGAACTTGTCATTCTTTCTTTCCATGATCTTTTCTTGCTTAGTTTAACTGTTTTATGGTTATTTCTTTGGATTCCACCTTAGAAGTTGAACTTGCAATTGTTTATGCTAAATGACAGTTGGGTATAGTACCAACTAATTCCAAAACAAGCCAAATATTTACAAAATTAATTGTTCTTTTAGCTGATTATTTTTTACAGGGATTGTTATAAAAGTATCTATGGTCAGTTATGAGTCACAAGATGACTGCGGCTATTGCCTAGGCTTTATTGAATGTAGGGAATAGCTATTTGTTAGTTTCTTCAAGTTCATTTGAATCAATTGCTCACATTCAGTAGCAAGATTCAAAAAGAGAAGAAGCAAATATCAAAGTCACTTGATGTTTAGACTCATAAGTAGCACAATGTCACTGGTCATTCTACTGGTCAAAAGAACTCATGGTTTTCCAAAAAAGGTTTAGCCATTCAACATTCACACCAGCAGTGAATGAGGGTCCTCTGATACCCACATCCATGCCAACATTTTTTGTTATTGTTCTTTTTGATGTATGTCAGGCTCTGTGTTGTGATATCCCATTACTATTATCTCTTATGATCAGGAAAACAAAAATCAAAACAATAAGATATAATCTCATGCAAGTGTATGGTTCCTCTCCTCAGGAAGCATAAACCATTACTCTATTTTTTGAATCTGCCTTTGTCTGACGATTCCTTTTTTAAAATTAAAATAATCATTAATTACAAAGTTATAAACTCATTCACAATTAAGTTTTATGTTCAATCAACAATGCATTCTACAGTATCTACTTGACTATAGTAATATCTCAATTTTATTCTCACCCTATCTTGCCTCTACAACAACCACTTTTTCCCTTCATCATTGTCTTTGTGTTTCCTTCTCTAAAACTACCCCCCCCCCCCGCCCCCCCCCCCCCCCCCGCAAGCTTCCTAGGCCAGTTTCTCATGCTCCTTGTTTCTTTTGCCCTTGGGTATTTGTTATTTCTCTACTATGTTTAAGTATTGCTTAAAGACTTTTTTATGAACCTATTGGTCATCTGTAGTCTCTTTGAAGAATGAAGTGGGAGTTTTAGGGGGTTCATTGAGATAATGGTAGAGGTAAGATGATACAATAGATGGTGCAGTGTTGAAAATTTGTTTGCATGGAAACTTATCAACAGTATTATTAAATCACAGCTTCAAAAATATTGTTAACATATTTTATTTGCAGATTACCTTAATGATAATATTTTATATGTATACACACAATTAAACTTGTAGCTTTAGAATGTAGAAATTCAGGATAAGAGTGCAAAATTAGGTATCAGAATTATATCTTTTATACTTTTATTTTAGATACTCATTCTCTCTGGGTTCAGTTTTGATCATTCTATTATTATTGCTTTCTCCTTATTTGGCTACACGTGTAAGGTTTAAGATTCTCATAAGATTTAGCACGTGGCTAGCTCTGTGTTTGGAATATTTGTACTAGATAATTGAATACTTTTAGCTTTGAAGTTTATTTTTCTAAGGCATTTATGCTCAAGATTTCTTTGCGTCTTTTGAGAAAAACCTGCTTTAGGACTTCCATATAAAAATGTTAAAGTTATGTTCTACCTCTCTCATCATATCCTCTGAAATTATATGTGAGCCTTTTATCTGCAATTATCTGTGAAATCTGTGTAAGTCTAATGGCTCCCGACTTTATAATACCAACACATAGACCAAGAAATAGGTGGGATCTGAGTTCTTTCTGGGTCAATAATTTGGGAAGCAATGGGGAGTGATAAATCCTGTGGTGGACCAGTAGTTTTTGATATTTGTTTCATGTCAAAAATGTCTAGCACTTAAAATATTACCTCTCTGCATTAATTAAAACAGAATTTCTGGCATAAGAACTGATATGCTAGTATTTTTAAGTTCCTTGAGTAATTTCAACATGTAACCCAATTTATGAGCCAATGAGTTAAGCCAGGTCTTTTCAGTTTAAAAAAAAAAACTAATGACCTACAAACCTTGTTAAAATGTTGAATTATCAATCTCAGCTGGGCCTCAGAGACTCAATTTCAGTGAATTCCTAAATGGTGCAGTACTGTTTGTTTATTTTCTACAACAAATAAATAGCAAAACTCTATGGTGGATATTTCAAGAATTTCAGGGTTTTTTTTTTCAGGACTTTGGGGGGAGAGGCACAGTCTATTGTGTATTTTAAACACATATTGGATCAACATTTTAAATTTAAGAGATTTCTTATTAAAATTTATGTTTCTTAATTTTCTTGAATACAATAAAGAAACTATGATGTGAGGTTAGCAGAAATTTTATATTGACTCTTGTAAAATAAGGATGGCCCAGTAAAGGGTGGGTGCGTATGACTCTTCAAGGGAAATTCTGCACATCTTTACCTGCACTTGTTTAAGAATAAAACAAATGGAGCATGAATTGGCAGATCTATATATAACAAATAAGTGACTTTCATGCTCAGCAAAAACCATAGAGGCAAAACCCAAGTAATTAATTAAAAAAGGCAAAGAAGAGAAGAATTCTTTAAAGTTTATTTATATCACTAAGGATCCTATATCAGAACTAAGAAACTCCCTATGATAATAAGCAGCCATGTTTACAGTGACTTCCTCATCTTCTGACTCTCTCAGCCTGTGGATCTGTATGGCAGGCTCCTACCATGCAACTAGTTCACCCTAGGGAAGTAAACATGCTTAGATATTGCTCTGTAGAAAAGACATTTTGTTTTGCACATCAGTGTGTGGAACATGAGTTTATAGAAGGTTAAATTATTTATGGAAGATTAGATTAAGGATAGAATATTTGCTAAAGATAATAATTCCAAGCACATATGAAATTTACCTACTAATAGACACAACAGGACAGACACTAGCATCCTGCTATATTTTTTATCATCTTGAATTTATCATTGGAATTTATGACTCTGGTTTTTGTCTTTGATCACTTCTCAATGAGTTTCCAAGTCATTGAGAGGCTATGACAAAATCTCTATGAAGGCCACAGAAAAATTAGTCTTCCAATGGTGGTATTGGGGAACATGGAATATTTCACTTGGAGAGGTCCAGGCACTGATGGGAAAAACATGCAGATATTTTGAATGTGCAGTTAAAAGACATCTCACCTTAAGAAAATCTTCTGACTACAGACATTATTTTCAAAGTCGTTCAGGATACAGTCTAGATGGAGAATTTCTATGAATAAATGCATGCTGTGTAGTCTGATGTAAGGCCTCAGACAAGGGGCAAATGCCTTCATTTTACTTCTGGAAATTTTCATGGTCCAGCTGAGGCAGGCCCTAAATTTCTTCATTGATATGGTAATCAACTGTGCTCTAGGTTCTCTGGGCATGCAGTCTGGTGGTATCTTCTTATTTTACACACTTTACCCAAGCTGCATTGGCCTGGTTCTCTGTTTCCTTAGGAGCAGGATGTCTTCTGGGCATTGACCTTTAACCACTGATGTTACTAAATACCTATTATGACTATTGTTTAATCTGGAGGCTGTCTCCTAGGTAGATTTTGGGTGCGGGGAGTTGAGGAATCAAGATAGAGAACTATGTAATAATGTATATATACAGATAGACAGAAATATGTTTTTAAATTATGCCAAAGCTATTTAACAGAACAGTAAAGTAGGGGGGTTTATTATAAAAATGTTAGGGCAAGAGGCATGGAGATAGTTTCCAAGGTCAGACACAAAGCATGCCCCAGGCCTAAATTTATCTCCTAGGACTGCATGTATCCTTTCCCCACCCACTACGCCCACCCACTTCTCAGTACCACCAGGGTAGCCTTGGAGGTCCCTGACATCTTCATGGTTTGCAGGATTCATCTACATACATTCTTGGGGTCTCCAACTTAACTGCTGAACTGGTTGGCTGACTTCTGTTTCCTGGAAGTGGTTTCTCAGAGCCCTTCAGCACAGCTTTTCCAAAAAAAATGTAAGGATAAGTTCATGTATATATGATGCAACTTGGTTTTAGTTAGGAATGAATCAGGACCATAAATGTACCTTAGAAAGATTTTCTCTTTACCTTCGTGTTGGTCCCTCTTTGTACATTTTCATCATTTATGTCCATGCTTCCTCTGTTTTTCAGGGTTTTTTCATGAAAGACATAGTCTCAGGAAACATCTAAATTTACATGCTCAGAATCTTGTTCTGTAGTTTCAATCTGTATGTTTAGGAAGAAACTGACTGACTCCGCTTGGCGGGCTAAAGGAAAATTTGGAGTTTCATCTATTACACTGAGGAAATTTACTCTCTTAAACAGTAGTTGATCTCTCCCACGCATAGTGGAAGAACAAATGCTCTGGAACTTGAGTGACCTCAGTTCAGCTCAGAGGACAAATTATATGCTGTCTCACACATGAGGTATTTTTGATCTTTAGAAAAGGAGCATCTGTCCAATTTCAGACTCAATTGTTTCTCAATTGGCTTCATAATTTCTGAAGGGCAAAGAGGAACAGCCTCACTGATTTCTTCCTCTCTAAAATAAAATGCAAAATGTGGACATTACAAAGTTGCTTTGTAACTTTTCTGTCACTACAGGCAAACCTTTGTTTTCTACAAGCAAATCTTTGCATTGTAAGTGTGATTGAATGGCTGTAATTAATTAAATAATCCACAAAACTATCTCTGGATTCAAAACCAAATGAATGCAGACAAGGATACAGAGATGCTGGTGAGTTAAATAGGTAAAATGTGAAAACAGGAAAAGAAAAATGTTAATAAGCCAGGTTATTGAGAAATCTGAAAAGTGGTTCATAAAAGTGTTCATTTACTCCCATATGATGGGATCTGGGATAATCTGTAAAACATTTAGCCCTGATTGTTTTAAGGAGAAGAGATAAAATGTTTAATATGTAGCACCCTGGAGTGTGCCTTTTCCCCGAATTTTAAATGATAATTCTAATAAAACACCTATAATGTGCAGGCGATCAAGTCATTCAATTTTCCATCAGAGAACACAGTTGAGAACAATGGCACAGACGTTGTGTATTCAAATGATGAAGTGAGAGCAGCTTTGAGGATAAGAGGACCTAAAGTGTTCAATATGAGACTATAAAAATATTTCTACCTGGTCCTAGAACGCACCTGCCTGATTTTTACTAAGATGTTTCATAACATGTAGAACCAAATGCTTTGTTGACCTCATAATTAAAAATATTTCTTGTTTGTTTGTTTTTGGTTCACACACAGCAGTGCTCAGGGGTTACTCCTGGCTCTGCACTCAGAAGTCGTTTCTGGCAGGCTCGGGAGACCATATGGAATACTGGGGATAAAACCCAGGTCCTTCCCTGGTCAGCCACTTGCAAGGCAAATTCCCTACCACTGTGCTATCACTCTGGCTCCAAAATATCTCTTAGGAAAGTTTCTTAAGATGTGAATAATACATGATTGTACTTAACATACAATAATTCCCTGAGATCATCTACAAATCATAGAATATTGCCTTTATTCCAAGTGGTTTGATGGTTGATAAGAAAATACTCATCAATATATAGAAAAAAAACATTGCAGCAGTTTGTCATCAAAAAGTCTTTAGCTAAGATGATGAGAGGTCATGATTTTTTTCCTCTGGTTCTGCTAAGTCTATTGGAAAGAAAAACAGTACTTTCTCTGAAATAATCTTAGGCAATGAGTGACTAGGCATAAAAAGGAAAACAAATTTACAATGAAACTTTTTCCTGTTTCTTTTTACTTTCTCTCTTATAGCGATAAAAAGAAGCACCTTAAAACTACAAAAGAAACCAGCGTAAAGCATTGTAAAAATCCAACGTGACTTGTTGGTAAAGACTGCAATCCTGCAAAGCCAATCAGTAGTAACCCCTTAAATAATCGGTCAGAAATGGAGTTCAGAGTGAAAATACTGACAATGTTCAACAAGCTCAAAGAAACAATGGCACATACTGCCAATGTATCATAGCAGAAGGATATTATAGCAGAAATGAGAAAATAACAAAATGTCAGACTGAAAACTTGGTAAGCAAAATGAAAAATTTGGAAGGCCTTACCAGCAGAATAACAGCTGCTGAGATTGAATCAGTGAGCTTGAAGAGGAAGTGCAAAAAACCACAAGAAAGAGAAAAAAAATAATTGTACTCCCCAAACTGCCCCAAATTTGCCCCCCCCCCACAAGATAGTCTGGTCCAGGCTGATGGCTCTTGGCAATCTCAGAAAGGAGGGGGCAGATTCTTCATTCTGTATAAACAATAGCAGTCAAACACCATCCCTCACATCCTCTGAAAGAAAGTGCCCAGATCCATGGCTGGACCTTATTAAGCATCAACATTTAATATTTAATTATTTAAACACTTAGTTAAGTTTAAACATATTAAATTTCACCTAATTTGCCTCAGATATATAAATCCTGAGCCACATGACTGCAAGTATCTCTACAGCACCTCAATATCTTGTAGTGTCACCCACATACTATAAAAAGCAGACAAAATTAAAAAAGGAAGTTACATACAAAAGAGCATCCTTAAAACTGACAGCAGGTTTACCAAAGGACACTGTCGAGGCCCAAAGACAGTGGTGGTACATATATAGTGAAAATATTCAGTGAAATGAATGCCTCACCAAGAGTTCTTTACCCAGTCAGATTCTCTTTCAGATCTGAAGGAACAAAACATGTCTTTACAGACAAACAACAGCTCAAAAATTTCATAGACTTGAAACTTCTTTGAACAGAACTAAAGAACAGAAGAACTATAGTCAAGATGAATACCACGAACACACCAAACTTCTCTACAAAGATGACACAAAACTCATGACATGCCAGGAACCTAAACCAGAACCTTCCGTATTTATTTAGTTTGATACATTGTGCTTTTATGTCCAGTCACTCAAAATTATTTCCTAATTCTCTTTGTGATGTTTTTGTTTCCCTTTTTTTAATTTGATATGTAGGTCAATTCTACATTTATTGCTTCTTGCATATTCTTGTTTGGTGAATATATATTGTTTATAATTGTTATATCTTACATATCGACTGACCCTTTTGTCATAAAATGTCTCCAGTAATAATTTATGTCCTTTTGCATGTATGAGGCCCCAGGTTCATTCCCCGGCATCTCCACTCTCTTCCCAGAGAGATAGCACAGCGGCATTTGCCTTGCAAGCAGCCGATCCAGGACCAAAGGTGGTTAGTTCGAATCCCGGTGTCCCATATGGTTTCCCGTGCCTGCCAGGAGCTATTTCTGAGCAGACAGCCAGGAGTAACCCCTGAGCACCGCCAAAAAAAAAAAAAAACCAAAAAAAAAAAATTTATGTCTTAAAAATTATTTAAAAAATGGGGCTGGAGTGATAGCACAGAGAGTAAGGTGTTTGCCTGCATGTAGCCAATGTGGGTTCGATTCCCAGCATCTCATATGTTCCCCCAAGCCTGCCAGGAGTAATTTCTGAGTGCAAAATCAGTGGTAACTCTTGAATGCCAACTTGTATGACCCAAATGCCAAAAAGTATTTAAAAATGTTATTATGGCCATTCCTTATATCCTTGTTATTGTTTTCAAAGTGTGATTTTCATAGTTACTTTTAACTTGCTTGTATCTTAAAATGTTAATTTTTGTTGCTAAGGACCATTATATATAATAATATATATTAATCATATATTAAGCCCATTAATGCTCTGTTAATACTTACATTTATTTTATGTTTACAGACATTAGTATATGATTTAAATGGTATGTTTTAGGTTATAATTCAATGCTTCCTTATTTTGCAGCTCAGATTATTCTAACTTTAGTCATTAGATCCTGTTTGAGTTGATTCCAATCTTTCTTGTGAATGGACACTTAAGAGAAATGTTGAAATACTGTGGTTCACAATACTATTCAAGTGGTTTATTCCAGCACCACACCTATTGCCAGTATTTCCTCTCCATATCCTAAGGATCCTAAGCCTCCTCTTTTCCAAATTCTTATACCAAGCCCCAACCAAACTTAAATATGTGGATCAGTTCCCCCATTATCTTGCCTTTGACCTTTGTTGCTACCTATCAAGAAGTGTTAATCCGAAGCCAGAGCGATAGCGCAAGTGGTAAGGCATGTCTGCCTTGCCGGCGCTAGCCGAAAATGGACAGTGGTTCGATCCTCTGGCATCCCATATGGTCCCTTAAGCCAGGAGCAATTTCTGAGCACATAGCCAGGAGTAACTCCTGAGCGTTACCGGGTGTGGCCCAGAAACCAAAAACCAAAAAAAAGAGGTATTAATTCTAGGAATATGAGGATGGTTCAATGTACACAAATAAATTAATGCAATACATTGTATCATCAAAAAAGATAAAATCCTGGGCTGGCGAGGTGGCGCTAGAGGTAAGGTATCTGCCTTGCAAGCGCTAGACAAGGAAGGACCGCGGTTTGATCCCCCCTGCGTCCCATATGGTCCTCCCAAGCCAGGGGCGATTTCTGAGCGCTTATCCAGGAGTAACCCCTGAGCATCAAACGAGTGTTGCCCAAAAAACCAAAAAAAAAAAAAAAAAAAAAGATAAATCCATATAGTCATATTAACTATATGAAGCAGAGAAAATTTTAATAAGATCCAACATCAATTCATGATAAAAAAAAAACCTTCAAAAACTAGGCAAATAAAAGACATACACACAAATAGAAACAATGACCATCTATAAAAGATCCACAGCCAAAACTCATGCTCAGGGGTAAAATAAATAAAAACTTTTATCCTGCAATCAGGACAAAAAAAATTGCACATTGTCACATGTTTATTCAACATGTTTTGGAGGTCCTTGGCACAGCAATTACACAAGAAAGAGAAAAAAAATTATTGTTATTATTTATTTATTTTGCTTTTTATGTTACACCCTGTGACACTCAGGAGTTACTCCTGGCTATGTGCTTAGAAATCGCTCCTGGCTTGGGGGACCATATGGGATGCCGGGAGATAGAACCACTGTTCATCCTAGGCTAGCACTGGCAAGGCAGACGCCTTACTGTGCCACTGCTCCGCCCCTTTTTATTTATTTATTTATTTATTTATTTATTTATTTATTTATTTATTTATTTTTGTGGGTTCCTTTCAATAGCTCAGTTTGTTTTTAACCCTTATATTGCTAGCAAATGAAGAAAGGAAGATTTGGTTATTGACTCAACAAAGAACTTAAATGTCTCACCTCTAAATAGCGTCATTCTGCTGTCTGAAGGAGTTCCCCACATTTTTGATCAATGTACAATCTATTAGAGTCTATCAGCTTATTCATAGTGTTAATCTCCATCCATAGTAATATTTTTATTTTTTGTTTTTATTTTATTTAAAGAAACTGAATCATGTAGTTGTCATAGTTGATCATAATCCATTTGTTTCCAGATAAGTGAAAGCAAAGTTGTTGACATAAATAAAAAGATAAAGGAAAAAAATACTGCAAGAAAAGTACAGTAACAATACATTTCTAAAAATTATTGCTCTAAAATAAAGTCATTAATAAATGGCAGATGGTTTAATAATCTCTTTTTATTTGTTTTTTGTTTGTTTCTTTAGTAAGTTCTTGGTATTAGCTATTCATTTTGTTAATTTGGTATGTTACAGTTATATTTTTATCTTTATTTATACAATTTTATTAAAACATGATTGTAGTTGAGTTTCAGTCATATAAAAATCACCCCCCTTCACCACTGCAACAGTCCCATCACCAATGCCCCAATTCTCCTACCTCCCTACACCCCCGTACCGCCTGTATTAGAGACAGGCTTTCTACTTCTCTCATTTATTCACATTGTTATGTTAGTTGTGAGTGTAGTTATTTCTCTAATTGCACTCACCACTCTTTGTGGTGAGCTTCATATTGTGAGCTGGACCTTCCAGCCCTCATCTCTATTGGCTCTAAGAATTAATACAAAAATGTCTTTTATTTTTCTTAAAACCCATAGATGAGTGATACTATTCTGTGTCTATCTCTTTCCCTCTGGCTTATTTCACTCAGCATAATAGAGTCCATGGACATCCATGTATAGGAAAATTTCATGACTTCTTCTCTCCTGATGGCTGCATAATATTCCATTCTGTGTGTATATACCACATTTTCTTTAGCCATTCACCTGTTGAAGGGCATCTTGGTTGTTTCCAGAGTCTGGCTATTGTAAATAGTGCTGCGATGAATATAGATGTGGGCAAGGAGTTTAGAATTGTATTTTTGTGTTCCTAGAGTATATCCCTACAAGTGGTATAGCATGATTATATGGGAGTACAATTTCCAGTTTATAGAGGAATCTTCATATTGTTTTCCATAAAGGCTGGACTAGACGACATTCCCACCAGCAGTGAATGAGAGTTCCTTTCTCTCCACATTTTCTCCAGCACAGATTGTTCTTGTTCTTTTTGATATGTGCCAGTCTCTGTGGTGTGAGATGATACATCATTGCTGTTTTGATTTACATCTCCCTGAAGATTAATGATGTGGAGCAGTTTTATGTGTCTTTTGGTCATTTGTATTTCTTCTTTGACAAAGTGTCTGTTCATTCCTTCTCCCCATTTTTTGATGGGATTAGATCTGTTTTTCTTGTAAAGTTCTGCCGTGCCCTGTATTACTGGATATTAGCCCCTTATCTTATGGGTATTGGGTGAATAATTTCTCCCATTCAGTGGGTGGCTCTGGTGTCCTAGACATTATTTCCTTTGAGGTGTGGAAGACTCTCAGCTTAATATATTCCCATCTGTTTATCTCTGCTTCCACTTGTTTGGAGAGTCCTGTTTCCTTCTTGAAGATGCCTTTAGTCTCAATGTAATGGAGAGTTTTAACTATGTGTTGCTCTATATCCCTTTTGGTTTCAGGTCTGATATCAAGGCTTTAATTCATTTGGATTTGACCTTTGTACATGGCATTAGCTGGTGATCTGAGCTCACTTTTTTTTGCAAGTGGCTAACCAGTAGTGCCAACACCACTTGTTGAAGAGGCTTTCCTTGCTCAATTTAGAATTTCTTGCCTTTAGTTTCTTGCACCTAATTTATACAAAATTAAGTGATTGTATGTCTGGGAAACATTCTCTGAGTATTCAAGCCTATTCCACTAATCTAAGGGTCTGTCTTTATTCCAATACCATGCTGTTTGATAACTATTGCTTTGTAAGAAAGTTTAAAATTGGGGAAAGTAATGCCTCCCATTTCTTTTCTTCATGCTATTCTTGGGTGTTTATTGTTCCAAATGAATTTCAGAGGTGTTTGATCTACTTATTTGAAGAATGTCATGGGTGATATTTAGAGGGATCACATTAAATCTGTACAATGCTTTGGGGAATATTTCCATGTTAATGATGTTAATCTTGCCAATCCATGAACAGGTATGTGTTTCCATTTCTGTGTGTCCTCTCTTATTTCTTGGAGTAGGGCTTCATAGTTTTCTTTGTATAGGTCCTTCATGTCTTTAGCCAAATTGACTTCTAGATATTTGAGTTTGTGTGACATTAATGTGAATAGGTTTGTTTTTTTTAATGTTCATTTCTTCTCTATCATTATTGTTGTATAAAAAGGCCATTGATTTTTGTGTGTTATTTTTGTAACTGCCACATTGCTATATGAGTCTATTGTTTCTAGAGCTATTTGGTAGTCTGTAGGGTTTTCTAACTATAGTATCATGTCATCTGCAAACAGTGAGAGCTTGACTTCTTCCTTTCCTATCTGGATGCCCTTGATATCTTTTTCTTCCCTAATCATTATAGCAAGTACTTCCAGTACTATGTTGAAGAGGAATGGTGAGAGAGGACAGCCTTGTCTTGTACCAGAATTTAGAGGGAAGGCTTTTAGTTTTTCACTATTTAGGATGATATTTGCCATTGCCTTGTGGTAGATGGTCTTAACTATATTGAGAAAGGTTCCTTTCATTCTCATTTACTGAGAGTTTTTTTTTTGTCCCCCAATTCACAATACATACCCAGCAAGGGGCCTGTGTTGAGGTGTATATGGGGTGCCTTTACTGTACCTCCTCTTTCTATACAGCCAGTGTAAAGAACACAGCCTGTGGTAAGATTTGGGAGGCCTTATCTTATCTGTTATTTATTTTATTTTTTTTTCTTCAGAGCAAACTAAAGTTGTTTTTTTTTTTGTTTTTTTTTAAAGTAAGAATTCATTTAAAGGACAAAATTGATTAACATAATGAGGTAAACTAATATAACATAATATAGTGACATAACATAACATATAATATAATTGATATAATAATAATACATGTAAGTCAAAGAAAATTTCTGATTAAAAACACAATTTTTTTTTCATAATGGCTTACATATCTTTCACTGTAGTATTTTGGGTACATATTCACATTGAATCAGGGGAATACCCATCACCTAATATGTCCTCTTCTCAATCAAAAATCAAATATGCTGAAAATAGGCAAAATCCTGTCTAGAGGCTTCCAACCTCAGTTTGAGAGAGGATGTGAAAAAAGTAATTAAAATACCACAACAATACAAAAAAAAATAAAAATAAAAAAATATCGAATTAAATAACTGATAAGCACCACAGCAATAAAGACAGGCACCACACAATAATCTCAGTTCTGAAATCAAATCATACTCAAGTGCAAAAAAGAAAGAGAAAGACAAAACAAAATAAAATAAAATAATATTGGAGACATCAACCGTAATCTCCACACCAAAATAAAGACGTCAAAAAAAAAATAGATCATTTATTCTCCTCTTGCTGCTTTCGTGGTATGTGGAAGACTTCTACTTTATCTTGGATGGTAAAATCAGACCTGTTTCTAAAGATCTTGGTGGCTGTGCAGATCAGGGAATGGAGTTTATGAAGTCTTTCTTTGTGGTTCTAGCAGTTATGCTTCTTCAATGTCATTTTTTTTGTTTTTTATGTGTTCTAGGTGTTTCAGAATAGTGCTACCATTCTGTGTTTTTCTTTTGTCTTCTGACTTACTTCGTTTAACATAACATGATCTAGGTCCATCCACGTTGCTGCAAAGTCTGTGATTGTATCATTTCTAACTGCCATGTAATATTCCATTGTATATATGTACCACATCTTAATGATCCATTCATCTGTTGTTGGACATCGAGGTTGGTTCCAAGATTTGGCTATTATACTGAGTGCTGCAATAAATAGTGGGGTGCATATGTATTTTGGAATGAATGTCCTTCCATCTTGGGGATATATGCCTAGGAGAGCAATTGCTGGGTCAAATGGCAGCTCAATTCTAAGTTCTTTGAGCACTCTCCAGACTTTTCTCCATAGATGTTGGACCAAGGGGCATTCCCACCAGCAACGAATGAGAGTTCCTTTCATACCACATCCTCTCCAACAAAGGTTGTTCCCATTATTTTTGATGTGAGCCAACCTCACTGGTGTGAGGTGGTATCTCATTGTTGTCTTGATTTGGATCTCCCTGATGATGAGCAAAGGTGAGCATGTTTTCATGTGTTTGTTGGCCATCCTTCTCTCTTCCTCAGAGAAATGTCTATTCATTTCGTCTCCCCATTTTTTTATGGCTTCGTTTGGTTTTGAAGGGCTCAGGTTTCTGAGCGCTTTGTATGTTCTAGATATCAGCCCTTTATCTGATATATCAAGTGAAAAGATTTTTTCCCATTCTGTTAGCTGTCTTCTTGCATTAAGTAGGGTTTCTTTTGCCATGCAGAAGCTTTTTAGTTTGATATAGTCCCATTTGTTTATAGTTGATGCTAACGTTTTTGCCATTGGTGCTCCATTCTCAAAGACCCTTTTGATATAAAGGTCTTCGAGTGTTCTGCCTATTTTATTCTTGATAAACTTTATAGATTCAGGTCTGATTTCCAGATCTTTGATCCATTTTGAGTTGACTTTTGTATAAGGAGTGAGATATGGGTCGATTTTCACTTTCGTGCATATGAGTTTCCAGTTGTACCAACACCATTTGTTGAATAGGCTTTCTTTGTTCCATTTCATATTCTTGCCTCTTTTATCAAATATTAGCTGGCTATATATCTGGGGGTTTATGTCTGGGAATTCTGTTCTAATCCACTGGTCTGAGGTCCTGTCTCTGTTCCAGTACCATGCTGTTTTTATTACTATGGCTTTATAGTATAGTTTCAAGTTAGGTAAGGAGATACTTTATAACTTATAACTTATGTCTTATAACTGAAGACACCATGACAAGCCCTATCAAGTTTCCAAGTCCACCAAAACGCACAGATCCAGGGGAAGAAGACCTAAAAGCGGTCATGAGGAAGGAAATGCAAGAATTACTAAAACAAATGAAAGAAACCCTAGCAACCGAGTATAAGAAATTCATGGACGAACGACTCAGCCAAATTAAAGAAGAAATGTTAAAGAACATGAGAGATTCCATACAAAAAGAAGTGAAGGATTTAAAAGACAAAATAACAAGCCTTACGAGTAGAACCACAGAGTTGGAGAAGCACATCGATGAACTCGAAGGAAAACTGCAATATAAAAATGATCAAGAAACCAACAAAGAAATAAAAGGCAAAGCACTGGAAGGAAAAATCCAATATTTAATGAACAAGGACAAAAGAAACAATCTAAGAATTGTGGGTATACCAGAAGGGGAAGAAATAGGGAAGGGGGAAGAACAAGTAGTCAGGGAGATAATAACAGAGAACTTTCCCACCCTCTGGAAAGACAATTTAGGACAAATCCAAGAAGTCAAGAGAGTCCCTAATAAAATAGACCCTAATAAACTCACACCAAGACACATAATAATCCAAATGGCGAAAAACAAAGAGAAAGAGGAACTCCTGAAAGCAATAAGGGAGAAAAAAAACCTCAAGTACAAAGGAAAGGACATAAGAATCAAACCAGATCTCCCATTTGAAATAATTCAAGCAAGAAGACAGTGGAATGACGTATTTAAACGACTGAGTGAAAGAAATTTCCAACCCAGGGTCCAATACCCAGCAAAACTATCATTCATATGGGAGGGCAGACTAAAAACATTCACAAATATGAACGAACTTGAACTATTTATGCAAACTAAGCCGATCCTAAGTGACTTACTCAGAGACGAATTACACAATCCAAACCCCCGATTGTAACAACAACCACGCCACACAATACAACTGCACAACAGTCCTCTTTATCAATAATTTCCCTAAATGTTAATGGACTAAACTCTCCAATTAAAAGACACATAGTAGAGAACTGGGTTAGGAAAAATAAACCGGACTTCTGCTGTCCTCAAGAAACACACCTACAGTTACAGGATAAGCACAGGCTTAAAATTAAAGGATGGAAAGTAATTATTCAGGCCAATGGAAAACAAAAAAGAGCAGGGACAGCCATTCTTATATCAGACCAAATTGTATTCAACCTCAAGAAAGTGATCAGAGACAAAGAGGGGCACTACTTACTGATCAGGGGAACATTAGATCAAGAAGTGCTAACCCTGGTCAATATCTATGCACCTAATGTAAAATCACCAAAATATGTGAGGCAACTACTGACAAACCTGGAGAAACACATGAAGGGAATTGTGATAATAGTAGGGGACCTCAATACTCCACTATCACCACTGGACAGATCCTCCAAACAGAAAAATAGTAAAGAAATAAGAGCTCTAGATGAAAAATTAGAAGAATTAGGGCTAATAGACTTATATAGAGCCCTCCATCCCCAGAAAGTAGAATACACATTCTTCTCAAACCCACATGGAACCTTCTCCAGAATAGATCATGTCTTAGGATACAAAGCCAACCTATATAAGACCACAAAGGTAAGGATCATTAGAAGTACCCTTTCAGATCACTATGCAACAGAGCTTATAATTGATGTCAAGAAGAAGCAATGGAGGAAAACTAATACCTGGAGATTGAATAACATACTGCTTAACAACAGCTGGATCAAAGAACAATTCAAGGAGGAAATAAAAAGATTCCTTGAGACGAATGACAATGAAGAGACAACATGTCAGAATTTATGGGATACAGCAAAAGCAGTACTTAGGGGGAAACTCATAGCATTACAGGCCTATGTTAAGAAACAGGAAAATAACAAAACCAACAGTTTAAAAGATCACCTCAAAGAATTGGAACAACAGCAACAGAGAAATCCAACCACAACCAGAAGGCAAGAAATCATAAAAACCAGAGCAGAAATAAACAACATAGAGACTAAGAAAACAATACAAAAAATCAATGAGACCAGGAGTTGGTTTTTCGAAAAAATAAATAAGATAGACAAACCATTGGCAAAACTTACCAAAAAAAAAGAGGGAAAACACCCAAATCACTAGGATCACGAATGAAAGGGGAGAGATTACAACAGAACCCCAAGAAATACAACATATCATGAGATCATATTATGAACAACTATATTCAACTAGGCTAGAGAACCCACCAGAAATCGACAGATTCTTGGACAAACACCCTCTTCCAAGACTGGAAAAGGAAGACCTAGAAACTCTAAACAGTCCAATCACTTCAGAGGAAATTGAAGACATAATTAAAAGACTCCCTAAGAACAAATGCCCAGGCCCAGATGGATTTACAGGTGAATTCTATCAAACATTTCAAGAAGACTTATTACCACTGTTCCATAGGCTTTTCAAAACCATAGAAAAAACAGGAATCCTCCTCAACTCCTTTTATGAGGCTAATATCACACTCATTCCTAAAGAAGGCAAAGACACCACCAAAAAAGAAAACTACAGACCAATCTCACTAATGAACATTGATGCAAAGATACTTAACAAAATCTTAGCAAACCGAATCCAGCACCTCATCAAAAAGATCATACATCACGATCAAGTGGGATTCATACCAGGAATGCAAGGTTGGTTCAACATACGCAAATCAATAAACATTATACACCACATCAACAACATTAAGGACAAAAACCACATGATCATATCAATCGATGCAGAGAAGGCGTTTGACAAAATCCAACACCCGTTCATGTTAAAGACACTCAGCAAAATAGGGTTAGAAGGCACCTTCCTTAAGATAGTTACAGCTATTTATGAAAAGCCTACAGCCAACATTATACTTAATGGCGAGAAGCTAGAAGCATTCCCACTAAGGTCAGGAACTAGGCAAGGCTGTCCACTCTCTCCACTCTTATTCAATATAACCTTAGAAGTCCTAGCAATAGCAATCCGACAAGAGAAGGGAATCAAAGGAATTCAAGTAGGGAAAGAGGAACACAAGCTAGCTCTATTTGCTGATGATATGATGATATACATCAAAAACCCTAAAGAATCCACAGAAAAACTCCTAGAAACAATCAACCAATACAGTAAAGTGGCTGGATACAAAGTCAATACACAAAAGACAGTAGCGTTTTTATATACAAACAATGAAGTTGAGGAGAGAGAGATTAAAAATACAATTCCATTTAAGATAGTATCAAAAAATATCAAATACCTAGGAATCAACCTTACAAGAGAAGTGAAAGATCTATACCAGGGAAACTTCAAAACACTTCAGAAAGAAATTGAAGACGATCTAAAGAAATGGAAGAACATCCCATCCTCATGGATAGGTAGAATTAACATAGTCAAAATGACTATTTTACCCAAACTGCTATATAGATTTAATGCAATCCCTATCCAAATCCAGACACAATTCTTTAAAAAAATAGAACAATCAATTATAAAATTCATTTGGAACCATAAAAGACCCAGGATAGCTAAACACATTCTGAAAAATGAGAAGTTGGGAGGTATCTCCTTACCTAACTTGAGAGTTTTTTTTAATCAAAAATGGGTGTTGGACCTTATCAAATTATTTTTATGCATCTATTGATATGATTTTGTTATTTTTCTTGTTATTGATATTTTGTATTATTTTGATAGATTTATGGATGTTAAACCATCCTTGCATTCCTGGATGAAACCTATTTGATTGTAGTGAATGACCATCTTGATGGGGCATTGGATCCTATTTGCCAGGATTTTGATGAGGATCTTTGCATCTGTGTTCAGGGATATTGGTCTGTAATTTTCTTTTTTGGCAGCATCTCTGTCTGGTTTTGGTATCAAGGTGATGTTGGCTTCATAAAAACTATTTGGAAGTGTTCCTGTTTTTACAATTTCATGAAAGAGCCTGGCCAGGGTTGGTAGTAGTTCTTCTTGAAAGGTTTGAAAGAATTCATTAGTGAATCCATCTGGGCTTGGGTTTCTGTTTTTGGGCAGATATTTGATTAACGTTTTAATTTCCTCAATAGTGATGGGGGTGTTTAGATATGCTACATCCTCTTTATTCAACCGTGGAAGGTTATAAGAGTTTAAGAATTTATTCATTTCTTCCAGGTTCTCATGTTTAGTGGTATAAAGTTTCTCAAGATAGTCTCTGATTACCTTTTGAATCTCTGCAGTATCTGTAGTGATCTCCCCCTTTTCATTTCTAATACGGGTTATCAAGTTTCTTTCTCTCTTGAGTTTTGCCAGTGGTCTATCAATCTTGTTTATTTTTTTCAAAGAACTAACTTCTGCTTTCGTTAATCTTTCAGATTGATTTTTGGGATTCCACATCATTGATTTCTGCTCTAAGCTTTGTTATTTACTTCTGTCTCCCTATTTTTGGTTACTTTTGATGACTATTTTCTAATTTTATAAGCTGCATCATTAAGCTGTTCAGGAATGCTCCTTCTTCCTTCCTGATATGTCATTGCAAAGCTATAAATTTTCCTCTCAGGACCACTTTTGCTGTGTCCTATAGATTCTTATAGTTTGTGTCTTTATTGTCATTTTTTTCCAGGACAGTTTTGATTTCCTCTTTGATTCAATCTCGGACCCTCTAAGGTGTTCAGTAGTAAGCTGTTTAATTTCCAGTTTTATTGTTTTTCTTCTGTGTCCTTTTGTAGTTCACATATAATTTCAGAGCCTTGTGGTCAGCAATAGTAGGCTGCAAAATTTCTATCCTCTTGATTTTATGGAGGTATGTTTTATGTGCCAGCATGTGGTCTGTCCTGGAGAATGACACATGGGGTTAATTTAATACATTAAATTAAGAATTTTCTAAAATTTAAGGTACAAAATGATCAGATACAAATCAAACATAAAATGAGAGAAATTATTCACCCAATATACTTTAGATAAGGGGTTCATATCATAAGGCACTGGTAAAACTTGCCAAGAAAAAATAATTTGGACAAGAGATGAACAAAAACTTCCTCAAAGAAGAAAGACACATACTCAAAAGGAATTTGGGAAAATATATCAGTAACCTTTAGGGAGATCCAAACCAAAACAACAATGAGTTGTTTATCATCTCACACAGCACATCAACAATAACACAAACAACCAATGCTAGCATAGATGAGGGGAGAAAGGAACTCTGACTCACTGCTGGTGTGAATGCTGACTTTTCCAGCATTTTTGGAAAACAATATGTACATTCATAAAAAAAAGAACCCTAGAAATTGAGTTTCGATTCAATTCAGAAATTTTGTTCCTGGAATATACCGTAATGGTCCACAAAGCAGAAAATAAATTTTCGCTCCTATATTCATTGGAGCATATTCAAACAGCTGAATGGATAAAATGCATGATGCGTCTATAAAATAGAAAACAGCATTATGGATATAATATGCAGATCTTAGGAAAAATGAAGTTATGGAATTTTCTTATATATTTATAGACATGGGGAATATCAAGTTGAGTGAAATTAATCAGAAGGAGAGGTATAGACATAGAATTTTATATCTGGCACCAATCTGTGAGATATAAAATTAGTATGAAAATAATACTCGTCACTATATAAGAGAATATTTAGTAAGACTTACAGTTGTCAGAGAAAAAACACAAAATATTCGAAAGAAATATGTGTCCATTTTATGTCTTTTGAAACAGTTTGGGGTTGTTACACACAATGCATGGCTTTGGTCTGTGATTAGGATTGTACAGTACTGAAGTTAAAAAGAGTAATGTGGGTTAGTGATGTTTGGGAGGGGGTGAGAGAGCTAAGGAGTAAAAATGAGCTTTGTAGGGGTGTGGGAAAGGGCAGAATACAAAATGGACATTCTGGATATGCAAGATATAACATAAAGATAAGGAATACTCTTAATACATGCAGTGCACGCGGAGGCACTAGCCCCTGCGCAGTTTTCCATATGTAGAGTGGTCAGAAATTGCCAGTGACAAACTTAGCGCAACCGAGCAAATCTCAGCACACCCCAAGTTAGGACCCACCATTTCTGACATCCTGGGCTGGAACCCCATCCAGGAGGGACCCCCTGACACCCACCTTGTCTGGCTGCCTGGGCTGCCACCCCAGAAGGCCTGGAGGCTGGGGGCAGAAATGGGGAAGGCTGGGGGCCTATCAAGGCTCCCAGCGCACCCAAGTTAGGGAGAAGGCCTTCCACATGGGGTCTCCCCAAACCCCATGCCGGTTAGAGCTAGCCTCCAGCTCAAGAGAACAGCTCTTTATTAGCTGTTCAACAAGGAATTTTGGTGAAAGTTTAATGCTTATGATTGAACCATGTCATGGGGATTGTTGGACTTGTTCTTATGGCCCCCGTATGCACCAATAATGCCACATGGCATTGCTTCTTTTTTGCATAGGCACATTAAAATGGGAAAATACTATACATACAAATAAGATCCTATCTAATAGAGATTGGAACACACAAATCTTGTAGTGCTAAGGGACCTTACACCCTGAACATTGACATAACGACCTGGCACAGGCCTCAGAAGAAAGGACATTTTCCATTCACCCCTGAACCAGGGAAGCCATCCACAAAACATCCAGGTTTGTCTATAACATCACCTGGAAGTAATCCTCTACCACGGAAGACCCTACCACTGCTCAGACATTGACCTGCTCAAAAGAGACTTCCCTAACACTGAGAAGACTTAACAACAACAATGACCTGCTTACAGGACAGGGCTCCCTGCATTGCCCTTTATTGGTAAGGTGAAACGAGAGGATTCTCCGCATCCTGACTTCAATGTAGGATATGCAGATTCCAGGATCTTTAATACAGAAACATGATACCAACAACGGAGACTGTGTGAATAATAAAAGTGTGTTGGCACTACAGACAATGTCTTGGATTGGACGATCTAGCTTGCCTGGAGCCTAGAGTTGATCTTATGCCAGAAAAATTCAGGGGTAGGGTCTCTTTGTATTTAGGCCAAGGTTATTCCTTTCCATTCCCCATATATTTTGGTGGGCCTATGCAAACAACAATTGCCACTATAACACCATTTTTACTGTGCTCCTTAGACTCTAATCCTTAAAAAAAAAAAACCCATTTAAAATCTGAGGTTAACTTAAGCTAATATGCATGTACATGGAAATGTAAAAAATACTATGCCTCTAATGTTTAAGGAGTTACGTAAGTTTTATGGCTTTAGATTGCCTTGTGTGCTGTTAAGAAATGTGGGCCTGGAGAAATAGCACAGCGGTGTTTGCCTTGCAAGCAGCCGATCCAGGACCTAAGGTGGTTGGTTCGAATCCCGGTGTCCCATATGGTCCCCTGTGCCTGCCAGGAGCTATTTCTGAGCAGACAGCCAGGAGTAACCCCTGAGCACCGCTGGGTGTGGCCCAAAAACCACACAAAAAAAAAAAAAGAAATATTATAATGTGTTACAATCTAGGGACTTGAGGGACAAAGTAATTGTACATGGATTCTGTTTTATTTATCTTGATGTTCTTTGGCTGAAAGTTCAAAGTTAAGATATCAGCAAGGGGGGCCGGGCGGTGGCGCTAGAGGTAAGGTGCCTCCCTTGCCTGTGCTAGCCTTGGACGGACCGTGGTTCGATCCCCCGGCGTCCCATATGGTTCCCCAAGCCAGGAGCGACTTCTGAGCACATAGCCAGGAGTAACCCCTGAGCGTTACTGGGTGTGGCTCCCCCCCAAAAAATACACTCACTTTGGGGCTGGGCGGTGGCGCTAAAGGTAAGGTGCCTGCCTTGCCTGCGCTAGCCTTGGACGGACCGCGGTTCGATCCCCCGGTGTCCCATATGGTCCCCCAAGCCAGGAGCAACTTCTGAGCACATAGCCAGGAGTAACCCCTGAGCTTTACCGGGTGTGGCCCAAAAAACAAAAAAAAAAAAAAAAAAAAAAAAAAAAAAAAAAAAAAAAAAGATATCAGCAAGGGAACTTCTTCCGAGAATTACGTTATGGGTGATTGTCCTTCCACTGTAACTTTACCTTGTCCTCTTTCTTTGCATTTTTGTTCTCATAATTAAAAATAAAAAAATTAAAAAAAAAGAAAATAATACTCAAGAATAATAGAAATGAGGAGGTAGTGCAGTTATCATACTCTTTTAGTAACAGTATTGTAAATTGTGGGGCCTAAAAGGAAAAGGGAAAATAGAGAGAAAGAATAGTGGCTGTCTGAAGGACAGTGATGAGAGGGGAACTGGAGAAATTTTTGGCATGAAATGAACACTGGGTGTTGAAATATTGTATGACTTAAACTAAGCCATCCACAATTTTTTTTTTTTTGGTTTTTGGGTCACACCCTTCACTGCTCAGGGGTTACTCCTGGCTCTATGCTCGGAAATCTCCCTGGCAGGCACAGGGGACCCTATGGGATGCCGGGATTGGAACCACTGACTTTCTGCATGAAAGAAAAACTCCTTACTCCTGCCCCCATCAACAAATTTTTAACTGAATATATCATGGTGATTCAATTAAAATATTTTAAAAAGGAATTATAGAAAAGGATTTATTTGTTATTTCTATGTGAGAAATTCATTTGCTTATGCAGTTTGATATTTTCTTCTTATATATGGTCTTTCAGTGTCCCTGTCAGAGCTGAATTAGGTCATAATCTAGCTGCATTTTATATATTATTTATATTATATTAATTATATTATATTATCATAATTGCTTGTATTAGATCATGATTTAGCATCATTGCCTACTGTTGTGTGAGAAAAATTTTCAAACTTCCTTTCATTTTGAATAGCAATCTTGCTGGATAAAAATTCTTGCTTGGAGTTTCTTTTCATTCAGTATTTTGTATATCCCATTCCGTTCTTTTATTGTAGAAATTGTTTAGAAGAATATTCTGTGAATTGAAGACTTCTTCCTTTGTATGTGAGGTTTTGCTTCTATCTTGCAGTTCTAAATAATCTGTTTGTTATCTTAACTACTTTGATTATGAAATGTGTCTTCTTGACTCAGTAATATGATTTGTAAGAATTTATTTCTGGGGGCTGGAATTGATAGCACATTGGGTAAGTGCCTTGCATGCGGCTGAGCCAGGTTTGATCCCTGGCATTCCATATGGTCCCCTTAGTGTTGCCAGGAATGATCCCTAAGCACACAGTCAGGAGTCAGCCCGAGTCACAACCATTAGATATGACCTCCCCCATGCCAATAAACGAAACTTGCATGGGACAGAGTGATAGCACAGTTGGTAGGACTTTTGCCTTGCATCTGGCCAATCCAGGTTCGATATCCCTTACATCTCATATGGTCCCCCAAGCAATGTCAGGAGTAATTCCTTGGTGCAGAGCCAGAAGTAACCCCTGACATCTCTAGGTATTGTCCTTCCAATTTATTCCCAGAGAGAGAATTCTAGACGTCTATATAAAGAAATGTTATTTCAGATTAATATGATTTACAGAAAGAAAAAATAGTCTAAGATATTTTTACTAGATTGAATTAATGACACCAGAGAAACAGGCAATATATTACTATTAGAGCCACCGAAAATAAGATTATTCAGACAAAATTAATATTCAAACATTATGTTTTGGTTAGGTATCAGAGTAATAATACAGCAGGTTTTGCACTTGCCCTGCATGCAAACAACTCTGGTTTGTTTTCTTACAACCCATATGCCAGGAGTATTATCTTTGCACAGAGCTAGAGTAAATTCTGAGCCCAACTGTATAACTGCAAACCAAAAAATAAATATTTGTCTTTTTGGGGATGAATACCCTATATATAGCAACTAACCCTTTCTCATATATTTCTTCCTGAAAAGTCAGTATACTCTTGTTTAGTTTTCGCCTGTTTGATCTATCAGGAAATGACAGAGCAATGTTAAAGTTTTCAACTACTGTTGCATTGCTATTGATTCCTTCCTTCAACTTTATTAGCAGTTGCTTTAAGTATTTTGCTGGACCCCATTGGATGCATATATGTGTTCTTTACATGACTGAAACCCAACTACAGTCATATTTGTAATCGCAGTATTTAAATAAAGAAAAAAAAAAGAAAATCTTTAGAAAAACTAGAAACCATTAGAAAAAATTTAACTCTGTGCCTATATTGACTATATAAAGTAATTCTCTTGAATAGGAAACAAATGCAAAGAAATTATTTTATAATTATGAAAAATTATTATGAAATAATTAATGATAAAAAAGATTTTCTTCTTGATGTTCATCTCCCTTGATTTTTAAGAAGTGAATCTCCCTGTCTTATAACTTTTTAAAAGCCTGAAGTCTATGTCATTTGATATCAATATGGCCACCCCAACCTTTTTAAAGGAGTTGAGCTTCCATTTGACATAGCAATATTATTCTTGGGAGTATGCCCTGAGAACCAAAGAAATAGAACGTAGAAAAGCCTTCGGCACTCCTATGTTTATTGCAGCACTGTTCACAATAGCCAGAATCTTAAACCAACCTATGTGCCCGAGAACAGATGAGTGAATAAAGAAACCATGATACATCTGTACAATACAACCCTATTACAAAATATGAAGTAATGAAAGTTGCTTATAGACTAATGGAAATGGAGAATATTATGCTGAGTAAAATATAGATATATTATATATAGGCTGTATACGAATAGCCATATACCTATAATGTGTTTAATATATATACCATATTTGCCGGCGTATAAGACGACTGGGAGTATAAGATGACCCCCTAATTTTGCAGTTAAAACATAGGTTTAGGCCTATATTTGCTGTATCAGACAGAACGTTCCTGTGCTGCAACTGTATGTACCACAGTGAGCCAATCACAACAAGCAAATGTTCAAAGGTTATACTGTAATAGACTTCCTCTCTGACTCTGGCCAA
Source organism: Suncus etruscus (assembly GCF_024139225.1). Taxonomy (NCBI): domain Eukaryota; kingdom Metazoa; phylum Chordata; class Mammalia; order Eulipotyphla; family Soricidae; genus Suncus; species Suncus etruscus. Next base: position 41,263,712 of record NC_064861.1, read on the forward strand.
TCTGAGCAGGCTTTTTACAGTGTAGATTCGAGTCCAGAACTTTGTCTAATTTGCATGCATGTAAAGCCTGCTTGGATTCGCTGAGTTAGAGAGGCGGTCCGAGCAGCCTTGCAGTGATTGGTGCAGGATCGAGTTGGAAAATTCGTTTTGTGGCAATATTCAGACAATTTTCGTTTAGTGGCATATTGAAAGATTTTTCAGGATATGCTCGGCGTATAAGACGACCCCCGATTTTCAGTTGACTTTTTTGTTTCAAAAGTCGTCTTATACGCCGGAAAATACGGTAATACATATAATGTATATAATACATATGATGTATTTAAATAATAGAAGTTATTATTCAGGATAATGTACTCATTTGTAAGATATAAAAAAGTAATATGATAATAATATCCAAAGAGAGTAGAAACAAAGGCGAGGTGGACTAGTTCATGGTAAGAAATTTGCTACAAATACTGGGGGAGTGCATTTAGGGCAGAGAAGGAAACACTATAACAATGAAAGTTGGGAATAATAACTCTGTAGGATGCTAAAAGGGTACAAAGTGAGATGCATGATACCTCTTCAGTAATCGTTTTGCAAACAAGTGTTTTAAAGTGAAAAATAAAGGTTTCTGCAAGAGGAAAGGATAAGAAAATTTTTTTGCCATAGAGGGAAGGCCAGAAGGGAGGTCTGGAAGCAAGGGAACTTGCAAAACATTCATGGTGGAAATAATGTTGTAGGCCTCTTTGAAAACTGCTTTTGAAACTATATTATATGACAAAGTTTGCACAGATTTCACTTTTTATTTAAAAGTTAATAAAGAATATAGATTAAAAATTTCCTAATAAGTACTGCAATCTTGAGCAAATACTACTTTCTAGTTTATTATTTGAGGTATTCTTTTAGTTTTGTAATCAGCAAAATTTTAAAATTCCAATTTGATATGAAAGAAAAGTAAGTTGTTTAAAGTTGTTTGCTCAAACAATTTGCAGAGCTCAACAGATGCATTAATGGGTGACATTTTTCTCTCTATTGAAAATTTTAGGAGGAATCTCTACATTTATAACTCTATTTGCAGATGGAGTAGAAATGATAGCTTCTCAGCAAAATCAAATTTAAATAATGTATTTAAATAATAGAAGTCATTATTCAGGATAAACTGAATGCAGTCCTTACCCAGATGAAAGATTTAGGCAATGAAGTGGAGCATAAAATGCATTATAGTTTCTCATACAAATTAAGAAATTTTATGAAGTAGATCAAAAACTTTGGAAAGGGTGGTCTTAGGGATTACATTTTCTTTTCAGCAGTCAGTAAAGCAATCTCTGTCTTAAGTGGGCAGTTGTCTGACTCTTTTGCTCCACTTTCATCATCATCATTTTTGCAGTTGTGGGTTATCAAAATAACAACAAATGTGTATATTTGAAAATTTTTCATTGCCTTCTCCCTTCTTCTTAAACATACCCAGAAGTCATAATGCTGGAATTACACTGACACAAGCATTCCCATGGAAACAGAGCCTGGCATCATAAACATGGTATTATGACTTCTCAGCAGGAGAAGGCAGATGGAATATTGTCACTGGGTTTAAGATTTATTAAAAACCACAAATGGCTTAAAGAATAAGAATTTAAAAAAAAAAGTAGAAGAAAAAGAGAAGCATAGATATCCCTCATCATAAACAAAACTTACTTTTGTTTTGAAAGATTTTATTCACCTTTGTATAATTTGTAAAACCATAACTGTCAATCAATAAGTAATGGTAAATGGTTGTAGTAGAAGGAAAAGTTGGATCGAAGTAACATAGGGATGAGACTGGGTAATGAGCACTTAGTGGTGGGGCAAGTGGTTTCTGCTGTGAAAGGTCTCAACCCAAAACAAATAGAGCAGGCTGCTGCAGCAATCAGAACCTTTCACAGCAGAAAACACTTGTCCTGAAGAGGCAGATGGTGGTTCGGGGACAAGAAGATATCTTGAATCCTTGCAATCTCTCAAGACTGCAGTTCACATGGCCTGGGTGCAACCTGTAGGTGAAGCCATCAGAAAGAACAAGAGAGTCTACCAAACTCATCAGGCAATGAGAGCAAAGGATACCCCAGATACTCCTGATGAAAACTTTAAGTTTAATTTTTTTTTAACCTTTTCCTGAAACAGTTCTTGCCCAAAAACTGTGGATGTTTAGAGTTCTTCCTGAATACTTTGCTGTTAGGCAGTTGTGAGTTGTTCAGGTGCTGGCTTAAAATGTTGCACACATTTGAGATGAGTCCCTTTGGTACTCTCAGGCAACCACAAGACGACATTTATAGGGTTTCATTCAGATGAGATATCCTTTTTGTCAGAAGAGGAAGGAACATTTGAAAAGCATTTAGTATAGGCCAGAGTGGTAGTACAGCAATTTGGGTGCTTGTGTAGTATGTGGCTGACTCATATTCAATGCTGGCACCCCAATGGTTGCCCAAGCATGGCCAGAAATAATTTCTGAGTGTAGCCAAGAGTATCTCTAGGTGTGCCTCCTGTTGGGTTACACCTTATTTTATCTAAAACAAAGTTTATCCCTAGTTTCTTTGTATTTGCTTGTTTACAACTTGTTTTCACCCAAAACAAAGATTGTCTTACTTGTAAACCTGGGTGGGTTTACTGCCCAACCTGGAGTGATCTCTGTACTCAATAAAAAACTGTAGTTATGGCAGGCAGCAACTGCCATACTAGTTAAAAGACTGGCAGACTACACATGTTTCATCCTCAGCCTGGTCTGGATTATTTCTTGTGTGACCCTGATTCACTCAGTTAACCTGGGCTTGGAGATATGGTACATGAGATGATTTTACATCTCCATACCAAAAAAAAAAAAGGAAAAGAAAAACATATTATATAAATTGAAATGGTTATTGTGGAAAGAATATTATGTTCGGGGCCGGGCGGTGGCACTAGAGGTAAGGTGTCTGCCTTGCCTGCGCTAGCCTTGGATGGACCGCGGTTCGATCCCCCGGTGTCCCATATGGTCTCCCAAGTCAGGAGTGACTTCTGAGGGCATAGCCAGGAGTAACCCCTGAGTGTCACGGGTGTGGCCCAAAAACAAACAAACAAACAAAAAACAAAAAAAACAAAGAATATTATGTTCATGTCTTTAGGATTAAGTTAAATAGTTATTGGTAATAAGGATCAATGAAGAAGATATAATTTTGCACTGGTATGTTTTGGAAATGCACTGTTGAAAATATATTTTAAAATGTACTTTTTAAAATGATGTGTTGCCTTAATAAAGCAACCTTACAAAATAAAAATAGACCCTATTGCCCTATATTAGACGTCTATTACCTAAAGTATGATAACAAAAAAAGTAAATCAACACACTGGAAAACAACAACAAATAAAACCATATAATCAGCCAAATTACTTAAGGGGAAAAAGCAGCCATATCTCACATTAAAGGAAACTGGATAGTCATGTGATCAGCTAAAAGAGGATAAACTGCTATTAAAGGGCAAAGGATAAAGCACATTCTAGTAATCATCTCTCTTTGCTGCCATGCCTTGTATCCTCTCCGATGGCATTGCTTTCAGAATAATTTTCATTCAGTTAATAAAATGGCTGAAGATTGATTATGGTATTTATTTATCCAAGGATATTTAATTGTGTAACTATTATATTCATTATAAAGGTCACTGAATTGATAGAAAGACTGAATATCAAAACTGACAAAAATACAAAAATCTATTGACCATAAAAGTTAGATATTATTATAGTACAGAGTCTGTGCTTCAACTGCTGGAGAAAAATGTACTTATTTCTTAACTATTTGTTCTAAAAGAAAAACTTCAAATTTTCATATAATAGGCCCATATATGCAGTTTGTTGTTTGTTTTGCTGTACTCTATGCAGATATTTAAGGATCTAGGCTTATAGATAGAATTTTCTGTTTCCAAGATACTGCTAGTGCCATCCAACTTTAGAATTAGAAAAGTTGTAAGGGACAAAGATGAACACTTTGTACTAATCAACGGATATGTGCAACAGGAAGAAATCGCACTACTAAACATATATGCCCCAATGAAAGACCAGCAAAATATCTATTTGTAATGGACAAAGATGGACACTTCATACTAATCAAGGGATATGTGCAACAGGAAGAAATCGCATTACTAAACATATACGCTCCCAATGAGAGATCAGCAAAATATTTAATACAATTAATGTCAAATTTGAAAGAGGATATCAATAATAAGAGAATAATGGTGGTAGACCTCAACAAGGCCCTGTCAACATTGATAGGTCAACCAGACTGAAACCCCCAAAAATATACTAGACCTGAAAAGAGAAATGGAAGAGAGGCCTAATTATATATATAATATATATTTCTGCATCCCCAGAAACCTTGAAACACATTCTTCTACAATGTACATAGGTCATTCTCCAGGATAAACCACATACTGGCACATAAAACACACCTCTATTAAATCAAGAGGATAGAAATTTTGCAGGCAATTTTTCCTGACCACAAGATTCTGAAATAAGATGTGAACTACAAAGGGACGCAGAAGAAAAACTTTTAACAACTGAAAATTAAACCGCCTGCTACTGAACAACCAGTGAGTCTGAGATGAAATCAAAGAGGAAATCAAAACTTTCCTGGAAACAAATGACAATGAAGATACAAACTATCAGAACCTATGGGACACAGCGAAAGCGGTAGTGAGAGGAAAATTTATGTCTTTGCAAGCACAAATAAGGAGGTAAGAAGGGGCATAGCTTAATGATGCAGCTTATAAATTTATAAAATGATCAACAACAATATAAAACAAAAATAGAAAAACAGAAGGAAATAACAATATTTAGAGCAGAAATCAATTATGTGGAAACCCCAAAAATAATCTGAAATTTCAACTAAAGCAGTTGGTTCTTTGAAAAATAAACAAGATTGATAGACCACTAGCAAAACTCACAAAGAAAGAGAGAGAGACTTGTAACCTGTATTAGAAATGAAAAGGCGGATATCATTACAGATATTGCAGAGATTCAAAGGGTAATCAGAGACTGCTTTGAGAAATTATGCCACAAAACATAAGAATCTGGAAGAAATGGATAAATTCTTGGACTCATAACCTTCCACAGTTGAAATAGAAGGATGTAGCATATCTAAACACCCCCATCGCTATTGAGGAAATTAAAATGGTAATCAAATGTCTGTCTCAAAACAAATGCCCAGGCCCAGATGGATTCACTAACAAGTAAGTTTAATCCAGGAAAGCAAGGATGGTTTAATGTTGGTAAATCTATCTATCAATATAATACACAACATCAACAACAGGAAAAATAAAAATCCCATGATTATATCAATAGATGCAGAGAAAGCATTTGATAATGTCCAACACCCATTCTTGATAAAATCTCTCAGCAAGATGGGAATGAAAGGAACCTTTCTTGAAAAACCGGCAAAGTTTTGCAAAAGCCGGCTCCCTGTGTGTGACACCAGGCGGGGAAAATCCGCGAAAGTACACGGGCCCAGTGGGGCCCAACTGTGAAAAACTGTGAGTGTGACCTGTCTATGTCTGTCTACTGTCCTCTTGCATGAAACTCTTGCGAGTGGAGCAAAAAGAGGCTCCAGAAACCTTGCTCGCCCAGACGCCATTTTCAGGGAGGGACTACAGAGCATGAAAACCGGCAAAGCTTTGCAAAAGCCAGCTCCCTGTGTGTGACACCAGGTGGGGAAAATCCGCAGCGGAGCACGGTGCTCCGCTTTGCTACACGGCCGTGCACTCTTTCTAAGGAAAGAACTCCATTGCAACAAGAAGGAAAAATCACACTAAGAATGGCGCTATATCACAGAAGCAAACATTTCTCTCCGGACTGTCTTCTCTGTTGCATGCTCAGGCCTAAGATTTGACCCAGTGTGAGGCTTCATCCACGGAGGACTCCCCTCCCTTAGAGGCAAGTCAGCCCATCCAGAAAGGGAGGAGCCAGAGGAGTGTGCTGCCTGCATCATATAGACAATGAATACCACCACAACACGTAGAAAAACCCACAATACAAGTGTGACAATGGGGAAACAATGCAGGCCAGCATCAGACATAGAGAATGAAGATGACAATTCTGAGGACCAGATAATGACTAACCAACTAATCAACCTCTCAGATAAGGACTTTAGACTAGCAATATGGAAGATGCTCAACGGACTCCAAGAAACCATGGATCGAGTTGAACAGAACACTAATAAGAACCAAGAAAATATGAAGACAGAAATCACAAAACTCCAAACTGAAATAACATGTCAACTAACAGGACTGAAAAATTAGTAAACGAAGTGAATGACAAAATGGATAAGCTCTGGGACAGGGTATCAGAAGCTGAGAATAGACTTGGTGCTGTGGAAGATGAGATACATAACAATTCCATACAGCAGGAGAGATAGGACAAAAAACTTAAAGCAAATGAGCAGACAATGGAAAAATTAGTCAAAGAATGGGAACAGATGAAAATAGAAGTCTATGATAAGATCAACAGAAACAACTTAAGAATCATTGGAGTCCCAGAGACCCAGGAAGAAAATTTCCAGGAAGAATCAATGGTCAAGAACATCATTGAAGAGAAACTTCCAGAGCTAAAGAATATATGTGACCAAATCGTGCATGCCTGAAGAGTACCAACCAAAAGAGACCCCAGAAAAACCACCCCAAGACACATCCTAGTCACAATGACAAATCCCACAGATAGAGACAGAATTCTGAAAACAGCAAGATCAAAAGGGGAAATCACGTTCAAGCAAGCTTCCCTGAAATTTACAGCAGACATGTCACCAGAAACACTCAATGCCAGAAAGCAGTGGTGGGATATTGTGACAAGACTGAATGAAACGAATGCTTCACCCAAAATACTATACCCAGCAAAACTCACTTTCCGGTTTGATGAAAGAATACATGGCTTCACAGACAAAAAACAGCTCAGAAACTTCACAGACACAAAACCAGTCTTAAGAGAAAAACTGAAAGACCTAATCTAAGACAAGACTACCCAAAAGACACACCAAATTTTGAAATAAAGATGGCGTTAAATCCCAGGACATTCTTTCTCTCAACGTCAATGGACTAAATGCACCAGTTAAGAGACACAGAGTGGCTAAATGGATCAAAAAACTCAATCCAACCTTCTGCTGCCTACAAGAAATGCACCTGAATAGTCAGAACAAACATAGACTCAAAATAAAAGGCTGGAGAAAAAATATCCAAGCAAACAACACCCATAAAAATGCTGGAGTGGTCATACTAATATCAGATAATGCAAACTTTATACTCAGGAAGGTTGTAAGGGACAAAGATGGACATTTTATATTAATCAAGGGGTACGTAGAGCAGGAAGAATTCACTCTCCTAAACATATATGCACCGAATGAGGGGCCAGCAAAATATTTAATACAACTGTTGACAAATCTGAAAAATAATATCAACAACAACACAATAATTGTGGGGGACCTTAACACGGCTTTGTCAACACTGGATAGGTCAACCAGACTGAAACCCAACAAGAATATACTAGACCTGAGGAGAGAAATGGAAGAAAGAGGCCTAGTGGATATATATATAGGACACTCCATCCCCAGAAACCTGGATACACATTCTTCTCCGATGTACATGGGACATTCTCCAGAATAGACTACATGTTGGCACATAAAACATACCTCCATAAGATCAAGAGGATAGAAATTTTGCAGACTACCTTCGCTGACCACAAGGCTCTGAATTTATTTGTGAACTCCAAAGGGACTCAGAAGAAACACTTTAACACCTGGAAGTTAAACAGCCTCATGCTCAATAACCAGTGGGTCCGAGATGAAATCAAGGAGGAAATCAAAAGGTTCCTGGAAACAAATGACAATAAAGACACAAACTATCAGAACTTATGGGACACAGCAAAAGCAGTACTGAGAGGAAAATTTATAGCTTTGGAAGCACATATCAGGAAGGAAGAAGGAGCTTACCTGAGTAGCTTAATGACACAGCTAATAGAACTAGAAAATGCTCAACAAAAGGACCCAAGAATAGGAAGACAGAAGGAAATAACAAAGCTGAGAGCAGAAATCAACGAAGTGGAAACTCAAAAAAACAATCCGAAAGATCAACGAAAGCAGAAGTTGGTTCTTTGAAAAAATAAACAAGATTGATAGACCACTGGCAAACCTAACAAAGAAAGAGAGAGAGAGAAACTTGATAACTCGTATCAGGAATGAAAAAGGAGAGATCACTACTGATATGACAGAGATTCAAAGGGTAATCAGAAACTACTTTGAAAAACTCTACGCCACTAAAAATGAGAACCTGGAAGAAATGGATAAATTCTTGGACTCTTATAATCTTCCACACTTGAAGGAAGAGGATGTAGCATATCTAAACACCCCCATCACCATTGATGAAATTAAAACAGTAATCAAATGTCTGCCGAAAAACAAAAGCCCAGGTCCAGATGGATTCACTAATGAATTCTATCAAACTTTCCAAGAGGAACTATTGCCAATCTTGGCAAGACTCTTTCATGAAATTGAACAAACAGAAACACTTCCAAATAGCTTTTATGAAGCCAACATCACCTTGATACCCAAACCAGACAGAGACGCTACCAAAAAAGAAAATTACAGACCAATATCACTGATGAATGCAGATGCAAAGATCCTCAACAAAATCCTGGCAAATAGGATTCAATGCCTCGTTAAAAAGATCATCCACTACGATCAAGTAGGTTTTATCCCAGGAATGCAAGGATGGCTTAACATCTGTAAATCTATCAACATAATACACAACATCAATAACAAGAAAAATAAAAACCACATGATCATATCAATAGATGCAGAGAAAGCATTTGATAAGGTCCAACACCCATTCTTGATCAAAACTCTCAGCAAGATGGGAATGGAGGGAACCTTTCTCAATATAGTGAAGGCCATCTACCACAAGCCAGTGGCAAATATTATCCTCAATGAAGAAAAACTGAAAGCCTTCCCTCTAAATTCTGGCACAAGACAAGGCTGTCCTCTTTCACCACTCCTACTCAACATAGCACTGGAAGTACTTGCTATAGCGATTAGGCAAGAAAAGGATATCAAGGGAATCCAGATAGGAAAGGAAGAAGTCAAGCTCTCACTGTTTGCAGATGACATGATACTCTACTTAGAAAACCCTAAAGACTCTATCAAAAAGCTTCTAGAAACAATAGATTCATATAGCAAGGTGGCAGGCTACAAAATTAACACACAAAAATCAATGGCCTTTCTATATACCAATAGTAATAAGGATGAAATGGACATTAAGAAAACAACCCCATTCACAATAGTGCCACACAAACTCAAATATCTCGGAATCAACTTGACTAAATATGTGAAGGACCTATACAAAGAAAACTATAAAACTCTGCTCCAAGAAATAAGAGAGGACACACGGAAATGGAAACGCATACCCTACTCATGGATTGGCAGGATTGACATCATCAAAATGGCAATTCTCCTCAAGGCATTATACAGATTTAATGCCATCCCTCTAAAGATACCCATGACATTCTTCAAAGAAGTGGATCAGACACTTTTGAAATTCATTTGGAACAATAAACACCCTCGAATAGCTAAAGCAATCATTGGGAAAAAGAATATGGGAGGAATTACTTTCCCCAACTTTAAACTGTACTACAAAGCAACAGTTATCAAAACAGCATGATATTGGAATAAGGATAGGTCCTCAAATCAGTGGAATAGGCTTGAATACTCAGAAAATGTTCCCCAGACATACAACCACCTAATTTTTGATAAAGGAGCAGGAAATCCTAAATGGAGCAGGGAAAGCCTCTTCAACAAGTGGTGTTGGCACAATTGGATAGCCACTTGCAAAAAATTGAACTTAGACCCCCAGCTAACATCATGTACGAAGGTAAAATCCAAATGGATTAAAGACCTCGATATCAGCCCCAAAACCATAAGATATATAGAACAGCACATAGGCAAAACACTCCAGGACATTACAGGCATCTTCAAGGAGGAAACTGCACTCTCCAAGCAAGTGAAAGCAGAGATTAACAGATGGGAATATATTAAGTTGAGAAGCTTCTGCACCTCAAAGGAAATAGTGCCCAGGATACAAGAGCCACCCACTGAGTGGGAGAAACTATTCACCCAATACCCATCAGATAAGGGGCTAATCTCCAAAATATACAAGGCACTGACAGAACTTTACAAGAAAAAAACATCTAACCCCATCAAAAAATGGGGAGAAGAAATGAACAGTCACTTTGACAAAGAAGAAATACACAGGGCCAAAAGACACATGAAAAAATGTTCCACATCACTAATCATCAGGGAGATTCAAATCAAAACAACGATGAGATACCACCTCACACCCCAGAGAATGGCACACATCACAAAGAATGAGAATAAACAGTGTTGGCGGGGATGTGGAGAGAAAGAAACTCTTATCCACTGCTGGTGGGAATGCCGTCTAGTTCAACCTTTATGGAAAGCGATATGGAGATTCCTCCAAAAACTGGAAATCGAGCTCCCATACGATCCAGCTATACCATTCCTAGGAATATACCCTAGGAACACAAAAATACAATACAAAAACCCCTTCCTTACACCTATATTCATTGCAGCACTATTTACCATAGCAAGACTCTGGAAACAACCAAGATGCCCTTCAACAGACGAATGGCTAAAGAAACTGTGGTACATATACACAATGGAATATTATGCAGCTGTCAGGAGAGATGAAGTCATGAAATTTTCCTATACATGGATGTACACGGAATCTATTATGCTGAATGAAATAAGTCAGAGAGAGAGAGAAAAATGCAGAATGGTCTCACTCATCTATGGTTTTTAAGAAAAATGTAAGACACCCTTGTAATAATAATTTTCAGACACAAAAGAGAAAAGAGCTGGAAGTTCCAGCTCACCTCAGGAAGCTCACCACAAAGAGTGATGAGTTTAGTTAGGGAAATAACTACATTTTGAACTGTCCTAATAATGAGAATGTATGAGGAAAATGGAGAGCCTGTCTAGAGTACAGGCGGGGGTCGGGTTTGGCGAAGGGAGACTTGGGACATTGGTGATGGGAATGTTGCACTGGTGATGGGTGGTGTTCTTTACATGACTGAAACCCAAACACAATCATGTATGTAATTAAGGTGTTTAAATAAATTTATTAAAAAAAAGAAAGGAACCTTTCTCAATATAGTTAAGGCCATCTACCACAAGCCAATGTCAAATATTATCCTCAATGGAGAAAAACTAAAAGCCTTTCCTCTAAATTCTGGCACAAGACAAGGCTGTCCTCTCTCACCACTCCTCTTCAACATAGTCCTGGAAGTACTTGCTATAGCAATTAGGCAAGAAAATAATATCCAGGGAATCCAGATAGGAAAGGAAGAAGTCAAGCTCTCACTGTTTGCGGATGACATGATACTCTACTTAGAAAACACCAAAGACTCTACCAAAAAGCTTCTAGAAACAATAGATTCATATAGCATTGTGGCAGGCTACAAAATTAACACACAGAAATCACTGGCCTGTCTATACAATAATAATGATAGGGAAGAAATGGATATTAAAAAAAACCTGGGGTTGGAGAGATAGCACAGCAGTAGGACATTTGCCTTGCAAGTGGCTGACCGAGGACCAATGGTGTTCAAATCCTGGCATCCCATAGTCCCCTGTGCCTGCCAGGAGAAATTTCTGAGCACAGAGCCAGGAGTAACCCCTGAGTGCCACTGGATGTGGCCCATAAACCAACCAACCAAACAAAAAATAAAACAATACAAGCCCATTTATATTAGTGCGACACAAGCTTGACCAAAGATGTGAAGCATCTATATAAAGAAAACTATAAAACCATGCTCTAAGAAATAAGAGAGGACACAAGGAAATAGAAACACATATCCTGCTCATGAATTGGCAGGATTAACATCATTAAAATGGCAATACTCCCCAAAGCATTGTACAGACTTAATGCAAGCCCTCTAAAGATACCCATGACATTCTTCAAAGAAGTGGATCAAACATTTCTGAAATTCATTTGGAACAATAAACACTCTTGAATAACTAAAGCAATCCTTGGGAAAACAAATATGGAAGGCATTGCTTTCCCCTATTTTAAACTGTATTACAAAGCAATAGTTATCTAAACAACATAGTATTGGAATAAAGAAAGACCCTCAAATCAGTGGCATAGGCTTGAGTATCAGAGAATGTTTCCCAGGCATACAATCACCTAGTTTTTGATAAAGGATCAAGAAATCCAAATTGGAGAAAAGTTGGTACAACTGGTTAGACACTTACAAAAAGCGAACTCAGACCTCCCCTCCACCCCAACTAACATCATGTATTAAAGTAAAATCCAAATGGACTTATGACCTTGATATCAGACCTGCAACCATAAGGTATATAGAACAACAAGTAGGTAAAACACTCCATGACATTGAGACTAAAGGCATCTTTAAGGAGGAAATAACATCCTCCAAAAAAGTGGAAGCAGAGATAAACAGATGGGAATATATTAAGCATAGAAGCTTCTGCATCTCAAAGGACATAGTGCCCAGGGTACAAGAGCCACCCACTGAGTGGGAGAAACTATTCACCCAATACCCATCAAATAAGGGTCTAATATCCCAAATATACAAGGCACTGATGAAACTTTCCAAGAAAAAAATGTAGCCCCATAAATAATGGAGAGAAGAAATGAACAGACACTTGGTCAAAGAAGAAATACAAATGGCCAAAAGACACATGAAAAAAATGCTCCACATCACAAACCATCAAATCAAAACAAATATTAGGTACAGTCTCATTCCACAAAGATTGGCACACTTCACAAAGAATGAGAACAAGCAGTGCTGGTGGGATGTGGAGAGAAAGGAACTCTTATTCAGTGCTGGTGGGAATGCTGTTTAGTCCAACCTTTATGGAAAACAATATGGAGATTCCTCCAAAAGTTGGATATTGACTTCCCATACAATCCAGCTATACCACTCCTAGGGATATACCCTACGAACATAAAAATACAATTCAAAAATCCCTTCCTCACACCTATATTTATTACAGCTCTCTTTACAATAGCCAGACTCTGAAAACAACCAAGATGAGCTTCAACAGATGAATGGCTAAAGAAACAGTGGTACATATACTCAATATTATGCAGTCAGGAGAGGTGAAATCATGAAATTTTCCTATACATGGATGTACATGGATCTATTATGCTGAGTGAAATAAGTCAGAGGGAGAGTGATAGACACAGAATCATCTCACTAATATATGGGTTTTAAGAAAAATAAGACATTTTTACAATAATTCTCAGGGACAAAAGAGAGGAGTGCTAGAAGGTCCAGCTTACAACATGAAGCTCACCACAAAGAGTAATGAGTGCAGCTAGAGAAATAACTACATTGAGAACTATCAGAACAATGTGAATGAATTAGAGAAGCCTGTTTAGAATACAGGTGGGTGTGGGGTGGGAAGGAGGGAGATTTGGGACATCGGTGATGGGAAAGTTGCACTGGTGAAGGAGGGTTTTCTTTACATGACTGATAATCAAAGACAATAGTATTTGTAATTAAGGTGTTTAAATATAGATATTAATAAAAATTAGCTGAATTATACAATATAAAGAAACATTATTCAAGAAAATATATCAGTCTTTAATATTATAGCAAAGTACCAAAATACATTAAGCAAATACTGATAGAATTGTAAAGAGGAAAATATCCCAAGTTTATTATTCAGATAATAAACAAAATAGTGTTAATAATGTCCTACTTGGTGATATAGGCTTTACAAGAAAAAAAGCATAAAGAGAAATGGATAATTGAGGGAGAAAGTCACAATTAAACAGGGAGTTCAAAAGACATCTTGCTATTCAGTTGATATTTGAGAAAAAAGTTCTAGATATCAATGTCAAGAAGAGTTTTTGTCTATGTTTTTCTTCTATGTAGGCATCACTTTCTTGAAGAGTTCTACCTGTTTTTCTCTATGTACTAATGTGTTCGGGTCTAATATTAAGGTCTTTATCTCATTTGAATTTGATTTTTTTGCATAGCATTAAAAAGAGGTATGAGTTTATTTTTGGCATGTAGATGAACAGTTATCCAAACATCACTTATTAAATAGGATTTCCTTCCTCCACTTCATATTTTAGCTCCTCTATTAAAGATTAATTGGTCATATACCTGTGGTACATGTATACAATGTAATATCACTCAGATTTGCTAGAAAAAATAAGTCATGGAATTTGCTTATACATGAACATATTTGAAATGTATTATGCTGAGCAAAATGAGTCAGAGGGAGAAGGATATACATAGAATAATTGTGTTCAGTTGTGGAATGGTGATGGGGGCATTGGTGGTGATAAATTTGCACTGATGAGGAGGGGTGTTCTTTCTTATAACTGAAACCAACTACAAACATATTTGTAATCATGGTGCTTAAATAAAGATATTATTTACAAAAATAAAATAAAAATGTAGCATTCTAATAATACCAATGACAATAGAAATGAGGACCAGGAGGAATGGTTCATATTAGGAAGACACAAACAGTAGGGAAATGCAGTTAGGGCAGAAAAGAGACTGACCACTATAACAATGATATCTGGAAATGATCACTTTGAATAAAATCTGTGTGCTAAAAGGAGTGATATACATTATACCTCATCAGTAATAATATTTCAAATAATATTGTCTTACAGTAAAAATAAAGGGAATATGGGGAGGGGAAGAAGTGGGGACATTGGTGGCAGACAATGTACACCAGTGAAGGAATGAGTGTTCTACATTGTATGATTAAAAATCAAATATGACTACTTCGTACTTCATGTACTTCATGTATTCAGAATATTCCTTATTCTTATGTTATGTTTTGCATATACAGAATGTTCATTTTGTATTCTGCCCTTTCCCACACCCATACAAAGCTCTTTTTTACTCCTTAACTCTCTAACCCCCTCTCAAACATCACTAACCTACATTACTCTTTTTAACTTCAGTAGTGTACAATCCTAATCACAGTCCAAAGCTGTGCATTGTGTCTGACAACCCCAAACTGTTTCAAGATACATAAAATGGACACGTATTTCTTTAGAATATTTTGTGGTTTTTTTTCGGACAGCTATAATTCTTACTAAATTTTGTCTTATACAGTGATGATTCTAACCACTTTTTACCACTTTTTATCTTCTCTTTTTGAGCTGTTTAACAAGGAATTTTGGTGGAAGAGTCCCCCAGTTTAATGCTTATGATTGAACCATGTCATGGGAATCATTGGAATTGTTCTTATGGCCCCCATATGCGCCAATAACACCACGTGGCATTGCTTCTTATTTGCATAGGCACATTAAAATGGGAAAATACTATACATACAAATAAGATCCTATTTAATAGAGATTGGAACACACAAATCTTGTAGTGCAGAGGGACCTTACACCCTGAACATTGACATAACGACCTGGCACAGACCTCAGAAGAAAGCGCATAATCCATTCTCCCCTGAACCAGGGAAGCCATCCACGAAACATCCAGGCTGGTCTATAACATCACCTGGAAGCAATCCTCTACCACGGAAGACCTACACTGCTCAGACTTTGACCTGCTCAAAAAAGACTTCCCTTAACACTGAGAAGACTTAACAACGACAACGACCTGCTTACAGGACAGGGCTCCCTGCATTGCCCTTTGATTGTGAGGTGAAAGGAGAGGATGCTCCACATCCTGACTTCAATGTAAGATATGCAGATTCCAGGATCTTTAATACAGAAACATGATACCAACAACAGAGACTGTGTGAAAAATAAAAGTGTGTTGGCACTACAGACAATGTATTGGATTGGACGATCTAGCTTGCCTGAAGCCTAGACTTGGTCTTGTGCCAGGAAACTTCAGGGGTTGGGTCTCTTTGTACTTTGGCCAAGGTTATTTCTTTCCATGTCCCTCATATTTTGGTGGGCCTATGCAAACAACAATTGCCACTCTAACACCATTTTTACTGTGCTCCTTTGACTCTAATCCTTAAAAAGAACTCACTTAAAATTTGAGGTTAATGTAAGCTAATATGCATGTATATGGAAATGTAAGAAAATACTATGCCTGTAATGTTTAAGGAGTTACGTAAGTTTTATGGCTTCAGATTGCTTTGTGTACCGTTAAGAAATATTATAATGTGTTACAATCTGGGGACTTGAGGGACAAAGTAATTGTACATGGATTCTGTCTTATTTATCTTAATGTTCTTTGGCTGAAATTTCAAAGTTAAGATATCAGCAAGGGGACTTCTGATTTATGTTATGGGTGATGGTCCTTCCACTGTAACATTACCTTGTCCTCTTTCTTTGCACCCTTGTTCTCATAATTAAAAATAAAAAAAATCAAATATGAACAATCATGTAACTAAATAAAATTTTCTAATTGTGGAGAAAAAGGGAAAAATGTTCTAAGTAGGAAAACAACAGTGCAGAATCTTTAGTATAAACATGCATATTTAACATTTATAATGTTTGTTGTTTTACTTTGGGGCCATATATGGCTTACTCATAGCTTTTTGCTCAAGGATCACTCCTGGTTGGGCTTAGGTAACCATAAGTAGTGCCAAGGATCAAATCTGGATTGGATCTGGGCAAGGCAAGTGCCTTACAGTTTTACTATCTCTCTGGCTTCTATATTATATATTTGAAGGCTTTGTGGCTGGAAAAGGTTAATAAAAGAGTTGTGTTGCCAGAATATATTAACCAATAGACCATTGTTGGGAATTTTGCTTTATTCTGAAAGAAATGAAATTCTATTGCCCCAGAGTGCTAAGAATTTTATCTTGAGCTTACACAGGATTTTAAACATTATAATGCAGAATGTCAATGGTTTATTAGCAGAATAAGGCATGATAAAAAAAGTATATGTAGTTTTTGTCCTTGAAATTTCATGAATGTTATATGTTTATATGCTAATAAAAAGACATGGAATAGGAGTAAGGACGAGAAGGAATTAAAATGGGGTTGAAAATAGAATTCATTAACCAATGACCAATATCTTAATCATGCTTATATGATGATGTCTTTATTAAAGTCCTGAAACAATTAGACCAAGGGAGTGCTGTAAAGGTGATAAACTCAGAGAGAATAGGGAACCTTCACTTTTCATCCCATACCATGCCACGTGATTCATTTGACTGCTCCTAAGTTGAATTATTTTAATACAAATGCATTAGAATACTGATTTTCTAAATTACATAACTCATTAATCTTGTCAATTATTAGACATGAATGAAGAACCTGTAATTGGGTAGGGAAAATTACAGGTAATTTAGAGATCCCATTTGTGAATGACTCATGAAGTGAGGGAATCTGAGGATTAAACTCTTAACTTCTCCGTTTTGAGATCTCTTAATCAACTTGATTTAATAGAATAGAAGAATACATGTCTAGTGCAACAGCATTGTAGAATAAGTGATTGTTGAAAAAGAGGCACAATATAGGATCACTTTGTTTTTAGGGACAGCATAGATGACTAAGAATGGGAGAAGCAGGGATACCAATTAAGAACCTAATAAATAAATTAGAGATACAAAGTAGTAGTTACAGTCCAACCATTTTGGAAAACAATATGAATATTCCTTATAAAACTAGAAATTGAGCTCCCATAAGATCTAGCATTACCACTTAAAGAATATACGTTAGGAACAGCAAAAACACAATACAGAAAAGCCCTTTGCACTCATATGTTCATTGCAGCACTATTTACAATAGCCAGAATCTAAAAACAACCCAGGTATTTAGGAAAAGATATGTGGTTAAATATACTGTGGTATATCTATGCAATAGGATATTATGCAGCTATTAGGGAAAATGAAGTCATGATATTTGCTTATACATGGGTAGATGTGGAGGCAATAATGATTAATGTAATGAGAGGGATGACGAAGGGAGCTCAAAAGGAGAGAGATAAACATAAAATAATCTCACTCATTTATGGGATATAAGAAAATAAAAGATAGTATGGTAATAATATCCAGAGATAATAGAGATGAGGGCCAGGAGGACCAATCCATGGTAGGAAGCTTGCCACAAAGAGTGGTGAGTGCAGCTAGAGTAGAGAAGAAACTACTATGACAATGATAGTTGGAACTGATCCCTCTGGACAACAACTAGGTGTTGAATGGAAATAAAGTGACATGCATGGTTCCCCTTTATTAAAAATTCAAGGTGTCTAAAGAGAAAATGTTTTAGAGAGAGAATGAAAGAAAGAGAGATGGAAAGGGATAGAAGTTAAATGTGTGCCCCAAAGGCAGACTGGGGAGGAGAGTAGGAGGGAAATTTGAGACATTTATGGCAGAAAATGTTCACAAGTGAAGGGTGGTGACATTGTAAGACTGGACCCAATTATAAGCAACTTTGTAAACATGGTGTTTGAAGAAAGTTACTGAAGACAAAAAATATATAGTAACGGGTTTATTGAGCAGGTCATTCATAATATAACTATTCAAACACTCCTATTTTTCTATTTCTGAATTTTCTCCTATAATATATATTTATGACTTTTTCAACTGTGATCAGTACAATTTTACTCAAATAATAAGTAAAAATTTAGAACTACAATTAACTTATTATAGCTGGCACACTGACTCTAGCATCTATGGTAAGCATATTTATGCTGGTAGATGTACACTGTACTGAAAGTGTTTCTGTGCCTAACACCTCCAAAAGCATTTTCATACAGCATTCTCTTCCCTGGAATTTTGCTGAATCATTTCTAAATGTTGTGTGATTTTTAGCATTTATATCACCCATCCTTGGTTGAATTTTAAAATTTATGATTTTAGATGTGTCAAAAATTTAGTCTTAATGCAAGGGAGGAATTGATTATAGGATGTTAGATTTAATGTCTCCTTGGTTTGTGAATACCTTGGGTGAAGTTGTTATGAGATTATAAACTCAGATATCATATCTGATAAAGTGCGACTATTTCTACTGCAAAAGGAATATCAGTGGAGTTTGCAGGTATAGAATAGTCAGTCAACTATCCCAAAATATTGTCAATCTAAATCGTCAAAGTATCATTCTCTCTACTCCTCTTCCACAAAGCCAAGATGTTAATTTTTACATAAGTGTTTAAATAATGTTAAATCGTTTTCCTACAGGGTCAGAATTTGCTTCTTATTTTGATTATGTAAACTATGAATATAAGTAAAATAACTCATCTTTAGTGTTAGAAGTTCTCTCATCTCATGCCTTGAGCCAAAAATTTATGTAAGAACCTCTAATATTTTCATTTAATTTTTCTAATACTCAAAAAGTGGTGTATTCTTCCTATTGGTTCTCATCAATCTTTCTGTCCATCAAGTTCTTGATTTTATTAGATACTTAATGTTAAGGAACCTAAAACTCTTACTTTTGAAACCAAAGACCACTAGGTATGCAAAACTGCATTTTTACTGTTTTCAAATTTAATCATGTGAATTAGTCACTTCCATATTTTCATTTTCATTTGATCTTGAAGTAACCACATTTATGGGTTACTACAATAGTTAAAATTCTTATTCACATGCTAAACTAAGGACAAGGCATTTATGAGAGCTGTAGCTACATCTTGGAATCAGAGGACTGAATAAATGGAGCTGTAATGGTTAGTTTTATGTGTCAATTCAGATGGGCACCAATATTCGCTCAAAATCATTCCAGTTATTTAAGTGAGAGTGACTTTGGATGAGGTTAACAAATTAGTAGACTAAGTAAAGCAGATTTTTCACCCCTAATGAGAACAGTTCTTATATATGCAAGGTCTAAACAGAATTTTAAATGATGACAGACTTTCTAAACCATGAGAGAGCTTTTTTGCCTGATTGCCAATGCGTTGCTCTAGTGTTTTTTTTTTCCTGCCTTGAACTTGAGTCAAAAAACATTGGCTCTTTCTGAACTTTGAATATACTTGCCTTTGAAACAGAATTGAACCAATAGGTCATCTGGCCCCCAAGTATCTGGATTGGATTGGATAAAATTAACCCTCTCTCTGATCTTCAAATTGCCAGTTCTCTTGTTGACAGAACAGCTGTAACCAATTTCTTTTCTTTTCTTTTTCTTTTTCTTTTTCTTTTTTTTTTGGTTTTTGGGACCCACCCGGCAGTGCTCAGGGGTTACTCCTGGCTGGCTGCTCAGAAATAGCTCCTGGCAGGCACGGGGGACCATATGGGACACTGGGATTCGAACCAACCACCTTTGGTCCTGGATCGGCTGCTTGCAAGGCAAACGCCGCTGTGCTATCTCTCCGGGCCCTGTAACCAATTTCTTGAAATCCCTTTCTGTCTATTTTATACATATACATATTTTATATATACACATACATATGTTTATACATGTATAATATGCATGCATATGGAGAGATTGCTTATAAAATTGGCTTAATACACAAATATTCTGTATAAGACATACATAATAAAATACACTTTTCTACTTTAAGGAAACATATAAGAATTTGATCTGATATTACAGAAATAACCCTAAAATAATGTTGTAATACAGACCAACCACAAGAGATACTATCCCTGTCACAATCAGGAGACCACTCACAAAGCAGCAGTCTCTCATTGTAATCCTTGCCACTCAAGTGATCAGCTTACTTGTTAAAAATTACTTCCCATATATCCTGTTCTGTATTGGTATCAATTCAATGAATCTACATGATAGATTCAAAGACACATCTACAATTCTTAAGCTGTGAGGAGTAGTTTTATTTTACAATCTTTTCAGTATGGGAAGGCATACAAGGATATGAGCAGATGAATTTGAATAAGCCACATTGCTCCAAAAAAGAAATGGAAAGATGTTGGAAAGATATTTCAAAGAACGACAAATGTTCAGTGCAGTTACTTAATATTGAGAAACTTCAAAAATAATCCACAAGAGATCAGAGCGATAGCACAGCAATAGGGCATTTGCCTTGCACGAGGCCAATCTCAGACGAATTCTGGTTCAATTCCCAGCATCCCATATGGTTCCCCGAGCCTGCCAGGAGCGATTTCTGAGCTCAGAGACAGCTGTAACCCCTGAGCACCGCTGGGTGTGACCCCAAAACAAACAAACCCCCCACAAGTTTATACTAATAAATGTTTAAAATTCATGGTTAAGAAAAAAGTTTGTATCTTCAGCTACATTCCCACCCAAATCTTTCCAGCCTTTACAATTTATCTTAGTTTTTAATCATTCTGCACAGCCTTTATGCACTTATAAATATGTGTATCTATTGCCACTTAAATTAAGAGATATGCTACTAGATATTAACATTCTGACAGGTGACCTTGCAAAGATGAAAAGTAAACACTTTTCTTGCACTTCATCTTTATTGCTGTGATTTATTGTGTTCTTTTTTGTTTGTTTGTTTTGTTTTTTTGTTTTTTTGGGCCACACCTCCTGGCAGGCACGGGGGACCTATGGGACACCAGGATGCAAACCAACCACCTTTGGTCCTGGATAGGCTGCTTGCAAGGCAAAGGCCGCTGTGTTATCTCTCCGAGCCGATTTATTGTGTTCTTGATCAGGACAGCTAACGGAGCAGATGCAACAATATCTTCACCTTGATCAGGGCAGAGTGGTCAACCAAAGGCTCAGCTACTGAGCAAACTAACTACTAACAAACAAGAAACTGTCTTTTTTTAATTACCCTAAATGGATATTTTCTTATTAATGGTGCTCCTGAGTTGTCAGCCACATATCATTCAGGACATCCTTCACTATCTCAAGCCAGTCCAGTCAAAAAGAGGGGATGGAAAGCCATACATTTCTGAGAACGAATTTCACTGTCCTATAACTGTAAAACTTTGGTAATATAAAATTGCTCACATTGATTTTCCTGAGGCATGTGGGAGCTAACAAGTTTTGACTATCGTCAGTCTCTCACTGAGGTGGGTTAAGTAATGGCATTTGGTGTAGACTCATTTTCAATCACAGATATGTCTTAAAATATCCTAACCAATTCTTTGAAAGTTCTAATGTTCCAATAAAAACCTCTATCTACTTAAAAAGATTCTTATTTGTCTATGTATGTTAATTAGACAACTATTGGCATGTTTCTATGAAAGTTCTGCATGAGTTTCTTTTGCCTGTACTTTTAAAGAAATCTTAACCAAGTGTCTTTCAAATCTATTTGTTGTTGTTTCTTGCCAAACAAAATAATCTCTCCAGTCTTTTTATAAATATATAAATTACTTTATTTAAAGATCATGTATTACATAATTAATATAGTTGATCATAATACATTTGTTTTTAGGTAAGTGGTAGTGAAATTATTAAAAAAGAGAAAAGAAAGAAAAAAGGATTACATCAACAAGAAAATTTGTAAAAATTATTGTATCTTGAAATAAGGCCATTAAGTCATTGTCAAAAGGTTTAGTAAGCTCTTGCAGCTAGTTGATCACTCTGTTACTTCTTTTGTTTCTGATCATTAGGTGGCTTCAAGTACACATTGGTATCCTCATTGCTGTGTTCCTACGGTCACACAGCATGGTTGCAGAAGGTCAAATAGGGTCCTGTTACATAAACCTGTGAGCTTGGTTTTGGCAGATGTGAATAGGTAAATGACTCAAACCCCTGAAGTTGGGGTGACTCATACTTGATTGTGAAGGCAGGAAGAGGAGAAGGTATATAACAATCAATTCTTATAGCTTTTTCCTTACTGCTTGGCCTTTACCACAGAGCAGTAAGTAAGGCTAGAGGCATTGCTCTGGTTACCTTCATTAATGATTTTTTGGGCTGCTACCTGCTTGGACCAAAATGGAGCATAGTCATGGCCTGAGCCCCTCAGGCAGCCATCCCAAAAGGGACTCAGATCAAAGTAGTTTTATGAAGATTTTAGACTTACCCTCTAAATGTGTGAAAACTACTGGACCTTATTCAATAACTAGTTAACTTGACACATTTTACTCTTTGATATCCCTTTCTCTAGCACTATTTTCTTTTCTTGAGGAAAAAAAATCCCAAGACATCAAAGATTTGTTTCATCCACACTTCTGCTTCTGCCTATATATTGCATCTGATAATAGAAAGAAAATAGATGTATCCTACACCTCAAGCAGAACAATGGTAATTCTTCACCTTTTTCAGTTGGGAAACAGAGTCAATAAAATAATGTAATTTCACTAAACAGAGCCTCCACGTGATTATGCAAGTAATCCCACCAAGGCAGGATGACCTCCATTGAGAAGTGAGTGGGAATCCTAGGAGTTATCTAGTCAGCTGTCCTCAGGCTAGCCCTACCTTGGGAAAGACTTTCCTTTTTTCTTTTGAATGGAGGTGACTTTTGGGGGTACAGCAGGGGTGGCACATGAGCAACATTGCTGAGAACCAAACTATTAAACTCATCAATCATACTGTCCATTCCCTTTACTGTCTACTCTTCTCACAGCATCCTGGTCACCTTATCCTGATCTTATCCCCCGCCTTCTATATATGACAGCCTTTGAAAAAAAGAGAAAAGATAATGTGATGGAAGTCAAATAGAAGTGGAAACAGAAATGTAATAGATTTTTAAATTATCGGTGGCTTTCAGTGGGGATTGGTATGCAAATAGAGGAAGATGGAACAACTCTCTTCTGAGGCTTTTTAGAGAAGTCTTTCCCTTTGGCTTCTGGCATCCTGCCAAGAGCAGCTAACATGCCTGATGCTAGTGGGAGATTTGATTATTTTTGTTCTTCTATTTCCTTGTTAGGTTTATTTATTCTATCTGAGCAAATATTTAGTAGGGTTCTTTTAAGCCTGTATGTTGCTTTTTTTCCCCATCGTTTTGGTTATTGTTTTTCTTCAACCTTCAGTGGTCTTCAACCACAGTGGTCCCAGAGGTTCTGAGCTCCTGCAGAAGGTACTTCCTTGGCAAAGTTGGCAAGGAAAGATAGTGGCCTTCTTTATTGCAAATGTTTCTGAGGGCATGCACTTGTTCCTAAGTGCAAATTTTCAATTTTGCCTGCCCTCAATACATCTCCTTGTCCAGTGCAGCCAGATTCCTTTTGGAGTTTTCCCCCAACTTTTTCCTAGTTAGGAGCAAATTTTCCTAGGTTTGCTGTTATCATGCTCAAGCTCTTATACCTAGTCACTGAAAATTGAAAGAGTAAAAACAAAAAAATGGTAAAAGATTCTATTAGAAAAGAAAAGTAAGCAGCTAGTTTTAAAAGAATGGGAGGGATCCCCCAAATACTAAAGTCTCACAAAGAAATACTATTCTATTTTTATATCTTCTAAGTAGGGAGACAAGCCAGCACTTTATTTTCTCATTAAATTTACATATCTATTTTCAAGGTCTCTCTAACCCTTGTATCAAGAAAAAGGCAGCCAGAATGTTAAGTGGACTATCACTTGGCTCTTTGTCAGATCTGACCCTATAACATTCCATTTATTTTATTCTAAAGACAAAAAGGATTTTTTTCCTTTTTTAAATTTTACCCTGCCTATTTTTCATTGCCCCTAGTTATTTTTTATTATTGTTTCACACCAGAGAAACCATATGCAAAGTCTTCCTCCCTGTATACATCAATGAAATTGGGTTCATGGTATGCCCAGCGTACAATAAATATTTTATTCTTAAAGTTCTAGAAGCTTGAATATATAAAGGTCAATGTGCCAACGTATTTGGTGTGTGACTTCCTGTTTTTTGAAGGTGGCGTACTTGTGTACTTTATGTGCAGGGAGAGAGAGAGCTGTTTCTACCTTCCAAGGGCATCTTTAGGGGCTCCATCCTCAAGATGTAATATAACTAAATTATCTCCCAGGTTCTACCTCTTAATGTCATAACATAAGTGACAGGAGCTTAAATGTCTGGTTTTGTGTGGGACATATTCAGCTTCTAACAGACGAGCACTGATCTAACTACTAAATCACTAAATACAGCAGCCCACTATAAATTGTCCCTGTTTAACATTTGTTTCCTTTCTTTTTCAACCTTACTATAATAGAAAACCAAAATGAATTTAACAAAATGATACTTAAAATGTGATTGTTAAAGCCCTGTTCTAGGGCATGTGAGATGTGGTTAAATGCTGTGATGCGAAATGCAATGATAAGAAGCCCTAGCTCCCATCACAAGAGTAAATAACAAAACTTTAAAATAATTAATTAGTATTCTTAGCACGTTTAAGATAGATTCCAATGAATTGTGATGCTTAATAAATTATATTTAGCAATGAACTTTATATTTATTTTTAACTTTTAAATGGTTTCTCAGAACATAAAACAGGGTATAACCTCAGTATAAATGAGGCACACTGATAGTCTTCCTTTATAAAAAAAACTTATTTGAGAAAAAGAGTGCTATGGACATATCTCCTAGTTAGTCCAATCATTTTTATCTTTGTCTTATTTGTCAGAGTACATGAACCATCTTAATATTATCTATTCCTCCTAATTGATTGTGAGAGGAGCATTTTTTAGGTCCTATTTTCTAGTTTATATGTTTATTTTTGGAAGGGGGTCACTCCCAGCAGTGTTCAGGTATAGATAATGGATATGTACTCAAAATTTCTGCCGAAGAGTACTCAGAGGACCATTAATAGTACTGGGGTTAAACCCAATGTTGATCACATACTAAAAAGCACCCTAGCCAATATACTAACTATTTAGCTCCACGTTCTTGTTATTTAAGACAGATATCTAAATGTTGTTTTATTAGGAGAGATTTAGGAAGTAGGTAACAATAACAAGGCTAAATTATTTTTGCTATAATTAAAACTCAAATTATCTTCGATTTTGTGGTTTTTATAATTTTCCATTATACTATTTATATATTTGTAACATATTTATATTTATATATAACATTTATAATAGAAATGTTTTAGAAATTTTGAGAATATTATATGAAATAACACATGTAGGTTCACAAATAAGTATTTTTTGTTGCTTCAATATAAGAATTTTGTAAATACGTGCTATAACTGTTGTTATTACTGACTTTAACTGGGGTTTCATTTGTTAGCCAATTTTCCTTATGAACTCTTTCCAGCTACCTTTTTTCTTTTTTCTCTCATGATTTAGAAGTAAAATGTTTAAGTATGTATCTTGATTTTGGAGTAACCTATTATTCTGACACTGAACTTGCTCTGTGTGCCTGTATGAATCTATGTTCTCCAGGCTGGCTCTGTGCTGCATGATCTCATGATCTATTTTCTCTATAGTTGGAATTCATCTTCTTGGCCTCTATTTTCTGTGGAAACAGTTTCCTCTTTAGTCTTTGAGAACTTCAGGCTTCTCTATGATTTTTTTTTAATCTACTCTTATGGAGAACTATCCAGTTTCCTTTTCCTTCAGCCTGTCTCTTCCAGGAAATGTTCTTTGCAACAACAGTTGACAGCACAATGATGATTCTTTAAATAAACCAACTCATTCTCCAGAGTGGGTTTTCATCTGTAGGGATCTTCTCTAAGAGCAAAGGTAGGGTCTCTCAATATTGTTCTAAGGTAGATTCTTAGGATTGTAGATCTCAAAATTCCAAGAAACATCAAGCAAATGAACTCATATTATTACTATATTAAAATCAAGGTAGATTCATTGGCAAAATTTAACAAGGTGGTCTCTTTCCCTCTGGTGTGAGACATTTGCTAGACGAGTCATTATTTGCAAGGATATCAAGCTCATTCTCCAAAAGAAGTGTTATTTTGACATTCTCTCTCATTTTCTCTCATATGGACAAAATTGAACATTACAAGATTAGTGGAATAATTATGGGAGAGTGGAAGAAATATCCTGACTTTGTACACCACAACCCCAACTTATTGTCACTGATGCCTGCCTGGTTTACCTCTGCTTATATTCCATTGTTTTTTAAGTAGGGAAAGTCTCTCTTGGTGTTATAGCTGCAAAGGTTATATTCTGCCTGACTTTTCTGAGGCTAACACTGTCTTATTTTTTTTCTGAATCTTGCTATACACTTGGGAGCTAATTGATCTTAAGTATACAAATTTACAAGTTGTAAGTAATACTTGAAGCCAAGCTTTGTTGTCCCTCCTGAAAACAAAGAGAGTACTTATTCAAGACCCAGAATATTTCTTGCAGATTTCTCTCCACTTAAAGTGTTTATAAACAGGTTGAACTTTTTTAAGTGTGTTATATTTTCATCCTCTTGTGAATTAAGAAAAATGTCAACTTAGTTTTGCGGTCTGCTCTATAAAAGGGACACATTTTATTTTATTTTTTTAATTTTTTTATTTAAACAACTTTATTATATACATGATTGTGTTTGGGTTTCAGTCATGTAAAGAACACCACCCATCACCAGTGCAACATTCCCATCACCAATGTCCCAAATCTCCCTCCTCCCCACCCAACCCCCGCCTATACTCTAGACAGGCTTTTTATTTCCCTCATACATTCTCCTTATTAGGATAGTTCAAAACGTAGTTATTTCTCTAACTAAAATCATACCTGTTTGTGGTGAGCTTCATGAGGTGAGCTGTAACTTCCAGCTCTTTTCTCTTTTGTCTAAAAGTTATTATTGGAAGAATGTCTTTTATTTTTCTTAAAACCCATAGATGAGTGAGACCATTCTGTGTCTTTCTCTCTCTCTCTGACTTATTTCACTCAGCATAATAGATTTCATGTAAATCCATGTATAGGAAAATGTCATGACTTTATCTCTCCTGACAGCTGCATAATATTCCATTGTGTATATGTACCACAGTTTCTTTAGCCATTCATCTGTTGAAGGGTATCTTGGCTGTTTCCAGAGTCTTGCTATGGTAAATAGTGCTGCAATAAATATAGGTGTAAGGAAGGAATTTTTGTATTGTATTTTTGTGTTCCTAGGGTATATTCCTAGGAGTGGTATAGCTGGGTCGTATGGGAGCACGATTTCCAGTTTTTGGAGGAGTCTTCATATTGCTTTCCATAAAGGTTGAACAAGACGGCATTCCCACCAGCAGTGGATAAGAGTTCCTTTCTCTCCACATCCCCGCCAACACTGCTTGTTCTCATTCTTTGTGATGTGTGCCAATCTCTGGGGTGTGAGGTGGTACCTCATAATTGTTTTGATTTGCATCTCCCTAATGATTAGTGATATGGAGCATTTTGTCATGTGTCTTTTGGACATTTGTATTTCTTCTTTGTCAAAATGTCTGTCCATTTCTT
The DNA here is from genome assembly GCF_024139225.1 of Suncus etruscus. Taxonomy (NCBI): domain Eukaryota; kingdom Metazoa; phylum Chordata; class Mammalia; order Eulipotyphla; family Soricidae; genus Suncus; species Suncus etruscus. The sequence goes on from NC_064861.1 coordinate 41,291,797, forward strand.
CTCCCCATTTTTTGATGGGATTAGATGTTTTTTTCTTGTAAAGTTCTGTCAGTGCCTTGTATATTTTGGAGATTAGCCCCTTGTCCGATGGGTATTGGGTGAATAGTTTCTCCCACTCAGTGGGTGGCTCTTGTATCCTGGGCACTATTTCTTTTGAGGTGCAGAAGTTTCTCAGTTCAATATATTCCCATCTGTTAATCTCTGCTTTCACTTGCTTGGAGAGTGCAGTTTTCTCTTTGAAGATGCCTTTAGTCTCAATGTCCTGGAGCAGTGGTCCTCAAACTATGGCCTGCGGACCACATATTTTATTTGTATCTGTTTTGTTTCTTCATTGCAAAATAAGATATATGCAGTGTGCATAAAAATTCTTTCATAAGTTTTGTTTTTACTATAGTCAGACCCTCACTGTTTGAGGGATAGTGAACTGACCCCCTGTTTAAAAAGTTTGAGGACCCCTATCTGGATTGTTTTACCTACGTGTTGTTCTATATATCTTTTGGTTTTGGGTCTGATATCGAGGTCTTTCATCCATTTGGATTTAACCTTCATACATGATGTTAGCTGGGGGTCTAAGTTTAATTTTTTGCAAGTGGCTAGCCAGTTGTGCCAACACCACTTGTTGAAGAGGCTTTCTTTGCTACATTTAGGATTTCTTGCTCCTTTATCAAAAATTAGGTGATTGTATGTCTGGAGAACATTCTCTGAATATTCAAGCCTATTCCACTGATCTGAGGGCCTGTCCTTATTCCAATACCATGCTGTTTTGATAACTATTGCTTTGTAGTACAGTTTAAAATTGGGGAAATAATTCCTCTCATATTCTTTTTCCCAATGATTGCTTTAGATATTCTAGGGTGTTTGTTGTTCCAAATGAATTTCAAAATACCTGATCCACTTCTTTGAAGTATGTCATGGGTATCTTTAGAGGGATTGCATTAAATCTGTACAATGCTTTGGGGAGTATTGCCATTTTAATGATGTTAATCCTGCCAATCCATGAGCAAGGTATGTGCTTCCATTTCCCTGTGCCCTCTCTTATTTTTTGGAGCAGAGTTTTATAGTTTTCTTTGTATAGGTCCTTGACATTTTTAGTCAAGTTGATTCCAAGATATTTGAGTTTGTGTGGCACTATTGTGAATGGGTTGTTTTCTTAATGTCCATTTCTTCCTTATTACTATTGGTGTATAGAAAGGCCATTGATTTTTTATGTGTTAATTTTGTAGCCTGCCACCTTACTATATGAGTCTATTGTTTCTAGAAGCTTTTTGGTAGAGTCTTTAGGGTTTTCTTGGTAGAGTATCATGTCATCTGCAAACAGCAAGAGCTTGACTTCTTCCTTTCCTATCTGGATTCCCTTGATATGTTTTTCTTGCTTAATTGCTATAGCAAGTACTTCCAGTGTTATGTTGAATAGGAGTGGTGAGAAAGTACAGCCTTCTCTTGTGCCAGAATTTAGAGGAAAGGCTTTCAGTTTTTTTCCATTGAGGACAATATTTGCCTCTGGCTTGTGGTAGATGGCCTTAACTATATTGAGAAAGGTTCATTCCATTCCCATCTTGCTGAGAGTTTTGATCAAGAATGGGTGTTGGACCTTATCAAATTCTTTCTCTGTGTCTATTGATATGATCATGTGATTTCTATTTTTCTTGTTGTTGATGTTGTGTATTATGTTGATAGATTTATGGATGTTAAACCATCCTTGCATTCCTGGGATGAAACCTACTTGATTGTAGTGGACGATCTTTTTTTTTTTTAATTTTTTTTATTTAAATACCTTGATTACATACATGATTGTGTTTGGGTTTCAGTCATAAAAGGAACACCACCCATCACCAGTGCAACATTCCCATCACCCAAGTCCCAAATCTCCCTCCTCCCCCCCCAACCCCCGCCTGTACCCTAAACAGGCTCTACATTTCCCTCATACATTCTCAATATTAGGACAGTTCAAAATGTAGTTATTTCTCTAACTAAACTCATCACTCTTTGTGGTGAGCTTCCTGAGGTGAGCTGGAACTTCCAGCTCTTTTTTCTTTTGTGTCTGAAAATTATTATTACAAGGGTGTCTTTCATTTTTCTTAAAACCCATAGATGAGTGAGACCATTCTGCGTTTTTCTCTCTCTCTCTGACTTATTTCACTCAGCATAATAGATTCCATGTACATCCATGTATAGGAAAATTTCATGACTTCATCTCTCCTGACAGCTGCATAATATTCCATTGTGTATATGTACCACAGTTTCTTTAGCCATTCGTCTGTTGAAGGGCATCTTGGTTGTTTCCAGAGTCTTGCTATGGTAAATAGAGCTGCAATGAATATAGGTGTAAGGAAGGGGTTTTTGTATTGTATTTTTGTGTTCCTAGGGTATATTCCTAGGAGTGGTATAGCTGGATCGTATGGGAGCTCGATTTCCAGTTTTTGGAGGAATCTCCATATCGCTTTCCATAAATGTTGAACTAGACAGCATTCCCACCAGCAGTGGATAAGAGTTCCTTTCTCTCCACATCCCCGCCAACACTGTTTATTCTCATTCTTTGTGATGTGTGCCATTCTCTGGGGTGTGAGGTGGTATCTCATCGTTGTTTTGATTTGCATCTCCCTGATGATTAGTGATGTGGAACATTTTTTCATGTGTCTTTTGGCCATGCGTATTTCTTCTTTGTCAAAGTGTCTGTTCATTCCTTCTCCCCATTTTTTGATGGGGTTAGATGTTTTTTTCTTGTAAAGTTCTGTCAGTGCCTTGTATATTTTGGAGATTAGCCCCTTATCTGATGGGTATTGGGTGAATAGTTTCTCCCACTCAGTGGGTGGCTCTTGTATCCTGGGCACTATTTCCTTTGAGGTGCAGAAGCTTCTCAGCTTAATATATTCCCATCTGTTAATCTCTGCTTTCACTTGCTTGGAGAGTGAAGTTTCCTCCTTGAAGATGCCTGTAATGTCCTGTAGTGTTTTGCCTATGTGCTGTTCTATATATCTTATGGTTTTGGGGCTGATATCGAGGTCTTTAATCCATTTGGATTTTACCTTCGTACATGATGTTAGCTGGGGGTCTAAGTTCAATTTTTTGCAAGTGGCTATCCAATTGTGCCAACACCACTTGTTGAAGAGGCTTTCCCTGCTCCATTTAGGATTTCCTGCTCCTTTATCAAAAATTAGATGGTTGTATCTCTGGGGAACATTTTCTGAGTATTCAAGCCTATTCCACTGATCTGAGGACCTATCCTTATTCCAATACCATGCTGTTTTGATAATTGTTGCTTTGTAGTACAGTTTAAAGTTGGGAAAAGTAATTCCTCCCATATTCTTTTTCCCAATGATTGCTTTAGCTATTCGAGGGTGTTTATTGTTCCAAATGAATTTCAAAAGTGTCTGATCCACTTCTTTGAAGAATGTCATGGGTATCTTTAGAGGGATGGCATTAAATCTGTATAATGCCTTGGGGAGTATTAACATTTTGATGATGTTAATCCTGCCAATCCATGAGCAGGGTATGTGTTTCCATTTCCGTGTGTCCTCTCTTATTTCTTGGAGCAGAGTTTTATAGTTTTCTTTGTATAGGTCCTTCACATATTTAGTCAAGTTGATTCCAAGATATTTGAGTTTGTGTGGTACTATTGTGAATGGGGTTGTTTTCTTAATGTCCATTTCATCCTTATTACTATTGGTATATAGAAAGGCCATTGATTTTTGTGTGTTAATTTTGTAGCCTGCCACCTTGCTATATGAGTCTATTGTTTCTAGAAGCTTTTTGATAGAGTCTTTAGGGTTTTCTAAGTAGAGTATCATGTCATCTGCAAACAGTGAGAGCTTGACTTCTTCCTTTCCTATCTGGATTCCCTTGATATCCTTTTCTTGCCTAATCGCTATAGCAAGTACTTCCAGTGCTATGTTGAAAAGGAGTGGTGAGAGAGGACAGCCTTGTCTTGTGCCAGAATTTAGAGGAAAGGCTTTCAGTTTTTCTCCATTGAGGATAATATTTGCCACTGGCTTGTGGTAGATGGCCTTCACTATATTGAGGAAGGTTCCCTCCATTCCCATCTTGCTGAGAGTTTTGATCAAGAATGGGTGTTGGACCTTATCAAATGCTTTCTCTGCATCTATTGATATGATCATGTGGTTTTTATTTTTCTTGTTATTGATGTTGTGTATTATGTTGATAGATTTACGGATGTTAAACCAGCCTTGCATTCCTGGGATGAAACCTACTTGATCGTAGTGGATGATCTTCTTAACGAGGCATTGAATCCTATTTGCCAGGATTTTGTTGAGGATCTTTGCATCTGCATTCATCAGTGATATTGGTCTGTAATTTTCTTTTTTGGTAGCGTCTCTGTCTGGTTTAGGTATCAAGGTGATGTTGGCTTCATAAAAGCTATTTGGAAGTGTTTCTGTTTGTTCAATTTCATGAAAGAGTCTTGCCAAGATTGGCAGTAGTTCCTCTTGGAAAGTTTGATAGAATTCATTAGTGAATCCATCTGGACCTGGGCTTTTGTTTTTCGGCAGACATTTGATTACTGTTTTAATTTCATCAATGGTGATGGGGGTGTTTAGATATGCTACATCCTCTTCCTTCAACCGTGGAAGATTATAAGAGTCCAAGAATTTATCCATTTCTTCCAGGTTCTCATTTTTAGTGGCGTAGAGTTTTTCAAAGTAGTTTCTGATTACCCTTTGAATCTCGGTCATATCAGTAGTGATCTCTCCTTTTTCATTCCTGATACGAGTTATCAAGTTTCTCTCTCTCTCTTTCTTTGTTAGGTTTGCCAGTGGTCTATCAATCTTGTTTATTTTTTCAAAGAACCAACTTCTGCTTTCGTTGATCTTTCGGATTGTTTTTTGAGTTTCCACTTCGTTGATTTCTGCTCTCAGCTTTGTTATTTCCTTCTGTCTTCCTATTCTTGGGTCCTTTTGTTGAGCATTTTCTAGTTCTATTAGCTGTGTCATTAAGCTACTCAGGTAAGCTCCTTCTTCCTTCCTGATGTGTGCTTGCAAAGCTATAAATTTTCCTCTCAGTACTGCTTTTGCTGTGTCCCATAAGTTCTGAGAGTTTGTGTCTTTATTGTCATTTGTTTCCAGGAACCGTTTTATTTCCTCCTTGATTTCATCTCGGACCCACTGGTTATTGAGCATGAGGCTGTTTAACTTCCAGGTGTTAAAGTGTTTCTTCTGAGTCCCTTTGGAGTTCACAAATAATTTCAGAGCCTTGTGGTCAGCGAAGGTAGTCTGCAAAATTTCTATCCTCTTGATCTTATGGAGGTATGTTTTATGTGCCAGCATGTAGTCTATCCTGGAGAATGTCCCATGTACATTGGAGAAGAATGTGTATCCAGGTTTCTGGGGATGGAGTGTCCTATATATATCCACTAGGCCTCTTTCTTCCATTTCTCTCCTCAGGTCTAGTATATTCTTGTTGGGTTTCAGTCTGGTTGACCTATCCAGTGTTGACAAAGCCGTGTTAAGGTCCCCCACAATTATTGTGTTGTTGTTGATATTATTTTTCAGATTTGTCAACAGTTGTATTAAATATTTTGCTGGCCCCTCATTCGGTGCATATATGTTTAAGAGAGTGAATTCTTCCTGCTCTACGTACCTCTTGATTAATATAAAATGTCCGTCTTTGTCCCTTACAACCTTCCTGAGTATAAAGTTTGCATTATCTGATATTAGTATGGCCACTCCAGCTTTTTTATGGGTGTTGTTTGCTTGGATAACTTTTCTCCAGCCTTTTATTTTGAGTCTATGTTTGTTCTGACTATTCAGGTGCGTTTCTTGTAGGCAGCAGAAGGTTGGATTGAGTTTTTTGATCCATTTAGCCACTCTGTGTCTCTTAACTGGTGCATTTAGTCCATTGACGTTGAGAGAAAGAATTGTCCTGGGATTTAACGCCATCTTTATTTCAAAATTTGGTGTGTCTTTTGGGTAGTCTTGTCTTAGATTAGGTCTTTCAGTTTTTCTCTTAAGACTGGTTTTGTGTCTGTAAAGTTTCTGAGCTGTTTTTTGTCTGTGAAACCATGTATTCTTCCATCAAACCGGAAAGTGAGTTTTGCTGGGTATAGTATTCTGGGTGAAGCATTCATTTCATTCAGTCTTGTCACAATATCCCACCACTGCTTTCTGGCATTGAGCGTTTCTGGTGACAGGTCTGCTGTAAATCTCAGGGAAGCTTGCTTGAACATGATTTCCCCTTTTGATCTTGCTGTTTTCAGAATTCTGTCTCTATCTGTGGGATTTGTCATTGTGACTAGGATGTGTCTTGGGGTGGTTTTTCTGGGGTCTCTTTTGGTTGGTACTCTTCGGGCATGCAGGATTTGATCACATATATTCTTTAGCTCTGGAAGTTTCTCTTTAATGATGTTCTTGACCATTGATTCTTCCTGGAAATTTTCTTCCTGGGTCTCTGGGACTCCAATGATTCTTAAGTTGTTTCTGTTGATCTTATCATAGACTTCTATTTTCGTCTGTTCCCATTCTTTGACTAATTTTTCCATTGTCTGCTCATTTGCTTTAAGTTTTTTGTCCAATCTCTCCTGCTGTATGGAATTGTTATGTATCTCATCTTCCACAGCACCAAGTCTATTCTCAGCTTCTGATACCCTGTCCCAGAGCTTATCCATTTTGTCATTCACTTCGTTTACTGACTTTTTCAGTCCTGTTAGTTGACATGTTATTTCAGTTTGGAGTTTTGTCATTTCTGCCTTCATATTTTCTTGGTTCTTATTAGTGTTCTGTTCAACTCGATCCATGGTTTCTTGGAGTCTGTTGAGCACCTTCCATATTGCTAGTCTAAAGTCCTTATCTGAGAGGTTGATTAGTTGTTCAGTCATTATCTGGTCCTCAGAATTGTCATCTTCATTCTCTATGTCTGATGCTGGCCTGCGTTGTTTCCCCATTGTCACACTTGTATTGTGGGTTTTTCTACGTGTTGTAGTGGTATTCATTGTCTATATGATGTAGGCAGCACACTCCTCTGGCTCCTCCCTTTCTGGATGGGCTGACTTGCCTCTATGGGAGGGGAGTCCTCCGTGGATGAAGCCTCACACTGGGTCAAATCTTAGGCCCGAGCATGCAACAGAGAAGACAGTCCAGAGAGAAATGTTTGCTTCTGTGATATAGCGCCGTTCTTAGTGTGATTTTTCCTTCTTGTTGCAATGGAGTTCTTTCCTTAGAAAGAGTGCATGGCCGCGTAGCGAAGCGGAGCGGCCGTGCTCCTCTGAGCCTCTTTTTGCCCCACTCGCAAGAGTTTCACGCAAGAGGACAGTAGACAGACATAGACAGGTCACACTCACAGTCTTTCACAGCTGAGCCCCACTGGGCCGGTGTACTTTTGCGGATGTTCCCCGCCTGGTGTCACACACAGGGAGCCAGCTTTTGCAAAGGTTAGCCGGTTTTTATGCTCTGAAGTCCCTCCCTGAAAATGGCGTCTGGGCGAGCGAGGTTTCTGGAGGCTCTTTTTGCCCCACTCGCAAGAGTTTCACGCAAGAGGACAGTAGACAGACATAGACAGGTCACACTCACAGTCTTTCACAGCTGAGCCCCACTGGGCCGGTGTACTTTTGCGGATTTTCCCCGCCTGGTGTCACACACAGGGAGCCAGCTTTTGCTGTGGATGATCTTCTTAATAAGGCATTGAATCCTATTTGCCAGAATTTTGTTGAGGATCTTTGCATCTGTATTCATCAGTGATATTGGCCTGTAATTTTCTTTTATGGTAGCATGTCTGTCTGGTTTAGGTATCAATGTGATGTTGGTTTCATAAAAGCTATTTGGAAGTGTTTGTGTTTTTTCAATTTTATGAAAGAGTCCTGCCAGGATTGGTAGAAGTTCCTCTTGAAAGGTTTGAAAGAATTTATTAGTAAATCAATCTGGGCCTGGACTTTTGTTTTTGGGCAGACATTTGATTACTGTCTTAATTTCCTCAATAGTGATGGGTGTGTTTAGATATGCTACATCCTCTTCATTCAACCGTGGAAGATTATAAGAGTCAAAAAAATTTTTTTTTGGTTTTTGGGCCACACCCGGCAGTGCTCAGGGGTTACTCCTGGCTGTCTGCTCAGAAATAGCTCCTGGCAGGCACGGGGGACCATATGGGACACCGAGATTTGAACCAACCACCTTTGGTCCTGGATCTGCTGCTTGCAAGGCAAACACCACTGTGCTATCTCTCCGGGCCCAAGAGTCCAAAATTTATCCATTATTCCAGGTTTTCATTTTTAGTGGCATAGAGTTTCTCAAAGTAGTTTCTGATTACCCTTTGGATCTCTATCATATCAGTAGTGATCTCTCCTTTTTCATTCCTAATATTATGAGTTATCAAGTTTCTCACTCTCTCTCTCTCTCTCTCTCTCTCTCTCTCTCTCTCTCTCTCTCTCTCTCTCTCTCTCTGTGTGTGTGTTAGTTTTGCCAGTGGTCTATCAATCTTGTTGTTGTTTTTTTTTTCTCAAAGAGCCAACTTCTGCTTTCGTTGATCTTTTGGATTGTTTTTCGGGTTTCCACTTCATTGATTTCTGCTCTCAGGTTTGTTATTTCCTTCTGTGTTCCTATTTTTGGGTCCTTTTGTTGAGTACTTTCTAATTCTATGAGCTGCGTCATTAACTATTCAGGTATGCCCCTTCTTCTTTCCTGATGTGTGCTTGCAAAGCTATAAATTTTCCTCTCAGTACCACTTTTGCTGTGTCTCATAGCTTCTGATAGTTTGTGTCTCCATTGTCATTTGTTTCTAGAAAGGTTTTGATTTCCTCTTTGATTTCATCTTGAACCCACTGGTTATTCAGTATTAGGCTGTTTAACTTCCAGGTATTAAAGTTTTTCTTCTGAAAGGGACACATTTTAAACTCTTACCATAAATGTGAAAAAATGTAAGAAATGGTTTTCCCTCCCTTCCTATTGAGGAATTTGAAAACATGCACATGATATTCAGCTACAGCATATCTGAAATATAAAAAATGGCATTTTTTTTTGTTTTTGGATCACACCCGGCAGCGCTCAGGGGTTACTCCTGTCTCTGTGCTCAGAAATCACTCTGGTAGGCTCAGGGGACCATATGGGGTGCTGGGATTGAACCACCATCCTTCTGCATGCAAGGCAAGTGCCTTACCTCCACGCTATCTCTCTGGCCCCTACACTTTGTTATTTTAGGTAGTTAAGAATTACAGGAGTTGGGGCCGGCTAGGTGGCTCTAGAGGTAAGGTGTATGCCTTGCAAGTGCTAGCCAAGAAAGGACAGTGGTTTGATTCCCCCCGTATCCCATATGGTCCCCCCAAGCCAGGGGCAATTTCTGAGTGCTTAGCTAGGAGTAACCCCTGAGCATCAAACAGGCTTGGTCTGGATTATTTTGTGCAATGACTCTACTTTAAATTCATTCATCTATGGTTGGAAATACAGCTTGTGGGATTTTACAGATGTGGCTAAAGTCAGTACCTGAGAGAAAAGGAATAGATGAGAATTACCTGAAGACCCTGTGTTTTGACCTGTCTTTTGGGACTTCTGTTCTCTATGGGCATACAATTCTGGTGGGCATCCAATGAACTTTTGGTGTTTGTATTATTCTCTATGGATTGCCATTATTTCATAGTTTCATTTACAAAAAATATCCAGGAGAGATAAACTCACAGTGGCAGAAAGTAGAGATTACTATTTGTAAGAGGATGAGGCCAAGAGAAATAAAGGACAACAATTTTGGGGAGGGGAATAAAAATGCTAAAAATAAATTGTTGTGATGATAGGACAACCAAAGAACAAGATGAATTATATGCATTTAATAAATTAAATAAGTAAATAGTACATTTATGAGAAATTTAACTTTATAAAATATTAAACCTAGTATGTATGCCATAAAGGATATTGTATATGTATAAAATACTGGAAATGGTTAATCTGCTGTACAAAGATTATGGGGCCTGATATAGAGAGCATATTCTCTCCATGACAGCAATGAATGGTGCCCTTGAAATGTCTACCCCTGCCTCCATCATTAAACAGTACTTCACCTAGAATCCTTTGGCTTTATCTCAGATTCTTTTGATAAAATCTTGATTAAAATTAACACTATGTGTTCCTGTTGCCTAATACTGGGGTAGGAATATACATATGTAACTGGCTAAAGAGAGACATCTCCAAGACTTCAAAGTCAACTGGGAATAGAGCAGGGTCTAAAACTCAGAAATAGACACGTCTTGTGACTCTAAATGAGGAGGATCAGTTAGAATCCAAGAAATGAGATCATAATTACATATTTTTTATAAGAGTAAATCAAGATGAAGAGGTTGTTTAACACACTCATTCTGGTCATGTTGGGGACAGAAAGAGAATAAATTCAAAACACCTTTCTGAGAACCTTTCTATACACACAAGTATTTATAAAACCGTGCTCATTCTTATAGACTGAATTGTGTTACACTAAAATGTAGACTTTGCGATCTTAACCTCCAATGCATCTATTATTGGTAATAAGACCTTTACAAAGTTCATTAAGATTTTTGGATTAGGGTCCGGGAAGGTGGCGCTGGAGATAAGGTGTCTGCCTTGTAAGCGCTACCAAGGAACGGACCGCGGTTCGATCCCCCGGAGTCCCATATGGTCCCCCCAAGCCAGGGGCGATTTCTGAGCACATAGCCAGGAGTAACCCCTGAGCGTCAAACGGGTGTGGCCCAAAAACCAAAAAAAAAAAAAAGATTTTTGGATTAGAGTTCATTGTTAGTGGAATAAGAGTGCTATCCTTATAAAAAGAGGAAGAGACACCAGAGATATATAATGAGAGAAAAGACCTGTGAGGACACAGTGGGAAGGTGACCATCTTGGACTTTTTGACCTAGAACTAAGCAAATTAGTTAGAAACTTAAAAAGTAAATAACCTCTCTGTGGAAATCATTCTGTTTGTGGTGAACTTTGTGTTTGACTTGTTTCATTTAGCATTTTCCCTTGCCAGAGATCCCAGATTGTGGATGTCAAGATTAACTCACACAGGCTGCAGCACCAATGATTTATCACAGATTCAACTTATTAAAATCACTGATTCAACTTTCATGTATTTCTTTCTGAGATTCTCAGACACAATTGTCAGAATTGTCTCAATGTTCGAAAAGACATCAAGTTTCTAGTTGCAGTATTTAACTTGCTGAGAAGAGCAAGTGGGCCATCTTCTAGGTAGTAGCATAATGATTCGAAGAGTCATCCACATTGTGGCAAATATCAGTAATTTAGCTCATTTTGTTCCTGATTAATATTCCATTTATGGACACACTAATTTTTTTATACATTCAAAGGTATATGGATATTTAGTTTATTTCCATTGGGGGAGCTATTTTAACTAATGTTGCAAAGAGAATTTAACCATAAGGTTTTGCTTTCTGTATATCTATTTAACTATATTTAGAAATATTTATTAAATATATAATTTTCTTACTTCAGATATGTCCTTTACTGAGTTGCTTATAATACAGTTATTTTTGGCCTCCAATATTCCAACACAAATTCCACTGCTAGTATAACAGTCCCTCCATTCTTGTTGACAGAATCCTAACTTCCCTGATGCCTGCCCTTGATAGGTATAAATAATTTACCTAATATTTCTTGGCACAACTAAATGGTAATAAAACCTGTAGTTGGTTTTATGGTAGGATGCTTCAAGGGTAGAAACACCTTGTTTTAGGCCAAGGTTTTTTCTTTCTATTTTCCCCAACTTTTGCTACACCCATGCAAAAAGAGCTTGCCACATTTTTTTTATCTCTTATATAGGGACTCCCTTCCTTTTCATAGAACCTTGGAACACAAATTGCTTTCTTTTACCTTATATTTCTGCATTTTTCTATGAAATTAAGGAGGAAGTAAAACAAAGGATGGGGCATAGGAGTCAATTGGTCTCAGGTGCTTTAATGGAAATAAATAAAGGAACTAAATATCCAAGCCAAAGTCAACAACCATAGAATAAAGAGACCCAAATTATAATAACCTAAACTTAAAATGGGCCTGTTATACTGGCAGGCGAGGGGCAAAAGGCGGTAATATAGGATGCACTCTGGGAATATTAGAGGAGGAAAATCAACACTGGTGGTGGGATTGCCTTTGATTCATTGTATGTCTGTAATCCAACAATGAAGGACTTTGTAAATCACAATGGTTTCAATAAAATAAAAACAATAAAGAGTCAGACTTATGAATTGAGAATAAATTAATTTAAAAAAGAACTAATAAAATACATATCTCCAAATAAAAATAAAATCATCAAAATCAAGTAAACAGAAAAATTTTGAAAGCTCTATAACACTAGGCTACTGGATTTAAAATATAAAAAACTTCCTTTTTCGTTTGTTTTTGGGCCACACCTTGTGATGCTTGGGGGTTACTCCTGGCTATGCACTCAGAAATTGCTCCTGGGGGCTGAGGCCATGGCGTAGGGCATAAGGCATTTGCCTTGCACACGCTAGCCTAGGACTGACTGTTGTTCGATCCCCCAGCGTCCCATATGGTCCCCCCCAAACCACAAGCAATTTCTGAGCACATAGCCAGGAGTAACTCCTGAGCGTCACCGGGTGTGCCCCCCCCAAAAAAAAAGAAAAAAAAAGAAATTGTTCCTGACTTGGGGGACCATATGGGACTCCAGGGATAGAATCGAGGTCCATCCTGGGTCAGCCACATACAAGGCAATGCCCTACTGCTATGAAGGCTGCTCCAGCCCATATAATATATAAAAAAAAAAAACCTTTTAAAACTGATTAGAAAAACATTTAAACTAAACTAGATAAATGAACAAAGGACATGAATTGATGATTCATAAAATAAGAATTGCAAAACAGTTAACAAACATAGAGAAAAATATGCAAATTCCAGTATAATCAGACATGTCAATCTAAACAACAGTAAAGAAACCATTCTTTGCCTATCAGATTAGCAATTTTTTGTTGAAGTGATAATAGCTAATTCTGGCAAAAAAGAATTTGGTATATTCTCGGTATATTCAAATTCTAGATGCCAAGTGTTCCTTTCTTTGAAACTTTGTAATTCCAGTTCTAACAATCAGTGCATAATGCTAACAATAAATGAAAAATAAAAATCAACTGGCAGTGAATGAAGATGATAACATTTTGAATATCATTCTCATGTGGATAGCATGAAGCAGCAATATTGCAATGATGTCTGTTGGAGCTTCAGCACTTCTTTTATTTTTTCTAATCCTATAACCAACTTCATGTTTCATCAATAGTATCACTGGCTAATTTGAAATATGACTTAAATGTCTGGTAATAATATTTACCTTCTTTCCATGAGCTGAATGTTTGAGACCAAATATATTTATATTATTAAATTCATATGTTGAAACCTAACCACCAAAAAAGCCAGTTTTAGGGTGTGAAGCTTTTGGGGTGATTAAGTTGTGACTAGTAATGCTCCCAGTATGTGGCATTTTGTTACAGAAGTCTGAATGAGCTAATACTATCATATTTTATTTAATCTATTCTAAAATTTTTCAGTTATACCTCAGAATTTTTTCATTGTTCTCTCATATTTCCAATTGCCATTTCCTTTCGCCATTCTTTTTTTTTTTTTTTTTGCAATTTTTTTAAATTTATTTAAACACCTTAATTACATACATGATTGTGTTTGGGTTTCAGTCATGTAAAGAACACCACCCATCACCAGTGCAACATTCCCACCACCAATGTCCCAAGTCTCCTTCCTCCCCACTCAACCCCCGCCTGTACTCTAGACAGGCTCTCCATTTTCCTCATACATTCTCATTATTAGGACAGTTCAAAATGTAGTTATTTCCCTAACTAAACTCATCACTCTTTGTAGTGAGCTTCCTGAGGTGAGCTGGAACTTCCAGCTCTTTTCTCTTTTGTGTCTGAAAATTATTATTACAAGGGTGTCTTTTTCTATCATTTCCTTCTCACTTGAGGAATACTAAATAAAAAAAAGGGATATACTAAGGTAAATATATAAAACAGTATTTGAGATATATTCTAGAGTATTTGTGTTTCTACTCCATATATTTTAAAAAATTGGAAATAAAAATCTCTCCAAAAAATAAATCTGTATGATTAAAACATATGTGAATTGCATTTTCCATATTTGAATTTGAAATATTTACTAGTAAAATTTTGGTATTTAATATCACATTACAATTAGTAATAATAATAATTAGTAAATGTATGCAAAGAATTTTATTCAAAATCAAGAGAATACAAATCTTTTCATATTCTCCAGCATAGATTTTATGTTAAGCCACAAAGCAAGCCTTAATATATTTAGATGATTGAAATTATTTAAGCACATTTTTCAACTATAATGGTCTATACTCTAAAGTCAATTAAACAAGAAAATTTAAAATACACATGACTATAGATTAAGTATAATGAGCAGAATCAATGAAGACATCAAAAGAAAAAGAAAAATGTCATAAAGATTTTAAAAAATGGACAGATAGCACATCAAAATAAATTTATTTTAATAGTAAATAATGGATGCAGAAAGCACCTATTGCTCATAAATTTATGGCAATAAATATCTACTTTAAGAAATTCTTAGAAACATGTAGTTTACAAGTCTGAATGAGAAGAAACAAATTGTTAACCTCCTGGTGACTAATAAAAATATTTGAATCAATAATCAAAAACTACCAACAAACTAAAGTCTAGTAACAGATACTTTACTGCTAAATTCAATCAAACTTTCATAGAAATATTTAATTCTCCTCAAGCTCTTTCAAAAAATTAAAGGGAAACACTTCTAAATTCACTTTGAACTGGATGATCAAGATAAAAAAAAAAGATGCCATACTGAAAGGAAATTACAAGTTAATATTTTTCATTAACACAGACATAAAAATCTTGAATAAACTATTATCAAGCCAAATTAGATAAAACAGTAGACATTTAGTTATAAATGAGCAAATAATAATTTTGGCATAAAATTCAGCATTCATTAATAATAAATACTTGTTTGACGAAAAAGAGTTTCAGGCATGCACAGCAAATTCTTAGGTCTTAAAGATCAGGAAAAAACAATGACCACTCTTGGGGTGTTTCTTTTTTTAATGTTTTTTATATTTATTATTCATTCCATTTTACTATCACAACAAAATAGAAATAAATGTTTTTTTGTTTTGGTTTTTGTTTTTTGGGCCACATCCGGCATTGCTCAGGGATTACTCCTGGCTGTCTGCTCAGAAATAGCGACTGGCAGGCACGGGGGGGCCATATGGGACACTGGGATTTGAACCAACCACCTTTGGTCCTGGATTTGCTGCTTGTAAGGCAAACACCGCTGTGCTTTCTCTCCTGGACCAGAAATCAATGTTTTTATACACTTTTAGAAGCTTCATCAGTAAATGTCTTTTTGGTTTTCTTTTTTTATTTTTTATTAATGTCTTTATTTAAACACCTTGATTACAAATGATTTTAGTTGGAATTCAGTCATGTAAAGAACCCTCTCCTTCACCAGTGCAACTTTCCCATTACCAATGTCTCAAATCTCCCTCCTCCACATCCAACCCTTGCCTGTACTCTACATAGGCTTTATATTTCCCTCATACATTCACTTTGTTATCATAATTCTTTAACTACACTATTGCTTTGTAATACATTTTAAAGTTGGGGAAAGTAATGCCTCCCATATTTCTTTTCCCAGGGATTGCTTTAGCTATTTGAGGGTATTTATTGTTCCAAATGAATTTCAGAAGTGTTTGATCCACTTCTTTGAAGAATGTCATGGGTATCTTTAGATTCAGAGATTGCATTAAATCTGTACAATGCTTTGGGGAGCATTGCCATTTTAATGATGTTATTCCTGCCAATCCATGATCAGGGTATATGTTTTCATTTCCGTGTGTCCTCTCTTATTTCTTGGAGAAGGGTTTTATAGTTTTATTTGTATAGGACCTTCATGTCTTTGATCAAGTTGACTCCAAGATATTTGAGTTTGTGTGGCACTAATGTGAATGGGGCAATTTTTTTTCTTAATGTCCATGTCTTCTCAATCATTATTGGTGTATAAAATGGCCATTGACTTTTTTCTGTTAATTTTGAAGCCTGCCACATAGCTAACTGAATCTATTGTTTCTAGAAGCTTTTTGGTAGTCTTTGGGGTTTTCTAAGTAGAGTATCATGTCATCTGCAAACAGTGAGAGCTTGACTTCTTCCTTTCCTATCTGGATCCCCTTGATATTTTTTTACTGCCTAATCTCTATAGCAAGTACTTCCAGAACTATGTTGAATAGGAGTGGTGAGAGAAGACAGCCTTAACTTGTACCAGAATTTAGAGTCAAGGCTTTTAGTTTTTCTCCATTGAGGATAATATTTGCCATTGGCTTCTAGTAGATGGTCTTAACTACATTGAAAAAGGTTCCTTTCATTTCCATCTTGCTGAGAGTTTCTATCAAGAAAGGTTGTTGAACCTTATCAAATGCTTTTCTGCTTCTATTAATATGAACATGTGATTTTTATTTTTCTTGTTGTTGATATTATGTATTATGTTGATAGATTTACTGGTGTTAAACCATCCGTGCATTCCTGGGATGAAACCTACTTGATCGTAGTGAAGGGTCTTCTTGATGAGGCATTGGATCATATTGGCCAGCATTTTAATGAGGATCTTTGCTTCTGTGTTCATCAGGGATATTGGTCTGTAATTTTTTTTCAGCATCCTTGTCTGGTTTTGGTATTAAGGTGATGTTGGCTTCATAAAAGTTACTTGGAAGTGTTCTCATTTTTTTAAATTTCATGAAAGAGCCAAGCCAGGATTGGGCATAGTTCCTATTGAAAGGTCTGAAATAATTCATTAGTGAATCCATCTGGGCCTGGGCCTGGGCTTTTGTTTTTGTTTTTGGGCAGACATTTGATTACCATTGTAATTTCCTCAATAGTGATGCGGGTATTTAGATATGCCATATCCTCCTTATTCAACTGTGGAAGGTTATAAGAGTCCAGGAATTTATTCATTTCTTCCAGATTCTCATGTTTAGTGGCATAGAATTTCTCAAATCTCTTCAATATCTGTTGTGATCTCCCCCTTTTCATTTCTAATACAGGTTATCAAGTCTCTCTCTTTGTGAGTTTTGCCAATGGTCTATAATCTTGTTTAATTTTTCAAAGAAGTAATTTCTGCTTTTATTGATCTTTTTGGAATGTTTTTCTTGGCTTTCCAATTTATTGATTTCTGCTCTAACTTTTGATATTTCCTTCTGTCTCTCTATTTTTGGTTCCTTTTGTTGATCACTTTCTAATTTTAGAAGCTGCATTGTTAAGTTATTCAGGTAAGCCACTTCTTCCTTCCTGAATTGTACTTGCAAAGTTATAAAATTTCCTCTCAGGACTGCTTTTTGCTGTGTCCCATAGATTCTGATAGTTTGTGTCTTCATTATCATTTGTTTCCAGAAAAGTTTTGATTTCCTCTTTGATTTCATCTCTGACCCACTGGGTATTCAATGGTAGGCTGTTTGATTTCCAGGTGTTAAAGTTTTTCTTCTGTGTCCCTTTTTAATTCATATCTAAATTCAGAGCCTTGTGTCAGCAAAGGTAGCCTGCAAAATTTCTATCCTCTTGATATTATGGAGGTATGTTTTATGTGCCAGCATTTATTCTATCCTGAAGAATGACCCATGTACATTGGAGAAGAATGTGTATCCAGGTTTCTGTGGTGGAGTGATATATATATATATGTATATATATATATATATATATATATATATATATATATATATATAGGACTCTTTCTTCTATTTCTCTTTTCAGGTCTAGTATATTTTTGTTGTGTTTTAGTCTGGTTGACCTATCAATTGTTGACAGGACCTTATTGAGGTCTCCCACAACTGTTGTGTTATTATTGATGTCTTCTTTCAAAATTGACAATAATTTTATTAGATATTTTGCTGGCATCTCATTGGGTACATATATATTTAGTAGTGCAATTATTTCCTGTTATACATATCCAATGATTAGTACAAAGTGTCCATCTTTGTCCCTTACAACTTTTCTGAATCTAAAGTTTGTGTTATCTGATAATAATATGGCCACACTGTTTTTTTAAGTGTGTTGTTTGCTTGGACGATTTTCCTCCAGCCTTTGATTTTGAGCAGGGTCTCAAACTCAATTTACCTGGGGGCTGCAGGAGGCAGTTGGGGTGAGCAGGGCCGCATAATGGATTTCAGAAAAAAATTCCTCAAATGTCATTATTAACAGTTTTAATTATTTCTTCTGAACATGAATAGAACATTGAGTAAAGATCATGAACAGTTCTTCTGAACATGGCATCTTTTGCCTATTCCTTGCTGCCAGAGACTTGACAGCACTTCTTCTCACAAATCTGAACCACATTTGGCTTTAGAGAGGAAGCAGTTGAGACCCTCAGTATGGCTTGAAGATGATTGTCATTAAGTCTAGACCTATACTTTGACTTACTAAAGTTCAATGTGGAGAATAACTTTTCCCACAATATGTGCTCCCGAAAGGGCACATGGTGTGCTTGAACATTCGGGAAACCTCAGGGAAGCTGGGGGGGGGGGTTCTCTCAAAAATTGCCTATGCATGTCTGCTTTTCCACTAATTTCCCTGAACTTGGCTTTGAGATCAGAGTTGCATTGCAGGTCAATGAGCTCCATTTGAAGCATAGGAGGTGCATCTTGCACATCAAAGGAAAAGGGGTCCACAAAAATTTGGAAAGTGGCTCTGTGCTTTTTGAAGTCTGCAAATCTGTGATCAAATTCCTTCTCTAGCTTAAAAATAGCATCAACATTTTTCTCACCACTGAATGGTATGCCTGCATCCACAAGTTCCTTGCATGCTGGGAAATGGCAAAGGTTTGTCTGAGAAAGCTGGGATTTCCATAACACAAGTTTTGTGGAGAATGCTCTCACGTTGTCATAGGCAGCACTGATAAGCTGCCCCGGGCCTTGTAACATCTTGTTTAGTACATTCAGCTTATGTATGATGTCAACAAGAAAAGCTAAGTCCATGAGCCATTTGTGCTCACTCAACTCAGAAACAGCATTCCCATCCTTCTCCATGAAGGCTTTCACTTCTCTCAACTCAAAAAATTTTTTCAGGACATTTCCCCTGCTGAGCCAACATACCTCTGTGAAATAGAGCACATCTCCATATTCTGACTCCATTTCCTCTAAAAAAGCACAGAACCTCCTGTTCTTTAAGCCCCTGGATCTGATTTGGTTGATGCATTTCACAAAAACAGTCATCACATTATATGGAGGCACCTATGGTGTTTGGAGATTTTACCCTTTTGATCCTTGTATTTGTCATGGATTACTATATGTTAATGTGGTATATGTTCTGAATACCTTAAAGAAGTGCTATCGTTCTGTATTTATCTTTCTTCTTCTGGCTTACTTCGTTCAACATAATATTTTGGAGATCCATCCATGTTGCTGCAAAATCCATAATTGTAACATTTTTAACTGCTATGTAGTATTCCACTGTTCACTCACTCTTCCTTGGCCTTTCGGCCCAGGCACCTCCAGGAGACAGTTTTTGCTCCACTCTTTTTTAAATTTATATATTTATATTTATGGTAAGTGAAATGAGGTAATGAAAAAGTAAAAGAGTTCATCTCTATTGAAAATACAGATATGTAATATCTCTCTATGTAGATACATGATATACAGAGAAAATCTTAAATGCATTTAAAAAACTGTTAAATACAATAAATTAAATCAATACAAAATATCTGTTAGTCTTGTATCTTAATAAAAAGCAGCAGAAATAGAAATTATCATTTTGTTCTGCCTCATACTGCTATGTCTTCTTACAAATGAGAAAAGAAAAAATAAGTGGATGGGACCCAGGGGCCAAGTGGTCTCAGAAGCACTGAATGGGGAAAAATTGTCTGTCCTAAATATCCAAGCCAAAGTCAACAACAGTAGAATCAAGAGACACAAACTAGAACAAGCTAAACTCAAAATGTACCTATTACACTAGTAGTCCAGGAGGCTAAATATGGAGATATGGGATGCATGCTGGGAACTCTGATGATGGAAGGTCAACACTGATGGTGGGAATGGCCCTAATTAATTGTCACTATCTACCTATAATACAACTATAAAAGACTTGTAATTCTCAATGGTCTCAATAATTTTTTTTTTAAAAAAGAACAGGACTATGGTATCAGAATCTATTTCTTTCTTTTCTTTTTTTTTTTTTAATTTGTGGTTTTTGGGCCACACCTGGCAGCGCTCAGGGGTTACTCCTGACTCCATGCTCAGAAATTGCTCCTGGCAAGCATGGGGGACCATATGGGACTCCGGGATTTGAACCAATGACCTTCTGCATGAAAGGGAAATGCCTTACCTCCATGCTATCTCTCCGGCCCCCAGAATTTATTTCTAACTTTATTACCAAGCCATAGTAATAAATGTAGTATGATATTGGCATAAAACACAAATATAGATCAATGTAACAAAATAGAGAACTCAGAAATAAATCCATAGATGTGCAGTGAATTAATTTCTTAAAAAAAGGAGCCCAGGTTATACATTGATGTACTCTTTGAAGGACTATCCTTTAAGTGGAACTTGGGAAACTAAAAGGCCAAATGCAAAAATGGATGTATCCCTATCTTATATTGAAATATAAAACTTGAAATTATCAAATTCCTAAAACAAATCAAAAGACACTTTAATGACATAGACCTCAGTGACAATGGTTTGAGTAAAACCATTGTCAAAAGCAATGGCAACAAAAGCAAAAATTATTAAGTGGCATTACATAAATATTAAAAATTATGCAAATTAAATAAAACTGTTCACAGATTAAAGTATCTTGTATAGAAGAAAATATTTAAATAACTTGCCAAATGAAGTACAAATATTTTCAAAACAAAAATATATAGGTGGCCCTATACTGGAGAGATAGTACAGATAGGGTACTTGGTTTGTATTACTGACCAGGGTTTAATTTCAGGCATCCTATGTAGTCTCCAGAGAACTGTCAGGAGTTATTCCTTAGTGAAGAGCCAGGAATTATCTCTAAGCATTGCTGGGTATGGTCCAAAACAAATATGGCCAACATATATTATAAGATGAATAAAAACATTAGTCAGGGAAATGCAAATCAAAACCACAATGAGATTTTCCCCCCAAATGTTAAAATTACTTATATTAAAGATATAATAAGTGGGGTACAAGATGTACATTAGCAGCAAAGCATTTGTTTTTGCATGTGTGAGGTCTTGGGTTTAATCCCAAGCAACACACAAAAAAATGAAAAATTAAAGAACAAAAAATAAAAATAAACTAATGTTGTCCTTATGTGGAGAAAATTTGCTAGGGTAGCCTGCAGTCACTATGAAAAACAGTATCTAGATTTAAAAATATATATCATATTATCAACTATTTCTATGTCTGGATATTTATCTGAGTAAAATTAAAAACACTAGACATGTATATGCCTTGCTTTGTTCATCACATTATTTAAAACAATCCAATAATAAACTTTAGAGAGCTCAGTGTGATTGGTGCATGCAAGTGGTTTGGGATGAGGTCTGTCTCTGCATGGTCTTCCAATCAATGGCGCATCCTCTAGGTGTTTTTTATGATAAGAAAAATTTCAGGTATACAGAGATAGAGGGATAACAAGGTCATGTGCATAATTCATATATAGACACGAAAATAGATTATTATTCAGCCATTTAAATAAAATCTTGACATTGTGACAATACACATAAAATTCAAGGGCATTATGACAGAGAAAGACAAATGTCATATGATCTCTTATGTGTGTAATTTAGAACAACAAATACTACCTCAGATTTTTGTAGTTTATAGACCTGATGTTAGGGGTTTTTAGCAGAGGTGGCAGAGAAGGGTAAAGGTGAGCAAAAGACACAAAAGTTTTCTTTTTTTAAATTTTGTCTGGCTTGCTATCAG
Organism: Suncus etruscus; assembly: GCF_024139225.1. Taxonomy (NCBI): domain Eukaryota; kingdom Metazoa; phylum Chordata; class Mammalia; order Eulipotyphla; family Soricidae; genus Suncus; species Suncus etruscus. Next base: position 41,313,667 of record NC_064861.1, read on the forward strand.
GAAGTTCTTCTCATTCCCAACCCTCCTCCAGTGGTATTATTTTTAATTGTGTAAAATAGTGACAACATTTATATTTTTTTTAATTTTTATTTTGATCATAGTGGCTTACATATCTTTTACAGTAGTATTTTGGGTACATATTAACATTGAATCAGGGGAATACCCACCACCAAATTTGTCCTCCCCCCTTTCCCCGTTCCCTTTCTGCAACCATATCCCCCACCATCACACCCCGGGCTGCTAGAGTAGGTGTTCCCCTCTTTGTCTGGCTAATGAGGGAGTGTAAAAGTCTACCCATTTCTTAAAAAACTGGCAACTCTAAGGACCACCCCAGAAGAGCTCCACATGACATTGCTTAAATGAAGTTTCTTTTAAGTGCTTTCAAAATAATTAAATCCCCCTTATTATTTCCACTATTTTCACACTCAAATAAACCTCTAATCTTAGGTCTTTTACTAATACTTTTCATCAAGCAAACTTCCATCTTAGGATGTTTTCCCGGGGGGGGGACTGTGTTTTCTGTCTAAAAACAATCATACTTCAAAGGTTTATGTTTCCTACCCAGAATTTTCACAAGATTAGAAAATGCTTCCTTGAAACAATATGAATACTCAAAAAAACTAGGAATTGAGTCCCCATATGATACAGCAATACTACTTCTAGGGATATAACCTAAGAACACAAAAACAGAATACAAAAAGCCTTCTGCATCCCTATATTTGTCATAGCACTATTTAAAAATAGCCAGAAACTTGGGGCCAGAGTGTTAGCACAGCGATAAGGCATTTGCCTTGCATGCAGCTTACCTGGGACGGATCCAGGTTCAATTCCCAGCATCCTATATGGATGTTGAGCCTTCCAGAAGCAATTTCTGAGTGCAGAACCAGGAGTAATTCCTGAGCACTGCCAAGTGTGGCCCAAAGAACCAAAACCCACCCACCCACCAACCAACTAAACAAACAAATAAACAAACCCCCCAAAATAGCCAGAATCTGGAAACAAACCAGGTGACTAAGAACAGATCAGTGATTAAAAAAAAATAAGGTACATCTACATGATGGAATACTATGCAGCTGTTAGGGAAAATGAAGTCATGAAAATTGCCTTTTTTTGTGGATGGATATGGAACTATTCTGCTGAGCAAAATGAGTCAGAGGAGAGGGATAGACATAGAATAATCTCTCTCATTAATGGTATATAACAAAATAGATATTAGAAGGTAATAATATCTAGAGACAATAAAGAGAAAGACCAGGAGGACCAGAACATGGTAGGAAGCTTGCCATAAAGTGGAGCAGGGAAGTTAAAGTAGAGAAGGAACCACTATAACAATGATAGTTTGAGCTGATCATTAGAAAATGACCAACAGAATGAACCAAAAATAGGGAGACAGAAGGAAATAATAAAGCTGAAAGCGGAACTCAATGAAGTGGAAAACCAAAAAGCAATCCGAAAGATCAACGAAAGCAGAAGCTGGTTCTTTGAAAAAATAAACAAGATTGATAGACCATTGGCAAAACTAACAAAGAAAGAGAGAGAGAGAAATCTGATAACCCGTATTAGAAATGAAAAGGGGGAGATCACAACAGAAATTGCAGAGATCCAAAGGATAATCAGAGGCTACTTTGAGAAACTTTATGCTACAAAACATGAGAACCTAGAAGAAATGGAAAAATTCTTGGACACTTATAACCTTCCACATTTAAGTAAGGAGGATGTAGCATATCTAAACACCCCCATCACTACTGAGGAAATTGAAACTGTAATCAAACATCTACCAAAAAAGAAAAGCCCAGGCCCAGATGGTTTTCCTAATGAATTTTTTCAAATCTTTCAAGAGGAGCTACTACCAATCCTAGCCAGACTCTTCCATGAAATTGAAAAAAAGGGAACTCTCCCAAACAGCTTTTATGAAGCCAACATTACCTTGATACCAAAACCAGACAGAGATGCTGCCAAAAAAGAAAATTACAGACCAATATCCCTGATGAATGCTGATGCAAAGATCTTCAACAAAATCCTGGCAAATAGGATCCAATGCATCATCAAGAAGATCATACACTACGACCAAGTAGGCTTCATCCCAGGAATGCAAGGATGGTTTAACATCCGTAAATCTATTAACATCATACACAACATCAACAACAAGAAAAATAAAAATCACATGATCATATCAATAGATGCAGAGAAAGCATTTGATAAGGTCCAACACCCATTCTTGATCAAAACTCTCAGCAAGATGGGAATGGAAGGAACCTTTCTCAATCTAGTTGAAGCCATCTACCACAAGCCAATGGCAAATATTATCCTCAATGGAGAAAAACTAAAAGCCTTTCCTCTAAATTCGGGTACAAGACAAGGCTGTCCTCTCTCACCACTCCTCTTCAATATAGTACTGGAAGTTCTTGCTATAGCGATCAGGCAAGAAAAAGATATCAAGGGAATTCAGATAGGAAAGGAAGAAGTCAAACTCTCATTGTTTGCAGATGATATGATACTCTACTTAGAAAACCCTAAAGACTCTACCAAAAAGCTTCTAGAAATAATAGATTCATATAGCAAGGTGGCAGGCTACAAAATCAACCTACAGAAATCAATGGCCTTTTTATACACCAATAATAATAGGGAGGAGATGGAAGTCAGGAAAGCAATCCCATTCACAATAGTGCCACACAAACTCAAATATCTTGGAGTCAACTTGACCAAAGACGTGAAGGACCTATACAAAGAAAACTATAAAGCCCTGCTCCAAGAAATAAGAGAGGACACACGGAAATGGAAACACTTACCCTGCTCATGGCTTGGCAGGATTAACATCATTAAAATGGCAATACTCCCCAAAGCATTATACAGATTTAATGCGATCCCCTTAAAAATACCCATGACATTCTTCAAAGAAGTGGATCAAACACTTATGAAGTTCATCTGGAACAATAAACATCCTCGAATAGCTAAAGCACTCCTAGGGAAAAGGAAAATGGGAGGCATTACTTTCCCCAACTTTAAACTGTACTACAAAGCAATAGTTATTAAAACAGCATGGTATTGGAATAAAGACAGACCCTCAGATCAGTGGAATAGGCTTGAGTTCTCAGAGAACATTCCCCAGGCATACAATTACCTAATTTTTGACAAAGGAGCAAGAAATCCTAAGTGGAGCAGAGAAAATCTCTTCAACAAGTGGTGCTGGCAGAACTGGTTAGCGACTTGCAAAAAAGCGAACATAGACCCCCAGTTAACATCATGTACGAAGGTAAAATCCAAATGGATTAAAGACCTTGATATCAGACCAGATACCATAAGGTATATAGAACAACATGTCGGTAAAACACTCCATGACATTGAGACTAAAGGTATCTTCAAGGAGCTGATCATTCTGGACAATAATTGGGTGTTGGAGAGAAAGTATATGCCTGGTACTCCTTCATTAACAGTAGTGAGAATCACAGTGTTTGAAAGGGAAAAAAAAGGATGAAAGGGGGAGCTAAATGCCTGATGAAGGGGGGCAGAGAGAAGGGAAATGGGATATTGGTAGCAGGAAATGTTTATGGGGAAGGGTTGTGTACTTTGTAAGACTGTAACCCTATCATGAAAAACTTTGTAATTATGATGTTTAAATAAGATGAAAAAAAGAGAAAAAAAGAATATGCAGGTTATTCAATTCCATACTTTACAACAAATTTTTTTAGTACTATCATTATTGCCTTTCTAATTTGAGTAGTAATCAGAGAAAGACTCCTAAAGCCAAAGATTTGATTTTTACATCAGCATTATATTAATATAATTATATATTATCATGATTATGATTTTAACTCACAAAATGTGTTTTTATTTGTTTTAATTTTTTAAAAATTTGTATAATGTTTGGAATTATACTTATTCCTTTGAAGCTTGTACCCAGTGTGATGTGTTGTATTTAAAATACCACATGGGCAGAGGGGGAGGTGGTGAAGAGAGAGATGGGGAACATTGTTGGTGGGAAAGTTGAACCGGTGAAGGGCGTGTACATTTTATCATTGTAACCCAACTATAAACATATTAGTGACCATGTGCTTAAATAAAGATATTATTAGCACAAAAATACCACATTGGAATTTAAGTAAAGAAGGCATTGTATCTAAAGACTGATTTTGGAATAAATCTACTACATTTTACAAAAGTCTTCAATAATTATTGGTCCATATACAATTTTTACATCTTACTGAGTTACTTTTAACAAGTTTTAATTCTTTCTAAATAAATTCTTTTTGTATGAATTTTTAATATACTGGCATAAAGTATAGAAAAAATAGAAGAAAATAATTCCTTAGATACAGCAACCAAGATAAACTTCACATATTTTATAAGTTATTTTATATTGTTAAAATTCCATTAGTATATCCAAGGCAACTTTGATATGGTACCAAATTTTTCTCTTGTGAACTTACTAACTTTAATTATTGATAAGAAATCACTTGTTCAAATATATACTTTGTCATATGAAGGTAGAAAATTAAAAAGGTGTAGTAGTGAAGTAGAAGAAGAACTCAAATAGAAGTTTTTGTTTTTGTTTTTATTTTTGGACCACACCTGGTGATGCTCAGGGGTTACTTCTGGCTATGTGTTCAGAAATCACTCCTGGCTTGGGGAACCATATGGGATACCAGGGATAAAACCGAGGTCCGTCCTGAGTCAGCTGCATGCAAGTCAAACGTCCTATCACTGTGCTATCACTCCAGACCCTCAAATAGAAGTTTTGGTCTTTCTCTCTGAGCTGACTTTCAAGTGGAAAAGTAAAATTTTAGAAAAAAAGCTCATGATTTAATAACAATGACCTCAAATATATTTTGGTTCATGATTGAGATGGAAGATGAGATTCAGTTTATTTTTAATCAATTTATGATATTGAACATTAAGTTGCAGTTGGAAAAAGAAGCCAAAGTAAGTAAAATTTTAAATTCACAGCCCAGGGTGTTATTATTTGTAGCAAATATAGTGATGGTCAGATAATATCTTGTTTGCAGCAACTAAGGTATATGGCCCTGAAGGTTTCCTATCAACATTTCCTTTCTTGCTTCAAAGATGTTGATTATTATAGTAACATATTAAAAGGCAGATAAAATAGAGCAGAGCTTCACACACACTGTTTCATTTTCAGCTCTTTTCTCATAGGTAATTCTTTTTAATACTTTTAATCCTATGGATCTCTATAGAAGATTCTACAGCTTCTGCCACTTCATCCATATTATTCTTCACATTGTGGCATTTTCTTTTAGGTTTCCTCATTGTTTCATAGAAAATCTTTTAATATTTGTGAAATATTTTGGCAGACATGCACTATAATTATGGTAAAAATTGGCTCTTTGGAGAAATTGTCTCACTTCTATCCTCGCTGGGATCAATTGAATAGCACACATATTTTAAAAATGAACAGACTTCAGTATCAGTTATAAATAATTTACGTAGAGAATTCCTACCATCTTGCCAAAAATCCTAAAGGATAGTTGTGAATTCCAATTCACTTTGTTAATTAATTCCATACAAGAAGGTAACCACAAGGCTGTATTTTTATACTGATGAAGAGTTGCATAGATATTTATAAATGCTTGGAATATTGTACTAATTTTTACACATGATGATTTTTTGCCAGTCTTTTTCCAAATTTTTCTCACTTTCTGATAAAAATTAGAAATATTGAAATTAGCAGTATTGCTATTGATTCATGATTTATCTTTGAAATTCTCAGTGCCTGGCAGAGTATTAGGATATTGTAAGTACTCAGTTGTTAAGATATAAAATTAGGGGGCCGGGAAGGTGGCGCTAGAGGTAAGGTGTCTGCCTTACAAGCACTAGCCAAGGAAAGGACCGAGGTTCGATCCCCCGGCGTCCCATATGGTCCCCCCAAGCCAGGGGCGATTTCTGAGCACATAGCCAGGAGTAACCCCTGAGCGTCAAACGGGTGTGACCCCCCCCCCCAAAAAAAAAAAAGATATAAAATTAGGGGGGCCGGAGCAATAGCACAGCGGTAGGTCATTTGTCTTGCATGTGGCCAATACCAGACGAGCTCTGGTTCAATTTCAGGCATCCCATATGGTCCCCTGAGCCCGCAGCGATTTCTGAGCAGAGAGCCAGGAGTAACCCCTAACTACCACCAGTTGCAACCCAAAATTAAAGAAGAAAAAAATTAAATCCTTATTTTCTTTTTCTTTTCTTTCTTTCTTTTTTTTTTTTTTTTGGTTTTTGGTTTTTGGGTCACACCCGGCAGTGCTCAGGGGTTACTCCTGGCTGTCTGCTCAGAAATAGCTCCTGGCAGGCACGGGGGACCATGTGGGACACCGGGATTCGAACCAATCACCTTTGGTCCTGGATCGGCTGCTTGCAAGGCAAACGCCGCTGTGCTATCTCTCCGGGCCCAAATCCTTATTTTCTTATATAGTACCACTGTCAATTTAAAAATTCATAGAAATAACTAATGTAAAATTTAGTACATTTCTAAGTATTGTATATAATCTCCAATAACAGACAGAGAGGCTTATAAACAACTGGAATTTGTTACTTATAATTGAGACTGGAAGTCAAACATCAGGATGTCAGCAAAGTAGGGTTATAGTGAAGTCCCTCTCCTGGGTTGCAGGCTTTGCTTTCTTATTCTGTCACCACGTAGTGGAGAGGCACAATGAGAAAGGAAGCTTTCTTGTGATGCTTATCAAATTTATGAGGTCTTCACTTTCATTGCCTCATTTAAATCTAATTACTTTCCAAAGAAGCTACCTCTTAATACCATCACATTAGGAGGTGGAATTTCAATATACACATTTAGCAGGGACACAAATATTCCACTATAATTCTAATACTGATTCCATGTTCTGGTCTATAAACAATTTTATCACTACAGAGAATCTATTTTCAAGGTCTCTTCTCAGCAACTGTTTTCTTTGGTACATGTTCTCACCTTCTCAAATATTTGTTTTTCTCTCCAATACTCCTAGGCAGATACTTGATACATTCAGTCATATGAGACTCCAGTGGTAATAGAAAAAGGACGATCAGTAGGCTCCAATTAAGATGCTACCTCCAAGTCTCTTGCATTTTCAGAGAAGAATCTGTAAAAGTCAACATCAAGTCATTGAAATATGTTCACTCTCCAGCCTAAGAGTCACTACTTGCCCTATATAGTCTTTCTATTGGTGGATTACATCCTATAGACCACATATTGAATATATAATTCAGTGCCATATAAGGTCCTCTGTGAACAGTCTCTCCCCACCTCTTTGGCTCTATTTAACTCTACTCTCGATTACTTTGCTTCTTGGTTTCCTAAATACTCCCTAAGTTTTCCCACAACTCAGAAATCCTATCTTCACTCTGCCTTAAAAAAATTACTTTTATATAATTATTTTTATGGCTGATTCTCATTTTCCAAGTCTCTTTAGAAAAACCATGTTACATCACCAAAACATTGTTGTCCGCAATCCCTCCCCATTCCCAAGCACTTAACAATATCTCTTTTTAAATAACATTTAATTCAATCACTGTGAGATACAGTGACAAAGTTCTTCATGTTTGAGTTTCAGTCAAAATGCCCAACATGATTTCTGCACCAGCGCACATTTCCCACCACCCATGTTTCCAGTTTTCCTCCTGCCACCCCCATCTCATGTCTCTGTGGCAGACATTTTTCTTCTCCTTCTCACTGTCTGTTTTTCATATTTTCCTTCTAATCACTGTAGTTTGAAATATTGTTACTAAAGAAATCTCATGTATATCACTTTACCTCATCACACAATTCTTGTCCAAGTGATCATTTACAACAATCATTGTCATATTTATCTCTCTTTTGCCCTAACTGCACTTGCTCAGTCTTTGTGGCAAACTTTCTACCATGCATCAATCCTCCTTGCCCTCTTTCTATTGTCTTTGGATTACTATCTTTGGATTTTTTTATGTTCCACAAATTAGTAACATTATTCAATATTTATCCTTCTCCCTCTGACTCATTTTGCTGAGCATAATACTTTTTATATCCATCCACGTATAAGTAAATTTTATGGCTATTTCATATTACTTAATTACATCTTAGTATTCAATTTGTAGATGTACCACAATTGTTTTTAATCCACTGATAAGTTCTCAGATACGTGGGCTGTTTCCCGATTCTGGCTATTGTAAATAGTTTTACAACAATCATAGGAGTGCAGATATATTTTCTTTCTTGTTCTTTCATTTGGGGGGGGGTCACACCTTGCGGTTCTGTGCTCAAAAATTGCTCCTGGCAGGCTCGGAGCACCATCTTGTGTTGGCCACGTGCAAGGCAAAAGCCCAGATATATTTTCTGCTTAGTTTTTCTGAATCCCAAAGGTATCTTCCCAGGAATGATATTGTTGTGAGGGAGCAGCCTTTTTTTTTGTACCAGATTTTAGAGAGAAGGCTTTTTTGGTATTTTTTTTAAATCTTTATTTAAACACCATAATTACAAATACGATAGCAGTTGTATGATTTCAGTCATGTAAAGAACACCCCCCTTCACCAGTGCACCGTTCCCACTAGCAATGTCCCAAATATCCCTCATAACACCCAACCCCAACCACACCTGTACTCAAGACAGGTTTTCTAATTCAGAGGGAAGGCTTTTATCAGCATTGAGAATAATATTTGCCACTGGTGTGTGGTAAATGGTCTTGGCTAGATTGAGAAAAATTCCATTCCCATTTTGTTGCGTGTTTTTTTTTTTTTAAAATCATGAATAGGTTTGGACTTAATAGAATGCTTTCTCCACATCTATTGATATGATCATATGGTTCTATTTCTTTTTTTCTTTTCCGGTTTTTGGGCCACACCCGATGACGCTCAGGGGTTACTCCTGGCTATGTACTCAGATGTCGCTCCTGGCTTGGGGGACCATATGGGACACCAGGGGATGAACCGCGGTCTGTCCTAGGCTAGCACAGGCAAGGCAGGCACCTTACTTCTAGTGCCACCGCCCAGCCCCATGGTTCTATTTCTTATGTTGTTACTTGATTGCGAATATTTTTCACCTTCATTTCATTTAAGACTTCCAATTTCTTTAATCCATTTGGATTTTACCTTCGTACATGATGTTAGCTGGGGGTCTAAGTTCAATTTTTTGCAAGTGGCTATGTTGCAGGCCAAACCTGTTCGCAAGACGCCAGCGCCTGCAAACAGATCCTTCGTGGAATTTCGGGAAAAATCCGCGGGGAGAGAGTGGGTGCACGGACTGCGAACGACGGAAAATATGTTGTAGAAATGAATGAAACCACACAGATAGTATGGGGACTCTCGTTTACAGAAACGGAGACAAATTTATTTTTTGAGCTGGCAGCTTTTAAAGGTTAGAGACTTGGAAGGCAGATGCAGATTTTAGACATCAAAGAGGCTGGGAAAAGAATGAAGGACTCTAGCTTAAATTAGCATATAAAAGAGTTGAAACTGAAGGTGAAAAAAGCAGCTAGTTTTGGGTTCCCTTTGCTTTGGGTAAAACAGAAGAAAAACGTAATTACAGGGGAGTTGGAATGTGAGGAATGTTTCAGAGTTTTGGGGAAAAAATGAAAATTACTTTATTATGAGCTAAGTTTATGGAAAGGCCTGAATTTAGGCGCCAAGGTAGCAAAAATTACAGGGAGCTATTAAATGGGAGACTTTTGGCTGTTTGATTGCTGTTCTAGTTAGAAAGAATTTACTAAGGCCTGATTTCTAATAAAGGTTTAAAATAAAGAGAGAAATAGTTACAGCCACATATATGAATTATTGCCAAACCCTCCACGCAAAGGGTCAAGTGATTTTGACTACTCTAAGCAGGCCTTTTTGGCAATTAATTCCTTTTCAGGAGGACACTACACTATTTGGTGTGTTCTTCTCCTGAGTGGGAATGTGGCATGGCTATCCAATTGTGCCAACACCACTTGTTGAAGAGGCTTTCCCTGCTCCATTTAGGATTTCCTGCTCCTTTATCAAAAATAAGGTGATTGTATGTCTGGGGAATATTTTCTGAGTATTCAAGCCTATTCCACTGATCTGAGGGCTTGTCCTTATTCCAATACCATGCTGTTTTGATAACTATTGCCTTGTAGTACAGTTTAAAGTTGGGGAAAGTAATTCCTCCCATATTCTTTTTCCCAATAATTGCTTTATCTATTCTAGGGTGTTTATTGTTCCAAATGAATTTCAAAAGTGCCTGATCCACTTCTTTGAAGAATGTCATGGGTATCTTTAGAGGGATAGCATTAAATCTGTATAATGCCTTGGGGAGTATTGCCATTTTGATGATGTTAATCCTGCCAATCCATGAGCAGGGTATGCGTTTCCATTTCCGTGTGTCCTCTCTTATTTCTTGGATCAGAGTTTTATAGTTTTCTTTGTATAGGTCCTTCACATTCTTAGTCAAGTTGGTTCCAATATATTTGAGTTTGTGTGGCACTATTGTGAATGGGGTTGTTTTCTTAATGTCCATTTCATCCTTATTACTATTGGTGTATAGAAAGGCCATTGATTTTTGTGTGTTAATTTTGTAGCCTGCCACTTTGCTATATGAGTCTATTGTTTCTAGAAGCTTTTTGGTAGAGTCTTTAGGATTTTCTATGTAGAGTATCATGTCATCTGCAAACAGTGAGAGCTTGACTTCTTCCTTTCCTATCTGGAGTCCCTTAATATCTTTTCTTGCCTAATTGCTATAGCAAGTACTTCCAGTGCTATGTTGAATAGGAGTGGTGAGAGAGGACAGCCTTGTCTTGTGCCAGAATTTAGAGGGAAGGCTTTTAGTTTTTCTCCATTGAGGATAATATTTGCCACTGGCTTGTGGTAGATGGCCTTAACTATATTGAGAAAGGTTCCTTCCATTCCCATCTTGCTGAGAGTTTTGATCAAGAATGGGTGTTGGACCTTATCAAATGCTTTCTCTGCATCTATTGATATGATCATGTGGTTTTAATTTTTCTTGTTATTGATGTTGTGTATTATATTGATAGATTTACGGATGTTAAACCATCCTTGCATTCCTGGAATGAAACCTACTTGATCGTAGTGGATGATCTTCTTAATGAGGCATTGAATCCTATTTGCCAGGATTTTGTTGAGGATCTTTGCATCTGCATTCATCAACGATATTGGTCTGTAATTTTCTTTCTTTTTTTTTTTTTGTAGCATTTCTGTCTGGTTTAGGTATCAAGGTGATGTTGGCTTCATAAAAGCTATTTGGAAGTGTTTCTATCTGTTCAATTTCATGAAAGAGTCTTGCCAGGATTGGTAGTAGTTCCTCTTGGAAAGTTTGAAAGAAATCATTAATGAATCCATCTGAGCCTGGGCTTTTGTTTTTCGGCAGACATTTAATTACCGTTTTAATTTCATCAATGGTGATGGGGGTGTTTAGATATAAGCCCCAAAACCATAAGATATATAAAACAGCACATAGGCAAAACACTCCAGGACATTACAGGCATCTTCAAGGAGGAAACTGCACTCTGCAAGTGAAAGCAGAGATTAACAGATGGGAATATATTAAGCTGAGAAGCTTCTGCACCTCAAAGAAAATAGTGCCCAGGTTACAAGAGCCACCCACTGAGTGGGAGAAACTATTCACCCGATACCCATCAGATAAGGGGCTAATCTCCAAAATATACAAGGCACTGACAGAAATTTACAAGAAAAAAACATCTAATCCCATCAAATAATGGGGAGAAGAAATGGACAGACACTTTGACAAAGAAGAAATACAAATGGCCAAAAGACACATGAAAAAGTGCTCCACATCACTAATCATCAGGGAAATGCAAATCAAAACAACGATGAGATACCACCTCACACCACAGAGAATGGCACACATCACAAAGAATGAGAATAAACAGTGTTGGCGGGGATGTGGAGAGAAAGGAACTCTTATCCACTGCTGGTGGGAATGCTGTCTAGTTCAACCTTTATGGAAAGCAATGTGAAGATTCTTCCAAAAACTGGAAATCGAGCTCCCATACGATCCAGCTATACCACTCCTAGGAATATACCCTAGGAACACAAAAATACAATACAAAAACCCCTTCCTTACACCTATATTCATTGCAGCACTATTTACCATAGCAAGACTCTGGAAACAACCAAGATGCCCTTCAACAGACGAATGGCTAAAGAAACTGTGGTACATATACACAATGGAATATTGTGCAGCTGTCAGGAGAGATGAAGTCATAAAATTTTCCTATACATGGATGTACACGGAATCTATTATGCTGAGTATCAGCATAAGTCAGAGAGAGAGAGAAAAACGCAGAATGGTCTCACTCATCTATGGGTTTTAAGAAAAATGAAAGACATTCTTGCAATAATAATTTTCAGACACAAAAGAGAAAAGAGCTGGAAGTTCCAGCTCACCTCAGGAAGCTCACCACAAAGAGTTATGAGTTTAGTTAGATAAATAACTACATTTTGAACTGTCCTAAAAATGAGAATGTATGAGGGAAATGGAGAGCCTGTTTAGAGTACAGGCGGGGGTCGGGTGGGGAGGAGGGAGACTTGGGACATTGGTGATGGGAATGTTGCACTGGTGATGGGTGGTGTTCTTTACATGACTGAAACCCAAACACAATCATGTATGTAATCAAAGTGTTTAAATAAAAAAAAATTCCACTTTAAAAAAAAAAGACTTCCAATTTCTCTGCTGAATGGAGGTGTTATGCAGTTCACTTTTTAGCTTACTAATTCTGTTCTGAAGCACTTTTACTCTTCTGGTGAGGCTTTTCAGTGAATCTTTAATTTAACCTACCAAGTTTTTTAAGTCATATTTATGTTGGAAAATTTCTCATTTCTACTTTTATATCTTCTTGAGTCTTATGGGCTGTACATTCCATGGATTCTTTAAGTTCTTTGAACATTTCCACTCAAAAATCTTTATCAGAGAGTTTATATAGGTGGCTGATGTTAGTTGAATCTTTAGAATTCCATCACTGACTAGGTTTGGTGGGATTCTACAATGGTTTTTCATTGCCATCTTTTTAGTGTGGTGAAACTTTTTAATGTGGTATAGTAAGGTTTCTTGACAAGAAGAAATGCACAGCCACAGAGTAATGTGAAGTGTGCATGCTCTTGCCTGAATTCACTCACCTGAGTTCAGTTCAAAATGGCACTTTTTTAGTCCAAACTGCCAACAGGCTGCTGCCATTCTGGCCATCTGAGCTCATGCCAGGACTTTTCTTTTTTTTCTTTATTTTGGTTTGTCGGCCACACCACCCAGTGACGCTCAGGGGTTACTCCTTGCTATGTACTCAGAAATTGCTCCTGGCTGGGGGACCATATGGGATGCTGGGGGATTGAACAGTTGTCAGTCCTCAGCTAGAGTACACAAGGCAGACATTTTACAGCTCGTGCCACTGCATAGCAGAACTTTTTTTGTGTAAAACATTTTGTCTATCATTTATATTTAAATTTTAATAGTAATAGGTGTGTTCAGATATTCCAAGTCATCTTGGTTCAACTATGGGAAATTATGGAATTCAAGGATTTATTTATTTCTTTGATGCTCGTTTCAAGGCATAACAATTCTGAGTATTCTTTGCTTACTCTGAATTTTTTTTACTATCTGTTCATAAGGATTCTCTCCCTTTTGTGTGTGTGTGTGTGTTTTCTATTTTTTCATTGAACCAAATTTTGCTCTCATTGATCTTTAGGATAGTTTATTTTTGGTGCTCTAAGTCTTATAATTTACTCCCCCTACTTAATTTTAACTCATTTTTTGGTCATTTTTAAGCTGTGCCATTAAGTTATTTATGTATGTCTTTTATTTTCTGAATGCTTGCAGTGATATAAATTTTCCTTTTCTACTGCCTTTGCTAGGTCACAAATATACATGTAGTCATATCCACATTCACATTTGTTTTCAGTAATCTTTTAATTTCCTCATTGATTTTCTCTCTGACCTCCTTATTGTTTAGTAGTCAGCTATTTAATTTCTAGGTGTTAAAATTAATTCTTCATTTATGTTTGTAATTTACTTCTATTTTCAATGCTTTGTGATTAGAAAATTTCTATTCTCTTGATATTTATGGAGCTATGAATGTTTTGTGTCCAAGTATGTGGTCTCTCTTGGAGAATGTCTCATATAAATTGGAAAATAATTTGTATTTGTATTGCATTTGTTCTACTTGTATTTGTTCTATCTTGGAGAATGTCCCATATAACTTGGAAAAGAATTTATATTATATTGTATTTTTATTGTTTATATTTGTGTTTGTTTCTTTTCTTCCTTTAAATGCAGTGTATCTTTGATGACTATTAGCTTGGTTAATATATCAAGAGGAGATAGAAGAATATCGAGTTTCCAATTATTACTATGTTCCTATTGATAGGTCATGTCTATTAGCAGTTGCTTTAAGTATTTTGCTGCACACTCACTGGGTGCATATTTGTTTAGTAGTGCCATTTATTTCTGATGTGTGTATTCCTTGTTTAATAAGAAATGACCTTGTCTGGGCCCGGAGAGATAGCACAGCGGCGTTTGCCTTGCAAGTAGCCGATCCAGGACCAAAGGTGGTTGGTTCAAATCCCGGTGTCCCATATGGTCCCCCGTGCCTGCCAGGAGCTATTTCTGAGCAGATAGCCATGAGTAACCCCTGAGCACCGCCGGGTGTGACCCAAAAACCAAAAAAAAAGAAATGACCTTGTCTGTCTTATAATCTTTTTATTCCTGATGTTATTTATGTTATCTGATATTATTATAGCCATGCCAGCCTTTTATGAGAGTTTTTTGCTTGAAATATGGTCTTCCAACCTTTGACTTTGAGTTTTTGTTTGCATCACTCAAATGTTTTTCTTTTAGGCAACAAAATGTTGAATTCAATTTTCTGATACATTTTGCTACTTTGTTTCTAATAATTGTTGCATTTAGTACAGACATTGAGAGAAAATTTTTATGGATTTTTTTGCCGTCTTTTTGTAAAAGTTTGGTTTGTTTATGTGGCTTGTCTTGCCTTAAAGTTCTCCCTTTAGTTTTTTCTTTTCAGGAGGGTCACCTTAAGCAGTTCTCAGGAGTTACTTCTGGCTCTGAGCTCAAGATTCTCTCCTGAAAAGGTATGCAGAAACTCATGTATTGTCAAGAATTGAACCCAGTCAGTCTTTTGCAAGACAAATTCCAGAATCATTGTATGATCTCTCCAGCCCCTTTCAGTTCTTATTTTAAAATTAATTTTAAGACTGTAAAGTTCCTGAGAAGTTGTTTAACCATTTGTCTGTGTGTCATTACTTCAAACGTAAATGATAGTCTGGCTGGGTGAAGTATTCTAGGTGAGGTATTCATTTTGTTGACTTTTTTTTTTTTACTCCTCTCCACTACTGTCTTTGATCATGGAAGGTTGTTGTGATAAATATGCTTATTAAATCTAAGATATAAATCTAAAAATGATCTTTTGTATTTAATTTCTTTTTTGATCTTGTTGCTTTCAGTATTGTATTTCTATCTATGGTTTTTATCGTTGTGACTAGGATGTTGTAGAGGAAGCTTTATCTCCAGGGGGATTGGGGAATGGAGATCTGGAAGTGATGCTGACACAGAAAATAATCCACACATGTTAGGAAGATAAAAACATGTTCAAAAACTTCCACCACAAGCTACAGGCAAAAGGGCACTGGCAGGCTGACAGGCAAGCTTTGGGACAAAACAGGAAAAAGTTTCTCTGACCTGAGGTCTTTATTGGGAAGTGTAGGATCATTCCTATATGTGGAGAACTGGTAGGAAGGCAGAACAATCCAGAGGTTCTTCCTGACCATGTGGGACAAGCACATAAAAACAAAAAATATTATGAATAGATTGAAAATCAGTCTCGTAACTTCCTTTATTAATTAATAAATGCATGAATATGAGATGAAACAAAATTAATCATGTCCAAAGTTGTTTGTAAAAGGCAAAAACCTTTATTTAGAAGTTAAAAAATGGCGGGCCGGGAGAGAGCACAGCGGCGTTTGCATTGCAAGCAGCCGATCCAGGACCAAAGGTAGTTGGGTCAAATCCCGGTGTCCCGTATGGTTCCCCGTGCCTGCCAGGAGCTATTTCTGAGCAGACAGCCAGGAGTAACCCCTGAGCACCGCCGGGTGTGGCCCAAAAACCAAAAACCAAAAAAAAAAAAAAAAAAAAGTTAAAAAATGGCAATGTTTTGCGTCAATGCAGTAAAATTTGGGGAAATAAAAAGAATAAAACCTTTAACCTAAGAGCAAGGTGTCTTTACACATGAATCATCTGGTCATAAGATCACCTATAGCAGTGATGGTTAACCTTTTTGAGCCTGAGTGCCCAAACTGCTGCACAAAACCAAAGAATTTCCTCAAAAGTTCCAGCATGTCAATTAAACCTTAATAAAATTTATGCACCACGCACTGCATATATTTTTTAAATATTTTTTATTTAAACATCTTTATTACATATATGATTGTGATTAGGTTTCGGTCATGTAAAGAACACCCCTTTCACCAGTGCAACATTCCCACACCAATGTCCCAAATCTCCCTCTATCCCATACCACCCCCTCCTGTACTCCAGACAGGCTTTCCAGTTCCCTCATTCATTCACATGATTATGGTAGTTCTCTGTGTAGTTATTTCTATAACTGCACTCACCACTCTTCGTGGTGAGCTTCATGAAGTGAGCTGGAAGTTTCATCCCTCCTCTCATTGTCTCTGAGGATTGTTGCAAAAATGACTTTAATTTTCCTAAAACCCATAGGTGAGTGAGACTATTCTGCATTTCTCTCCCTCTGCCTTATTTCACTCAGCATGATAGATTCCATGTACATCCATGTATAGGAAAATTTCATGACTTCATCTCTCCTGATGGCTGCATAATATTCCATTGTGTATATGTACCATCGTTTCTTTAGCCATTCATCTGTTGAAGGGCATCTTGGTTGTTCCAGAGCCTGGCTATTGTGAATAGTGCTGCAATAAATATAGGTGTGAGGAAGGGATTTTTGTATTGTATTCTTGTGTTCTTAGGGTATATCTCTAGGAGTGGAATAGCTGGGTCGAATGGGAGCTCAATTTCCAGATTTTGGAGGAATCTCCATATTGCTTTCCAAAGAGGTTGGACTAGACGGCATTCCCACCAGCAGTGGATAAGAGTTCCTTTCTCTCCACATCCCCGCCAGCACTGATTGTTCTCATTTATTGTGATGATGCACCACATATATTAATTGTGGACCTTCCCACATGTCAGCTGCAAGGCCTTCGTGTACCACTGCTGGCATGCATGCCATAGGTTCACCATCGCTAACCTATAGGCTTAAGGCAGTCTAAATTTGTCTAACCTCAGGATATTTATTTTAGGTCCCAGGAAATTTTCTCCTTATCATGGTTTTCACAGTTAGGTTTCTGTAGTTAGAGGTCTTGGTTTTGCACAGGTCCTATGTTGATGTCACAAAATGTGTCCTGGTCTTATTTTGCCATTCGATGGCATAGTATGAAAATCAACCCTTGATACAAGTCATTGCTATTTCCAAGTTATCATAAGAATGGCGTAAAAGCCCATCTTGGTTCAAGTTAGTGCTGGAGCAGCACAAAAACCTGCCCTTGTTGTAGGTCAATTCCTGGTGATGTTGCAGAAACCATTGTCAGTTTTAATGATGAGACCTAAGGTTCAGGGTGGAAGGCACCTGCAACATAAATATTTCTTAGTCTCTATCCCTAATAGATAGGAACCTTTTCTCTAAACAAAGATTTCTCCATTTTATTGTGCATATGCAAAAATAAATAATGCCACAGAATACTAGTGGGGCAAAAACTTCAATGCACATGACTCATTCTCCAGGATAGAAAGCATGCTGGCCCATAAAACATATCTTCACAAAGACAAGAGGATATAAATTGTACAGACTACCTTCTCATATCACAAGACACTAAAATTAGATGTGAAGTTCAAAGGATCAACGAAGAAAAACTTTAATACCTGATAATTAAATAGTACACTGATGAGCAACCAGGGGGTCAGAGATAAAATCAAAGAAGAAATCAAAACATTTCTGGAAAAAATGACAATAAAGACACAAAATATCAGAATTTATGGGACATAGCAAAAGCAGTACTAAGAGGAAAATTCATAGTTTTACAAGTACACATCACAAAGGAAGGAGCCTATATAAATAACTTAATGACACAGCTTTTATAATTAGAAAATAAACAACAAAAGGAGCCAAAATAATTAGGCAGAAGAAAAAATAAAGCTTAGAGCAGAAATCAATAAAATGGAAATAAAAAAGACAATTCAAAAGATCAACAAAAGCAAAAGTTGGTTCTTTGAGAAAATGAATAAGATTAATAAATCACTATCAAGACACATAGAAATGGAGAGAGAAACTTAAAATTTGTATTAGAAATGAAAAGAGTGAGATCACAACAGCTACTGCAGAGTTTCTAAAGGTAATCAGAGACTACTTTGAGAAAGTATGCCACAAAACATGAGAACCTGGAAGAAATGAATAAATTATTGGATTCCTATAATTTTCCACAGTTAAACCAGGATAATCTAGCATATTATATATATATATATATATCTATATATATAGATATATCCATCACTACTGAGGAAATTAAAAAAGTAATCAAAAGTCTTCCCTAAAACAAAAGTCCAGGCCCAGATAGATCACTAATAAGTTCTTTCAAACCTTTCTAGAGAAACTACTCCCAATACTTTTCAGGCTCTTTTGGAAAATTGAAAAAATTAAAAACACTTCCTAATAGTTTTTATGAAGCTAACATCACCTTGAAACCAAAACCTGATAGCAATGTTGCAAAAAAGGAAAATTACAGACCAATATCCCTGATGAACACAGATGCAAATATCCTCAACAAAATCTTGGCAAATAGGATCTAATGTCTCATCAAGAATGTCATATACCACGATCAAGTAGGATTTATTCCAGAAATACAAGGATGGTTTATTTTTTTATAAATCTTTATTTAAGAAACATTATTATAAGCATGTTTGTAGTTGGATTTCAGTTATAAACAGAACACCCCCCCATCACCAGTGTAACATTATTACCACCAATGTCCCCTTTTCCCCCAACCCCTGCCTGTATTTGCAACAGGCATTCTACTTCTCCCATTCTTTAACATTGTCATGTTAGTTGTTAGTGTAATTACTTCCCTAACAGAGTTCACTACTCTTTTTGATGAGGTTTAAATTGTGAGCTGATCCTTCCAGCTCTTCCCAGACTTAACTCTATTGTTTCTGGCCTTATTACAGTAATGTCTTTAATTTTTATTAAAACCCATAAATGAGTGAGACTATTCTGTGTCTATCTCTCTCCCTCAGACTTATTTCACTTAACAGAATAGATTCTATGTACATCCACGTGTAGGAAATTTTCATGACTTCATCTCTCCTGACAGCTGCATAATATTCCATTGTGTATATATACTACAGTTTCTTTAGCCATTCATCTGTTGAAAGGCATATTGGTTGTTTCAGAGTTTGGAAAGGATTATTTAATATAAGTAAATAAATCAACATAATGCATCATGTCAACAAAAATAAAAATAAAACTGTATGATCATATCAATAGATGTGAGAAAGCATTCGATAAGATCCAACACTCATTCTAGATAAAGACTCATCAAGATGGGAATAGAAGAAACTTTTCTAAATATAGTCAAGGCCATCTAACACAAGCCAATTTTTATTATTAATTATTATTATTATTATTATTATTATTATTATATTTTTTGGTTTTGGTTTTGGTTTTTGGGTCATGCCCAGCAGTGCCTGGCAGGGGTCTCTCCTGGATGGCTCAGGGAACCTATGGGATGCCAGAATTTGAACCACTGTCCTTCTTCATGCAAGGCAAATGCCTCACCTCCTTGCTATCTCTCCAGCCCCAAATATTAATGGTGATAAACTAAAAGTCGTTCCTTTAAAATTTTGTTGCAAGACATGGCTGCCCTCTCTCACCCTTCTGTTCAACATAATGCTGGAAGTACTTGCCATAGTGATTAGGCAAGAAAACAATATCATGGACATCAAGACAGGAAAGGAAAAAGTCAAGCACTCACTGTTTTCAGATGACATGATACTATACTTAGAAAATCCTAAAGACTCTACCAAATGCTTCTAGAAATGGTAGACTCTAGAATGGTAGATAGCAAAGTGGCAGGATACTAAATTAATGCACAGAAATCAATGGCCTTCTTATACACCAATAATGATAAATAAGAAATGGACAATAAAATCAATCCCATTCACATTAGTGTCACACAAACACACATATCTTGGAGTCAACATACCTAAAGACATGAATGACCTATACAAAAAAAAAAACTACAAAATTCTGCTTCAAGAAATAAAAGAGTACACATACTCTGCTCATGGATTGGCAGTATTAACATCATTAAAATGGCAATACTCCCCAAAGGATTGTACATATTTAATGCAATCCCTCCAAGGATATCCATGACATTCTTCAAAGAAGTGAATCAAACACTCTTGAAATTTATTTGAAACAATAAACACCCACGGATAGCTAGAGCAACTCTTTGAAAAAGAAGTATGAGAGGCATAACTTTCCCCAACTTTTAATTGTATTACAAAGATATAGTCATTAAAACAGCATGGTATTGGAATAAAGACAGAGACTCCGATCAGTGGAATAGACTTGAGTATTCAGGATATGTTCCCCAGACATAAAACAAACAGCACATTTTTGCATTTTATTTTACAATAAAATAGATCATACAATGACCTGTGCCCATATCATAATGTTCAAAACAGAGTTAGTTGTATTCAGAGTTGCTAGTAGAATTCCTAACATACTCTGACAAGTCAAATTTTCTAAGGATAAGTCCACACAGGTCTGTAATTTTTGCATCTGCTTGCCATAGTAGGAAAATCATTTCAGATATATAAAAAGCACAGGTGGTAGTTTCTAAATTTTTATTCTTTTTTGTTTTGGTTTGGTTTTTGGGCCACACCTTGTGATGCTCAGGGATCTCTCATGGCTATGCACTCATAAATCGCTCCTGGCTTTGGGGACCATATGGGACACCAGGGATTGAACCCAGGTCTGTCCTGGGTCAGCTGCTTACAAGGCAAAATGCCCTACTACTGAACTATCAGTCCAGCCACTAAATTTCTATTATTTTTAGAGAATCACTACATACATTAGTGACTACAATAAGGCCTATTATTGTCTCACAGTTTTTCTTCTTTGAAAAACAAACAATCCTGCAGCATGCATTTGTTTGTGGATGCCAATGGCAAAGATAGAGGTATGAAAATCTCAAATGTCTAAGACCTTTTTGTGACATGTGAAGCACTGGACTGTGGATTTGAACTGGCCTTGGAAAAGTGTAACAATAATAGACTCATTGAGCTGCTTGTATCTCTGCCAAGCATGATCTCCAGCTTTTAAGTCTTTGAGATGATCATTGTTTTCCTCTTTTTTGTCTTTTCTGCCTATCAGCTTTATTCAGGTCTTTGCAGAGACCTTTCATCAGAAATAGTTTAGTTCTGTCATTATATCCCACAATTGCCTTAATGCCTTGAGAGTTGCTTGTAATAAATTTACTGAAAATATTGAGGATGCTTCTTTGTATGCATTTTCTCTTTTTTATCTTGCTTCATTCATATTCTATTCCCATCTGTTTTTTAATACCTGACCTACAGGTATGATGGCTGAATACCAGAAGGACTGCTGTGGTGCAGGCCTAGCCTCCTCATTGAAAAATGGATTGCAGTCCTGGCAAATACTGCCGAGAAAAGGCCAGTTGTGTCCTAGGTTAGCGCTCGGCAGGATAGCAACAATGAACTTATTAAATATTAATGCATAATGAACTAACAATGATGAGTACATAAAACAACTGTGTGTCTATTCCCTTTGCAGAAAAACAAGAATTGCTGGAATGCACCCTACTTACCCTAAATTGCTAGAAGAATCTAGAATAATATTTTTCTCAAGCAGGTAGAATCTACAATAATATTTTAGTCAGCTACTTAGTAATGTTTAGGCTTCCAAAATGTTCAATCTTTTAATTACATCTGTCCTCTTTTTACAATAGTTCCTTGGTGTAGCATTAATAGACAACAGACTTGTAATTTGTTAATTAATCCTTAACTAACAAAAATCATATCCAAGAGGAAAGAATAAGTATTTTTCTAATTTCTGTTTATGGTAAATGAAATGGAGGACAAAGAATTTACAATATACATACAATGATTAGATGGCTATCTAAGGATAGTGCTGACATATAATGTGTATTCTATGTCTAAAAATATGTCACACTTGATCTACTCAATTTCCTACTATTGATATTTTTTTTGCTTAAATATGAAGCCGAACTTCCCAAAAATCAGGCTCAGTTATGACTAACCCTGGTGTGTCTGGTCTCTAAGTGCCACTCTTTGCTGACTCTCACTCCCATCCTCCTGTTGAATAACCTGAAGCCCCTGATAGTGCTGCCTGACTCAGCTGGCCTATGACATCTTTGAAGTATTCAATTGTGTTTAAGTGTACCTTTGATGGTTTTCTTTGGATCTCTTTTAGCTGGTGCTTTTCAGGCATCCAGAATGTGGTTGCTTGTACTGTTTGGCTCTGATAAGGTTTCTGCAATGGAGTCCTTGACTGTTGATTTTTTATGGGGATTTTCTTCTTAAATATCTGGGACTCCAATGATTCTTACTCTGTCTATTGAATTTATACAAGATATCTATTTTCATCTCTTCTCATTTTTTGAGTATTCCTTGAGGATTTTCTTTGGGTCTCTCTTAGTTGCTACTCTTTGGAAATTAATATGTAGGTGCATGCTTTCTTCAGTCTCAACAATGAGTATATTATTTATTATTTTATTTATATATTTTTTATTTTAACACATTGATTACATACATGATTGTGATTGGGTTTCAGTCATGTAAAGAACACCACCCATCACCAGTGCAACATTCCCATCACCAATGTCCTAAATCTCCCTCCTCCCCACCCAACCCCCGCCTGTACTCTAGACCCTCATACATTTTTATTGTTAGGATAGGTCACAATGTAGTTATTTCTCTAACTAAACTCATCCCTGTTTGTGGTGAGCTTCATGAGGTGAGCTGGAAATTCCAGCTCTTTTCTGTTTTGTGTCTGAAAGTTATTATTGCAAGAATGTCTTTCATTTTTCTTAAAACACATAGATGAGTGAGACCATTCTGTGTCTCTCTCTCAGAGTTATTTCACTCAGCATAATAGATTCCATGTACATCCATGTATAGGAAAATTTCATGACTTCATCTCTCCTGACAGCTGCATAATATTCCATTGTGTATATATACCACAGTTTCTTTAGCCATTCATCTGTTGAAGGGTATCTTGGCTGTTTCCAGAGTCTTGCTATGGTAAATAGTGCTGCAATGAATATAGGTGTAAGGAAGGGATTTTTGTATTGTATTTTTGTGTTCCTAGTGTATATTCCTAGGAGTGGCATAGCTGGGTCGTATGGGAGCTCGATTTCCAGTTTTTGGAGGAGTCTCCATATTGCTTTCCATAAAGGTTGAACTAGACGGCATTCCCACCAGCAGTGGATAAGAGTTCCTTTCTCTCCACATCCCCGCCAACACTGCTTGTTCTCATTCTTTGTGATGTGTGCCATTCTCTGTGGTGTGAGGTGGCACCTCATCATTGTTTTGATTTGCATCTCCCTGATAATTAGTGATGTGGAACATTTTTTCATGTGTCTTTTGGCCATTTGTATTTCTTCTTTGTCAAAGTGTCTGTCCATTTCTTCTCCCCATTTTTTGATGGGATTAGATGTTTTTTTTTTTTCTTGTAAATTTCTGTCAGTGCCTTGTATATTTTGGAGATTAGCCCCTTGTCTGATGAGTATTGAGTGAATAGTTTCTCCCACTCAATGGGTGGCTCTTGTATCCTGGGCGCTATTTCCTTTGAGATGCAGAAGCTTCTCAGTTTAATATATTCCCATCTGTTAATCTCTGCTTTCACTTGCTTGGAGAGTGAAGTTTCCTCCTTGAAGATGCCTGTAGTCTCAATGTCCAGAAGTGTTTTGCCTACATGTTTTTCTATATATCTTATGGTTTTGGGTCTGATATTGAGGTCTTTCATCCATTTGGATTTTACCTTCATATATGATGTTAGCTGGGGGTCTAAGTTCACTTTTTTGCAAGTGGCTAGCCAGTTGTGCCAACACCACTTGTTGAAGAGGCTTTCTTTGCTCCATTTAGGATTTCTTGCTACTTTATCAAAAATTAGGTGATTGTATGTCTGGGGCACATTCTCTGAGTATTCAAGTCTATTCCACTGATCTGAGGGCCTGTCCTTATTCCAATACCATGCTGTTTTGATAACTATCGCTTTGTAGTGAAGTTTAAAGTTGGGGAAAGTAATTCCTCCCATATTCTTTTTTTCAATGATTGCTTTAGTTATTCTAGGGTGTTTATTGTTCCAAATGAATTTCAAAAGTGATTGATCTACTTCTTTGAAGAATGTCATGAGTATCTTTAGAGGGATCGCATTAAGTCTGTATAATGCCTTGGGGAGTATTGCCATTTTGATTATGTTAATCCTGCCATTCCATAAGCAGGGTATGTGTTTCCATTTTCTTGTTTCCTCTCTTATATCTTAGAGCAGAGTTTTGTACTTTTCTTTGTATAGGTCCTTCACATTTTTAGTCAAGTTGATTCCAAGATATTTGAGTTTGTGTGGCACTATTGTGAATGGGGTTGGTTTCTTAATGTCCATTTCTTCCCTATTATTATTGGTGTATAGAAAGGCCATTGATTTTTGTTTGGTAATTTTGTAACCTGACACATTGCTATATGAGTTTATTGTTTCTAGAAGCTTTTTGGTAGAGTCTTTAGGGTTTTCTTTGTTGTTGTTGTTTTTGCATTTGTTTTGTTTTGTTTTTGGGCCACATCCAGTGATGCTCAGGGGTTACTCCTGGCTATGTGCTCAGAAGTCGATCCTGGGTTGGATTCCCTTAATATCTTTTTCTTGCCTAATCGCTATAGCAAGTACTTCCAGTTCTATGTTGAATAGGAGTGGTGAGAGAGGACAGCCTTGTCTTGTGCCAGAATTTAGAGGGAAGGCTTTTAGTTTTTCTCCATTGAGGACAATATTTGCCATGACTTGTGGTAGATGTCCTTAACTATACTGAGAAAAGTTCCTTCCATTGCCATCTTGCTGAGAGTTTTCATCAAGAATGGGTGTTGGACCTTATCAAATGCTTTCTCTGCGTCTATTGATATGATCATGTGATTTCTATTTTTCTTGTTGATGTTGTGTATTATGTTGATGGACTTATGAATGTTAGACTAGCCTTGCATTCTTGGGATGAAACCTACTTGATTGTAGTGGATGATCTTCTTAATGAATTCAAATGAATCCTTTTTGCCAGAATTTTGTTGAGGATATTTGCATTTGCATTTGTGTTCATCAGGGATATTGGTCTGTAATTTTCTTTTTTCATAGAATCTCTATCTTGTTTAGGTATCAAGGTGATTTTGGCTTCATAAAAGCTATTTAGAAATGTTCCTGTTTTTGTGATTTCATGAAAGAGTAGTGTAGTAGTGTCATGATTGGTAGTAGTTGCTCTTGAAAGGTTTGAAAGAATTCATTAGTGAATCCATCTGGGTAGGGATTTTGTTTTTGGGAGACATTTAATTACTGTCTTAATTTCCTCAATAGTGATGGGGCTTTTGTTTTTGGGAGACATTTGATTATTGTCTTAATTTCCTCAATAGTGATGGGGGTGTTTAGATATGCTATATTCTCTTTATTCAACCATTCTTCCAGGTTCTCATTTTAGTGGCATAGAGTTTCTCAAAGTAGTTTCTAATTACCCTTTGAATAACTTCCATATCAGTAGTGATCTCTCCTTTTTCATTCCTAATATGAGGTATCAAGTTTCTCTCTTTCTTTTTTTTGTTAGTTTTGTCAGTGGTCTATCAATCTTGTTTATTTTTTTTTTTTTCAAAAAACCAACTTCTGCTTTCGTTGATCTTTTGGATTGTTTTTTGTGTTTCCAATTTATTGATTTCTGCTCTCAGCTTTGTTATTTCCTTCTGTCTCCCTATTTTGGGGTTCTTTTGTTGACCACTTTCTAATTCTATGAGCTGCGTCATTAAGCTATTCATGTATGCCCCTTCTTCTTTTCTGATGTGTGCTTACAAAGCTATAAAATTTCCTCTCATTACCGCTTTTGCTGTGTCCCATAGGTTCTGATAGATTGTGTCTCTATTGTCATTTGTTTCCAGGAAGGTTTTGATTTCCTCTTGGACCCACTGGTTATTCAGTATTAGGCTATTTAACTTCAAGGTATTAAAGTTTTTCTTCTGTGTCCCTTTGTAGTTCATATATAATTTCAGGGCCTTGTGGTCAGCGAAGGTACCTGCAAAATTTCTATCCTCTTAAAATTATGGAGGAATGTTTATGTGCTAGCATGTAGTCTATCCTGGAGAATGTCCCATGTACATTAGAGAAGAATGTGTATCCAGGTTTCTGGGGGTGGAGTGTCCTGTATATATCTACTAGGCCTCTTTCTTCCATTTCTCTTTTCAGGTCTAGTATATTCTTGTTGGGTTTTAGTCTGGTTGATCTATCAAGTGTTGACAATGTCTTGTTGAGATCTCTAACAATTATTGTGTTGTTATTGATATTCTTTTTTTAGATTTGTCAACAATTGTATTAAATATTTTTCTGACCCCTCATTCGGTGCATATATGTTTAGGAGAGTGAATTTTTCCTGCTGTATATATCCCTTGTATAACTCCACCCTGGATTTAGGTGTTTCTACCCGAGACCTGCCCATTTCTGGGAGGGGTCTTGGGAACCGGATATTACATGTAACCTTATCTGCAAGACCCCTCCCATTCTGGGGAGTGGTCTTGGAAGGTTATATAAGGCCTTTGACCCAGGGGATTAGGCTCTTTTGGTCTTTTGTCAGCATGGAGGTCAAAGGGAAGATGACTGAAAGGAGTTAAGATGCAGGGCTAGCTAAGAATGGCTGAATGCTTAAAAGTTTATGATATAGGCCACACATGTGGTGGATAGGGCATGAATAAAGTTGATGTTTCCTGAAGCCTGCCTGTGAGTGAGTTCAATACCCGTTGCTTTCTGGGACCCCAGACCCGCTGGTTGATGGGGGATGAATAAAGGCCTTAATCCTTCTCCATCCAAGCCCATCCTAAGGGCAAAATGCAACACCTTGATTAATACAAAATGCCCATCTTTGTCCCTTACAACTTTCCTGAGTATAAAGTTTGCATTATCTTATATTAGTATGGCAACTCCAGCTTTTTTATGGGTGTTGTTTATGGGTTTGATGATTTTCCTTCAGACTTTTATTTTGAGTCTATGTTTGTTCTGACTATGTATTGTTCTGTTTCTTGTAGGCAGCAGAAGGTTGGATTGAGTTTTTTGATCCATTTATCCACTCTGTGTCTCTTAACTGGTGCATTTAGTCCATTGACATTGAGAGAAAGAATTGTCCTGGGAGTTAGTGCCATCTTTATAATCAAAGTTTGGTGTATCTGTTGGTCAGTTTTGTCTTAAAGTAGGTCTTTCAGTTTTTCTTTTAAGACTGGTTTTGACTATATAAAGTTTCTGAGCTGTTGTTTGTCTGTGAAACCATGTATTCTTTCAAACCTGAAAATGAGTTTTGCTGGGTACACTATGCTAGGTGAAGCATTTATTTTATTGAGTTTTGTCACTATGTCCCACCACTGCCTTTTGGCCTTGAGTGTTTCTGGTGACAGGTCTGCGGTAAATCTCAAGGATGTTCCCTTGAATGTAATTTCTCTTTTTGACCCTACTGCTTTCAGAATTCTGTCTCTATCTGTGGGATTTGTCATTGTGACTAGGATGTGTCTTGGTGTGTTTTTTCTGGGGTCTCTTTTAGTTGGTACTCTTCAGGCATGCAGGATTTAATCGTATGTATTCTTTAGCTCTGGTAGTTTCTCATTAATGAGGTTCTTGACCATTGATTCTTCCTGGAGGTTTTCTTCCTGGGTCTCTGGGACTCCAATGATTCCATTGAGCTTATCATAGACTTCTATTTTCATCTGTTCACATTCTTTGAGTAATTTTTCCATTGTTTGATCATTTGCTTTAAGGCTTTTTTTCTAATCTCTTCTGCTGTATGGAGTTGTTATTCATCTCATCTTCCAGTGTACTAATTCTATCCTCAGCTGCTGTTACCCTGATGGAGAGGTCATCTATTTTGTCATTCAATTTGTCTAGTAAATTTTTCAGACCTGTTATTTGACCTGAAATTTTAGTTTGGAGTTTTCTGATTTCTATCTTCATATTCTCTTGATTTTATTAGTGTTTCCTACTATACTTTCCTTGAGTTCTGTGAATATCTTCCATATTTCTACTCTAAACTCCTTATCTGAGAGACTGACTAGTTGGTTGGCTGTGTTTCGGTCATCAGAGTTGCCATCTTCATTCTCTAATGCCTGGTTCTGGCCTGCATTGTTTCCCCATTGTCACACTTGGTTTTTTTTTATTAATAGCCACAATCATAATTGATAATATTTATGATATTCTTTTTTATATTTTACTTAAACACCTTGATTACATACATGATTGTGTTTGGGTTTCAGTCATGTAAAGAACACCACCCATCACCAGTGCAACAGTTCCAACACCAATGTCCCAAATCTCCCTCCTCCCCACCCAACCCCCACCTGTACTCTAGACAGGCTTTCCATTTCCCTCATACATTCTGATTGTTAGGACAGTTCAAAATGTAGTCATTGTCACACTTGTATTGTGTTTTTTTCTACCTGTTGTGGTTGTATTCATTGGCTCTGGCTCCTCCCTTTCTGGGAGGATCAACTCACCTCTACAGAAGGCTAGCTTTCTGCAGATGAAGCCACACACAGGATGAAATCAGGCCGAGGATGCAGAACATCACAGGAGACAGTCAGAGAGATGTGCTGGCATCAGTGTGGCAGCAGAATTCAGTGGCTCCTCCCTTTCTGGGAGGATCAACTCACGTCCACAGAAGGTTAGCCATCCGTTGATGAAGCTACACACAGGATAAAATTAGGCCGAGAATGCAGTACAGCAGAGGAAAGAGTCAGAGAGATGTGTTGGCATCAGAGTTCTAGCAGAGTTCCTCAACAGTAAGTTTTAAAGATTTTTTAAAGATTAAATCTTTTTTTAAAGATTTTTCATAGGAGTTTTCTTTATGGCTTTCTGGAATCCCAATAATTCTTAAGTTGTTTCTGTTGTATTTATCACAAAGCTCTGTTTTTATCTGTTATTCTGATGATTTGTTCATTTTTTGCTCCATTTTTTTGTCCATGATTTGCTCATTTTGGAGGCCTTTTTTATCTTTTGTTTTTTTTTGTGTGTGTAGGATTTTCTTCACTTCATCTTCGAGCTCAATGATTTTTTCAGTTGCTATATTATCAAAATATTATTTTTACCACATAATGGTGTTACTCGCACTACAATATAAATTCCCTGATTTCAGCCATGTTCTCTTCCTTTTTTTTGTTTATAGTCTTGAAATTATGCATTATAAGAGCTCATGAAGTTATCTGTAAAATAAAAGTATGTTATCCATAGTGAATATAGCTTTCTATAACAGCACCAGAATGAAAAAATGTCATAAACATAAACAAACACAACTCAATTACTTCTCTTCATTTTAAGTGTTTCCTCCCTTGGCTCTGGTTCAAAACTCTTTTCTGAATTGAAGCTATGTTTGTTATTTTTTTTTAAAAAAATGACACATATATTCAGTTGCTCCTTGTATGATAATTGTGTCTAGCCAGAGACCAGACACATCAAGGATAGTCATAACTGAGCCCGATTTTTTGGGAGTTCTGCTTCATATTTAAGCAAAAATAAATATCAATAGTAGGAAGTTGAGTATATCAAGTGTGACATGTTTTTAGCCATAGAATAAGCATTGTATGTCAACACTACCCTTAGACAGCCATCTAAACATGATGGCTTGTATGATAATTCTTTGTATGATAATTGTTCCTTGTATGATAAGTGAGTGATAATGCACAACACCAGTCATTGTCTGGCTCTCTAAAGTATGTTTTGTGCTCATATGAACCAATGAACTAAATTTTTTGAGTTTAAGGTCTGGATCAAAGCTCTTTTCTGAATTGAAGCTATAGTTGGCTACAGTTTAAAAAATGACACATGTGGGGCCAGAGAAATAGCATGGAGGTAAAGCATTTGCTTTGCATGCAGAAAGGCAGTGGTTCAAATTCCAAGATTCCATATGGTTCCCCGAGTCTGCCGGGAGTGATTTCTGAGCCTAGAGCCAGGAGTAACCCTGAACGCTACTGGGTGTGACCCAAAAAAACAAACAAACAAACAAACAAACAAAAAATGACACATGTATGCAATTTTTCCTTGTATAACAGTTGGGGGCTACTTAGTGAGTGATGGTGCACAACATGTGTTCATATAGATCAATGAACTATTATTTTTTGAGTTTAAGGAAGTTTAAGGATGCAAAAAAGTTAGCTTCGTTGCTCTTGAGTAGACAAATTCCATGTAAGCATTTATTATAAAATTGACAGTCAGCTGCCATGTGTCTCCTCAAAAAATGTCAAAAAGTATAAAAGGAACTTTTTATTGCATAAGTGAATTTACTACTAATCACTGTGAAGTCAGATAAATGAATAATAAATTTCTGCAATTTTTGATATACTCAAAACCTGATTTTAAATTTTGGGCTCAAAAGAATAATGCATAAAAAGCATTTGCACTTCTATGTTAATTTTAGCACTACTCAAATTAGCCAGAATCTGGAAACAATTCAAGTGCTAGAGGATAATGAGTAGATAAAAAAATCAGGTTTATCTAAACAATGAAATATTACACAACTACAGGAAAATTAATTCATAAAATTTGCTTATACTTGGATAGATATGGAAAGTATTATGCTGAGAAAAATAAGTCAGAGGGAGAAAGATAGGTATAGAACGATTACACTCATTTGCGAAATACATAAAAAGATACTATGGTAATACTATCTAAAGACAATAAATGGATGGCAAATAGGAAGCTTGCCAAAAAATGTTGTGAGTGTTATTAGAAAATAAGAAGTTTTATGACAATTATAATTCAAACTGATCAGTATGAATAAAGACTTGGTGTTGAAAATAGGTAAAGTGATATGCATAATACATAATAGTAAAGTTGCAAACTATTTGTCTACAAATAACAAAATGAAGAGTGAGAGAACAAAGATAAAAGTAAATGTTTGATCTAGAGGCAAGTGTGGATGAGAGTATGGGGTGGGACAAGAAGGAAACTCAGGACTTTGGTGGCAGAAAATGTTGCACATTATATGATTGAAACGCAACTATGAGCATCATTGTAACTGTATCTCACAGTGATTTAATTAAAATGTATTTAATGCAGGAGTGCCTTCCATCCTGAAAATTTGTCATTGGGACTTGACTTAGACCTCATGTGAGCAGACATCAATCATCCAACCCCAAACTCCAGATTCCAACCTCAGAACTGACACAGTTCTTAGTAGATATATATAGGACACTCCATCCCAAAAAACCTGTATACACATTCTTCTCCAACGTACATGGGTCATTCTCCAGGATAGACTACATGCTGACACATAAAACATACCTCCATAATATCAAGAGGATAGAAATCTTGCAGGCTACCTTTGCTGACCACAAGGCTCTGAAATTAGATGTGAACTAAAAAGGCACACAGAAAAAAACAATAACAATTGGAAATTAAACACCCTGCTACTGAACAACCAGTGGGTCCGAGATGAAATCAAAAAGAAAATCAAAACTTTCCTGGAAACAAATGATAATGAAGACAAAAACTGCCAGAATCTATGGAACACAGCAAAAGTGGTCCTGAGAGGAAAATGTATAGCTCTACAAGCACACATCAGGAAGGAAGAAGGGGCATACCTGAATAGCTTAATGACACAGCTCAAAAAATTAGAAAATGACATACAAAAGGAACCAAAAATAGAGAGACAGAAGGAAAGAACAAAGCTGAAAGAAGAAATCAATGAAGTGGAAAACCAAAAAACAATCCAAAAGATCAACAAAAGCAGAAGTTAGTTTTTTGAAAAAATAAATAAGATTGATAGACCATTGGCAAAACTCACAAAGAGAGAGAGAGAAACCTGATAACCCATATTAGAAATGAAAAGGGGGAAATCACAATATATATTGCAGAGATCCAAAGGGGATTCAGAGACTACTTTGAGAAACTTTATGCTACTAAACATGAGATCCTAGAAGAAATGGAAAATTTTTTGGACACTTATAACCTTCCACATTTCAGTACAGAGGATGTAGCATATCTAAACATCCCCATCACTACTGAAGAAATTGAAACTATAATCAAACATCTGCCCAAAAAGAAAAGCCCAGGCCCAGGTGGATTAACTAATGAATTCTTTCAAATCTTTCAAGAGGAGCTACTACCAATCCTAGCCAGGATCTTCCATAAAATTGAAAAAACGGGAACACTCCCAAACAGCTTTTATGAAGCCAATATCACCTTGATACCAAAACCAGACAGAGATGCTGCCAAAAAAGAAAATTACAGACCAATATCCCTGATGAATGCTGATGCAAAGATCTTCAACAAAATCGTGGCAAATGGAATCCAATGCATCATCATACACATCATACACTATGACCAAGTAGGTTTCATCCCAGGAATACAAGGATGGTTTAACATTCATAAATCTATCAACATCATACACAACATAAACAACGAGAAAAATAAAAATCACATGATCATATCAATAGACACAGAAAAAGCATTTGATAAGGTCAACACCTATTCTTGATCAAAACTCTCAGCAAGATGGGAATGAAAGGAACTTTTCTCAATCTAGTTGAAGCCATCTACCACAAGCCAATGTCAAATATTATCCTCAATGGAGAAAAACTAAAAGCCTTTCCTCTAAATTCTGGTACAAGACAAGGCTGTCCACTTTCACCACTCCTCTTCAATATAGTACTGAAAGTGCTTGCTATAGCAATCAGGCAAGAAAAAGATATCAAGGGAATCCAGATAGGAAAGGAAGAAGTCAAGCTCTCATTGTTTGCAGATGACATGATACTCTACTTAGAAAACCCTAAAGATTTTACCAAAAAGCTTCTAGAAACAATAGACTCATATAGCAAGGTGGCAGGCTACAAAATTAACACACAGAAATCAATGGCCTTTTTAAACACCAATAATGATAGGGAAGAGAAGGAAGTCAAGCAATCCCATTCACATTAGTGCCACACAAACTCAAACATCTTGGAGTCAACTTGACCAAAGATGTGAAGGACCTATACAAAGAAAACTATAAAGCCCTGCTCCAAGAAATAAGAGAGGACCCACGGAAATGGAAACACATACCATGGATTGGCAGGATTAACATCATTAAAATGGCAATACTCCCAAAAGCATTATACAGATTTAATGCGATCCCTCTAAAGATACCCATGACATTCTTCAAAGAAGTGGATCAAACATTTATGAAGTTCATCTGGAACAATAAAAACCCTTGAATAGGTCTAGCAGGAGGGGGTTTGGCAGACCACTGACATGCCGGAGGCCTTCCTAACCAGGCCTAGTGGGGGTGTGGGACTTGGGTAACCCCAGCACCCCTCTACCACCTTGCTCCAGATCTCCAGGGCTTCCCCGGGCCACATGCCTGGGCAAGCCGGTGAGTTGGGACCCTTGGTGGAGCTTGAAGGTACCCTAGGCTTTCCCCCATTATCCATTCAGCTCCTTAGGGAGGGTCTGGGTGGGGCCCTGAACTTCTGGCCTCCCAGCTTCTTGAAGTCACTGGTAATCTCTGTCCAGTTTATATTTTCAAAATCGCGCGGGGGCAATAGCCCCCACACGCACAAGAAACATTAATAGTACTCACTATCATTGTATTATTTTTTATGTATGCAGAATGTCCATTTTGTACTCTGCCCTTTTGCATACCCCTTTATAAAATCATATTTCTCTTTAACTTCCTTAACTCCTATCATCATTACTCCTCATTTACCCTTTCTAACTTAAGTACTGTAGAGTCCTAAGTCACAGATCAAAGTGGTGCCCTGGAGTTAACACCCACCCAACAATTTTAAAAGGCATAAAAGGGACACTTAAGTCTCTTCAACATTTTATGGGTGTTTTCTTTGATGGCTATATCTTTTGTGAATATTTTCTTATATAGTGACGATTCCCACCCCCATGTTTTTTATCTTCTCTTTGTGAACTGCTCAATATGAAATTTGGTGTGAAAGAATCCCTCAGTTTAATGCTTATGTTTGAACCAAGTCATGGGTATTGGTGGAAATGTTCTTACGCCCCCATATATCTGACAGCACCACGTGGCTTTATTTCTTGTTTGCTCAGGCACACTAAAATGGGAAAATACTATACATACCAATAAGTTCTTATCTAATAGAGATGGGAACACACAAATCTTGTAGTGCAATGAGACCTTACACCCTGAACATTCACATAAAGACCTGGTACAGGCCTCAGAAGAATGGGCATTCTCCATTCACCCCTGATCTAGAGAAGACATCTACAAAATATCCAAGGTTGTATATAACATCACCTGGAGGCATTCCTCTACCAGGGAAGACCCTACAGCTGCTCTGACATCGATCTACTCAAAAAAGACTTCCCTTAACACTAAGAAGACTTAACAAAAACAATGACCTGCTTATGGACAGGGCTTGCTGTATTGCTCCTTAATTGTGAGGTTTGTCTATAACATCACTTGGAAGCAATCCTCTACCACGGAAGACCCTACCACTGCTCAGACATCGTCCTGCTGAAAAGAGACTTCCCTTAACAATGAGAAGACTTAACAACGACCTGCTTACAGGACAGGGCTTCCTGCATTGCCCTTTCATGGTGAGGTGAAACGAGAAGACACTCCACATCATGACTTCAATTTAGGATATGCAGATTCCAGAATCTTTAATACAGAAACATGATACCAACAACAGAGACTGTGTGAAAAGTGTGCTGGCACTACGGACAATGTCTTGGATCGGACGATAACTTGCCTGAAGCCTAGAGTTGGTCTTATGCCAGGAAACTTCAGGAGTAGGATCTCTTTGTATTTAGGCCAAGGTTATTCCTTTCCATGCCTCTCATATTTGGTAGGCCTATGCAAACAACAATTGCCACTCTAACACTGTTTTTACTGTGCTCCTTTGACTCTAATCCTTAAAATGCACCCACTTAAAATTTGAGGTTAAATGCAGCCACTTAAAATTTGAGGTTAACTTAAGCTAATATACATGTACATGGAAATATAAAAAATACTATGCCTCTAATGTTTAAGGAGTTACGTAAGTTTTATGGCTTTAGATTGCCTTGTGTGATGTTAAGAAATATTATAATGTGCTACAATCTGGGGACTTGAGGGACAAAGTAATTGTACATGGATTCTGTTTTATTTATCTTAACGTTCTTTTGGCTGAAAGTTCAAAGTTAAAATATCAGCAAGGGGACTTCTTCTGAGAATTATGTTATGGCTGATTGTCCTTCCACTGTAACTTTACCTTGTCCTCTTTCTTTGCATCTTTTGTTCTCATAATTCAAAATAAAAATATTTTAAAAAAAACCCTTGAATAGCTAAAGCACTCCTAGGAAAACGGAGTATGGGAAGCATTACTTTTCCCAACTTTAAACTGTACTACAAGGCAATAGTTATCAAAACAGCATGGTATTGGAATAAAGACAGACCCTCAGATTAGTGGAATAGGCTTGAGTTCTGTGCTGGTGGGAGTCTCTAATACTGCTCTGGCATTAATTTTCACCAGGGTAGGTTTATATGACACCCTGGTGAAACAACAACAACTTGGACTAAGGGCAGTGTGCCGTACCACACAACCTACCGGTGAGATGAAATTAAAAGACCCTTTGTCCTAGGACCTGTGCAAAATTCAAGATCTCTAATTACAGAAGCCTGGCTGACTTTTACAAATGTGACGAGAAGAACTTTTCCTGGGACCACAAAGAAAAACAACGAACATGCCCGTAGTATGTAGTCAGTCTTTTGACAGTATACTTCAAGGGTAGAGACACACTCTTTCTCTTATACCAAGGAAATTTTATTTATAATTTCTTCAAATTTTACTGCACCTATGCAAAAACAAACAAATTAGAAAACCAACTTGCCACAACTGCCCCCTTTTTTTCTTTTAATTTTATTTATATACATAGCTTCTAGATAGGGGCTCCCACCTTTTTTACAGAAC
Organism: Suncus etruscus; assembly: GCF_024139225.1. Classification (NCBI taxonomy): domain Eukaryota; kingdom Metazoa; phylum Chordata; class Mammalia; order Eulipotyphla; family Soricidae; genus Suncus; species Suncus etruscus. The sequence goes on from NC_064861.1 coordinate 41,349,860, forward strand.
CATAGAACATCAATCATCCTGTTCTGGCTCATATATCTATGTCTTCCTACAAATTGAGAAAAGAAGAAAAAAGTGGATGGGACCCAGAGACCAAGTGGTCTCAGGAGCATTGAGTGGAAATAAAAAAGTGCTCAGGCTTAAAAACCCAAACCAAAGTCAACAACAATATAATCACGAGACCCAAACTATATCATGCTATAGACAAAATAGACCTGTTCCACTAGCAATCCAGGGTGCTAAGTATAGAGGTATGGATGGATACTGGGAACTATGGTGGAGGGAGTTCAACACCGGTGGTGGGAATAGCCCTAATTCACTGTCACTATATGCCTGAAATACAACCGTGAAAGACTTGTAATTCACATTGGTCTCAGTAAAAAAAAACAAAAAAACAAAAAACACAAGTATTTAAAATAACAGTGAAAATATTCCCTCTGTGTTGTTGGACTAGTATAATGTAACCTCATGATCCAGTGTGCTAAAACATCTTTTACATCAGAAAATAACATTTCTGCCTCCTTCTATTTTCCTACTCAGAGACTTATGAATTTGAGAACTCTTTCTTGTAGATCTTATGTTTTTTCCTGATGTTTTCAAATCTTTATTGTGAACGTTATATTCTCTTTCTCCTTCCTGTTTTATAGACTCAAATTTCTTATTTTGAGTCTGAAAAAAACCATTCCTTTCAGAATTCTCATATTGACAGATATACCTTTAAATAAATATTTTTTGCAAATTTAACATATTATTTAACATAATATTTAACATATTAATTAATGATTATTTATTAACAAAATAGATGTTTTTGACCACACAAGTAAATTATTAACATATTGGAGAATATACCTTGACAGTATGTAATTAAATGGATGGAAAGAAAAATTCATAATCTTTTTATAAACAATCTTATAATGTGCATATACATTTTATGCTGTACACAGTCTTACACTGTGCATATCTTACTTAGAAAGATAGTAAGTACTTTTGAATGCTAATATCATACTTATCTATATTTCAAAATAGGAGAATAGGGGATCATAAGATATTATAGAAGGTAATGTGATTGCCTTGTATGTGCTGACCAAGATTTATCATTGGTACCCATATGATGTCCCGCTTTCTCCAGGAGTGATCCCTGAGCACAGAGTCAGGGATAAGTCCAAGAACCACAAAGTGTGGCCCTACAAATCCAAAACTAAAGCAAATCAAAATATAAGAGTTATGAGAATTATTTGTGGATTTTTATATAATCAATTTTTATGTGGAACATTTAGATAATTTCTATTATTTTTGTGATGTAAAAAAACCTGTTAGGGTGAGAATTTTTTGGTTTGATAATTTAAGTTCTTTATTTGAGAAAGCTTAAAAATTGTGCTCGGGAGACCCAGGATTGCTTTTGGTAAATATATAGCAGACAACAAAGCCAGGAGTCCATTACAAGGGCCTGAGTATGTGGTATTTCTTGGGGTTTGTGGTGCTACTTACCCCAGGGACACACACTGGCACACAGGAGCCTTCAGGGCCACAGCAGGCAGTGCCTAGGCAGTTTATAGAGATATGTCCAGTAACACTGGGGAGGCTATATATTCCCAGGAATTAAAATTATGTCACATGCATATCTTACATACAGTATAGCCTCTGTATTAACTTTAGCATTCCAGTTTAAGGTTTATTGCTCCATCTCTTTATATAATCCAGTTCACGCAACCACCAGCATTTACTCATTTTACTTATATGCTGAATATTATCAATTCAAAACATCTTTCTAAAAGTCTACTGAAAATAACTTTCTGTTTTTATTGTGTTTTTTATATTGCTAGTGAGGGTGGATATTTTTTAAATAAATCTTGACTATTTTAATCTCTTCTTACTTAACTTTCTTCTTATAATTTCTGACTATTGTTCTGAGACTGTTGTTTATTTTTTAGTTTCCACACTCAGATCTACCCTGATCCCCATGTAGTGTAATGAGGCATGTCAATATCCATGATATTCTTCTGTACATTATCTTAGTACCTCTGCCTCAATCTGGTTTAATTTGAAACAACAATTACGACTATCCAAATTTACATAAAGCAAACCAGAAAGAAAAATTAATTTCTTTTCCAGTCTTTAATTTTTATACTGTCTTCTATATACAGTAACCTATTTTCTATTTCCTTCACAAAACTACTCAGAAGTAATTTTTTCCTTTGCTAAGATGCTAGGGTTACTAAGTACCTCTCAGAAATTGTTTGTAAATACCCAGAGGAACATTAACTAGAGATCTACAATGTCATGAAACATTAAAGCAGCAAGGATGTTTCCTCTGTGTGGACCCACTCTTTGTTTCAATTTCCCACAACTCCCATAGCCCTCTGATCTTATATAGTAGATCCTCATGGACCCTTAGTAGATGCCATACCTCATCAGAGAAGATAGAAATGCCTGTAAACAACATCTCTCTGGTGAGCTTTCTGTGTAGTAACATTTTACATTCTACAAAATTATAAACACGTATTAAGAGCCCTCTGAGTCAATATTTCTTACTCCTTTTGAATACTGTCATCTCTAGTTTTTCTGCCTAATAGATTTTGGCTATGATAACTTTGATTTTCTATGAGATCTTCAGTTCTTTTTGTGTATAATTTTTGGCAATATTTTTCTGGAGAGGGAGATAGAGTGCTTATGGTACATACATTGTATAGACTCAGCCAGATAAGAGCTTGTTTATATACGTGAGATTCCCCCCCCGCCCCTTTTTTAGTATGCCTTTGCAGGAAGAAGTGGTGCTACATTATATTGCTGGTGCATTTGGGGGTGGAAAGAGAAGAAAACAGAAATAGGACAAAAAATAAAACATATATATATATATGTATATATATATGCTTACATATATATAAAAAAGTTTTATTTTTTTTAAATTAAGTAAAAAAGTAATTAAAGAAGCATAGTGATGCAGGAGATTACCTTACATTTGGGGAAAAACAGGTTAAGAGGTAGTGTTATATAGGCCTTATACTTATGATGAAAGTATAGGCTTCCACATTGTCTTTTAAGATTTTCTTGTGGGTTGTGGGCTTCCAGGCATCTTTTCATCACACACCCTGGGCTTCTAGAGATTTAGCAAAGATTTGCAGCAGGGAGGTCTTGGGTAGAGTTCTTGCAGTGGGAATCCTTTTGGACCTAAGTCTGGTATCAAGCCACAGTCCATGTTAGGGAGAGGTGATAAGGAGGGCCACATAGCATGAGTCAGTAGGGTTGTTGGTTGTACTTTTCTTGCCGGGAAGGAGTTGTGGGTTTGGGTGGGTGCCTCTTCACTTGGGTGCTGGGTACTTGGGGTAGGAGGTCGGTCTTGATGCCTAGTGGATTAAGAACTGAGGGTAAAGAGTTTAAATATGTGGGAAATCCGGGGGTGAGATTGAGGGGTGAAGGGATAGTTGGATCTCTGAAGAGGGGGGGGGGGAAGAGAGATATATGGGAGGGGCTATATAGGCTATAGGTATGGGTTGTTTATATTTTATATTTAGCTCTCAAGGAGGATTCCTATCTCTTGGTGCCCTTGCATATTGTGGATTTTTCTACTTGTTGTGGTGATATTCATCTGCTAGGCGGAGTGTGAGTCTGTGAAGCCGTGATCCTCTGGTTCCACCCCTTTTGGGCGAGATGACTCACTTCAGAAGTGAGCCCTCAGGGTAGGATGCCAGGGAGGATCAAAGTTCCCAGGCCAGAGCAAGCAGAGTGAAGTCTCAAGATGTCTGCCGTGCCAAAGAGGCTCAGCAGAGTAAGCTATATCCACACTCTCTGGGCAGGGAAGACTCACCTCAGGAGAAGTGGGCCCTCAGGGAAGGATGTCAGAGAGGATCAAAGTCCCCAAACTGGAGCAAGCAGAGCAAAACATCAAGATGTCTGCCATGCTTAAGAGGCCCAGTAGAGTCACCCCAATGATTCTTGAGTTGTTTTTTATATTTATTCCAGAGTTCAATTTTTTGATAATTTTAAGTATTTTATCCATATTTTATCCATTTATTTTAAGGCTCTTTTCATCTTATTTTGTATGAAGGTGTTATGCAGCTCATCTTTCAACTCACCGATTCTGTTTTCAGTAGCTATTACTCTACTGGTGAGGCCTTCCAGTGAGTTTTTTACTCTGTCAATCAGGTTTTTCATTTCTGTGATTTAATTTTTTTTGTTTTTTGGTTTCTGAGCCACATCCGGTGACACTCATTGGTTACTCCTGGTTATGCACACAGAAATCGCTCTTGGCTTGGGGGACTATTGGGATGCCAGGGGATCAAACTATGTTCCATCTTAGGTTACACTTGTAAGGCAAATGTCCTACTGCTTGTGCCACTGCTCTGGCCCCACATTTCTGCCATTTCTGTTTGATGCTTTTTCATCTCTGCTCTCAATTCCTCTTGAATCTTTTTGGCTGTCCATTCCATGGTTGTTGGTTTGTTGTTTTTGAGTTCTTTGAACATCCTCAACATTTCCTCTGTAAAGTTATCATCAGGGGGGCTATATTTTTGTGGCTGATACACGTTGGATCTTCTGAACTGCCCTCTTCATTCATTATTCATGGTAGATTTTTGCATTCAATTCTCATTGTGACATTTTTACTTTGGTGATATTTTTATGTGATTTTCTAGGGCTCATTTTTTAGTAGAAATGCACTGCTACAAAGTGAAGTAAAGCAGCTGTGCTCTTTCACAGAGCCATTAACATGGAGCAAGTTGCCTTCCTGATAAAAGCCCATCAAGCTACTGTTTCCCCTTGCATTCTTCCTACCACACCTGCTGTACTCTTCTCACTGCAGTCAGTCATTTTGTTTGTTTTCTGCACATGGATATTTGTTTTTTTAATTTTTTAAAATTTTTAAAATTTTTTCTTTATTTAAACATCTTGATATGTGATTGTGATTAGGTTTCAGTCATGTGATTAGGTTCACCAGTGCAACATTCCCACCAGCAATGTCCCAAATCTCCCTCTATCCCACCCCACCCCCACCTGTACTCTAGACAGGCTTTCCAGTTCCCTCATTCATTCACATGATTATGGTAGCTCTCTGTGCAGTTATTTTTATAACTGCACTCACCACTCTGTGGTGAGCTTCATGAAATGAGCTGGAAGTTCCAGCCCTCCTCTCACTGTCTCTGAGGATTGTTGCAAAAATGACTTTTATTTTTCTTAAAACCAATAGATGAGTGAGACTATTCTGCATCTCTCTCTCTCTCTCTCTCTCTATCTCTCTCTCTCTCTCTATCTCTCTCTCTCTCCCCCCCCTCTGCCTTATTTCACTCAGCATGATAGATTCCATGTACATCCATGTATAGGAAAATTTCATGACTTCATCTCTCCTGACGGCTGCATAATATTCCATTGTGTATATGTACCATCATTTCTTTAGCCATTCGTCTGTTGAAGGGCATTTTGGTTGTTTCCAGAGCCCGGCTATTGTGAATAGTGCTGCAATAAATATAGGTGTGAGGAAGGGGTTTTTGTATTGTATTCTTGTGTTCTTAGGGTATATTCCTAGGAGTGGAATAGCTGGGTCGAATGGGAGCTCAATTTCCAGATTTTGGGGGAATCTCCATATCATTTTCCATAGAGGTTGGACTAGACGGCATTCCCACCAGCAGTGGATAAGAGTTTCTTTCTCTCCACATCCCCTCCAGCACTGATTGTTCTCATTCTTTGTGATGAGATCCAATCTCTGTGGTGTGAGGTGGTATCTCATCATTGTTTTGATTTGCATCTCCCTGATGATTAGTGATGAGGAGCATTTTTTCATGTGCCTTTTGGCCATTTGTATTTCTTTTTTATCAAAGCTTCTGTTAATTTCTTCTCCCCATTTTTTGATGGGATTAGATGTTTTTTTCTTGTAAAGTTCTGTCAGTGCCCTGTATATTTTGGATATTAGCCCCTTCTCTGTTGGGTGTTAGGTGAATAGTTTCTCCCACTCAGTGGGTGACTCTTATATCCTGGGCACTATTTCTTTGGAGGTGCAGAAGCTTCTCAGTTTAATGTATTCCCATCTGTTGATCTCTGCTTCCACTTATTTGGAAAATGCCGTTTCCTTCTTGAAGACGCCTTTAGTCTCAATGTCCTGGAGTGTTTTACCGATGTATTGTTCTATATACCTTATGGTATCAGGTCTGATGTCAAGGTCTTTATTTCATTTGGATTTTACCTTTGTACATGGTGTTAACTGGGATCTATGTTCACTTTTTTGCAAGTGGCTAATTAGTTCTGCCAGCACCACTAGTTGAAGAGGTTTTCCCTGCTCCACTTAGGATTTCTTGCTCCTTTGTCAAAAATTAGGTAACTGTATCTCTGGGGGACAATGTCTGAGAACTCAAGCCTATTCCACTGATCTGAGGGTCTGTCTTTATTCCAATACCATGCTGTTTTGATAACTATTGCTTTTGTTTTTTATAGGCAGACTTTCAGTAGTTTTCACAGAAATATTTAAGTTGCTGCAAAGGTTACTGTGAGAGTTTACCTTCCAGGAATGAAAAGTGACCCTCTGAATTGTCTTTTAGGCAATTGACATATCTTTATTGGGAAGCAAGCTTCTCTTATATTAGATAAAGTAGAGGCTAAGACCAGCAAAGCAGACAATAAGTTCATACTTATGTTAAACATTACTTAGGTTAAAGAAAGCACCTTAAACTAAAGAGGCCCAGTTGAGTAAATGGGGGAACATTTGGTACAATGTGTACCTGGTAAATCAGATAAAGTAGGACACAGAAAACAAGTTGGGAGCCTGTGGTTACGTGGGCTTTAGCAGGAATATATTGACATAGCTTTCCTCTCTATCTCTTGATGAACTTCCTTCTTCCCATATTGCTATGCCCACACACCCCGCTCTTATGGCTAACACAGTCCACAACTTCCCTTTTCTGGTTTAAGAAAAAAATACTGGAAATCATGGCTACACATACTGCTCCTTGGGGACCACATAGTTAGTGGTGTAGTTAGTCATATGAACATGAACCACAATCTCAGTAGTATTAAAAATAATGGTAATAATAGCAAATAATCCCATTAGAAATCCTGACCCATTTGCAACATTATATTCTCACTATTATTGATACAATTGCAGACAGAATTCATGCCCACCAAAATAAACGAGCAAATTAGAGAAGTCCAATAATAACTTCATAGACCTTCCCTCCTTGCCAGTATCTATTGGTTCATCCATCTTACAAGACAGAAGAAATTGCTCAGTCATTAATGTGAACTCTTTGGGAGGGCACGGTCCAGGCAACTAGTTGGAGCAATGCAAGGTGTGGTACCTAAGTCCAAAATGTACAATTGCTACTTATCCCAGAGGCCACAGAACAAACAGCCATCATACTTAAAAGCAGTTTCTTTGGAGTAGCTTGCTATAAGTTTTTTTTAGCTTGGTGGGTCAGTTTCTTTTTTTTTTTTTTTTTTTTTTTTTTGGTTTTTGGGCCACACCCTGTGACGCTCAGGAGTTACTCCTGGCTATGCGCTCAGAAGTTGCTCCTGGCTTCTGGCTTCTTGGGGGACCATATGGGACGCCGGGGTATCGAACCGCGGTCCGTCCTAGGCTAGCGCAGGCAAGGCAGGCACCTTACCTCCAGCGCCACCTCCCAGCCCCGGGTCAGTTTCTTTTAATCCCAGGTGGTATATGGGCTGTCTCCTTCTGGGACTTCCTGTTTAGAGTCGTTTTGGCTATCTTTTTGTTTACTGGGGCCACCAGAATGTATGGTGGTGATGGTGGATGGCCTAGATTGTTCAGCATCATGTTGTTGGACACAGTGAAGTGGAGTTCTGATCTCTTGGACATTTTCTGAAATGACAATACCATATTTTGCCTAGGAATTGCAAGGTTCCTGCTGCCAGTTATTAAAGGTTTTAAACAATATTGGTATGTTTATTTTTCTCATGGATAGTCATTATTAGACCTTATTAGTGTGATAAAAATGGAAAGATACAAGTATAAAGTAAAACTTGTAGGGTCTTAAAAAGAGAAGACAAATCAGGGTCCAAAGATTTAATGTAAGCAGTAAAATGGCAGAAAATAAGGAATAACACATAGGCAGAATGAGAGACAATGTTATAAGAAACTTGTATTAATTTTAGCAGGGAAACAAGGCAAATAATTTCGATATTTTCACAGAACAATAAGGGGATGATAACATCTGAGAAATATCAGGCTCTATAATGGCTACTTGGGAATGCGACTTAGCATTAATATAATAGGTGGGAGCATCACCAATAGGAACAGTTGCAACAATAGCTCTGATTAGAAAAGGAGTAGATTTCAGAAAATTCCAATTTCCCCAGAAAAATATGCCATAGAAATCTGTAAGGCAGATTCAAAAGTATTCTTTGAAATAGGGAGATGTATGACATGGGGATCAAACCCAAGCATGGCAGGGTGCACTTTCTTCTCTAGTCATAAGTATTGCAATTGTGGGGCCGGGCGGTGGCGCTAGAGGTAAGGTGCCTGCCTTGCCTGCGCTAGCCTAGGACGGACCGCGGTTCGATCCCCCTGCGTCCCATATGGTCCCCCAAGCCAGGAGCGACTTCTGAGCGCATAGCCAGGAGTAACCCCTGAGCGTCAAATGGGTGTGGCCCAAAAACCAAAAAAAAAAAAGTATTGCAATTGTATTCATATAGGAAGTAACTGTGCACCTGTTTCTTTATTTAATTTTTAATAATTTTTATTGTGATCAAAGTGAATTACAAGTCTTTCACAGTAATATTTAAGGTACATAGTGACAACGAATTAAGGCCATTCCCACCACTGATGTTGTTTTCCCTCAACCCCTGTTCCCAGCATGCATCCCATACCTCCCCCCTTTGGCCCATGCACTGCTGGTATAGCAAGTCTTCTTTGTGGATAGTTTGTTGTAAATTAGGTATTGATTCTGGTGTCACTAACTTTGGGTTTGGTGCTTAAGTTTGATAATCTTTTAAGTCCACTCAATGTTCATATGACTGGTTGCTCCTGGTACCATCCATTTCCCCCCCTCAATTTATGAGGCAGAACAAGATGATTCAAATTCTGTGATTCTGTTGGAAAAAGAAAAAAGAAAAAAAAGCTGAGAGGAATCCACCTAGAGGCTATAAATATCAATTCAAAAGAAGGAAGGAGGGACTGGAGTGGTGGCACAGTGATAGGGCATTTGCCTTTGCATGAGTCTGACACAGACTTGGGTTCTATTTCCCAATGTCCCATATTCCCATATAGTCCCCCAAGCCAGGAGTGATTTCTGAGTGCATAGCCAGGAGTGGCCCCTGAGCATCATTGAGTGTGGCCCCAAAACCAAAATATATAAATAAATAAAAATTAAAAAAGGAAGGAAAAAAGAAGAAAAAATAGACAAATAAAAAAACAAACAAAATTTAAAAAAGAAAAACAAGCAATAACAAAAAACACAGCAGCAGCAACAAAAAATCACCAAAACAACAAGACAAAACAACTACAAGAAATAAAAGATAAAATGAAAAATATGAAGACTGGTATAGCAAGGTTTTGTGGTTTTTTATTTTTTGATTTATTTTTTTGATTTTTTTTTTTTTTTTGCATAGGCACAATAAATATTGGGGAAGTTAGAAAGGGAATTCCCTTGGCCAGGAGATACAGAGTTTCTCCAATCTTTGAAGTATGCTGTCATGGAAGCAATTACAGGCTCCATATATGCTCATTATCGAACCCCAAGGTCTTTTTATGGTTCCAGGAGACTTTCTGCTCAGTTGTGGACGACAAAAATCAGTTCTCTGTAGCTAGATCTTGGTATTTCAAAGGGTCATAGTACAAAGTCTAGAATAGAGTCTTTTATATCGTTCTGAAAAATCTGTTCTGTCACGTTTGTTGTAATCAGTCTTCTGTAATTAGTGATCTTGTTTTTTGCACAGATCCTAGGTTGAAGCCTAGGATAGAGTCTTTAATTATGGGTCCAGAAGTTCCATTCAGTCATGGTTGTCAAAGTCAAAACTCTGGGATTAGAGGTCTTGGTTTTTGTAAAACTCCTAGGCTGAAGCCTAGGCTAGGATTTTTCTTATTGGTCCCAGGAAAAGTTCTGCCCAGTTGTGGTTGTCAAAGTCCGTCGTCTTCTGTAATTAGTGATCTTGGTTTTTGGGCAGGTCAAAGAATGATGTGTCTTCTGATTTTATCTTACTGTTAGGTGATGAGATAGAGCAACCTGCTCTTGGATCAAGTTTTTGCTGTTTCTTCATTGTCACGTTGTTGTATCAACCTGTCACAAGTTGGTGCCAGAGAAGTATTAGGTATTCCACAGGGGGAGTTTGGTTCCTGGTGCTGTTGTGGGAGCCCTGTCTGATCTTTATTTGAGATCTGGGGTTCTGGGTTGGATGGCTACTTTTCGATCATATGGAGTCAGATCCTCATGGCACATGTTCAGGGTGTGAGCACACTTGTTTCCTTCATGTAAATATATCCATGCTAAAAGCAAACCCTATTGTGCTAATATCTCTGTAGGGGAGTGAGGAATAGGCAGAATAATAAGCTGAACTGGAAGGGCAGAATATGCATATGTAGCTAAGGCTTCCTTAATTCTCTGATTGACTAGAGCAAATTCAAGCAGGACTTCTTGAAACAGGCTTCTAGGGCCATTCTAAGCTGCATCACCTTATAAAGTAGTGAAAAGGTTTTTTAATGCATAATTTGGAATACCAAGAGTAGGTCGCAGCCAATTAACATCACCTAATAGCTTTTGGAAGTCATTAAGAGTGCATAAATTATAAACTCTAATAACACTTTTCTATGGTCTGATTTTTGTTATTTTCTACCACATACCCCAAATAAGAATAAAGATCCTGTTTTTGCACTTTATAGGGAGCTATTTTTAAGCCTCTCAGCTCTAATTAGTGGACTAGCATGGTGAAGAGTGGCCTCTAATGCTCCCAAGAAGGCAGAAAGATTCATGACATTAGGGTAGGTGGGAGCCACAAAAGGTGCTCCTCCTTTGGGTGCTGGGCTGGAGGAAGGCCCAATTCTTAGTTTCCCACTTTCAAGTTGGGAAGGGGCTGTCCATTCTTATATTTCTTATTTTATTTTAATTTTATTTAATTTATTTTAATTTGTTTTTTTGGGTCACACCCAGCAGCACTCAGGGATTACTCCTGGCTCTGTGCTCAGAAATCGCTCCTGGCAGGCTCAGGGACCATATGAGATGCCGGGATATTGAACCACCATCCTTCTGCATGAAAGGCAAATGCCTTACCTCCATGATATATCTCTGGCCCTCCATTCTTATCTTAAATGTGAAATAACTTCACATTTTCTGGTCCACTCCACTGATTAACTACTTGCTTGTCTACATTAAACTGTACTGAAAAGTGTAGGGGAAACATGGGAGGAGAATATAGGGTTTCACCGAGAGTTTCTCATAATGAGAGAAGACTGAAAAATCCTTGTCCCAAATAGGAGGGGTATTTTCCTGAGTCTGACAAATTGTTCTGGGGAGAGGGAGTTCTCTGATAGTTCCCCACTTGTGAAAGACTTGGACAGACAATGTGCATAATATCTCTTTGATCCCCTGCCTCCTTTAAATCTTTGTCTGCTAGTTCATATTCACAAAGAAAACAAATAGTTTCTTTTTCCATGCCAACTTCCTTGCCATTCTGATGCTCTATCACATTATGTATAAGAGACAAAGTGACTTATTATTGGGGATCAATCTATTCCTCTGGTGGTAAGCCTTTAATATATTACCATGAATAAATTTTCAGGTATCTAGAACTAAGGTCCATTCTCCCAGGATTGAAGAATTTTATTCTAACACCTGATAACATCTCACAAAACTGACTGAGCTGGTCTCTAGAAACCTGCACCCCAGGCTGGTTTAAAAATGATGGATCAAAGAAACAAAAGACTCTTTCCTGGGCTTAGAGTGATAGTGCAGTGGTTGGGTGTTTGTCTTGCATGTGGCTGACCAAGGACAAACCTGGGTTTGATCCCTGGCATCCCATATGGTCCCCCAAGCCATAAGCCATAAGCACATAACCAGGAGTAAACCCTGAGTATCACTGGGTGTACCCCCCAACACACACAGTGTCCCATTGCTGCTTAATTTTTCTGCTTCTGTTCTGGATTCTATTCAGTCCCTGATTTGGGGCACTACTTGTGGGAGTTTACCTCCTGGGACCTGGAAGTGATCCTCTGAAAGGAAGACATAGACAGTTGTCTTTCATGCAACTGACAAATATTCATTGGGAAGCAAGCTTCTCTTATACTAGACAGAACAAAGGTTATGTATAGCAGAGCAGGCAATGAGTTCATTCTTAGGTTAAAAATTACTTAGGTTAAAGAAATCACCTTAAACTAAACAATAGGACAAGTGGGGCATTTGGTACAATCTGTTTCCAGTAACTTAGATAAAATAGAAAGCAGATAAATAAGTTTGGGGGGCAGTAGTTATTCAAGCTCTCGCAGAAATATATTGATCTAGCCTTCTACTCCATCTCTTGGAGAACTTTTCTCCTTCCCATATTGCTGCGCCCCCACAGCCTTTTATTATGAATGTGTTTACATGGTTATCTGCTCTTGTTTGCCTAAAATATTTTTAGTTCTCTCCCAAATTTAAATGACAGATTTGCAGGATAGAGGACTCTACATTTTCCCTTACCAACTACTTTTGAATGTGTCATTCCATATTTTCTGCTTGTATGGTATCATAGGGAAATATGTTGTGATTTTTGTTATTTCCCTTGAGGGTATTCTTTTCTCTTGATGCTTTAAATAGTCTATCTCCATGGTTTAATTTTAACGTTTTGTTTACTATTGTCTTGTTGTTATTTTGTTTGAGTTGATTTTATTTAGTGCTCTTTGTACCAATTCTTGATCTGTATATAAGCTTGCCTCCATAACTGGGAAATTCTTCAGTTATTTCTTCCACCAGTATTTATTTCCCTTTATCTTTTCCTCTCTTAGCATTTCTATAATTCAGAGATTCTTCTTCTTGTTACCTATCAAGATTCTTACATTATTTGGGATAGAGCTATAACACAGTAGAAAAGGGGCTCATTTGACTGCACTGGGCTTGAGTTCTAGCACTCCATATAGACCCCTGAGCACTTCTAGAACTGATTCCTGTACACCCAGGAGGAAGCCCTGAGTTGATCAGTATATGTTACTCAAAAAGAAAATGACAGAAGTAGAAAGCCTGTCTAGAGTACAGGCTGGTATGGGGTGGGGAGGAGTGACACTTGAGATATTGGTGATGGGAATGTTGCACTGGTGAAGGTTTTTTTTAATATATATGTATATATATATATATATAATCCAAAAAAAATTAAAAAAAGAGAAGATAAGGCCCCCCAATGCTTACCAGGCTGTGTTCTTTACATTGACTGTATAGAAAGAGGAAGTACAGTAAATGCACCCCATATACACCTCAGCCCAGGCCCTTTGCCTGGTCTGTATTGTTAATGGGGGGGGGGCAAAAAAAAAAAGGAAAATGACAGAATCTTACTTTTCTGTCTACTTCTTTCATCTTTTGCCACTTTATTATTGATGGCTAGTATTTTGTCTTTACTGCCTCTGACATGATTCTTGGCTTGCTGAATTTTGCTGCTGTGGCTTGCTATTGCACTTGATAACACTTTTCATTCCATTTGTATAGTCTTTAATATTCTGAATCCCCTCTTCTTTGCACTGATTGAATTTCTCTTCTAGAAATTGCTTAATTTCCACTGCTACTTGATGAGATATTGATTTGAGTTTCTCTTCAATGAGGCTCAAGATTTTGTTGAGATTGAAAATTTGCCTGGATTTTTATCCCGCATAGGCTACTGCAAGTAAATTCTTGTTGTCTCCTCGTTTTCCTTATATTTTTGTAAATGAAAATAGTTGAACCTTAACTCACCAATTGATTGAATATTGATCTGATTGATTACTTTGCACTGATCTGATTATTTTCAGAATCTACTTTTTGTTATCTGCTGTTCTAACTATTTCTGTGACCCTGAGATGATATTTGAGAGGACAGATAAGTATAGGTCTAATTATTCTAATTTAGATACCAAGAAAGTATTATTGTGGAAGTATTCTGAGACAGAATTATGACTTACAATTATGCACATGTCTAGAAGTTTAGTGAGGTCAAATAAGGAGAGTTCTCACTTAAACACCCTAGCATTCATACCTTTTTGGATATCCACATAGCCATTGGAGCCTCTTGGGACTGCATATGTTTAGAGGTAGAATTTGATGAGCTATTTCTGAATGTCTCTCCTGAAGGAACAGATATGGTGGCAGTCAGTTGATCTCCACACCCCAGAGATGAGGTGGAGCGACTGGGAGCTGGCAATCATATTTTAAATGGAATGACTTTCAGAAGAAGGTGGTGCTCTAAAATTGTCAAGAAACTTAAGTTTTTGTTAAATATTGGGGTTAATAGTTTCGAACAGGGATCCAGAGTGCAGGGATGGGAGACCCAACAGAGCTGGGTAATCAAACATTAGAAAGTATCATTCTAAGGCCCCACAGTAACTGCCTACATTGTTGAAGAAAATATTTCAGAAACTAGGCAGAAAAGAGAATCTCTTCTTGAATCACAGTCTTTCCAAGTATGAAAGTAACACACATAGTGTGTTTTAGAGGAAGACATGTCTGTCAGAACAATCAGCACTCAAAGAATCTTGGGGCATTTAATACTCATGGTCAAGGGATGTGGAGCTGCTCAGATGAATATGAAAGGTGCCAGTGTCATGGCAAGCAACTGTTCTTGCTGCAGTCATATGTTGGGGTCCAGAATTGAGGGATAAGGCCATACAATTGTAATGAAGCAAAGAAAAGCTTTATTCCATCAACCAACAAGCCACAAACTGACCAGCCAGTGTGATGTCCCAGAGAGGCAACCCTCAGGGGTAACAAGCCAGGTCATATAGGGCTAGAAGCAGAAAATCTTGTCCTTTAAGTTGATTCACTGTTGTCTAGGATGTTTCTAATGTATTTCATCATGTCTTTTAATGGCTTTCTAGGGCGTTATATTGTAATTTATAGGGTTGTGGAGTCTGCATCATTATTGTTGATATAGAAATTTAGGCTTAAAATGGAAATTTAGCCTCGTTAATCTTAAATAAAAACTTAACTTTGGGTTGATAAAATGGAGTCCCTTCTGCTCCAGTCTTCACAGTCCCTCCTCTCTCTTGGACCTGAGTCAAATCTTTGACTCTCCTTGAGGTCCCTTATCCCCTGTCCCTACATCATGGCACATACTAGGACTTTAGAACAATCATCTTAATTGCACTTATGTGAGCTGGAATAAAATGATGAGGAGATCTATGGAGCATAATCAGAAACCTCAAATAAATCATGCAAGTCAAAGTTTAGGAGAGGGATCCCCAGGGTGACAATCCCTCAGTTCATCATTAAGATAAGATTCCAAGTATAGTCTACAGCAAATGGGGGTGTTCATTCCAGCTAGTAATCCCATGGTCACTGTCATCAGCAGGAGCAACTGGATGATCTGCATTCTGCTCTGGTCTGGGAGCTGAGTCAACTGAATCTGCAGGGGTCTTTCTCATTTCAATGGGTGTTTCCCATCCTGCAATTTTTATAGTTGTTGGAGTGGAGAGGACAACAACATAGTCCCCTAGAATCAAGGTGCCTGGAGAGATGAGCTGTCAGGATTGTTGCCCTCCCTGCACTGGGCCCTACAGAAATGCCTCCAACAAGTAGTGCTAATTATTTTCAGAATAGACTGTAATTCCTATTAGGATTTTATTAGTTCTTGTGGCCTGTCTTGCCCTTATTCCCTATGCAGATTTCCTGCAGACTTTCACATTTCCCCCCGAGATTTCACCACCTTAGAAGTCATTAAAGAGGAGTATATATCGTCTATAACTTCTTCATTCTAGTAAAGGACTGTAGAATCTATCTATAAGAAGAAGTGAAATCTTATGCTACCTTAGCTTTTAATGGGGGGGGGGGGTCCAGGCAATTGGTTGGTTAAGGTTTGTAGTATCAACATCTGAAAAAGAATGACTCAATTAGACAGAGGAATATAATATAAAACAATCAGGTCCAGGAATAATAAATTTTCCTCTCTATCCTTGGAAGGACAGAGCAGCAGAAGACTCTCTCTGATGCTATACAGGTGTTGCAGGGAGAGGAGGCCCAGGACTTCCTCTAAGTTTAATAACAGCACATAAAGCACAACTCTGAGTTACTTCTCCTACTGTCCTATATAGCATTAATTCTCTTTGGTAAGGTAAAGTTCTGGCTACCGTATCCTAGTCTGACTAGTGATAGTTTGTACAGTTTTGATTTCCTTCATGATCAGTCTACTACAACCAGTAAGTACACTTTCATATGGGTTACTCAATAGATATGGGATTTAAGGTAAGCCCAATAGACTACATTTAATTCAATCAGCTACAGAAAAAGTTTTCCTCTCCATCTTCACTTTGAACCTACCAAATAGCTGAATAAACTTGGCTTGTTCCTTTGCATAAACCCAGGAATAATCTCCACTTGGGGCACGCCATTATTTACCGAGAAGTTTTGGGGATTGGTCTAGAACAGAGCAGGTGGTTTATCAATAAAGGTATTAACATAGTAACCCAGTCAAGTCAGCCTTACACAGCCTTGGCTGATGAAAGATGTGAAGGTCAGGTCAGCATGATATACCAGAGGTAGCCCTGGCTTCTGATGGTAGGAAGGAGTCTGTTACGTTCTTCTTCAGGATTGGAAGAGATTCTGATCTTCATAACTTTTCTTAATGCTGAGAGGATGGTCTAAGTTGTGGCCATTCCGTGCAAATTTAGCTATTCCTAGATGATTTCTGATATCATAGGCTAGTCTGGCTCTATGGTTTCCGTAGGGTTAGCAGAGTAATGTAACAGTACCAATTATCAGTTAACCTCCTCCTGTCTTTCAATCTCAACTCCTTTCAATTTTGTTTCCCTGGGGTCCCCTAGCTGAATTTTAAGATTTCCTCTCTGCAGGAGTAGTAATCACCACTACAGAGAGAACAACTTCCTGTCTGTCTTTATGCAAACCAATGTAATGACATGAAACATCAAATATATTGAAAGTAACAAGAAAGGAGAAAAAACAAATGTTTTCCAATTTATAGAACAGAGAGAACACCCACTAAGCATATAAATTTTAAATTCCATTTGGAAAAACCTCAATTTTATGTTATTTCTAAAGGTCCAATATTTGAAGAGCACTGCAATATAAATCTAGAGCATCTAAGCTCCTTTTCCATAAAATTCTCTATACAAAAATATTAAATTATTTCTAATTTAGAAACATATTAATAACAATCTAGTTTGACCATATAGCTTATTTCCTTAATATCAAATCTTCTGCACATTCATTTACATTCATTCTGTAACTTTCTTCCATTCTAATTTGGTTATACTTTCACAGAATTCCCTTTCTTTTTCCAACATTCACAACTCCATCCATCATCCTTTTTCCATAAAACACACATCCACTCTACTTTTTCTAATCTTCTCTTATCTCATCATTATCTAACTGAGTGCTCCTAAAACTGCATGCACTTAGCTCAGAGAACTGGACAGAGCCACTCTTGGCTCTGTGTTCTGGTCTTTTCTTTCTGTGCCCTTTTTTCCTGCATCATTATCCTAAACCAGCACTAGAAGGGAAACATAAAACTGCCATTTGCAATTTGGAAAAAAAATTGCTAGATATGCTTACTCCTAACAGGATCCAATTGTCCTTTATGATACTTATTAAAGACCTTAAAATCAGTTATATAGATTTCCCATCTTTTGGATATTGACAAGTACCATTTCGTTTATAAAGCATTTACTAAGATAGCATGATCCATTGAGATTTTCACATTTAAAGTTACCTTAAGACCAACATTGAGTTTGATAGCTGGTGACAAAATTGACATGAATGTGAATTACTTTAACAATAACATGCATCCCTATGGACCGAGCAAACCAACAGAAGTACAAAAAAGCCAATCACATTAATTTGCAACATCTTGCACCCAATTCTTTATTCTTAGAAACCACTAAAATTCAATAGGCTGTTTCTTTTTACTTGAAAGTTAAAACATCACAAAAGGGAGAAACTGCTAAAAATTAGAGTTGCTCTTTGTAGCCCACTTGATTTGAGTTTTATAATGACCAATTTTTTTCTTATAGTCTGTTTACAGATGACTCCTTAACAGAGACTAAATAAGTGCCAAAAGCTAAATAATTCATGAATCAGGTGATGAGAGTGAGAGAGAGAGAGAGAGAGAGAGAGAGAGAGAGAGAGAGAGAGAGAGAGAGAGGGAGGGAGAGGGAGAGAGAGTGTGAGAGAGAGAGAGCGAGCTAGACCTTGGGGCTCTTTAGCCTCTTCTCTGCAGGATTCTAATTCCTTCATGCCTGAGTTTCCAGTCTCCCAATGTCCAATGTCTTAATAGTTCCCTTTTTACTGTCTAGAGCACCCTCTGCTAGTCTCATCAGCATCAAGCTGAATGAATTGGCCATGAGGCCCCCAGGAGGAGGCTGAGTATCCTTTCTACATTTTCTTGTAATAAAATGTAAATTTTTATAAGAGAAAATTTGGAATTGTTGCTGAGAAGTCTTCTGGGACTCAACATGAAGGAGAGATGGTATGAAGATATTCTTATTGGCCTTCAATTTCTCCTTCACCTCTGAGCTTCTCCTTGTCCTCTCCAAGCACTGTTCTCATCTTCTAGGCTTTCCTCTTAGCTTCCTCAGCACCAAATCAAGATAACATGAATTGAGAAAAGAAGAAACAGCAAAAAGTGCAATGTTGTTACCTGAAAATTGGCTTCAATTAGTTACCAGACCTGGGTAAGAAGCAAGTTTTAATTCTTGATATTTCTGTTGTGGGGCCAGAATGACCACACAATGGGTATGGAATTCACCTTGCATGTAGCAGACTCTGGTTGATTCCTACCATTCCATATAGTGCCCTTACTTGTGATCCTGACTGAAGTGCCAGGAGTAACCCCTGAGCATCAGCAGGTATGGCCCCCAAACAAAATCAAACAAAATATTTCTGTTGTATAGATCAAGAGCCTTAGAAAAAGGGGAAACAAATACAGATTTAAAGTCACAAACCTCACTTGCTAATTTTTACCCTACCCCAGATGATAATTTTATTTTAGAATGAAGGTTATATGTTGTTTCATTTATTTATGGGACAACTTGTAACCACATTTATCTTTCAGCCTATGTGGTCTCTCTCAGTTGTCACAGAGAGCACAATCATTGGTGCATGAAAGCAACCTAGAAAAATATGTAGATGAACTCCCCTGAGAATTTGATAAAAACAGGTGGTGGCCAGGCCACATTTGATCAATGGAACAAAATTTGCTAACTCATGTTTTATTCTGACTACTGTAGAAATTGGTTTCAGGTTTACTCAGCAAAATATCTATGCCTTATATTATTTATATGTGTTGATTTCTAAGAAGGTCTTCTTGAGAAAATTCTTAACTTCCATTGCACAGAATGGAATGTAACTTCAATATGCATGGAGCAAATAATTGCTTACTCACATTTTGGGTAAAAAGTAAGCCCTTTTTAATATGAATAAAATAGAATATTCATCAGTCATCTGAAAAATTTGGGATATAATTAGGTAGTATTTCTGCAAAATTGCTAAAGGGAAAAAAATCTAATTTTACCTAATTTATTTAGATTGGAGAGGCTTAAGAGGGGAGTTGGGTGTCAGATATGTCAAAATTTCTCTTTGCATTTTCTAAAGTCAACAATCTTCCCATTCTGGCTGTATGTCCTCTGCCTACAGCTGGGCAGGTACAATCTGAAGTGACTGTCCTAATCCCAGGCAGCAATTGTTTCTGAGACTCACCAAAGCCAATTCTCACTTATCTGCTGTGATTATTTCAATGTCCATGGAAATGAATTCCAGTTCAGCTAAAATAAGAAAATTCAGTTTTAAAACAGTGACTACTTGGATTCAGTTACTATGGAAATTATAGTTAGCAGTCAAGAATCACTATTCACATCCTAATTTTTTTCAGTCTGAGATAAGATATTAGACTGTGAAAGTCTTACACATAAAATGGGAAAGGCCATGTTGCCTAAGAATTCTTCAGATAATGAAAAGCAAGTAGTAAGTTATGTTATGTTGCATAGCTATTAATAATAGTGCTACTTAAATTGCTATTTATAGCTCCTAGATGGACTCCTTCCAGTTTTTTCCCCAACAGAATCACGTATCTTGAATCATCTTGTTCTGCCTCATAAATTGAGGAGGGGAAATGAATGGTACCAGGACCAAACAGCTGTATGAACACTGAGTAGAAATAAAATAATAATCAGACTTAAACACCAAACCCAAAGTCAATGACAACAGAATCAATACCCAATCTTCAACAAGCTAGACACAGAAGGGACCAGTTATACTAGCAGTCCAAGGGGCAAATGAGGGAGATATGGGATGCATACTGGGAACCGGGGTGGAGGGAGGCTACACTGTAGAAATGGTCCTGACTCATTGTCACTATGTACCTTAAATATTACTGCGAAACATTTGTAATTCACTTTGGTCACAATAAAATTATTAAACAAATAATACTATTGAGAGAGAGAGAGAGAGAGAGAGAGAGAGAGAGAGGGAGAGAGAGAGAGAGAGAGAGAGAGAGAGAGAGAGAGAGAGAGAGTAACGCAGGCAGTGTTTGCCTGGTATAGGAACAAACCCATGTTTGATTCCTGGTACCACTGAGCCTCATTATGAATAATTCCAGAGAACAGTGCTAAGAAGAATAAGCCCTGAAAACAGCCACACAGTGATCCCTGCCCCCACTAAACACATACACATACTGTTGAGAGTGCTTAGTACCAGACAAGATTAAGTAAAAAGTCAAAATAAAAATGAGCTATATTCTATTGTCATATCACTTTTATTAATAGATCGAATGGAAGTGGTATGGGAAATGAGATTCTAATTAGCAAACCCACAAATTATTTTCATCTTTGCCAAGTGGTGTCTATTTAATATTTGATGTTACTAGTGAGACAATCCAGGAATTTAGGGAAGGGTCTAAGTAATATTTTTATTACTCTTTTTCATTTGTCAAGGATCTTGCAGGGGTCCTTTTTCTGTTAGGGAAGCATTAGCCCAGCATATTCTCCAGGCAGGAAGCTTAAGGCTTTTTTAAATATTTCTCTCCCCCTGGTTTACCTTATAAAGACAAAGCTACCAATCAGAGACACCAAGTCATAGACTGTCACAATCTGGACCTAACAAAGCTATAAAGGCAGTGACAGGCCAGTGGAGTTTTGCCTGCAGCCTTTTGGAGGGTTTGGGTTCTCCAACTTAAGGATTTATTTTCCACTTGGTTTGGAGACCTAAATTGGATTTTTTGTGAGTCTTGAGTCCAGCTGAATCCAAAGAAAAGAGCCTAACAGTTGTTGGACTTTTTTGGCAAATAGCATTGGTTTCTAGAATTATGAATTATTTTATGTGACTAATTTTGGTGTGTATTATTTTCATAAATTTTATATGACAAAAAGACTGTATTTCCTAGGGAACAATATTGCTTTTTTGTAAGAATAATATAATTTGTTGTTTGAATTCAACCACCTAATAACAGCTGCTCTCAAGAGATCTAAAATATCTCATTGGAAAATGAAATGAGCATTCTGAAGCTCTGTGCAGAAGTTAATATTGTCAGTAGAACCAGCACTCCAGTTTTCCCCCTTTTTCAAGGACAGAGATAGTGAACTAACTAGTGTACACCTTGTTTTGCACAGGCTTAGAAGGTCATTCTAAGATTAATAGAACTAGCAACTACTATCGCAACAAGTGGTAGAAAATAAAATTTTCAGTCACAAATGTTATTTTTTTTCTCTTCCTGAATGATAGTCACTCAGTGTCTGTCCATTGACATGATGCATTGTGTTTGTTTGCCTGTCTCTATCTCTATTTATCCCCCCATATTCATAGACTATCACTTAACTAATAGTTTAGACAATTTAAGGGCTGTTTTAAGTGAGAAATATATTATTAAATTAGAAAATTATTAAAAAACAAAATTATCACTGGCCAAGGGGCTTTTTAAGATGTGGATGATTGAAACACTGGTGGTGAGAATACCCCTCATTCATTGTCACTATGTGCTTTAAATTTATTGTGAAAGATTTGTAATTCACTTTTACCACAAGAAAAATTAAAAAATGGATACGCATTGGATTCATCAATAAACAGTACAATTTGAAAAGTGGACAATGAAAGGATACCTGGGTACTACATGAAAATAGGGTAGAGCATTCACATGCTCAACCTCAGCTGAGAATCTGCATTTTGAGTTGTGAAATTTATAACCATTCTGCATCTGTGAACAGTGATTAAGTATCTCAAATACTGATTTTTTAGATACAGATTTTTATATAGAAGTTTTAGTGTATAGACAAATTTACAGATGCAAAAGCTAACAATGATCAACTATATATTTTATAAACTCTAAGACAACTGCTAAAGATGCAGTTCCAAAAATAAAAGAGAATTAACTCAGTGATAAAATTCATGGCCATGCATGCATGAGACCTGGCTCTGATCCCTGTTACTACAAACAACTATATACAATCAGGGGTTTAGTTCAAAAGTAGAGCTCCTCCAAATATGAGGCCCTAGGTTTGCCCCTTGCCACTAAAAATAAAGTATAAAACAAACTAGATGAATTGACAATTGCAAAAAATTCCTAGAAATATATGTCATAATATAAGATTTTCAAATCATCAGGAAAACATTATAGTTCTTAATAAAAATGTAATATAAAATATTGCATCTAAAATATAAGAAAAATCACATTGAGGGAACTAAAGTTAAGATGTATAAAAATTTGGAATTATAATTGGGACCTTTACTTGTGTAAGTACTTGGAAAAGCTGGAAGAAGTCTCAAGTACATAGATTATTTGAATAGCCCTTGTCTCAGTGAATATCAAAACAACTCAGTGAAGATACTTAACAACTACAAATATTTATGTCTTCAATCACACAGGTGACATTTGTACAAGTTATCATTTGCAGTAATGGATCTTAGAGTAAGTCTCAATAAATTCCAAAGGATTGAAATAATTCAGTTAATGTTCTCATATATAAACAGGAAATCAATTATAAAAGCATATAATATATATGTACATATCTATAAATTAAAAAATAAACAATAATAATTACTATGGATCAATGAGGATGTCATAGTTAAAATCTTGTTCTTGGATGGATATGGAGGTTATTATGCTGAGTGAAATGAATCAGAGAAAGAAGGAAAATAAACATAGAATAATCTCACTCATTTATGAGATATAAGAAAAATTAAAGATAGTATGATAATTAATATCCAGAGACAATAGAGATGAGGGTCAAGAGGACCAATAGATGGTAGGAAGCTTGCCACAAATACTTGAGAAGTGCAGTTAGGGTAAAGAATTGTACTAGGCCCAGACAAGGACCAGATGAGGCAAAAGGCAGCAGAAGCCAGGATCTGGTAAACAGTTTCTCTAGCAATTTAGCAGAGACCAGTAACCAGCAGAGTTTCCTCATCCACTCCTAACACATCAACCTGGGACTTTGTATACCTCAGGACCAACTGTCTTTCTGCAGAAGTTATAAGAGGCAGGTTTCTGATAACTGATGGCGTCACCCTTAAAGGGACAGTAACACTCTTATGGATGACCAGGAGCCGTAAGTGTCTCTGTTTCCTTATTGAGAACTATGAAAATGATAGTAGAAACTGATCACTATGGACATTAACTGGGTGTTAAACAAGATAAATTGATATGCACAGTAGCACTTCATTAACAATAGTGCAATCTATGGTGTCTAAAGGGGAAAAGTTTGAGAGGAGAGAGAGGAGAGAGAGAGAGGGAGGGAGAGAGAGAGAGGAGAGAAAAAGAGAGAGAGAAGAGAGAGGTGAGAGAGGAGAGAGAGAGGGAGGGAGAGAGAGAGGAGAGAGAGAGAGGACAGTCACTCTTAAATGTCAATGAACTAAATCCATCAGTTAAGACACATAGAGTGTCAAAATTGATCAAAATGTTAAATACAATGTTTTGCTGCCTCCAAGAAACACATCATAATAGCCAGAGGAAAGAAACACAAAGTCAAAAGTTGGAGAACATTCAAGCTCTTAAAAAAGCCTGGAGTGGCCATACTTATATGACACAGGCTTTTGACTTAAAAAGACTTAAAAAGAGATGCACATTTCTTAATAATTAAGGGATGTGTGCACTAGGGAGAAAACACAATATTAAACACACACACATACACACACACACACACATATATATATATATATATATATATATATATATATATATATATATATATATATATATACCCAAAGACTGGCCAGAAAAATATTTAAAACAATTGCTGACAGATTTGAATAAAGACATCAATAGCAACACAATAATAGGAAAGTCCAACACTGTACTGTCACCCCTTGATAGGTCAAGCAGGCAAAACTCAACAAGAATAATTTAGCTCTGAAGGAAGAAATGGAAGAGAATGACTTTATATATAGGGCTCTCCATCACCAGAAAACTAGATAAGCATTCATCTTCAATGTACATGGGCCATTCTTCAAGATAGAACACATGCTGGCACATAAAATGTACCTGCATAAAATCAAGAGGATGAAAATAGTAAGAAACACCTTCTTAGATAATCATGAACTGAAATTAGAAGTGAATTACAAACAGATACAGAGAAAAAATTTTAACATCTGGAAATTAAATAGCTCACTACTGAACAACCAGTGAATCAGAGACAAAATCAAAGAGAAAATCAAAAGATTCCTGGAAACACATGAGGACAAAAACAGAAATGAGTAGAATGGGACACAGAAAAAGATATTCTAAGAGAAAAATTTATAGCAAGTATTCATCAGAAAGGAAGAAGGGGCCTACATAAATAATATAATGGCATACCCTTAAGAAATGAATAAAGAACAACAAAATAAACTAAAAATAGGCATATGGAAGGAAATAATAAAGTTTAGAGCAGAAATTAATGAACTGGAAAACAAAAAACAATGTGAAAAAAATCAATAAAAACAAGAGTTGTTACTTTGGAAAAATAAACAAGATTAGCAAACCATTGCCAAACTCACAAAAAAGGGAGAAGAGAAACCTAATAAAGCAAAAATATAAATGAAAAGGGGAAAAATACAACTGATCCTACAGAAATTCAAAGGGTAATCAGAGATTACTTTGAGAAACTATGCCACAAAACATAAGAACCTGGAATAAATACTTGGACTCCTATAACTTCCCAAGGTTAACCCCAGATGATTGGGCATATCTGAAAAGGTTTATCATTATTGAGGAAATCAAAATGGCAATCAAAATTTTTCCACAAAAGACCAGGCTCAGATGTACTCACTAGTGAATTATTTCAAACATTCCAAGAGGACCTATTGCCAATCATTTTCAGGCTCTTTCAGAAAACTGAAGAAACAAACGCACTCCTAAATAGTTTTTTACAAAGCTAACATCACCCTGATATCTAAAGAAGAGAGTGATACTACAAAAACAAGGAACTATAGACCAATATCTTTGATGAACACAGATGCAAAGATCCTCAACAAAATCCTAGCAAATAGGATCCAACATCTCATTAAGACAGTCGTACACTATAAGGAAGTAGAATTCATCTCAGAGATGCAAGGATGGCTGAACATATGCAACACAATCAACATAAAAATAAAAAACCATATAGTCTTATCAGTAAATACAGAGAAAGCATTTGATAAGATTCAACACCCAGACATAATAAAAAATTCTCAACAAAATGAGAATGGAAGGAACTTTTTTCAATACAGTCAAGGTCATTTTTCTCAAAGGCAAATGTTTTTCAATGGTGAAAAAATGAAAGTCTTTTCTCTAAAATCTTGCACAAGACAAAGCTTCCCCCTTTTACCATTCCTATTTAACATAGTAATGGAAGTACCTGCTACAGAAATTAGGTAAGAGGCGTTGGAGCGATAGCACAGTGGTAGGACATTTGCTTTGCACATGGCTGACTCAAGACAAACCTGGTTCAATCCCTGGCATCCCATATGGTTTCCCTAACCAGGAGCAATTTCTGAGTGCATAGCAAGGAATAACCCCTGAGTGTCACTGGGTGTGGTCCCTCCGCAAAAAAAAAAAAAAAAAAAAAAAAGAATTAAGTAAGAAAAAGATATCAGGGGCATCCAGATAGGAAAGGAAGAAGTCAAGATTTCAATGTTTGCAAATAAAATGATCCTATATTTAGAAAATCCTAAAAAACTTACCAAAGAGTTTCTAGAAACACTAGATTTGTATAGCAAAGTGGCAGACTACAAAATTAACACACAAAAATCAATGACCTTCTTATATAAAAATAACAGTAGAGAAAAAATAGACATTAAAAACAATCTTGGGGCCGGTGAGGTGGCGCTAGAGGTAAGGTGTCTGCCTTGCAAGTACTAGCCAAGGAAAGGACCGCAGTTCGATCCTCCAGCGTCCCATATGGTCCCCCCAAGCCAGGGGCGATTTCTGAGTGCTTAGTCAGGAGTAACCCCTGAGCATCAAAAGTGTGTGCCCCCCCCCAAAAAAAAAACAAACCCAAAAAAACAAAAAAAATCTCATTCACAAGAGTACTACAGAAACTCAAATACCTTGGCATCAACTAAAGAGGTGAGAGACCAATAAAAAGAAAACTACAAAATAGTGCTTCAAGAAATCAAAGTGGACATAAGGACATACAGATGTATGCCCTGTTAATGGATTGGGAGGATCAACATAATTAAAATGGCAAAATTCCCCCAAAGCATTGTACAGATTTAATGCAATCCCTCAAAGGATACCCATGACATTCTTCAAATAAGTGGATAAACACTCCTGAAGTTTATTTGAAACAATAATGCCCACAGATAACTAAAGAAACCCTTAGGAAAACAAATATTGGTGGCATCACTTTCATTAACTTTAAATTATATTTTAAAGCAATAGTTATCAGAATAGCATGGAATTAGAATAGATATATACCATCGGATAAATAGAATAGACTTTTTGTTTTGTTTTTAGGCCACACCCGACAGTGCTCAGGGGTTACTCCTGGCTCTGTGCTCAAAATGGCTCCTGGAAGGTTTGGGGGACCATGCAGGATTATGAAGATTGAACCCGGCTTTATTCCCAGTTCATCCGCATGAAAGGCAAATACCCTACTGCTGTGCTATTGCTCCTGCCCCATAGATCAATGGAATAGATCAACTGAATATTCAGAGAATGGCTCTGAGATATACAATCGATTAATCTTTGATAAAGGCACAAGAAATGCAAAATAAAGCCTCTGCAACAAGGGCTATTGTGACCACTGGTCAGCCACATGCAAAAAATGAGACCTCAGGTCATTAACACCATGCACAAAGCTCAAATCAAAGTGGATTAATGATCTTGATATCATATCTGAAACTATAAGGTATATAGAAGAAAACATAGGCAAAACATTCAATAGCATTGAGGCTAACAACATCTTTAAGGAAAAAAGATCACTGTCCATGCAAGTGGAAGCAAAAAACAAACAAACAAAACAAATTGAACTACAGTCTACTGCACTTCAAAGGAAACAATAACTAGCATAGAAGGTCATCCATGGAATGGGAGATCCTATTCACCCAAAACCATCTGATAAGGAGCTAATAAGTAAGATTTACAAGATACTGACAGAATTTAACAAGAAAAAAAACCTAATCCCATCAAGAAATGAACAGTATTTTCTCAAAGAAGAAATGTAAATTGCCAAAAGGCACATGAAAAAAAAATGCTTCACATCATCAGGGAGATACAAATCAAATCAACAATGAGGTATCATCTCACACCACAGAGAATGGTACATATCACAAAGAACAAGAACAACAAGTGATAGCATGGATGCAAGGAGAAAGAAACTCTCATTTACTTCTGGTGGGGAATGCTGTCTAATTCAGCCTTTCTGGAAAACAATATGGTTATTCCTCAGAAAACTGGAAATTGAGCTCCCATCTGATCTAGCAATACCATTTCGAGAGAAATACTCCAGGAACACAAAAACACAACACAAAAATGCCCTTTACACCCTATGTTCATCACAGCACTATTTACACTCTGTTAAAAAGAAACAACCAGGTACTCAACAACAGATGAGTGGATAAAGAAAATATGGTACATTTATACAATGGAATAATACTGTGCAGTTGTTAAGAAATAAGTCATGAAATTTGCCTATACATGGATGGACATGAAGACTATTATGCTGAATGAAATGAGCCAGAAGGAGAGGGATACACATACAATAGTCTCACTCATTTGCAAGGTATAAGAAAAATAAAAGACAGTATGGCAGTAACATGCAAAAACAATAGAGGTGAATGCTGGGAGGACCGACTCATGGCATGAAACTTGCCACAAAGAACGGTAACTGCAGTTTGAGCACTAATCACAATTACAACTACCAAGACAATGATAGTGAGAAAGAGAAGCAGAATGCCTGTCTAAGAGGCAAGCAGGGAGGCTGGGGTGGTAGAGGGATATGGTAAAGGGTAGTGTACATTCTATGCTTAACACTGAAAAGTATGAACATTTCTCTAACTATGGTGTTTAAATAAAGAAATTTAAAAAACAATATTACAAAACAAAGAAACTTATTTTAAAAATAAGTTTAAAATATAACCCAAAATGTGAAATACACAACCCATAACAATTAATAAAATAATACAAGCTCATCAGCTTTTGCATGTATGTCTATTATTCTGGGGGGAATTCACAACCTTTGGAAGAAAACTTCTCATTTTCAGACAACTCTCTGAAAAACAATTCTTGTATTACTTTAAACTAAGACTAGCCTCTCCATATTTTTGAACTGATGATTTTTAGTTCTGGTACTTGAATTTATGGGGGGGAAATCTTTTTCTTTCTTTTTTTTTTTTTTGTTTGTTTTTGGATCACACCTGGCAGCGCTCAGGGGTTACTCCTGGCTCTACTCTCAGAAATCGCTCCTGGCAGGCTCGGGGGACCATATGGGAAGCCGGGATTCAAACCACTGTCTTTCTGCATGTAAGGCAAATGCCCTACCTCCATGCTATCTCTTTGGTCTGGAAAATCTATTATGTAACTAATAAAATAATAAGTAACAATTCTTCCTAAAATATGAGAAAGCAGCAATTCCTGCAAGTAGAAGAGTTCCTTTAGGAAGTTGGCAGGTAAAGAGCTTCTGTGGTTCTTAGCTGTTATGCTAGCACTTCTTATATCACATACTTTACTGATAAGCACATAAAATAATAGCTGCTTTTTGAGTGTTATGTTGCAGGCATTGTGCTTCCATTGATTGATATCACATAATTTTCACAACAACATAAAAGTTAGACAATATTAGGCTGCAGCGATAGTACAGCGGTAGGGCGTTTGCCTTGCACGTGGCTGACCCAGGATGAACCTGGTTTCGATCTCTGGCATCCCATATTGTCCCCCAAGCCAGGAGTGATTTCTGAGTGCATAGCCAGTTGCGGGTGTCCTGTAAGCCCCCCGAAGGGGCCCGGCCAGCGGAGAGTGGAGAGGCTCACGAACAACCGCACCTTTATTTTGCAAAGCTCAGATCACACAGCCACACCTTGAAAAAATCTAAGAGAGGTTAATAATAAGGCCCAAGATAGAATTCCATTCAAAGGCTTTTAATGTGGTTCAGCACCTTCTTAAATAGAGAAGGTACAGGGGGCAGGCAAAAGGCAGTGTCAATCACTCTTTTCAGTGCACAGACTATCTCATTATTCCAAATAAGGTATAAACACAGGACAGGTAGGTTGGAACAAGGAACATAGCATCCTTCCCTAAATATGGAAAGTGGGTAGGGGGCAGTCATGCCAGATCCTGGGAAGTCGGTTTGGCCACATTCCTAAACTCTTAACAGATGTATGGTGGGGCAAAGTTCTTAAGGAATAACTTTGTAAAAACCCAAATGTTGCACAAAGCAATAAAAGGTACCTCGTTAACTCAAAAATGTGGACTGGGGAAATCTAACTTCATTCCAGGCTGAGTTTCTCTTTCCCCTGGGCTAAGAAATTATTTATTACTTGTTTCCTGCTGGCCCAGAGGCTTGCAAAAGTGGCCACTGCCAAGTCACGGTAGCCAACAGCCAGTAACCCCTGAGCATCACCAGGTGTGTCCCCCACCAAAAAATAAACCAAAGGAAAAAAAAAAAAAGAAAGACAGAGAGAAAAGAGTTAGACAACATTGTCATCATTTTACAAAGGATTCACTGAGGTCCAAAAGGCTTGATGAAATTTTCTAAAGTACATCAATTAATGTAGCATGTTTTAAAACATGTATTTAACTTCAGAACTCATATTTTATTGGCCAACATGACATTACAAGGCACCTTTATTTTAATGTTAAGTTTGAGTTGCTAAGGTTAAATGATAATACTTTGTTACCAGATATTTCATATACCACCCACTTCTCAGAGATTTTCTATCACTTTGAATTGGAGCCAGGCACTTTGAATAGCTGGCATTTTGACATTTGTTGTTGCAGCACAGGAAATAATCAAATTAAAGTCCACAATAGTTCCTTTACCAGAATTTAATCCTGTAACTAGCCAATTCAGATTATTTTTCAAATCCAGACAACTTCCTGGAAACATTAAACTCCATGGCATATTACCAGCTACATGCCAGAATGTAGTAACCTGTACAAATGAATAGTTCCCAGAAAATGTCGGACTAAAAATACTTCACAGATAGGTAACTTCCAGAATATACAATAATTAAATAAGTAAATATTTCACTGAGCCAAGGATTAAAAAATAACTACCATTTAAATAATCAGGGAGATCGGATTAAAGGGAGGGTTTAAAGAGTTCTATCAGAAAGTGAATTTAATATTATACCTCATTTTCTTATTCACAAAGCCTTTATAAGTTGTCTCATTATGCAGGTCAAGGTGCTACAATTAGTGTCATTTTTGCCTTATAAATTTTATGTCAGAAACTAATCTACATTAGACATCATGGTACTAGAGAGATAAGTCACCATTGGTGACTTGGAAATTCGGAAGTTCACACTGAAGTTAAGATGGATGATTCATGTCACTACTTCTCAACTATTTCCTGATTTTGCCACTATTTAACATGCATAAAATTAAAGCAAAGCATTGTGGTATTCAAATGAGTGAACTATCATCTCTCATTAGATATCAACAAAGACTTTGCCACAGAGTTGGTTTTTTAATTTAGAGATTAAAAAATTGGAGGACATTATCTAAACTTGTATAAGTGTAAAATGGTAAATCAGATACAGTTGCCTATTAAATAAGATATACACTCTACAGAAAAACTTTCTTCCAAGATTACTGCAATGGGGACTGAACAAAAGACTCAAGGGTCGTGACTATGCTGTATGGAGTACCTCAAATGGGATTTTGAATTCTTATTGAGTATTTATTTGTTCTTACAAGACTGAATTGTCCTATAGTTATCCAGCCCATCTCTCTGAGTGAACACTTTAAATAAATTATGCTAAAATTATTTAAAAAACTATGATTATTCTAGTTTATTTGATGAAACTATATATGCCAAGAAGGGTTATCATTATGTAACTGAAAAATTCCATAAAGGATTAGCAAATGCAATGTTTTATGGTTAATCTCCAAAAAAATCAAGAATAAAACTAAATTATATGTTATTAGAAATAAATTGTTTATTATGTGAACTTTACTTTTAATAGAATACACAAAAGATTCCATAGGAGCTAGTTCTGAGCCAGGGCTTCCTTAGAACAAATAGCATTTATTATCTTTCCTGCTCTTGGGCATTTCAGGTGGGAAGAAGTTCATCTTTTGTTTTTTATAATTTTTATATTTATTTTTTGGCCACACCTGGAGATGCTCAGGTTACTCCTGACTATGTGCTCAGGGATCATTTCTAAACCTGGCATAAGACAGGCATGGGGGACCATATGAGATGCCAAGGATTGAACCCAGGTTGGTTACATGCAAGGCAAATGTCCTACCCACTATGCTCTCACTCAGGCCCCTTGTTTTTTATTTTTATTTAAAATATCAATTGTGTGTCTTTCTGATCTGCTCATGGGCAATTTTCAGGAAGAGCAGTTTAACTCTTTGTAGATTAAATCAATTATGCTGATTTGATTCCATCAGCAGCACGTGTAGGGCAATTTTAGCTTAGGTCTTAACCTTAGAATTAGGTTATCTAATTCTCATTCCTGATTTAGAATCATAACTTGTTGTAGTAATCATCTCTCCTTCACCTCATCTTCATCTTAAAGGACTCAGATCCTTTAAGTACTTTTCTCCCTGTCCAAACAATGGTGAATTTAACATTGTTTTTGCAGATGCAGTACAGGATTGTTTAATATAAAGTTTCACTGGCTACTTGTTGACTCTTAGAAAGTTTACATTTTTATTTTTTTTCTTTTGCTCATACAGTGTAATTTGTTGATTGACTTGTGTATATTAAACCATACTTGCATCTCTGGAATAAAACCTACTTGGTCATGGTATATGATCTACTTGAATGGGTTGAAATAATTTACTAGTAAATTCATTTGGGCCTAGGCTTTTGTTTTGGAAAAGATATTTTTTATCACCAGTTTAATTTCCTCAATAGTTATGAGTCTGTTCAAATATACTATATTATCTTGGTTCAACCTAGGAAGAGTTATAAGAGTCCAAGAATTTATCCAGTTCTTCCAGGGTCTCTTGTTTTGTGGCATAGAGTTTCTCAAAATCATCTCTGATTACCCTTTGAATTTCTGTAGTATCTGCAGTGATCTCTCCCTTTTTCTTTACCTTCCTTTCTTCCTTTCCCTCTCCCTCCCTCCTTCCCTCCCTCCTCCCTTCCTCCCTTCCTCCCTCCCTTCCTCCTTTCCTCCCTTCCTCCTTTCTTCCCTTCCTCCTTTCTTCCCTCCCTCCCTCCCTCCCTCCCTCCCTCCCTCCCTCCCTCCCTCCCTCCCTGTCTCTCTCTCTCTCTCTCTCTTTCTTTCTTTCTTTCTTTCTTTCTTTCTTTCTTTCTTTCTTTCTTTCTTTCTTTCTTTCTTTCTTTCTTTCTTTCTTTCTTTCTTTCTTTCTTTCTTTCTTTCTTTCTTTCTTTCTTTCTTTCTTTCTTTCTTTCTTTCTTTCTTTCTTTCTTCTTCCTTCTTCTTCCTTCTTCCTTCCTTCCTTCCTTCCTTCCTTCCTTCCTTCCTTCCTTCCTTCCTTCCTTCCTTCCTTCCTTCCTTCCTTCCTTCCTTCCTTCCTCCTTCCTTCCTTCCTTCCTTCCTTCCTTCCTTCCTTCCTTCCTTCCTTCCTTCCTTCCTTCCTTCCTTCCTTCCTTCCTTCCTTCCTTCCTTCCTTCCTTCCTTCCTTTTCTTTTTGCCAAACCCCGTGATGCTCAAGGGTTACTCCTGGCTATGTGCTCAGAAATTGCTCCTTGCTTGGAACACCATATGGGACGCCAGGGGATCTAACTGCGGTTCATCCTAGTATAGCACTGGCCACTCCACATCACCGCTCTGGCCCTACCCTTTCATTTCTAATTCAGTTTATTAATATTCTCCTTTCTTTGTGAGTTTTGCTAGTAGTTTATTGATCTTGTTAATTTTTTTTACTATGAACATGTTTGTAATCATGGTGCTTAAATAAAGATATTATTAGAAAAAAAGTAAATTTTCCAGAAGTAAACAAGATCCAAGAATCTTGACGTTTTTCTCTTACTTTGTCAGTAATTCTGCATGAAAGACATTCATAATTCATTCTTCTCTGTATTTCACAATAGCAACTATTTCTCAACCATATAACTTAGGAGAAATACATAAAACTTAC
The DNA here is from genome assembly GCF_024139225.1 of Suncus etruscus. Lineage (NCBI taxonomy): Eukaryota > Metazoa > Chordata > Mammalia > Eulipotyphla > Soricidae > Suncus > Suncus etruscus. The sequence continues at coordinate 41,383,621 of NC_064861.1, forward strand.
TTTTTTTTCATATCTTGTTTATTGTACTAGTGCTGCAGTTAGTATAGGTGTGAATATATTCTTTCAAATGACTGTTTTTTGGGGAATAGATGTCAATAAATGGTACTTTGGTCAATAAATTATAGTAGGGGCCAGAGCAATTTCTGAGTGCAGAGCCTTGAGTAACTGCTGAGTGTTGCCGGGTGTGGCCCCAAACCAATCAATTAATCAATAAATAAAGTTTAAAAAATATAAAATTTGCCACTATGTGTAGAGGCACAAATATCATGTTGAATAAGTCAGTCAGAATGAAATAAGTAGATATAGATTTTTTTTTTCATTTGTAGACTAAGGAAGCAACAAAAGGCAATAGAACTGGAGAGCTGATGAGTAGCTTCAAAGGCAAGAAAAAGCATGAAATATACTGACAGTGAAATAAAAGGGCTTAGGAAGAGAGGAGACTTTAATTTGAGAGAAACAGCTCCTCAAATATAAATATATTTGGGCTCTGTTTATCTGTTATAGAAGAGACTTATAGTCTCTTTATACCTTTATAAGGTATGCAACGAACATCTTTGGGCAACAAAACATATTGAGGGTCTTTAATTCTTCAGACCATTGACAGATCCTTTGACAAGAGGTTTTATGAGCTTAAAATCTATTGTAGTGTAGACACAGATGGGAAATTTCTGGTGTTAGCTTTTGATCTTGACAATCATCCAAGGATAGTCAGTTATATATTTAGGCTCATTATTCACAGGTGTAGATCAGGTTATTGGTTAAAGAATCAGTAGAAATGCAATTCATGTAGATGGTTTTTGGGTTTGGGACAGTAAAAGTTAAGCCAAGCATTGATCTGCTTCCCCAGAACATTAATCTTTATTAATTAATTAATAACATTAATCCCTATTTTCATACAATCTGTGTTTAGCATATTCCTTTATCCAAATTCTCAGAGGAACCAATAGTATGAATAAGCTGTGCACAATTACTTCAATTGAACATTTTTATTATGTATAAAAACAACTTAATTCTTGTCCTTATTCAACCCTATTTTTGTTCCAGTATATGCATTTCTACTTTCACTTTTCTAATAAGGATATTTTTCTAATATTCACAGTTTTCTTAGAGTACATCTGCTATCACTACTCCCTCATCCACAAAAGTCTCCAAATTTTGCTCATTTTTTTTATCATCTGTATTCAACCTCATAAATACAACTAGAAATCCATTGTTCAGCTGAAAATACATATACCAAGTAAGGTGCTCACTTTGCATGTGGCCAACCAGGGTTCAATCCCTGTTATCTCATGTGGTCCTCTGAGCACTGCCAGGAGTGATTCCTTAGTGCTGAAACAAAATAAAACAAAAGGCACAAATAAAACAAACAAAAAAAAACAACAGATAAGTCTATTGTTTATATTTTCATTGAAGCTCACTAATATTTTCATTAAAATTCATGTTTTCATTGAAGCTGTTTAAGATAAACATTTGTAAAAAAAAAAAGACATTGGTAAAAAATATTAAAAATAAGTTTCCAATATGGTATCCCTTTAAACTTAAATTCTTTACTAACTGCAAAATCAAAATATAAACATCAAGTTTAGGGAATTAAAACTAATATGTCATTGCAAGAATATTTGTGCCTTTATCTTCAATGTTTTGATTCCAGATCAAAAACAAAATTAAACAAATAATACTAAATCAAAGTAAAAATAGTTTTCATGGCAAAAGAAACTCAGGAGAAAATAAAGACTCCCTACTAAATGGAAGAATGTAAGCATATATCAAACTGCTCATGGGCTAATCCCCAAGATAGAAAAAGCATTCACAAAATTCAGTAACAAAATAAATTCATCACCATTGAGAGGAGATGAATAGATATTACCCTAAAGAATGCCTACTGATGCCAGCAAGCATATAAAATATGTTCATTTTTGAAAGGATGGATTTTGGATATTGTATTACTTAAACTCAATCATAAACAACTTTGTAACCATGTATCTCACAGTGATTCAATGAAAAAATGTATTTTAAAAAATGTTCTTTGCCACTTATGATCAGAAAAATGGAAATCAAAGTAACTATAAAATATCACTTCTCATCAATGAGAATGATATATATATTTGACAGCATTGGCAAAGAAACTAAAAACAAAAATAAATATAAAACTGCATAAAACTCTAAAGCTTCTGTATTATGAGATAGCCTGACTAATATTTTAAAAACATAGTACTGAATGGAGGAAAACTGCACACTGTATCTGATGAAAAATTAATACCCGGGATTAATTTTACAAAGTATGACAATAACAATACAACTTAATCAAAAATAAAATGGGTATAAGACCTCTCAAAACAAAATAAGAAAAATAACCAAGAGGCACATGAAAAATTATTGATATAGCAAATAAATATATAGATCTAAGAATACCTTGTGATATAATGGAATAATTTTTGACAAGACTACCAAGATAATCAATGAGGAAAGAACAAATAATATTGGGAGAATTATCTGTCAATGCACTATGGAATAAAATTAAACTTAGTTTTTCTTTTTTGTAAAAGTTTTGATTTTCTATGTCAATATAAATTTTAAACTTAGATATTTTTTCATTTTAAAGTTTATATTATTTAGTTTATTTAGTTATACAATATCCCAACACCAATTCTTTCACCATTGTCCACTTCCTTTCACCAATGTTCCCAGTTTTCCTCCTCCATACCATTCCACTTTCTCCTCGCCCATTGTCCTAGTAGACCCTTCTCTAATTTATCACTCCCAGCTCATTCCAGTGGCAAGCTTCATACTAAAGACCAGGCTTTGTTTCTATTTCTCTATTGTTATTCGTGATTTGTTATTTTCTTATGAAGTATCTGTATATCTGACATATGAGAGAGTTCACTCTGGGTCTGTTCTTATCTCTCTTACTAGCTTCACTCAACATAATATTATCATAATACTGTCCAGATATATCCATATAACACCAAATTGTTTGTCTTTTTTTTTTTTTTTTTGATTTTGGGCCACACCCGGTAATGCTCAGGGGTTACTCCTGGCTATGTGCTCAGAAGTTGCTCCTTGCTTGGGGGACCATATGGGACACCGGGGGATCGAACCGCGGTTCGTCCAAGGCTAGCACAGGCAAGGCAGGCACCTTACCTTTAGCGCCACCGCCCGGCCCCAAATTGTTTGTCTTTGTCAATAGTTTATTCCATTGTGTAGATAATTTTTTCCAAGTTCTTTTTACCTATTTGTATTTTTTCTTTGAGAAAATTTCTGTTAATCTCATCTTCCCATTTTTGGATGGAGTTGAATACTTTTTCTTTTAGATTCTTATCAGTGCTTTATATATATATTGATTATTTGCCTTTTATCAGATAATTGGTTGGAAAGTTTATCCCAGTCTGAAGGCTGTCTTTATGTTATGATAGTTTTTGTTTAAAGTGCAGACATTTTTTAATTTATTATAGTACCATTTGCTAACCACTGCTTACTTAGTGATTACTTCATCCTTAAAGATGAGTTTACCTTCAATGTCAAGAAGAGCTATGACAATATTTTTCTCTATGTACTTAAAGATAAAAGTCTATGGAAGCCTTAAAGTCAATGTTATTTAATTCTTAAAGATTCCTTTACCTTCAATGTTAAGGAGAGTTCTGACAATACTTTCCTTTATGTATTTTATGGATCCTAGTATGGATTCCGATATAAAAAAACTTAAACCATTTTTACTTAACTTTTTTGTATGGTCTGTTTATTTTTATTCTTGTGGCAGATGAATATTCCAAGTTCTACTTGTTATAGAGACTCTCCTTATTCTGTTTCATAATTTTTGCTCCTTTATTGAAGATTAACTTGGGGTTTGTCTCTAAATTCTCAATTCTATTCTATTGACTTGAGAGTCTATTTTTATTTCAGTACTATTTTATTTACTACTGCTTTGTAGTACAGTTTGAAGTCAGGAAAAGTGGTGCCTCACATTTTCTTTTTCCTTGAGGACTATTTTTGCTATGTATAGTTAATTATTCTTTATAAAATTTCTGAAGTGTGTTTGTTCTATTTCTCTGAAAAACATAATGGGTATGCTTATAGAGAATGTACTGAATCTACACAGTGATTTTAGGAGTATTGTTTTAGTAATGTTAATTCTCCCAGTCCAGGAGCAAGGGCTGTGTTCCTATTTTATCTTGTCCCCTTTTAATTCTTTGAGAAGTCTTTTGTAGTTTTCATTATATAGGTCTTACACTTCTTTGTTTATGTATAAATGTTGTAATTGAATCAGATTAGATATACAGTTACAAAATGTTCATGATTGAATTTCTTCCATATGATATATAATACTCATTCCTTCACAGTTCCTATTTTCCAACACCAATGGGTTCACAGTTTCTGCCCCTCCAACCACCTCCAACACCCTCTCCTACTCCCTACCTGCCTCTTTTTGTAAAATCACCCCCACGTGCCATATCTCCAACCCCAGGTGAATGAGTCTGAATCAGGGTCATGCATGAAATAATCCAAAGCAGGTTGAGGGTGAAACACATGTAATCTGGCAGTTTTCTACCTTGTATGAAGAGCAAACTGCCTGCCAGAACTGCCATTTTTATTGAGTACAGAGACCACCCCTGAGTGGGGCAGTAAAAACAGATAGCTCAGACTGTCTTGAGCCAGTCACACCCAGGTTTACAAGTAAGACAATCTCTGTTTTGGGGGTAAATCCAAGTTGCAAACAAACATACAAAGGAACCAGGTTAATAAGGTGTAACCTAACATCTAATGAAGACATTTTTTTCTGTCTATCTGTCTGTCTATCTCTTTTCCATTTAGGCACTATGATTTGCAGTATTGCTACTAAGTGGTATTATGCATATCACTTTACTTTCTTTCAGCTCCCAATTCTTGTCCAAAGTGATCATGTCCAATTGTTATTGACATAGTAGTTCCTACTCTGTCCTAATTGCTCTCTGGCTCTTTCTGGTAAGTTTCTTACCAGGGTCGAGTCCTCCTGGCCCTCATTCATTTGTCTTTAGATATTATTATCATCATACAGTATATATTTTTTATATTCCACAAATGAGTGGACTCTCTGACTCATTTCACTCAGCATAATACTCTTGAATATTGAGGCTGGTTTTGAGTGTGTAAAGTTTCTGAGTTGTTTATCATGAAGCTGTGTGTCCTTCCTTCAAATCTAAATGAAAGGTTTTTACTCTCATGTCCCCTTGAGTCTTATTTCTTGTTCATTCAGTTCATTCCATGTTTTCTTTTCTTTCTTTTTTTAATCATTCCATGTTTGAGTTCTTTGAACATCTCCATATTTTCTTTCTGAAATCCTTTGCACAGAGGCTATACAGGTGGCTTGTATTTGTTGGATCTTCAGAGCCCTATCTTTATTTCTAAGTATGGTGGGTTTATCTTACTTTCCTATTGTCACCTTTGCAGTGTGGTGTTTTGTAGATGATGTGCTGGGCTCATTGACTAGAAGAACTGTACAGCTACAAAGCAAAGCTGTGCTGGTCTGGTTTGGTCCCTTTTCTCAGCCAGGCCATGCTCACCTGGATTTATAACAAGCCAGTCTTGTCACTGGCAGGGTAGCACCAACATAATACTCTCCATAGGCATTATGTATTGACAATATCATGACTTTATTATTTTTCCTAAAAGATTTACTGTATTCAATGTGTACGTGTACCATGGTTACTTTATACCAGTGCATCTCAATTATTTTCTGTCATGCCCTGTTGTGTATGTAAACATTTTATGGGATTATTATGTTACTGACCCTACCCTGATCGGTGATTGTGCCCTACCCTACAATTACCGATCAGGGTAGTGTCAGTAACATAATAATCCCATAAAATGTTTACATACACAACAATGCCCCCCTAGGAAGAAGAAAACATTTTTGCTCCCCCCATGCAACTGTAAATAGTATCTTTATTAAAAAAAACTTTAACCTGCAAAGCAAAAATATATAAAATGATTTGAGATGATTTTTTTAAAATCAGAGGTGATGTTTGGATCAATGGCTATAATGAACACGTTTTGCAATGCATAGCTTTTCAAAGCGGGGTTTGAAGCAGGACACAGCAACTCTCAGCTCTAGAGACATATAGAGACATAAACACGGGGCTTAGCTTGTTATGACAGTGTTTGTCGAGGTCAAATGCGCCCCCCTTTATGGAGCCTCGTGCCACCCCTGGGGGGGCGTGCCCCACATTTTGAGAAGCACTGCTTTATATACAAATCTGTTCTAGATTCCAGTTCTTGTGAATAATGCTTCAATAAATATAGAACTGTCAATGGTTTTCCTGTATTGTAAAAACAGTTTTATAGGTTGAATGGAAGCTAAATTTCTAGTTTTTTGAGGAATATCCAGATTGTTTTCCAATAAAGCTAGACAAGTTGACATTTATATAAGCAGTAAATGAGAGTCCCCTTCTCTTCATATCCATGCTAGCACTGGCTGTTCTTTTTCTTTCTTATGTATTTTTGTAATATGACATCTTATTTTGTTTTGATTTGCATAACCCTGATTAATAATTAATACAAGCACTTTATCAATTTTTTAATCTAAAATCAAAACAGTTGTGATCTACAGCATCCTTCATAGTTAAATTTTACATATACAGTGAGTCAAGACCCTTCTCACCACCAGTGTCAATCTCCCTCCACCAATGGACCAAGAGTTCAGAGTGCATCCTATCCCACCACCCTTTGCCCTCTGTCCTGCCAGTGTAACAGGCCCCTTTGAGATTAGAGTGTTAAAGTTTAGGTCTCTTGATTCTATTATCATTGACTTCAACTTAAATATTTAGTTATGAGCTTATTTATTTCCCTACCAATGCATCCGGGACTACTTTGTTCCTAGTCCCCAACCTTTCTTTATTCCTTTCCTCTGTTTTTAAAATATGGGAATATGTGGTAAAATAAAGTAATCTGTGTCCCATGGTTCTATGAAAAAGGCAGTATCCCCAATATAAAAGATAAGATATAAACAAAAGACAATAAATAATAAAAAGATGTGTGCATGAATTTTTTTTATAGGCACAGCAAAAGATGGGGAAAATAGAAAGGAAAAATCTTTGGCCTAAAAACAGGGAGACCTTACCCATGAAGCATCCTAGCATAAGAATAACTACAGGCTTGGGCATACTAAATTGTCTAACCCCAAAGTCTTTCTCTGCAGTCCCAGTAAAATCTTTTTACAATCACAGTTGTTGTGGTCAGGTTTCTGTAGTTAGAAGTCCTGGCTTTTGTATAGATCCTACATCAAAGTCAGGGTGACATGGAGTGTCATCTGGCTTCCTCTGACCTTTAGATGGTGCAGAGAACTGTACCTTGAAAGCAGGTTGTTGCTGTCACCAAGTCATCAGGGTGTCATATGAACCCACTCTGGAGCAAGTTGATGCCAGGGCAACAGTAGGATCTTCCTGGGTAGAAGTTCGATTCCTGGTGCTGGTGTAGAAAAGCATGCTGGTTCCATAGATGGGATCCAAGGTTCAGTGGTAAATGGGCAATGTTCAATCTTCTGAAGCCTAAGTTAAGTCACTATGACACTATGACAACTGTTGAGTGTAAGGCCCCACTGCAATATAAAATTCATATGTTCCTATATCTATTAGATAAGAACTTGCTTGCACACCTAAGATTTTCCCATTTTAATGTGCCTATGCAGAAAGGAACAATGCCACATGGTACACTACTGGTGCATATGGGGGCAAAAATAACAAGCTAAACAATCCCTATAACCTGGTTCTAACATGAACTTGGAATACTAAAGAAATATATCTATCAGAATTTCCTACTAAAATAGATACAAAATAAATAAATGGAGAAAACTGTCGCTACATAAGAAGACAGATACTAAAAGTTATATCTATTAAGGAAATAGGCCTAAAGAAATATTCAAAAGAGATATACATGCCCCATTTTAAGTCTTAAGTCTTTTGAAATAGTCTGGGGAGGGGAATAAAATCTGGAGTACAGCTTCAGTTTGTGATATGGTCTTGTGGTGTCTGAAAAATGGCTCCCAGCAGTCACATATTGGGAAGTGTCCTCAAGCTGGAGCTTCTCAGAAACTGAATCTGGTAGTGAGCAACAGTTCACAGCAAAGGAAGGTAGGGGGAAGGGGGCTGCAGAGAGCAAATCAGCAGCAGCAGCAGCAGTGGCAGCTTCTTCTCAGGCTGAGGCATAGTGGGTCTGGGAATTTTTCTTTTCACTTTGGGAGCTGGTTGGCAGCTGGGGTGAGAGGAAAGTTCTGCTTCATGAGGAGTTAAGAACTGAGGGTAAAAAGGGTTAAATGGGGGAAAATAACAGAAGCTGAGAATGAAAGGCTATAAAAGAATTTCTAAGATGGTAAGTGAAGGTGGGTAAGGTGGAGTTATATATAACAGAGGGAAGGACAATACACACATAGACAGATATTATGTGTATTACAGACAGGCATTTGACAGACATTGAGGTGGCTAACACATATACTCATGCACACACATAGACACTGAGAATTGATCCATGGGTTACAGTTGAAAAGTTGACCCAGGTGGAGTGGGTCAGAATGCTTTAAAAACATAAAGCCTGCAAGTCAGATGTAAAGATTTTCCATTTTCTAGGCCAATCATCATTGGTGAGGGTAAACTTTACTGAAGAAAGGCTTACTGGGTTAGATTATGTATAAAGCATTCTTAAAATCAATCACAATTTTCAAGTCTAGAAAACTAAGTGATATGGTAATGAGCACTAGAAGAGGAGTCTATACCATGAAGAATTGTCTAGAGGGTCTTGGGCATCTAGTTTCCTTTCCTTAAAGCATACTAAAATCATGAGTATTATGGTATAATTGTAAACTACCTGAAATTGAAAACAGATTACAATAATGTAGTCAATGAGTGAGCTCTGTAGCGGGAATTTTGGGCATGCAGTTGCATATTTCATTGTTATCTGTGGACATAAACATCAGATTATAATAGCAGGTGTAATCAAGTATAAAATAAATAAATTAGAATTTTTTATGATATTATCATAATGAGCCCTGTTCTCTAAGTCTAATATAGTATAGCATTATAATGTGGAATTAGGGCAACCAACCTATATTTCCAAGTATCACTGTGGGCAAAAAGATCAAGGTGTTATTAAATAATAAATCATAAAATTAAAACATTAAAATTTCTTATAGTGAGCACTTTAGTGGGAGACAATGGCTTCCAAATGCATTCTGCACCTGTTTTGTGGATAAAAGCATTAGAACATTATTAGAGACATCTATCAAAAGCAGTTAATTGGACAGCTGATCAATCTAAACAGCTGTATTTGTTGCTGAAGGTCTCTTTGAAGTAGAGAAGAGAATTTAAGTTTTTGTGTTTCTCCTCTTCCAATCAGTTTCTTCTCTTCTGGCTATACTCTGGGGCTAATGGTGTTCAGAACAAATACCAATTAGAACATTGTATTGCTTCGTGCATGTAATCTAAATACTGCATGTGATATTATTCAATACAGGCATTTTTTGGCATCTGTATTTCTTTTTATAAACTTTATTTATTTATTGGTTTTGGGGCCACACCCAGTGGTGTTCAGGGATTACTCCTGGCTCTGCACTCAGAAATCGCCCCAGGCAGACTGGGAGATAATATGGGATGCCGGGAATTGAATCTGTCCCTCCCAGGTTGGCCACATGCAAGGCAAATGCCCTACCGTTGTGCTATCTCTCTGGCCCCCCTGTATTTCTTTTTTGAGGAAGTTTCTGATCATCTCTTCTCCCCATTTTTTGATTGAACTGGTAATTTTTTTCTTGTTAAGGTCTACCAGTGCCTTAAATATCTTGGATATTAACCCCTTATCAGGTGATGCTTCAGTACATAAGTTTTTCTATTCCATGAACTGCTTGTATTCTGATCATTGTTTTCTTTTAGGTACAGAAACTCTGATCATTGTTTCCTTTTAGGTACAGAAACTCTTAAATTAATGTAGTCCCACTGTTTATCTGCCTAAACTGTCAGCAACTTGTAAGTGCACATCTCCTGGTGATTCAATTAAAAATTAAAAATAAATGATTGACATTAAATGATTTTTGCTACATCTACATGAGAAATTCAATTGCTTGTTCAGTATGACATTTCCTTTTTATGTATGGTTCTTCAATGTAGTTGCCAAAAATTGTGTTGGAAAAACTGGTCAATCATGCAAGAAAATGAACTTAGAACTCTTCCTGACACCATGCACAATCGCCAAATAAAAATGGATGAAAAACCTTATCAGGTCGGAAACAATAAAGTACATAGAGCAAGTGAGTGTAGGCAGAACTTTGCATAACATTGAAGCAATAGGAACTTCACAGATAAAATGACACTGACCAAGAAAGTGGAGGCAAAGATAAACAATGCCACCAATTTACCAATTTCTTTCCCATTCTCCACCCCCAGTCTACCAGTATGGCATGTAGTTTTCTTCTCTCTCTCTCTCTTATTTCCATTTTATCTTTTAGTTACCATGATTTTGATTTTCAGTATTGTTAATGAAAGGGCATCAGACATATCACTTTACTTCATTTCAGCACCCAGTGCTTGTCCAGAATGATCATTTTCAACTATTATTATCATCATGGTCCCATTTCTGTCTTAACTGTACTTTTTCCTATCATTGCTAGTATGTTGAAATAACTATTTTTATGTCTAGAGATGAGTGTGTGGTATAAAATTCTATGTCTGTTTCTCCCTTTCTGACTCATTATACTCCACATAATATTGTCCATGTCTATTAGTGTATAAACAGATTCCATTTTTTCACTTTTCTAACAACTGCATGTATTCCATTGTGTAGATTTCTATTGTGAATAGTGCTGAAATAAACATGAGTGCAGATGACTCTTTTGCATCCTTTTTCACCCCTGTATTCAACTTCACTCCTAGAAACTTGATTTTCTGAGACAAAATTGTAAATTGGATGGATTTTTATAATATATCTTACTTATATTTCATTATTTCCATATGTTGTATCAGAGACTTCAATATCAAACTTTTTGTTTCAATAAGCTTTTTTGTAGAGTCTTTAGAATTTTCTAAATATAATACCATCTCTTCTGCCAATTGTGAAAGCTTGACTAATGCCCTTTTCTATAAAATACCCTTGATACTTTTTATGTGCCTAATTGCTATGGAAAGTATTCCAAAAACTATAGTGAACTGAAGTGGTGAGAGTGAGAAAACTTATTGCATGCCTAATCTTAAAAGCGGGAGAGGTTTTTATATTTTCTCTGTTAAGTATGTTTATGTGGGATTGTTGTAAAGCTCTTTGAATCTGTGTGGAAATTTTCTTCAATTTCTAATTTATCGACAATTCTAATTACAAAAGGTGCTGGATCTCATCTAATACTTTCTATGCATCAATTGATATGATTACATGATTTGTATTTTTCTTATGGTTCTATGGTGTCTTTTGGATTAATGGTAATATTTGCTCAATAGGAACTCAGAGTGTTCTGTTTCTTTAATTAATTGAAAGAATCTGAAAATACTTGGAAGTAGGTCTTCTATAACGGTTTGAAAGTACTCATGAGTGAATACATATGGGCCTGCACTCTTGAATAGAGTTGACTCTTATTTACCATTTTGATTTCCTTCATAACTATAGGCCAGTTCACAAGTTTTATGACCAGTGTTGATATTGATGTTTTCTCTCAAGTTTTTCTTTTAATAATTCTCAGTATGTTGGTGGTCTATTGTTGGTGCATATATGTTTAAAAGTATAAGGTTTTTTTTTTTTTGGTGTATTTGGTGCTTGGTAACTAAGAAGAGACCTTCTCCATTCCATAACTCTTTTTTAGGCTTGAGATTAATGTAATCTGATACAAGTATATCCACTCTGGTCTTTTTGTAGGAGCCATTTTCTTGAAATTTTGACTTTGAGTCTGTTTTTGTCCTTCCTGTTTAAATGTGGTTTACTTTGTAGTCAGTAGAAAGTTAGATTTAAATTTCTAACCATTCAGTCACTCTTTGTCTCTTAATTGGTACATTTACAGTATTGACATTATGTGATACTATTATCATGATTATTATCATGGCATCTTTCTGTAGAAGTTTGGTGTGCTTCTGAGGTTTCTTTGTGAGGCAACATAGCCCTTTAAAAAGGAGGATGTTCATAGAACTCAAATGAAGCATAGATCAAGTTGAACAGAACACAAATAAGAATCAAAAGGATATGAAGATAGAAATAAGAAAGCTCGAGAGAGATGACTCCTTTGTCTGTGAAGGCAGGCGAAAGGGTTCGACCCTGCTGTGAGACTGGTGACTGGGAGAGACTGAGGGGACCTGTCGGCTTTGCTTGGTTCTTGTCTCCTGTCTCCTGAAGCTCTCCTGAGAGGGCCAGGAAGGGTCCACCAAAAACTGACTCCTAGAGGCCTCAGAAGAGCATGGCCACTCCAGTTCACTTCGCTGCTGCATTCTTTTTCTAACTAATAAACCCCACCATAACATGCAGAAAAAAATTACACTACAAGCGTGACAATGGAAAAACCTCGCAGGCAAACACCATGCACAGAGAATGAAGATGATAGCTCTGATGACCCAAAAAATACCAACCATCATAGATAAAGAGTTAGAGTAGAAATATGGAAGATCCTTATGGAAATCAAAGAAAATATAACTCTAGATGAACAGAACACAAAGACAGACATCAGAAAACTCCAAACTGAAATAACAGATCTGAAAAGCATGGTAACTGATCTGAAAACCTCAATGGAAAGCCTCTCCAACAGGGTAACAGCAGCCAAAGATAGTATCAGTGAACTGAAAGATGGGCTCTTAAATGGAGTTGATTCTTATTTACCATTTTGATGGTAAACAATTCCATACAGCAGAAGAAATTGTAAAAGAACCTTAAGGCAAATGACCAGACAATGAATAAAGCACTCAAGGAATGTGAACAGATGAAAATAGAAGTCTTGATAAGCTCAACAGAAACAACGTAAGAATCATTGGAGTCCCAGAGGCCCAGGAAGGAGATCCCCAGGAAGAATCAACAGTCAGAGACATCATCACAGAGAAACTCCCAGAGCTAAAGAATAAATGCAATCAAATCCTGCATGCCCAAACTGTACCAGTCAAAAGGCACATAAAAAATGCTCCACATCACTAATTATCAGAGAGATGCAAATCAAAACAACTATGAGGTACCATCTCATGCCACAGAGATTGATGCACATCACAAAGAATGAGAACAAGCAGTGCTTGTGGTGATGTAGAGATAAAGTAACTCTTTAGAGAAATCTAAGAAATCAAAACTTCAGTGGGATTATATCTTACCTCTATTATCATAATTTCTATTAAGATTATAAACTTCTTAGTAAAGTAAAAACTTCAGAAGGATCTAAAGGTCGTGAAAAGAATATGAGGGACAATCAAAAGTCTAAGACTTATCTCCTAAGACAATACTCTGATTAGCTCATAAGATTATAAAACTGCAATTATTTAATTAAAAATAGTATGATCATCCTCAAAAAATGTTGAAGTAAACTTATCATATGTTACAACAATTTTAATATATACTCAAAAGACTCTAGAGCAAATTTTTTTCTAAATTTTATTTTATTAAATGGTCATGATTTATAAAGTTACTTGTATTCATATTTTATTCAGATTTGATTTTAGACATAAAATTTTTCATCAGTGATCCCACCACCAGTATCAATTTTTCTCTAATAGTATTGTTTCCAGGTTCTCTTTCTACCCCTCCCATACCTTAAGCTTGCCTCCTTGACAGGCATCTTTTAAAGTTTGCCTATTAAAGTTTGGATCTCATGATTTCAGTATTGTTGTGTCTGTGGCTTCATTATTTAGCTCTATTGTTCTTTTTATCTTCATAAGGATATTTTGTTTATGTAGTGTGGTAATATTGGATTATTTAATTGAATAAAATTTACTTAGAAAGACATATGGAAGAGAAGAGGAAACAAATGTGCAACAGGAACACAGGCTTGACAAACAAGCCTTTTGTAACCACACCAACCTCTTCCCTATCTCTCTCACAAGTTACTAGTCTGTTCTTTTCTAAATTTTTTTCATGCAGATAGTATTAGGTCTTCATTTTTCATCATTCTTAACACCACTAATGTATCTTGTCCACTGTTCTTATGTGTTTCTTCTCCCACCCTATACTCTACTTAATGTCTTTCATTCTACTTCCTGTTTTTGGAAGGAAAATAAAAGGACAATTTAGGTATCCCCCATTTAGACCATTTTATTTTCTCATCCATTTACTCTAAATACCATATATAAAAAATTTATCTTGTACTTAACCTTTTTGTGGCTTACTTTATTTAGCATGACATATACCAATTCCAATTCATCTATGTTGCAGCTAATTGCATGATTTTATCATTCCTTACAGCTACATATTATTCCATCTCTGTGTATACATATTCATGATCCATTATCTTTTCTTAGACATCTACTGTTGATTGTTGACATCTAGTAATTGTTCTTAGTGCTATAATGAATAATGATGTGCATAACATACTTTTGAATGTTTTTTTCTGTTCTAGGGTCAGATGCACAAAAGTGGAATGAATAAATCAAATGGCATGATGCTTCTAAGTTTATTGAGAACCATTCTTTTTTCTTAATAATAATTTATTTAAACACCATCGTTAGAAAAATGTTCATAATTGGGTTTCAGTCATTGAAGGTACACCTTTACCAGTGTAGCTTCACACCATCACTATTCCTCTTTTCTCCCCCTCCCCTAACCCTGTCTGTTTTTTGAGACATTCTATTTCTCTCTCTCACTATCATTGTCACAGTATTTAGTTTAGTTATTTGAGAATCCTTATTATTTTTCATAAGGGTTGAACTAGATAATTTTCCAACCAGCATAAAAAGGGAGTTTGTTTTTCACCATATTCTCACCAAACAGAGTGTTCACAGTATTTTTGATATGTTCCATTCTCACTAGTGTGAGATGATGGTATTTCATTCTTGTCTTGATTTGTATTTCCCTAGTAAGAAGTGATGATGAACATTTTCCATGTGCCTTTTGGCCATCTATTGGTAGTCCTCCGGGAAGTCCAAGTTCATTTCCTTTCCCTATTTTTATAGGGCTTTGGATTTCTTTGTTGATTTTTGTGAATACTTTATATATTCTGGATATCAACTCTTTGTTTGATGCTTGACTGCAAATATTTTCTCTCATGCAGTATGCTTTCTTTTTTATTTTAGCCTATCCCTATTTTGCCATGGAGGGACTTTTTAATTTTATATAGTATCACTTGTTTAGTTTTGATTCTGTTGCATTTGTCAGTAGCATGTTATCAACTGAAGACATCTTGAAGCAATCTACCTATATTTTCCTCAGTTTATTTGATAAATTCTGGCTTGCTCTTAAAGTCTTTAATCTACTTTGAATTGATTTTTGTGTAAAGTATGAGATACAAATACAGTTTTATTTTTTAACACATGTTTATCTAGTTTTTCAAATATAATTTATTAAAGTGATTCTTTTGTTCACTTCATGAAGTCAGCTCCGGGAGATTGTTCTTGAATATTATATTCTAATTCATTAGTCATAGAGTCTATCCTATTTTAATTCCATGCTTTGATCACTATGGATTATAGTATAGTAAAGTTTCAAGTTAGGTAATAAGATACTCCCAGTTTCTTACTTTTCAGTATGTTCTTTGCTCTTTAGAGTCATTTATGACTCCATACAAACTTTTTTTTATGGAAGAAGGGTTCTTTTTTTGGGGGGTGTTTGGGCCACACCCGATGATGCACAGGGGTTACTCCTGGCTATGCACTCATAAATAGCTCCTGGCTTGAGGGAGCAGATGGGAGGCTGGAGATTGAACCAAGGTCTGTCCTGGATCAGCCACATGCAAGGCAAATGCTTTACCATTGAGGTATCACTCCGGCCCCAGAAGCAGTGTTCATAAAAAGATATTTGTACCCCGTTGTTCACAGCAGTAGTTTATAATATAAAGATTAAAACAATCCAAATTTCATTGGCATATGAATGGATTAAACATAATGTAGTGTTTCATATGTGTTAATTTGCTAGAGCTGGCATAAAAATACCACAAACTAGCTGACTTAATAATAATTTATTTTCTTACAGTTCTGGAGTTGGATTCTAAGATTTAGGTACCCACATTGTTGGTTACTCCTGAGGTTTCAATGTATGGTTTCTAAAAGGTGTTTTTGAGGAATAAATTTCAGTCCATGACAACATACAATATACTTGGGCTTGAAAAGAAAAAAAAAATCTTGTCATAGGGTTACAACATAGATGAATTTTGAGGACATTAACACTTAATGTTCTACACAAAATACCCCTGTCATTTGATTTTAAAACTTGTACCTTCCTACCACCTTCAATATTCACCTTCTTAATCATGGGCTTGAATTATTTATTCCTGTGGGCCACTGCAAATGAAAGTTCACTCTCAGAATTCCTTTCTCTCGGGAAATAGAATCACATCTTTTCTTCCAATAATTAACAAAATGCTTTTTTTCAAAGCTCTTTTTCCTGAGAGATAATTGATTTATCCTTTTTGTGCTACCCCAGGTCTTTGTATAAATTGTTGCTACAAGTCTCTTTAAGCCTCTCTCCTACACTTATTGTAAGACCCATAGGTACAAAGACTTTTCCTCTCTCCATTACCCATATCCAACTCAATGACTAAAAGTCACTTAGAAGTGGTAGTTCACAGTGACTTAGGAATGGCTTTCACAACATATCAACATAAGTAGACTATGTGAAAGAAATCGGAACTATCATGACAACCAGAAAATGGGGTTGTTAGCCCACAGGATAAATTTATATTTGACTATTGTTTTTATTATTATTTTTGTACCATACCTGGCTGTTCTTAGTGCTTATTTCTGGTTTGCACTCAGGAATTACTACCGGTTCCACTCAGGGGGCAATATCAGGGTGATTAGGATAGAAGCTGGGTTAGATACATACAAGACAAACTCCTTAAACACTGTACTCTATCTCCAGCCCCACCAACTTTAGAAGATATCTAGATAAAGAAAAATTTTAATAGCGATAAAATTGCCTTTAATTTTGATCTAAACTACTGAGTAAATAATACTATAGAGGGTGCATGAGCATGGCAAGAATCCCAAATGAACAAAGTTTGAGAATACCAAACTCACCTCTGGTTTTAATCTTGGTAAAAATGATTCTTTTGGAAAATGATATTTTTCATGATTCATTTTTATTTTTCAATCTTTACTGGTAGGAAGAAAGTTGATGAGTTGAAAGGGGGGGGGGAAATAAAGGAATTCTAAATGCTCTCCACCTGTCTTCAGTTCTGTTTTTCTGTGCTGTCTTTGGTTTTGTTCTGAGTAGAGGATGATGAGCCATTCTTATAAAGAATATCAACTAGTTCCTTTCAGAGCTAAGCTCATCAGCATTTCTGGTGATTGTACATTGTGGTATCTATAAACAAGTGATTTATATTCTCTATTCTTCTCTACCAGGATGTTTGTAAGATACATGTTAAGAAGATGGGCCTTTGATTTTCTTCCAATTCTCCAAAAACTAAGTCTTCTTTTTGAAATGTTACTTATGTTTGAAGCTGACCATGCATAAAGAAGGGAGAGTGAAAGGTGGCTATCATAAGTGGCTATGTGGCTGGGGGAGGAAGAATGAAAGGGTGCAGGTGGTAATGGTGTTTTTATATTATAGAAATATTCTTTGCCTTGCATAAGAATTAATCATGGGTTCCTTTTAAAATGAAAGTTTCATGCATTTTAAAAGAGGATTTGATTTATAAGAAACTTTTCAGAAACACAGCTGCTGGGCAAAGCAAGCTATTTACACTGACTTGAAATCCATTTTATGAGGCAGGAGTCTGTGGTGTCAGGAGGAATGATAAAACTTCTTTAGTTTTTAATTGATGAGAGATATTGAGTGGCACAACTGGGGGCCCAGGTATTGAATTCAAAGCAGTGTGTTTCTGGAGTAAATATGTGTGAAAGTGCTGAGCAGTTGACTATTGATTCATTTATGTATCCATTTGGCTTTAACTGTGAAGGGCTTTGTACTTTGCCGCTTCAGCGCCAAGCTGGCTTTCATAGAAGCCTGTGTCAGAATGTTCCAGGATGTACAGCATGAATCATCCAGCTCAATGGTCTCTGGGGAGGAGGATTGGCCTTTTACATCACTGCAAGGAGTAGATGCAAAGACAACAGTGGAGAGAAAGTGCACAGTGGGTCAGGAGATGAGATCATTGCCTTGGAAACAAACCTGGGGTTACTCTTTCCCCTACCATTCAGATTGCTAATGGTTATTTGCCTCCCAATTGTACCACTCCATTGAGTTTTTATTATCACCTCTGTCTCACAAAATATCCACAGGAGCCTTAGGGTCCTTAACTGGTTCTTTCATTCCCTGTTCTCTGCTGCAATGGTATAATAGCAAAGTGTCAGGTTTAGAGATTATTGAGACTTAAATTTCAGCAAGATTAAAAAAACAAACAAACCACAAAAACAAAAACCATAAATGATCTTTGTATCATATATTCTAAGTCCCATATTAAATGGAATCTGGAGAGTCTCATACTGGAGCTGGTAAAATAAGGATACATTTATTAGAAATGAACTGATTATATAAAATTTACTGAGTATACAAAAGGAAAACTGTTTACATATTAGGGGAGAAGCTCACAAATTATGATCTCCATATTCTTGCAATCAGGATTGAATAACAGGTTCTTGGCTTAAACACTCTTTTATAGCTCAACAACTTTCCCTCCCTTCATCAAGGGATTGGTTTTAGTCAATGAAATGTGAAGAAGAAGCATTTTGTGCTTTGTTGGGCACTTTTCCTTGCCTCGGGCAAATACAGTGGTTTTTCCACTATATTCCACTGAGTGAGAAAAACAAAATGATAACATTAATGGTGATGCTGGAACAAAACACTTTACCTTCAGACACACACCAGCCTGCAGTGAACTGAGTATGAACAAGGGATATATCTTGCCATTTTATCCTTGAGATTTTAGTGAGGTTTACAGCTGAGCCAAAGATGGCCTCTGGCTGAGACACTTTGGCTCAATTCTCAATAGCAACAAAAGTTAATCTAACTGGATTTTATCTATTTAGTGTTGTACTATCTTTATGTGTTTGATAAATACTTAAGAAAATTCTAGTCCTACAGTCAGTCCAGAGCCAGCCAGCCATAAGAGGGGTCCACCCCTTTAAATAAGACCCTAATCATGATTTTATGATTAGCTCTCTCTCTCTCTCTCTCTCTCTCTCATACACACACACACACACACACACACACACACACACACACACACACACACACACATGGAAAAATGGGTGTGGAGAGTTGGTTGGCAGTTTGAAGATACAGTTAAAGGAGCAAAGGGAGTGAACTGTTTCTACCCCGACTATGGATTTTTCTCCCTGATTTGGACCTTTGGCTACTTTCATCTGTATCTTTTTACTTTACCTGGCCCTCAATCTGACCTTAACCTGGTCCCAAACCCAGCTCTCTCTATTCATCTCATTTCAGGCCTAGGGTTTTTGTCATAGGTTCCTGTACTCCTCCAATAAATAAGATTGAGATATTTGTCAGAGTCTTGCCTACAAATCCCTGTGGACACCAGCAGTTTGGGCCCATCTCTGGCTTCTTGGTTTTGACAGAAAATAAAGAATTCAGAAGAATAAAAGGACATCTGGATTTTGTCTCATCCAGACTTTTTTTTCTATTATATTAGTTTGTTCATGTCTCTCTCCCTCCGACATTCCTCTATCCACTTAGTATAGGGATATTTCAAGAAAACTTATACCATAATATTTCTCACATTCACATTTTAACCTGGGGTGGACAACTGTACCATTGTATTGTGTGCTCACTTCGGCAGCACATATAGTAAAATTGGAACGAAACAGAGAAGATTAGCATGGCCCCTACACAAGGATGACATTCAAATTCATGAAGCATTCCATATTTTAAAAAAAATTGTATTGTAAGACTGAAGAGATAAGTACTGTTGAAAAAGTTAAAAGCAGTTTACTACACTTAGCTGATTAAATAGTTATTGAGTGTTGATGACTGTTTTGTATAAGGTATTAGAGACAGAAATATCAATTAATACCCCATATTGGGGAAACTTGAATACTACTTCAGAAACAAACTTTAGACTTCATTTTACTGTGCTGCTATCAATAGTTTTAACAATTCTCAAGCTTACCAATGAACTTTTTTGTAGTAAACACACAAAAGTCTCAACTTGTCGATGTTTTCCTTAGTTCTCTCTCTTCTGTTGTAGTTATAATTACATATATGTACACTTTCTAGGAGCACCATTGAGCTCATACACACATTCATTTCATGTGAATGCAGTTAGCATATATTGCACAACAGTAATAAAACAGTAACTTAAAAGGTGACAAGGAATAGAACAAACTCTTTCAGCTCTGAGTCCTCAGATGCCTTTTATAATTTTGGAATCAGTTTTGGGAAGGTGAAGAGAAGAAAACCTCTTTGCCAATATGAGTCAGGGCTGAAGAGCAAAGCAGCTTCAGGACCAAGGGGCAGAAGAAGCATCTTGCTGGGCAATTGGTATCCATGACAACCTGAGAGCCTGGCAGAGTTAATAGCCCTATTTGTCAGATCTCAGCTTTGATGGGGAGAGAGCAGGGTGGCTCCTTTATCAAATTTTGTGAATTTCCCAGTTGGTGCATAATGACAGATGTGCCTTCCCTTCTAGAGTCAATGGGAATGACCTACCTGAATAAAATAGGACAGTAAGACCTTTGGGTCAGTTTTGGAGTTTCCCTGGGGACACTTCAATGTTACCTGCAACAACTGTCTCCTAATAGGTCATGAAGATATACACTCCTCTGTGGCATCTTACAGGCAAGTTTGCTTTGGTGTCATGCCAGCTCCTTAACCTGCTTTTTCCTTAGCTGTCAATATTCTGTTACAATTTAGGCCCTATGTTCAAATCCCAGTTTGGTTATCTATGATTTGTTTTTCCCTCCCATTAATTCAGTTTCCTTATCTTTAAATAAATAAAGATGATGGTTGGATAAAAGCATCTTTCTCCAGTGTCTGGAAATCCCCATTTTATTTTATAAGGTATTCCTGCTAATAAAAAATATATTGAGGCCTGAGGCATGCCTGGGCCTAACTAAGATGGGTGGAGGCAATTGTGCCTCAAAAATTAAATATTTGGGAATCAACTTTACTAAAGAGGTGAAATTTTTTCAAAGAAATAGATCAAACATCCAAAATGGGAGAAATTAGTTACCCAATACTCATCTGATAAAAGGTTAATATCAAAGATATTTAAAATACCAGTACAGTTTCAAAAAAAATAGTCATCTAATCTTATCAAAAAAGGGGAGAAAAGATAAAATTTCCTCGAAGAAGTTTATAGATGGGTAAAAGAAGTTTACAGATGAGTAAAAGACACATGAACATGATCCTCAACATTAATCATTCTGGATATGCAAATTGAATAAACAATATGTGGTCATTTTACACTACAGAGACTGGCACACATAAAAAAATAATCAGTGCTGATGTGGATGCAGGGACTCATTCACTGCTAGTGGGAATCTTGACTGGTCAAACCATTTTGAAAAACAATATGGAACATTTTCTTAATTATCATTAGTCTTGAATCTTTCTTGATTTCCTCTTTCATCAAACTATTGTTAAGCGGCATGTTGTTTAGTATCTAGCTGTTAGAGTTTCACTGCATCTTCGTTTTTTTAATATAATTTTTATTTTGATCATAGTGGCTTACATATTGTTGACAATAATATTTTAGGTACATATTTACATAAAATCAGGGGGGATTCCCATCACCAATTTGTCCTCCCTACACCTCCGTTTTTGTCCTACCTCTCATATCCTCTTCCCTCACCCCTGGGGCTGCTAGAATATGTGGTCCCCTCTGTACCTAGCCTACTACTTAGTAGTCTTACACCTGTATGGTCTTGGTGCCTCCCTTATTTCCCCCTCTAACTGGGAGGCAGGACTAGCTAGTTCAAGTTACGTGGTTTTGTTTGAAGAAGAGAAAAGTAATAAACTGGGGTAAAAGTCTAATTGTATCTTCTTTTTATGATCAATTTCTATCTCTGTGGCATTGTGATCTGATAGGATGCTTGATGTTTCTTATGTTTGTGAATTTATGGAAGTTACATTTATGTTCTAAAATGGAATCTGTCCTGGAAAATGTTGCATGTGCACTAAAGAAAAATGTGTACTCAATTTTTTGAGTATAAAAATTCTTGTATGAAAGGCCACTAGTCCCAGATTTTTAGTTCCTCATTTAATGCTCTTTTGTCCTTAGTGATATTTTACCTAGTGAATCTATCCATAATTAAGAGGGGTGTGTTAAAAATTTCCACTACTGAATATTTTGTGTTCTTTCTCTGACAGCTATAATTCTTACTAAATGTTGTCTTATGCAGTGTCGATTCTAACCACTTTTTATCTTCTCTTTTTGAGACGTTTAACAAGGAATTTTGGTGAAAGAGTCCCCCAGTTTAATGCTTATGATTGAACCATATCATGGGACTCGTTGGAATTGTTCTTATGGCCCCCATATGCGCCAATAACACCATGTGGCATTGCTCCTTTTTTGCATAGGCACATTAAAATGGGAAAATACTATACATACAAATAAGATCCTATCTAATAGAGATTGGAACATAAATATCTTGTAGTGCAAAGGGACCTTACACACTGAACATTGACATAATGACCTGGCACAGACCTCTGAAGAAAGGGCATTTTCCATTCTCCCCTGAACCAGGGAAGCCATCCACGAAACATCCAGGCTGGTCTATAACATCACCTGGAAGCAATCCTCTACCATGGAAGACCCTACACTGCTCAGACATTGACCTGCTCAAAAGAGACTTCCCTTAACACTGAGAAGACTTAACAACAACAACGACCTGCTTACAGGACAGGGCTCCCTGCATTGCCCTTTGATTGTGAGGTGAAACGAGAGGACGCTCCACATCCTGACTTCAATGTAGGATATGAAGATTCCAGGATCTTTAATACAGAAACATGATACCAACAACAGAGACTGTGTGAAAAATAAAAGTGTGTTGGCACTACAGACAGTGTCTTGGATTGGACAATCTAGCTTGCCTGGAGCCTAGAGTTGGTCTTGTGCCAGGAAACTTCAGGGGTCGGGTCTCTTTGTATTTAGGCCAAGGTTATTTTTTTCCATGTCCCTCATATTTTGGTGGGCCTACGCAAACAACAATTGACACTCTAACATCATTTTTACTGTGCTCCTTTGACTCTAATCCTTAAAAAGAACCCACTTAAAATTTGAGGTTAACTTAAGCTAATATGCATGTATATGGAAATGTAAAAAAATACTATGCCTGCAATGTTTAAGGAGTTACATATGTTTTATGGCTTTAGATTGCCTTGTGTGCTGTTAAGAAATATTATAATGTGTTACAATCTGGGGACTTGAGGGACAAAGTAATTGTACATGGATTCTGTCTTATTTATCTTAATAATCTTTGGCTGAAATTTCAAAGTTAAGATATCAGCAAGGGGACTTCTGAGAATTATGTTATGGGTGATTGTCCTTCCACTGTAACTTTACCTTGTCCTCTTTCTTTGCATCCTTGTTCTCATAATTAAAAATAAAAAAATTAATTAAAAAAATTTCCACTACTATTATGTTTACATCTCTGGGTTTGTGAGCAAAAGCATTAAACATTTTTAAAAAGTTTTTATTTTGACCAAAGTGAATTACAAATCATTCACAGTAATATTTTAGGTACATAGTGACATTAAATCAGGGGCAGTCCCACAACCAGTGTTGTCCTCCCTCCACCCCTGTTCCTAGCATGCATCCTATATCCCCCTCCTTTAAACTCCTCCCCCTGGGCTTCTAATATAAGTGGTCCCCTCTGTGTCTAACTTGTTGTAGATTGGGTATCGATTCTGTAGTCATTGGCTTTGGATTTGGTGTTTACGTCTGATCATTTTTTTAATTTCTACTCAATATTCATATGACTGTTTGGTCTTGGTACCATCCAAGACCCCTCAATTTATGAGGTAGAACAAGATGATTCAAGTTATGTGGTTCTGTTTGAAGAAAAAAATTAGTGCAAAAATCAAACAAAAAACCAGGAGGAGTCCATCTAGAGGTTATAAATATCAATTTAAAAGAAGAAAAGGATAAAGGAAGAAAAACATAACACAAATACAAAAAAGAACAAAAACAAACAATAAAACAAAAACAATAAAACAAACAAAAAACCCACAATGACAAAGTTCAAACAAACAAACAAAAAAAAAACAGAAAAGCACCACAGCAATAAAACAACAATCAAATAATGACCACGATCCTGAAATAAAAATTTAGTATGCAAAGGCATACTAAAAAGGGGAAATTTTACATATAGAAGCAAGCTCTTATCTACTAGGGATAAGAACTGATACATTTACAATACAGGAGCACCTCCCACCTTGAACATATGTCATATGGACCTAAATTAGACTCCATGTGATTAGACAGCGACCATCCAACCCCAAACCCTAGATCACAGACTTAGAACTGACAGTTCTCAGCAACAGCTCCAGGAATCAAACTTTCTCTAGGATATTCTTAATACTGCTCTGACACCAACATGTGCCAGTTTTGATATGACATCTTGACAATGAGGAAATGGCAACAACTTGATCTAAGAGCAGGTTGTCTTATCTCACCACCTAAGAATAAGATGAAATCAGAAGACATATCATCCTTTGATCTGTGCAAAAGCCAAAATTGCTAACTACAGAAAACTGACTGTGACAACCATGACTAGGCAGAACTTATCCTGAGACCAATAAGAAAGACCCCACCCTAGGCTTTGGCCTATGATCTGTACAAAAACCAAGATCTCTAATTCCAGACATCTGACGGAGACAACTGCACCTGAGCAGAACTTCTGGAAACATAATGTAAGACTCTATCCTAGGCTTTGTCCTAGGATCGGTGCAAAAACCAAGACCACCAACTACAGAAGATTTATTAAAACAACAGTGATGGAACAGAACTTCTAGAACCATAAAGAAAGAATCCATCCTAGGCTCCATCCTATGACCTGTGCAAATACCAAGATCTCTGGTTACAGAGACCTGATTTTATCATCCATGACTGAACGGAAAGTGTCCAGTCACCACAAAAAGACCTAGGGGAGAGTAAAAGAGCATGTATAGAGCCTGTAGTTATTCCCATAATAGTATGCTTCAAGGGTAGAGAAACCCTGTATCTCTTAGGCCAAGGGAATTTTCTTTCTAATCTCCCAATATTTACTGTGCCTATGCAAAAAAATAAATAAATAAAAGAAGCACAAAATTTTTGTTGTTGTTCATTTGTTTTTTCATTTTTTTTTGTTTTGCTTTCTTTTGTTTTTATTTGGGATTGTGGCTGTTATTTGGTTGTTGTCTTAAAAACTTTTTGAACAAATATTTTCTACATATATGTTGATTAGAGGTAGTATTTCTTGGTCTATTGCATCCTTAATAAATAATTAGTATCCATACTTGTCTCTAATTATTTTCTTTAGGTTGCATGCCATTTGGTTTAATATAAGTATTGTTGTCCAATGCTTCTTTCCCCCATTAACTTGTAATTGTTTTCTGCCCTTTTACTTTGAGCCTGTGTCTATCCTGTGATATTAGATGTGTTCCCTGTAAGCAGCAAATAAATGGGTTTTCTTTCCTGATCCATTCACCACTCTGCCTTTTGATGAAAAAGTTTTAGTCCATTGACATTTAAGGATATTATTGATAAAAGGACCTTGTTGCAATTTTACTGTGTAGGGTTGTTGCTTCTACAAGCAGCTATTTGGTTTATATAAATGGCCTTTTAGTAGTTCATTGAGTGTCAGTTTGTTTATCACAAATGTTTATCACATCAGCTCTTTTTTTGTCTGAGAATGTTTTTAATCCCTCCCTCTCATCTAAATGAGAGCTTTGCTTGGTAGTGAACTATAAATTGAAAGCTTCTTTCATCCAGTCATTTGGATATGCCATTTCACTCTTTTCTTGCCTATACCATTTTATAATGATCTATTGTGATTCTTACGTTCTTTCTTTTATATTATATTTAATTTTTACTGCTTTAAGAAGTTTGTCTCATTGTTTTTTTTTTCGTTTTGTTTACTATGTGCTTGGTGTTGTTCTGTTTGAATCTATTTGTTTGGTACTCTTTTTGGCTTCTTGAACTTGTGCAACTATCTCCCTCCAGAGAGTGAATTTCTCTGCTATTATCTCTTCTACCCAGTCCTTCCTCCCTTTCCACCTTTTCTTCACATTTTGGTATTATTATAATTCAAGATTACTCTTACCATCCATTTGACTTTTTTATTTTTCAACTTTCTTATCAATGCTGGCTTGTATTTTGTCTTAAAGTTCATCTATTTGATTTTCCTCCCTTGAGTTTCTGCAACTATAGGTTGCTAGAATGTTATTTAATATTTTCAGTTCAATTTGTATGAAGCTGAAAAATGTTCTTTAAGTTGGCTGATTTTCTCATCTATTGATTGCTTATTTTAGTGAAAATTTCTTTCTTAATTTCTGTTACCAGTGCAGTGAGTGTTGATTTTAGGTCCTCATTGACCAGGATCATGTTTTGATGGGCTTACTTAGGTTTTTCAATTTTGAATTGTTTGTACCAAATGGCTACTACGAATACATTTGCTTTTAGGGTTTATTTTTTTACAGTGCAGAGTTATTTGAGAAATTTAAATATTTATCAACTAGTTACTCTACTGTGTTAATTGAGTTTTGAGAATGTATAATATCTGAGAAAGAGAAGTGCCATGCCCTACCTGCCTCTGAATAAGAGATACAGGTAGCAATTTTATCATGTAGATTCAAATGCATCTGAATGAATTAGGGTTTAGATGAAGAAGAATGTCAGATCTGACCAATTTCTGATCAAGAGGCAGGGCAATATAGCTTAGGAGTTAGGGCTTGGACATCCCATTTGCCAAGTGTTCTGGGAGCCTGAGACTTCAGGTTGGGGAGGGCCGGTCCTGCCTACACCATGGCACACCTATGTTAAAATGGATGTCAGATCTGACCAATTTCTGACTAAAAGGTGGGTTAGACCAGCACAGAAAACAGTTCTTGGGTCCTTTGCTTTCTGAGTGTGCCTGGAGTGTGGGATTTCAGGTTGAGGATGAAATAGTTGGTACACTATTTCTAAGTTTGACCAATAATCTGACCTTATTTTATAAAGGATGGAACTGAATTGGGAGGCCCTGCCAGGATCATTAATCTCCTTTGGTTTCAGTTTCTTCTTCTATAAAATTTGGATAATCATAAAAATCTCAAAATGGCAGCAGAAAAGACCCCTGAGGGAAAGAGCATGTAGTTAGTTGTTTTTATGACTTTCCCTTGATTCACCTAACTGGCTCCAGTAATCTTATACCTCCCTGCTACATAAAACCCAAGGGATCAGAATCAATTGGAGAACTCTTTCTTATGAGAAAGAAAAGGCAGGAAAAGACCTGGAAGATCTGATCCTAGAAAGATGTGGGTTTATATTTCAATAAAAGGGTTTTGCTGATGTTCAATATGAAGAACATAGTGTGGACTGGTCAGGTGAGTCTACTTGACAGAATGATTTGATTACATTTCAGGTCTTATGAAATACAGTGAGAAATCTGAAGTCTTGGTGAGTCTTGGAGAACATGCTTCAAAATTTAGTCTAATTCTATTGAATAAAAATAGTAGGTTCACTTAGAAAAGGACTATTGTGGTTATTTTTTTCTTTAGTAGAAATAGTGTTTATTTTGTTTTAGTAAGAAACAGATCTAGTTTAAATTTAACCTCTTTAACTTCTTTATTCCATTTAAAAATGGCTTGTTTATTTCTTGCTTATTCATATTCTCTGAAATCTCCAGCTCTCATTTTACTACCCACTCATAAGCAAAGGTGATGGACAGATGTCAATAGGAAATAAGCAGAACTAGAGCAAATGGGAGAACACTTTCCCACTCCAAATTTTAATGTCTCCATTTACAAGATGCAAAGTTAAACAAGTTATTTAATTTTGTTTCATTGCCCCACAAAATAGATTTATAATCAGATAATGTAGTTATGAACTTGGTATGTGATATCTCCCAATAAGGGACAATAATAGCCAATAAGGGCTATTAAAATGATGAGCTTTTGCAAACATTACATCATCCTAGTTATGGTTGTTGGGTTTATGGGTGAGCAAACCTAACCTCAAGCAGTTTCAAATAGAACCATGGCCATTCTGTACTATTATTAAAACAAAAAATAACTGGCAAAAGAAACGTTTCTCTCTGAGGATGCTAAATTAGCTAGATATAAGGTTGGGAACTGGAGCTGTTGGAAACCACCCTTATAACACAAAAAGGAAGTCTACTTAGGATGAAAGAAAACAGACACTTAAACTGAGGTTTGAAAATATTCTCTTTAAATTTTTTTTTATTTTTGGACCACACCTGGTGATACTCAGGGGCCTCTCCTGGCTATACTCTCAGAAATCGCACCTGGCTTGGGGACCACATGGGACACCAGGGGATAGAACTGTGGTCAGTCCAGGGTCAGCCATGTGTAAGGCAAAAACGCCCTATCACTGTGCCATCACTCCAGCCCCAGGTCTGGAAATATTCTTTGAACACTTGGATCCAAGTGGGTTTTGAAGGTGAACCACCATTAAGCTTCTTCTTTCTGGCTAAAGCCAATTTTGGATAGATTTCCATTTATAGTCAGGAGTCTAGAGTACTGGTAACCTCTTTAAGTAAGAAGAGGGACCTGAGTAAGGTAATAAGTTTTTTTTATAAATGTTTGTGATCTGTGGAGACTTGGATAAAATATTTCTGTCAATCAAAGATGTATATCTACATATATGATCATTGATAAATGAAATATAGCACTTTTCAAAAAGTACAATTTGTTTATATGTGTAGTTAACCTCTGATAGTCCTGCTTTCCTGGTGAGACCAAAAGGAGATAAGCTATAGCAATACCATGTTTCTTTAAACTTATTTAAGAGGATAACATTATTCCTATATAGTCCTGATTTCTTCATTTATATATTCTTCATTTATTTTGTAATCTAAATAATCAAAACTAAAAGTGACAAAGAAGTTTATGGTGCTCTGACAAATGATTAGGGGTTGGCAACAGACTAATGCCCTGGCATCTCACATCACCAGAAAATATCACTTAAGGGCAGGTATCTCTGTCTTTCCCTGCTGCTCTGACTCCTGATCAACATGGGGGTTCTCATAAGCCATGACTCCAAGTCAGTCACAGAGTATACTATCATACTGTCTGCCTCTGGCACTCTCACAGACATTTCTGTGAGAAATCTCGCAGAGGCATCTGACAGACATTTCTGAACATTCTGACACATTTCTACCCTTAGGCTTTCTCAACACACCATCCTATGCCCTGCCCAGGGAGCTAAATTAAGTCCCCTCTCTGTTTTTTTTTACTAAGCACTCT
The DNA here is from genome assembly GCF_024139225.1 of Suncus etruscus. NCBI lineage: Eukaryota > Metazoa > Chordata > Mammalia > Eulipotyphla > Soricidae > Suncus > Suncus etruscus. The sequence continues at coordinate 41,413,081 of NC_064861.1, forward strand.
AGCACTGCTGACACAATACATTGTAGTAGAACTGGGTTAGAAGGAGATAGGAACAATGAGGGAGAATGGAAAAAAATTGAATGTTAAGTATTTCTCTCTCAAAAAGAACTTGGCAGGAAGACTGTATTTCAGGTTTATTTTGACAGTTCCAGGCCAAGAGTCATAGGACTATAGCTGTAGAATGCACAAGAAGCACATTTTTGTTGTTATTATTTCAACCAAATAATCCGAGAGAGACAGGTTGTTAGGGCAAGTTAAATGTCATCATTGGCATCAAAGAATAAAAGAAATACGTGATCTAATCCAGGGACAGAAATTATCATTCTGGGAGGAAAATTAACAATACTAAGACACTATAATGATAGTAACAAATTTTTACTAGACACTTGGAATGTACCAGCTACTATAACTGACATACACCCAGCAGAAACTCAGTGATCCTTTGGGTCGTTCTCTGAGAAAGGCTATGTTAGCCTATGAAAGAAAGAAAATTCAGTCGAATTTCTGAGGTCAGAGGCATAGAGATTCATTGCAGTACATAGTGTAGGTGGGATTAAACCAGCCTGCCTAGAGTCTTTTGATTTGATGCTGAGTTACTGTGACCCTACCTAGTCCCTGATCAGTCTGATTCATTGTCTTATTTTATCTTTACAAAAAAATGTTGAAGCATTGGGGGTTATTGGTTCTGTTTTACAGATGAGTAAATTGAGACTCTAGAAGGTTGAATAATATCCAAGAAAAAATCATCCCTCAATAGTAGGGTCAAAGTAACCAACTTGTTGGGGACTGTGACTTGTTTGAGGCCATTTTGCTGTTCTTTCTGCCATAATCCAGCCTTTCACCTAAAAGCTACATGCAGTCTTGCTGTAAGTTTTTGAGCTAAAGAGAAAGGAATGTGCAGCTGTAGGTTATAATTAGCCCTAGCCCGGAGGAGAGCAAAAGCTGCCTGGTACCGTTATCAGAAACTAGGCCTCACTCCTTAAGACCACATTCCGGAGTGAACTAGGCTGTTATCAACAAGTGTATGCTACATTGTCTGTTCAAGATCACTGAGGCAAGCACATCTTGCACCACCTCCTGATAGTCAAGCAATTAGGAATGCAGCTAGAAGGACACTAGAAATTTCCATGGAAACAGCACGTTCATCATAGCTTGAAGGTCATCCAGCCCCCCTAGCCCACTGCCCACTTCCTTATTTAGAGAATGCTTCACTTTCTTTGTTCCTTAAAGCCTGAAATATATCCTTGCCTTGTATGGGCCTTCGCGCCAAAAGTATGACTGACATCACCTTTGTACTGCCCCCTTCTCCTTCACTATATAAGAAGGAGCTGTAATCAAATAAAATTGCCTTTGAGCAGTGAGATATTGCCTTAGGTCTTTATTATTAACCTCTCTCAGATTTTTTACAGGTGTGGTTGCTCTTCTACTCAGCAAAATAGGAGTGCGGTTGTCTGAGAAGCCTTCCCAGCTAATTCCTGCTGGCCGGGTCCCCCCTGGGGGGGCTTCAGGACCCCGCATTTTGGCGCCCAACGCTGAGCTCGAAGACCACCGCCACACCCCGAACGACTATGGGTCGGCGAGTCCGGAGCTGTTTCATAAATCGCAGGAATACCCCATCCGGGTAAGCGTTGAAACGAGTTAGCCTTAATCAAAAATTTAAACTGCAGTTTTTTCAGTCGTTCTGATCACCGCCCCTGATTGGCTCTTGGGGCTTCGCCCGTTGGCTTCACTTCCATGGGTGTTTCGTTGAGTACTGAACTTAAATTCATTAAATATATACAGTCTGAGTTGAAAGCCAGACATATAGAGGTTACCAAAAAAGATATTTGTAATTTTTTAATGTTTGTTCATGATGTTTGCCAGAAATCTAGTGTTCCCAGGCTCCCTCTCGCTCTGACTCTGTCTCTCAGTTTCCTTCCTCTTCTGACCCTTCATCTTCACTTCTGCCGCTGCGCCCTCTGTGCAAAATCCTAAACAGCCCTTCACTTCCCTAGCCTTAGCTCCGTCCCTGTTCCACCAAAACCTTTACTCCCCTCACCACCCTCCCCTCCTTAGCCAGCAATTGCAACAATACAAAGCCTTTAATTGGAAAAGCCTCAAAGAGCCATTTCAAGCCGTAACCTCCTATGGCCCCCAAGCCCCTTACACGCTCTCCTGCTTAGAATCTAAAAGCTGAACTCTTTGTCTCTTGGGAAGTTAACTTTTTTTTCCGCTGCAAAGCCCTTGCAGATAGGCAGGAATCCTGATCTCTAAGCTCTTATAGCTGGCCTCGCCTCTTTTCATACCTTAAAGGTACAGCACACACTTTCCAGGTCCCAGCTTGCCAACATGGCTCTTGCTGCCCTCTATGCCTGGAAGTCGCTCCCCAGAGCCAGCATTCCAGCAGCTCCCCCACACGCGGCAACAAACTGTTGCTGCTTTCTCCCCCCCCCCCTTTTCTGACTTAAGCTCCCAACTCACCACAATTACATCCATGGTGTCTCACCTCTCTAACAAACTTGATAATGCTCTTAGCTCAAAAGCCAGTGCTACTACCTTTCCTGTCTTTCTCCCTAATGGAAAAAGTCTTCCCCCCCCCCTCCCCGCCTGCTCAGCAGCCTCTGCAGCTACCTTCTCAAACGCCTCCCACTGATCCCCCGCACCCCAGGGAAAAAATTCTAAATGCCCAAGACGCTCAGTCCCTAACCATGGCAGATTCCCTCCTCTCACCGCTCCCCCTCTTAAAGCTATAGAAATGAAACTACTTGGCCAAATTGAAAATCTTAAACAAATCTTAAGCCTTCAAAAACAGGCTGCTTCTCTTAATTCACAGGTTTCTGCCCTTCAGGCGTTTCCCCCCCCCTCCTAAATCTATAGTTGTCTGTCCTCTGCCCACTGAATTCCACGGCCAGGCCCCCCCTCTTAAGAATTCAGAGGAACAAACTAATAAAAGTGAGGCTGAGTGCCATAAAACAGAAACTGCTGCAGTGCCTACAAAAAATTCTAAGGGCACAGTGAGCAGAATAATTACAAAGTATCAGCTGCTAAGCCATAAAACCTTGCGATATCTACACTTTGCTGTTAAAACTTCTGAGCCTAATGTACCTTTTACTCAGTACATTCTGCTCAAACCAGCCCTCAGCCTCCTTCAGCCTCTTTCCTGCCAGCCTTGGGAAACAGCCAGCTCAGGCCCTGCCACTCCCACTTTAAGCCTTCCAATTCACCTTGAAATACCCAATCTTTGTTATTCATAAGAAATCTGAAAAGTGGCATCTCTTGCATATTCTCAAATCAATTAATAAAACCATGATCCCCATGGTACTTTTGCAACCCAGACTCCCCTCTTCGGTTGCCATTCCCTCTAATTCCAATAAATTAGTAATTAATCTTAAAAGATTGCTTTTTTTCTCTATATCATTACACCCTGCGGACTGTAAATAATTTGCCTCTAGCCTTCCTGCTGTTAACTGTGCTGGCCCCTCCCCGAGTTATCAGTGAAAGACTCTGCTTCACCTTGTTAGCCCTACACTTTGTCAGATATGTGTTATTAGGTTTAGTGCATTAAGTGGTGTAAAGTAATTATTAAAACATTAAAAAGCAACATGAAAATAAGGGCAATAAACTTTTTTTTTTGCCTCTCAGAAAATTTTAGAGCAAGGTCATGATTCTGTCACTTTACAGATAACAAAATGTTGGTAAAAGAAAAACTTCTTTGTGTTTTAAAATCCAACCGAACACAAAAGTGTTAAATTTAAGTCTTATATTTCTATTAAAAGTTTTATTTTAATTTTTAAAGTATTTACAAAATTATGTAAAAAATAATGTGGTTAGCCTTTTTAAACAATATAGTTAATTTAATGCACAGTGAACACCTAGGTGTGCTTTATAGTACCCTTAGTTTTAACTTTGTGCTACAGCAATGGTTGTTATTTATTTCTGCATTGAAAGAACTATTATTTTAAGTGCATTCAAAATATCAGCACATTATACAAATCTGTATATTTGTGTCGCAGTGAAAAAATAATATAAATGAAAAAAATATATTATATATAATTTTATAAGTAATATATAAAAGTAACTAAACTTTATAAGCAAATTAACTAGTATTAAACATAATTTTAGTCTTAAGTTCTAGGTGTGTAAATGTATCCAATGTCTTTAACTATATTTTATAATAATCTAAACATTTAGTTAATTTTGTATATAATATTTTTTACAAATTATTCACATAAAGTCTTCATAGTAAAAACAGTTGTTTGTTTTTTAAAATCAGTTTTTATACCTTTAATAATCATAGTTCATGCTATTGTGTTTAATCATAAAAATTTTAACACTTTATTGCAGCTGTCTTACTGTTCTACTGCAAAACCAATTTAAAGAAAACCTATTCATTTACAGCAAATGATTTCATACTTCAGAGTGAAGACTCCTTCTACAGTGCTCATTAACCATTTTACTTAAAAAATTTTTACTGCTTATTAACCATTTTACTTAATGTTTTAAACTTCAAATTAAAATTGTTTTAAAAATGTTTTGTGTTAAATCTAAACCTTAAAATTTATTTTCAGCAAAGTTCCACTCCATCTACATTAAGTACTTCTCAAAACTAAAAAAGCTTTTCTACAAAATTTTTTTTCTTCTCACAAACATGCTAGCTAAATATTTAAAAGCGCTTGTCAATTTTTTATAATTAAGTCTTAAATCACTCCTTTTATCTGTTTATCTGTCTGTTGTGATGAATGAAAGTGGCCACAAGTGTAAAATGTTGTGTTTAGTGTTGTTTTGTTTTGTCTGTTTATTTGTTATCTCTACATTTTATAATAATACATTTTTTAAAGCCTTATCCATTTTTCAAATTTCACTTAATTTTTTCAACCTGATTCAGTCTGGTCAGTTCACAAACTGGCATCTTACAATTAAAAATCATGTGTTAAAAATTATGTATTAAGCTAGCTTTGTCCTTCTAAAAACATGGCGGAAGGTGTGGGAGATGGCAAACCCCAGATTTCTCAATGGCCATCGGGGATAACTTTTCCCTGGAGAATTTCTGGACTTTGCAGTCACCCGGCTTTCCTGTTATGTGTAAGTTCAGGCCTATAGAATATGTATTTATGGCTAAAAAATAGCATCCAGCTTTAACATAATAACTAAAAGTTTAAGAAAAATCCTTTATATTCAGTTAAAAAAATTTTTTTTTAATTAGCAATTGTTAATTATAAATTTTCTTTTATGCCAAAGTCTAACAGAGGTCAAATAACATTCCCGTGGTATTCAAAAATAACTAGTGTAATGTAAATTGCTAATGTTTTCTGCAAATTCTTAATTTTTATATGAAGTAACCATTTTGCCTTCTGCCAAGCTGTTTTCTTATAAACCTCCTGCTAGCCGCCATTCCTGCAAACCTGTTTCTAACTGACTCCACCTTTGACAATGCTGAATTAGACACTCTGCCTAGCTGCCTTGGTTGCCCACCATTGCCACCAACAACCTCTATTACAAACAAGTCACGGTCGTGGAACTTTGCTTGCTCAAACCATATATGTGCCCGCCTGTTCAACAATCAGACATTTGCAATCAAACCATTATTGTTAACAACTCTTCCATCTTCATTGAAGCCCCCAACTCCACTTATTTTGTTTGCTCCACTAAATTTTCTCCCCATATTGTTACTGAAATGTTTCTTGCTTATCATAATTATTATGTTTTAGCTTTGTTAATGCCTAAAATAACCATCAAACCTGTTGGTCCGGTTTCCACCTTTATCCTCATCCTGCAAATAGTCAATGCCTCTACCCAAGCGCTCTCCAACACCAGCTATGAACACTGTTGAATCTGCAATTCACCAGTTTCGCCGTTTTATGAAAGCATCACAACGTTTAAACCTCCTATCTACACCACTGACTCTGAACTTCTTCTCTGGAAAGTTCAGCCTCAGCGTCATTAACTCACTGTTGGGCAAATTGTGAGCTACGGACTCTGCCTTCTGGCCCATCCTCCTCCTCTCAAGTTATTTTAAATCTTATAAATGCCTCTGCTCTAGCCCTCACAAACCCATATTATGAACACTGTTAGCTTAGCTTCTCTCCTCAACCCCTACGATACTATTAGTTCCCTTGCTAATATAGTTCTTCAAAATCGTCGTGCTCTATATTTTGCCCTTATGTAAGAGGGGGGAGTCTGTGTAGCCCTTAAGGAACAATGTTGTATTTTCAAAGACAAAACTGGATTAGTTAGGAATAGCGTTCAACACATTGGTGACGGTATAAAAGACTTCCAAAAACATTTCGATGAAGAACAAGGTTGGTAACAGGGTTGGTTTTTCTCTTCTCCTTGGATACATACATTACTGTCCACTATTTTGGGCCCTCTTATTAGCCTCATGCTGCTCCTTTCCTTTGACCCATGGGCTTTCCGCAAACTTACTGCCCTTGTTAAAAACCAGGTAGATGAGACGGCAAAAACCTCTGTTCAAGTTCACTACCAGCGTCTGACCCCGCGTGACTCCTGTGAAAACTTGGCTTTAGTCACCAAGCCGCCTTTCCAGCCACTAAGTTTCCAGGAGATAGAGCGCATAGCTAACAGATGGAGCTCGCTCCGGTACTTGTGCTCTCGGCTGTGGAGATACCTACGACGGGATTAGCAAGGTCCCAGTTAGGACACGGCCCTAAAAAGCTACAACGCATAATTCAAATCTCCGCGCACACCCACGGCATTTGTAGCCACCTTTTAAATGCGGCTTTGGCCGTGCCCAACCTGGTCAAACCTTGTAGCCTAAGACACGGTTCTTCCACCCGCTCACGACTTTCCTTCTTTTATTAGAAGAGAAAGGGGGAGATGTTGGGGACTGTGACTTGTTTGAGGCCATTTTGCTGTTCTTTCTGCCATAATCCAGCCTTTCACCTAAAAGCTACATGCAGTCTTGCTGTAAGTTTTTGAGCTAAAGAGAAAGGAATGTGCAGCTGTAGGTTATAATTAGCCCTAGCCCGGAGGAGAGCAAAAGCTGCCTGGTACCGTTATCAGAAACTAGGCCTCACTCCTTAAGACCACATTCCGGAGTGAACTAGGCTGTTATCAATAAGTGTATGCTACATTGTCTGTTCAAGATCACTGAGGCAAGCACATCTTGCACCACCTCCTGATAGTCAAGCAATTAGGAATGCAGCTAGAAGGACACTAGAAATTTCCATGGAAACAGCACGTTCATCATAGCTTGAAGGTCATCCAGCCCCCCTAGCCCACTGCCCACTTCCTTATTTAGAGAATGCTTCACTTTCTTTGTTCCTTAAAGCCTGAAATATATCCTTGCCTTGTATGGGCCTTCGCGCCAAAAGTATGACTGACATCACCTTTGTACTGCCCCCTTCTCCTTCACTATATAAGAAGGAGCTGTAGTCAAATAAAATTGCCTTTGAGCAGTGAGATATTGCCTTAGGTCTTTATTATTAACCTCTCTCAGATTTTTTACAGGTGTGGTTGCTCTTCTACTCAGCAAAATAGGAGTGCGGTTGTCTGAGAAGCCTTCCCAGCTAATTCCTGCTGGCCGGGTCCCCCCTGGGGGGGCTTCAGGACCCCGCACCAACTAAGTTTTCTGGCTTATTTGCAGGAAATTTTTCATATAGTTCTATCAACATGGATGACAGTAAGAGCCAGCTATTTATCAGAACTAAGAGAGAAATAGAAAATCTGCCTTCTCTGTTTCTGACTTTTTATTCTTTATTTTAAACGCAAAATAAATATTACAGGTTTTCTTTTGAGATTATGGTGTTCAAAAATTACTTCTTGGCTGTGTTGCGTTGCTTAAAAGCAATTGCAACAGACTTCAACTAGATTGAGATACAGGGTTGTATCATTAGTCATTAAAATGATTCATTGAAAACCTAATGCATCTGAGATCATTTTAAGATGATTCTTAGACCATTTTGAGAGAGAGAAATAAACAAAACGAAAAAGAATCTCTAACTTAAAGAACTTAATTGCATGTTGAGGAAGCATTGGTGGGCAGAGAGACAGATAAAATATAGTAATATTTGTGGGTTTGTAAGTCATGTAGATTTTAATCCGCATTAAGTGGTGAGCCTGAAGAGTCTGAACAGACAAGTACCATGCCCTGTTTTTTTATTTTGAAAGGTACATCATAGATGCTGGAAAAGGCAACAGATTACAGAATAAGGAGAATGGCAATGAGAGCAGGGCAGTCAAATCCTATAAGAGAAGACGGTTGATAAAGAGTGAGATTTACAAAATCCTTTGCAGAGAGGCTGAAGTAGGTCCTTACAGGTAGAATCTTTCTGGGATGAGAAAATCAGGGGCGAGGAATGGCTTCAAGGTTTTTGACCCTGATAAATGGAAGAATAAGTCTGCCATATCATAAGAGAAAGAAAACTACCTAGCACAAGATTAATAAAAATACCAAAAATTTTATTACAATTTGTGTAATATGCTTAAGAGTTGAGTAGTGGTGTGTTAATAATCAAAAATAAGTGGTATAAAATAAAGTTTGGGTAGTAGATGGGGGCCGGAGAGATAGCTTGGAGTTAAGGCATTTGCCTTGCATGCAGAAGGATTTGAATCCCGGCATCCCATATGATCCCCGGAGCCTACCAGGAGCGATTTCTGAGAGTAGGGCCAGGAGTAAACCCTGAGTGCTGCCGGGTGTGACAAAAACAAAACAAAACAAAACAAAATTTTGGATGGGAGATATAAATACTTCATAGGATCCAAGCTAATTCTAAAGAGAAGCCATCTGAAAGATAGGAACTATGACAATTTCTCAGTAGCAGATACAGTGGGGATAATTCCCACTCCACCCCCCAAAATCAGGATGTTGTAAATAAAAAAGGGGAAAAAGATAGAAGTCATAGAAAATAACTAGATGCAATCATTTCAGTTCTATATTCTGAATATCCGTAAGTTTTTCCATCTCTCTACCATTGTTAAATGAGACTTATTGATGTTTTTCTCCCATTTGCTAAGAAAAGTCTCCATGTCCTGGTGAAGAGTGATGATTTGTTTAGGCTATCTTATTAAACACTGTTTATCTTCTAAAAATCAAGCAGCAACATATTTAATCAAAGTCAGGACAGATGTGATATGCAACTTCCAAAAGTCACTGTTCATCTGGCTTCTTTTTTTTATTTTGATCATAGTGGTTTACATATTGTTGACAATAATATTTTAGGTACACATTTACATAAAATCAGGGGGGATTTCCATCACCAATTTGTCCTCCCTACACCTCCGTTTTTGTCCTGTCTCCCATATGCTCTTCCCTCACCCTTAGGGCTGCCAAAATATGTTGTTCCCTCTGTATCTAATCTAATACTTAGTAGTCTTGCACCTGTTTGGTCCTGGTACCTCCCTTATTTCCCCCTCTAACTGGGGGGCAGGAGTAGCTAGTTCAATTTACGTGGTTTTGTTTGAAGAAGGGAATAGTAGTAAACTGGGGTAAAGGTTTAATATGCAGAAAATAAGCAGAATTCTTCTAGAGGGTCTCCTCCTCAGAGAGACGAAGGAGAAAAAGGTGAAACAATCCACCAGTACAAAAAGAAGTGTCAAATATCCAGTGAGAACTCCAACAATAACGCTAAGCACCACAAAAAAAAAAAAGAACAAACAAACAAACAAAAAACAAAAAATGCCACGGTCTTGAGATAAGAAACATGACAGAGCATATAATGAAAGAAAAGAAAAGAAAAGAAAAGAAAGAAAAGAAAAAAGTGTAAATGGGGGCAACAGTTTCAATAACCACGCCGGAGGAAAGAAGTCAACCAAAAATAGGTAGGTAAATATAATAATAATGATAATAAATTAAGATAAAAATAATATATATAAAGAGATAAATGGCTCACCCTCATTCTGCATCCTTAAAGAAAATATCCACTGATCACAGGATCTTCTTAGTTCTGGGAAGGGATGGGGAGGGTCCACACCTCACTTACCTTGACTTTATTTCCCTGTGCTCAGTCTCCTGGCACTTTAGAAATGGAAAGGAAAGAGGAAACTAAAATGAAAGTTCAAGGATGACTATAGTTACCTTATTTTTGTTATGATGAGGGAAACTTTAAAGCAACAATTATTAAATCATTGCTTTTTCCATCTGGGAACACTTCACTGGAGATCATTTTGTGATAAATGGACAAGTCTATTTCTCTAGGTCTTCCAACAGAATATAGATTTTCACTTTTGAAAAAAATTGGTCAATAAATTTTTTTTTCCTGTCTCTTCTACTTTTGCCCATAAGTATCTGGAAATTAAACTATTTCCTGTTGTTATTAGAATCATCATGCCCCCCACCCCTGTTTACAAGATCATGTTATCATACTTCAGATAAGACTGTGTTGGAAGAAAAGATCTTTCAGATGAGGTCACTGAGAGGGATTCTAATCTGATATCACTTGATGCCACTATAGTAAGAGAAAATGTGTTTTATTTTATATATGTATATATAAACATAAGGTAGTCATACCCAGAGCAATAGAGTAGCTCAGTTTTTGGAATAACTCCTCTCAGTGCTTGGAAGACCATGTGATAACAGGGATCAAACCCAGGCCTACTGTATACAAAATATGTACTCTAGTTCTTTGAACTATCTTTCCAACCAGGAAATTTGGATACAAAGACTGACAATAAGAAGATAATGTGGAGGCATAGGACAAGAGAATCACCTACAAGGCAAGAAAAGAGGTTTCAGAAGATACCAGCTCTACCAATACCTTGATCTCAGATTCTAGCCTCCTGAATTAGGAAAAAAAGATAATTTTTGTTATGGTGATCCTAGAAAACTAATATGCCTTATATAGATGTTAACATTTTAAACCATTATCTTTTTACTTTTTTTTTAATATCAAAGATTTTTCATGTGATCTTAATATGAAGGACACAAGATCTGCTTATGTAATAAAGGAGAATAAGTAATAACAAGTAATTATGAGGAAACATTTATGACTTAATATTTAGAAAGAGTTTGAAAGATAATTTCTTCTTAACCTAATTGAGGAAAATATTTATAGATTTTTCCAGATTGGGCAAGCCTGTGGAAAGAACATTGCTGGCAGTGTTTATACATCTTTGCAACTCTGCAGTAATGTTCCATTTTCCTCAGTAGTCATCTCATATACATTTATTTAGCAAATGTTTGCTGAAGGAGAAAAATATCTTGCTTCTGAAACCAAATGATTTAGTGTTTGAGCTTCTGGCCAATTAAATGTGACTCCAAAAATATATTTAACCTTGAAAATGCTTTCATTTCTAAGAGAAATGCAACCTTTGGGTACGAGGGTAACTTAATGCCCCCTACCCACTGAAATTCTGCGCTAATTTTATTTATTCCAAGATGTGTGTTGAATGCTTAGCTTGTAACAGGCATTGTGTCTGGTAAGCAAAATTGAATGTCAGGCAATTTTGAATTTAGAGTGAAGGAGATGACTGAAGGGGTTGTTAAAACTATATAATAACTATGTGATAGGCACTGCAGTAGAAATAGAGTCCATAAGATCATAGGAAAATTTTCAGAGGATATGACATCTCAACTGATTTAAGTACCATATAGAAGGCTTTAGGTTATGATACAGGAGAATCCAAACAAATATCTGAAAAGGTTGTGCTCATGCTGTGCCCTGAGCACCAACAAAAGCAACACCCAAATACAGAGGCGAGTGGCCTCTAAACATTGCAGAGTATGTTCCTAACGTAAAAAGAAAAAGTAAAGAGGAAAAGGGAGAGAATGGCAGACAGGAATGTACAAGTAAGCAGATGTTTAGGTAGAGCAAAAAGGCTGAGTGGACAAGAATGGGTTTATTATGGATCTTTAGTAGTGAGACTCTCTCTGTTCAAGGTTAAGTTTAAATTTCTAGTAAAAAAAAATAACTATGTATTTAAGGGAATGATGAGGCATTATTTTTCTTTCTTCTCATTTTTAAAAGTTTTCTTTCCCTGAAGTCATGTTCTATTTCCAGTCTGAAGTCCCATGCTATTTTCACTGTATTGCTTTGGGCACAAATGGCTGCAAGTCACCAAGCAGTATCAGTAATTGAGTTTATCTGAGAAAGAAATAATTTTCCAAGATGAATTTGAACATCATTTCATTGTCTCCTACTCATCCTTCACTTTGTAAGATTCTTAAATAAGGGTTTTCCTTGCCAAGGAACAGTCTGTTAAGAATTCTTATCGTTTTCCTTTTTTCTAAGCCTGAGGCAGTTTCCTATGAAAGTGTGTACAAAGGAAAATGGACATTCTCTTGCTTAACTCAGAAGCTGTGTGTTTTGTTTCTAGAAACAAAACAAAATAAAACAAAACCCAGCAGGGGCCCTAAAAGCCAATTTTGGACTCTACAGATGCAGTCAAGGGTAGAGGTACTGAATGTTAATATTAATAGGCTTTTGTGCTCTCTAGAGGAATTTTTAAAGGGCTCATTTTCCTACCTCCTTACTCCTCCCTCATCTTCATTGATTTTTTTTTAAACTTTGAATTACTTAAGTCAAATACAGAAAAGGCAAATTTGTCTCTTGGACAGTTTGCAATTCTCAAATTTTTCAAGGTTCTTGGATGGAAGTTACTAAAATGGCAATGATCAACATCCCTTTCCTTTCTCTCTGTAAAAAGTCTCTGTGTGGAAGGGCATGTAGTGGAAAAGTCAATTTCTGTTTCCTTAGCAGAGGGAAGAAATTTCCCCCCATGAAATCCTTCTGCCCAGTGGAGAAGATGTGACCTTTCATGACTGATGCTGGGAATGGTTTTCAGAACTATGAGTGCATTCACCTTCAAGGTCCTGGTATTCATAAGAATGCTATTTGAATCCTTATATTGTTTCTACTAAAATATTTAAGTCAAGATATAGAGGATATAATATGGTGAAATAAATCACAGAAGTACAAATACTTCGTAGAGAAAATTTAGTGCATTATTCAGAAAGCTTAAGCGATTCTGATAGGAATCACTCAATGTCAAGGGCAAGGTTCTTGACATTGTTCAAAATTACTCATACTTTTTGAAAGGTAAGTTTTAAAATGCAATATTTATTAATCAAATTCTTATTGAATTTTATTTTACTCTTTTATTGTTTTGAGACCATACCCAACAGTACTCAAGGCTTATTCCTAACTGTGCTTAAGGAATCAAGCACAGAATTTAGCACACTCTTGGAACTACACAGGATAACATATGGTGTGCTAGGAATAAGATCTAGTCTAACCACATGCAAGGCAATCACTCCACATGCTGTGTTATGCCCTTGAACACTCTTTTTGATGCATTGCTTTGCAAAGTATTTGATTATTTACCAGAAAATTGTAAAATAAGGCAAATAACTTTAATTCATACATGTTTAGTAATATGTAAAGATACAAACATCACAAATAAGATTTGTTAGTTATCATTTGGCAACCAATTAAAAGTCATAAAGAAAACAGAATCACAATTCTAAGAACACACCTAATAAAATACATATAATCTATAAACAACAAACATTAGAATGTCAGTTTCTCTAAAAAAGATGGGGTCATTTTAGGATAAGTATAATTTTCGTGTCTAGAGTACTAAGCAATGTGGTAGTTAGGACTATAAGAGGTGTTTACTCTCTGTAGTAGTTGTCTGCTGCATCTTATGCATCGTGGTTCCTTTCCTAAAGATAAAATGACATCCTGGGCTTTATTTAACATAGATTGAATTGATGAAGAAGAGGAAGAAAGGAGAGAAGAAAAGAGGAAGCAGAAAAGAAAAATAGAAAGAAAAAAAAGAAAATGGAAATTTGCAAAAATTTATTTGATGAGGGAAACCTGTAACTTAAGTCTGTGGTGTGCCATTGACTGTTTCTGTGGTCTGAATGATCATATGCTTTAGGTCCTAATAGAAGACATAAACAATAGAAAATGAATAAAATGGAGTATTTTATTGAGACATTGTCATACTGAGCACTGTTTATGGTATCTAGTATGATTGAGCACCAAGGTGTAAATGCTCCAGTCACTATCTAACCCTGAAACCTTCATTTAGCAAAGCCCTAGCCCATCAATGATGAAGTGCCTAGAAATTGGAAAACCTTCCAACTCCAATGCACTGGCCCAGATTTTTAAACTTATTTTTACAGTATTTACTTATTTTTCTTTTCTTTTCTCTCTTATCCTTTGTTGCCCCCTTTTTTTCTCTCCTAATCTATACCTTAGTTAATTATTTATCTTTTCTTAATTCAATTCTTTATTAAGAGCTCAGACCCATTCTATGAGGGTCAGGCCTCCAACAACAACTTAAGAAGAGATCACTAATGCCTGTCTTTATGTGGCCATGAGATTTTAGACAGTGGACTACTCTCTGATTGCCAAACCTAAATTATAAACAATTCATGTCTAAAGTTTATATATCCCTTCCTATATATTATCCCTCCTCCCCCTTCAGAAATCCTTCTATTCTTTCATACCTCCATCCTGATCTGATATCCCTCCTTTTTTATACCCTTAGTTCTTAACTCATTAGGTACCAAGACCAACCTCTTGTCCCAAAAAGCTACCACCCAGCTCCTAAAGCAAAAGGACACCCACTCAGCCCCACATCTCCTGCTCCAGCAAGAACTACAACCAACACTCCTGTTGAGTCACACACTGTGGCCCTCCTTCTCATCTCCCCCTCAAAGGTGGGCTGTTGCATGCTACTGAATTCAGCTCTAGAAGGACCCTCAGCTAAAGGACACTACCTAATCTCCTACTGCTGCATATCATTTCTCAAGCTCAACAAGACCATGGTGTGTGATGAAAATGTGCCCTGGATTTCACCCCCACAAGAATATCTCAAAAGACTTAATGGAGAAACCTATATTTCCTTTATATGTTTAATACCACTATAATAATATGTCTTAGTCCATTTATTCCCAAATGTAAGATAGCTTCTTATATCACTTTTCTTTAATTACTTATATATATACTTATATATTATACTTATATTTAAATATATTTTTCTTTAACTTCACCTGTTTTGGTTCTGCTTTGGTATGAAACCCTACAAGAAAAAGTCTTCCTTGTTATAAATACTCAGGTCAAAACCATGACACAGTGATTGTATAGCCTGTCATTCTTATCCTCATATGCACCAGAAACATAATATGGCACCATTCCTTTTTGCAAAAGCATACTAAAAGGGGAAATTTTTTGTACAGAAACAAGCTCTTATCTACTAAGGATAAGAACTTATACATTTTATAATTCAAGGGTGCCTCCCACCCTGAACATGTGTCATGTGGACCCAACATAGACTTCATGTGATCAGACAGCAACCATCCAATTCCAAACTCTAGATCCCAGACATAGAATCGACACAATTCCTTGCAACAGCACCAGGAACCAAATTCCCTGTAGGAAATTTCTAATACTGCTCTGGCACCAACTTGTGCCAGTTTTGATATGACGTCCTGACAATGAGAAAACAGCAACAACTTGATTTGAGAGCATGTTGTCTTATCACCTAACTGTAAGATGAATTTAGATGACACATCATCCTTTGATCTGTGCAAGCATCAAGATCGCTAATAGAAGATTGACTTTGACAACCATGACTGGGCAGAACTTATCCTGGGACCAATAAGAAAGGCCCTGGCCTAGGTTTTGTATAGTAACTAAGATTTTTAATTCCAGAGGTCTGACTTTGACAACTGCACCTGAGCAGAACTTCTGGAGCCATAATGAAAGATTCTAAACTAAGCTTCATCCTAGAATCTGTGCAATACCAAGAGCACTAATTACAGAAGACTGATTACAACAACAGTGATTGAACTTCTAAAATCAAAAAGACTCTATCCTAGGCTTCATCCTATGACCTGTGCAAATACCAAGATCTCTAGTTACAGAGGCCTGATTTTTATCATCCACAACTGAGCAGAAAGTTTCCTGGCACCATTAAAAGACCTTGGGGTGTGAAAATGAGCGTGTGCGAGCCTGCATTTGTTCCCATGACAGTATGCTTCAAGGGGAGAGAAACCCTGTATCTCTTAGGCCAAGGGAATTCCCTTTCTAATTTCCTCAACACTTACTGTTCCTATGCAAAAAAATAAAATAAAATAAAAAGATAGAGAGAAAAGAAAAAGAAGCACAAAACTTTGCCACACCAGCCGGCCCTTCTTTTTTTTATTATTATTTTTCCATTCTCATGTTTATTATTTGGTTGTTTTGTTGTTGTTGTTGTTGCTGTTGTCTTTTTTTGTAGTTGGTGGCTTTCGTTTTTTATTTTTTGTTTTTGTTGTTGTTATGTTTTCTTCTTTTTTCCCTTTCTTCTTTTGAATTGATATTTATAACTTCTAGATGAACTCCTCCCAGGTTCTTTTTCTTTTTGTCTTTTATTTTTTATTTTTTTTTTCAAACAAAAGCACATAACTTGAATCATTTTGTTCTGCCTCATAAATTGAGGGGAATAAATGGCTGGTACCAGGACCAAACAGTCATATGAACATTAAGTAGAAATAAAAAATAATCAGACTTAAACACCAAACCCAAAGTCAGCAACAACAGAATTTATACCCAATCTACCACAAGCAATACACAGAAGGGACCAGTTACACTAGTAATCTTGGGGGCAAAGGAGTGAGATATGGGTTGTATGCTGGGAATGGGTGAAGGGAGGACAACACTGGTGGGAGGAATGCCTCTGATTCTTTGTCACTATGTACCTTAAAAATTATTGTGAAAAATTCATAATTCACTTTGTTCACAATAAAAAAAAGTAAAATGACATTCATGGCACCCCTTTATTAACAGTAGTGAAAACCACAATGTCAACAAAGAAAAAGAGAGACTGAAGGAAAAGCCCACCCTAGAGGCAGTCAAGAGAGGTTGGGTGGGAAGAAAGAGGGCATCAGGGAGAGTGAGAGGGAAACTGTTGACATTGGTGGTGGAAAATAAGCACTGGTGTAGGTGTTATATATTGTATGACTAACTCAAGCACGAATAACTTTAACTGTAAAAAGTACTGTAGTATTAACAATAATGTAACAATGGTATTTAAATAAAATAAATACAAATAAATTAAATAAAAGTTGGGGACAGACAGTTGGGGCAAAGGTGGCTTTATGGGGAGACTCTACCACATTTCTCTGTGATTCCAAAACTTACCTTCCAATTCAATTATGTTCAAAATCCTACTTGATGCCTAACACAAAGGGCACGGATATCTTCTCCAGGAGAAGAAGAATTCTATGAACAACAAAGTACAACCCAGAATAAAGGCTAAGGACTAAGAGGTCCAACTCCTTTCAGAAAAAGGGGGGATGTTTAGGGATAAATTTATTGTCCAAAGTTCCACTTTCACTTAGAGGTGGGGGTGTGGATTGATAGTTAAGCCAAAATTCAGTACTTTAATCCTAAATCAATTCTTTTTCCTCCCTAAAATAAAACCAGGAAGAAACAAAAACCATGAGCTAATCAATTCTAGTAAGGAAAACACAAAGGTAATTTTAAAAATCTCCCAAAGTTAAAGTCTGCATCTCAATTAATTTATTAGTGAGGCCTTCCAAATTTCCAAAGAGGATTTATTATATAATACTTCTAGGAAATTAAAGAAATAGGACATCTTCAAAACAGTTCTATGGAGTTAACATTACCCAAATACCAAAGCTTGTACACATTACCAGAGCTTTTGTTTGTTTTGATTTGAACCACATCCAAGATGTTTGGGGTCTATTCCTAGTTCTGTGTTTAGAGCTTGTTCCTGGTGGTGCTCCAGAGATAACTTGGTGGCAGTAATTAAACCCCCAGATCTCTGGCATGAAAAGCATATACTCAGTATGTTGAATTATCATTCCAGTCCAAACAAGCATTAATTACTAAGAAAGAAAATTTCAAATCAATATCCTTTATAAACATAAATGCAAAAATTTTGACAAACTAATTTTATAATGTATGGAATATATCATAAATTATAACCAGTAAGATATACTCTAGGGTTGCAAGAAAGTTTCAGTATACACAAGTCAGTTAATTTAATGTTCCAAACCTACAGAAAAAACCTATTGGTCATACCAATAGCTGAAAAAAATCTGATGAGATTTAGCATTTACTGATGAAAATAAAATTAAAAACTCTAAGAAAATAGATATATGCAATAACCCATATCATATTGAATAGTGGAACATGAAAGTTTTTTCTCTCATATTAAGCACAATGTAAAGATTTCTGTTTGAGTCACTGTTATTCAGCATATACTTAAGTCTAATTGTAGAATTTGGAAAAAAAAATATCCAAATTAAAAAAATTAAAATAACACCACTTAAAGATGATTTGGTAATATACATAAAATGTATTTAAAAAACTGAAGACACACAAATTATTAGAAACAAAAATGAATACACTAATATGGTAGGTTAAAACATGAATACACAAAAATGTATTATATCTGTATATTAATACCACTAGAAGAGACAGAAAGCAACAATTCCAGCTATTATTATGTCAAAAATAAAGTACATAGATCAATTTAATAAAGGAGGTGAAAAACTAATACATTGAAATCTATAAATTGTTATTTAAAGAAATAAAAGACAAAATAAAATAAAAAATATTCCATGCTCATGAAAAAGAAAAATAACACTATTAAAATGATCATTGTACCTAAACATTACACAAATTTAATCCAATTACTATAAAAATTATAATGGCGTTTTTTAAGAACTTAGAAGAAAAATTGCTGGGGCAGGAGTGATAGCGTAGCAGTAGGGAGCTTGCCTTGCAGGTGGCTGACCCAGGACGTACCTGGGTTCATCCCAACATCCCATATGGTCCCCCAAGCCTGAAGCAATTTCTGAGCACATAGCCAGGAGTAATCCCTGAGCATCACCGGGTGTGGCCTCAAAAAACCAAAACAAACCAAACCAAACAAAAACTAAAACCCACAATTAAAAAAAGCAAAAAAAAAAAAAATCTACTAAATTTTTTCTTAAATCACAACTGAAAATTACTGATGTAATCCTGAGGTAAAAAAAAATATAGGAAGCATCGTACTTCCCAATTTTAAAATATATTATGAAATTAGAATAATCAACTCTCTGTTGTACTGGAATAAAAGTAGACACATAAATTAGTGGGATAGGCTTGAGAGTTCAGAGATAAATCTTCTGACAGGTGGAACAATAGTACAGAGGGTAGAGGGTAAGCATTGCATAGCTTTTAGGAGTGATTTCAGAGCGTAAAGCCAGGAGTAAGTCAGGTGTATTCCCCCTCTCCCCCAAAAAAAGTAAAATCGAAAACAATGATAAACCCTCTTATATATGAACAATTAATTTACAACAAAGGGGCCAAGAGCATAAAATGAAGAAAGAATGCAAAGCCCCATCAGAGAATAGCATTGTAAAATCTGGGTTGCCACATGCAAAGGAATAAAATAAACCACTATCTCACACTACACAAAAATTAACTCAAAAAGATTTAAAGACCTCAACACTAAAACTTAATCTCCAAAATATGTAAAATGGAATGGACAAACGTGCACAGACACACACACACACACACACACACACACACACACACACACTCAGGTTTATAAAAGCTAAAATTTTGCATATTGCTTCAACATTTGTGGAACTAAGGGGCCAAGAGTTTAGTAGGCAAAGATCTTTCCTTTGGACAATAGTGTAGGGATATGATTAGGATACGTATCCACTAAAGTTAAACAAACAAAACATTATTACATCAATTTACAAAAGACTTTAAGGATCAGTTAGAGCAACTTGCTTGCATATGGCAGATCTGGGTTCAATCCTCAGAACCTGATAATTATTTCCTTTTCCCTGCCAGAAATGATCCCTGAGTAAAGAATCAGGAATAAATTATGAGCACATCCAGGTGTGTCCTCAAAACAAAAAGACTTTTAAAAAGAAAAGAAAAATTCATATATTCATGCTTATGAATGGAGAAAATGGAGACTCCAAATTAGAAATAAAAGGAACATATTTAGGAAATCTATATTCTTTCCGATTAAACTTTAAACTCTCAAGTTACATAATCCCAATAGATTTCAAATCTGGAAGCATAGTTAGCTTTCTATTGCATATATGGGGAAATATGCAAATTTACATTTGTATATAAATATATTTAACCAGAATATAATAAAAAACAGTTTTCATTGTAAGAGTCAAACAAATTGAAAATTTATTATAAAAGCACTACAATTAAAAGCAATAGGAAATAACCAATATCTTAAAGAAAATCATAAGCTTCAAACACAGACACTGGAAGTTAATAAACATTAAAAATTATAAATCCGTTTTCAATATTAGAAGGTAGCAAAATAAAAATAAACAAAAAGTAAAAAAACAAGTAGGACTAATCAACATTTAATTATATAGATAGAATATAACACATACTAATTATATCTGACTAATAAAATTAAACAATATTTTATTTTATTTTTTTAATGCATAATTTTTTATTTAAACACCTTGATTACATACATGATTGTGTTTGGGTTTCAGTCATAAAAGGAACACCACCCAT
This sequence comes from Suncus etruscus, assembly GCF_024139225.1. Classification (NCBI taxonomy): domain Eukaryota; kingdom Metazoa; phylum Chordata; class Mammalia; order Eulipotyphla; family Soricidae; genus Suncus; species Suncus etruscus. The sequence continues at coordinate 41,433,522 of NC_064861.1, forward strand.
CACCAGTGCAACATTCCCATCACCCAAGTCCCAAATCTCCCTCCTCCCCACCCAACCCTCGCCTGTACCCTAAACAGGCTCTACATTTCCCTCATACATTCTCAATATTAGGACAGTTCAAAATGTAGTTATTTCTCTAACTAAACTCATCACTCTTTGTGGTGAGCTTCCTGAGGTGAGCTGGAACTTCCAGCTCTTTTCTCTTTTGTGTCTGAAAATTATTATTACAAGGGTGTCTTTCATTTTTCTTAAAACCCATAGATGAGTGAGACCATTCTGCGTTTTTCTCTCTCTCTCTCTGACTTATTTCACTCAGCATAATAGATTCCATGTACATCCATGTATAGGAAAATTTCATGACTTCATCTCTCCTGACAGCTGCATAATATTCCATTGTGTATATGTACCACAGTTTCTTTAGCCATTCGTCTGTGGAAGGGCATCTTGGTTGTTTCCAGAGTCTTGCTATGGTAAATAGAGCTGCAATGAATATAGGTGTAAGGAAGGGGTTCTTGTATTGTATTTTTGTGTTCCTAGGGTATATTCCTAGGAGTGGTATAGCTGGATCGTATGGGAGCTCGATTTCCAGTTATTGGAGGAATCTCCATATTGCTTTCCATAAAGGTTGAACTAGACAGCATTCCCACCAGCAGTGGATAAGAGTTCCTTTCTCTCCACATCCCCGCCAACACTGTTTATTCTCATTCTTTGTGATGTGTGCCATTCTCTGGGGTGTGAGGTGGTATCTCATCGTTGTTTTGATTTGCATCTCCCTGATGATTAGTGATGTGGAACATTTTTTCATGTGTCTTTTGGCCATGTGTATTTCTTCTTTGTCAAAGTGTCTGTTCATTTCTTCTCCCCATTTTTTGATGGGGTTAGATGTTTTTTTCTTGTAAAGTTCTGTCAGTGCCTTGTATATTTTGGAGATTAGCCCCTTATCTGATGGGTATTGGGTGAATAGTTTCTCCCACTCAGTGGGTGGCTCTTGTATCCTGGGCACTATTTCCTTTGAGGTGCAGAAGCTTCTCAGCTTAATATATTCCCATCTGTTAATCTCTGCTTTCACTTGCTTGGAGAGTGCAGTTTCCTCCTTGAAGATGCCTGTAATGTCCTGGAGTGTTTTGCCTATGTGCTGTTCTATATATCTTATGGTTTTGGGGCTGATATCGAGGTCTTTAATCCATTTGGATTTTACCTTTGTACATGATGTTAGCTGGGGGTCTAAGTTTAATTTTTTGCAAGTGGCTATCCAATTGTGCCAACACCACTTGTTGAAGAGGCTTTCCCTGCTCCATTTAGGATTTCCTGCTCCTTTATCAAAAATTAGATGGTTGTATCTCTGGGGAACATTTTCTGAGTATTCAAGCCTATTCCACTGATCTGAGGACCTATCCTTATTCCAATACCATGCTGTTTTGATAACTGTTGCTTTGTAGTACAGTTTAAAGTTGGGAAAAGTAATTCCTCCCATATTCTTTTTCCCAATGATTGCTTTAGCTATTCGAGGGTGTTTATTGTTCCAAATGAATTTCAAAAGTGTCTGATCCACTTCTTTGAAGAATGTCATGGGTATCTTTAGAGGGATGGCATTAAATCTGTATAATGCCTTGGGGAGTATTGACATTTTGATGATGTTAATCCTGCCAATCCATGAGCAGGGTATGCGTTTCCATTTTCGTGTGTCCTCTCTTATTTCTTGGAGCAGAGTTTTATAGTTTTCTTTGTATAGGTCCTTCACATATTTAGTCAAGTTGATTCCAAGATATTTGAGTTTGTGTGGCACTATTGTGAATGGGGTTGTTTTCTTAATGTCCATTTCATCCTTATTACTATTGGTATATAGAAAGGCCATTAATTTTTGTGTGTTAATTTTGTAGCCTGCCACCTTGCTATATGAGTCTATTGTTTCTAGAAGCTTTTTGATAGTCTTTAGGGTTTTCTAAGTAGAGTATCATGTCATCTGCAAACAGTGAGAGCTTGACTTCTTCCTTTCCTATCTGGATTCCCTTGATATCCTTTTCTTGCCTAATCGCTATAGCAAGTACTTCCAGTGCTATGTTGAATAGGAGTGGTGAGAGAGGACAGCCTTGTCTTGTGCCAGAATTTAGAGGGAAGGCTTTCAGTTTTTCTCCATTGAGGATAATATTTGCCACTGGCTTGTGGTAGATGGCCTTAACTATATTGAGAAAGGTTCTTTCCTTTTCCATCTTGCTGAGAGTTTTGATCAAGAATGGGTGTTGGACCTTATCAAATGCTTTCTCTGCATCTATTGATATGATCATGTGGTTTTCATTTTTCTTGTTATTGATGTTGTGTATTATGTTGATAGATTTACGGATGTTAAACCAGCCTTGCATTCCTGGGATGAAACCTACTTGATCGTAGTGGATGATCTTCCTAACGAGGCATTGAATCCTATATGCCAGGATTTTGTTGAGGATATTTGCATCTGCATTCATCAGTGATATTGGTCTGTAATTTTCTTTTTTGGTAGCGTCTCTGTCTGGTTTAGGTATCAAGGTGATGTTGGCTTCATAAAAGCTATTTGGAAGTGTTTCTGTTTGTTCAATTTCATGAAAGAGTCTTGCCAAGATTGGCAGTAGTTCCTCTTGGAAAGTTTGATAGAATTCATTAGTGAATCCATCTGGACCTGGGCTTTTGTTTTTCGGCAGACATTTGATTACTGTTTTAATTTCATCAATGGTGATGGGGGTGTTTAGATATGCTACATCCTCTTCCTTCAACCGTGGAAGATTATAAGAGTCCAAGAATTTATCCATTTCTTCCAGATTCTCATTTTTAGTGGCATAGAGTTTTTCAAAGTAGTTTCTGATTACCCTTTGTATCTCTGTCATATCAGTAGTGATCTCTCCTTTTTCATTCCTGATACGAGTTATCAAGTTTCTCTCTCTCTCTTTCTTTGTTAGGTTTGCCAGTGGTCTATCAATCTTGTTTATTTTTTCAAAGAACCAACTTCTGCTTTCGTTGATCTTTCGGATTGTTTTTTGAGTTTCCACTTCGTTGATTTCTGCTCTCAGCTTTGTTATTTCCTTCTGTCTTCCTATTCTTGGGTCCTTTTGTTGAGCATTTTCTAGTTCTATTAGCTGTGTCATTAAGCTACTCAGGTAAGCTCCTTCTTCCTTCCTGATGTGTGCTTGCAAAGCTATAAATTTTCCTCTCAGTACTGCTTTTGCTGTGTCCCATAAGTTCTGAGAGTTTGTGTCTTTATTGTCATTTGTTTCCAGGAACCTTTTTATTTCCTCCTTGATTTCATCTCGGACCCACTGGTTATTGAGCATGAGGCTGTTTAACTTCCAGGTGTTAAAGTGTTTCTTCTGAGTCCCTTTGGAGTTCACAAATAATTTCAGAGCCTTGTGGTCAGCGAAGGTAGTCTGCAAAATTTCTATCCTCTTGATCTTATGGAGGTATGTTTTATGTGCCAGCATGTAGTCTATCCTGGAGAATGTCCCATGTACATTGGAGAAGAATGTGTATCCAGGTTTCTGGGGATGGAGTGTCCTATATATATCCACTAGGCCTCTTTCTTCCATTTCTCTCCTCAGGTCTAGTATATTCTTGTTGGGTTTCAGTCTGGTTGACCTGTCCAGTGTTGACAAAGCCGTGTTAAGGTCCCCCACAATTATTGTGTTGTTGTTGATATTATTTTTCAGATTTGTCAACAGTTGTATTAAATATTTTGCTGGCCCCTCATTCGGTGCATATATGTTTAGGAGAGTGAATTCTTCCTGCTCTACATACCCCTTGATTAATATAAAATGTCCGTCTTTGTCCCTTACAACCTTCCTGAGTATAAAGTTTGCATTATCTGATATTAGTATGGCCACTCCAGCTTTTTTATGGGTGTTGTTTGCTTGGATAATTTTTCTCCAGCCTTTTATTTTGAGTCTATGTTTGTTCTGACTATTCAGGTGCGTTTCTTGTAGGCAGCAGAAGGTTGGATTGAGTTTTTTGATCCATTTAGCCACTCTGTGTCTCTTAACTGGTGCATTTAGTCCATTGACGTTGAGAGAAAGAATTGTCCTGGGATTTAACGCCATCTTTATTTCAAAATTTGGTGTGTCTTTTGGGTAGTCTTGTCTTAGATTAGGTCTTTCAGTTTTTCTCTTAAGACTGGTTTTGTGTCTGTGAAGTTTCTGAGCTGTTTTTTGTCTGTGAAACCATGTATTCTTCCATCAAACCAGAAAGTGAGTTTTGCTGGGTATAGTATTCTGGGTGAAGCATTCATTTCATTCAGTCTTGTCACAATATCCCACCACTGCTTTCTGGCATTGAGTGTTTCTGGTGACAGGTCTGCTGTAAATCTCAGGGAAGCTTGCTTGAACATGATTTCCCCTTTTGATCTTGCTGTTTTCAGAATTCTGTCTCTATCTGTGGGATTTGTCATTGTGACTAGGATGTGTCTTGGGGTGGTTTTTCTGGGGTCTCTTTTGGTTGGTACTCTTCGGGCATGCAGGATTTGATCACATATATTCTTTAGCTCTGGAAGTTTCTCTTTAATGATGTTCTTGACCGTTGATTCTTCCTGGAAATTTTCTTCCTGGGTCTCTGGGACTCCAATGATTCTTAAGTTGTTTCTGTTGATCTTATCATAGACTTCTATTTTCGTCTGTTCCCATTCTTTGACTAATTTTTCCATTGTCTGCTCATTTGCTTTAAGTTTTTTGTCCAATCTCTCCTGCTGTATGGAATTGTTATGTATCTCATCTTCCACAGCACCAAGTCTATTCTCAGCTTCTGATACCCTGTCCCAGAGCTTATCCATTTTGTCATTCACTTCGTTTACTGACTTTTTCAGTCCTGTTAGTTGACATGTTATTTCAGTTTGGAGTATTGTCATTTCTGCCTTCATATTTTCTTGGTTCTTATTAGTGTTCTGTTCAACTCGATCCATGGTTTCTTGGAGTCTGTTGAGCACCTTCCATATTGCTAGTCTAAAGTCCTTATCTGAGAGGTTGATTAGTTGTTCAGTCATTATCTGGTCCTCAGAATTGTCATCTTCATTCTCTATGTCTGATGCTGGCCTGCATTGTTTCCCCATTGTCACACTTGTATTGTGGGTTTTTCTACGTGTTGTGGTGGTATTCATTGTCTATATGATGTAGGCAGCACACTCCTCTGGCTCCTCCCTTTCTGGATGGGCTGACTTGCCTCTAAGGGAGGGGAGTCCTCCGTGGATGAAGCCTCACACTGGGTCAAATCTTAGGCCTGAGCATGCAACAGAGAAGACAGTCTAGAGAGAAATGTTTGCTTCTGTGATATAGCGCCGTTCTTAGTGTGATTTTTCCTTCTTGTTGCAATGGAGTTCTTTCCTTAGAAAGAGTGCACGGCCGCGTAGCGAAGCGGAGCGGCCGTGCTCCTCTGAGCCTCTTTTTGCCCCACTCGCAAGAGTTTTACGCAAGAGGACAGTAGACAGACATAGACAGGTCACACTCACAGTCTTTCACAGTTGAGCCCTACTGGGCCGGTGTACTTTCGCGGATTTTCCCCGCCTGGTGTCACACACAGGGAGCCGGCTTTTGCAAAGCTTAGCCGGTTTTTATGCTCTGAAGTCCCTCCCTGAAAATGGTGTCTGGGCGAGCGAGGTTTCTGGAGGCTCTTTTTGCCCCACTCGCAAGAGTTTCACGCAAGAGGACAGTAGACAGACATAGACAGGTCACACTCACAGTCTTTCACAGTTGAGCCCCACTGGGCCGGTGTACTTTCGCGGATTTTCCCTGCCTGGTGTCACACACAGGGAGCCGGCTTTTGCAAAGCTTAGCCGGTTTTTATGCTCTGAAGTCCCTCCCTGAAAATGGCGTCTGGGCGAGCGAGGTTTCTGGAGGCTCTTTTTGCCCCACTCGCAAGAGTTTCACGTAAGAGGACAGTAGACAGACATAGACAGGTCACACTCACAGTCTTTCGCAGTTGAGCCCCACTGGGCCGGTGTACTTTCGCGGATTTTCCCCGCCTGGTGTCACACACAGGGAGCCGGCTTTTGCAAAGCTTAGCCGGTTTTTATGCTCTAAATAATATTTTAAAATATACAAAAATATAATATTCAAGAAATTAAAACAACAATTAAATATGTACTTATAAGAATAAACTAGATACAGTTAATTTAATAAGTGAATTCTTTTATAACAGTAAAATTGATCTTTTTCAATTTATCATTAGATTTTCAATTTAATACAAAAGGATATTTTCAAGAACTAGAAGATAGTATGGTGGTCCAAGGTTTAATTTCTACCACCAGGTGGATATTTGATCATTGTTGAGGAAACTTGGAGACCTCTGAAACCTCCAGAATTTCCAGAACAGCATTTGTCCTGAGCAGCATTGCCAGTATCCTGAGCATCAGTATATTCTTGGGCTTTTATACTGAGCACTGTTGGGCCCTGAATCTTCTGAGAAATAATTGGGAACCACACACTTCACACACACTCCATCCAACCAGAACCCACTTATCTTTTCAAACTACTCACCACATCCCCCTTTGTAAACTCAGTTCTGCAGTTAGAGTTTAAGAGTATTTTTCTTGAACTTTTGTTTCTTTACATATTACAAAGCATAAAGCAATCCATATTTTCTACTCCAGATTTGTTTCATTTAGCATGACATCTTCAGTTTTGTCTATGTTGTAACACAAACCAAGGCTTCATCTTTTATTAAAGTCAAGTATTATTTCATTGTGTATACATACCCCAAATTTCTTTAATCACTAATCTACCAATGAGTACTTATATTACTTTTGTAACTTGGCTACCATAAATAGCACTGCAATGAATAACGGTATGTGTATATTTTTTAGAGTGGTTGTGTTCTTTGAATAGCTGCCTGGAAGTGGAACTTCTGGGTTACCTGGTCTACTCTGATTTGTTTAAGTTGATATATTTTCATTTCTTAAAAATTATAGTTTAGATAAATTGTTACAAAGTTCTAAAGTCTGTAGTATTAATGTACAGAGTTACCTCATGCTACCACCACCAAAATGGATTCATCCCTTTGCCATTGTCCCTGTGTCACTGCTGGTCTATGTCTCATTCCTGCTCAACTCTCCAAAGCCAAGGGCTGGTCATTATTTAATGCTATATCTTCCTTTTTACCTTATATTCTACAAATAAGTGAGAACATTCATGATTGCCATTTATCTCTGACTTATTTTGCTTAACATGATACTCTCTAATTTCATCCATGTTGGTGTGAAAAATGTCATTGAATCAGTTCTTATGAACTGTATAATATTTTATTGTGTAGCTGTACTCAAAACTTTTTGTCCATATTTCTGGTATTGGATATTTGGATTTTTCCCTATCCTGGATATTGCACTAAATGCTGCAATTAACAGAGGTGTGCAGGTATATTTTCTAATGATATATTTGTGTTTGCACTTATGGTTTTTGTTGAAGTTCTATTTTTAAAAATTTTTTTAAGAATTTCTATATTTCTTTGCATAGAAGGTGAAGTTGAAGCAGACAACAGTTCATATGAAATTCTTTTCTCTGAGGAAGGCAATAGACCCAAAAGACCTATACAAGATCTAGGTCTTGTATAGATTTACTTTCCTTGCCAAAAAAAAGTCCTAGATCTTAGTCTAGGACTAAGTGCTAGCTCTTCTAAGATACCTTAGAAGCTTCGTAAATATCCACAGCCACATCCCTGGGTGGCAGAGGTATATAGCGAGAAAGTAGTAGATTCCTTTCTTGGAGCTATTGCTTTTTTTCTTCCCACTTCACATCTGTCCCCTGGAGATCTCCAATGGCATCAAAAGCATAAAGAGGTGCTCTAATGCTCCATTTCAGTTGACAGCCCCCTCCCAAATAATTGCAAATTTAAACATCATTACCCTTTCATCTGAGTCACAGGATAAATACTTGTGGAGCCTACATAAATTCAACACCCAGCCTGGAACCAATCCTACAGGACCAAATGTAGGCCCAATGCAGAATCTATCAAAAAGTTCAGATAGCTCTCACAACTACAGTCAAGTTATTAACCTGGATGGAAGCAGAAGAATCTAAGTGGTTTATCACTGAGTTTGGAATTATTGATTAAGTAGCATTATTATTATAACGAATGATTGATTTCATAGTAAGTAGCAGAGCTTATGCAAAAAAAGTCATGAACTTTATGGTAGTTCTTTGAGTGCTAATTCTATAGCCCTGGGAAGGTAGCCTTTGATCCTCAGTTTCTTCATTTACAATATAAAGGAAATAAAAAATTTCCCTTAGAAAAGATAAGTACAGAAGAAAAATAGAAATTAAAAAGAAAAGTGGAATTTTGAAAAGGAATGGATTAAATCTGTAGAATGCCTTAGATGGGTGGTAACTTTCACCTGCTCATTTTCCAGTCTATGAGAACAGAATCGTCTCTCCTTATATCTTCCATTTCTCTTAATCATGATTTATAGTTTTTGATATATATATATTTTATCATATTTGTTAAATTGATTCTTTGACTTAACTCTGATTCAATTGTAAATGGGTTAATTTTTTTTATTTTTTAGTTTGTGCTTGCATAGAAAAATGTAAGCATAAGTGATATCTACATACTGAATTTGAAGACTCACAATTTTCTCTATAGATTTATTGCTTCTAGAGAATTTTTGGTGGAGCAGCTAGAGAAACAGTGCAGTGGGCACAGTGCTTACTCTGTATATGACTCATCAACACTCCCTTGTGTTCTTCCAGAAATGATCCCTGAGAGTCAGATTAAAAGCTAGGATTAAGCCTTGAGCAGCCCCCCCCCAAAAAAATAAAAAAAGATTTTGTTAGTCTTTAGACTCTATGCCAAAAAGTCTCTATGAAGTTTGATCATGGGGGAGATAGAACCTAAACTCCAGCTGTGGGTGCCAAACCAGGTTTTTCCTCTGCCTGTTTCCTCCCTATTCTGTCTATTCTGACTTCTACCCACTACCACTGCTTCCAAGAGCTAGCTCACTGGTGGCATGGAATATGGGCTCAGTCATTTAGAGATCCCCCTCCTCCCGCAGACCAAACCTGCCTTTGCTCAGGGCTTGATTTTGATTATGTGCTCAGGAATCTCTCCTGGTGGTGCTCAGGAAACCATATGATGTGCTGAGAATCAAACCTGATCATCTGCATGAAAGTCAAACACCTTACCTGCTAGACTGTCTCTCTGACAGAGGGACTTTGAATCTTTACACACACACGTAAAGTCTATTAGGACTCTCTTGCAAGAAAATTCTCATGTTTTCTACTTCTCTTTGTTAACTGCACCTTAATATTTATTTTTTAAATGAATTAAAATATTATTATTTAGGCTCCACTTTCAAGCTGTAGGTCTGTTGTCCCATTTTGATATCCCTCTGCCCACTGATCTCAGTGCTTCATCCTAGGAGTGAGATCTAACTGCTAGAGCTGAATATTTATTTCCTAGACTCCTGATACTATCTGTGCTGTCTCTCTTATTTTAAGGCTATAGGCTCCAAAGTTTCTTGTAGTGGAATTCCTCTGTCCTCTCATTAAAAAATAGCTCAGATACACAAGTGTTAATGTAAAGACACTTTAATTTATACATTTTATTTCTAGGGAGGTAGGCCCTAGGCAGAGAGCAGCAGGAAGAACATAAGAGCCCTAAATTAGAAACTAGAAGAGCTGGGACTTTTATACAAAGCCTTCTTTCTTTTTTCTTTTGGGGCCACACCTTCTGACTCTCAGGAGTTAATTCTGGCGATGTGCTCAGAAATTGCTCCTGGCAGGCTCAGGAGCCTGGGATGCCGATATTTGAACCATGGTCTATCCTGGAACTGCTTTCTGCTTGGCAAATGCCCTATCTTTGTGCTATTACTCTGGCCCCTATACAGAACCTTCTACCCTCAAAAAGCTAAGTATACATTCTTCTTTGTGCTCACAGAATATTTTATCCAATAAATCACACTCCTCAACATAAGTTTAATTTTAAAAAAATTCACAAATATAAGAATCATACCAAGCATCCTATCAGACCACACTGCCACAGAGATAGATTATATAAAGAAGATGTAGAGAAACTCTAACACCTGGATACTGAACAGTATTTTGCTAAATAATAGCTGGATCAAAGAGGAAATCAAGAAAGAAATAGATTCCTTGAGACTAATGATAATGAAGAAACAAGTAACCAAAATCTACAGCAAAATCAGTATTAGTGGAAAACTCATAATAATAAGCCTACAATGTAGGCTTTATGTAGGCCCTACATAAAGAAAAGGAAAATATAAAATCAGCAACCTAAAGGCAAACTTTAACTATCTGGAAAACCAACAATAAAGAAAACCAAACATGACTAACAAAAAAGAAATAAAAAAACCCAGAAATCAATGATATGATATAGAAATCAAGAAAACAATACCAGGAATAAATAAAATTAAAAGCTGGTTTATTAAAGAATAAAAGTATAGACAAACCATGGTCAAAAGACACAAGAAATTAACGAGAAAGTGCTGAGATAAATTGGATCAGAAATTAAATAGGAAAAATTAGACAGAACCTCCAGAAATTCAGGACATGATGAGAGCTTATTATAACAACTGTACTCTGTTAAGCTAGAGAACCTAGAAGAAGTGAATAGATTTATGAAAACATAAAATAACCCAAAACTGAATAAGGAAAAGTAGATAGCCTACACAGACCAATCACTAGCAAGGAAACTAAAATACTAATTAATGAAGAATCTCCTCAAGAATAAAAGTCCAGGGGCTGGAGAGACAGCATGGAGGTAGGGCATTTGCCTTGCATGCAGAAGGATGATGGTTCAAATCTCCATATCCCATATGGTCCCCCAAACCTGCTAGGAGCAATTTCTGAGCATAGAGCCAGGAGTAATCCCTGAGTGCTGCCAGGTCTGACCCAAACAAACAAACAAAAAGAATAAAAGTTCAGTGTCAGATGAATTTACAGGTTTTACCAATCATTAAGAGAAGAATTACTACCATTAATTCTATTTTTTTTTTTTTGGCTTTTCGGGCCACACTCATTTGATGCTCAGGGGTTACTCCTGGCTAAACGCTCAGAAATTACACCTGGCTTGGGGGGACCATATGGGAGGTGGGGGGATCGAAACAAGGTCACAATCTTTTCTTGGCTAACGCTTGCAAGTAACGCCACCTTGCCGGCCCCATTACTACCATTAATTCTTAAACTCTTCCAAAATGTCAAAGAGATAGGAATCTTCTATAATACCATCTGTGAAACCAACATGATGATTCCCAAACATGGCAGAGATACTACAAAATAAACAAAAACACCCACAACTACAGAACAATCTCACCAATAAACATTGATGCAAAAATCCTCAACAGAATCTTAAACTGAATCCAACAAAACATCAAATCATGACCAGGTTGGTTTCATCTGGGGATGGAAGAATGGTTCATTCTAAACAAACAAACAAACAAATTAATCAATCAATCAATCAATATCATATACCACATCAATAAAGGGTAAAATAAAAACTATATGATTATATCTATTGATGCAATATATACATATGTGTATGTATATATGTATATATTTAGATATACATCTCTCTATATGTGTATATATATACATATATATCAAGAAAGCTTTTGACAAGATCTAACACCCATTCATGATTAAAAACATCACATGGGTCAGGAGCGGTGGCATTTTGAAATTAAACCCAGATCAGTTGCTTTGTAAAATGTTATAATTTGGGGCCAGAGTGGTGGTGTAGGGCATTTGCTTTGCACACGCTAACCTAGGATGGATCAAGGTTTTGATCCCATATGGTCCCCAAGTCAGGAGCGATTTCTAATTGCATAGCCAGGAGTAACCCCTGAATGTCACTGGATGTGGCCCAAAAAGCAAAAATAAACAAAGAGCAAAAAACAAAACAAAACAAAAATCCATCAGATAATAATTGTGGAAGGAACTTCCCTCAAGATACTAATAGCTATTCATAAAAGCCCAACTTATTCTAAATTCTAATGGTGAACATCTGAAAGCATTCCCACTGAGATTAGGCACAATGCTAAGATATTTATTGTCTCTAATTCTTATTCAACATAGTATTAGAAGTTCTAGCAACAGGGGCTGGAGAGTTACTAGAACAGTAGGGCCTTTGCCTTGCACCAGACCGACCCAGGAAGGACGGTGATTCAAATCCTTGCATCCCTTTTGGTCCCCTGAGACTGCCAGGAGCGATTTCTGAAGGCAGATCCAGGAAAAAACCCTGAGCGCTACCGGGTGTGACCCGAAAAACAAAAACAAAATAAAACATAAAAAGAATTCCCAGCAATAGCAATCAGACAAAAGAAGAAAACTTAAAAAAATCCAAATTGAAAAAGAGGAAATCAAACTATCTCCATTTGCAGATGACATGATGATCTATATTGATGATAAATATTGAAGATCTTAAAGAGTCCACTAAAAAGCTCTAGAGACAATAAGTCAATATAGTAAAGTGGCTGGCAACCAATTCAGTGCACAAAAATCAGTTACATTCCTTTATATAAATAATGACTCAGAGGAGAAAGACATCAAAGAGTCTATCCCATTTAAAATAATGTCAAATACCCTCAAGTACCTAGGAATCACTTAACTTAAGAGGTGAGACTTATAACACAAAAACTTCAAAACACTTAAAAAATTGAAGAGCTAAGATAATGGAAAAACAATCTATGCTAATGGATAAGAAGAATAAATGCTACTAAAATGACCATCTTACCTAAATTACTACATAGATTCAATGCAACCCTTATCAAAATTCAGGCAACATTCTTCAAGGACTTAGAATATTTAATTATAGAGTTTGTGTGTAACCATAAAGAATCAAGATAACCAAAACCATACTGAAAAAACAAGGTATCTCTTTACCTAACTTGAAGCTGTACTACAAAGCCATAGTGATCAAAACAGCATGGTATTGGAACAAAGACAAAACTTTCAGAGCAATGAGTCAGTATAGAATATCCAGTGACAACCCCCCCAAGTGTATGGTCAATTAATTTTTGACAAACGAACAAAAATAAAATGAATTATAGACAATCTCTTGAACAAATTGTGCTAAGAGAATTGGTAATCATGTGTAGCAAATTAAAGCTGGATCTATATTTCATACCTTACAAAAAAGTCATTCAAATTGGATTAAAGGCCTTGAGCTCAGACCTGAATCCATAAAGTACACTGAGTAAAATATAGTCAGAACATTCCAAGACTTATACCAAAAGGATTCTTCAATAATATGATGCCAATGGCAAGGGCTATAGAATTAAATCTGAATAAATGGACCACATCAGAATAAAAAGTTTCTGTATGACAAAAGAAACAAGAACTTCAGTTAAAAGATAGCTGAGTGAGAAAATATTTTCACTCAACACATCAGATAAAAGGTTAATACATAGGCCCTAGATTCTAGGGTATACAAAATACTCATTCTTAACTCCACAAAACCTGAATCTATTATGCTGAGTGAAATAAGTCAGAGAGAGAGAGAAAGACGCAGAATGGTCTCACTCATCTATGGGTTTTAAGAAAAATAAAAGACATTTTTGCAATAATAATTTTCAGGCATGAAAGAGAAAAAAGCTGGAAGTTACAGCTCACCTCATGAAACTCACCGCAAACAGGAATGAGTTTAGTTAGAGAAATAACTATGTTTTGAACTATCCTAATAATGAGAATGTACGAGGGAAATAGAAAGCATGACCAGAGTATAGGCGGAGGTTGGGTGGGGAGGAGGGAGATTTGGGACATTGGTGATGGGAATGTTGCACTGGTGATGGGTGGTGTTCTTTACATGACTGAAACCCAAATACAATCAAGTATGTAATAAAGTTTGTTTAATAAATAAATAAATAAATAAATAAAAGAAATTATAGGCAGGAACTGAATACTGGTGAAGGAATAATGTATAGCTGGAACGCTGTATGATTAAACTTAACTATCAACAAAGAAAAAATGGGGAGAAGAAATAAGCAGACATTTCTCTGAGGAAGACTAACAGATGACCAATTGCACATGAAAAAATGCTCATCATCACTTTGCATTAGGAAAGTCCAAATCAAGACAGCAATGAGATATCATACCAGTGATTATGGTACATATCCAAAATATTGGGAACAAGTTATGAGGTCTCGATGTGATTAAAAAGAATTCTCATCCACTGCTGTTAGGATTGCTGCCTGGTCCAACTTCTATGAAAAACCATATGGAGAATTTTCAATAAGGTCAAAGTCAAACTGCCAAAAGATCCAGAAATCCCTCTTTTGTGTATCTATCCCCTGGACAAAAAAAACACTCACACAAAAGGATGTATGCACACCATTATTCACCCCAACACTTATTGCAATAGCTCAGACTTGGAATAAACCTATATGTCCAACAACAGAAGAATTGATTATGAAGATGTGGTACATATATATAATGGAATACTACATTGCTCTAAGGAATGATGCAATCAAGCAATTTGCTGCAACATGGATGGAATTGGATGATATTGCATTAAATGAAGTAAGCAAGAAGGAGGATAAATACAGGATATGTGTTTTTTAGAATAAATGTATGGGGTTTGTCAAGAACAACTTAGGTCCCAAAGTACAGAGAGAAGGAAAAAATGAGTGGAGGAGGAGAAATACAAATATGAAAAGATGAGCGACTGAGGCCAAAAGATATCATGTACATTAGTGGTATTAAGGAAATACAGAAATAAATATCAAAGCCAGAGTAAACAACAATGAAATTATGAGACCCAAACTTGAAAAACAAAAATTAAAAATGGGCCTGATAGCTGGCAGACTGGGGCAGGGGGTGGTGACATAGGTTGGACTCTGAGAAAATTAATGGAGGGAAGTTGACACTGGTGGTAGGATTGTCCTGAAATATTGTATATCTAAAACCCAACTCTGAATAACTTTGTAAATTAAAATGGTTTAAATTAGTTAGAAAAATGTAGATAGAGAGGGAGAAAGAGAATGATGGTGGGGGGAAAACTTAAGAAAGAATACTGCCTTCTCCAAATGAGGGACAGCTGAATGCACATATGAGATTGAGATAATGCCTGGGGCCAAAGCAGTGGCACAAGTGGTAGGGCATTTACCTTGCATGCACTAACCTAACACGGAGGGTGGTTCGATCCCCCAGCGACCCATATAGTTCCCCATGCCAGGAGTGGTTTCTGAGGTCATAGCCGGAAGTAGCCCCTGAGCGTCACTAGGTGTGGCCCAAAATCCCCTCCCCCCAAAGATAGATATTGCTAAGGAGGAGTTAAAGTGTAATTGAAGAGTATAGTATAAAATGGTTGTATACTATAAATCAAAATGTCTAGATAGTGAGGAACAGAATCAAAAAGTCAGGATAGGTTGGTGGTGCTTGGTGCTAATTCTTAGCCACATCTTGGCTGACCTTACTTATGACAAACTAGACAAATTCATTAACCTAAAGCAAAAGTTTGACCAGTGTTTTTAAACAACTAGTTATTTTTCTACCATCTTCTCAATATTTTTCCATGTCCACCAATACCTTCTAGATAAAAGTACAAATATACACTGACATATTCTTTAAATTTGACTTACATTTGTTTAAATAGATTGAATTAAAATCACAACTTCAACCAAAATATCTACTATTCTTTCATCACATTGATCTATTTAAATAAAATACAAAAAATGCATTAATTTTATTTGTATTTATAAATTACTTTATATATTTAATAAATAAATTTAATAAACTATATATTACACAGTTGCTTATGGTACATTTGTTTCAAGACCAATCCCACCATCAGTGTAAAATTCTCTCTACAATTGTCCTCAGACTTCCACCCATTCCCAAGCCAACCTCCTTGCCAAATATTATATATTATATTGCTTGTCTACAGGTAAGTGGAAATAAAATTATTTTTTAAAAATACAATAATAATAACGCCTGCCCAGTGGGACCCAACTCTAAAAAATTGTGAGTGCTGCCTGTGTATCTGTCTACTGTCCTGTCACCTGAACCTCTTGGGAGTGGACCGAAAAGAGGCTTGAGCAGAGCACAGCCAATCCACTTTGCTATGCACCTTGTGCTCTTTCTAACGAAAGGAAACCATAGCAACAAGAAGGAAAAAAAATCACACTAAGAACTGTGCTGGATCACTGAAGACCAGCATTTCTCTCTGGACTGTCTTCTCTGCTGCGTGCTTGGGCCTAAGATTTGATCCTGTGTGAGGCTTCATCCACGGAGGACTCCCCTCCCGTGGAGGCAAGTCGACTCATCCAGAAAGGGTGGAGCCAGGGGAGTGTGGCTGCCTACATCATTTAGCCAATGAATACCACCACATCATGTAGAAAATCCCACAATACAAGTGTGACAATGGGGAAACAACGCAGGCCAGCATCAGACATAGAGAATGAAGATGACAATTCTGATGACCAGATAATGACCAACCAACTAATCAACCTCTCACATAAGGACTTTAGACAAGCAATATGGAAGATGCTCAAAAAACTCAAAGAAACCATGGATCGAGTTGAACAGAACACTAATAAGAACCAAGAAAATATGGAGACAGAAATCACAAAACTCCAAACTGAAATAACATGTCAACTAACAGACCTCAAAAACTCAGTAAACAAAGTGAATGACAAAATGGATAAGCTCTGGGACAGGGTATCAGTAGCTGAGAATAGACTTGGTGCTGTGGAAGATGAGATAAATAACAATTCCATACAGCGGGAGAGATTGGAAAATAAAACTTAAAGCAAATGAACAGACAGTGGAAAAATTAGTCAAAGAATGGGAACAAATGAAAATAGAAGTCTATGATAAGCTAAACAGAAACAACTTAAAAATCATTGGAGTAACAGAGAGCCAAAAAGAAAATTTCCAGGATGAATCAACAGTCAAGAACATCATTAAAGAGAAACTTCCAGAGCTAAAGAATATATGTGATCAAATCCTGCATGCTCAAAGAGTACCAACCAAAAGAGACCCCAGAAAAACCACCCCAAGACACATCCTAGTCACAATGACGAATCCCACAGATAGAAACAGAATTCTTGAAAGAGCAAGATCAAAAAGGGAAATTACATTCAAGGAGCATCCTTGAGATTTACAGCAGACCTATCACAAGAAACATTCAAGGCCAGAAAGCAGTGGTGGGATATTGTGACAAGACTAAACGAAATGAATGCTTCACCTAGAATACTGTACACAGCAAAACTCACTTTCTGGTTTGACGAAAAAATACATGGTTTCACAGACAAAAAACAGCTCAGAAACTTTACAGACTCAAAACCAGTCTTAAGAGAAAAACTGAAAGACCTAATCTAAGACAAGACTACCCAAAAGACACACCAAATTTTGATATAAAGATGGCATTAAAATCCCAGGACAATTCTTTCTCTCAATGTCAATGGACTAAATGCACCAGTTAAGAGACACAGACTGGCTAAATGGATCAAAAAACTCAATCCAACCTTCTGCTGCCTACAAGAAACGCACCTGAATAGTCAGAACAAACATAGACTCAAAATAAAAGGCTGGAGAAAAATTATCCAAGCAAACAACATCCATAAAAAAGCTGGAGTGGCCATACTGATATCGGACAATGCAAACTTTATACTCAGGAAGGTTGTAAGGGACAAAGATGGACATTTTATATTAATCAAGGGGTATGTAGAGCAGGAAAAAATAACTCTCCTAAACATATATGCACCGAATGAGGGGTCAGCAAAATATTTAATACAATTGTTGACAAATCTAAAAAATAATATCAATAACAAAACAATAATTGTGGGGGACCTCAACACAGCTTTGTCAACACGGGATAGGTCAAACAGACTGAAACCAAACAAGAATATACTAGACCTGAAAAGAGAAATGGAAGAAAGAGGCCTAGTGGATATATGTAAGACACTCCATCCGCAGAAACCTGGATACACATTCTTCTCCAATGTACATGGGACATTCTCCAGGATAGACTACATGCTGGCACATAAAACATACCTCCATAATATCAAGAGGATAAAAATTTTGCAGGCTACCTTTGCTGACCACAAGGCTCTGAAATTATTTGTGAATTCCAAAGGGACACAAAAGAAAAACTTTAACACCTGGAGTTAAACAGTTTCATACTGAATAACCAGTGGGTCAAAGATGAAATCAAGGAGGAAATCAAAAGGTTCCTGGAAACAAATGACAATAAAGACACAAACTATCAGAACTTATGGGACACAGCAAAAGCAGTACTGAGAGGAAAATTTATAGCTTTGCAAGCACACATCAGGAAGGAAGAAGGTGCTTACCTGAGTAGCTTAATGATGCAGCTCATAGAACTAGAAAGTGCTCAACAAAAGGACCCAAAATAGGGAGACAGAAGGAAATAACAAAGCTGAGAGCAGAAATCAACGAAGTGGAAACCCAAAAAAAACGATCCGAAAAATCAACAAAAGCAGAAGTTGGTTCTTTGAAAAAATAAACAAGATTGATAGACCACTGGCAAAACTAACAAAAAAAGAGAGAAACTTGATAACTTGTATTAGGAATGAAAAAGGAGAGATCACTACTGATATGGCAGAGATTTAAAGGGTAATCAGAGACTACTTTGAGAAACTCTATGCCACTAAAAATGAGAACCTGGAAGAAATGGATAAATTCTTGGACTCTTATAATATTCCACAGTTGAAGGAAGAGGATGTAGCATATCTAAACACCCCATCACTATTGATGAAATTAAAATGTCAATCAAATGTCTGCCCCCAAACAAAAGCCCAGGCCCAGATGGATTCACTAATGAATTCTTTCAAACTTTCCAAGAGGAACTACTACCAATCCTGGCAAGACTCTTTCATAAAATTGAACAGATAGAAACACTTCCAAATAGCTTTTATGAAGCCAAAATTACCTTGATAACTAAACCAGATAGAGATGCTACAAAAAAAGAAAATTACAGATCAATATCGCTGATGAATGCAGATGCAAAGATCCTCAACAAAATCCTAGCAAATAGGATTCAATGCCTCATTAAGAAGATTATCCACTACGAACAAGTAGGTTTCATCCCAGGAATGCAAGGATGGTTTAACATCCATAAATTTATCAACATAATACACAACATCAACAAGAAAAAAAATAAAAATCACATGATCATATCAATAGATGCAGAGAAAGCATTTGATAAGGTCCAACACCCATTCTTGATCAAAACTCTCAGCAAGATGGAAAAGGAAAGAACCTTTCTCAATATAGTTAAGGCCATCTACCACAAGCCAGTGGCAAATATTATCCTCAATGAAGAAAAACTAAAAGCCTTCCCTCTAAATTCTGGCACAAGACAAGGCTGTCTTCTCTCACCACTCCTATTCAACATAGCACTGGAAGTACTCACTATAGCGATTAGGCAAGAAAAAGGATATCAAGGGAATCCAGATAGGAAAGGAAGAAGTCAAGCTCTCATTGTTTGCAGATGACATAATACTCTACTTAGAAAACCTTAAAGACTCTACCAAAAAGCTTTTAGAAACAATAGACTCATATAGCAAGGTGGTAGGCTACAAAATTAACACACAAAAATCAATGGCCTTTCTATACATCAATAGTAATAAGGAAGAAATGGACATTAAGAAAACAACCCCATTCACAATAGTGCCACACAAACTCAAATATCTTGGAATCAACTTGACTAAAAATGTGAAGGACCTATACAAAGAAAACTATAAAACTCTGATCCAAGAAATAAGAGAGGACACACGGAAATGGAAACACATATCCTGCTCATGGATTGTCAGGATTAACATCATCAAAATGGCAATACTCCCCAAGGCATTATACAGATTTACTGTGATCCCTCTGAAGATACACATGATTTTCTTCAACGAAGTGGATCAGGCACTTTTAAAATTCATTTGGAACAATAAACACCCTCGAATAGCTAAAGCAATCATTGGGAAAAAGAATATGGGAGGAATTTCTTTCCCCAACTTTAAACTATTACTACAAAGAAATAGTTATCAAAACAGCATGGTATTGGAATAAAGACAGGCCCTCAAATCAGTGGAATAGGCTTGAATACTCAGAAAATGTTCCCCAGACATACAATCACCTAATTTTTGATAAAGGAGCAGGAAATCCTAAATGGAGCAGGGAAAGCCTCTTCAACAAGTGGTGTTGGCACAATTGGATAGCCACTTGCAAAAAATTGAACTTAAAACCCCAGCTAACATTATGTATGAAGGTAAAATCCAAGTGGATTAAAGACCTCAATATCAGATTCGAAACCATAAGATATATAGAACAACACATAGGCAAAACACTCCAGGACATTGAGACTACATGCATCTTCAAGGAGGAAACTGCACTCTCCAAGCAAGTGAAAGCAGAGATTAACAGATGGGAATATATTAAGCTGAGAAGATTCTGCACCTCAAAGGAAATAGTGCCCAGGATACAAGAGCCACCCACTGAGTGGGAGAAACTATTCACCCAATACCCATCAGATAAGGGGCTAATCTCCATAATATACAAGGCACTGACAGAACTTTACAAGAAAAAAACATCTAATCCCATCAAAAAATGGGGAGAAGAAATGAACAGACACTTTGACAAAGAAAAAATACAAATGTCCAAAAGACACATGAAAAAATGCTCCACATCACTAATCATCATGGAGATGCAAATCAAAACAACTATGAGGTACCACCTCACAACACAGAGAATGTTAAACACCACAAAGAATGAGAATAAACATTGTTGGCAGGGATGTGGAGAGAAAGGAACTCTTTTTTTTTTTTATACTGCTGGTGGGAATGCCGTCTAGTTCAACCTTTATGGAAAGCAATATGGAGATTGCTCCAAAAACTGGAAATCGAGCTCCCATACAACCCAGCTATACCACTCCTAGGAATATACCCTAGGAACACAAAAATACAATACAAAAACCCCTTCCTTACACCTATATTCATTGCAGCACTATTTACCATAGCAAGACTCTGGAAACAACCAAGATGCCCTTCAACAGACGAAGAAACAGTGGTACATATACACAATGGAATATTATGCAGCTGTCAGGAGAGATGAAGTCATGAAATTTTCCTATACATGGATGTACATGGAATCTATTATGCTGAGTGAAATAAGTCAGAGATATAGAGAAAAACGCAGAATGGTCTCACTCATCTATGGGTTTTAAGAAAAATGAAAGACATTCTTGCAATAATAATTTTCAGACACAAAAGAGAAAAAAGATGGCAGTTCCAGCTCACCTCAGGAAGCTCACCACAATGAGTGATGAGTTTAGTTAGAGATGTAACTACATTTTGAACTGTCCTAATAATGAGAATGTATGAGGGAAATGGAAAGCCTGTCTAGAGTACAGGCGGGGG
The DNA here is from genome assembly GCF_024139225.1 of Suncus etruscus. NCBI lineage: Eukaryota > Metazoa > Chordata > Mammalia > Eulipotyphla > Soricidae > Suncus > Suncus etruscus. Next base: position 41,454,847 of record NC_064861.1, read on the forward strand.
TCAGGTGTGGAGGAGAGAGATTTGGGACATTGGTGATGGGAATGTTGCTCTGGTGATGGGTGGTGTTCTTTACATGACTAAAACCCAAACACAATCATGCATGTAATCAAGGTGTTTAAATAAAATATAAAAAAATACAATAATAAGAACAAAATTTATGTCGTAATATACTAGCAGAATGCAGACATGGTGACTTTGTTTGCGGGGAGTAATTTTGGCTGCTAAGCCTTCCATAAGTATGAGAAAGTGGGGGGGGGGACTTTTTAGTATGACTCCAAAAAAGTCTTATTGATGTCAGCCCATATGCCAGCGTAGCTGGAGTTTTGTTTGGTCTGGCATCTCTGCAGAGCTCTGTGGTTGAATGGTGAAGCTATTGTAAAAGCAGCGGTTATTGCATTCAATTTTAGATGAATTTTGATAATATTTTCATTCTTTACTCTATTAAAGTGAGAGTAATAGGGGCTGGAGCGATAGCACAGTGGGCAAGGCATTTGTCTTGCAGGCAGCCAACCGTGGTTCAATCCGCAGCATCCCCTGAGCCTACCAGGAGTGATTTCAGAATGCAGAGCAAGGAGTAATCCCTGAGCACTGCCATGTGTGGCCTCCCCACAGAAAAAGAACTGAGAGAGAGAGAGAGAGAGAGAGAGAGAGAGAGAGATTGCACAGTGGTAAGGCATCTGCCTTGCATGCAGCCAACCCAGGACTGACGGTGGTTTGAATACTGGCATCCCATATGGTCCCCGAGCCTGCCAGGAGCTATTTCTGAGTGCAAAATCATGAGTAACCCCTCAAGTGCCTCCGGGTATGACCCCCAAACCAAAAACCACCATCACCACCAACAACAAAAAAGAGAGTAAGTAACAAATGTCATAATTATTAAAGAAACATTGTTACCAAACAGATTATTTTTCTTGACTTAATCAGGTGCACTGATGAGAAATAAGAAGGGCATGATTTTCTCACTTCATGATTTAGTATTATTTAAGTCAGCTTAACTTCTCTTCTCAGACATCGTTAATAAGATACACATTTTGCTGCTGGATATCAGGATAAAACAGTACCAGGCCATGAAAATGTCAAAATGAGGTTCCATAAAATTCAAGCCCTTGTAGTTTTAAGGGAAGATTAAAACAGACAGGTGAAAGCAGTTCTGTTTGGAAAATACGAGGATGTGGGAGTGAATTTTACAGTGAGGATTGTAGGTTATTGATAAACCAGCCTGGCCAGACAGCAGAATTTATGGTGGACAAAAACAGGCAAAAGGATATTTTCCTCATGAGATCTTTTGTGGTATCTCTGAGTTGCTAGTCTAGTGACTTGTGTTTTTAGCCGTGGGATGCGGCATGTAGAGGTTATGTGTGAATTCTCACATGATAGCCACTGTTTTGGAGTGACTTAGTCTAAGTTTCCATGAAAGTGTTGGACATACTGCACCAATTTGGTCAGCATATTCCTAAAGGTCTGGGAAACTCACTGCATGCCTTTTGCTACCATTATGTAATTGCTTAATAATAATGATTCAATAATGAAGGCCGTTAATTTTGAAGGTATAAATAGACTTTTAAAATATATTTATAACATTATTATAAATTAATCATCAACATCACCTGCTATAAACATAAGATATCACTTTAAAATCAATGTAAAAATGTTGAAATAACAATTTGCAAGTACCTTATAAAATCCCTGATCATACATTTATCCTACTTCAGAAAAACATCTGGCTAGAATAAATCAGTACTGCTTTTACTCAAAAAAGGGGTCTAAGAGGATCTGACAAGGGCATTAGTAAAGTGATTTGCAAGCTAATTTTTCCAGTGTGTTCCTTTCTCATATCTCTTCCAATATTAATTTTATTTTAACTGGAACTGATATCTAAGGAAGCAGAAAACAAACAAACAAAACAAAAACAAAAACACAAATCTTGACATCTGAATCTTTTCATGGACTCTTTCATGTTTTTATGGAAAAATAAATCTTACCAGAAGTCTACTGCCCACAACTTTAGTCCTTTCCTCCTGCCACCCTTCATTTTCCCCAGGCTTCTCAGGAGAAGCGACGGATTTTAAATGGCCTGGAACAATTTTATCAGCAACTAGAAGGAGGAATAGCATAGCCAAGAACAAGCAAAAGAGAGTAGGTTGCACTTAGTCTTCTCAGCTTTGTGATACCAGAGCATCCCAAAATCAGATATAATCACCACATATTCAACATACTACACATAAAAAATTTGCAGTCCCGGGGCTGGGAAGGTGGCGCTAGAGGTAAGGTGTCTGCCTTACAAGCGATAGCCAAGGAACGGACCACGGTTCGATCCCCCGGCGTCCCATATGGTCCCCCCAAGCCAGGGGCGATTTCTGAGCACATAGCCAGGAGTAATCCCTGAGCGTCAAACGGGTGTGGCCCAAAAACCAAAAAAAAAAAAAAATTTTGCAGTCCCTCTGTTTCTTCCTCTTTTATGCTAGGGATTGATCATGATGGCATGCATGCAAGACAAATGCAGTGCCACTGAGCTCCATCCCCAGCCTTGAGAAGCCTGCAAATAACATCTCTTAATCTATCAACTTCATTTTCCTTCCTTTTTTTTTTTTAATTTTAGTCACCATGAAATTACAAAGTTATTCATGACTGGGTTTCAGTCACACAATGTTTGATCACCAATTCTGTTACCAGTGTCCACTTCCACTAGTGCCCCCTGACACAAATTTGCCTTCTACCCACCATTCTGTCTTTATGAGAGACATTTTATTTAAAGTAAGCTTTTGCACTGTGGTTTACAGTACTGTTATTCATAGAGTTTCATGCATAATATTTACTACCCTTCAACAATCCTACTATTAAACATTCCTATAATTAAAAACTCTAGGAATTGAATTTATATTTGACTCAATAATTACACTTCTTGGAATAAATCCCAAAGACAAAAAATAATATAAAGAAAAAACATTTGCACCTTTATATTCCTTGCAGCACTATCCACAATAGTCAAAAACTGGAAATAAGGCAAGTGTTCAAGATGACTGGATAAAGAAACTATGTTACATATACACAATGAAATAGCACTTAGTCATAAGAAAAGATCAAAATCATGCAATTTTCTGCTATACGGAAGGATCTGAACAGTGTCACGCTGAGTAAAGTTAGTCAAAGGGAGAGAGACCAAACAGAATAAGCTCTCTTGTATGGGAGATATAAAGATACCAACTTTTTTTTTCAGGGGCACATCAGCCTAGGACTTTGATGGAAGCACCAGAGAGGTTTCAAAGAATATGTTGCCTTTCTCTACATGTTCGTTCAAGTCATGCATCGCCCTCCTCATAGTTTCCCTGAATATTTTTTTATGAATATCACTTCCTTCTGCACACACACACTAAAGCTCAACATGGTGTTTATTTCGGGAGCCTGACCTTTAGCTTTGTCTTCTTGGCTGGCTTCTATGCCATTTACAAAAATATATATATATTTTTTAAAATCCTAGCAGTGCAGGATGCAGCTTCTGCTCTTCCTGTGCCAGTCCCTGCTCTGTTCCAAATCATGGGTTGTCTTTGTGCAGGGAGAAGAGTCTTAGGCTGGGGAGAGACTTCAAGACCTGACATAATAGAGACTGATTACTTGGGCAGAGACCTAGAGGCAAACACAATGTGCTCTAGTGGAAAGTGAAGTTATACTCTCAGTACCCACTACCCATGACCTCTATTGTTTTCAGCAAGTGGGAGGTACCTTGTGGGCTTGGAATGTGGTGACAATGAGGATCTAATTTTCCTTAGACAACTATCAGCTTTTCCCAAGTGGTTCAAGCAGTTTTAGTGAGAATGTTTTGAAAATAGGCTGAATCCTCCCAACTCTGCAGACCTCCAAATAGCAGCAAATTATTTTGTGGAGGTGGTAAGTAGAGGAATGTTTATGCAAATTACAGTCTGATTAGATGAGAAAAAAGTAATAATTGTTGACTGCTTTTTGAGGGTTCATTTTTATCTCAGAGTTTTGTTTGCACATTAGATGCACACAATGTGATTTACATCATTGGCCTCACCCTGTCTTATTTGCTTTAATGTAATTGTCTGTTCAGATCCACTGATGGTGAAAATTGCATTTGTCCTTATCAGCGGTGATATTCTAAAAAACAAGAAGTTCAAAGAAGCAGAGACTTTAATACAGGGAAAATGTGTTTATTTTCTTGGTTCCTTTGAAATAATCTTATCCCCTGGAAGAGGATAATCTCTCTACAAAGCACCTAAATAGATGACTCTTGGTAACCCCTAATCAGAGAAGTTGCTAAAAATGTGGTCTGATTCAGAGCATCTTTGTTAATTCAATAAGGTTGTTGGGTAACCTTGGAAGATATGAAGATTTTTTTTCAGAAATCCACATGTGTGCCTTTCCTTAAATGTAAAGTTATTTCCAAACTCCTTCCTTTCTTTTCGGCTTTTAAGCCATACCTGGTGGTGCACAGGGGTTATTCCTGGTTCTGCACTCAAAACATAGTCTTGAAAAGCTTGGGGACCATATCTGAGGATCAAACCTGGGTCAGCCACCTGCAAGGCAAATGTCCTACTATTATTGTTTCAGTTCCTAAACTCTTTTTATAGTCAGTGCTTTTTCTAGGGAGTGTCTTTCAGCTGGGATTTGGGGAAGTGAGATGCACAATAACCAGAAAGGCTATTGATTAGGTTCAGTGGGAAAGCGGAGTAAAGTTTTTATATTGAGGAACAAGTTCTCTTTGTAAATGTGTGGGGTCCTGGGATCTGAATAAGGAGGGATGCCAACTGGTAAAGAACCCTGTGCTGTAAACCTTTTAGATTTCTCTGTATTAAGCCTACATTTCCGATAACACCACACTGAGATGCTTGGCCATACCAGGTAGCCTAACTGGAAAGGACACAAAGGAGTGGTAGGAAGGTACCCTAGACAACAGTTAATTGTTTTAAAGATTATTAGAAGCTAGAACCCTCTTATCCCTTCCCTATATAAAATGACTTGTGACTCTGGCAGGGGTTTTGTCCTCTAGGAGATGGCTCTGACAGGTCAGTATGGAGCTTGTGGGTGACAGAATAAAGTTTTGTTTTGTATCACTCCAATTGTGTGGTCTCATCCTTTGACTCCAAACCCTAACATTTGAGAACTCATCTGGGATTGAAAGACTATGTCTCAGTCACAAACAAAGCTTCCTAGATCTCGCAAACAGATTCTGAGAATCCCTCGAAGTAGGCGAAGACCTAAAAGAAATGAACCACCAGCAGAGACCCCCCAGGGTTATAACTGGATGCAGTAATGCACCCTAGGGCCTGGAGGATGTGCTGGGAAGCCTCACTCTTTCCACCAGGGTAGGCAGATTTGACTGAAGTCATCATCATCATCATCAGGGAGACACGGACTTGGGTTGGAATCCCAATAGGATCCTCATGGGTTAGAGTCTCACTTGAAGGTGTGCTAACATTGCCACTGGGGGTGATAACTGGGTTTGAGTTTCCCAGTTCCACTCGGGTTCCAGACATTCTTTGTGTCCATGATGCTTATTTTCTCTGTACCATTGTCTTTTCTGGCCAGAACATGAAGAAAAATTCTAGGGAGAATGCCACCACTGTATGGTTGGTGGTATTTGGTTTCAGTTCTGCAAAAATTGTGTGTTGTGTGCTTGTGTTTAAGTTTTATGTCTGCCTTTGTTTGTAGCAGTGGAGGATAGTCAACAAACACCAGATAGTAGTAATATGGTCAATCTTCATGTGTTTATATAGAGAGGGGGAAAGTGGAATCAAGAAGGAAGTCCTGAGGTGCTGGGTGCTGGGGTGCCAGTCTGATCTCTTTCCAATGGTAGGAATTACAGTTATTTATCTAACTGCACTCACCACTCCTTGTGGTAAGCTTCATATTGTGGGCTGATCCTTCCAGCCCTCTTCTCTTTTGTCTCTGGGTGTTATTACAATAATGTCTTTTATTTTTCTTAAATACCACAGATGAGTGTGACTATTCTGTGTCTCTTTCCCTCTGATTCATTTCACTCAGCATAAACATTTTCATGTCCATCCATGTATAGGAAAATTTTATGACTTCATTATCCCTGACAGCTGCATAGTATTGTGTTTATGTATCACAGTTTCTTTAGCCACTCATCTGTTGTTGGGCATCTAGTATGTTTCCAGATTCTGGCTATTATAAATAGCGCTACAATGAATATAGATGTGTAGAATGCATTTTTTGTTGTGTATTTGTGTTTCTAGGGTATTTTTAGGAGTGGTAAAGATGGATCATGTGGCAGATCAATTTCCAGGTTTTTGAGGAATTTCCATATAGTTTTCCATAAAGGCTGACCTAGATGTCATCTAGAAAGAATTTCTTTCTTTCTTCCCCCACCAGCACTGATTGTTCTTTTCTTTGTGATGTGTGCCAGTCTCTGTGGCAGGAGTTGGTACCTTATTTTTGTTTTGATTTTATCTTCCTGATGATTAGTGATGTGTATCATTTTTTCATGTGCCTTTTGGCCATTTGTATTTCTTTTTTGAGGAAATTGTCCATTTTTTCTCTCCATTTTTTGATGGCATTAGATGTTTCTTCTTGTTAAATCCTGTCAGTACCTTATATATCTTAGATATTAGACCCTTATCTGATGGGTATGGGTAAATAATATCTCACATTCTGTGGGTGGCTTTTATATCCTAGTCACTATTTCTTTTGAGGTGCAGAGGCCACTCAGCTTAATATAGTCCTATTGTTTATCATTGCTTACAGTTGTTTGGACAGTGTTGTGTCCTCCTTGAAAATGCCTTTATACTCAATGTCACAGAATGTTTTACCTACATGTTCTTCTATATACCATATGGTTCCAGGTCTGGTATTAAGGTCTTTAATTCATTTGGATTTGACCTTTATGCAGAGAACTTGATGAATGCTTGAGTTTGCTTTTTTGCATGTGGCTGACAAGTTGTGCCAGCACCACTTGTAGAAGAGGCTCTCCTTGCTTTATTTTTAGCTTCTTGTCCCTTTATTATTTGATTATTATTACTATAAATTATCAATTAATATTAATCGATTATATGACTGGGAGATAGTCTCAGAATACTCAAGTCTATTCCATTGATCTGAGGATTTGTCTTTATTCCAACACCATGCTGTTTTAATGACTATTGCTTTGTGTTTTTTTTTTTGTTTTGGTTTGTTTTGGTTTGGTTTTTTGAGTCACACCTGGCAGCACTCATGAGTTACTCTTGGCTCTGAGCTCAGAAATTGCTCCTTGCAGGCATGGGAGATCTTAACAGATGGTGGGATTCAAACCACCATCTGTCCTGGATCTGCTACATGCAAGGCAAACACCCTACTGATGTGTTATCTCTCTCGCCCAATAACTATTGCTTTGTAACACAATTTAAAGTGATGCCTCCATCTTCTTTTACCCGAAGATTGCTTTAGCTATTTTTAGGTGTTTATTGTTCCAAATGAATTTTAGGAGTGTTTGATCCACTTCTTTGAAGAATATCATGGGTATCCTTAGAAGAATTGCATTGAATCTGTACTATGCTTTGGGAAGATTCCCATTTTAATGATGTTAATTATCCCAATACATGAACAGGTTATGTGTATCCATTTCCTCGTGCCCTCTTTAATTTCTTGAAGCAGCATTTGTAGTTTTCTTCATATAGGTTTTTCATCTTTTTAGTTAAATTGACTCCAAGGTATTTGAGTTTGTGTGGCACAAATGTTAATGGGATTGTATTTAATTTTTATTTATTTTCTATAATTCTTGGTGTATAAGGCAGCAATTGATTTTGTGTGTTCATTTTGTAGCCTGCCACTTTGATATATGAATCTATTGTTTCTAGAAGCTTTTCAGTAGTCTTTAGGTTTTCTAAATACAGTAGCATGTCATCTGCAAACAGTGAGACTTTGACTTCTTTCGGATGTTCTTGAGATCTTTTTCTTGCCTAATTGCTATGGCAAATACTTCTAGTATTATGCTGATAGGAGTGGTTAGAGGTGGCAGCCTTATCTTGTATTGGATTTTAGAGGAAAGGCTTTTAGTTTATTTCCATTTAGAATATTATTTGCCATTGGCTTGTCTTAGATAGCCTTGACTATATTGAGAAAAGTTCCTTCCATTTCCATCTTGTTAAGACTTTTTATCATGAATGGGTTTTGGACCTTATCAAATGCTTTCTCTGCATCTATTTATATGATCATATGGTTTTTATTTTTTCTTTTGTTGATATAGTGTATTATGTTGATTGTTTTATGGGTGTTAAATCATCCTTGCATTCCTGGAATGAGACCTACTTGGTCATGGTGTATGACCTTCTTGATGAGGCATTGGATTCTATTTGCCAGGATTTTGTTGAGATGTTGGACAGTCCCACCCAGATTTAGTTGTAAGACAATCTATTTTGAGATAAAACCAAGTTGTAAACACATAGAAACAAAGAAACCAGGGATATTATTTGTTTTGGGTAAAATAAGGTATATCCTAACACTAAATCAAACTTTTGGGTGAATACTAGAAATATTACCTACATAGTTATCTAAGTGTGATTAGATGTAATTAGATATGAGCTTCCACTGCAGAGATGGAAAATATAAGTTATAAAATATCTCATTTGAAGGTTCCCTCATTTTCTGAATTTCAATGCTCTTAATTTGGCATAGGGAGTTAGACTCATATGAAGCATACTCTATATCTAAATCATATAAAAAAACTTTATTAACTTGCTCAGTGTTAGAGAGGATTTCCATAAAATGTTGTAGATATCATCACAAGTGAATAATGTGTTTACTAGGAACTCAATCCCTAGTTATAGTTATCAATTGAATAAGACATTCTATGTCTAGTATCATTCCATTACCATATCATCTCTGGAATTTTGATATGTTCCAGGCAGTTTGTGGTTGTTTGGAGGATCAGTTTTGTCACCACTGTCATTTTGTTCACATAACTCTTGTTAAAAAAAATTTTTTTTTATGAGAAGACTCTGAAAGCAGAAAATTTTAGTGAAAGTCTCTGACTGATGACGTCATCACCACATATAAATGTCCTGTTTGATTGGTGAAACACATGGTGGGTAAAAGACAAGAAATATTCTTTCACTTCAGAAACTCTCTCAGGGAGCCACCCCAATAAGGTTTACCACAGTCGGTGGTTGTGTCACAAAACCATTGCTCGAGATAATGATAGTCAAAATTGCATTGCATCAGCAAAGTACTTTACCTTAAATTCTCCTCAGTTTGGATGATACCATCTGGATAACAGAAAATTATGTTCCTTATAACTTTTCTTTTTAACTTGCTTTTTTGATGCAGTTCAAGTGGAAAAATATATTACATATATGCAAGTAAAAGAATCTCATTCAAAAACATATCTTCAGCTAAATGCAAAAATTAGGTTTACTTTTGTTTATATATATATAGCAGCATAATGATTATTCTACATGTATTTTTTTTGAAGACTCTTCCCCTGAGAAAGTTTTTAGCTCCCTGGAGCATGAATTTTTTTCACTTACCTAGTGATTATTAGGTATAAAAATTCCCTTTGGTAAGAAATTCCACCTTTAATGGTCTTTTCAATGAGCAGTTTTCTGTAAATAAAAAGCTTATTCAGGGAGAAATAGTGCTCTTATCCTTTGTAACTCCACTGCAATTTCTACCTCTGATGTGTTTTAGCTTTCGTATTCACAGAACTGACATGAATTCCAATCTTTGTAGTTTCTGATTTTTGTTTTCATGGTATTTATAGATAAATCTAGAACCAGACTCTCTGTTTAGATGTATAGACCTAGAATAAATTAATTGCCACTCTCTGGCTTACTTTTTGATTGGTAGAATGAGAAAAATACTAGGATCTACCCCTTAATGCAGTTAACAAGTATTAAATAAGGAAAATACTTGTAATGGGCTCTGAAGAGTGTCCAATACATAATAAGTAATTTATATATTAGTTTATTATTACTTAATTACTTAATTACTTTATTATTACTTAATTGCTTCAACATAGAGTGCTAAAGATAATACTAAATATAATTTTTGTATGAAATTCCCCTATGCCAGGGGTTTTCAACTATAGCCCACAGGCCACATGCAGCCTGATGAGGACATTTATCCAGCCTTCTGGGTGTTTTTGCTGCTGATGCCTGATCTACAATTACATGAAGGATTGAAGAAATGGTAGGCAATTTGCATCAGCATTTGCAAAACTGCAATAAAAAAGTTCCTAATTTTCCTTGGCACTCAATGAATGCAATGCCATTTGTGATTCTGTACAATTTCTAATTTTTATTCATGGGATGAATGACTATTTTGAAGTCACAGCAGACCTTGTTGCTCTGTAAAACATCAACGAAACAATGACAGGAAAGGATATCTATAAGAAGGTTTGCCAAACTGAGAATGGTTTGGAGCTGGACTGGGCTAAACTAGCCAGTGTGACAACTGATGGTGCTCCTACCCTGGTAGGGTCTAAGAAAGGAGTAAAAAGGTCTAAGAAAATAATAATTGCCCATCTCTTAACCAATAGATGAAAAAACAGAGCCATTCTCATCCAATAGTCATACACTGTCTCATCCACCAACAGCTCTGTATAATAAAACACTGAAGTGGGACTCTGTTATGAAAATGTGGTATCTTGTGTTAACTTCATTAGAGCTAATGCATTAAACTAGTGACAATATAAGGAATTTTTTTCAAGAGCTAAATATTGCCTATAAAGATGTTCTGTACCTCACAGAAGAAGTCAAATGAAGAGCAAGTAAAGTTAAATCTTACCTGGCCAATATTCATGTGAAATTGTTGATAAAGGAATATCTATGCCATGGTAATAAGTGCTCTAGAAAAAAATATACACAAGGTAAAGGAAAAGAGAGTAAGAAAGATTTGGGTAGCAGACGTGATATGAAAAGTGATGATATAACTGGGGAAAGTCTCTCTGTAAGGTATGATTTGAGTAGAACTTTGATAGAGGCGAATTGTTGAAAGAAGCCTGGGCTTTTATGGGTCCGGTAAGTGCAGAAGCATTGAGAAAACCAGGATTTCCTGGGGACCATAGTATTTCTATTATTCTTAATTTTCTTTCCCGCTTTGGAGCTAGAAATTAAAAAACTCTTCAAGAATTTTTTTAAGGAACAAATGAACTTTAGGGTAGGGAACCCAGCGGCTAGCTATTTAAACAGACTTGACGTCATTAGCAAGCTCCCTGTGTCACTCTTTGTCTACAAAATCAGAGGCAGTTCCTGCACCCAGATAAAGCTTCCTGTTCAGCTAGAAAATAGTCTATAACCTCTCAAAACTTCTGAGATAGCACATTAACTACTTAAATTGATCCACATTGCTGAATTTAAGATTATAGCCAATGGAGTAATTTGTTATTATTCTCTTGAAGAATAATTGGCAAAATATTGGATTTTTCTGGAAAGCTGGGAGTGAGGATATTTAAATAAGATTAAGAGCCTGGCTTTATTTTTCCCTTATGACACTTTTCTTATTATTTCAAATATAGTTGTTCTTGGAAAATGTAAAAAAAAAATTCTTGTTTGTCGTCATTGCTAAAATATTAGTTTTATCTTATCAACCTATTTTAAAAGCCATATTATTATTTTCAGGGAGGGACTTCAGAGCATAAAAACCGGCTATCCTTTGCAAAAGCTGGCTCCCTGTGTGTGACACCAGGCGGGGAAAATCCGCGAAAGTACACCGGCCCAGTGGGGCCCAGCTGTGAAAGACTGTGAGTGTGACCTGTCTATGTCTGTCTACTGTCCTCTTGCGTGAAACTCTTGCGAGTGGGGCAAAAAGAGCCTCCAGAAACCTCGCTCGCCCAGACGCCATTTTCAGGGAGGGACTTCAGAGCATAAAAGCCGGCTATCCTTTGCAAAAGCTGGCTCCCTGTGTGTGACACCAGGCGGGGAAAATCCGCGAAAGTACACCGGCCCAGTGGGGCTCAGCTGTGAAAGACTGTGAGTGTGACCTGTCTATGTCTGTCTACTGTCCTCTTGCGTGAAACTCTTGCGAGTGGGGCAAAAAGAGCCTCCAGAAACCTCGCTCGCCCAGACGCCATTTTCAGGGAGGGACTTCAGAGCATAAAAACCGGCTATCCTTTGCAAAAGCTGGCTCCCTGTGTGTGACACCAGGCGGGGAAAATCCGCGAAAGTACACCGGCCCAGTGGGGCTCAGCTGTGAAAGACTGTGAGTGTGACCTGTCTATGTCTGTCTACTGTCCTCTTGCGTGAAACTCTTGCGAGTGGGGCAAAAAGAGCCTCCAGAAACCTCGCTCGCCCAGACGCCATTTTCAGGGAGGGACTTCAGAGCATAAAAGCCGGCTATCCTTTGCAAAAGCTGGCTCCCTGTGTGTGACACCAGGCGGGAAAAATCCGCGAAAGTACACCGGCCCAGTGGGGCTCAGCTGTGAAAGACTGTGAGTGTGACCTGTCTATGTCTGTCTACTGTCCTCTTGCGTGAAACTCTTGTGAGTGGGGCAAAAAGAGCCTCCAGAAACCTCGCTCGCCCAGACGCCATTTTCAGGGAGGGACTTCAGAGCATAAAAACCGGCTATCCTTTGCAAAAGCTGGCTCCCTGTGTGTGACACCAGGCGGGGAAAATCCGCGAAAGTACACCGGCCCAGTGGGGCTCAGCTGTGAAAGACTGTGAGTGTGACCTGTCTATGTCTGTCTACTGTCCTCTTGCGTGAAACTCTTGCGAGTGGGGCAAAAAGAGGCTCAGAGGAGCACGGCCGCTCCGCTTCGCTACGCGGCCGTGCACTCTTTCTAAGGAAAGAACTCCATTGCAACAAGAAGGAAAAATCACACTAAGAACGGCGCTATATCACAGAAGCAAACATTTCTCTCTGGACTGTCTTCTCTGTTACATGCTCGGGCCTAAGATTTGACCCAGTGTGAGGCTTCATCCACGGAGGACTCCCCTCCCTTAGAGGCAAGTCAGCCCATCCAGAAAGGGAGGAGCCAGAGGAGTGTGCTGCCTACATCATATAGACAATGAATACCACTACAACACGTAGAAAAACCCACAATACAAATGTGACAATGGGGAAACAGCGCAGGCCAGCATCAGACATAGAGAATGAAGATGACAATTCTGAGGACCAGATAATGACTGAACAACTAATCAACCTCTCAGATAAGGACTTTAGACTAGCAATATGGAAGGTGCTCAACAGACTCCAAGAAACCATGGATCGAGTTGAACAGAACACTAATAAGAACCAAGAAAATATGAAGGCAGAAATGACAAAACTCCAAACTGAAATAACATGTCAACTAACAGGCCTGAAAAACTCAGTAAACGAAGTGAATGACAAAATGGATAAGCTCTGGGACAGGGTATCAGAAGCTGAGAATAGACTTGGTGCTGTGGAAGATGAGATACATAACAATTCCATACAGCAGGAGAGATTGGACAAAAAACTTAAAGCAAATGAGCAGACAATGGAAAAATTAGTCAAAGAATGGGAACAGACGAAAATAGAAGTCTATGATAAGATCAACAGAAACAACTTAAGAATCATTGGAGTCCCAGAGACCCAGGAAGAAAATTTCCAGGAAGAATCAATGGTCAAGAACATCATTAAAGAGAAACTCCCAGAGCTAAAGAATATATGTGATCAAATCCTGCATGCCCGAAGAGTACCAACCAAAAGAGACCCCAGAAAAACCACCCCAAGACACATCCTAGTCACAATGACAAATCCCACAGATAGAGACAGAATTCTGAAAACAGCAAGATCAAAAGGGGAAATCATGTTCAAGCAAGCTTCCCTGAGATTTACAGCAGACCTGTCACCAGAAACGCTCAATGCCAGAAAGCAGTGGTGGGATATTGTGACAAGACTGAATGAAATGAATGCTTCACCCAGAATACTATACCCAGCAAAACTCACTTTCCGGTTTGATGGAAGAATACATGGTTTCACAGACAAAAAACAGCTCAGAAACTTCACAGACACAAAACCAGTCTTAAGAGAAAAACTGAAAGACCTAATCTAAGACAAGACTACCCAAAAGACACACCAAATTTTGAAATAAAGATGGCGTTAAATCCCAGGACAATTCTTTCTCTCAACGTCAATGGACTAAATGCACCAGTTAAGAGACACAGAGTGGCTAAATGGATCAAAAAACTCAATCCAACCTTCTGCTGCCTACAAGAAACGCACCTGAATAGTCAGAACAAACATAGACTCAAAATAAAAGGCTGGAGAAAAGTTATCCAAGCAAACAACACCCATAAAAAAGCTGGAGTGGCCATACTAATATCAGATAATGCAAACTTTATACTCAGGAAGGTTGTAAGGGACAAAGACGGACATTTTATATTAATCAAGGGGTACGTAGAGCAGGAAGAATTCACTCTCCTAAACATATATGCACCGAATGAGGGGCCAGCAAAATATTTAATACAACTGCTGACAAATCTGAAAAATAATATCAACAACAACACAATAATTGTGGGGGACCTAAACACGGCTTTGTCAACACTGGACAGGTCAACCAGACTGAAACCCAACAAGAATATACTAGACCTGAGGAGAGAAATGGAAGAAAGAGGCCTAGTGGATATATATAGGACACTCCATCCCCAGAAACCTGGATACACATTCTTCTCCAATGTACATGGGACATTCTCCAGGATAGACTACATGCTGGCACATAAAACATACCTCCATAAGATCAAGAGGATAGAAATTTTGCAGACTACCTTCGCTGACCACAAGGCTCTGAAATTATTTGTGAACTCCAAAGGGACTCAGAAGAAACACTTTAACACCTGGAAGTTAAACAGCCTCATGCTCAATAACCAGTGGGTCTGAGATGAAATCAAGGAGGAAATAAAAAGGTTCCTGGAAACAAATGACAATAAAGACACAAACTCTCAGAACTTATGGGACACAGCAAAAGCAGTACTGAGAGGAAAATTTATAGCTTTGCAAGCACACATCAGGAAGGAAGAAGGAGCTTACCTGAGTAGCTTAATGACACAGCTAATAGAACTAGAAAATGCTCAACAAAAGGACCCAAGAACAGGAAGACAGAAGGAAATAACAAAGCTGAGAGCAGAAATCAACGAAGTGGAAACTCAAAAAACAATCCGAAAGATCAACGAAAGCAGAAGTTGGTTCTTTGAAAAAATAAACAAGATTGATAGACCACTGGCAAACCTAACAAAGAAAGAGAGAGAGAGAAACTTGATAACTCGTATCAGGAATGAAAAAGGAGAGATCACTACTGATATGACCGAGATTCAAAGGGTAATCAGAAACTACTTTGAAAAACTCTACGCCACTAAAAAGGAGAACCTGGAAGAAATGGATAAATTCTTGGACTCTTATAATCTTCCACGGTTGAAGGAAGAGGATGTAGCATATCTAAACACCCCCATCACCATTGATGAAATTAAAACAGTAATCAAATGTCTGCCGAAAAACAAAAGCCCAGGTCCAGATGGATTCACTAATGAATTCTATCAAACTTTCCAAGAGGAACTACTGCCAATCTTGGCAAGACTCTTTCATGAAATTGAACAAACAGAAACACTTCCAAATAGCTTTTATGAAGCCAACATCACCTTGATACCTAAACCAGACAGAGACGCTACCAAAAAAGAAAATTACAGACCAATATCACTGATGAATGCAGATGCAAAGATCCTCAACAAAATCCTGGCAAATAGGATTCAATGCCTCATTAAGAAGATCATCCACTACGATCAAGTAGGTTTCATCCCAGGAATGCAAGGCTGGTTTAACATCCGTAAATCTATCAACATAATACACAACATCAATAACAAGAAAAATAAAAACCACATGATCATATCAATAGATGCAGAGAAAGCATTTGATAAGGTCCAACACCCATTCTTGATCAAAACTCTCAGCAAGATGGGAATGGAGGGAACCTTTCTCAATATAGTGAAGGCCATCTACCACAAGCCAGTGGCAAATATTATCCTCAATGGAGAAAAACTGAAAGCCTTCCCTCTAAATTCTGGCACAAGACAAGGCTGTCCTCTCTCACCACTCCTATTCAACATAGCACTGGAAGTACTTGCTATAGCGATTAGGCAAGAAAAGGATATCAAGGGAATCCAGATAGGAAAGGAAGAAGTCAAGCTCTCACTGTTTGCAGATGACATGATACTCTACTTAGAAAACCCTAAAGACTCTATCAAAAAGCTTCTAGAAACAATAGACTCATATAGCAAGGTGGCAGGCTACAAAATTAACACACAAAAATCAATGGCCTTTCTATACACCAACAGTAATAAAGAAGAAATGGACATTAAGAAAACAACCCCATTCACAATAGTACCACACAAACTCAAATATCTTGGAATCAACTTGACTAAATATGTGAAGGACCTATACAAAGAAAACTATAAAACTCTGCTCCAAGAAATAAGAGAGGACACACGGAAATGGAAACACATACCCTGCTCATGGATTGGCAGGATTAACATCATCAAAATGTCAATACTCCCCAAGGCATTATACAGATTTAATGCCATCCCTCTAAAGATACCCATGACATTCTTCAAAGAAGTGGATCAGACACTTTTGAAATTCATTTGGAACAATAAACACCCTCGAATAGCTAAAGCAATCATTGGGAAAAAGAATATGGGAGGAATTACTTTTCCCAACTTTAAACTGTACTACAAAGCAACAGTTATCAAAACAGCATGGTATTGGAATAAGGATAGGTCCTCAGATCAGTGGAATAGGCTTGAATACTCAGAAAATGTTCCCCAGAGATACAACCATCTAATTTTTGATAAAGGAGCAGGAAATCCTAAATGGAGCAGGGAAAGCCTCTTCAACAAGTGGTGTTGGCACAATTGGATAGCCACTTGCAAAAAATTAAACTTAGACCCCCAGCTAACATCATGTACAAAGGTAAAATCCAAATGGATTAAAGACCTCGATATCAGCCCCAAAACCATAAGATATATAGAACAGCACATAGGCAAAACACTCCAGGACATTACAGGCATCTTCAAGGAGGAAACTGCACTCTCCAAGCAAGTGAAAGCAGAGATTAACAGATGGGAATATATTAAGCTGAGAAGCTTCTGCACCTCAAAGGAAATAGTGCCCAGGATACAAGAGCCACCCACTGAGTGGGAGAAACTATTCACCCAATACCCATCAGATAAGGGGCTAATCTCCAAAATATACAAGGCACTGACAGAACTTTACAAGAAAAAAACATCTAACCCCATCAAAAAATGGGGAGAAGAAATGAACAGACACTTTGACAAAGAAGAAATACGCATGGCCAAAAGACACATGAAAAAATGTTCCACATCACTAATTATCAGGGAGATGCAAATCAAAACAACGATGAGATACCACCTCACACCCCAGAGAATGGCACACATCACAAAGAATGAGAATAAACAGTGTTGGCGGGGATGTGGAGAGAAAGGAACTCTTATCCACTGCTGGTGGGAATGCTGTCTAGTTCAACCTTTATGGAAAGCGATATGGAGATTCCTCCAAAAACTGGAAATCGAGCTCCCATACGATCCAGCTATACCACTCCTAGGAATATACCCTAGGAACACAAAAATACAATACAAAAACCCCTTCCTTACACCTATATTCATTGCAGCTCTATTTACCATAGCAAGACTCTGGAAACAACCAAGATGCCCTTCAACAGATGAATGGCTAAAGAAACTGTGGTACATATACACAATGGAATATTATGCAGCTGTCAGGAGAGATGAAGTCATGAAATTTTCCTATACATGGATGTACATGGAATCTATTATGCTGAGTGAAATAAGTCAGAGAGAGAGAGAAAAACGCAGAATGGTCTCACTCATCTATGGGTTTTAAGAAAAATGAAAGACACCCTTGTAATAATAATTTTCAGACACAAAAGAGAAAAGAGCTGGAAGTTCCAGCTCACCTCAGGAAGCTCACCACAAAGAGTGATGAGTTTAGTTAGAGAAATAACTACATTTTGAACTGTCCTAATATTGAGAATGTATGAGGGAAATGTAGAGCCTGTTTAGGGTACAGGCGGGGGTTGGGTGGGGAGGAGGGTGATTTGGGACTTGGGTGATGGGAATGTTGCACTGGTGATGGGTGGTGTTCCTTTTATGACTGAAACCCAAACACAATCATGTATGTAATCAAGGTGTTTAAATAAAAAAAAAATTAAAAAAAAAAAAAAAAAGATTTTGCCTCAAAAGAAAAAAAAAAAAATAAAAGCCATATTATAAACTTATCAGGGCTCTTTTTGGGCAGGAAAATTCTAATCAAATATAAATTATGCAAGGGTGTATTTGAATTTCATTTTATACTAAGAATCACAAGGGTAGATGATAATATGAGTCACTCCCTTCACTTTTTGGCTCAACTAAATTCTTCACTTTACTTAATTTGAAATTCTAATTTTCTCAAGTTTTGCTCTTCTAGTGTAGAGTATAGGAGGAAAGTTATTAAATTATTGGCTGAAAGTCCTGAGCAATGAGCATCATTCAGTAAAAAGTAAATAATTTTGTGCTGCCATACTTCATTTGTGAATGCCTAGAAATAGTCCTTCCTTCCGTAAGTCTAAAGTTAATTTATTCTTTAAACTCCATTTCCAGTAATATCCCATATTACTTTTTCAAAGTCCTCAATTTCTTACCTGGAATTCTTTTGTTTAATTTTAGGCAGAGCTTTCTCTGACCCATGTAATTTTACACTTAATTGTTCTCTATATATTGTCTTATTTATTAATTACCATCCTGGAGCCAAGGAACATCATAGGATCGTTCTGGATGCATTCAATTTGATTTCTAGCACTAAAATGTATAAATGAATAAGTATATAAAAGCATACACTATCTTTGAGTCTTAAATAGAACAGGCACTCTTTTAACCTATCCCTCAGATTTGACAAGTTTATTATATCAATCCACCACTGATCCACTACCTGTACTTACCCAGTATTTTTCATCCATTCATCTCTCTACCCACAAGTCATATATCAATCCATCCATTTACTAATTTTTTTTCTTTTAGTTAAATGCTGTGGTTATAATGTTATTCCCAATTGAGTTTCAGTTGTACAATGTACACCACACATGAACATTTCTTATAAATAAACAGACACTTATGGCCCCTAGTCAGCCATAAGCACTTGTCCCTTTAAGTTTGAAGACATCAGTTATGAGATTCCCCTTGTAATTGCATTCAGAGGACAGTTGGGACTGGTGTATATAAGGCCAGAGCAGAAGTACTGGGCACTGCCCCCTGTTGAATTGCTCCTGCCCGGATTGCCTGAGGAACTATATGCCTTGCTCCTGCTGCTTTTTGCTGCTACTGTTTCTCTTTCTCTGATCCTTTCTCTGGATGACTTCTTGCTTTGGTTCTTGATTTCTGGCCTTAGTTCTCTCTCTCTCTGTCTCTCTCTCTGTCTCTCTCTGTCTCTGTCTCTGTCTCTCTCTCTCCCCCTACATATAGGACTAGCATTAAGGCCCTTGGCGTCCTGCTTTAGTCTCCCTTAATTAAACCCTGTTTTTAAGCTTCTCTTATTAGAGTTTTGATTGGCCTCAACATATTCCCACCACTGTACCTTCCCACCCTCCCCCTGACTACCTCTGGTGCAGAAATTTTACCCCTTTCTCTCTCTCTTTTTTTATTATAAACACTGTGGTTTGCATTATTGTTAATAAAAGGGTACCATGCATAACCCTTTGTCTCCTATCAACAGTCAGTTGTTCAGACTGATCAGTCCCAACTGTCATTGACATAGTGGTCCATTCTCTATCCTAACTGCAATGCTCCACTAGTTGTGGCAAACAAGGACCATGGACTGGTCCTCCAGGTCCTCATTTCTGTTGTCCCAAGATGTTAGTACCTTACTTTTATTTTTTTTTTATGTCCGACAAATGAGTAAGATTATTCTGTCTATTCCTCTAAAATACTTTCTGTAACCATCCATATATAAGCAAATTACATGACTTTATCATTTCTAACAGCTACATAGTACTAAGTTTTCCTTTGTACAGGTATACCACAGTTTCTTTACTCACTCATCTAGTCTCAGGCATCGGTGTTATTTTGAGAATCTAGCTATTGTAAATAGTGTGGAAAAAAGCAAAGGAATGAAGTGAACTTTTCTATATTGTGTTTTTGGGTTCCTAGGGTATATCCCTGGAAGTGATATTTCTAGATCACATGGAAGCTTAATCTTTCATATTTTGAACAATATCAATATTGTTTTCCAAAGAGGCTGGACCAGTCAGCATCCCCATCAGCAATGAATGAGAGTGCCTTTCCCCACATCTGTCCACCACTGTTGCCTTTTTTTAATGTATGCCAGACTCTGTGGTGTGAGATGACATCACATTGTTGTTTTGGTTTGAATAACTCTGATAATTAGTGATGTGGAGCATTTTAATGTTTCTTTTGATCATCTGTATATCTTCTTTATTTGATTATTTTCATTGTTTTATTTAAGAACTATGTTTACAGAACTGTTCAAAATTGGGTTTCAGTCATAGAATGTACATCACCCTTCACCAGTGCAACTTTCCTGCCACCAATGCCTCACTTTCTCCCACCTGTCTCTGGGGCAGGGATTTTGCCCCCCCCTTTCTCTCTCTTTATCCCCCTCTCTCTTTTTAATAATTTTGTTTGTTTGTTTTTGGGGCCACACCCAGTGATGCTTAGAAAGTGCCCTTGGCTTTGGGGACCATATGGGATACCAGGGATTGAACTGAGGTCCGTCCTAGGTCAGCCTTGTGCAAGGCAAATACCCCACCGCTGTGCTATTGCTCCAGCTCCTCTCTCTCTCTCTCTCTCTCTCTCTCTCTCTCTCTCTCTCTCTCTCTCTCTCTCTTTGACACTGTAGTTTTCACTATTGTTGATGAAGAGGTGGCATGTATTTCACTTTATTCACTTTAAGCATCCAGTTTTTAACCAGAGTGAGGTTCCAAATATCATTATCATAGCTGACCCTTCTCTAACTGAAGTCACTGCTCTCTTTGGCAAGTTTCCTACCATAGACAGGTCCTCCTGACCCTCTAGTATCTATGAATATTATTACCATACATTTTTATAGACATATATACTTTTTTATAGACAACAGATGAGTAAGATTGTTCTCTGTCTATCCCTCTCCCTCTGACTTATTTTACTCAGCATAATCCTCTTCATGTCCATCCAATTATAAGCACATTTCATAACTTCCTTTTTCCTAATGGATTGCATTAGCTCTACACAACACTTTGGGGAGAATTGCAATTTAAATGACGTTAAATCTCCCAATCCATGAGCAGGGTATATGTCTTCATTTCCTTGTATTCTTTTTTGTTTCCTGAAGCAGTGTTTGTAGTTATTTTTTAAATAGGTCTTTCACCTCATTAGTTAAGTTGACTCCAACCTACTTGATTGTGTGTGACATAATTATAAATAGAATTATTGTTTTAAAATATCTTCCAGTTTCTCTTGTTCTGTGGCATAAAGAGTCTCAAAGTAATCTCTTATTAACCTTTCTTTCTCTGTAGTAACTCCCCATTTTCATTTCTGATTCTTTTTATTAAGCTTCTCTCCCTTGCTTCATGAGTCTTGCTAATGTTTTATAGATTTTGTTTATTTTTTTTAAGAACCAACTTTTGCTTTCATTGTCCTTTTGGATATTTTGGGGGAATCCAATTTAGTAATTTCTTCTCTAAATTTTATTGTTTCTGTCTGCCAACATTCAGCTTATTTTGCTGCTCATTTACCAATTTCTTAAGCTGCCATAAATTTATTTCATTGTCTTTTTTTCTTTTGATGACTACTTCCAAAGCTATAAATTTTCTACTTAATACAGCTTTTCTGTTCCTCACAAATTCTGATAACATGTGTCTTCATTCTCTTCTTTTTTTTCTAGAAACTTTTGATTTCCTCTTTTTCTCATTTCCACTGATTATTCAGTAGTGAGCTGTTTAATTCTAGGTGTTAAACTTATTTCTCAATTTCTGTTTGTAATTCACTTCTGTTTTCATTGCATCTGAAAAAAATTGTTACAATTATTATTCTGCTGATTTTATAGAGGTATGTTTTATGGCCCAGCATGTGGTCTATCTTGGAGAATGTCCCATGTACATAAAAGAATGTGTATCCAGCTTTCTGTGAATGAAAAGCCCTATATGTATATGTATTATATATATATATGTATATATATATATATATATATACTAACCTACTTTCTTCCATTTCTTCCTTCAGAGCTAGTACATATTTGTTAAATTTTAGCCTGATTGACCTATCAAGGGGTGATAGGGTTGTGTTGAGGTCTTCAACTACTATGTGTTGCTATTGATGCATTTCTTCCAGTCTATTAGCTGTTGCTTTTAAGTATTTTGCTGGCCCCTCACTGGATGTATATGTTTAGGAGTGTAATTTCTTCCTGATGTACATCTGCCTTGATTATTAAGAAATAACTTTCCCTAGATAGTAGGCTATGCATCTACCATTCTGAAGCCACACCTGTTGCACCCATCCCCTAGAGTTACCAATTTGCCTATGGCCCTTCCTCACCATCCCTCTACAACTCTCTTTGGGGACACCACTCTAACCAAACTTCAGGAACACTGGTATTTGAGATGATTTTACCAGGGCTTATTAGAACTAGTGTGGGAATGCTCCCCCATTTTCATTCTTCCAGGAGACTTGGTGGCTGTGAGCATGCCCCTAAAATCCACAGTGTCCATTATATTGCTTTGAATTTCTGGGCAATTTTATTTATTTGATGTTGTCATCTTTATAGGAACAC
The DNA here is from genome assembly GCF_024139225.1 of Suncus etruscus. Lineage (NCBI taxonomy): Eukaryota > Metazoa > Chordata > Mammalia > Eulipotyphla > Soricidae > Suncus > Suncus etruscus. The sequence goes on from NC_064861.1 coordinate 41,477,585, forward strand.
ACAAATTTAACAGAGTGGACAGTTAACAAGAGTTTATTAAACCTTTTGCTATTGTATTAATTACTTCATTGGAGATAATTTTCACAAATATGCTTGCTACTATAGTTTTATGGTTTTTTTTTTAATTCCCTTTTTCTCTTCCTTTTTCATTTTTCTTTCTATTCATTTTAAATAACTTTGCTATCACTTATATGGGAACAAATACAATTTGATCAAGTAAGTCAACTATGGGATGCATTTTCTTTAAATAAAATAATAATAAAAAGAAATAGCCCACTCTATCTTTTATAACCATTTTAAACCTGAAGTTTGTCATTTGATATTAGTATGGCCACACCAGTCTTTATAAGGGAGTTTTTAGCTTGAAGGATTTGGCTCCAACTTTTGACTTTAGCTGCACTTATTCTGAACATTATATTTCTTTCCTTCTGTATTTTAGACATGATTGTATTTGGGTTTCAGTCTTATAAAGAGCACTCCCCTTCACCAGTGCAGCATTCCCCTCACCAATGCCCCCAATCTCCCTCCATTCTGAAAATTCTAATGTGTTTCTTGCATGCAGCAAAATGTTGAATTCAATTTTCTGATTCATTTTGCCACTCTATCTCTTAAATTGTGCATTTAGTCAGTTACTGTTGAGAGAGATTATTGTCATGGGATTTTGTGCCATTTTCATAGAATTTTATGTTTTCTGTGGGGTCTGTCTTGCCTTAAAATAGTCTCTCCAGTTTTTCTGTTAATGTTGGTTTTTAGTTTGTAAAGTTCATCTGTGAAGCTGTGTATCCTTCCTTTAAGCCTGAATAAAAGTCTGGCTGGGTAAAATATTCTTAGAAAAGCATTCATTTCATTGAATTTTTTGACTATATCCCACCACTGCCTTCAAGCCTGCATGGTGTCTTGTGATAAATCTGCTGTAAATCTTAAGTTTGCTTCTTTGTATGTAATTTCCCTTTTTGATCTTGCTGCTTTCAGTATTCTAGCTCTATTTGTTGTTTCCATCACTGTAACTAGTATATGCTTTAGGGTCTTTTATTTGGACCTCTTTTAGCTGGTACTTTTCAGGTACCCAGAATGGGTTTCTTGCACTCTTCAGTTCCAGGAACTTCTCAGCAATGATGTCTTTGACTGTTGCTTCTCCATAGGGGTTTTCTTTCTGTCTTTCTGGAACCCCAGTGATTCTTATTTATTCCTGTTGAATTCATCTCAAAGGTTTATTGTCATCTGCTTACTTATTTTGTAAATTTTTTTTCATCTTCTGTTCATTTATTTTTTTAGGCTTTTTCCAACTTTTTTGTTGTGTGGAGGTATTATGCAGCTCTTCTTCCAGCTCATTGATTCTGTCCTCAGCAGCTTTTACTCTGCTTATAAAGCCTTCCAGTGAGTTTTACATTTTGCCTAACAAGTTTTTCAGTCCTAATATTTCTGTTTGAAGTTTTTTTATTTCTTTTTTTCCATAATAATATCTTTTTAAAATTTTTTTAAATCAAAGTATTTTATTTGTTTTGTTTTTAATTTAAGAACTATGATTACAAACATACTTGTATTTGGGCCTCAGTCACAGAAAGAACACTCGGGAGGGGGGGTGCCTTCTCTAGTGTAAATTACTATTTTTTATTAATATCTTTATTTAAACACCTTGATTACAAATATGATTATAGTTGGGCTCAGTCATGTAAAGAACACTCCCCTTCACCAGTGCAACATCATAATAATATCTTTATTTAAGCACCATAATTACAAACATGTTTGTAGTTGGGTTTCAGTTTTAGAAAAGAACACCCCACTTCACCAGTACTCTCATATTTTCTGGTAGTGCCATTCACTACCACACTCCTGCATCAGGGAACAACATATAACCACTTCCTGCACTACCACTGTTTCTAAGGAATTGGTGTTTTTCTCCCATAATCTCCCTAAGAGCTGGATTTTCAATCTGGTGACTGGTTGCTGCTTTGCCCTGGCTTGAGGGTTTTGGAGATTTCATGCTCAGGGCCACTTGCATATGATCCTTTCTTGGCATCTCCAAGAGCCCTACTGCTAGTGATGCTCCTGCAGCCACTAATGCTGCCTCTCTCTCCCCACCATTTTCATTTATTTAATTTCTAAACAGATATTCAGTTTTTCATTATAACAAAATGATAGAAAAATCTGTGTTTTCAAAATCATTCATTTTATGACTTTAATCTACTCCACTACCTCAAGAATGTCAAGGGCTGGAGAAACAGATAAAATGTAGCATACTGTCAGGGTGTCCCAAGTAGCCTTGGTGCCCCCAAAACAACCATGTTTGAACAACACTGCTGAACCTGAGCAGCTAACAGTCAAGCTCACATTGTCTGGCTAAATACAGCAGGGTGTGAAACTCAGACTCCCTAGCACAGCACAGGCAACCCCTGCCCGATGAAAGATAATGTCAAGAAAGAAAATGAATATCAGAAGTGAGGAAAGATAGAGGTGATTGGCCTTAATGATTTTTCTATTTTGCCTGATCCAGTTATCCCTTGTTCTTAGAAGGCAGAGAAAGTCATCTTATAAACATTCAGGCAATGAAAGCAGTACATTTTTTTGACTGAGAATTGCTAGTCTCAACTTTCTAATGGTTTAGTAGTCAATGAACATCCATAATTCAAGCCATTTAGTTTGCTCTCAACATTTATTTTAGAAGCAAACAATTTGTGCTAATATAATTGTAATATTAAAAATGGTAGTAATTTAAGCTTTCTAAGGATATAAATGTACAGCTCGTAACTGCTCTGTTTTCATTAGTCACACACAAGGGAACATGACACAAAGTAGGTATTTGTCTTTAGGAAACAAAAACAGCTTGAAAAAACAAAAGATTGCACATCAATTCCTTGGGGGTGGGGGTGGGAGAGTGCCAACCAAATGGAATGTGTCCTATAAGACATCAAAGACAAAAGATGGTGAAAAAGGAGAGTTGGGAGGTGGGAATGCAAAAGGAGGGGGGGAGTGGATGAAGTTTCTAAATGACTAAGGAAATAATAGAGGACACAGAGATGCAGTTGGAGAATGCACTACAAGCTCTAGAAGTAGTCTTAAGGCTGCTGTCAGGAAGAGACCCACAAGTTATTGGATCACTTCTCCCTTCTCCTTGGGGTCATTCAATTTATATGTGGGTCACTTGGTCAGTGGGAGTGATATCTCTATCAGTACCACCCTCCATAAAACCCTTTATTGACTTACCTATTTTCCGGCATATAGATGACTTTTGAAAAAAAAAAAAAAGTCAACCGAAAATCGGAGGTCGTCTTATACGCCGAGTATATCCTGAAAATTGTTTCAATATGCTGCTAAACGAAACAAACAAACAAACAAACAAAAAAAATCAGGCTGCATTTCTAAATCTCTTAGAGGCTCCTAAACAGTAGTCAGGAGAAGTGGGGGCCACTTCTGGCAAAACCCAGCTAACCGTGTTGGTGGTTCAATGGTAGGGTCCGAGGATGGGGTGTTGTTTGGTTTATATAGTGGGGGAGATTAACTGACAGCACCAGGGAATTGCCAGAAAAGGTGCCTATGATAAGGGACCAATCACTGCAAGGCTGCTCCGACCGTGCTCTAACTCAGCCAATCCACGCATGCTTTTATGCATGCAAATTAGACAATGTTCTGGACCTGAATCTACACTGTAAAAAGCCTGCTCAGATTGGCCAGAGTCAGAGAGGAAGTCTAATACAGTATAACCTTTGTACCTTTGCTTGTTGTGATTGGCTCACTGTGGTACATACAGTTGCAGCACAGGAACGTTCTGTTTGATACAGCAAATATAGGCCTAAACCTGTTTTAACTGCAAAATTAGGGGGTCGTCTTATATGCCCAGTAATCTTATACACCATAAAATATGGTAATGCCTCCACCCATTGCCAAGTAAGTAGATAACAAAAGAGTCATTAAAGAAATATTTTTTTAAAAGCAATGCATCAATTAAATACATCAAAATTACTATTATTGGCATCTACTGATGGAAATCATTGGTCTGTATCAACGATCACTCCAGGCCTTTCATCGAAAACAAAAAACAAAATAGTTCATTTGTTATTAGGGAACAGAACTCTGCTTACATATTTACTGAGAATAATACATATATTGGTGATATGAAAACATAAATTCAAAAGAAAAAAGGTTATGTTTTATTCTTGAAGTATCTTATTACCAGCTTTTGCAATGTTTGAAGAAAATATTTCAGAAGACACGGGTAATTTACTGAAAGGAATGTGACATGAGCTTGAGAGGCGTTTGTACAGCTTTTCCAAAACAGAAAAAAAGAAATACTTTGTTATTCTAAGAACTGGAAATGCAAAGAAAGTCAGAATATCTTTAGAAAAGAAAATGTTTTTTGGTTCTTTGGCTTGTTGTATAATTATTTAAAAAATATTTCACATTTTGTTACTTTCCATTTTCTATAGGAAATTTAGAAAATCATGCAAAAGTCATACTTTTCTCTCACTCTCTAATTTTTAACTTTATTTATTTTTCTAAATATTACTATTTAAAGAAATATCAATTATCTTTGAGATAAACTAGTCAGATATTTGAAGCCTCTAAAGTAGTTTCAAGGAGAAAGAAAACAGCCATGATGATGTCCACACTTGAAACAATGGCAGCATTCTTTCAGTGTCATTTCATTCTCCACCTACAAAGAAGTTTGCTTGTGTCAACCTCTATGGTTAATTTTCTGAGAATCCTAGCTTTGATTTGACCTGCAGTAAAATCATTAACCTCTTTATGTCAGCTTTCTCTTCTACAAATTGAGGGTAATAATTTTCATGCATCTGATTCATTGGAGCTTCACAAAAATCATTTAGTCACACAAACACATACTCTCATAAAAACACAATACCTGATACATGCCTAACAGCTGGTAAATGTTAACAATTACTTGTCCTCATCATATACCTAAAGGCATAACCACTTTCCAGGATATAGATTTTTATACTGATATCTCTATACATTTCTTACTTTCAAAGTTTGTTATTGTTTTATTCAAATCATTACTATTTTCTTCTGTCACATTACATTTTTATGGTCATTGCATATATCTGAATTTATTTATTTTTATTTTTATAAATAGGATGTACATGGAATCTATTATGCTGAGTGAAATAAGTCAGAGAGAGAAAAACGCAGAATGGTCTCATTCATCTATGGGTTTTAAGAAAAATGAAAGACATTCTTGCAATAATAATTTTCAGACACAAAAGAGAGAAGGGCTGGAAGTTATAGCTCACCTCATGAAGCTCACCACAAACAGGGATGAGTTTTGTTAGAGAAATAACTACATTTCGAACTATCCTAATAATGAGAACGTATGAAGGAAATGGAAATCCTGTCTAGAGTACAGGCGGGGGTTGGGTGGGAAGCAGGGAGACTTGGGACATTGGTGATGGGAATGTTGCACTGGTGATAGGTGGTGTTCTTTACATGACTGAAACCCAAACAACACAATCATGTATGTAATCAAGGTGTTTAAATAAAAAATATATTAAAAAATAAATAAATAAAAGAAATTAAAAAAATTTAGGAGCAATTGCTGCCTTTTGTTGGATTGTTTTGCATCAGTTATTTAGACAGTTTTCTCTCACTTGACATTTGATACCTTTTGCTCAACTTTTTTTTATTCAGGGGACTGACATCTTTGAATCATTCTATTGCTGCTTTGAATCTTGTTTTTCACACAGATGCCTACCCCTTCATCAGTGATGAGATATTGATTCTTTTTCTCATCATTTAACATTCTTATGGAGGCCCTGGCAGACCAATTTATAAATGATTGCAAAAGTGCTTTGGCAAATGAAGAGTGTTTTTACCCAGAAAGAGAAATACAGACTATGAAAAATTTGCACCTTTCAATTGGTCTCTCTTAATGCTGCACAGGCTCTCTCCTAATGAGCATTTTCAATTACCACTAAAAATCTTGTTTGCTTTCTTTGATCCTATGATTCAGACAGCTGCTGCATTCAGGATACTGCACCTGGTAGGCTATAGTTGAATCTTTCCTGACCAGGAGGCTCTTTCCTTCAGGCCAGCTCCTGCCTGAGCCTGGTGACTTGTACTAAAACTACTATGGGTTAATTCACAGGTCCTTATCCACTGGGCAGATATTTTTCTGGCCCATCTGTCAGGTCCTGAAATTCATGGTTCTCCTTAGGGCAGAAGTCATGAGCATAGAGCAAAGCCACCATCAGATGATATATTTCAGGGTTATTTATTAATCCTTGACTTGGTAGTCTAGCCAGGAGGTTTTCACTTTGGGCCTGTTTGCCTTACGCAGCTTGTCTCCAAAGTGCAATTTGGAGATATAGAGACATCAGAGTAATTTTCCATCCTCTGATGACAGTGTTATTATGGAGAAGGAAGGATGAGAGCTGCTTGCTGTGCTAATGACTGCTTCTCATTTCATCCAGGAGCTCTAGGATGGAAATGACTGTTCATGGCCAGGTTCCCCTGGGAGTCTCACCTAGAGTTTCTCTCCCTGGGGAGGGGATGTTAATGGATTTCTTTGCAAATGCCTTTTCATCCCTGTCTCCATGCAGGATTGTAGAATCACTGTATCTAGATGCCCCAGGAAATTTCAAGATTTTATGTGCCTGCTTTTGCTTGTTTATTGTATTTTCTCACCTAGAAGCCACACCAACACTCAGGCAAGGTTCAGAAGCAAAGGTGATTCAAGATCAAACTCCCATAGTACTTTCTTCTCCTTGCAGGTCTCCTGTGCTCTTTCTGAGTTCTAGAAACATTGGCACTCTTTGTTTGTTTGTTTGTTTGTTTTCGGGCCACACCCATTTGATGCTCAGGGGTTGCTCCCAACTAAGCGCTCAGAAATTGCCCCTGGCTTGGGGGAACCATATGGGACACCGGGGGATCGAACCTCGGTCCTTCCTTGGCTAGTGCTTGCAAAGCAGACACCTTACCTCTAGCGCTACCTCACCAGCCCCAACACTGGCACTCTTAAGGTTATTAGTATCCCTTGTTCTGTCCTTTTCAGAAAACAGACAAAGCTCCTAAACTAGAATATTCCTCCTTTATCTCCCTCTTCATTATATTAATCTCCATTCAACTTCTACCGATTAAGACATTCTTTCTGCCTCCACTCAGATTAGGGAAGACCCTGCTACTGGAAACACTTCGAATTCCAGCTGGTTTCCTTTGATGCCTTGACAGACTTGGTATGTATTAATTGCACAGAGTGTATTTTTGCTTTTGTCCCTCTGTTATCTCAGGAAAGTAAAAACAGCTTGTCTTAGCTCACTCTTATTCCAGCATTAAGGCAGCTTTGCCAAGTAGTTGATTTACTAACTAATCTTTTTTTTTTTTTTGTGCTCTCTATTTTTTTTTTTTTTTTTTTTTTTGGTTTTTGGGCCACACCCTGTGACGCTCAGGGGTTACTCCTGGCTATGCGCTCAGAAGTTGCTCCTGGCTTCTTAGGGGACCATATGGGATGCCGGGGGATCGAACCGCGGTCCGTCCTAGGCTAGCGCAGGCAAGGCAGGCACCTTACCTCCAGCGCCACCGCCCGGCCCCATCTTTTTTTTTTTTTTTTTTTTTTTTGAGATGGAACACAACTGGCAGTGCTCAGAGCCTACTGCTGATTCTGCACTCAGTGATCACTCCTGATGGGGCACATGGGACCATAATAGGTGTCTGGTTCAAAACTGGGTTGGCTGTATGAAAGGCAAGTGGTCTACCCACTGTACTGTCTGTGGCAAACACTCTGCTCTTTATTGTGTGAAGAGCTGTGAGTGATCTGTTTTGGACCAGTGAAATCTTGAGTCAGAGGAATAGTATACATAATGTAGTTATAGTATGCTTATATTATGTATAGATTATATAATATACAACATGTATATTATACATATATCTATAGATTATATAATTTATTGTATATGTGCAATGAATATATACACAAAATGTATATAGTGCATATGTAATGCTTTCCTACCAATGGACTTTTTCTATTCTTGCTGGGGTAGTGGATGGGAAAAGGATTCACTCAATGGTAACTAATATGGGTACAGAAAAGTAAAAGGACACATGATGTTTAATTTCTTTACTTCTCTTGACATGATCTATGTGTTTGAATAGTCATTAATTGTAATTTCAAAACTCAGCTAAATTTTAATCATGTCATTTCCAACAAGCCACTGAACTGTACAGTGAGTGGAATATCTGTTTCAAAATTTATGCAAATACACCATTATGTATGTAGAAGAAAAACTTTAAATATCAAATAATGTAAAATTTGAAGCACTAGAAATATCATGTTTTCTGGGAGTAGAAAGAGTACAGCTTATATGCAGAAGTCCTTGGTTTGATCACCAACACCAGAGTCCCTTAAGTTCTTCCAGAGCAACAAGACAAGAGTAGCCCTTGGCACCACTAGATGTACCATGTCATCATGTTTTCTTATAGAGGAGTATTTCCAGTAATAAAGCACAAGTCAAATATTTTTTATTGTAAAAATATCTTTATTCTCTATACCTATCTCGAGACCCAAACAATAGATACTCCAAGTTTGTGGCCAGGTTAGCACTCAATTTGAAATACCAAGTGACAGCCACATGCTGGGTAAAAAGACTGGGTTTCAGTATCATGTAGAGCACAGGCCCTGATCTTAGCTGAGAGGGGTATAAAGGTATTCAATCCTGTAGACAAATGCAGAATGATCTCTCATGTCTGGGATATAAGCACATTAAGGTAATAATAACAAATGGCCAATGGCAATAGAATACGAAAGCCTTCAGAACTAAATTTACCTATGCAGGTGGTGGAGGGGTATGGTAGAGGATGAATGGATGGTAATTCTGGGACACGGGTAGAGGAATATGGACACTCTAATAGTGGGCGTGGTATAGAACATTGTATGCATGAAATTATTATCAAGAGTTATACCTCAGTACCTCACCATAGTACCTCAATAAAATTGGAAAAATAGAGTCTCAAGTCTGCAATCATACTATCTTATGCCATATTTGCAAATTTACTATTTTCTTTTTTTATTGTAAGAATTTATAAAAGAGACAAAACTGATGAACATATTGAGGTAAACTAACATAACATAATATAGTAACCTAACATAACATATAATATAATTACTATAATATAATACATGTAAGTCAAAGAACATTTCTGATTAAAACACAATTTTTTTTATCATAATGGCTTACATATCTTTCACAGTAGTATTTTAGGTACATATTAACATTGAATCAGGGGAATACCCATCACCAAATTTGTCCTCCCCCCCATCCTAATCCCCTTTCTGCAACCCATATACCCTACCATCACCCCCTGGGCTGCTAGAGTAGGTGGTCCCATCTTTGTCTAGCTTACTATTAGTGATCACATATCTGTTTGGTCCTGGTACCCTCCCTTGTTTCCCCCTCTATTTAAGAGGCAAAGCTAGATAAATTGAGTTATGTAGTTTTGTTTGAAGGAAAGAAAAGCAATAGATTGAGGTACAAAATAAGAAAAGAAAAGAAAAGAAAAAGAAGTCAAATATGCTGAAAATGGGCAGAGTTCTTCTAGAGGCTTTCAACCTCAGTTTGAGAGAGGATGTGAGGTAATTGAAACACCACAACAATACAGAAAGAAATATCAAATTCAATATCCAGTGAGCACTACAGCAATAAAGACAAGCACCACACAATAGTCTCGGTTCTGAAATCAAATCATGCCGGACTGCAAAAAGGAAGAGAATGATAAGATAAAATAAAATAAAATAAAATTGAAGACATCAACTTCAATCTCTACACCAAAATAAAGACTTCAAAAAAATTGATCAATCAATAAATAAATATGTGGAAGAATGATTGTTTTGTGCTTTTTTTTTTCCTTTTCTTTTTCCCCCTGCATAGGCACAATAACTATTGGGGATATTGTAGGGGGAATTCCCTTGGCCTAGGAGATACAGGGTTTCTCCACTCCTGAAGTATACTGTCATGGGATTAACTATAGACTCCTTGCATGATCATTTACTCTCCCCTTGGTGCTTTCGTGGTGTATGGAAGACTTCTGCTTTGTCTTGGATGCTAAAATCAGACCTCTGTATCTAGAAATCTTGGTGACTGTGCAGCTCAAGGAATGGACCTTATGATGAAGTCTTTCTTTGTGGTTCTAGCAGTTTTGCTTCTTCAGTGTCGTTTTAATCCATCTTCTTTTTTTGGTTTTTGGGCCACACCTGGCGATGCTCAGAGGTTACTCCTGGCTGTCTGCTCAGAAATAGCTCCTGGCAGGCACGGGGTACCATATGGGACACTGGGATTCGAACCAACCACCTTTGGTCCTGGATCAGCTGCTTGCAAGACAAACGCCACTGTGCTATCTCTCCGGGCCCTTAATCCATCTTCTGTTGTTGGTAGTCTTGGTCATTATGTTGCTCCTAGGATGGAGCCTGGGATTAGGTCTTTCGTTATGTTTCTGGAAGATCCGGCAAATCTACTATTTTCAAGCCACATCATCTCAGGAACAGATTTTAGCTCCCCAAACTCCAATTCCTATAAATATAGATATAAAGTATATTACTGCCACTTCTCTCTTAAATTCAGTTTGAGAATTAAGGAAGACACAGGATATAAAAAGAAAATTGAGCATAGGGTGGAGTGGATGTGTGGCTTGGTATTTAAAGCACATGCCTCACAGATATGAGACTTTAAGTTTAATTTGACGTCAACAAAACAAAACAAACAAAAATATTTAGGTCATAGAATGCCCTCATTCAATTTTTCAAAGTATTGGGGTAGAGTACAACCACTCAACATGGTAATATTGTCTGTCCTATATCAACATCTCTAATCCTTGTGCATCTTTCCTTATGTTCTCAATATGCTGACTTCCTCTTAATACTCCTATGCCCTGCTGTTCACACAACTCAGGACTCTAGACTTGGGACAATTCCTTAGAAATCTCTTTTCTGATAACCAGCTTAAAATGTCTCCCAGAACCCATTTATTTTTCTACTTTACTTCTCATCACAATTCCTATCTGACATGTGACATCTGACAACTGTAACATCTGACATCTGTAACTTCTTTCTATGCTGCTGCCCTTAATAGAATGGAAACCCTGCTCTACTGATATTTCAAAATTTTTTTTATTTCTATCTCCTATATTAAGAGAATCCTTGCTGAATTACTTGCCAAGTGAATAAATAATGAAAATTGTCTCACCTGGCATACAGCATATAGTAGAAACTCAATACACCTCAACTCTCTTTGTCCATACTTCTAAGCAAGGAACTTACTTAAAATTAGAGCTAAAAGTTTTAAAGTTTTAAAAAAGTATTTTAAAATTTATTAAAAGAAAATGTATCACATAGTTGACATAACTGATCATAATACATTTGTTTCAGAATGACAAAAAGTGAAGTTATTAAAAATAGAAAGAAAGGGGCCGAGAGATAGCATGGAGGTAGAGATTTGTCTTTCATGCAGAAGGATGGTGGTTCAAATCCCAGCATCTCATATAGTCCCCCGAGCCTGCCAGGAGTGATTTCCGAGCATAGAGCCAGGAGTAACCCCTGAGCGCTGCTGGCGTGAACCCCAAACATACAAAATAAAATAGAAAGAAAATAAAGAATAAAAAAATGATGGAAAAAGAAGGGGAGAGAGTTTATTAGCAGTTATATTTGTGAAAATTATTGTTTCACAAAGAACCCCAAACATACAAAATAAAATAGAAAGAAAATAAAGAATAAAAAATGATGGAAAAAGAAGGGGAGAGAGTTTATTAGCAGTTATATTTGTGAAAATTATTGTTTCACCACTAAAGTTGTTAATACAATAGCCAAAGGTTTAGTACGCTCTCCTTTTTTTTCTTTAGATATGGGAGATACACTAAAAAAAAAAGATGTGTGTGTGTGTGTGTTGTGTGTGTATGTGTGTGTGTGTGTGTGTGTGTGTGTGATTTGCATAGGCACAGCAAAATATGGAAGGAATTGGAAAGAAAGACCTTTGGCCTAAAAAACAGGGACAATGCCACAAGGTATTACTAGCGCATGTGGGGGGGGGGGGGGGCAAGGTGTTAAGACCAACAGTTCTCAGAATCTTTTGCTTCCATGAACTCTGAACAGAGCTTGCCTACTAGTATTCTGTAATGAACGGATCCCGAGACTAGGGAAAGTTGCGGCTACATAAGAAGATATTCGGTAACAGTTATGCCTATTAAACGAGTGTATCTAAAATATATATTTAAAGGAAATTTATATGTCTTCTTTAAATCTTTTGAAATAGGCGGGGAAGGGGGAAAAGGGTAAGATCCGGGGCGCAGCTTCAATCTGTGATTTGGTTTTGTGGAGTCTGGGGAAAATGGCTACCAATAGTCCCCTATCAGGAAGTATCCTCAAGCAGGGATTTTCTCAGGAACCAAGTCTGGTAGCAAGCAAAAGTCTGCAGAGAAGGGAGGTGAAGGAAGAGAGGCCACGAAGAGCAAATCAATAGCAGCAAACTATCAGTTTCTTCTCGTGCTGAAAATCTTATCTTTTCACTGGCTGGGCTGGGGAGAATATTCTGCTTCGTGAGGAGTTAAGGACTGAGAGCAAAAAAAGAAAGGTTAAATGTGGAGAAATAACATGAAGAGCTCTCGAAAAGGTTTTGTAAGGTGCTAAGCAAAAGAGAGGGGAGGAGGAAAGGTTATTTATAATAGAAGGGAGAACACTATGCTATGTAGACATTATATCTATTGCAGACTGATATTAGATTGACATTGATATGGCATACACATACACTATTGTGCCTACATCAGCAGCGAGAGGATAGATTTATGGGTTACATTTGAAAGCTTTCCCAGGTGATATGGGACAGAACACTTAAAGGGAAGAAAGGAGAAAGAAAAAAGAAAAGAAAAGAAAAGAAAGCTGGCAAGTCTACGGTAGACTTTTCCTTCCCCACTTTTTTCCCCTTTTAAGCCAATCATGTTTGGTAAGAGTGAATTAAACTGAGAAAGGCTTCATTGCTTAAGTTGTGTATGGAGCATTCTTCAGAACAACCAAGTGACATGGTAATGAGCACTGTATGGGGAGACTATACCATGAAATTGATACTTTATCTATTACAGACGAACATTGGACAGCCACTGGTGTGGCAAACATATATATTCATGCAATCGATTCATGGGTTACAGTTAAAAAGCAGATCCAGGTGAAATGGGACATAAAATAAAGGGAGAGAGAGAGAAAGAAGAAATAATTAAAGCTGGCAAAGGTTTTCCATCTTCTGGTCCAATCCTGTTCGGTGTGGGTTACTGGGGAAAGGCTACCTGGAATTGATTGTGTATAGAGCATTGTAGCAAATTCGTGATATGGTAATGAGCACCGTATAGGGAGTATATACCGTATATTATTATCCAGCTGGTTTTGCCTTTTCTAGAATTATGAGCATTATGGTATAACGGTAGACTAACAACAGTTGTCTGTTTGGAGAAAAAAGGACTGATGAGAAGGAGGGAAAAACTCTTCGGTAAGGCTGCCTGGGATGCCCCTGACCCGCCTGGTGGTCAGGGTCACTGTTTAGTGTTTCCTTCCCTGCACCTCGGACTCACCTGGGCTGAGGTGAAATCACTGAGCCATTGGCCTGTTGAAGGCCCTGGGACTGGGGCCCTGTTGCCCACGCCATTCACAGATGAAAATGGATGCCAGTAATATCACTGGGAACTTCAGGCCTGCCTGGGAAGGTCATCAGGGCTGCCCCCATTTTTAAAGCTAAAATTTTAGCTGAAACTAAAATAAGATGTATTTTTTTTTTTGGATTAGTTGACCCACTTGAATCTTTGTTGCAACCCAATAAATACACATAGCAGGTGGACTCTCATTTTATATTTTAATTGATTTGTTTCACATAAAGTATATCTAGGGTAATAATAGCAACTGTTAAAAAATTAAAGAAGTAGAACAATTGAAGAAATATGCTCCTTGGTTTTTGTCCTCTTCTATCCTGCTTCTCTTGCTGGAAGAAGCCAGCTGCAAAGAGGTACATTTGACTCTGCAGGAGGGAAAGCACAATTAGCAAAGTTTCTTTTAATGAATCCAACAGTGAACTTTGATATTAAAAGATGTACCCTGAAAACTATTTCTATTGCTTTATGAATGAATAGTATGAAGTTCTTTAGTTGGTGTGGTGGAAATCATTCACTCTTTGTTTCCTGCTCCTTAATTGATGCTAGTATTTATGGAGTGCAGATTGCCTACCTTCAGAGGCAATGAAATGATTTGGAAAGTGCATAGCAGAGAGAGTGGACTGAAACATGAGAAATGGTCTTGCCCGTGTAAGAGATAAGGAATAATGAGCTGAGATTTCACTATTAATAGCATTAAGTGGGTAAGAGGTAGTACGTTGAGTAGAGTGGAAAGAATCCAAAAGCATTTAAGTAGAACAACTGTCAATTTGCAACACTGGATTTTGACTTCTTATCTTATCTTCTTCACTATAAAGTTTTAGCCCCTCTCTGCTTCAATTATCCAAGATATAATGTGAAGGGGATATATTATATTTTCTTAATTTTTCTCAGAAATAATTCATTTGCTCTTGCAGAGCCCTCTATTTTAATATTATTATTATTATTATTATTATTATTATTATCTGTCTCCTTGTATACCCTTCTCTGACAAAATAAATTTTCTGTTCCCTCTTTTCTTTGACCTAGACCTTCCCCACCCTCCCTTATTTTGCAAGTTACAAAGGGTATTTTGTAATAGAGACATTTATTGTCTCTATGACCTTTTGGCTCATAAAGAATAGTAGATGGCTTCTCTAGCATTTTCTCCTAATTTTTTGTTTTGTTTTGTTTTGTTTTGGGGGGGGGGCATGTCTAACAGCTCAGAGCTTAATCCTGATTCTGCACTTTGGATCACTCCTATCAGAAGAGATCATGGGACCATACAGGGTAACAGGGATCAAAACTGGATTAGGTGTGCAAAGCCAGCACCCTAATAGCTGTACTATCTTTCTTGTCCTTTACTTTTAAATTTATATAAGGGAGACCTTACCATAAGGCACACATATCTAGCCTCCTATCTATTTAAGTAAAATCACTGGTAACCTTGGCCATTAAAAGGTCTTTATTAGGAAGAATAAAAATTTTAGAGACAAAACAGTAAATAGATACATTAAATCCCATTGTGGTAAAAGCAAATTTTACATTCTTAAGCAGATAGATATCAATATTACCCTCAATTTACATGTGACAAAATCAAGACTTCACAAAGATGTCCAGCTGGCAATCTGTCAAACAAAGCATGAATCTTTCATAACTAAATGCATAATTTTTTGTGCCCCCACTCCTCAGAAATCTAGTTAGCCACTTATCTGATGCATGATAACTACTTTAGTCACTTTCTCTCAGGATCTCAGTTTCCTTCACTGTTCCTAGAAAATACCTAATCATGTTACTTTTTTTTTTAACTTGGTGGCAAGTCCCTATTCTTTCCTATGTCCAAAGTTACTATCAGACAGAAGGGAAATACTCAAGAAATGTAAAGTTAAAGCATATGAAAATTTCTAGGAATGAAAGAACAATAAAAAATCTTATTTTATAGTGGGTAAAAGAAACCTCTCATTTAATCTGGGCCAGATTAATATCAGGGGAGTAGTCTTGGCAAGAAGAGAGCTTTGGTTTGTTAAATATTAAACAAAATTAATAAGCTGGCCCATTCTTTATGTCTATCTCTGAGAGTGCAACAATCATAAATTTACTATTCCTCTTCATTGTCTTCACTAAGTTAATATTTGATTCTCAGAGAACTTATTTTATAAGTCTTAATAACCCTCAAAATGATTACCAAAAGGACCGAGTCTCAAAAAAAAAAAGGAAAGTTTATCCTTTGACAATTCAGGAGCTAGGGATGGAAGGGATTTTGGCATCTGTTTTAGTCTCATGAGCACAAAGAGTATGTAGCCATTCTCTCTCCTTGGCTCTTGTCTTCCCCAGGATAAGGCTCATGCCCTTTGAGGAGGAGACTGGACTTAAGAGCATATTTGTAGGCATCAAATCCAAATGTCTTGAGGCTCTCTGTTCAGAAGAAAAAGAAATGGACCCATTACCTTCTGGTCCTACAAAGATCAAAGTGATGGAGTGGAGGAGGTAATGGAAAGTGTCAGAATTATGGCTCAAGATAAAAAGGCATACAAAATATCATTAAGAGGAAAGATGTAAGAATGAATGGAGGTTAGCCTAAATTATGGTATAGAGTACAGATGAATGTTTCAAAAAATGCCTGAGACTGGAGCATTATGAATAATAGATAAATATATTAGTACCTATCTTATTTTACATCCAGATTTAAAATATCCAGTTGCTCTTACTGTTTCACATAGCTCTATAAAATAGGAGGTATACACTCCCCGTTTTCAATGCCGTGATTTTATTGAATTATCATCTATGTTTTATTTTCCATTTATAATCGAAATGCTTGAAAAATACCCCTGACAAAGAAGTACTTAACTGAGATTTTAAAACACAAATAACATGCCAAATAAAAATAGCAGAATGTTAGGAGCTCTTTAATAAATGCATGCTTAGAGGCTTAAATGTACATACTTATTACAAGTACATTTCATAAAATAATTTACTCTCAATCTGGTTTGAATAATTACACAAAAATAGTTCATAAGCATAATAAATCTTTAACATGCCCTCTTGCATGCTGTTCCTAAAAGTCTCAATCTGAAGATTATAGTTAATGGAATTGTCTGTCAATTCCAATCATCATCTGGGCAGATGGCTCTTTGATTAAGCCTCAAATATGCAGAAAAATCTTATGCCTCTTCTGCATGTGAGCTCCTCTCCTGAGAGCTCACATTTATGGCGGTTGTTTCGTTTTAGATTACTGTTTTTCTTAAACACCAGGCTTAATGTATTATTATAAATAAATATGTTCAAACACATTTCTTGCATATTCTTTAATTTGTTCACCTCACACAGTTGAAATGGTACTCAGCAG
The DNA here is from genome assembly GCF_024139225.1 of Suncus etruscus. Classification (NCBI taxonomy): domain Eukaryota; kingdom Metazoa; phylum Chordata; class Mammalia; order Eulipotyphla; family Soricidae; genus Suncus; species Suncus etruscus. The sequence goes on from NC_064861.1 coordinate 41,494,533, forward strand.
GGTTAGTTTACATACATGCTTGATTTAAGAGAAATATCGCAAAGTTTTCACCAAAGAAAGAAGCATCCAGAGATTCCACAAATGTGATGTGTCTTAGGCAGGAATAAATGTCAAAACTTGACTAACTTGACTTACTTTCTCATAGCTCTTTTTTTTGTTTATAATTTTTAAATGTCCTAGAGTTTATTTCTCTTGATTTTTTTGTTTATAATTTTATGTAACACTATGATTTAACAAGTTGTTCATAATCCAGTAGTTTTTGAACATTAAGTGTTCAAACAGCAATCCCACCATCAAAGTGACCTTTTCTTTACCAGTGTCCGCAATCTCCAACCCACCACAATAAACTGCTTCCATGCAGACACAGGAGATTTAATTCATATTGCTTGTTACAACACAAAGCAAGTTGGAATTAATAAAATTAACACAGGTTAATTTGAAATGAGTGCTCTATCTCTCCATGGTGTTACTAAAGTCACTATCTAAGAATTTAGTGGGCTGTGGCTTGTGCTGGTTAAGATCTCTGTATTACTATTTAGGCTCACTGAGCTTGGTAGATTACTATGTAACATTCCCACCAGATTTCCTGTGATATTACTGGGTTGTAACTATTATCAAATATTAAAATGTTATGCAGCTGCAAGGGGCCAAGCAGTCCAGGACTTATAGATTGAAAGTAAACTCGGCGGCTTGGAAGTTTAGCAAGGTTAAGATGCCAAGCTGGGCCATTTTTGTTGGAGGGAGTAGAAAGTGGCAGTGGACTGTTGTAATTCTTGCAGAAAAGGGAATCTAGTCCCTGAACCTCTTCTGATAGAGCCACAAAGGTATCAGCCTTGAACAGGCTACTGGGAAGTATCAGTAGCCATTGTTCTCTTTTGGAGATTGGTGGAGGAACTGTCATTTTTCTCCCTCATAACTCTTTTTTTTTTTTTTTTTGGCAGTGCTCAGGGGTTACTCCTGGCTGTCTGCCCATAAATAGCTCCTGGCAGGCACGGGGGACCATATGGGACACCGGGATTCGAACCAACCACCTTTGGTCCTGGATCTATCTATCTATCTATCTATCTATCTATCTATCTATCTATCTATCTATCTATCTATCTATCTATCTATCTATCTATCTATCTTTCTCTTTCTTTCTTTCTTTCTTTCTTTCTTTCTTTCTTTCTTTCTTTCTTTCTTTCTTTCTTTCTTTCTTTCTTTCTTTCTTTCTTTCTTTCTCTCTTTTCTTTCTTTCTTTCTTTCTTTTTCTTTCTTTCTTTTCTTTCTTTCTTTCTTTCTTTATCTTTCTTTCTTTCTCTTTCTTTCTTCTTTCTTTCTTTCTTTCTTTCTTTCTTTTCTTTCTTTCTATCTCTCCGGGCCCTTCCTCTCTTTTCTTTTAATTCAGCATGCTTCCAGTGAGTGGAACAAAAGATGCAAAAAGAACAAAAGGTTAGAACTGGTCTAAAAGCCACTGGACCATATAGAAAACTTTCATTATGAAAGCCATGGCAACAATTTGAAGTTACCTTAAGTGATCTTATTTTATCTATCGGTATAAACAGACCTAAATGTAGTAGATCATTTACGAATCTTATGTCAAAGTGTAATACGAAGCAAAAAAAAAAAAATAAATGAGTTTCAGAATCACAGCACTCACTTGGAGATTAGTTTCACCCACTCAGACATACTTTATAATTAAAGAAAAGAAGGTGGCTCTGGGGGTCTGTGACTACTCGAATCCCAGCTCTTCTTGTACTAATGGTATGACTTTGTTCAGAATTTAACCTCTCTACATTTATTTCCTCATTTTTAAGTGATAATGAGAATGAATGTACTGTGAGAATTAAATAAAAGAAGGCATATAAAGGCATCAAAAGAATACTAGTTGAAGTTATTCATTATAGCCAGGCCTTCCCTGTGCAGTATCTGGTACTTATTAATGATTTAAGAAATAGTTAATAACCAAGAATAATTGTTTTAAATGTTTATGTTTATATTTTAAAAAATAACAGTTCATGATTAGTAGTAGAAATAAAGTGAACCAACGCTACCTGTGCACAGACCATATGCTGAAATCAGATTACCTAACTATAAGTCCTGGGGAATTCTCTAAACTTTAAAACTTTATGTTTCTCAGTTAGGAGAATAAAGCAGTAATATGCCTACTTCATAGGACTGTTGTGGATGTGGTACTTTCAGAACTAAGTATCTAGCATATTTGTTATGGTTACAATATTTAGGATTATTATACACTGCTCAAAAGTTTTTATTTGCTCAAAGCTTACTCTATATAAATCTTTAGCAAGGCACTGACTCTTATGCATATAAAGGCCACCAGACTTCTGGCAGGGAGAAAGGGGGGAATTCCTGTGAAGGTTCTGAAATTGAAAATTTTAAATCTTAGACAATCATGTTAATTCAGAGTAGACCAATATTTAATTCACAAAAACATTAATTTGCATCTATTTCTTATTGCATGGAGCCATCAGACACTCTCCTTGAGCAATATTTTCCATTTGAAAATCACACATTAGGGGGCTAATGTATTTTCCATTAGTGACCAGAGTTGCTTTAGAAATGAGCAGATTTGATCATTTAATATTGCTTTTGCCTCCAGAAAAAAAAGATTAAAATATTCCCCATCACATAAGATCCAAAAGGCTAAATTTTTGTTAGAAAGGATAATGTATTCTTAATGATTTTGTGTCTATGAAGAACTACTTACAAAGAGAAGTATGAAACCTGGCATGCCTGCTTTCTATCATCTCAAAATGAATGTTGTGGCTTGTGTCACTCATTTCTCTATTTGTGGCTATGCTCCTTTTTTTGTTTGTTTTGTTTTATTTATGGGAATTAAAATACAAAAGTTCTTTTTTTAATGGGTGCATTTACTGTACCTCCTCTTTCTATAGTCAGTGTAAAGAACACAGTCTGTGGTAAGAATTGGGAGGCCTTATATATATATATATATATATATATATATATATAATATATATATATATAATCCTTCACCAGTGCAACATTCCCATGACCATTATCCCAAGTGTCCTTCCTCCCCACCCCACACCTGCCTGTAATCTAGACAGGCTTTCTACTTCCCTCATTCAGTCACATTTTGTTATGATAGTTCTCAGTGTAATTATTTTTGTGAGTGCACTAAATGATCCCTGTGGTGAGCTTCATGTCAGGAGCTGGACCCTCCAGTCCTCCTCTATTTTGTCTCTGAGAATCGTTACACAAATGTTTTTTCATTTTTCTCAAAACCCATAGATGAGGGATACCATTCTGTGTTTATCTCTCTCCCTCTGACTTATTTCACTCAGCATAATAGATTCCATATATATCCATGTATAGGAAAATTTTATGACTTCATCTCTTCTGATGGCTGCATAATATTCTATGGTGTATATGTACCATAGTTTGTTTAACCATTCATCTATTGAGGGGCATCTAGGCTGTTCCCAGAGTCTGGCTATTGTAAACAATGCTGCAATGAATATAGGTGTGAGAAAGGGATTTTTGTATTGTATTTTTGTGTTCCTAGGCTATATCCCTAGGAGTGGTATAGCTGGATCAGATGGGAGCTCAACTTCCAGCTTTTGGAGAAATCTCCATATCGCTTTCCACAAAGGTTAGACCAGACAGCATTTCCACCAGCAGTGAATAAGAGTTCCTTTCTCTCCACATCCCCGCCAGCACTGCTTGTTCTCATTCTTTCAGGCTAAAAAATTAACACCAATAATGATAGGGAAGAAAACAACCCCATTCACATTAGTCTCACATAAACTCAAATACCTTGGAGTCTACTTGACTAAAGATGTGAAGGACCTATACAAAGAAAACAATAAAACCCTGCTACAAGAAATAAGAGAAGACACATGGAAATAGAAATCCATACCCTGGTCTTGTATTGGCAGGATTAATATCATTAAAATGACAATACTCCCCAAAGCTTTGTACAGATTTAATGCGATCCTTCTAAAGATACCCATGACATTTTTAAAAGAAATGGATCAAACACTTCTGAAATTCATTTGGAACAATAAACACCCAAGAATAGCTAAAGCAATACTTGGGAAAAGGAATATGGGAAGTATTACTTACCCCAACTTTAAACTGTATTATAAAGCAATAGTTATCAAAACAGCATGATATTGGAATAAAGACAGACCCTCAGATCAGTGGAACAGGCTTGAGTACTCAGAGAATGTTTCCCAGATATACTGTCACTTAATTTTTGATAAAGGTGAAAGAAATCCTAAATGGAACGGGGAGGCCTCTTCAATAAATGGTGTTGGCATAACTGGCTAGCTACTTGAAAAAAGCGAACTTAGACCTCCAGTTAACATCATGTACAAAGGTAAAATCCAAATGGATTAAAGACCTAGATATCAGACCTGAAACCATAAAGTATATAGAACAACATGTAGGTCAAACACTCTATGACATTGAGACTAAAGGTATCTTTAAAGAGGAAACAGAACTCTCCAAACAAGTGAAAGCAGAAATAAATAAATGGGACTATATTAAGCTGAGAAGCTTCTGCACCTCAAAGGAAATAGTGCCCAGAATACAAGAGCCAACCACTGAGTGGGAGAAACTATTTACCCAATACCCATCAGATAAAGGGTTAATATCCAAAATATACAAGGTACTGACAGAACTTTACAAGAAAAAACATCTAACCTCATCAAAAAATGGGGAGAAGAAACGAACAGACACTTCGACAAAAAAGAAATACAAATGGCTAAAAATACACATGAAAAAATGCTCCACATCACTAATCATCAGGGAGATGCAAATCAAAACAAAAATGAGGTACCATCTCACACCACAGAGATTGGCACACATCACAAAAGTTCTTTTCTGAGTTCTTTAAATTCTTTTTAAAATTTTTATAGTAACACGATGATTTACAATGTTGTTCATAATACAGTTGCTTAGGGGCATTCACTGTTCCAACATCTATCTATCCCACTACCAGAGTGACTTCCCTTAACCAATGTCACTAAATTCCCACCCCTGCCCCACCTGCCCTATTAACAGACTCAAACAAATTTTTTGTGAAGATTATACTTATTGTGTTACAATAATTGTTACAACACAAAGGCAAATGGAGTCAAAGCAAACATCCAAATTTTGTTTATATGTATCTCCTTTAGAATTACAAATCAAAATTTTCCTAACTGTTAAATGAAAAACAAGCTATGCAAAAAACTTTTCAAAAACTACTGTCGCTGGTCCCAAGTCAGGCCAGCCATTGAGATAGTTAGTGAACACATGTTGCTGTAACTACAATTTCAAATGGTAAGTAAAAGAAAGTTATGTTTTGTTTCAAATGAGGTGGGGGCAGTCCTCATTACTCAGTGTTTTATTAAATTGTCATGTAATTCACAGCATGTCTGGAATAGTACCTCCCCAAATCCAAAGCCAGTATCTTAATGCAAGGGGGCACTCTTGGAGAGAACACAGACAAAGGATCCAGGGAAGATCTTTTGTTACACCATATTTTCCTAGGGTCCTTCCACTTTGAGCTTCTACTTTAATTCAGGTCTATTTATTTCCTCTACATACACAAAGCTCATATATGCAGAAGTTCTTTGGACAACTGCTAGATATCAATAACACTATGATTCTCATTGAAATCTTGTCCTGTTTATCATATCCATCTGCCCCAATTTCTGCTCCTCCCACCAGAGATTGGTGATGGTCACATGTATATAGAAACGGGAAGGAGAAAAAAAAGATCATTAATAATCAGTTTTTCTGATGCTTTGGCTTTCTGGATCATAACCTCTTTCCCATTCTCCACCCCTTTACAGTTGTGGTGACAACTATAGAATTAAGATGTAAGCCACCAGGTGATGGTTTTACTATTAATCTGAGATCTTCTCATTAATCAGCTTAGTGTCAGGAAGCTTTTTATCAAGAGTATTAAAATTAAGCATGTACCAAATATTGTACAGGTTCTAAATTTTAGCCCTAATGGGATTTTAGGGATAGGAAAGATTAAGCAAATATCAGAGATGATGCCCAACCTCAGGTAGTCTGCTACTAGAACTCTAGATATCACCATCTGTTATTGCTTTTTTCCAAGACCACACCATGTAAAAACACTCTCTTGCAGGTTAGAGGATTGTTGTTGTTGTTGTTTTGTTTTGTTTTTAATTTCCTTCCCTGTCCCTTCCTTTGCAGTACAGTTCATACCTGCTAGCACCTGAGAGTTGGGACTCGCCAATGGGAGTGCTCAGTCTGTAGCAGAAATACAGGTGCTGGTGCAAGTATTAGGTTGCACCCTGGTACAGGTTTGACACTACTTTCTGCCCTCTAGTGGAGGTTTCTGCAGGTATATGATTTGGGAGATGAAAGAGGCTACTTACATTTACTTTGGGGGAGAGTTCTGAGGTCCCAATTTACAGACACCAGATTGATAAGTGAGAGATCTTATCAGAGGATGGAGACAGACGGGTATTTTGCATTATTTTTGTTTATGAAAGGAAACTCAAACTACTTGAACAATTTTATTTGAACCAATGTTTTTCCCTATGCATAGCCTCTCACCCAATATCTGAAAAGAATATTTTTTATTCTTCCTCTGCATTTAGAGGGAGTTTTTGTTTGTTTTTTGATCAGTAAGGACACTGTGTCAGTTTACCCTTTAAGAGTTAATTCCAATTTAGGAGATTGAAGTTTAGGAAACTGTGATCTTTCTTAAGAGCCAAGATGTACTGCCATAAAAATTGAAATCTCTCACTAGTCTACAAGCGTGGTTTACATGAAATCATTCAGGAAATTTCTAATAGGTGTGATGAAGGCAAGCTGGAGTGATTGCTGCTTCCTGATAGCGCAGAATCCACAGGCAGCCAGTCAGTGGAGCAATGGCTCTGTGTCTACACTGAGGAAGAACTGTCCCTGCTGACAGAGGTGTCTAGGTTAAGGTGCAAATAGGTAGAAACTAAAAACTCAAAGAAAGCTTGTAAATCAACTCTTCAGTGCCATGGCTCCCATAGCTTGTTGTCTTAGTGATCAGCAGTGAGGAGAACCAAAGAAAGGCTAGGGTTCTTATGTTTCTGACTTTGTAAAGGGAAACAGCTAGGTCTTCTTGCCAATTTTCAGAATACAAATATCAGACTTTCTCAACCCATGCTAAAATCTTCGGATAAAGGAGAAAAGGAAGAATCACTCATCTTGTCCAATGCTATAGAACTTAGTGCCTGAGACAATCCAAAAGTATGGATGTCAGTACCTGAAGATACTTAGATTTATAAACAACCCCCAGATAGACTGACATAAGCTAGTAAAGGGCAGGTGTGTTTTGAAGTTGACTTTGTGAGGAGATTTCTTATGACTCTTGAATCTTCTTCAATTACTCCCTCAGAGGTGTCACTTCTGCTGAATGGTTTATGAAACTAACCAAAGCAAGAAAATCTGGATTCTTTCCTGTTTTGTATAAATTGCTATGAATTCAGTTACTACTTGATCTCTCAAAAAATTTGGGTCCAATAGTAAATGTACAGACATATATTCCGGAGACCTAAGTTTTCCCTAAAGAACAACCAAGTCAGAGTAATATCCTCGATCAATCACACATATTTAGGGAAACAAAAGAACCTACATGAAATATAAAGCTTGATTGAGACATGTTATAGGCTTGAAAGTAGCAGTGTTTCTATAGAAATTATTTTAATTCTGAGTGAAATAGCCATATTTAGTGAGAGTTTCTGAGCTCTTCAAAAGGACACTGCAAACAGAACTTAATTAGGAGTATGAGCTAATGAAATTGAGAAGGAGGTAGGATGAATTCATTATATTAATAAAAAAAAAGCTGAAATTTGGGAAGGGAAAGCAGATGGAAAGAAAAGAACACATAATGCGTTATGTTTCATTTCTTCTGAATAAAGTGTAGTGTGCTGAAATGTAACGAGATTATCCATCCTCTCCATCTGTTTTTGTCTAAATAAATTCAGGTTTTTCACAAATGTAATGAATTTTCAGTTTGTAATTTTCTGTCTCCAGTGTGCATAGTGCTGAGAAGACTTGAGATGTACTCTCTGAAGCCCATTTTCTGCATGCCCCAGGCCTGGGACTTCCATTAAGCACTAAACTCACAGAGCATCAGAGAAAGTTCAAAGTCATCCAGCTCTCAGCATGGGTAAGGTGATCTGTCACAGCCACCGCCCAGGTTCTGGGTAGCAGGAGAGGCTAAAGGTTGGCAGAGAAAGATACTGGTCTAGATTTGGGGTACTGAGTTAGAGTAACAGATGGATAGGTCTCTGGATCTCTAAACTCTAGGATTAAGATGAAAATCTATGAAGTGCTATCATTATTCACCACTTTCTTCCATGTCTTAATACATGAAGTTTTCTCTACCAGGAATTTCATCTCTCCTGTAGTCTTAGACTACAGGTACCATTACTTTTTTAAAAGTTACTTACTTCCTGATGATTAGTGATGTGGAGCATTTTTTCATGTGTCTTTTGGCCATTTGTATTTCTTCTTTGTCAAAGTGTCTGTCCATTTTTTCTCCCCATTTTTTGATGGGATTAGATGTTTTTTTCTTGTAAAGTTCTGTCAGTGCCTTGTATATTTTGGATATTAGCCCCTTATCTGATGGGTATTGAGTGAATAGTTTCTCCCACTCAGTGGGTGGCTCTTGTATCCTGGGCACTATTTCTTTTGAGGTGCAGAATCTTCTCAGTTTAATATATTCCCATCTGTTAATCTCTGCTTTCACTTGCTTGGAGAGTGCAGTTTCCTCTTTGAAGATGCCTTTAGTCTCAATGTCCGATGCAAATCAAAACAACTATGAGGTACCACCTCACACCCCAGAGATTGGCACACATCACAAAGAAGGAGAATAAGTAGTGTTGGCGGGATGTGGAGAGAAAGGAACTCTTATCCACTGCTGCTGGGAATGCCGTCTAGTTCAACCTTTATGGAAAGCAATATGGAGATTGCTCCAAAAACTGAAAATCGAGCTCCCATACGACCCAGCTATACCACTCCTAGGAATATACCCTAGGAACACAAAAATACAATACAAAAACCCCTTCCTTACACCTATATTCATTGCAGCACTATTTACCATAGCAAGACTCTGTAAACAGCCAAGATACCCTTCAACAGATGAATGGCTAAAGAAACTGTGGTACATATACACAATAGAATATTATGCAGCTGTCAGGAGAGATGAAGTCATGAAATTTTCCTATACATGGATGTACATGGAATCTATTATGCTGAGTGAAATAAGTCAGAGAGAGAGAGAAAGAAAGACGCAGAATGGTCTCACTCATCTATGGGTTTTAAGAAAAATGAAAGACATTCTTGCAATAATAACTTTCAGACACAAAGGAGAAAAGAGCTGGAAGTTACAGCTCACCTCATGAAGCTCACCACAAACAGGCATGAGTTTAGTTAGAGAAATAACTATGTTTTGAACTATCCTAATAATGAGAATGTACGAGGAAAATAGGAAGCCTGTCTAGAGTACAGGCGGGATTTGGGTGGGGAGGAGGGAGATTTAGGACATTGGTGATGGGAATGTTGCACTGGTGATGGGTGGTGTTCTTTACATGACTGAAACCCAAACACAATCATGTATGTAATAAAGTTGTTTAAATAAAAAAAAAATAAATAAAAGTTACTTACTTAAAAGTGACTTCTTACAGGATCTATTGCAAAGATGCCTTTTTCTTTCACTTCTGATGACTACTTGATAAATTCAACCCTGTACTGTTATTTAATTCCCTGCATTGATTCTTCTAAATATGATTTGGCATTGTTTCTTCTGAATATGATTTGAAGTTCCTCTTCTTTCCTTCTTTAAACAAAATGTTGTAAAAATCTTTTATTCTCTACTTATTCTGATTTGGAACCAATAGGTGTTTATTGGTGAGCAAAGTAATCCAGAGTCTCATGGATTATGTGAGAAGTTGCAGAGATATGTGATTTTGTATTTACCCAAATAAGTTGATACAAGCGTGGGTGGTTAAGTTTCTGTGTTTTGACTGGTGACTGGTATAGCTTACAAATAGCTTACAAAACACTATTTCTGGGTGTAACTGTGACAGAGTTTCCAGGATAAGTTAATTTTTTAATTGACAAACTATTTGTCCTTGCCCAAAGATCAGCAAGCATCAGCCAGTCTATTGAAAGCATTAAGGGAACATGAAGGTGGAATCAGGGTAAAATTTTCTCTGTGCCAAAGCTGAGATCTTCATCTTCTCTAGGTCTTGAATATTACTATTTTTGGTTCTAGACTTTCAGACTCAGATCAAGATTTACATCTTCTGCTTTTTGAGATTCAGGACTTTAGACTTTGATTGAATTAATGGCCAACTTTCTTAGTTTTCAAAATTATTTTGTTTTGTTTGGGGCCACACCAGGTAGCAGCACACAGGCGTTATTCCTGGCTCTGAGCTCAATAATCATTCCTGTTAGACTCAGAGTACCTTATGGGATACCTGGACTGAATCCAGGTAGGCTGTGTGTGAGGAAAATGCCCGACCTGCTGTTCTATTGCTCTGTTCCGTGGTTCTCCAATTTGCAGACAACAGAATATGGGACTTCAAGGTCACCACAGCCACAGTGTTACCACAGTGTATGTGCACATGTGTGTGCATATGTTGTGTCTGTCTCTATATCTAGGTTTTAAATCTTTAATAATTTAATAATTTATTATTATTTGAGGGGTGTTTCCCCAGAAGTGCTCTTGAAAGTCAGGAGCATCTCCTGGCAATTCTAGTTCAACAGAACTGGTGGCTCAGTGCATCACTTGTTGGTTGACATTTGGGTTTTTTATTGCTTTTGGCTGTATAAATAAAGTTGATTTAAATATTCATTCAAGTCTTTCTGGAGCATATTATCTTGGATAAATATCTAAGAGTAGAATTTTAAGGCTTTACAAAAATATACAGTTAACTTTGTAAGAAGCTGTTAGAGACATCTCAGGAAGAGGTGCTTCAAGTTTCTTGTTAGCCCTGACAATGTTGGAACATAATGCAGGGGAAGATTTTGCCCTTTAGGTTTAGGCAGGGAATTACATTACTTAAAAGTAAGTAAGAAGAGCACAATAAAGCTGAGATGATGAGCTTTTATACCATTCATGGGAGATAAAATTTTCTTTAGGTTGTGGGAATTTATATAAGTGTAGTTGTGAATTGCTAAAAAAGAAACTATTGGTCTTCCCTGCTTTCGTTGAGCTCTGCCCTCACTAATCTAGCAATTCACCGAGGAGGGTCATATAGGAGTCATTTGCACTTAAATAGGATTCTATACACATGTATTTTGTGACTTCTCTACACCTTTTTAGACCCTAAAAATACCTTGGAGAAGTGTGATCAAGAACTGAAGTGGATGTGTCCAGCAGATTGATCTTGTAAACCATAGGATCCACTCTTTAGCCCTATCTCAAAACTATTTACCACTTTCCAATGGGTCAAATAAATTAAATAATATAATGTAATTTATAATAATATATAACATTATATAATATAATGTATAATATATATGATAACTAAATTATAAAATTCTAAAATGAAAACAGGAGAATGTTTTCATAATTTTAAATATTCTATATTATTTAGTATATTTTGCTTTTATGTAATTTTTTTTTTTTTTTTGGTTTTTGGGCCACACTTGGCAGTGCTCAGGGGTTACTCCTGGCTGTCTGCTCAGAAGTAGCTCCTGGCAGGCACGGGGGACCATGTGGGACACCGGGATTCGAACCAACCACCTATGGTCCTGGATCGGCTGCTTGCAAGGCAAACGCCGCTGTGCTATCTCTCCAGGCCCTTATGTAATATTTTTAAAACCTTGCAATTTTGACTATTAATTCAAAATATCTAACTTCCAAAAAAAAGTTGAGAATTTTAAAAGACAAATTTAAAAGATTTAGGAAAACTGAACTGCATTTTATTGCATTATTGTCATAAATCCATAATCATAGTATAAGTGTTTATAAGTAATAAAACCACAATTTCACCCAAAAAATAACCCTTCACATATTTTTTTCCCTTCACATATTTTTATTCCACTTCTTTGGTTTGTTTGTTTGGGCCACACTTAGTGATGATCTGGAATTATTCCTTGTTCTGCACTCAAAAATTATTCCCTGTAGCAGGGCCAAAGATATAGTATAAGGATTAGGATAGTTAGGATAGTTGCTTTGCTTTGCACATGGCATCCCAAATAGTCCCTAAAATCAATTAGGAATGATTTCTAAGTACAGAGAGAAGTAATCCCTAAGCATCAATGGATGTAACACAGAAGCCGAGGGGAGGGGGAGGAAGAATGAGTCCTAGCAGTGCTCAGGGAATTATATAGGACACTGAGGATTTAACCTAGGTCAACTACATGTAAGGCAACTGCCTTACCTACTATACTATCTCTGTGGTCCTTGTACTCTACCTTATTGCAAAATAATAACATTAACTTTGTGATAATTATTCTTGAAATGTGTTATATAAAATGTATTTAGCAAACTAATCTTATAAACAACCTATAGGAAGCTCTTATAGCTCAATAAGAAGATAAACTTGAAAGAGCCAAAATTGTGAGAAAACGCTATGACCCAAAATATATGAAAATACTCTCTATATTTTTAATCATCAGGGAAATGCAAAATTAACAATGTGGTGAAATAGCTTTTACACATACTAAACAGTATAAATAGAATTGAATTCCAAGAGTTAGTGAGGATGTTGAATTACACATAAAAGAAACCTGTTAGAAAAATCAGTAGATACCTTTCTAAAAAGTTAAATGACAAAGTTACTGTCAAACTGACAGTTTGACTCAGCAATTGCCTCCTTAAATAATATCATAAGAAATAGAAATTCTTTCCAATGAAGAGTTGTACATCAATGTTCATAGCTACTTTATGATTACTATGTTATTTAATAAATGGTTTACCAATTGACATGCTCATGCGGTAGATTACAAAGCGATAAGAAGGTACAACTCCATAGAATTTTGATAAGTCAAAAAATAATATATGTGACATAGTTTTATTCAAATAAAACCATTAAAATGTAAGACAAATTGTGGAGAGGTTAATGGCATGAAATAAAAGAGAATCTATGAAGATTATGTTAATTTTGATTGCATTGGCTAAATGGTACTTACACTGGTCAAAGTTTCTTATATTAATAATTGAAATGGACAGATTCTTTATAATGTATATTAAGATAGATATATTAAGATAGATCACACCTACTAGTGACATAAGTGAAATAAATAAGATTTTACTTAACCTTTACTACAAATGGACACAGTAATGCAGATATACAACATTTTTAATGCATTCTGTGGGATCATGTTAGAGATCTTCTGTGATACAGGTAACTTAGTTCTAAGTCATGGTGCAGAAAATGAAACAAGAAATATATTCCATCTTACACTTGCATCTATTAGTAGAGAAACAAAGGCCTTTCTAAGAAGAGTGACATTATGGTGTGGATGTCACCTCTGATTGTTAAGTTGCAGGAAAAATTCATCTAAGTCTTTAGATTGTAGACTTAAAAGAGCTGTTTACAGGTTTTACATTTTCCTCCTGTGAACTATTAAGCATTCCATTTAATTTGCAAAGGCAGAATAGGTTTTCGTGATGGCTTGGCTCCTTTGGGATAAATGCTGAGGACTGCATTCAATATTAATACCAAACAGATCTGGTTCTCTTTGTTAAGACAGTATGAGTCTTAAACTATGAGCACTTGGAGTACATTAAGTTACAACACATCGTTATATTGATATGTCTACTAATAGAAAACACATGATAACAAATGACTGCTAGAGCCAGTCATTTCTCCCTTAACAGGGCTATAGAGAGTTCAACATGCCAGCCTTCTTTGCACAAGAAACTCAATTGTGTGCACAACTTTCTCTTTCCACGACTTTATACTAGAGCCAGGTAACCTAGCCATGTAGAAAAATGAGAAAGAATAGGAAATTCACAGAGGACAGCAAATACTGTCAGTGACTAAAAGTTATGTAATAATATTTAAACAGTAAAAGAGGCAGCAGAATAATGCACTGAATATTCTTGCCTTTTGAGTCTAAAAGTTTACACCTAAGTTAATTTTCAAGAAGATAAAAATATTAGAGGCAGCTTAGCATTCAACTCAATGATTTGGAAGGAACTCAAGACTTGAATGCACAAAGACCTTAAATCAATTTTCAGTTATAATGAATGATGTTACTAAGCACTTCTGATGTGATTTTTTTTTTCAATGAATTACTTCAAAACCTGACACTAGACCTGAGCATTACAGAAGGATGTGGGTTGACTTGGTCTGATGAGCTGGCTATAGCAGAAGACACACTTGTCTTAGAACATGCTCAGGATTTGGGTGCACAGTCAGGATTCCAGAGGGGTCTGATGACAAAGAACTTCCCCAAAGGCTTGGTGTCACTGTATCTTAGGGTGAGAATCAAATGCTTCTCTTTGCAACCTATGATAAATCTAGACCAGACATAGCTGGTTTTACATACCAGATAGACCATGGGAGATATTGTGGTCTCTGGAAAACCCTGAGCTCCTCAAGAGCTGTTCTCTTTTCTATTAAATGAGGCTAAACACAATGCATTCTCTGGGGTTAATGTGTAGATCAAATAAGGTGCTAGTGCCAAGGGCACGTTGAGCTGATGTCCAAATAAAGTGCTAATGCCAAGAGCAGGCAGTAGATGTCCATGAAATCAACATTCTAATCCTAGTAAAATAATAAAAGGGTAACTAGAGTAATCATCATTCTTATTAGCAAATGTAAAAATAAATAAATAAATAAAACCCTATGTTGATACAGTTGTCAGCTAGTTATTTTCTATCCCAATTTTTTTCTTTGCTTTGCCTTTTCTTCCCACTAACATGTAAATAAAATTCAAGAACTCATTCATAGGAAGAGCAGAAACAAGCATTGCATATGTCACTGAAGATCTGGCAAAGAAATGAGTTTCATTGTACTTATGCCTGAAGAATATTTTTTGTGTATGTTTGAATGAGTATATGTATGAACATATGTGTGAATGTGTGTTGTCTTTTCTTCTTTGGGGGGATACTTGGTGATACTCATGGGTTACCTCTGGCTATGCACTCAGGAATTACTCTTGGCATTGTTTGGGGACCATATGGGATGCTGAGGATGAAACCTGCTTCAGCCATGTATAAAGCAAGTGCCATACTCAATGCACTGTCTCTTCTTACTTTTGAAGTATCCAGAATCCCTACTTCTTTTTCTACTCCTGGTATACTTCCCAGAATTTTATATTTGACTGTCCTCCACCAAGCATAGCATTCCACCTACTCCCCAACTCATAGATCACAACTAATCTTGGTTCTCAGCTAAGAGGTTTCCACAAGACCTTTCACTCAGAACATGGTTTTCTGTCAGCTTTTCTAGTTGCACATATTTGAAATTTGCTTCTCTGCATGAAAAGAATACCTTATACTTCTATATTTTGTCAATTCTAAGTCTGGGATTTTTTTTATATTTTAACATCTCTAAAATTAGAATGCTACTTAAAAAGAATACATCTTACAATTATAGATGATAACTTTTTTTCTTAACATCTTAGATTCAATTATACATGGCATTTCCCCAAGCCAAATACAGGGCTATTTTTGTCCAAAGGGCAATTATTATCATCACCATCATTATAAATGTTTTATATAAATTATCTGCCTCAAAACAAAAAGTTATTTCAAAGTGCATACGGTTTCCTTACCTGGTAGAGAATTCATTTGAGAGGAAGAAAGGAAAAATTTTACTTATCTGTTTAATAGAGGGAAGTCATTAGTGAAATTGGGAATTACCTAGTAAAGAGATCCTCAAAGTATCTTCTGAAGACAGATTACAGCTAAATTCTGACAGGCTGATTAAAAAGTGTGACTCTCTGGGGCCGGAGCAGTGGCTCAAGCGATAAGGCATCTACTTTGTGTGCACTAGCCTAGAACAGACCACTTTTTGATCCCCTGGCATCCTATATGGGTTCCCAAGCCAGGAGCGATTTCTGAGCGACAAGCCTAAAGTAACCCCTGCCCACCACAAGGTGTGGCCCCCAAAACCAAAACCAACCAACCAACCAATCAACAAACAAACAAAAACCTGTGACTTTCTGAAACACATTTCTGGTAACACTAATTGTATGTTTATCATTGAGTCTGTAATACAATAATCCCCCTTTACTACCTAGGAAGTGCTGGAGATTAGATGGGAATTCTGCCTGATGCCTGGTTTATTGACTCCCAACTTTTCTTTATTGAACACAGAACATAATTTACACAACATTTTGTAGAACAAAAAAGTCTTGAATTTTCTCTACACACAAAAAAAATATCTATTTCAAGGATTTATACTACAGTAATACTCAAGTATTAGCACAAACACATACATGCATACACTCATTGTACTATACTTGTTTAGTTAAAAGTAACCATAAATACAAAAATGTATGTTTTTATGTAGCTTTATCAATAAAGCAAGATAAAATTATGATACTTTTACACTAATACTGTTTACACAGAATACTAAAGATACCCAAAATCCTCATATGCTTGTGCTATAAATTTGAATTCATAGGAAAATATCTTTAAAAGTGCATACTAAATTAAAAATAGTTACCTTATAGAATGTGAGGGACATTAAAAGTATATGGGGTTGAAAGGTAAAAAGTTAAAGTGCAAGATTAAAAGGTATGTTTAATATTCCTACTGCTATGGAGATCTTTGCCATTAGAATTTATATTTAGGTGAAAAAATGTGAAAAAAGGTATAGCTAAGGGCTCGTGCATTTATTTTCTTTTTTTTGTTTTGTTTTGTTTTGTTTTGTTTTGTTTTTGGGTCACACCTGGCAGCACTAAGGGGTTACTCTTGGCTCTATGCTCAGAAATTGCTCCTGGCAGACTTGGGGGACTATATGGGATGCCGGGATTGGAACCACCGTCCTTCTGCATGCAAGGCAAATGCCCTACCTCCATGCTATTTCTCTGGCCCCTGCATTTCTTTTTGAACCTAAAATAAGCACGGTGATTAAAGGTTTTAGTTTCACAGGATTGCTCATAGAAAGGATTTCTGTTTTGTTTTTTGTTATTATGAGTTAGGCACTCTGACTAATAGGTTACTGCTCTTTTTCTCTAGTCAGAATTATAAAATATTAAAATATAACTCAGGAAAATTTACAAATACAACCTGTGTTTGTAAAAAACCTTCCTATCACTGGTGATTTTGTGCTTGTTGAAAACAAATAATATTTTATTGTATGCTTTATTGCTCCCAAGTTTTAATAAAGAACCCATCATATCTGTTACTTACCAATGGGATTTAAGAAAGTCTATCAAAGTATGTAAAAGGATAAAGATAAATTGCATGCAATGAATAGCCACATTCATGGCATACTAATGAAAACTGATAGCTTTACTAAAAATTGCTATCCCTTATGACCTTTTCCTGTTTTGAAAACTCCAAACTGGTTCTTAACAATTGGTTCATAGACTGTACTGTTTGTCTTGAGAGCTCTTTAAGGATGCCTATAACAACATAGTTTTATGCTATAAATTATTTAATCATCAATAAATAAGAATGTCACTGAAGGACACTGTAATACCATGATTTAAAGTGTGAGCCAGGTGGTTTTTCATAACTTTTACTAAATATGAAGATTAAAAAAAGCCTTTTAATTATTCTCAACATCAATGACTCAATTTGTTATCTTTAATGTTTTGATTTATTGGTGTTAATCCTTTATCATATTGCCTAGTTGTATAAACCCTCCTCAAAGAGGGAGACTTCCATAATCTGTGTAACCTTGGCTAAGTCACTTTAAAATTTATTTCCTCAAAAATTAAAATGAGGGGCCAGAAAGTCAACTTAAAGGTCTGGAGCACATGGCTTGTATTCTGGAACCAGGAATTCCATCCCCTGCACCATCTGGTCTCCTAAACTGAGGCAGCCCTTAAGTACTTAGATGAGAATAACCTCCAAGCACTATGGCTATAGCCTAAAACACACAAAAATGACTGATTCAAAATAATCAGCATGTCCTTAAGTTTTACAATTGAGAAATTTGTGGGGCCCAAGCAATAGCAAAGAGGGTAGGACATTTGCCTTGCACATGGTCCCTAGCATCCCATATGGCCCCCTGAACCTGCATGAGCAATTTCTGAGTGCAGAGCCAGGAGTAACCTCTGAGTGCTGCCGGATGTGTATCTCAAACCAAATACAAACAAATAAGTAAGGCAAGAGCAAGAAATTCTCTTTTTCCTTAGAAATGTCAGTTAGATTTTTTCCTACTTCTCAAGTTTGGGCTGAAATTAATTTGCTTTAACCAATGGAAGGTAGTAGAAATACTATTTGTAGTTCCAAACATGAATTTTAAGAGAGTTTGTGTGCTTATCAATTGAAACCTTGGTAGAATCTATGAGGACAGCTCCAATTCAGCTCCTGAAAGATGAGAGACCCTGTGGAGCAGAAATGAGCCAATCTAGCATGACCACAGCAAGTGTACTCATCCAGGACACCAGAATGACTTGACTAAATCCATACTATATCTTCAGCCTGTAGAACTGTGTGTTTTTAAAAGAAGTTGTTGTTTTTTGCCACTTTGTTACTAGTTCTTAGTAACTAGTTACTAGTTCTTAAAGACTAGTTAATAAAAAGTAGTTAGTAGAATGGATGCAAACAAGAATAGTAATATTAAGACACTGGGTGAAGGTCATACCAGTGCAATTATTAGAAAGCAGCAATTATACAATAATCCTTAATGTTTAGTTTTTAAATATAAAAAATTAAAAAATAAGGTCCTGAGAAGTAGTACAGAATATAAAGTACTTGCCTTTTCTGTTACTGATCCTGGTTTGATATTTGCCACTTCTATGGTCTATTGAACAGCACCAGGAGTCATGTCCCCCCAAATAAAAAGATTTTAAACATCAATAAAAATAAGACTTCTTAAATGTCAAAATATTGATAAAAGGTGCTTTTCACAAGGTGTTAAAATAACATTCATACATTCATATGGAGATTATTAACTCTGAAGATGAAAATGACATCTTTAGAAGATAATTTGGCAATAACTCTTAAATACCAACTTTTCTATAGATATGCTTCACAATATATATGTTTGTAAAGATGTTCAGTAAAGCAGAAAAAACTGGAAACGATGTAAATTAAGAAGCTCTTGTAAAATCATGTGCAGTGCAATATTTTAAAATATTGCTACCAGAGAGTATTATAAATAAGATATTTACCTGCATAACTGGGATTTTATCCTGACTCCACATATGATTTGTAGAGACCTCCAGGAGTTATCTCTAACCACAGAATCAAGAGTAAAACTTGTATACTTCCAGGGATAGCCCCCAAATAAAAGATAAATAAAAAAGAAATGCCCAAATGTTGTGATAGAAACATACTGATATAAAAATTAATCTGCATTATGTACTGGGTGTTTATGGCACCCAAAACTTATGTGTTGAAGTACAATCTCTACGTGATAACATTAAAAATGCATAGAAGGGGCCAGAAAGAAAATAAAGCAGCAGGTATTTGCCTTGCATGTGTCAAATTGGATTTGTTCCAAGCCCCATATGTTCTTCCAAGTTCTGCCATTGGTGATTCCTAATCCCAGAGCTAGGCATAAACTCTACACACCACTGAGTGTCCCCCACAAAAAAACTTTCTTACTATAGGATTAATCTTCTTACATTAAGACACCTGAGGAGGTTTACTTCAACCTTCCCTGCACTCTTTCATATACATATATAGGAAAACAGCCAATTTAAAACCAAGAATGGATATTCATCAGACTTGGCTTATTCTGGTACCTCAGTCTTGTACTGTACAACTTCCAAAAACTAAGAAGACTATATAAACTTACCTGATATATGTCATACTTGTTATATCAACCAACTTGACTGAGATATTTTTTTTATTTATTTTTGGATTATAAAATCACATTGAACACTGTAATTCGCTTTCAGAGAAGTCAAGATACATATGTACAGTATATCTACAAAAATATATAGGAATATGAATCTAATCATGATAAAGATAAAATAGAATTCTGGAATTTGCTCATGAATTTTTCTTTAACATCTAAGTCTAATTCACCATCTGGTGTAGATGCTAGTATTGGGAATTTCTGTCATTCATCATGAGCTCAAGAACATCTTATTAAGAAAAAATGTATTACCTGTGTAGTTAGTACAATTTAATGCTATTTTAAATTCTCTAATTCTCTCTGTCTTGTGTGGGTGTGTTTGGGGATCACATCCAGCAATCTGCTCCAATGCTATAACTTAGGGATAACCCTGGGTAGTGTTCAGGGATTCAAAAACAGGCCTTCAGAATTCAAAACCTATGCTCACCCTTTTGAGCTATCCCTCTAGTCTCGTAGGTTCTCGTACGTTCTATCTAATTTATAAGAAAAAATATCAATTTGTTTCAACAAAAACTTAACCCCAAAATCAAGAATGGACTACAATCAAGAATGGAAACAATTGAGGATAAACAAAGAATACTGATCCTTTAGTGTCCATTTATAGAAAAATGTTATGAAAGTGTATAGAACATGGGTTTGCAGTCTGGCAAGTCACTTTAATTGGTGCACATGCCAAGCTCCATGTCTATTTAATCCACCATGATTTCAACTATAAATATGGTGGCTAGAACATATAGTAAACATGCAGACAACAATTTTTCAAGCCTCTGGAAGCAGTCTTTTTCTTGCAAAGGTAAACATTTTCTCTAATTTGCATACAGACATTGTACAGGATTAATTATTATCCAACCTCTATACTGAGGCATAGTTTCTCAAAGTTTATAACCTTTCAGGAGAAATACACACACATACACCATATGCGATCATATGAATATCTATCATCTGTGTAAGCAAACTGGGGAATGTTTGTGTGAAATGGCAGTGGAGGGACTTGATCTGCCTGAACAAAGGGATTTTCAGTCCACCCCCTACACATCAGAGATGATGCCTCGAGACATGGCTTCCAGAGTGGGTGGCTGCTAATGCTGCCATGAGATATCTCTCACCTGCTTAAAGTTCCTCCAGAGAACTCCCTTAATGTGGAGAAGGCTAGATAGTAACTTAGGAAAAGTATCTCTAGATTACAGAAGAAACCATAGTAAAGCAGCAGAATCCTACTACAAGTAGTGAGCAAAGATTGAAATTCTGAAGACCCATTTAGTACTAATCTCCTATAATTTCTATGAAAAGAACTTCAAAGTGAAAATGTTCAATGAGCACAATGAAACAATGTAACAAACTTAATAAAACACAAGAGGATATGAAATGAGAAAATGAGAAATGAGAAAAATACAAATAAAAGAAACAGAACTGAAAAAATTTGGAAGGCAAAACAACAACAAAAATCACCGAAAGATCAGCCTGCAGAGTAACGACTACTGAGGACCAAATCAGTGAGTTCAAAGATGTCCAGTAGAAAACCTCCAGACAACAATAGAAGACTGAAAAAAGAGCTAAAAATAAACAAATGATGAGAACTTTGAGATGAATTTAAGAGAAAAAGTGTAAGAATCATAGAGAGCTGGGAAGACAACTCCTTTGAAAAAGAAACACACATCCTTGTTGAGAAGTTGCCAAAGCTGAGAACATATGCACCCATATCCTGGAGTTCTAAAGGATACCAGATAAAAGAGATCCAAATAAAAACACCCTGGACACACATCATAATAAAAATGGTAAAAAACACCAGTGAAGATAAAATACTGAAGCAGAACTATCAAAGAAAGAAATCATATACTACAAGCATACAAGCATCCTTAAATTTATAGCTGACTTACGAAAGAAAACCTACTAGGCCTGAAGGCAAAGGTGGGACATAATGAAAAATTCAGTTAAAAATGTATGCCTTGGGGCTGGTGAGGTGACGCTAGAGGTAAGGTATCTGCATTGCAAGCGCTAGCCAAGGAAGGACCTCAGTTTGATCCCCCAGTGTTCCATATAGTCCCCCCCCAAGCCAGGGGCAATTTTTGAGCACTTAGCCAGGAGTAACCCCTGAGCATCAAACAGGTGTGGCCCAAAAAAACAAAACAAAACAAAATGTATGCCTTTCCTAAAATATTTTGCCTCACCAGATTGTCACTTAGATTTGAAGAAACAAAAAACACAACCTTATGTTCTTCATCATTAACATCATCAGGGAGTTATGTATCAAAAATCAATGAAATATCATCTCATACCACAAGACTGGCACACGTAAATGCTGATGCAGTTTTGGGAAGAATAGGGCTCTCATTCACTTCTGGTAGAAATGTGAACTTTTCTAAAAATAATGTGGATATTTCTCAAAAAATAGTAATTGAGATTTCATAAGATCTATCAATATCATTCCTGGGACTATACTACAGTAGCCTCAAAACACAATGCACAGAAGGCATCATTGCAGCATTATTCACAATATCAGAATCTGGAAACAACACAAATGCTCAAGAATAAATGAGTGAACAAAGAAACTATGGAATACTACTGAATACTATGCAGCCATTAGAAAAATTTTAGTCATGGAATTTGCTTATATGTTGGTTGACATGGAGTAGTATGCTAAGTGAAATGAGTCTGAGGGAGATGTACAAATATTTGTGGGTCCTAAAAAGTCATAGTATGAAAAATAATACCCCAAGACAATAGTAATGTGGAGGAATAATTAAGACAGAGAAGGTATTACTATGACAATAATACTTGGAAATGATCACTCACACACAAGAACTGGGTGCTGAAATGAGGCAAAGTGATTTGAATGATACACTTTTAGTAACAGTATTTCAAACCATAGTATCTAACAGGAAAAATGGGGAAGGAGAGAGAAGAAAAGTATCTTCCATAGAGGCTGGCAAGTGGAGGAACAGGAAGGAAATGGGAAACTGGTGGTGGAAAATGAACACTGGTGAAAGTTCCAATTAGATGCCAATGAGAGTTTGGCATATAAAAAATGGGGAGGAGAGAGAAGGCAGTTCCAAGATGGGAATCTTCTGCTTTCTTTCTCTCCACCTCCACCACTCAGGAATTCTACAGAGTTCTAGGACTGTGAGCCTTGTTATGGCAAGAAAAGTGAAATTAGTCCTAGACCTACCCAGGTCTTTCAGGTTCATCACCTTCTCTCACAGAAAAGAATTTTAGGAGGAGACAAAAAATGAAATAAAAAAGACTTTATTTGGAAATTCTGAGGAAAAGGAAGGATAGAGTAAGAAAGGGGAGAGTAATGAGCTCAAGAGAGAACACAGGCTTTTCCAAATGTGGAGAAAGTCCAATACACTACCAGCATGTAAGTAGGAAAGTCCACATCTCAAGAAGGGAGATGCAGATAACATATACTTGGACACTAAGTGAGCATCTGTGCTCAGGCTTCTCTAAAGGTGGAGAGAGCCCCCAGAACACATCTCAGTGTGAAGATACAAATACATAATGTGCACAACTTAAAGGGGGAGATATGGGCACCATGTGTTCAGGCACCATGCATGTGTACTGTTAGCACACATGTGTACAACACTGATACATGGGTCAGGGAGCATATATGCATACCTCCTTTGTTCCAAGATGGTATAAATAGGGTTTCTCCCAATCTTCCCCTTATGGGATTTTCTACCTAGGTAAAAACTCTTGAAGTGGTTGCCAGGGGGAAAGGTTGGGATCAGTAGTTCTTTAGCTTTTCCTTCCAGGCTTTTGTTCCTGCTGGAGCTTCTTTATCAGGTTTTAGTTTTAGTATTCACAAGGTGATTCTTAACAGGAATAACTTCAAACTCCATTTCTTTGTTTTATTATGTCCCAAGCACTTTTATTACATTCAATAAATTTATTGTCATGAGGGGAAGAGGGGGGCTTTCCCTATCTACCTACCTGGTTGTTGGAACACTGATGGAATATTCTACAACTTTTAAAAATTAACAGTTTTTTGCATGTCATCCTTGTGCAGGGGCCATGCTAATCTTCTCTGTATCGTTTCAATTTTAGTATATGTGCTGCCAAAGTGAGCACAAAAATTAACAGTTTTTTAACTATATCTCAGGGTGATAATTTTAAAAAATCTATCATCTATCTGGTATTCAATAAATACTGACTAGTTAGTTCCTGGTCTAAAAAATTAATTCAAATTTATAGCACTTTCTAAGTTTGCATCTCCGAATTTTATTCCTGGAGCTTTGCCTCTTATAAGCATAGTCATGGCTGAACAGAAGTTTAGTTAGTAAAGCATGTCTTGGTGCTTTGAATTTATCACTTGACCTTCAGCCTTCTGTCTGCTGTGCCTCACAAGATTCATTTCTGTGAAGAACACACTTTCTAAAAAGATGCTCAGGGGGCAGAGGCAACTTGCCCAGCTTCACTATGTCATCCTGACTTTTTGAGAAAAATCTGCTCCACTCTTCAATGAGTAGCCCTGCTGGTGGCTTTGGCAATGGTTTCGAGAATCTAACAGCAGGAAATCCAAGGAGAAATCACACTTCTATAGAAGAATCAAGTATCTAGTTGTCTATAACCAGTGACGTTAGTAAATAGAATTAAATTCATGTTGACAACACCATGCTGCATTTAGCATTTTTTATTCCTATTGAGTGACCTATGAATCCTACTATATTTCTTTTGAGAAAAATAATTCTCTTCAGTGGATCAGCCATTTCCTACTGTTTTTAATAAACAGTGAAAATAACTTGGTGTGGTGTGGACTGGGGCAGGGTGAGGTGAGGTGTGTGTGTGTGTGCGTGTGTGTGTGTGTGTGTGAGAGAGAGAGAGACAGACAGACAGACAGACAGAAATACAGAGATTGGAAGAGAGGCAGACAGGAATTTTCTAAAATATGGATCCACGGACAGGGTTCGGCCTGATATAATCCTAGTGAAAGAGGTAGCCTAACATTGATAAATGTTTCTTTTGCAGAATTAGTAGTGTTTTTGTTTTGTTTGTTTTTGTTTTTGTTTGTGGAGGTCACACTCAGCAGTGTTCAGGAACACCTCCTGGCTCTGCACTTAGGAATTACTCCTGGCTATGCTTGGGGACCATATGGGATACATGTCAACCTCATGCAAGGCAAGTACTATTGATCTGGTACCGAATCAGTAAATATTTTTAACTGAATTTTTAAATAAGAAACAACAGTCAGAATGTCATAATATCCCATTTATCCTGCTTTTCATTTGCCTATAGGATAACAAGCAAAATTTGAGAACTTCCACTGGGAAAGAGCAAACATAAAACTACATCATGTAAGAATCTAGATAACCTGATGAACAAGCTCCATCCAATTAATTCTGAAACCCATTTTCTGTTTTTATTTGTTTGCACTGCTCATCGTCTCATGAATGCAAGACACAAATTTAACCTTGAAGTCACATCTCTGACCTCCCAACTCCTGTTTTTAACAAATAGACAAGATCAAAGTTTGCCATTTTTCCTTGACCCATAGAAACAATCTCTAAAACTAAAAGGTGGGATATAAACATAGGTATTGCTTCTGCCTGCATTCACTTTCACTACAATAAAAGCCTCTCCCATCTAAACTCAAACTTAGGGCCAGAGCAATAGCATAGCAGGTAGAGCATATGTCTTGCACATGGCCAACCAGGGTTTGATCCTTGGCATCCCAGATAGTCTCCTGAGCCTACCAGAAGTAATTTTTGAGAATAAAGCCAGAAGTAACCCGTGAGCACCACTGCCAGGTGTGGCCCAAAACCTAAAACAAAAAAATTGTCAAAAGTAGGAGTGACAATATTTTCTTGGATAGTGCATATACTGTCAAAGTGTACACTGGATCCATGCTCATCTTCAAATAGAGGGAGAGACAGAAAAAGAATGGCTCAGCAATGACTTCCACCTCTAGCTACTCAGGCCTATAGTTCTTCCATCAGGGACCTTGTAGACTGAATTCCAAACCCAATTTCAAAGGTTCATTATTTTATATTTTTATAATAATTTAGGTATAAAACAGAGCTTAATAAAACAAGTTATTTTGATACTTTCATAATCTTCATTACTCCTTTCCACTATTTTCACTGAAATTGGGGTTTTGCCTCTTAATGAATGTCATGTCAATAGATACCATCAAATATGGTTAAGGAGAGGGAATTTTTTTAAATTTATTGATACAGTGGGAGTGGAAGGGTGGTGCACCAGATAAATTAATCTAAAGTTAATATAATTCAATTATTTTTATCTCACTTGAAAAGAAATCCAACCAGTAAAGAACAGATGATGGGAGACCAGAGCAATAGCACAACCAGTAGGGTGTTTATACACATTCAACCTGAGTTTGATCCCCAGCATCCCAGGTCCTCTGAGCCTGCCAGAAATTAGTTCAGAATCAGGAGTAATACTTAAGCACCACTGGGTGTGGTTCCAAAGCAAAACAAACAAATAAACAAAGAACAGATAATGAGGCTAGATAGGAAATAACCCAAAGGCCAGTGTTCCTGAACCCCCATGGCAGTGAAGGCAGTATCTGGTTTCTTGGGCCACAGGCAGTACAGCTTGTAGCATAAAGTCTATAGAGGTTACAGGGTCAGCCCAATCACGGGTTGTAATATGAGCTTCTGAGACTAGTAAACTAGTGTTACACCTTCACTCACATTTTCACCCTAGTCATCCTTGTTCAGAATCACTCTAGGACAACTTATAGATATTTTTGTTCAGAGCATTCGGCAGCATGTTCCCAATATGTATAAGACAGTTACTGTTTTGAGTCAAAGCCCACTTATATCTGCTTGGGACCCAGAGCTGATTTCTATCACCTAGAGTTTCTTTGCCCATTCAAAGCAGATCATTTCAGGTCCCTGCACAGGATTAGCTCACTGTGGCTAACCGGAAGAGACTTGGTTGCTAAGTATTAGTTTGTCCTTAATATTACACTGGACACTATGGAGGGATGTAAAAAAAATATCCACGAGTGGTGAAACCACCCCACATACCATGTTTCTAACCCCTTAGGCAGATAAGTCTGATGAATCAGAGTAATGGCTTAGGAATAATACACCAAGCAGTTAGCAGTTACCAGTCAGTCTGCTTTTCACTTCTTGGCCTCTCTGCCATATGCTCTTTGTCCTGCCCAAAGCCAGAACTGCTCTCTCTTTATTATCCAAAACCAAATCCACAGGATAGGGAAGAGTTCCGTAATTCAGGTGGGCTTTTACATATCAAAGGAAGAAGTTATTGAGAAAAGGAAATTGAGGGAACACCTTTGTTTAGAATTGATACCTGGGTATGATCTTATATAGGGGCAGGTCTTATCTGTAAGGAACAGTTAAGTATGACAAGGACATTTGAACCTACTTTGTAAGGAACCTGCTTTGTAAGGTCAGACTGTGTGGAAAAGAATACCCTCCCCCGTTAGGTAGTGAATAGAGACTGGAGACATTCAAGCATCTCCTTACTTTTAAAGATGGGAAATGCCACCTCCAGAATCACTCCTTTAGAGTGCATTGATTAAAAACTGGTAAGCATTCTATCCTATGACCCTCAAGAACAGGGTTTTTTTTTCCTTCTAGGCCTAAGTATTCTCTGGATGGTGATTAGTAGTAAGAATAGGGAAATAATAATTTTATTATCTATTTTTCGAATCATCTTGGGAAAGAACTCACTTATATCAGCTTGTGGCCCAGAGTTGATATTTTCAGCACCCATAGTGCCTTAGCTCATTCAGAGTGGGTGATTTTAGGCCCCTACACAGAGTGAAAGAATGTGAATTTTTCAGGTGTAGTGATGTCGGGTCATTGGGTTGGTCTAGGATTCCCAGGTTTGTGAATACTTTTAAGGATAAAAATATTGAGTAATAAAATGTTCAAACTCAGAAGGAAGAAAAGTTGATTGGAAAGTCAAAAAGAAAGGAGAAGATACTCTCCATGTCCATGGGGAAGAACTTAGCATAGGACTAAGGTAAGCATTATTCATTTTGGAAATATTGAGGAACCTGGGAAATTTGGACCAGCACAAAGACCAGCCATCTCTACTCATGCATCATGTTGGGGCTTTTATGGGGTCACATATACAGCAAAAAAAAACCAATGCATGTTGCCAGATTTGAGGTCTCTGTTACCTGTTTCTTTGCTTTACAGTCATATCAAGTAAACATGGGTTGAAGAGATAGCACAGTGGTAGGGCATTTGCCTTGCACGCAACTGATTTAGGACAGACAGTGGTTCGAATCCTGTCATCCCATATAGTCCCCGAGCCCCGAGGCTGCCAGGAGCGATTTCGGAGCACAGAGCCAGGAACAACCCCTGAGTGTCGCTGGATGTGATCCCTAAACCAAAACAAAACAAAACAAACAAACAAACAAAAACGGTTATTCACCCCAAGTTAGAAGGTGACCAGCACCTCTTGGACATTCTGAAGATGGATAAAATGTTTACCTAATTTCCCTTCTCTGTGATTCCCAATTTTCCCTGCAGAGTAAAATGTCAGTTAATGAAGTTAGGTTGTTTTCTAACAACCCCAAAGGGCTGTCTTTGCTCTTTCTTCTGTCCCAGTGGCCAGGGAGGAGCTCAAGACCTAACTGCAATGCAAGTATCTGTAAAGGCTTCACACACCATAATACCACCCCAGAATGGCTGGTCTGGAGCAGGGATAGTCATAGGAAATAATCCAAAACAGGCTGATTAGGGTGAAACTAATGTCTGAGAATACTTCCATCTCATGGAACTCGAGGAAGAGGCTGGCCAAGACCACAGTATTTATTTGGATATTAAGACCACCCTAATGGCCAGGAGTTGAGAAGACAGAGGAACTATCTAGAAATTCTTCCTGCCTAGATGAGTCTTTTTCAAAAAAAGAAGCCATCTTTGTTTAGGGTGAAGATCAGTTAACCCACTAAGCAAGGATGCTTGGGTAAAGGACCCCACCTCAGATTAAAGGTTCACATCCAGTCTATTTCTCATTGTCTCTATCTTCCTATCACCCATAGGTATTCTACTCCTTTCTTCAGGCTTTTATAGCACTCTCCTTAAGACTGATCATTGTTTTCCTGGTAGATGGCCCAGAAACAAATTGTTCAAATGTATGTGTGTGATGGCCACTGCCATTTGTAGACACAATTGTAGACACAACTCATGTGTCTGTGTGGAACACTAAAATGTTAGCACCAAGTTGAAATGAGGTATAGAAATCATTAGACCTGGGTAAGCTGTGTCAGCACTAGAAGTCAGAGTAACAAGGAATCCAATACTTTAAATTTAGGTGCCTTTGAACCTCGTTGGACCTCGTCAGTTTAGAGGTTTCTGAATAGAATGTTGAGCCTATAAAGAGAGTTAAAAAAAAATCTCAATTTTTCTTATCGAAAAAAATTTAAATAGTTCCTAACACTTGAAATTTTCTTGAGCTTCTGAACTTGAACTGTTTAGAAAGGGCTAAGGAATAGGAATTCTTAGCTAAAGTGAAATAAGATAGTGAATGGCTTATTTTACAGATCATAGCCAATTTTAATAAAAAATTAGGATTTCATAAGCATTAAACTGGGGGACTTTTTCAACAAAATTCCTTGTTGAACAGCTCATAAAGAGAAGATAAAAAGTGGCTAGAATCGTCACTGTATAAGAGAATATTTAGTAAGACTTATAGCTGTCAGAGAAAAAATACAAAATATTCTAAAGAAATATGTGTCCATTTTATGTCTTTTGAAACAGTTTGGGGTTGTCATACACAATGCACAGCTTTGGTCTGTGATTAGGATTGTGCAGTACTTAAGATAAAAAGAGTAATGTGGGTTAGTGATGTTTGGGGGTGGTGAGAGAGTTAAGGAGTAAAAATGAGCTTTGTAGGGGTATGAGAAAGGGAAGAATACAAAATGGACATTCTGGATAGGCAAATAGGCAAAACAAACATAAAGATAAGGGATATATTTAATAGATAAGGGATATACTTAATACATGCAGTGCGCTCAGGGCGTTAGCCCCCGCGCGGTTTTCCATATGTGTCAAAAATTGCCAGTGACAAATTTAGTGCAACCGAGCAAATCTCAGCACACCCCAAGTTAAGACCCACCATTTCTGGCTCCTGGGCTGGAACCCCAGAAGGCCTGGAGGCTGGGGACAGAAGAGGGGAAGGCTGGGGGCTTATCAAGGCTCCCAGCACATCCAAGTTAGGGAGAAGGCCTTCCACATGGGGTCTCCCCAAACCCCATGCGGTTAGAGCTAGCCTCCAGCTCAAGAGAGGATGGATAGAGAGCCGGAAACCAGGATCTGCCCGCCCTACACCCTGTGCCCTTCCCACCCTAGAGCTGGGCGAAGGGCAGAGAAAGCTTGGGACCCCATCCAGGAGGGCCCCCCCTACACCCACCTTGTCTGGCGCCTGGGTTGCCACCCAGAAGGCCTGGAGGCCGGGGGCAGAAGAGGGAAGGCTGGGGGCCTATCAAGGCTCCCAGTGCACCCAGGTTAGGGAGAAGGCCTTCCACATGGGGTCTCCCCAAACCCCATGTGGCTAGAGCTAGCCTCCAGCTCAAGAGAGGATGGATAGAGAGCCAGAAGCCAGGTTGAAAGAGTCCCTCAGTTTTAATGCTTATGATTGAACCATGTCATGGGGATTGTTGGACTTGTTCTTATGGCCCCCATATGTGCCAATAACGCCACGTGGCATTGCTCCTTTTTTTGCATAGGCACATTAAAATGGGAAAATACTATACATACAAATAAGATCCTAACTAATAGAGATTGGAACACACAAATCTTGTAGTGCAAAGGGACCTTACACCCTGAACATTGACATAAAGACCTGGCACAGGCCTCAGAAGAAAGGGCATTTTCCATTCACCCCTGAACCAGGGAAGCCATCCTGGAAGCAATCCTCTACCATGGAAGACCCTACCACTGCTCAGATATCAACCTGCTCAAAAGAGACTTCCCTTAACACTGAGAAGACTTAACAACAACGACCTGCTTACAGGTCAGGGCTCTCTGTATTGCCCTTTAATGGTGAGGTGAAACAAGAGGATGCTCCACATCCTGACTTCAATGTAGGATATGCAGATTCCAGGATCTTTAATACAGAAACATGATACCAACAACATAGACTGTGTGAAAAATAAAAGTGTGTTGGCACTACAGACAATGTCTTGGATTGGACAATCTAGCTTGCCTGGAGCCTAGAGTTGGTCTTATGCCAGGAAACTTCAGGGGTCGGGTCTCTTTGTATTTAGGCCAAGGTTATTTCTTTCCATTCCCCTCATATTTTGGTGGGCCTATGCAAACAACAAGTGCCACTCTAACACAGTTTTTACTGTGCTCCTTTGACTCTAATCCTTAAAAAAAAAAACCACTTAAAATTTGAGGTTAACAAGTAATATGCATGTACATGGAAATGTAAAAAATACTATGCCTCTAATGTTTAAGGAGTTACATAAGTTTTATGGCTTTAGATTGCCTTGTGTGCTGTTAAGAAATAGTATAATGTGTTACAATCTGGGGACTTGAGGGACAAAGTAATTGTACATAGATTCTGTTTTATTTATCTTAATGTTCTTTGGCTGAAAGTTCAAAGTTAAGATATCAGCAAGGGAACTTCTTCTGAGAATTATGTTATGGGTGATTGTCCTTCCACTGTAACTTTACCTTGTCCTCTTTCTTTGCATCTTTGTTCTCATAATTAAAAATTAAAAAAATTAAAAAATAGGATTTCTTTTTACCAATAACAGGTATAGAAGCTATTTGAATTAAATCTGAAAACTTTTTATCATGTTTCACAAACATTAACAGTCAAATGTTTTCTTGTGCTGGTATTTAAAAGTTTACTTAAAACCAAAGACCTCCCCCCACCATGGTACCAATACCAGACAGTCACATGCTCATTTAGTGGAAATAAAAAATAATAAAACTTGAATACCAAATCCAAAGTAAATGACAACAGACTCAACACCCAATCTACAACAAGCTGTACAAGTGGGGAACAGTTCCACTAGCATTATGGAGGTAAAGAAGGGAGAAGTGGGATGCATGCTGGGAACAAGGATGGAGGGAGGACAACAATGGTGGTGGGAATGCCCCTCATTCATTGTCACTATGGGCTTTGTATATTACTGTGAAAGATTTGTAATTCACTTTTACCACAATAAAAATCTAAAAACAACAACAACAACAAAAACCCAAAGACTTCTGGGGCTGGAGAGATAGCATGGAGGTTGGGAGTTTGCCTTACATGCAGAAGGTCGGTGGTTCAAATTCAAGTTTGATCATCCCATATGGTCCCCGGAGTCTCTCAGGAGCGATTTCTGAGCATAGAGCTAGGAGTAACCCCTGAGCGCTGTCAGGTGTGACCCAAAAAAGAACAAAAACACAAAAACAAAAACAAAAGACTACTTTCTATGTATAAAAGTACGTTTATTTAATTTCTGCATTGCATAATTAGAATTCTGATCTAGAACATCTTGTGAGTTGAAAATGAAAATTGTTTCAAAGACTAAAGGTTTAGTATGAAGTGCAGGTTTCTTATGTTATAAAATTGGACACAAAGTTTCTATCATATCACTAATTAAGAATCAAAAATTACAAATTATCTAAGCAGGGAAATTGGTACTTGAATAAATTCCCAAATTTATTCATACTAATAATTTCCAACAAGGTTAACATGGTTGAAAGGCAAAGGACTGAACCAAAATTTAACACTTCTAAAAATATCTGATCTCTGAAACTTAGTAAGTTAAATTTCTGGAGCTACTTAGCAAAAAGTAAATAATGGGTTATTTACTGATAACTTAAAGTTGTCAACATTGTATCTTGATAAAAGTTTAAAAGGCTTTTCTGCTGGATTTCTAATTCAGCCTCAGAATTTCACTATGAAGAAAAAATGGGCCAATTTAATAATCAAGTAGATAAAAACTACTTTGACTTATCTGGTTTTTCTTTGATTAATTGAAAATGGAGAATTGGGTTAAAAAATGTGGAAAATGACAGTGAACTTTTCTACACTGTGCTGTTACTCTATCCAAGACATGAAAACACACAATATTTTGTGGCCAGTCACCACACAGAAAAGAGGACAATGAGAGGAGAGTATAAGGATAGATTTTTTAAAGTTCAGTGTTGAGGGCCCATAAGTTAGAGAGACTTGGAGCCCTGAACAAGGGGAAAGCAGTCACTTTAAAGACAAGTTTTGCAGCCTTTATTACCCATATTATTACTGGTATTTACCTAGAGCAAAGCAAACATATAGAAGCATAAATAGTGGACATTAGGACATTATGGCCAGACATACATTGTTTCCATTGGTCATGATGCCTTGGAGCCTTTCTTCAAAGCTTCAAGCATCTGGACAGTTTGGCCCTCCTTCTGCTATTATTAAACTATTGTTTATGCCAGGCCAGGTTACACATGCTATTATGCTTTATTGCATGTCAGTTTTGTCAGAGTGTCTAAAGTATAGTCTGGGTTTTAAAAAAAATACTTTAATTGTGAGCCTGCTAAAAGCCTCTGGCCATCAATAGAACTGATTTAATGATTTATGTAAGTAAAATAAGTCATAGGGAGAGAGACACAGAATAGTCTCACTCATCTATGAGTTTTAAGAAAAATTAAAGACATTACTATAATAAGGTCCAAAGACAATAGAGTTAAGGGCTGGAAGGGCCACTAGGACCCGCTCACAATTTGAAGTTCACCACTAAGAGTAGAGAACGGTGTTTGGGAAATAACTACACTAACAACTAGCATGACAATGTTAAAGAATGAGAGAAGTGGAAAGCCTGTTGAGAATACAGGCAGGGGTTGGGGAGGAGGGGGAGGGGGGCATTGGTAGTGGGAATGTTGCACTGGTGAAGGGGGGTATTCTGTTTATGACTGAAATCCAACTTCAAACATGCTTGTAATCATAGTGATTAAATAAAGATTTATATATAATAAAGAAAGAAAATAAAAATAGAGATATCTGAAGAAACAAAACATAAGAACTACAGAATATAATTTTCTCATGATAAATGAAAAATGACTAGCAACTGTTTTCCAAATCTCTTGGGAAATTGAATTGCATGATATTTAGTAA
Source organism: Suncus etruscus (assembly GCF_024139225.1). NCBI lineage: Eukaryota > Metazoa > Chordata > Mammalia > Eulipotyphla > Soricidae > Suncus > Suncus etruscus. Next base: position 41,528,489 of record NC_064861.1, read on the forward strand.
AGGGGTTTCATTGAGCACTTTTAAAATAAGAGGGTACATAACAAAACGTCTACATTTTGTCTACAAAAGTCAATACATATCTGTTTGGTATGTTAAAACTTCATGGGAAGCATTTTTCCATAAAAATAAAAATTTTTAACTTTTTTTAACTCTTTAATGATTCATTTGAGCACTGGGTTACAGAAATGTTCATAGTTGGGGTTCAGTCAAATGCTTAATCTTATTTAGATGATGTGAGTGTTCTAGATCAAGACAAATATGATATTGTTTTAAACTGTATATTATACCTCTATAGGTTTTAGCAACACTTCTTTTTATCTGTGGTTAAGGCAAATGAATAAACTTCCTCTATTATAAGAATGAACATACAACAACTTTTACATATTCAATACTTTGTGGCAATTTCTTTGTTTGCATGGATGCAGTGAATTGGAATAGCAATTCTAATTGATGGTAACTCTATTGGTAACTCTAATGGTTACTCTATTAACAGAGTAACAGATTAGCTTAGTATACTTTAAAACATCAAGTAGAGTACTATGAACCACAAAACTCAAATGTTGTTGCACTTAGGTCTACTGAACCCTGAACATTTCTCATATTGGTTTGACTTAAGCTTCAGTTGCCTTTAAATTGTAATACCCCAAAACGTGGGTTTCACTGAGGGTCTCAACTTGGGACAGGCTTTGTACTATCCTGCCTACAATTTGGGAGATTCCAAGGGTTTTAGAATATTGGCACCAGGGTAAATTCTTAGAAAGCAGAGGAAAAAATGGGAGAAATGGAACCTCTTAGCCTCCAAGACCTAGAAGAAGAACTTTCTGGAATTAGACTGCCTGCAGTTAGAAAATTAGGTCACAGGCTTTCTGGAAAAGTCACCTTGCTCTAATTCAACTAAATCTAATGTTAAAAGTTACTATTTCAGTTCATACTGTGCCTATGCAAAATAACAACCACTTTCGTTGTTATGTTAATTGTTTGTTATGCTGATTTTAAAGGTAGAGAGAAAGTCATGCTTCATTTCAGGGACATGGTTTTGATAGAAAGGCCATTTTCTTGGTTCATGGAGGAATAATAAAGCTTCCAGTTAGAATCCAGTGTAAAATCAGCCATATTCTTTTAAAGCATACTATGGGGTTGGCTTTAGAATCTGAGGCACTGTTCGGAGGTAAATGGGATCTCACAAATCTCTAACTGATTTACCAGAAAAGACCCCTTAAAAAAATACTTCTAGTAACCTCTAGTATCTTGCATGTATCTTCCTTTTTCTATTCCTTCTAAAGAAATATCTATGCCTTTGTCCTCCTTTGGAAGCAACATGAGAAAGGGTGACAGGCTGAGAGAAATTAGAAAAATTGCTCTAAAGAAAGGAAATCACCAGAATGAAATGTCAAAAAGGTGGCCTATATGAGGCCTGATTACTTGAGTGATGTTGGTCTTACTGTGCAATATAAAAATCCATAAATTGTGGGATCACCCCAGGCACTGTATTTCGAAACCCCATGCAGCTGAGTCTGAAGAAGCAGGGTAATAGTGAAGAAATAATAACTAAGCCAGTTAGGAAAGTCAAGGAGTCAGTGGCTTCCTGTGGCTTCTTTCTCATGGTGTCTCTGAGCGCCAAGCCAAACCTGACTTTTTTTATTATACAATACCCATCCGCCAGGAAGGGGAAGGTTAAGAGTGAGACAAAAGTAGCATCCAATGGGCTTTATCATATCAAAGAGATTTAAGAAAGGGAAAATTGGGGAACGTCTTTTCTTGGGCTAAAAGTTAGGTGTTATTCTACAATTCCACCCTTTAGACTTAAAACAAAAGAAAACCGAGAGAGAGAGAGAGAGAGAGAGAGAGAGAGAGAGAGAGAGAGAGAGAGAGAGAGAGAGAGAGAGAGAAGTTACAAATGTTTTTTTTCTACTTTTTTTCCACCAGAGGTGGAAAATCAGAACTTATAAAAGTGGTTATTTTGCATAGGCACAGTAAAAGTTGGCTGTAATAGCATCAACATTTAAATTGTATACATTGTTTTCAGAATAATCAGCTTTTATCATATCTTTGTCTTATACATATCACAAAATTTTTCATAGAGTTCACTGAACATAAACACTAGAACCTTTCTGCAGATACACTTAGTTTTTTTTTTTTTTTTTGGTTTTTGGGCCACACCCGGTGACGCTCAGGGGTTACTCCTGGCTATGCGCTCAGAAGTCGCTCCTGGCTTGGGGGACCATATGGGACGCCGGGGGATCGAACCGCGGTCCATCCAAGGCTAGCGCAGGCAAGGCAGGCACCTTACCTTTAGCGCCACCGCCCGGCCCCATAATACACTTAGTTTTAAAATTCTTAAAAATGTTCTTACACCAAGCACTGTAATACGAGTCTAGAACATCTGAATTTCTTTTAATAAAATTCCCTAAACAAAATCACAAAAACATTTTTGAAATATATATATACATATATATAAACAGTTTGAAAATAAGTTTGCTAAAACATCCTTATAATGACTTCTATGGACAAAGACATTAGTACATTTTAGCAGGCATAATTTTGAGAATAGGTTGCTACATAATATGCACAATCAAACATTACAGCAATTGGGAAATATTCACTAGGATAGTTAAGAACTTTTAAAATCTGGCACCATTATGCATTTCACTGGAACTGTGCAAACTAATATTAAACCACTAAAGTTGGATATAGAATTTTTCTTTTCAGTTTTATTTATTTATTTTAGGTTTCTGGGCCACACCCAGCAGCTCTCAGGGGTTACTCCTGCTCTGTGCTCAGGGCAGAAATTGCTCCTGGCAGGCTCAGGGGACCATGTGGGATGCCAGGAATCAAACCCAGTCTGTTTTGGGTTGGCCAAGTGCAAGGCAAATGCCTTTTTGTGCTATTGCTCTGGGCCCAAAGATATAGCATTTTCTGTTTGCAGAGAAGCATTGAACAAAAGACTAGTATTAAGATCGATATAGGTAGAACACACAGTTTAGCCAGAACACAGTTTAACCAGGAATATAATGACTGATGCAAGTAGGGTCAGGAGCTTAACCTAGAAGTTGAGGGAGGTTCTGATAGCAGTTGAGCTTCTTCATCTGGGCTTGGATTCTTCATCTTATTCTACATTTTCTCCTTCTGTGTTATGCTACTTAGGTCATCTGTGATGGAATCCCTTTGGTTCCTGGTATGGACTATGGGTGGGACTACCCATCCATCTCACTGCTGCTTGTCCCCCTCCAATGGAGCTTTCTCTTTAGCTTCTACCCCATCTGTAACCTCAGTAATCTGCTACAGGTTGGGGGTACAAGGTTCTCACATAAAGCACCTTTGGTAGAAGAAAGAGGCCTTGACCTCTCGGATGCTGCTCAGTCTTGAGCTTTCTGCCTGCTTCTGTTCCAGCCGAAGGGATCTCTGCCAGGTTCATAACAGGGACATGTGCACTGCTCTTCTGGTGAGGAGCACTGCACATTCGGATTAGCAGTGAAGAAATAGTAAGCCAAGCTAGGCAGGAAAGTCAAGGAGTCAATGGCTTCCTGTGGTTTCTTCCTTATGGTGTCTGAGTGCCAAGCCAAAACTGAATTTTCTTTATTATCCACCAAGAGGGAGAAGGTCAATAATGAGACATACTTCTTATCCAGTGTGCTTTTTACATATTAAAGAAAGAGGTGTAAGAAGGAGAAAGTTGGGTAAATGCCTTTCCTTGAGCTAATAGCTGGGTGTCATTCTATACTACTGGATAATTATTTTCTGCACACTAGAGCATAATCATCTCAGCACCATCCTCTTCCCTATATTAAAGGCTTTGTTTCAGTGTCATGTCTATTAAGCAAGAAAAAAATATATAAAAGAGTTACCTATTGTGGGGACTTGCTTAGCCTTCAAGATCCATATATTACTCTCATCCCTTGGGTTGCTTCAGTCCATCATGTGTCTATTATGCTTAGAAAGAAATGATACTATACTTCTTTGTGAAAAAGTTTAGGTAAATCCAGATTAATTTTTAACCTACAAAGGTCTTCCAAAGTAGGTTTCTCAGGAGTGACTCTTATAAAAAAAAGTTTGGTCTTAGCTTGGGTCCTGCTCTTCTTAGTCCATTGGTGGAACTAGGCCTATCATAACTGACAGGAACTTCCTGAACTCATAACATCCTTCTCAGATTTATTTCCTAAAAGCTTGAAACAATAACACTATGGGTGTAGTGAATGTGGAACCACAGATGCAGGAGTCTAAGGCAATGTATTTTATATCTCCAGGAATTCCACTTTTGAAGATACTCTGACAGCATTAAGTCATTAAGCGATGCCTTAAAGTAAGCAGAATATAGCTTGATAGATTTGATGCCTCATTCTTTGATGCATCTGGGTTCATCTTTGGGAATGGGGAATGAAAGAAAATACTTAGTTTCTTTTTGCCATTGCTATAATCAGTCCTATTTTGATTGTCTGCATCTTACATTTTTAAACAATCTTCTTGTAATTCCCCATGACCATAGAATTATGAACCTGAGCTTAGACTTACTAGGAGACTAAGATAATAGGTAAAACGTAGGCAAATGGACAAACCAAAACACTCAGACTAGCCAGACCACTCTGGAGAATGCTTGCATTTTTGGTAACATTCTTATTAATTGATAAGTAATGCAAAGAGAGTGAAGGCCTACACAAAGGCTCATTTTCCTATAAAAAGCCCTCAAAAAATAATCCATAATTACTAAGTTCTACTCTAAGTTTTTCCCACATGGGAAGTTTCTTCTCCTTTCTCATCTACTTTCCAATAAACTTTTCAATCTTTAAATATGAGTATGAAAATCTATATTATTCAATATTTTCTTTCTTGAAAATATTGAGGAACCTGAGAATATTGGATGAACAAGATCTGTCATCACCACTCCTGCATCAAGAGTAGATATCATGAATGTTTTGAATTGAGCTGGGGTGAGTCAGACCAGGAAAAAGAATGGGTGGGAGAGCAAAAAAAGAAAAAGAATGACTGAACATCACTAATGAGAGCATTTATGGCTGTGGGCAGAATTTGGACTAAAAAGGCAATATTTTTAACTGAGGTGAGATGAGTGAGCCCAAGTGCGGGTGTCCTGTAAGCCCCCCGAAGGGGCCCGGCCAGCGGAGAGTGGAGAGGCTCATGAACAACTGCACCTTTATTTTGCAAAGCTCAGATCACACAGCCACACCTTGAAAAAATCTAAGAGAGGTTAATAATAATAAGGCCCAAGATAGAATTCCATTCAAAGGCTTTTAATGTGGTTCAGCACCTTCTTAAATAGAGAAGGTACAGGGGGCAGGCAAAAGGCAGTGTCAATCACTCTTTTCAGTGTACAGACTATCTCATTATTCCAAATAAGGTATAAACACAGGACAGGTAGGTTGGAACAAGGAACATAACATCATTCCCTAAATATGGAAAGTGGGCAGGGGGCAGTCATGCCAGATCCTGGGTAGTCTGTTTGGCCACATTCCTAAACTCTTAACAGATTTATGGTGGGGCAAAGTTCTTTTGTAAAAACCCGATGCTGCACAAAAGGTACCTTGTTAACTCAAGAATGTGGACTGGGGAAATCTAACTTCATTCCAGGCTGTGTTTCTCTCCCCTGAGCTAAGAAATTATTTATTACTTGTTTCCTGCTGGCCCAGGGGTTTTGTAGCAAACAGCACGTAGGACTGGAAAATGGCAGAGAGGTTTTTGCAAAAGTGGCCACTGTCATGTCACGGTAGCCAACACCCAAGTAAGAGCATAGCTTCACTCAGTGGCTGCATATTTCTTCTAGTCAAGAAACCCCACCACAACAGATTGAAAAGCACTACAGAGGTCACAAAAATTTTGCATTAAAACACCACTAGAACATGTGACTGCAGATACTAGTTCTAAAGACTTAAGCAATATCAGCCTTCTACATAAATTCTCTGATGAGGACTTTTGAGTAGAACAGTTAAAATTGTTCAAATAACTTAAAGAAACCATGGCATGGCCAGAAATAAGACTAAAGAGAATATAAGAATAGAAATGATGTAACTTCAAACAGAAATATCAGGACTGAAAAACATGTTAATTGAATTAAAAAAAACTCACTGGAAAGCTTCACCAGCAGAGGAACAGCTTGTGAGGACATAATCAATGAACTAGAAGATGAACTGCATAACAGATCCACTTAGCAAAAGAAATTGAGAAGAGTCTTAAAATAAATAAACATAAAAGGAAAATATCTTTATAAAAAAGGAAAATGAAACAATAGATATTTGAGATTAATTGAACAGGAATAAATTAAGAATCACTGGGGCCCAATAGGGCCAGGAACATAACCCTAGGAAGAAGCAACAGTCAAAGACAACATCACTGAGAAATTGCCAGAGCTGAAGAATGCTTGAACTCACATCCTAGATGCATGAAATGAAACAGTTAAATGTTATTTAAATAAAAACAACACTAGGCACACACTAGTCACAAAGAGAACTATAATAAAGAGAATACTAAAAACAGGAAGATCAAAAGGTAAATTAAATACAAAGAAGCAAACTTAAGATTCATCATAAGCAACACCAGATACAAAGACGGTGGTGGTGGAATATAGTGAAAAAAAAGTCAATGAAATGAATGCCTGATCAAAAATACATCACCCAGTCAGACTTTTTTTCAGGGTTGAAGGAAGTATACATAGTTTAATGGATAAACAACAGCTCAGAAACTTTACAGATGTAAAAACAAACCTTAAAAGAAGAACTGAAGGATTTACCTTTAGTAGATCCAACACACCAAACTCCTATAAAAAGATGACACTTAATCCCAGAACTATTATTTCTCTTAATGTCAATGGACTAAATGCACCAATTACGAGACACAGAGTGGAAAATGGATCAGAAAATTGAATCCAACATTTTTCTGCCTGTAGAAAACATGTCTGAATATTCAGAGAAAACACTGACTTAAAGTCAAAGGTTGATGAACAATTATTCAAGCAACTCTTTTAAAAAGGCTGGGGTGGCCATGTTAATATAAGATGACTTTAGGCTTTAAAAAGATGTTAGGCTTTAAAAGGTTATAAGAAACATAGATAAACATTTCTTAATAATCAAGGGATGTATACACCAAGAAGAAATCATACTCCTAAACATATATGACCCAAAAATGGCCAGCAAATTACTTAAGACAATTGCTGATAGATCTGAAGAAAGACATCACAGCAACACAATAATAGTAAGAGACTTCAATACTTTCCAGTCAGTTCTTGATAGATCAACCAGGCTAAAACTTAATGGTATTCTGGCTTTGAAGGAAGAAATGAAAGAAAGTGGATTATAGATATACATAGGGTTTTTCACCCACAGAATGCTGGATACACATTCTTCTCCAATGTATATGGGGCATTCTCCAATATAGACCACTTAGGGACATAAAACATACCTCCATAAAATCAAGAGAGTAGAAATCATATCACCTATCTTCTCAGATCATAATTTACTAAAAACATAGTGAATTATAAACAGACTCAGAAAAAACCTAATGCCTGGAAATTAAGCAACTCACTACTGAACAACCAATGGGTCAGAGACAAATTGAAAGAGGAAATCAAGATTCCTGAAAATAAATGGAAACGAAGACACAAATTATCAGAATTTGTGAGACACAGCAAAAGAGGTATTAAGAGGAAAATTTATAGCTTTGAATTCATACTTCAGGAAGAAAGAAAGGGCCTACAGAAAAAACTTAGTGGTATAGCTTAAAGAACTTGAAAACTGACTAACAAAATGAAGCAAACATAAGGCAGAAGGAAATAGTAAAAGTTAGAGCATAAAGTAATGAACTGAAAAGCCAAAAAGCAATCAAAAAGGCCAGTGAAAGCAAGAGTTTGTTTTGAGCTGTTCTTTATCCATAAAACTGTGTGTACTTCAACCCTGAATAAAATTCTGTTGAGTGATATATTTTTGATTAGGCATTCATTTCATTGACTTTTTTTTACTATATCTCTCCACTTTAGAATCATAATATTTATTTGATAAAATAATCACTGAAAACTTTTCTGAAACTGATGGTGGAATTAGACACCTAATACAAAAAACTCAAAGAATTTCAAACAAAACATTCCCATATAAATTCACATATTTTATTAAAATATAAAAACATTTTATTAAAATAGCTAAAATCAAAATAGAGGAATTATAGAGATAGATCAATAGGCTTTTCACAGGTTTTTCCTGCAGGGGGACTAGGTACGATCCCTGATACTTCATAGTCACAAAGCACTACCAGAAGCAACTTTACACAATGAGCTGATGATAGTCTCTAAAAACTTTTAGTTGTCCACAAAAGCAAAACAGACCTCAAATGTAGAGAATCCTACAGGGCAACAAGAAAATACCAGAAACACATATAATGGTTCTTGCTATAGTTTTCAGTTTCTGCAGACAAGAAGGGCCTTTATGCACAATATAAATGTAGGCCCATCTCTTATATACATGCAAAATATACATGAAATTCTAAATGGAAAGGATCTTCAGTCAAGGATCTACACTGGGGCTAGAGGAATAGTACAGTGTGTAGGGCATGTACCTGCACATATACCTGGCATCTCATAAGATGCCTTAAAAACATTAGGGGTGATTCCTGACTGTAGAACTGGAGTCACCACTGAGTATCACCAGGTATAGCCCTAAAATAAAACAAACAAGCGAACAAAACAATTCTATCTATATTTCCAACTTAAAAGAATCATGATTTCCATAATTACAAAAATTCATGACTTATCTTCCAAGAAATGTTTTTGGTATCTCAAGAAAATAAATAGAAATTCTAGGTGAAGTGTCAAGGTACCAAAAAAGTATCAAGATACCTAAAATAAAAAACAGAAGAGGATAAAATAATAATAGATAATAAATAATAATAATAATAATAATAATGCAAACTTTACTTGTTTGCATTCTGTTAAGTGTAAAGAAATTCCAATTTTTGGGGAGGGAGCCACACCTGGTTATGCTCAGGGGTTACTCCCGGCCTATGATCTAAGAAATTGCTCCTGGCTTGGGGGGGGGGGGTCATATGGGATTCTAGGGAATTGAACCATGGTCTATCCTAGGTCAGACGCATGCAAGGCAAACGCTCTACCACTGCGCCATCACTCCAGTCCCTACAGAAATTTCAATTTTGGGGGGTCACACCCGGCAGCGCTCAGGGGTTACTCCTGGCTCTATGCTCAGCAATTGCTCCTGGCAGGCTCGGGGACCATATGGGATGCAGGGATTCGAACCACCATCCTTCTGCATCTAAGGCAAACACCTTACAGTTGTGCTATCTCTCCGGCCCCTAGATTCTATATTTTTTATGTTTGAAAGTTTATTTAATATTTTAAAAATAGATCTTTTTCTATCTTCATATTTTATTTGCGTTAAATTATTATTAGAATATTTTATTCTTGTATGACAGTTGTAATAGGTTCGGTATTATTTTTCTCAGTTTAGCATTTGTTTTAAATCAGAATAGAGCCCTTGGTTGGTCTCTTGATATATTTTTCTTTCACAGGGAGTTGTATTGTCCTAATTATTTTATTTAATAAGTTTGTATTGTCATGACATTCACTGCAACATGGATGGAAGTGAAAGATATATTAAATAAAATAGACCAGAAGAAATAGAATAAACATAGGATCATTTCATAACTGAAATAACTGCATGAGGGAATGAAATGGAGAAAGTCAGATATAAAATAATGGGGGCCGGGGTAAAGAGGATTCAGCTTGATTGGTGATATAAGAAATGACAGGGGTAGAGCAGTGGCACAAGCGGTAGGGCGCTCTCCTTGCACATGCTAACCTAGGATGGACCATGATTCAATCCCTCAGCATTCCATATGGAACCCCAAGTCAGAAGCAATTTTGAGCGCATAGCCAGGAGTAATCCCTGAGCATCACTAGATGTAACCCTAAAAACAAAACAAACCAATAAATAAATAAATAATAAAAAATAAAGGACAGAACTAAATATCCAAACCACACTGAAATCATGAGACCTCACCTTTAACAATAAAACTTTAAAAAGGTGCCTGCCTGTCTCAAATACAGTTGGGGGGGCAGGAGGGAGAGTTAGGACATTGGTGATGGGAATGTTGCGCTGGTGAAGGTGGGTGTTCTTTATATGACTGAAACCCAACTACAATCATATTTGTAATCAAGGTGTTTAAATAAAGATATTATTAAAAAATATTGGCAGGCTGGGGGGGGCAGAGGTATGGGATGGACTCTGGGAACATTGGTGCAGGGAGGTTGACACTGGTGGTGGTATTGGTGCTGAAACATTATATCTCTAAAACTCAATAATAAATAACTTTGTAACTACAGTGCCTTACCTGCTGCTGTCCAATCCCTTTTCTTCAAAATTCTATGCAATTGAAATTATAGTCTAAAATTTTTCTCTTGAATACAAATTAAAATTTTGCTTAATTCTCTGATATCATTTACTGGGGTGTTTTTTGAGGGGGGCTTAATTTGTTGGTTGGTTTGGTTTTGGGGCCAATGCTCATGGATAGCAATGTCAGTGATGCAGAGGCAAGCATCCTACCCATTTTACTATCTCTCATGCCCTTCCTTAGTCTGAACTAGCTCCAAATCAACTGAAAGTTACTGGCCTATGCTTGTTGTGTGGAACCACTAACCCAGGGCCCTTCATTGGATGTTTTGACTCTAACTTGTATATATAGAATTTACAAGTTTCTATGATATTTGATCATAGTTTAAGTATAAAATTTGTTGTAATCTTCCTGCTACCCTTACTTTAAATTGTAAATTTATAATGATTAAAATTATACCTTAGTTTCCATTGTTCTAGTTATCTCAAAGTCTCTTCTGGATTTCAAAGGCAAGAAGTATGTCAAGATTTCTGTTGATGTTTTAGCCACTCTGTTAAATGCGACCTGCCCTCATGCCAAAAATCATAAAATGAAAACCCACCTTGAACTGCTTTTATTCTGTCTTCATGTCCTTCTAAATGTACCCAAACTTTTGTGCATTCTAATAACTTCAGATATATTATGCATTTTGTTTAAATTTTATATATTTTATTGTTGTTCTGCAAGAAATATAATGCAATGTGAGCTTGTTTCACTGAATAAATGTAAAATAATTCTCAATTTAAGTACAAATCAGTTAGAATATTGTGTAAGAAGTATCAGATTCAGAATTTTCTCTGCTCACTTTTGTATTTTGTTCCATTCTCCTTTTGTGTCATAAATCAACCACACTAAACTTCCCTAAATAGTTATGAACTAATTATTTCATAAAAATATTTGCTTCCTTTTATTCTTTTGAGATTTCCCTCTTCAATTCTTTACTTAACAACTGCTCATTTTTATTAAATGATAATTTATGTGTCTTTTTAAAGTAAAAAATTACTCTAACTACAGTTCAAAGAATAAATAGGAGAGGGCAAGAGTGAAAGTGGGAGCTTACAAGTAGTTGTAAGCCAGCTGGCCAGTTGGGAACTTACAACTAAAATGGAGATCATAAATATAGAGAAACATAACTACATCTGTGATGCATTTTTTAAAAGTTTTGTTATATATTTTGTAAAAATTCACAAGACTCATTTATTAAGGAACTTTACAGTGTAAGGAAAAGATAAAGAGTTATTCAAGTTGCCATGATGCTCTGGGCTTCAACTACTTGAGTGTATCTCAACCAGGTTTAATATATTTAACTTTCATATTACTATAGTTTTCTCCAATCTGAAAAAGCTTGGTGTCTTCTTGGTTCTCATTACTTTGACATTTTTAAATAAAGCCAAGGTCAGTTGTTTTGTAAAATGTTAAAATTTGAAGCCAGAGTGTGGTGCAAGCAGTAGGGAGTTTGCCTTGCACGTGCTAACCTAGGACGGACTATGGTTCGATCCCCTGGTATCCCATCTGGTCCCCCAACCTAGGAGCAATTTCTGAGCACATAGTCAGGAATAACCCCTGAGTGTCACTGGGGCTGGCCCAAAAAACAAAAAAGAAAAGTTATAATTTGAAGTTGTTTAACATTTATTCATAATTAGATTCAGATTACCCATTTTTGAGAAAATATCTCAGAAGTAATGTTATTATTTCCATTGTGTCCTGTTACATGGCACTCATGGATTCCCCCCACTACTCCTAATGTTGAAGTTAATTATTTAGTTAAAATGACAGGCATCACATCTCTTCTCTGGAAATCTTTGTGATTTATATGTGTTTTATAAAGAGGTACTTTGATAGTATATAAACACCCCATTCTTTATTATATTTTAAGGCTTATTTTAAAATCCATTGATATTTCCTGGATTCGTTCACTGCTACTCTGATGGTTGCCAGGAAATTTTTATTCTATGACCTTCTTCATTATATAAAGCTTTTTCTCTTCTAAATTTTTTGTTTTGCTTTTAGGCCAGACCCAGTGATGCTTACAGGTTGCTCCTGCCTATGCACTCAGAAATCACTCCTGACTTGGGGGACCATATGGGACACCAGTGGATCAAACCAAGGTCCATCCCAAGCAGATGCCTTACCCCTTGTGCTACTGCACCACTTCTAATTTTTTATATAAAGTATATAACTTCTGTGTAAATGACTGGAGAGATAACTTATTGGACCAAATACACACTTTCCATGGGGAAGGAAGCTCAGGTCTAATACCAGCAAAATATCTAGGAATAATCCCAAGCATAGAATCAGGAGTTATTCTTAGGCTATGTCCCCCATAAAAAATAATGGTACAACATATCAAAACTGTATTTTATTTAATTGGCTTTGGTCTCTTACCATGATTTTCTCTTTTGGCTTTAAAAGTGACTCAGAAGCCAGTAAAAGTCTACTTGTTCTATTTTATCTTTGGACATATTTCCTGGGCATCTCTTTGTTTCCTGGAAGATTTCTTGTTTTAATCATAGACCATCTAATTAGATATTTCTTCAAAGACTTTTGCTTACTTTTAGTGGAAAATAATTTTTATTGGAAAATATTTTTATATAATTTTTATTTTGCCCATATTGGCTTACATATGTTGCACAGTAGTATTTTAGGTACATATTAACATTGAATCAGGGGAATTCCCATCACCAAAATTGCACTCCCTCCACCCCCCGTTCCCATCCTGCATTCCATATCCCCCACCCTCACTCCCTGGGCTGCTAGAATAAGTGGTCCCCTCTGTGTCTAGCTTACTACTTAGTGATCATATATCTGGTTGGTCCTGGTACCCTCCCTTATTTCCCCCTCTGTTTGAGAGGCTGAAAATGGTTTTTAAGTGAGAATGGTTGGGCACATAGATGAAAGGAATATTTAGAAACCAACCTCTGGGTGTTAAGTGTGTTAGGACCTGAATTCTGAATAAGGAGGGACACCATTTTGTAAAGGCCACATGGCAGGCTTCTTCTCAGGTATTGAGTATAACATTCCTTGACACAAAGGCCTCCCTTCTCAGGATCCCTGAAAGTTGTTGAGATGCAGAATTCCAGATCAAGTGAAAGGCGAGGTGACTGGGCACCCTGGGAGTTGACCAGGGAAGAATATCAAAGGAATACCATTAACTGCTTCCAGCTAAATGGAACCCAGGGCAACCACCTAGTAAAGAATTGGGGGGTAAAGGAGGACAGTTTAGAAAAAAAGTATATAAGACTAACTTCAAACAAAGAACATGTTGCCTGCATATTCTCTCTCAAGAGGTGTACTTTTACATTTTAATGTTGAAATGTATATGGGGAATCCTGTGTTCCCTCTTGAGCATGTATCTTATTTTACCTTTCTTCAGTCTCCAATAAAGTTCACTGTTCATCTCCTACTGAATTTTTTTTTTGTGAGGGGAAGATGAAGGACCAATAAAAAAGCCTCAGACTATCTTTTCTTTCTTGTGAAGAGCAATTTCTCACTCCTGCCTGTCCATGGTTCCCCCCCCCCAAAAAAAAAAAAAAAATTAGGTTGATAGGAATCCTCTCCCACACTGCCAGAACAGGACCAGAGTGATAGCACAACATGTACCGTATTTTCCAGCGTATAAGACGACTTTTGAAACAAACAAAAAAAGGCAACCGAAAAATCGGGGGTCGTCTTATATGCCGAGTATATCCCGAAAAGTGTTTCAATATGCCGCTAAATGAAAATTGTCTTGAATATTGCCACAAAACAAATTTTTTCCAACTCAATCCTGCACCAATCACTGCAAGGCTGCTCGGACCGCCTCTCTAACTCAGCCAATCCAAGCAGGCTTTTTATGCATGCAAATTAGACAATGTTCTGGACCCGAATCTACACTGTAAAAAGCCTGCTCAGATTGGCCAGAGTCAGTATAACCTTTGAATCTTTGCTTGTTGTGATTGGCTCACTGTGGTACATACAGTTGCAGCACAGGAACATTCTGTATGGTACAGTGAATATAGGCCTAAACCTATGTTTTAACTGCAAAATTAGGGCGTCGTCTTATACGCCAGCAAATACAGTAGGTCATTTGCCTTGCATGTAGCCAACTGGGTTAGATCCCTGAAATTCTGATCCCTCTAGTCTACTAGGAGTAATTTCTGAGCACAGAACAAGGAGTAAAACTTGATCACCAACAGATATGATCCAAAAACAAGAAAGAAAAATCACACTTCCAGAACAAGTGAATATCAGGTACAGTTTAGAAGGTACCATTTGAGGCTTTCAAGGCATCATAAAAGTAATCTTCACTGGTGACCTTATATGGTGACCTTCACTGGCAAGACCTCTCATTGAATCTCCAACAAACATCAGTCCCAGTTTGCAGGCTTCTGAGTATCTAGTTCTAAGAAGTACATGTAAGCCAGGACTCACTGGATATGCTCTCTCTGTCTGTCTGTCTCTCTCTTTTTTCTCTCTCTCTCACCTCTCCTCCCTCTTCCTCCTCTCTCCCTTTCTCTCTCTCTTTCCAAATTTGGGAGTTGGAGTATTTTTATTTACTGACATTATTACTCTGATGAGTTGCCTTTTTTTTTTTTTTAGTTTATTCAACCTTTCATTTGTCTTTAGGATATAGTGACAACTTTAAAGTTCCTTATTTTCTAGAAATTTTCAGAAATTGGCAGTTTAAAATTCCTTTATAAAATATATTTATTTAGGTTTAAAGTTAGTCTTAATAGAAGACATTGTTGGTACCTGAATTCTGAATAAGGAGGGATAGCATTCTGTAAAGGCCACATGACTGGCTTCTTAGGTTCTGAACAGGGAGAGACGCCATTTTGTAAGAACAACATGGTGTAAGTCACATGCTAGGCTTTCACAATCCTATTTCCATAGACTCTGCTCCAAGCTACCTGGCCGTGTCAGGTAGCCTATCAGGGAAGGGCAAGAGAGCAGTAGACTAGACAATAGTCAATCATTTTAAAGATCATCAGAAAACTAGAACAGCCCTATATCCTTTCGCTATATAATTTCCCTCATAACCTTGGTCAGGGCTCATCTTTGGGAAATGGCCCTCCCTGGCTGGCCAGTGTGGGGGTCTTGTTGGTTGACAGATTAAAGTATTGTGTGGTCTTGTTCTTCTACTCTGGACCCAAGCAACATTATCAAATAATAGTACAATTGACATTCTAATTGCTTGAGTTTGGAAACACTTCTGAGACCAGGTTGTACTGGGTCAGAAACAGTCTATTAATTTTGGCTCTGTGTACCTTTCTATGATGCATGAATATTTTCCCATCCACCAAAAAATGCACACATGTACTCCAATAGCCATCTGTTTCTGGGACAAGATTTGGTCTCTGCAAAGCCCCTGCACTGTCAACTGTGATTTATTTGCTCCTGTGCTTTGGAGCAGCTGGTCCAGGCTATGCTGAGTCAGCATTTGAGGAACATTTATCCCAGTATCTTCTTTCTCCCAGGAAACCCAGGACAGTGGAGTCACTGTACATTGTGTTTCTTATTCTTTGAAGAGCAAGGAATTTTAGCATCTTTAATTCTACTCACCCTGAATATGGAGATACACCCCCTCTTCCACGACCAACCCACACAGCTTCTCTATCTCATTTTAGCTAAACTAGTATAATCCTGACCATCACTTATTCTTCATCTGAAGAATTGTGAGCTCATTTTAATTTCCCTTTCAGTATCAACTTCTCCTTTGATGCAACTGGCCACCATTCTTCTGTACTAAAATAGTGGTGGTGTAGAATTAGGCCCAGTGGCAAAAGACTAAGTTTCAAGTTTTTGTTCTCTGACAATAATGTGGGTATGAGGAGAGGGATTTTCACCTTCCTGCAAGCCTGCACCTTAATGTTCAAGATGAAGAGACAAACAAAAGAAGGGCACAAGATGTTTGAAAAAGTCATTTAACATACAGGGTCTATTTTCTATTTGTAGTTCTGTAGCACTATCCTTCATTCATCCTGGTGCTCTTTGAGATTTACTCCTTCTTTTGAAGATCAGTTCCTATGCCCACTTCTCAATGGTAAGTAAGGGGTGTAAATCTCTCATCTATCTTTCTTACCTCTCCACGTCCAGTTTGGGGTTATCAGCTGATGTGATCTCAGTTATATGTTCCCTTTTAGCACCCAGGAACATGATAAAGCTGAAGAGACAATGTAGAGGGCAGATCCTCATCCCAGCTGATAAGGATTGTGGGCCAGACAATTACTGCATAACCTAAGTCCCCATCAAGTCCCCCCCCACACACACACTCCTGTCAATATCTCTGGCCTGTTGGTGACTATTTTATTTTCAGGGTCACACTCAGAAGTGCTTTGACTGATTCTAGATCTGTTCTCAGGAGTATCTTTTGGTCATGCTTAGGGAATAATATTGCAGTTAGTTTACAAGAAACTCAATGTGTCTTAATCCCTGCAATCCTTAATCTAACCATATTTCAGTGACTGTTTTTGTTTCTTTATTTTGGAAAAACACCTGGCTGTATTCAGGACATATTCATTGCTTGGAGCTCAGGGATTATTCCTGGCAGGCCTCAGAATACCATATATTGTGTTGGAATTAAATATAGATCAGGCACATGCAAGGCAAGACTTTAACCTCATGGCTATTTTAATTCTTGGTGTTCTTTCATTATATCTCTTGACAGAAAGGCAATCTTAGAGGTGATATTTCAAATAGGCTTGTTTCAGTGGAAATATAACCACAGAGAGTGCTCTGTAACACCAAAAGAATTACACAGAAGAGCTGAGCTTCTGTAAAGTCACACTATTTCTCAAATCAAAAGGGAACACAAACCCTATGGAACTCAAGAGGGAAAAACCAGTATCCTCTGGAAGGAAACAGATGGGTAGATATCTCTTTGATGCTTTGTCTTTGGTTGGTTCAGGTGATTACATGGGGTCTCAGCTTGGTGCTCTGACTTTATAAAATCAGTTGAGGAGAAGGAACCATAAGGATTTGAAATTTCTCTATTCACTTTGAAGACAGGGATGTTGGGAGGAAGACAAGACTCAGTAAAGGGCTTTAAGTATTAACTCCCTGTAGATGACAACAAAGTAAGCATATGAACAGTTATAACATAATAAAGTACTAATAGCACTAACATATACAGAAATCTTTATATAATCTTTTCTCTCTTCATCTATTTGCATTCTCTGACTTTGAGGGCTCTATCAATGTAGGTTTGATGGTAAGATCAAAGACAGTAGTAGTAGGTACCATGGATCCAGGGCACAGCCCTCAGGCTAAAGTTCCACAGTTTCTCACAGCGTCATTAATTTGGAGAATCACAGCTCCAGTTTATTAAATAACACAGTGCTTTCCTTGCTTTCCTCCCCTGGAATCTATACTAAACACTGGCTTATAAAATAGAGCAAAACTCCATCCTAGAAGGCAGTCAATGTTGCTTTGAAACTTGTAAACTATGATCTCTTAAAGATGAGAAAACAGACAAAAATAATTCACCAAAGTAAATAAGTCGAGCAATGTCCCTTCACCAGAGTTGAAGATAGTTGGGATACTTCCATAAGAGAGTTGTGAAAAGAGGAATGGAGGAAAGAGAAAAAGAGGAGGAGCTCAGTTTTGCAAAATCCCTAGGCTCTATAACAGCACCTCCATCAGAACAAGGAACATGGAAATTCTGGTACTCTTTTCAGTTGCATCAGCCAAAAAAATGAGTTAACTTGTCTGCCAATTAGCTAATTTGGAGTGGGGTACTGGTGAGAAGGTAGAAAGAGGTTAGCTGCCTGCAGGTAGAGCTGTAGCTACAGCTCAAACAAAGTCAATAGGTCTTTCCTTGCCTATAACTTAAATTTTCTCTCCTCTTTGTTTCTTTACCCTACACACCAATGAAGCCTAATAGAACCTCTCATTAACCCTGGCCTACTTCCCTATTAGCCTATTAGTCAGAGAGCACTCTCCAACAATTTCAGAGCATGTTCTAGACCTGATTTACTGCTCCTAACTTGCTCATATATATTTTTCTGGCTCAGTCACGATGGTTAGAGGAACTTCCCCTCTTGGCAATGTTTGAGCAAGAGATAGGCAAGCTGAAGAGTCCCACCCAAACTGCAAAAACTCAACCCTGAGTCTTCTGGCTTCAGAGTGTCTTCTCACCACTGGGGGAGGGGAGAAAGGGGGTGGTTCTTCCTTGCTTCCCCTGCCTGCTACAATACCCAGGTCCAGATAAACTGTGCTGAAGGTTGGGCAGAAATGAGAGAGGCAGAAGCCCCAGGGCATTGGTAACCCCATTTTTTTAACCTCTGATAGCCCATATATATCAGGGATCAGTTTTGTCTTTATTCTATTTGTTTCTCTTTCCCTGAAAATCAACTTCCATCTCATTCCAGGCACAGCTGCTTGGTTTTCTTATAGTCCTCCAGTCTTGCATTTTTATGGACAAACTGTGTTAGACACAGTGGAAGAAAAGCAAAAGTGGGGGATGCAACTCTTTGTCCAGTGTTAGTGAAAATAAAAGAGATGTGCCTTTGGGAGAAATAGAGTCCAAACCCCTGACTCTCCCCCAATGTGGTTCTAGACTATATAAAACAGGTAGCAAATGTTAATGGGCATGACTTAACTTGATGTGATTTCATGGAGAAGCTGCTCTCATCCATAAAGCACAAAATGTGCATCAGATGCAACTTTACTGTGTAAAAGCTCATCTTAATCATATTAATTGTAGTTTTAGAGCAGATGCGTTTCCTTTTCAAGCCACATTTTATTACATTTCAATAGCATCATGTTAATGGTGCACAATAACAGAAACACTGGACATTAAAACAATTTTCTGATGGTTCAACTACATTTTCTGTGCTGTTAACTCAAATGTTAGTCCAGTTAGTTACAATTTCTTTGCCAGTTGAAATATGCCTTTGCTCTTTATTTTTATAGAAATTCCTGAAGCAGCAGATACACTCAGATTATAGTTACTTATTTTTACCCAAAAAACTTGATGTTTTTTTCTGGCTTCCAACCTATTTTATTCCAAAGACTTGTGAAACAGATAGGTAGTTAGGGTCCCTGGAAAGGAGTTACTCAGAAAATAATAAAATCAAGATCCCTGTGGTTGCATGAGAGAAGACTTCACTAGATAACAGGGGTAGCAGGGACTCTTGTAGAGGCTATGAGAATGGCTATCACTAAGACTATTCAGTGGATGATGGCCATTTTGACAAGGAAGCCACCTGGATTTGCTGAGAAATTGGATGTAAGAGGAAGAGAAGAGCCAAGAATGGGTGAAGGGAGGGGATGGAAGAACTCAGTAAGTGATACCCCCTGCGAGGCCCCAAATAGCACTCTACCTCCATCCGAATCCAATGTCACTGCCCTCTCTTCCCAGCACCAATGACTCTGGTCCCAATTGTAGTGGGGAAGTTGGCTTCCATGTTCTCAAAAGAAGTAGTTAGTAGGTGTAGATGGAAAAGGTCCTTCTCTCCCACACCTGCCTGACAGGAGTCATTGAGGACTGTGTTTGTTGCTCAAAAGACACACCTTGACCTGAGAGGAAAGCAGACCCCAGACAGGTTTTGCTGTCAGAGGTTCAAACTGTCTCCTGGGGATGAAATAGGGACCTTAGACGTTATCTCTTTTTGGTCAATTTATTTGGTTTAAAATTCATTTAAACTATAAGTACTAAAGCTGATTTGGAGCCTCTCTGGAAAGACTGGAAACTGGTGTTTTTCTGCTCAGTTTCCCACCCAGGAAGCAGATGAGTGGAGCAGCAGCTGTTTCCTTAGTGAGGAATGGTCTCTCCAATAGTTACCTTCTTCACATATTTACTTAAATCTTCTGTCAGGCTCTGTTGGCATTGTTTGTGGTCTTGATTTGAATGTGGAACCTAATCCAGGCTCTTTACAGTAATTTTTCTCATTGGTACTTACCTCCTGCAATTTATTCTCCCTCCTCTAGTATCAACTCAGAAGGGTCGGTTTGCATCTTGACACACAAAATCTCCCCCAACCCAGTGATCTTATAAATAATGGGCAAAGAATGTAAGGGTCCCCCTGGGTAAACAGAAACTTCCCATTTCATATTTTGGGAGTTTGTGGTATCTCTCAAGTGTTACTCAGGGGGACTGCTAGCAGATTTAGTGCCAAGGCTCAAGAAAGTTGTTTTGCTCCTGTCTGTGGCCCCAGGAATTAGGCTTTGTCTGGGCTCTTACAGGGCTTCTTCTGGGCAAGCTCGGGGAACCATGATATTTGCAGGATTGTTCAAAAGTTGGTTTTATGAAAAGCAATTGCCTTAACCCATGTACTATCTTTCTGACACCCTCACTCACTTTTTGTGGGGACCAGGTCATCTCAAGCTGTACTCAGGAGAACCTGGAGTCAATTTTGGCTATATTTGGATGATGCATTGGATGTTTAGTGTAAGAACCTCTAGGATGCAATTCTGATCAATCTGGTAGTGCTGAGAGTCACCAGTGCATTGCTCAGGGGTCCATGAGGGTGGAATTCTATCCCTTTGAAAGGAATACTTCCATGAACACTGAATTGCCTCATTACCCCCCATTTCTTTTCCTTCCTACCTGTTCTTAAATGAGAAGGAACATAGCTTCAAATGTTAACAGAAGCCATTGTGTTTTTATTTTGAATTTTCAGAAGAGCCCCTCACACATAATGCATTCTGTCTGCCAATTTTATTCCTCTAATAGCAAGAAATTATAGAATTTTAATAATATCTCTCTGGAATGACTTTCTTCATGCATGAATTATTTCTCATTTAGAAAAGTTTTGGAGGAGTTTTCTGTTGGAGTTGTGGATTGTGCTGGTTTCTTTGCTTGGCAGACACTTGGGGGCCTCCCCAGGCATCCCCTGACGGCTTGCCTCGGCTGAGGTGAGTGTTTGGGGGCCGGAGTTGCAGATCAGGCTGACTGCTGGACCCCTAGGCCCGGCAGACATTTTGGGACCTCCCCCAGCCTGCATCAACCTGGGAACTTTGACCTGATTCAGCATTAATCTCTTCAAGGCGTGTCTCGCTGGGGCTGTGAGTTTTCTGTTGGAGTTGTGGATTGTGCTGGTTTCTTTGCTTGGCAGACACTTGGGGGCCTCCCCAGGCATCCCCTGACGGCTTGCCTCGGCTGAGGTGAGTGTTTGGGGGCCGGAGTTGCAGATCAGGCTGACTGCTGGACCCCTAGGCCCGGCAGACATTTTGGGACCTCCCCCAGCCTGCATCAACCTGGGAACTTTGACCTGATTCAGCATTAATCTCTTCAAGGCGTGTCTCGCTGGGGCTGTGAGTTTTCTGTTGGAGTTGTGGATTGTGCTGGTTTCTTTGCTTGGCAGACACTTGGGGGCCTCCCCAGGCATCCCCTGACGGCTTGCCTCGGCTGAGGTGAGTGTTTGGGGGCCGGAGTTGCAGATCAGGCTGACTGCTGGACCCCTAGGCCCGGCAGACATTTTGGGACCTCCCCCAGCCTGCATCAACCTGGGAACTTTGACCTGATTCAGCATTAATCTCTTCAAGGCGTGTCTCGCTGGGGCTGTGAGTTTTCTGTTGGAGTTGTGGATTGTGCTGGTTTCTTTGCTTGGCAGACACTTGGGGGCCTCCCCAGGCATCCCCTGACGGCTTGCCTCGGCTGAGGTGAGTGTTTGGGGGCCGGAGTTGCAGATCAGGCTGACTGCTGGACCCCTAGGCCCGGCAGACATTTTGGGACCTCCCCCAGCCTGCATCAACCTGGGAACTTTGACCTGATTCAGCATTAATCTCTTCAAGGCGTGTCTCGCTGGGGCTGTGAGTTTTCTGTTGGAGTTGTGGATTGTGCTGGTTTCTTTGCTTGGCAGACACTTGGGGGCCTCCCCAGGCATCCCCTGACGGCTTGCCTCGGCTGAGGTGAGTGTTTGGGGGCCGGAGCGCGGCCGCTCCGCTGCGCTTCGCGGCCGCGCACTCCACCTCGCCAATGAGTACCACCACAACACGTAGAAAAACCCACAGCGTAAGCGAGACAATGGGGAGACTACGCAGACCAACTTCAACCATAGAGAATGAAGATGGAAACTCTGATGACCCAACAACGACCAACTACCTAAGCAGTCTTTCAGAAATGGAGTTTAGAGACGAAATATGGAGGTTGCTATCAGATATCAAAGAAAGTATAAATCAGAGCACTAATAAAAATCAAGAGAATATGAAGACAGAAATCAGAAAACTCCAAACTGAAATATCAGATCAGATAACAGGTCTGAAAAACTCAATAGACGAATTGAAGAACATAATGGATGAGTTTTCCAACAGGTTAACAGCAGCTGAGGATAGAATTAGTGCTTTAGAAGATGAGATGCATAACAACTTTACACAGCAGAAGAGATTAGAAAAAAACCTCAAATCAAATGATCAGACAATGGAAAATTTACTCAAAGAATATGAGAAGATGAAAATAGAAGTCTTTGATAAGCTCAACAGAAACAACTTCAGAATCATTGGAGTTCCAGAGACCCAAGAAGAAAATCTTCAGGAAGAATCAATGGTTAAGAACATCATCACAGAGAAACTACCAGAGCTAAAGAAAACATGTGACCAAATCCTGCATGCCCGAAGAGTACCAGCTAAAAAAGACCCCAGTAGAAACACCCCAAGACACATCCTAGTCACCATGATGAAACCCACCGATAGAGATAGAATACTGCAAGCAGCAAGATCGAAAAGGGAAATTACATTCCACGGAGCATCCTTGAAATTTACAGCAGACCTGTCACCAGAAACACTCAAGGCCAGAAGGCAGTGGTGGGACGTAGTGGCAAAACTCAATGAAATAAATGCTTCGCCAAGAATATTGCACCCAGCAAAACTAAGTTTCAGGTTTGACGGATGTATACACGGCTTCACAGATAAACAACAGCTCAAAATCTTTGCAGACTCAAAACCAGCCTTAAAAGAAAAACTGAAAGATCTACTCTAAAAACAAGACAGAACAAAAAACACACCAAACTTCTACACAAAGATGGCAATAAATCCCATGACAATTATTTCTCTCAATGTCAATGGACTAAATGCACCAGTTAAGAGGCACAGAGTGGCGAAATGGATCAAAAAACTGAAGCCAACCTTCTGCTGTCTACAAGAAACACACCTGAATAGTCAGAATAAACATAGACTCAAAATCAAAGGCTGGAGGAAAATCATTCAAGCAAACAACACCCTTAAAAAAGCGGGGGTGGCCATACTAATATCAGATGACACAAACTTTATACTCAGAAAAATTGTAAGGGACAAAGATGGATATTATGTACTAATCAAGGGATTTGTACAGCAAGAAGAAATCACTCTCCTAAACATATACGCACCGAATGAGGGTCCAGCAAAGTATTTAATACAATTGTTGACAAATCTGAAGAAGGATATCAATAATAACACAATAATTGTGGGAGACCTCAACACAGGCTTGTCAACACTTGATAGGTCAACCAAATGGAAACCCAACAAAAATATACTAGACCTGCAAAAAGAAATGGATGAAAGAGGCCTAGTAGATATATATAGGGCACTCTATCCTCAGAAACCTGGATACACATTCTTTTCCAATGTACATGGATCATTCTCCAGGATAGATCATGTGCTGGCACATAAAACATACCTCCATAAAATAAAAAAGATAGACATTTTGCAGGCTGCCTTTGCTGACCACAAGGCTCTGAAGTTAGATGTGAACTGCAAAGGGACACAGAAGAAAAAATTTAACACCTGGAAGTTAAACAGCCTCATACTCAATAACCAGTGGGTCCGAGATGAAATCAAGGAGGAAATCAAAAGGTTCCTGGAAACAAATGACAATAAAGACACAAACTATCAGAATTTATGGGACACAGCAAAAGCAGTACTGAGAGGAAAATTTATAGCTTTGCAAGCACACATCAGGAAGGAAGAAGGAGCTTACCTGAGTAGCTTAATGACACAGCTAATAGAACTAGAAAGTGCTCAACAAAAGGACCCAAAAATAGGGAGACAGAAGGAAATAACAAAGCTGAGAGCAGAAATCAACGAAGTGGAAACCCAAAAAACAATCCGAAAGATCAACGAAAGCAGAAGTTGGTTCTTTGAAAAAATAAACAAGATTGATAGACCATTGGCAAAACTCACAAAGCAAAAGAAAGAGAGAAACTTGATAACGCGTATTAGAAATGAGAAGGGGGAGATCACTACAGATACTGCAGAGATTCAAAGGGTATTCAGAGAATACTTTGAGAAACTCTATGCCACTAAATATGAGAACCTGGAAGAAATGGATAAATTTCTGAACTCATATAACCTTCCACGGTTGAATAAAGAAGAGGTAGCATATCTAAACACCCCCATCACTATTGAGGAAATTAAAACTGTAATCAAAAATTTACCCAAAAACAAAAGCCCAGGCCCTGATGGATTCACGAATGAATTCTTTCAAACCTTTCAAGAGGAACTACTACCAATTCTGGCCAGGCTCTTTTATGAAATCGAAAAAACAGGAATACTTCCAAATAGCTTTTATGAAGCCAACATCACCTTAATACCAAAACCTGATAGAGATGCTGCCAAAAAAGAAAATTACAGACCAATATCCCTGATGAACACAGATGCAAAGATCCTCAACAAAATCCTGGCGAACAGGATCCAGTGCCTCATCAAGAAGATCATTCACTTTGATCAAGTAGGTTTCATCCCAGGAATGCAAGGATGGTTTAACATCCGTAAATCTATTAATATAATACACAACATAAACAACAACAAAAATAAAAATCACATGGTCATATCAATAGATGCAGAAAAAGCATTTGATAAGGTTCAACACCCATTCTTGATTAAAACTCTCAGCAAGATAGGAATAAAAGGAACCTTTCTCAATATAGTCAAAGCCATCTACCAGAAGCCAGTGGCAAATATTATCCTCAATGGAGAAAAACTAAAATCCTTTCCTCTAAATTCTGGTACAAGACAAGGCTGTCCTCTCTCACCACTCCTATTCAACATAGCACTGGAAGTACTTGCTATAGCGATTAGGCAAGAAAAAGATATCAAGGGAATTCAGATAGGAAAGGAAGAAGTCAAGCTCTCACTGTTTGCAGATGACATGATACTCTACTTAGAAAACCCTAAAGACTCTACCAAAAAGCTTCTAGAAATAATAGATTTGTATAGCAAAGTGGCAGGATACAAAATTAACACACAAAAATCAATGGCCTTTTTATACACGAATAATGATAGGGAAGAAATGGACATTAAGAGAACAATCCCATTCACATTAGTTCCACACAAACTCAAATATCTTGGAGTCAACCTGACTAAAGATGTGAAGGATCTATACAAAGAAAACTACAAAACACTGCTCCAAGAAATAAGAGAGGACACGCGGAAATGGAAACACATACCATGCTCATGGATTGGCAGGATCAACATCATTAAAATGGCAATACTTCCAAAAGCATTGTACAGATTTAACGCGATTCCTCTAAAGATACCCATGACATTTTTCAAAGAAGTGGATCAAATACTTCTGAAATTCATCTGGAACAACAAACAACCTCGAATAGCTAAAGCACTCCTTGGGAAAAGGAATATGGGAGGCATTACTTTCCCCAATTTTAAGTTGTATTACAAAGCAACAGTTATAAAAACAGCATGGTATTGGAATAAAAACAGACCCTCAGATCAGTGGAATAGGCTTGAGTACTCAGAGAAGGTTCCTCAGACATATAACCACCTTGTTTTTGATAAAGGAGCAAAAAATCCTAAATGGAGCAGGGAAAGCCTATTCAACAAGTGGTGTTGGCACAACTGGTTAACCACTTGCAAAAAAGCGAACTCAGACCCCCAGCTAACACCATATACAAAGGTAAAATCCAAATGGATTAAAGACCTTGATATCAGAACTGAAACTATAAGGTATATAGAACAACATGTAGGTGAAACACTCCAGGACATTGAGACTAAAGGCATCTTTAAGGAGGAGACAGCACTTTCCAAGCAAGTGGAAGCAGAGATAAACAGATGGGACTATATTAAGCTGAAAAGCTTCTGCATCTCAAAGGAAATAGCGCCCAGAATACAAAGGCCACCCACTGAGTGGGAGAAATTATTCACCCAATACACATCAGATAAAGGGCTAATATCCAAAATTTACAAGGTACTGACAGAACTATACAAGAAAAAAACAACTAACCCCATCAAAAAATGGGGAGAAGAAATGAACAGACACTTTGAAAAAGAAGAAAGGCAAATGGCCAAAAGGCACATGAAAAGATGTTCAACATCACTAATCGTCAGGGAGATGCAAATCAAAACTACTATGAGGTACCACCTCACGCCACTGAGATTGGCACACATCACAAGAAAGGAAAACAAGCAGTGCTGGCGGGGATGTGGAGAGAAAGGAACTCTTTTTCACTGCTGGTGGGAATGCCGTCTAGTACAACCTTTATGGAAAGCGATATGGAGATTCCTTCACAAACTGGAAATTGAGCTTCCATACGATCCAGCTATACCACTCCTAGGAATATACCCAAGAAACACAAAAATACAATACAAAAAACCCTTCCTTACTCCTATATTCATTGCAGCGCTATTTACAATAGCCAGACTCTGGAAACAACCAAGATGCCCTTCAACAGATGAGTGGCTGAAGAAACTGTGGTACATATACACAATGGAATACTATGCAGCCATCAGGAGAGATGAAGTCATGAAATTTTCCAATACATGGATGTACATGGAATCTATTATGCTGAGTGAAGTAAGTCAGAGGGAGAGAGAAAGACGCAGAATGGTTTCACTCATCTATGGGCTTTAAGAAAAATGAAGGACATTTTTAACAATATCTCAGAGACAAGAGAGATGAGGGCTGGTAGGTGCAGCTCAGGACATGCAGCTCATCACATAGAGTGATGAGTGCAGTTGCAGAGATGACTACACTGAAAACTATCATAAAATGTGAATGAATGAGGGAAGTAGAAAGCCTGTCTCGAGTACAGGTGTAGGGGGGTGGGGAGGAGGGAGATCTGGGAAATTGGTGGTGGGAATGTTACACCGGTGAAGGGGGGGTGCTCTTTACATGACTGTAATCATACAACTATAATCATGTTTGTAATCACGGTGTTTAAATAAAGATAAAAAATAAAAAAAAAAAAAAAAAAAAAAAAGATAAATGAGAGACATTGGTGGAGGAAAAGAAGCATTGGTGAGAGGTGGTGTACACTGTATGACTGAAACTAATCTATGAGCATTTCTGTAACCATGGTGTTTAAGTAAAGCAACTATAAAGAAAGAAAAAACAAAAAAAAAAAAAAAAAAAAAAAAAAAAAAAAAAAAAGAAAAGTTTTGGAGATGCTTTTTTCTTCCTCTTTTATATGGAAATGATTATTTTATTGCTAAATGCATTACTGTCAAAGCTCGTGAGGCCTATGGTCAGGTCCATTTTTTATGTAGTCTCATCCAGCACTCAACTCTATGTGTCACATCCCTAAGAGTGTCTCTTGTCTGTGGCATGTGCCATAGTCAGGGTGGTGAATGGCAGAAGACTATTGTGAATATACCAGTGGCTGAAATGGGTGAAAACCTGTGGTAGCCAACTCACCTTTGAGCCCTTCAAAGTGTTCTTGTCATTTTTGTTTTGTTTTGTGTAGGGGCCACACCTGGCTGCATTCAGGGTTTACACCTGGCTCTGCACTCCGAAATCATTCCTGGTAGGCTCTGGGGAACATATAAGATGTCAGGGATCAAACTCGCTTCTATCCTGGGTCAGCTACATGGAAGGCAAACTCGTTATTGCTTTGCTATCACTTCGGCGTCCTCATCATGTTTGACAGAGTAGCAGAAGTATAAAGAAGTTGGACTACTTGCTCAAGACCATCCAGCTAGTAACTAGCAACATTTGTTTTGTAAGCATGTCTATACAAGATCCAAGCATTGTTATTCCATACTGGGCTGCCATTTCTGTGTCTTTTTAGGGGGATTTTATTCAGGAACTAGGATAAACTTGAGATTGGGAAAGTGATTTATGATGGCATCAAGGTAAACTCAGGGGCTAACACACCCCAGAAAGCAAAGGTGAGTGAGTTCCTTCATCCTTTATACTATGTCCAACATCTCCTAAACTTTTTTTTATTTATTTATACTACTTTCCCTTTAAAGTGAGTGTTGTTTGTCCTTATAGAACCTCTGTGACTTACCAAGTTAACATAGTGTGCAAAGTAAATTTGAACTCTGACCTACTGTCCTCTTTACAGAGACTTTCTGAGAACAGTGGTCCCAACATGGGCATGTGAAATTATTTCAAAATCTCATGGGCAATCTATTTTGTTTAGTGGTAATACTTATTATAATATGCTATAGAAGAAATATTTGAGATAGACCAGATCTATAATGTTATGACGACTATTATTTATCCCAAGGCCTAACTTTCTGAAGTAAGACAAGTGAGCTTGTTTTTTTGTTTGTTTGTTTTTTGTTTTTGTTTTTGGGCCACACCCTGCAGTGCTCAGGGGTTACTCCTGGCTATCTGCTCAGAAATAGCTCCTGGCAGGCACGGGGGACCATATGGGACACCGGGATTCGAACCAACCACCTTTGGTCCAGGATTGGCTGCTTGCAAGGCATACGCCGCTGTGCTATCTCTCCGGGCCCATAAGCTTGTTTTTTAAAGTCCCATCGATGACAGGAGACATGACGTATGAAGGCCACAGTTGTTTTTGCTGATTTATGTAAAACCAGAACTTGAGAAACTTTAAATCATCATCTGATGACATAAAAGAATAGGGTTTGGGTGTTTTGAAGCATCTTGCTGTTCACCCTTTCCTAGTAACTGTATGCTCTTTCTTCCCCAGTTACTTTTTTCTGCTAAGAGTTATGTTTCTCTTTTTTTTTATTTGACTGTCCTAAGCTGTTTATAAGGAGAATTTTTACAAATGTTACTTATAGCGGTAACAGTGGAGCTGGGGGGTATTGTGCCTTCTCCAAGCTGCAGGGCGAGAGCCTCCAATAGTGTGATGGAACTTGTGACCCTTTCCAATACCACAGCTCTTGCTGCCTGCAGATGTCAGTCCTCACATCTCCCTCTGCTTGTAGACTGGTTTTGTGATCCACTGGGTATCAGAATTTCTTCTGATAGCTTTTTGGAAAGGATCGATGAGAATAACCTCAAAAAATTTGTATGTGGAGTCTTTACCAATCCTGTAAAAATTCAGGACTCTCAGAGCCCCACAATGGCGTCCAGTTCGTTACTCAGCCACAGACTGAAGGCTCCAGGCAAATTTGAGCTGGTTAACACCGTGATGCACAGGCTTGACATAAGTTGCTCTCTTAGGCATCGGAGGTTTGTGACCACCACGATGCCCTAGGATACGGTAGATAATATAACATAACCTTGCTAGGCCTTGTATCACGCAGCCTGCATGCTTAATCTGGCCTAATGGGCAGCAGAGCTGGTGCAGAGTTCAGAGCTAGCAATACTGCCAGCAGCACACTCGCAAGAGAAATCGCATCACTTCCGACTGCTAAGTCTTCCAGAGCTTCTGGATGTACTTGTACGCACCCTCCTTGGCTTACTGATGGCTGCCACCAAACGAAAAGAAAAAGGGCCTTTTTAAGAGTTATGTTTCTAAAACATGGCCATGTCTCCATTTCACCCAAACACTGCTGGTGGTTGAGCTATGGTAGCCAATACTTTCTGTGCCAATCAAGTGCTTCCCAATAAAAAGAGAGGAGCCAAGAGGTAAATTTAACTGACTGGCCCTGATGAAAGGAGGTCATAAAAATTTGTGAGTTCTTAGGGTCTGACATCCTTCCTTGTGTACAGGGAGATGCAGCAGAAAACTCGGCTGGTGGTGATTGAGCAAAACAATCATGTAGAGAGATAGTCCGTAGAGAGAAAGCCTTCTAAACTCTCTGAATGTTGCTCAGTCCCTGCCTCTGTTATATCCCAAACCCCAGTGGTTGTATGTTCTCCCCATTATTTATTCTTCAGTCAGTGCCAGCCCTAGTGATGATAAAACTGTCATTGGAAGATTTACAGTCTTCTAAAGCTGCTGTAAGATTTGTGATTGCCCCAGTGCTCCCCTTGACAGATCCCTTTACCACTTAATATCCTCCTCTGGGTGCTATTTTCATATACAGTGGGAGCGGTAGGACTCTTATTCCACCTCTCTGCCCGATCCTTTGGAATGAGACAGTTCTGCTCACTTCTCAAAAAGGCAATTAGGGTTGGTTGGCACAGTCCTATCTGGAGGCTCAGAAATCTCCATGAGCACCTGCCACTTCAGGCAAAAAAATGCAAAGGTGTTTAATCCTCTGGGTGCGGAGGTAGATCAGCCTTGGTAATATGAGGGGCGGGCAATTAAACCTCTGACAGCAGCACTTCTTTGTTTAGAAAATCCTCTCTGATGGAGTCCTGATTTCTTAGGCACCTCTCAGTATTTTCCCCCCCATTGGGAAAGTGTTTCTTGGAGGGATGCAAATACAAATACAGAAATCCTGGAGCCCAATAGAAAGCATTTCTGCATCACAGATGCTCTTTAATATGAGAAACTTTATACATGTCTCCACATGGTCTTCAGCTGGTCATCCTCAGAGGCTCAGTTCTTTCACAAAAATCTGTTTGATTCAGTTCATCTCCTTAGTGTGCTCTCTATCTGACTCAAGTTTTAGTCCTCAGACTCCTTTTTAGAAGACCACCCACTCACCACCATAGAAGCAGGACTCTCAGCCCTCCAAAGCCCTTTCACATAATCAAAGCTGCTGAACCTATTAAGAGTAATCACAGAGATTGAAGTGAAGACTAAGTGGGGAATAAAAGGTATCGCAGGGGTATCCACGTTGATAATGCATATGGCATAAATGAAGATGGTGTAAATGGGATGTGGAGCAAACAAATTAGATATCAGTTGTCCAGGAGCTGGCCAGCAATCCAGGTCCTAATTCCTGTTCATCTTGACAACCAGCCACATTTTCTTCCTGGATGTTGAGAAATAAACTACAAGTCCACTTTCTGGTCGAGTTCGTTTACATGTATTAATTGTCTCAAATTGTGAGACAGTTAATGTTTCTAGATACTAAGAGGAAGCTGGTGGGCCACCTTCCTATAGAAACCATGTCACTGTTGCCCATGTAGCGCTCACTTTCAGGGGTGTCTTGTGCTCTCTGCTGACTAGGATTCTCTCCTTTTTTGTGAAGCCCTCCTTGACTTCTTCCAACCCTGAACATTTTCCATATGTTTTGAGCTTTTTTTTAAATGCCCTAAACCACATAACTTAGTCAAAAATAAATATATTCCTCACAGTTATAGATTAAGGTAAATAAAACATTAGTTCTTGTAAAGATGTATTCTCCTGGTTGGCAGATACCTATCTTTTTACTATGTTCTCATATGACAGGGAAAAGACATTTCTGCCCTGTCTTTTCTATAAGAAGAATGATATAATTATGTACCCAGTGTTCCTAATTGCATATATCAACATATTTGTGATAGGTTTTAATAAATGAATATGAGTTAATGGAGGCAGATATGCTGTACATGGTAAAAATTAAATACTTGAATGTCAGATTGTGTGAGCCCTGGAGACACACATGTAGACACGCAGGCTAGTCTCCAAGAGGGTACTACAGAGTAAAATATCTGTAAAATAAAGCAAAAACAAACCAAAAATGCAGGTATTACCAAATATTATAATCATAGACATTTCCTCTGGCATCTTTGGATAACAGTGGGGATCAGAGTGACATTAGAATTTAAGGATGTACGAAACAGTTGAAGAGCACAAGGGGACAGAGCTCCTCCCACACTCTTTGCAGTTAAAAAACATTATTCTGAGTCATTTGAAAATGAGAAAAATACTTTGTTAAAAACTACAGCAAATAGAGGAGCAAAAATTAGTATCAATTCTTAATGCAGCAAGGAGAATAGGGCACTGAAAGTCAAAAAAACAGGGTCAGAAGATAGAAAATTTAGAAGGAAACATCAAGTATTTGAATCATTCTTGCTGAATTGCTCTATTATAATTCTTGCTAAGGACAGGCCATCATAAACAGAAAATGAACTGGATCTGATATCAGAGGCAGGGGTAGAATGATTTAGCAAGAATCTGCTTAGACTAATCTGAGTAGGCCAAAGATAGATAAGGGCTGTACTTGTGGCTGATTTAAATAACTGTTCAGACTAGGCTGCCTAAAATTGGGTCATTACCAAAAATCAGGGTCCACAAAACACCCTAATTGTAACCCCTCCCCAACTTCCTGCCTATATCACCTTGATGGTGAGACCCAACCACAACTGAAAGGGGTCTCTGGGTGGTAATTAAGAAGTTGCCTGGGGGAGGGGAGAGAGGCCGATGCAGCAAAGAGAGAGATCAGACACAGGAAGGGTGTTTGCAGGGCAGTTTATGAAGGCTGCTTAATACAGCTTAGCTTAGAGGCCATGTGAAAAAAGCACATGATGATTTGGGCCTTGTAATAAAGCTGGATGTCTCTTGAAACTTTATTTGACTGCCTGTGGATCATTTCTTCACTGTCACCCTGCACCTACAGACCAGCTGGCTGAAGGGGCTACAGGCACCAGGCTGAGCTGAGAAAGGCTTCATCACCATCCAACCACCCTACTAGGACTCTATAATTAATAATTAATATAACACCTAACTATTTTGTGAACAAAAACTGTCCTAAACTATCCTAGTTATTGTACTTAGGGAGAGAAATTATCCACTCCCTCAGTGGGGGGGCATTGCTTCTTTCTTCACTCCTGTTCTCCCAATCTGACTTTGCCTTTTTCTCATCTCAATTTTCAGTTTTCAATTAGAGATGTTGGCATCTAATCTAAATATCTAGAAATATCATACACACATGGATAAAAACAATGGTGATGAGACCATTTTGAAGACCAAGTGTACTGAGCTGTAAAGGAAGAGAAAAGTCCTGCTTTCTGCAATCATTATATAAAGGAGAAAGGAATTGAAACCAGCAGGAAAAGCACCAATCTTCTAAAACAAAAATAAAACCTTGCATTTAAGAATAATGGCCCAAATTGAAGATAAAGGTGCTGAGCAATGTTAGACTTTTCTGACTTTACAAATAAGAGAGAACGGGACTGATTTACTTGTATGAGGCACTGTAGGTGCTGCACCATTCCTACTTATCTCAGTTATCTCTATGGCTCCTCTGTGCTTTGCAGAGCAGTGGTGAGCATTTTTGTATCAAATAAAATCTAATTAAAAGCTACTTGTTTGTTATCCTAGTCTTACACGCTAGTACGATTTACTGCCAGGACCCAAGATAAAGTGATAGAAAATATGCTGTAAGTTATTAAAAAGAAACAGTCTTCTCTTACTTTCATTCTTTTGTCTTGAAAAGAATTTTGAAATAAGTGCTAGTAGGTGATATATGAGTGATCTTATTATAGCTATGAAAAATAAAAGAGAAAGACTTTTCTTTTCAAAGACTCCCATTTTTATTGTCATCTATCTATGGTGATGAGTGGATTGGTATACAATTCCTCCTCCTTCAAAGTTATAACAACATCTATCAAAATCTTTAAGACACTCACCTTTCCTCCTTTTCAGAATTCTTAATTTTAAATATTCTGTTTGGTTATCTATTGCTACATAACAAACCACCTCCAAAACTGAATGCTTTAAAATAATAATGGAGAAGGACTGGAAAAATAGTACAGAGATGAAGGCACTTTCCATGTGTGTATGAGACTGATTTGATCCCTACCACTGTATAGTGTTCTCCAAAACTACCAGAGATCACACCTGAATTAAGAGTCAGAAATAGCCTCTGAGCACTGCTAGGTGTGAAGGATAAAGGTGTTGTCAGGCAGTTTTAAGAGTTGGAGCATCACCAGGATCTTCTGGAGTGAGTGTAGGCATAGTCCCTTTCCTTCTCGTACTTCCAGTAGCCCTGGCAGCTAAAAATCGTCCATAAAAGCAGTTTCCATGTCAGCAATCAGCCAACAAAATGGACTCACTGTTATCAAATGAGATGCATACCAAGCAGTGAAAAATTATGGATACACCAGCTACACAGCTGGCAATCTCAGAATAAGAGACTGAGCCAAGTCCCTGCCTTATGAAAGCCATGTCTGCTCCACCCATCCTCCACAATTGCTGCTTTGCCAATGACCCTAATTTATTAATCCTCTGTAGATTTCTGCAGAGATACCAATCTAATCAAAACCCCAGGTACACAAATATTTGGGCTGACATCACGAGAATGTTTTTTGGAGTGAGTCCGAACACCTCTCCACATTCTCATCCTTCTAAGCTCTGGCAGCAGAAAACATGCACCACAAAAGCCACAGTATTAGCAATGATGCTTTGAATATCCTATAAAATAGGATAGCTCTTAATTTTTTAAATATTGTCATCCCTGTGAATACACCACTTTAGATGCTAAACTGAAGCTACATAATGTTCCAAAACAAAAGAAATAACAGAATAACTAACTTGCAAAAATAAGCTTACTAATCCTCTGTCAATGATTGCATGACCTTATTGCTAGCTACAATAATTTTCACAAATTTCCTTGTAGTTAAATTCTATTCTTTCTTCTGTTTCTTTACTTTTCTTATTTTCTTTTTAATAACTTTTCACTCACCTAGAAACAAGTGGAGTATAATCAGCTATGTTTTAAAATAAAGCGATTTATGTTTAAAAAAAAATGGAACACATTCCTGGCATGTGGAGCTCCCAGTTTGCTTCCCAGCAACACATGGTCTTGATCCCTATCAGGAGTAACACTTGTAGCCCAAGCACTGATGGGCCTTAATATCATGGCCAATCCTAGAGCATCAGTTGGAAGACCATCTTAATGCCTTCCCCCAAAAATGAGCTTATTAACTCTAATTCTTTTGAAGGTAGAAGAGATAAATATAACTTAAGGTCTCTATTACAGTTTCAGCCAATGGAGGTTGTGGCTTCAGACATCTGTGGGATTAGCTAAGCTAGACATTTAAGATGGTTCATAAAACTAGCTTTAGTGTTGACTGGCAGTTCCGAGCTCTTTTAGGAATGTTAAATGAACTAATGTGGACTTTTCATAGCTTGATGGCTGAATTCCAAGAGAGATGAGTAAATATTACAAAAGACCTCAATTCCAGACCAGTTAAGGTTGTTGCATCTTGAATTGACACATATTTCTTATGTCATATTCTTGTGGTCATAACTGTCATATGACTTTACTCGAGAGACCCATGTGTCTCTCACTCTCTTAATAAGTTTTTGAAATAGTTTACCTCTATTTTCCTTTTCTTCTTATCATTTTGCAAAATATCAGAACTCTGCTAAGTTTTTACAGAAAGCATCACAGCAGAGAGTTTATTAGATGAGAAATAATACTTGGAATAGAAGAAGTACTCAGCAATTTCTCTGATGTTGGAGTGAATATACTCTGATTGACTGCATCTGACTCTAAATTCAGGAATTAATATCCTTATACTTTGGTTGTCTGAGTTTAGGTTATGATCCAAACCCTTGCCTGTGAGAAGTTAAAAAAAAATCTGACAGAAAGAGCTTTTTGGATTCCTTTTGGGATAGAGGGAATTTACCTAGATTTCCATTCCAACAACAGAGGCAATATCCCAGAAAAGACAACAGATGCTGGGTTAATAGACAATAATGAATATATCCATTAATTGTTTTAGGGGAGTTGTTTTGTTTGGGGGCAACACCCAGTGGCACTCAGGAGATACTCCTGGCTCTGTGCTCAGAAATCACTCCTGGCAGGCACTTGGGAACACATGGGATACCAGTAATTGAACTCAGGTTGGTTCTGGGTCAGGTGCAAGGCAAGCACCCTACCTCCACCCCCTACAAAATGGTTTTATTGTCTACTGTTACACTTAAAATTAACAACAGAGATGAAGGACGGAGCCTGATCCCCACTGGTGACTCCCACAAAGGGCAGAGCCAGAGGGTCCAATCTGCTCTGTTTCACAGCTATGCACATCTCCTAGTCAATGATCCCCAGCACAACATACAGAAAACATCATACTACAAGTGTTACAATGGGGAAAAATTCAGGCCAACCCTATGCTTAGTGAATAAAAATGACAGCTCTGATGATCTGATTAGTGACAAACATGTATTTATCCTTTCAGATAAGTAGGCTAGAGAAGAAATATGGAGGATCCTTATAGAAATCAAAGAAAGCATGGATCGCGCTGAAAGAAGCACAAATAAGAATCAAAAGGATATAAAAATAAAAATAAAAATGAGAAAACTCCAAACTGACATAACAGGACTAAAAAAGAAGGTAGGCAAAATGAAAACCTCACAGGAAAGCTTCTCCAACAGAGTAAGAACAGCTTAGGACAGAATCAGTGAGCTGGAAAATGAGATGTATAGCAACTCCATACAACAGAAGAAACTGGAAAGAATCTTAAATAAAAGATCAGACAATGGAAAAAATCCTCAAAAAATATGGACACATGAAAATAGAGGTCTTTGATAAGTTCAACAGAAACAACAATCATTGGAGTCCCAAGACCCAGGATGAACATCCCCATGAAAAATCAATAGTCAAGGTTAACATTGCAGAGAAACTCCTAGAGTTAAAGACTGCATGAAACCAAATCCTGCATGCCAGAAGAGTGCTAGCTAAAAGATACAAAGAAAAACACATGAGACACAACTTAGTCACAATGACAAATCTCACAGATAGGGATAAAAAACTGAAAGCAGCAAGATCAAAAAGGGAAATTATATTCAAAGGAGCATCCTTAAGATTTACAGAAGACCTGTTACAAGAAACCCTCAAGGACAGAAAGCAGTAGTGAGATAGAGTGACAATACTTAACAAAATAAATACTTTGCCTAGAATACCTTAACTAGCCAGACTCACATTCAGGGTTGAAGGAAGCATACAATTTTATGGATAAACAAGAGCTCAGACATTACAGACTCAAAACAAGTCTTAAAATACTAACTGGAAGGTCAACATTGAGACAATACAGACCAATGGACACACTAAATTTTTACACAAAGATGACTAATTCCCATAATTATCTCTTTTAATGTCACCAGTTAAGAGACATAGAGTGGCAAAATAGATCAAAAAGCTAAAGCCAACATGCTGCTGCCTACAAGAAAAACATCTGTATAGTCAGAACAAACATAAAGTCAAAATCAAAGGTTGGAGGACAATCATTCAAGTGAACAACTCTCCCAAAAATGCTGGAGTGGCTATATTAATATCAAATGACACAAACTTTAGACATATAAAATTATAAGGAACAAAGATGGACATTTTGTATTAATCAAGGGATATATACAACAGAAAGAAACACACTCCTAAATATATAAGCACCAAATGAGTGACCAGCAAAATATTTAAAACATTTGCTGACAAATCTAAAAGAAGACATCAATAGCAACAAAATAATAGTGTGACCTCAACACCTCCCTATCACCCCTTGATAGGTCAGCCAGGATGAAAACCAACAGAAAAATACTGGCTCTGAAAAGAGAAATGGAAGAAAGTGGCCTAGTAGATATATAGTGTATATATA
Organism: Suncus etruscus; assembly: GCF_024139225.1. Lineage (NCBI taxonomy): Eukaryota > Metazoa > Chordata > Mammalia > Eulipotyphla > Soricidae > Suncus > Suncus etruscus. The sequence goes on from NC_064861.1 coordinate 41,566,329, forward strand.
AATAGCTCTTAACCCCCAGAAAACTGGATATACTTTCTTCTCCAGTGCACATGGGTAATTTTCCAGGCTAGACCACATTCTAGCCCATAAAACATACCTCCATAAAATCAAGAGTATAGAAATTGTACAAAATTCTTCCTCAGATCATATTTCTCTGATATTATAAGTGAACTACAAACAAACACAGAAGAAAAACTTCAATGCCTGGAAATTTAACAGCTGACTACTAAACAACCAGTGGGGCAGAGATAAAATCAAAGAGTAAATTAAAAGATTCCTGGAAACAAATGTGAATGAAGACACAAAAAACCTGAATCTGTGGAATGTAGAAAAAGAAGTACTAAGTGAAAAATTTATAAATTTACTAGCACACATCAGGAAGAAAGAAGGGGCCTACATAAATATCTTAATGAATCAATTTATAAAATTAGAATGTGATCAACAAAATGAACCAAAAAGTATGTAGGCAGACAGAAGTAACAAAGCTCAGAGCAGAAATTACAGAATAGGAAATCCAAAGAACAGTTCAAAAGATCAATAAAATCAAAAGTTGTGTCTTTGAAAAACTAAAGAAATTTGACACACAAATAGCAAAATTCACAAAGGGAAAGAAAGAACCTAAATAGACTGAATTAGAAATAAAAATGAGGAGATCACTACAGATACTATAGAGATTCAAAGGGTAATAGGATAATCAAAGATTACTTTGAGAAGCTTTATAGCACACAAAAAAAGAGAACCTGGAAAAATTGGATAGATTTTTGGAGTCTTATAATCTTCCATGATTGAACCAGGATGACTTTAGCATATGTAAACAGACCCATATCTATTGAAGAAATTAAAATGGTAATCGAAAGTCTTCCCAAAAACAAATGTCCAGGCTCAGATGGATTTACTAATGAATTCTTTCAAATCTTTCAAGAGGACCTACTGTCAATACTCTTTAGCCTCTTCCAGGAAACTGGTGAAACAGAAAAAATACCAATTAGTTTTTATGAGGCTAACATCACTCTGATACTAAAACCAGAGATGTTGTAAAAAAGAAAACTACAGGAGATGAAGAGATAGCATGGAGGTAGGGCATTTGCCTTGCATGCAGAAGGACAGTGGTTCAAATCCTGGCATCCCATATGGTTCCCCGAGCCTCCTGGTAGTGATTTCTGAGTGTAGAGCCAGGAGTAACCCCTGAGCTCTACTGAGTGTGACCCAAAAACAAACAAACAAACAAACAAAAAAAGAAAACTACAGACCAATATTTCTTATGAATACAGATAGAAAAATCATCAACAAAATCTTAGCAAATAGGATCAAATGCCGCGTCAAAAAGGTCATGCACCATGACCAACTAGGTTTCATTTCAGAAATGCAAGGGTGGTCTCACATACACTAATCCATCAACATAATACACCATATCAACAAAAAGAAAAATAAAAACAGAAGATTTATCAATAGATGCAGAGAAAGCTTTTGATAAGACCGAACACAAGTTCATGATATAAACCCTCAACAAGATGAGAATGTAAGGAACTTTTCTCAAAATAATCAAGGCCATTTACCACAAGCCAAATGCAAATACTTAACTCAAAGGAGATCAATTAAAAGCCTTTCTTCTAAAAAATCTGGTATAAGACAGGCTGCTTCCTCTCAACACTCCTTTTTTATCACAGTAATGGAAGTACTTGCCATAGCAATTAAGCAAGAAAAAAATATGAAGAGCATCCAGATAGAAGGAAGAAGTCAAGCTCTCACTGTTTGCAGATGACATGCTACTACATTTATAAAACCCTAAAGACTCTACCAAAAAAACTCATAGAAACAATAGATTCATATAGCAAAATGGCAGGCTACAATATTAACACTCAAAAAATCAATGGCCGTATTATACACAAATATGATAGAGAATAAATGAACATTATCAAAACACTCCCATTCACATTAGTGCCACACAAACTCATATATCTTTAGCCAACTTAACCAAGGAGGTGAAGGACAAATACAAGAAAACTACAAAAACACTTCAAGAAATGCTTTAAGAAATAATAGAGAACACAAGGAAATGGAAGACACATACCCTGTTCTTAGATTGGGAGGATTAACATCATTAAAATACCAATACTCCCCTAAAAGCATTTGTACAGATTTAATTCCTCTAAGTATACCCATGGAATTCTTCAGAGAAGTGGATAAAACACTCCTGAAATTTATTTGGAACAATAGATACTCACGACTAGCTAAACAACCCTAAGGAAAAAGAAGATGGGAGGCATCACTTTCCCCAACTTCAAATTGTACTACAAAGCAATATTCATTAAAATAGCATGGTATTGGAATAAAGACAGACCCTCAGATAAATGGAATATACTTGAGTATTTAGAGAATGTTTCCCACACATACAATCAATTAATCTTTGATAAAGTGGCAAGAAATGCTAAGTGGAGCAAGGAAAGCATTTTCATCAAGTGGCATTGGGACAACTGGTCAGCCAAACCTTCATCTAACACCATGCACAAAGGTCAAATAAAAATGAATTAAAGACCTTGATATCAGACCAGAACCATACTGTATATAAAAGAACATGTAGGTAAAACACTCCATGACTAAAGGCATCTTCTTTTTCTATATCTTTATTTAAACACCTTGATTACAAATATGATTGTATTTGGGTTTCAGTCATGTAAAGAACACCCCCCTTCACCAATGCAACATTCCCATCACCAATGTCCCAAATCTCCCCCTCCTCTCCATCCACCCCCACTTTTACTCTAGACAGGCTCCCTACTTTCCTCATTCAATCTCTCCTGATGGCTGTATGATATTCCATTGTGTATATGTACCACAGTTTTAAAGGCATCTTGAAGAAGAAAACAGCACTGTTCAAACAAGTGAAAGCAGAGATAAACAAATGGGACTACATTAAGTGAGAAGCTTCTGAACCTCAAAGGGAAAGTGCCTAGCATTCAAATGCCCCCCACAGAATTGGAGAAACTATCCACCCAATGCCATCAGATAAGGGGCTAATATTTAAGGTATATAAAGTGCTGTCAAAATTTAACAAGGAAAAACATCTGCAACTTTCGTGGGAGTCCCCCGACCCGCGGGGGTGTGGAAATGAAAGTTGCTAGTTATTAGTGGGTTCACTCGAGCAGAACCGACCTGTAAAGAAGAACTAGAGAAATTAGTAAGAAGGGCCTTCAAGACAACGCATGCTGTTCAAAAAGGGAAGTTTATTGTTGGGGGATCAGCTTTTAAGGGCTGAAACACGTCAGGGGTGTTACAAATTTTACACCAATCACAGTTACAAGCATTCATTAGCATAAACTGGGGCAGGTAGTAGGGAGGGGCAAAGAGGTAGACCTGAGCACGTTTTACTAAAAGGCATAAGATTCAAACAGAGTTCTTAATAATGTTTGCTAACACAAAGGCAAACTCTATATTTTTCTTTCTGGCTGGATATATTGGGCTGCTCTGAATTACCTTATTTTTGTCTATTTCCTTTGTTCTCAAGGCATGGGCCTTTTGGTCACGTGGGTGACCAGATTAGGAATTACTGAGGTGTCCTATGTCCCAGGTTTCATCAGATAGGCTCCCCACAGTTCCCCCTTTCCTGTAAATAATAAAAGAAGAAGAGCAAAGTGGGTGGAGTCACCTGTCTTAGGTTATTTGGTGGGCTTCCAGTTCTGGACATGGCAACAAGAGACCAAATTAAAGTTTTTGCGCGCAAAATATTAGGAATGCCATGTTTGCACCCAGACACTGGCACCAAACTATCCCCGTCATGGGCATCTCCACAGCCAGGAGCAGAGCAAGCAGGGGCGTTTAGCCAGATACTCAAAACTCCTTAAAGCTCAGAAGTATATCCATGGCTTCAAGTCCTTCGGGGTGCATTTAGGAGAGCCACTGATATTGGACCTATACTGAACATTAGGGCAATCTCAGTAACCGGATTTTTAACAAACTTGTGAGGCGACAGAATGCCTTGGGGCCAAAGGAAAAAATAGCAAAAAGCCAATGAAAGGACCGAATTAGGTAGCAGCTTAGACAGCCAGGATGAGGTAGAGGACCAATTTTTATATCAGGACTCATCTAAATCCTTCTGTCAATTTCTATCCTCTAGACTTTCTTCCACAAGTCTAATGCTATCTCTAGCTAAGCCAAGTTTATTTTAAAAAGCAACATTTTTCTCTAAGTATGACACAAATTTCCCCCTCCCTCAAAAAAAATGTCAATTTTAAACCACGGCATTTATTCTGCTCTAATACTGCTAGGGATTCAACAGTTAATTAGTGTAAACTTCTTTTAAGTTTGTAAACATTTTTAACAACAGTTATAAGGCATTAACAGATTCTAGAGTATGAACCAATGAATATATTTTTGTGCTTACACCAGTAACACCCAGGCCTTTCAATAAGGCTGGGGTGGAGGCAATGTTTGTTTTTATACTGCAGCGGGAGAGAGACAAGGTTATATTTAAGAGGTAATAAGGCAATTTTTTAACAGATAATTATGGCATTAAAACAACCAAAACACAGTAGTCCTAGGACTAAAGAAACAAATGTAAAACAATGGGGGAGATAAACCAGTGAAATAGGCAAAAAACGTTAAATTGGGGGCAATTATGAACTGAAAGGAGAAATCAACGACAAGAATTTGATTACAATTTTCAATAGGGGGAATCATATTGGGTACCAAGGGGCAAAGTTCAAGTCCCACCACTAATTTTAAAGTTAAGCCACGTTGTTGAAGCTTCATACCGCATCGCAGAAGGTTGGTGTCGTAGGTGAAGTAAGGCAGGTCAAGGCAGCAATTTAGGCCGGTGAGGTGGGTGAATAGCAGGTACCGAAGGCGTCTGGGCGGAGGTGTTGATCATGACAAGGATGAGCTGAGAAGAGGAGGGGGGTCCGGAGGACAGCATGGGCTGGAAGGGTGGGAAAGCAGGCAGAGTTCTGAAGAGCTCGTGGCGTGGGAGAGGTTGAGCTGACATTCACGGATGCCAGAAGATCGCCGGATGCCCAAGGTTCTTTGTAGGATCCAATTTTATGAGACACTGTAATCCAATTCGTGTTGGCGGTGGTTGCACAACTCCAAAATTTTCAAACAAAAAATACTTGAGTGATTGCCGCACTTGGAATGAAGTGCGGTCACGGTGGTGGCCGGGACAAGCATAAAGGGGACAGTGAAAAAAAATTCTCTAAAGGTAGGCAGGTCACAGCGGGGGGCGATGGCTCTCTTGTCAAGGTGGTTGTCGCCAGTGTGTCCTGGGGAATGGGTGAACGGGCCAGGTCGTGGCAAAATTGATTGGGGGTGGCTCACTGTTCCTCAGCACCCATGGTGAGGGCACAAAGGGTTACTTAAGGATGGGTCAGGGGATGGGTGGGAGGGGAGTTGGCTATGTCTCCGGCACCATTGTAGAACTAAAAGTTAAAAGGGGAGGGGAAGGAACCAGGGGTGTTGTTATCGTCTTGCAAGGGAGAGTCAAGAGGAGCACAGAGAGGAAGAGTTTTTGAGGTGCTGTGGCAAGGATTGTCAGCCAGCGGTGTCCTTGGGGAAGTGTTGTCAGGAGCGGCACCTGAAAGGGAAACAGAAGAATCCTCAGGGGTGTTACCCCTGGGAGGGTTATGGAGTTTGACCAGCCTATCAGGAAGCCAGCGCGTTTCAGAGGTGGTTGGGTTGTGAACACAGGCGTGACCTTTGCCCCATATGAGAACAGGGTGTGGGCCAAGCCATTGTCCTGTACGGACGTCTTTCCAAAGCACTTGCTGAAAATTCTCACGAGTGGAGGGGTGCCAGAGTCGATCAGCCGCTGAACGGCCGCTGGAATCCAAGGAGAGAAAATTGAGCACGAAGAGTGCATGATTCAAAAGCAGGCGGTGTTTGCCTTTGCGAGAGTACAAATTCTCGCTTTCTGAAGTGAGTTTAAAAAGTGTATTTTTCAAAGTTTGATTAGCTCTTTCAACAATGCCTTGGCCTTGAGGGTTTAGGGGAATTCCTGTTTTAAGGGTGATGCCAAATTTTGCACAAAAATCCTTGAATTTGGAACTAATATATCCTGGACCGTTATCAGTCTTAATGACTGTAGGGACAGGAACAATAGTAAAGCAATGTAAAAGATGAGCAATGACATCCTTGGTGGCTTCTCCTGTTTGGAGAGAGGCACAAATAAAACCACTATACGTATCTACTGTAACATGAATATACTTAAGATTGCCAAAGGCAGAATAATGAGTAACATCCATTTGCCAGAGTTCTCCAGGTGTAAGGCCACGAGGATTAACTCCGGTGTGAGGTTCAGGCAAGAGGGAAAGGCAAGCTTTACATGACTTAACAATTTCTCGAGCCTGTTCCCGGGTGACAGAATATTTTAACCTAAGCGTTTGCGCATTAAGGTGATGTAGCTTATGGGCTTGTTGCGCCAACTGTAAAGAGTCAGGCTGATTAAAGACAGGTAAAAGATGGGTAGCCTGGTCGACTGAGTCATTGCCCTCAGCCAAAGGGCCAGGGATTAGTGTTACCTGCTTGTAACACCGGTGTCTGCCGCTGAGGACAGCTGAGGACAGTGGGAGGCAAAATGGCCCGAAGCACCACATTGAAAGCAGGTTTTTCCTTTGTTCTGGCCTTGAAAGGCAACAAGGGCTTTGGCGATCTTATGAACAAAGGGGTCTGCCTCGCGGCAGAGATTTATCATATCATGCAAGGACTTTCCTTTCAGGTTGTTCCTAAGGATACTCTTACAGGTATCATTAGCATTTTCAAAGGCTAATTGTTTCACTAGAGTACTATCAGCGTCTGTGGCGGTGACGCCCAGGACACGCTCCACAGCCTCTGAAAGGCGGGCAATGAAAGAATTGTATGGTTCGTCTGGGCCCTGCACTATCTGAGAGAGTGGGGCAGTAGAGGTACCAGCCCGGGGAAGGGACTTCCAAGCTCGTAGGGCAGCGAGAGCCGTGTTTGCAAGCAAGCTTCTAGGGAGTTTACACTGTTCTTTAAGAATGTGATATGGGGGTATTCCTGCTATGCGGGCATAAAGGTCATCATTTCCTGCAGCAATACCCTGACATCTTACTAGGAAATCAGCTTCCCAAAAAACATAAACATCATTTTTCAAAGCAGTTCTAACAATATCTCGCCACTCGGCTGGCAGAACAGCGCCGCCGCCACCGATGGATTCAAGGCAAGACAAAGTATATGAAGCATGTAGGCCATAGGAGGTGACTGCAGTAAAAAGTTCTTTGAGGTCTTTTCTGTCGAGGGCCTTGTATTGCCACAGTTGCCGTCTGATAGGGACTTCAGGAATGTCAGGGGGTTCTGCTTGATCGGGACTATGGTCTAGGGAGCCATTGTCGGGCTGGGCTGGGTGTTGGGGGGCTCTGGCAGCTGGAATTGGAGCTGCTGAAGTGGCAGCAGCAGCAGCAGCTGCGGCTGCTTCTTGCCTGGCCTGCGCCCTCGTGCGGGGTCTGCCAAGGGGTAAAGAGGGGAGTTCACCCTCCTCCTCCCAGTCCTCCCCGTCCGGACCATGGACGGGGAACAAAAAATGTGGAGATGATGGATCTGTAGCTTGAAGCTGGGCAATTTGCTGTCTGAGCTGTCGAATCTCTATCAATAAAGGATTATCGGGTTCTGGAAGAGGCATTTTTATGGGTGCGGGCAAATCATACAGGGGGGGCTGTGAGGGAAGAGAGGTTGCATTCCCATGGTAGGGATCAGTTTTATCCTGTAACTCAGTTTCTTCCTCTGAGTCCTGCTTCTCCTCAGGGGGCTCTGAGGCTGCCGCTCGCAGAGAGGGATAAAGAGTTTTTTGCATAAGAGAAGAAGGCTCCTCGGGGGGAGAAAGGGAATCAATATGCAAAAATGAGCTGGAGCGGGAACTGGGGTGTGAGCATTGTTTGGAGGCATGCTCCAAATGCTCCTGGGCATCTTTCACAATTTGCAAGCTCTTAGGGTCAAAAGCAGATTTTACTATGATGCTTTTGAGGAGATCCCAATATTGTTGTATAATCTCTTTCTCAGACTCACTGCCATGTGTGTTAAAATGATTAGTGAGTTCTGCCCCGACTAGATCCCAAGTACTGGAAACTATTTTTGGGCAAGTAATAGCAAACCAAGGACAAATTTTATTAACAAACATTAAGAATTTCAACAAATCTTTCTCTTCAATTACTATATTTCTACTTCTAAGTACTTCTTGTATACCTTTAATAAATTTTGCTCCTTTGCTCAGACTGGTCCCCATTTTTACTCTGGGACTGTAATGGGGTGGCGGTTTTTCACCTAGGTATTAGACTACTAAATTACATTGCTTTAATTTATTTTACCTGACGTAATTCAGCTCCGGACTTGTCGCACTCTGCCACCTGATCAGATTCTGTAACTCGAGCCCCACGTTGGGCGCCACCTGCAACTTTCGTGGGAGTCCCCCGACCCGCGGGGGTGTGGAAGTGAAAGTTGCTAGTTATTAGTGGGTTCACTCGAGCAGAACCGACCTGTAAAGAAGAACTAGAGAAATTAGTAAGAAGGGCCTTCAAGACAACGCATGCTGTTCAAAAAGGGAAGTTTATTGTTGGGGGATCAGCTTTTAAGGGCTGAAACACGTCAGGGGTGTTACAAATTTTACACCAATCACAGTTACAAGCATTCATTAGCATAAACTGGGGCAGGTAGTAGGGAGGGGCAAAGAGGTAGACCTGAGCACGTTTTACTAAAAGGCATAAGATTCAAACAGAGTTCTTAATAATGTTTGCTAACACAAAGGCAAACTCTATATTTTTCTTTCTGGCTGGATATATTGGGCTGCTCTGAATTACTTTATTTTTGTCTATTTCCTTTGTTCTCAAGGCATGGGCCTTTTGGTCACGTGGGTGACCAGATTAGGAATTACTGAGGTGTCCTATGTCCCAGGTTTCATCAGCTAGGCTCCCCACAAACATCTAACCCCATCAAAAAATGGGGAGAAGAAAAGGACAGGCACTACCTTAAAGAAGAAAAACAAATGGCCAAAAGGCACATAAAAATGCTTTACATCACTAATCATCAGGGAGATGCAAATTAAAACTACAATGAAGTACCATCTCACACCACAGAGATCAGTACACATCACAAAGAATTAGAACAGTAAGTGCTGATGGGGATGTGGGGAGAAAGGAACTCTCATTCACTGCTGGTGGAAATACCATCTAGTCTAACTTTTGTCAGAAACAATATGGAGATTCCTCAAAAACCTGGAAATTGAGTTCCCATATGATCCAGCTATACCACTCCTAGGAATATACCCTAGGAAAACGAAAACAGAATGCAAAAATGCCTTCTGCACCCTGTATTTATTGCAATGCTATTTACAATAGTCAGAATCTGGAAACAACCCAGATGCCTGACAACAGATAAGTGGCTAAAGAAATTGGTACATATACAATGGAATATTATGCAACAGTCAGGAAAAATGAAGTTATAAAATTTTTCTATCCATGAATTTATATGGAAACTATTATGTTGAGTGAAATAATTCAGAGGGAGAGAGATAGACATAAAATAATCTCTCTCACCTGTGGGATTTAAGGAAAATAAAAGACAGTATGGTAATAATACCCAGAGACAATAGAGATGAGTGCGGGAAGGACTAGTTCACAATATGAAGCTTACCACAAAGCGTCATGAGTGCCATTAGAAAAATAATGACACTAACAACTATCACGACAAAAAATCTATCATGAAAACTATCATGAAAAAAAAAAAGGATGCCTGTGTCAAATACAGGCAAAGGGTGGGGGAGGAGGGAAATGGGGAGCATTGGTGTTGGGAGTTTTGTACTGGTGAAGGAGGGTGTTCTTTTTTTATAACTGAAACCCAACTATAAACATGTTTGTAACCATGGTACTTAAATAAATATATATATTTAAAAAAATAAATTCTCAATTGATATGAATTTGAGGTGTAAGGGAAATGAACATTGGAGCAAGATGTAAACTCTTAATCTTTCCTGGACACAGTATCCTTGTCTGTAAAATAGAGGTAATTCTCTAGGTTTGTGTAAGAGTTAGAGATACCTCTCTAAAATTCCTGGCATAGCTTAGGACCATGATGAGTTCTAATAAAGTTTTGCAATTTTGCAATTGCCTAGTTCTTTGTGAAAGAGCAAAAACAGGCATCTCTGGCCTCCCACAACCATTATGCTCATGGAAGATTTCCTTCATAATATACAAGTTTAGTTGTTATTCAAAAGAGAGACACTAAGGCCTCATTGTTGCAGAAATTGGGTGTGACTGTATCCTAGAAAGAAGCCAAGGATGGCAGAAGAACTCTGCTCACTCCAGTGTGTCATCATATGACTAATTTTGTTAGAAGTTCAAGTTTCACATCTATGTGGCACTGTATTTTAGCAGAGGCTCTCATAGTGTCATTTCTTCACAGGACACCAACCCATGCTGTACTATTTTAAGCTTAAATTCCACCGCAGTTACATTCTTCCTCTTTCATTCCTAGACTTTCATGTTTTTAAGAAGACCTTTGCTCTTTATTTTTCTTTTATGAATTTTCTATTTCTCTAAAAAGTAATGGGATAAGTTCATGACCCCTGCCATCTTCAGAAGTGGCTGTCTTTAAGATTGCATTCAGAAATGTTTAAATGGTGTCTTTAATGTCAGGTTAAAAATGAAGCTTTTTCCAAGTGTTTAAAACATAAGCTTGAAGGGACAAAGTGGTCTTCTCATAGGCTGCAGTGATGCCCTCCAGGTTTTGCACAAATTCATCTTATAACAGACTGACTTTTCATTAGGTGTTCATATTGCATTTATCTGGAAATTCACTAACTTGGCTTGAGATTTGATTCTAGCTGTATGTAATTACTCCCTTTCTTTTCTTGATTCTTTGAGCAAAATATTATCCAAAAACTCAAATACTTCTGTCTTTTGTTGGATTGGAATAATAGCAATAGGTTGGATGAAAGGCCATATTTCTTGCAAACAGTGTGGCATGAACTTAAATACCAAGAAACATGTCATTTAGTTTGGACCAAGGATTGAAACATGGAGTTTCTGGCACTCATATCTATAGAAATCATAGATGTCAAAAGATCCAATTTCTATTTCTCTTACTATCATTCCACTTAAAGCTCTGGTTAAAGCCTCTGTGACTTTATGTTATACAATCATTCTTTCAAAAGTTCCTTCTTTGTCTTGATATTCTTTATATAACTGACCTTTATATCTGTGTTTTTATAGATTTCTATTGTTTATTAAGTATTGAGAAAACTCAGGTTTTACTGAATATTTTTTCATTCTAATTATTTATCTCTCCTTATGAATTTGTTCTATGCCCATAACTCCAGTAACTTACTAGGGGCACTTGACCTAAAAACTCTATTTGGAATAGTTATCAAATGTCTCACAAACTACCTTTCAGCTAGCATTATCCAGTGCTCTTCAAACTCAGCTATCTAATATCTAAATCAATATTTCCCCCTTACTAAAACTTGTCTTCTTCAAAGATTTCCATAATTTTGAATGGCAGCTCCATATGCCATTCCCCACCCCATCTGCACTGATTCAATTTTAAATGCAACTATCACTACAGTTCTAAAACTTAGCTATTATCCACTAGTCCACTTGTTTGCACCCTACATCAATACTCTGACACACATCATCTCTCTGGCTGAGACCACTGATCTGTTTTGAATTTAGGCCCAATATATTCACAATAAATTTTTTTCCATGATATAAATTTACCTATACATTTCTTTGTTGCTTCAGCATATTCACTTTAATGTAATAATGTAAATCCTTACATTATTTGAGGGCTATTCTCTTACCATCTCCAACTTATCCTTCTAAGCCACACCACCCCACTATACCTACCTCTGCCTCTTCTTTGCTATGTAATCCTGTGGTAAGATCTTTGCAAATGCTCCTGACTCGGACTTCTACTTCCCTTAATTTCAAATGATGTTTACTCTTATTCAGATCTTGCTCAATTATCAGTATCTCAAAGGAAGTCTTTCTCTTACCTCTCAAAGAGGTCAACTTCCTCTTATAACTACTCTCTGAGTGTCTGCTGCCTCTCTATTACATAAGGAATATGTGAGATTCTTTAATTCTTTGGCTCTATTCCATGAGTCCAAAATTTTATTTCTTTTAGTTTATTACTGCCAAATATAAATGTATGCGCAATGATGCATACATACACATGTCATACTACATTAATACATATTTTTTATTTTAGGGACACTACCAGTTCTGTACTCAGAAGTCAAAGGAACATTCAGTGTCAGGGGTTGAACATATCCTGCACATAAAATATGCACATTATTCCAATGTGCCACTTAATTGACTCAATAAATATTTTAGCTGAAAAATAATTCACAATAAAAGTCCAAAATAAACTCATGCTACTCAAGAACTAAAACTAATAAGACTCTATTGGACATCAAATTCTGGATAGATATATAAGAAAGAAATAAGTTAACTCACTCAAAAATTCTGGGACTGGCATCTCTGGTTGTCTCTGTTCTTCATCTTGAAGGTATTAGAAGTATATCCAAATGTCATCTGTATGCAGTGAGTTTTATGTTGTAAAAGATGTGGGTCTGTGAAAAGGAAAATAGAACTTGTCTGAAGGACTTTATCAGTCAGTAGTGTTTAGTTTTTCAGTGTTGCATTCCTGTGTTCACTGAATTAAGGTACCTCTGGTGAACACAAATGGACATGAAAAGTGAGTCTTAGAGAACAAGCTAAGAAATCTGATTTAATGTCAGTTTTTTCCATTTCTAGATGTGGAACCGCAACAAAATTTTTTTGTGAGGAAGCCTCACCTAATGGTGCTCAGGGCTCACTACTGGCTCACCATTCTCCTGATTATTGGAAGACTACCTGGGATGCCTGGGATCAAATACAGGTGAGCTTCATGCAAGGCAAACACTATATATACTGTATTATATCTCTGACACCCTTAACAGATTTCTTAAAGCGTCTGAGTCCATATATCTTCTGGACCACAAATTCAGTGGTTTTGAGTACAAAATGATATAATAATGTGGACCTTGTGCACCACAAGCAAAGTTATTCTGAGCTGAGCTATGTGGCTTATGAGAAGGGGAGTAAGAGGGGATTAGGAAAACTAGATGGAGTTATAGAGAATAGATCTGATTGAGTCTTTGGATTAGGGGAGTTTGTAGGATAGGGCATTAGAAGAGGACAAAAGCACTTTCAGAGAGAAAGGAACACCAAACTAGAAAGAGAGATTGCCTAAAAATAGAAAATAACATTGGACACTCCATAAACCTAGAGACTTTACTTTTTATTGTGGGGAGCATTGGTAGGTGTCTTAGCAAGGTAGGAATTAACCTCTTATATTAAATTTATTTATTAAAGATAATAAAATAAACAAACTGACCTTGTGGAATTTGAGTTTGTTAAGTATTTTAAAATGAAAACAAAACAATAAATTGAAATATTTGCTAAAATTAGTACTGATTTTACTAGCATAAGAAAAGAAAGTACATAGGTTTTGATGCATATCTATGCCATGATAACATAATATCCTTCATCTCTGTCAATCTCTGTTTCATCATATGTAAAATGAAATAAAAATGTTGTCAAATGATGACAAATAGTTTCAGTGTGCAGGAACTAAAGTATGTCAAGTAATTAAGATAGAAATGGGCTCTTCTGGGGCCAAAGCATTAGTGAAGCTGTAGGGCATTTGCCTTGCATGTGGCTGACCCAGGATGGATCTCAGTTTGATCCCCGGCATCCCATATAGTCCACCAAGCTAGGAGTGATTTCTGAGTACAGAGCCAGGTGTAACCCCTGAATGTCACCAGATGTGGCCCCCAAACAAACAAAAACAAGGGCTCTTATTTGCTTTTTGATGAATTTGAGATTCAATAACATACATTAAAATAGGGTTTATGCTATCCCCACCCTTACTACACTTAGAGAACTGTGAAGCTGAGGGGTTAAATATATTTTTCTAAGAGAATTTAGAGCCCAAATACTAACCTTAAGAGCTAGCCTACCCTATTCACCTCCTCACAGGTTACACCAGTAAAACATGGAACCATCTAGGGAAAAAGCTTGTCTCTGGCCTTGCTTATAGTAAGATCTCAGTATGGTCAGTTCTTTGTGTGCAGTTGAATTTTTTAATACTACCATTAAAAGTAGAATGTTCCTTATTTATTTCAAGTTTTTCTCTTTTCTTCTAGTCATAGTGGGAAATTAACTGTACTGAGAAAGGGAGAGCATTATAACTTGTGCATTTATTTTTATTTTTTATTTATTTAAACACCTTAATTACAAATATGATTGTAGTTGGTTTTCAGTCATGCAAAGGACACTCCCCTTCAACAGTGCAACATTCCCATTACCAATGTCCCGAATCTCCCTCCTCCCCACCCCACTCCCCTGCCTGTACTTGAGACAGGTTTTCTACTTTCAACATTTATTCGCATTGTTATGTTAGTTCTAAAAGTACTTATTTTTCTAACTGGTGGTTAGAAAAAAAGCTCACTAAGTGGTGAGCTTCATGTAGTGAGTTGGATCCTCCAACCCTCCTCTCTTTTGTCTTTGCGAATTATTGCAAAAATGTCTTTTATTTTACTTAAAAACAATAAATGAGTGAGACTATTCTGCATCTATCTCTCCCCCTCTGACTTATTTCACTCAGCATAATAGATTCCATGTACATCATGTATAGGAAATTTTCATGAATTCATCTCTCCTGATAGCTGCATAATATTCCATTGTGTATATGTACCACAGTTTCATTATTCATCTGTTGAAGGGCATCTTGGGTTTTTTCCAGTGTCTGGCTATTATAAATAGTGCTGCAATGAATGTAGGTGTGAGGAAGGGATTTTTGTATTGTATTTTGTGTTTCTAGGGTATATCCCTAGGAGTGGTATAGCTATATTGTATGGGAGCTTGATTTCCAGTTTTTGGAGGAATCTCTGTATTACTTTCCAAACAGTTGGACTAGATGGCATTCCACCAGCAATAAATAAGAGTTTCTTTTTCTCCACAACCCCACCAGCACTGCTTGTTTTCATTCTTTGTGATGTGTGCCAGTCTCTGTGGCATGAGATGGTACCTTATAGTTGTTTTGATTTGCATCTCCCAGATGATTAGTGATGTCAAGCACTTTTTCATGTGTTTTTTGACCATTTGTGTTTCTTCTTTGACAAAGTGTTCATTTCTTCTCCCCATTTTTTGATGCAATTAGATTTTTTTCTGTAAAGTTTTGGCAGTGCCTTGTATATTTTGGATATTAAACCCTTATCTGATGGGTATTCGGTGAATAGTTTCTACAACTCAGTGGATGGCTCTGGTATCCTGGGCACTTTTCCTTTGAGTTTTAGAAGCTTCTCAGCTTAGTATATTACCGTCTGTTTATCTCTGCTTCCACTTGTTTGGAGAGTGCTGTTTCCTCCTTAAAGATGTCTTTAGTTTCAATGTCATGGAGTGTTTTACCTATGTGTTGTTTTATATACCTTATAGTTTCAGGCCTGGTATCAAGGTCTTTAATCCATTTAGGTTTTACCTTCACACATGATGTTAGTTGGGGGTCTGAGTTCACTTTTTTGCAATTGTTCTAACCAGTTGTGCCAACACCACTTGTTGAAGAGGCTTTCCTTGCTCCTTTTAGAATTTCTTGCTCCTTTATAAAAAAAATTAGGTGATTGTGTGTCTGGGGAACATTCTCTAAGTACTCAAACCTATTACACTGATCTGAGGGTCTGTCTTTATTCCAATACCATGCTGTTTTGATAAGTATTGCTTTGTAATATAGTTTAAAATTGGGGAAAGTAATGCTTAACATATTCTTTTTCCCAAGAAGTGCTTTAGCTATTCGTGGGTATTTATTGTTCAAAATGAATTTCAGAAGTGTTTGATCCACTTCTTTGAAGAATGTCATGGATATCTTTAGAGGGATCATATTAAATTTGTACAGTGCTTTTGGGAGTATTGCCATTTTAATGATGTTCATCCTGCCAATCCATGAGCAGCATATGTGTTTCCAATTCTGCATGTCCTCTCTTACTTCTTAGAGCAGGGTTTTTAGTTTTCTTTGTATAGTTCCTTTACATCTTCAGTCAAGTTGACTTCAAGATATTTGAGTTTATTTAATACTAATGTGAATGGGGTTGTTTTCTTAATGTCAATTTCTTCCCTATCATTATTGATATATAAAAGGCCATTAATTTTTGTGTGTTAGTTTTGTAGCTCCACATTGCTATATGAATCTATTGTTTCTAGAAGCTTTTTGGTAGAGTCTTTAGGGTTTTCTAAGTAGAGTATCATGTCATTGCAAACAATGAGAGCTTGACTTCTTCCTTTTCTATCTGGATTTTCTTGATATCTTTATCTTGACTAATCGCTATAGCAATTAATTCCAGCACTATGTTAAATAAGAGTGGTGAAAGAGGAAGCCTTGTCTTGTACCAGAATTTAGAGGAAAGGCTTTTAGTTTTTCTCCATTGAGGATAATATTTGCCATTGGCTTGTGGTAGATGGCCTTAACTTATTGATAAAGGTTCCTTTCATTCCCTTCTTGCTGAGAGTTTTTTTTTTTTACCAAAAATGTGTGTTGAACCTTATCAAATGCTTTCTCTGTGTCTATTGATATGATCATGTGATTTTTATTTTTCTTGTTGTTGATGTTGTGTATTATGTTGATAGATTTATGGATGTTAAACCATCCTTGCATTCCTGGGATAAAACCTACTTAATCATAGTGAATGATCTTGATGAGGCATTGGATTCTATTTGCTAGGATTTTGTTGAGGATCTTTGCATCTGTGTCATAAGGGATATTGGTCTGTAATTTTCTTTTCTGGCAGCATCTCTGTCTGGTTTTGGTATCAAGGTGATGTTGGCTTCATAAAAGCTATTTGGAAGTGTTTCTGTTTTTTTAATTTCATGGACAAACTTGGCCAAGATTGGTAGTAATTCCTCTTGAAAGGTTTGAAAGAATTCATCCATCTGGGCCTGGGCTTTTGTCTTTCGGCAGACATTTGATTACTATTCTAAATTCCTCAATAGTGATGGGGTTGTTTAGATATGCTACATTCTCCTTATTCAACCATGGAAGGTTATAACAGCCCAATAATTTATTCATTTTTTTTCAGGTTCTCATGTTTGATGGCATAGTTTCTCAAAGTAATATCTGCGATATCTATAGTGATCTCCTTTTCATTCCTAATACGGGTTATCAGTTTTCTCTCTTTCTTTGTGAGTTTGTTAATGGTTTATCAATCTTGTTTGGTTTTTTAAAGAACCAACTTCTGTTTTCATTGACCTTTTGGATAGTTTTCTGAGTTTCCACTTCATTAATTCCTGCTTTCAGCTTTGTTATTTCCTTCTGTCTCCCTATTTTTGGTTCCTTTTGCTGATCATTTTCTAATTTTATCAGCTACATCATTAAGCTATTCAAGTATGCCCCTTCTTTCCTCCTTATATGTACTTGCAAAGCTATAAACTTTCCTCTCAGTACTGCTTTCACTGTGTTCTATAGATTCTGATAGTTTGTGTCTTCATTGTCATTTGTTTCCAAGAAAGTTTTGCTTTCCTCTTTGATTTCATCTCACATCAGCTGGTTGTTCAGTTGCAGGCTATTTAATTTCCAGTTGTTAACGTTCTTCTTCTCTGTCCCTTTATAGTTCATATCTAATTTCAAAACCTTGTGGTCAGCAAAGGTAGCCTGCAAACTTTCTATCCTCTTGATTTTATGAAGTTATGCTTTATGTGCCAACATGTGGTCTATCCTAGAGAATGACTCATGTATATTGGAGAAGAATGTATCCAGGTATTGGGGGATGGAGTGTCATTCATATATATGACTATATATGTATATATTTATCTACATATATATGTCTACTAGGCCTCTTTCTTCCATTTCTCTTTTCTGGGCTAGTATATTTTTTATTGGGTTTCAGTCTGGTTAATCTATCAAGTGTTGACAGGGCCATGTTGAGGTCTCCCACAATTATTTCTTGGGGGGGTCACACCCGGCAGTGCTCAGGGGTTACTCCTGGCTCCATGCTCAGAAATCGCTCCTGGCAGGCTCAGGGGGGTCACACCCGGCAGTGCTCAGGGGTTACTCCTGGCTCTATGCTCAGAAATCGCTCCTGGCAGGCTCAGGGGACCATATAGGATGCTGGGATTCGAACCACCGTCCTTCTGCATGAAAGGCAAATGCCTTACTCCATGCTATCTTTTCAGCCCCTCCCACAATTATTGTGTTATTATTGATATTCTCTTTTAAATGGACAACATTATTATTATTGTCAATAATATAATTGTCATTATTGTCAATAATATATTGTCAATATTGACAATAATATAATTATCAATAATATATTGTGTAATATATTAGTACAATTGTATTAGATATTTTGCTGCTCTCTCATTTGGTGTGTATATGTTTAGTAGTGTGATATCTTCCTGTAATACATACCCCTTGATTAGGATAAAGTTTCCATCTTTATCCCTTACAACTTTCTGAGTATATTTTAGTGTCTTAATTTTATTGTATCTAAAATAATGATCTAACTGCTTTGTCCACAGTGGTTCTTGGAGATATAAATTGGTTGCCCTGATATCATGTGTCAGTCTCTATCATATTAGACTCCAAATACAGTGCTCATTATGACAATGTCTTAACAAAAACACTCAAATTTATCTATTTTCTTTTTATTACATCTGCTATTATGATCTAATGCTTATGTTTATATAGACGACTGAAATAGGTGACTGCATACTTTTGTTATAGACCCCATTAATTTAGTATGTTTTTGAAGATTATTTTGTTTTGTTTTGGGGGCCACACCCAATGATGCACAGCTGTTACTCCTGGCTATGCACTCAGAAAATGTCTCTGGCTTTTGGGCACCATATGGGACACCAGAAATCAAAACGAAGTCCCTCCTAGGTCAGCTACATGCAAGGCAAATGCCCTACCACTGTGCTATTGCTCTGGCCCCTAAATTATTTTTTTTCATTCAAGCTGCATTACTATTATATCATAATGCCCACACAGTCAGTTTTCTTTCAGGAAAGGAACCTGAATGCACAAGACATGGTAGATGATACTCCATGGCATAGACTTTTATAGTGCTCACTACTATATTGTATTGCTTAGTACTCTAGATGTGAAAATTGTGTTTATCCTAAAATGCTCCATGCACAATCTATTCTTGACAGTTTTATTTAACGAAGTTTATTCCCAGTGCCGAGAAATTGAAAAACTTCCCCCACATGTGCTGGCTCCATTTTTAAAGCTCTCTGACCATCGCATAAGGGTCATCTCTCCAATTATAACCCATGAATAAATCTTCAATGTCTGTGTGTGTTAGTGCATATGTAACAGACTCCTCTATGTTTGTCTAATCTTTATAGTACATAATTTCTGCCTATATTGTTTTTTTTTGGGGGGGCCACACCCGTTTGAAGCTCATGGGTTACTCCTGGCTATGTGCTCAGAAATTGCCCCTGGCTTGGGGGGACCATATGGGACACTGGGGGATCGAACCGCAGTCCTTCCTTGGCTAGCGCTTGCAAGGCAGACACCTTACCTCTAGTGCCACCTCGCCAGCCCCATCCTGCCTATATTGTATATAGTTCCTGCTATATATTATTCCTCCTCCACTCCACCTCCACCCCCATTCACCACCTTACAAATCTTCTTCTATCCTTTCATCCCCTCAACCCTGATCCTTTATCTCTCCCTATTTAACACTCTTTACCATCTGTTCTTAACTCCTCAGGAACCAGGACCTTTCCACTGCCCCAGCAAGCTGCCATCCAGATCCCAAAACAAAAGGATACCCTCTCAGAACCCCATCTCTTGCCCCAGAAAGAAGCTGCAGCCACTGCTTCTGCTGACTCATTTTATGAGGCCTTTTTTTCTCCCACTTCCCCTCACTATGAACTTTTGCTACTACTGAATTCAGCTCCCGAGAGACCCCCAGTTTGTGGACACTACCTGATTCCTGACTGCTGTGAACCTTTTCTCAGGCTACACAAGACCAACAATGCAGAATAAAAATGTGCCCTTGTCTTTATCCACCCTCAAACTATCTCAAAAGACTTAAAGAGGTTAACTATATATTCTTTGTAAGTTCTGTGGATGCATTTTTTCTTAATAGGTATAACTCTTAGTGTTTATTTCCATATGTAGAGGTAGCTTCCCCACCCTTTTTTTCCTTTTTTTTGCAACTGTTTAGTAGAAAATTATAGTAGAAAAGTCTTGCTTGGGATACTAGCTCAGGTCAAAACCAGGGCATAGAGACTGTATAACTTGTTATTTTTACCCCCAAATACACCAATGATATATTATGGCATTGTTTCTTTTTGCATAAGCACACCAAAATGGGATAATCTCTTGTATAGAAAGAAATTCTTAACTAATAGGGATAAGAACCCATAAATTTTATAGTGCAAGGATGCCTTCCACCCTGAACATTTGTCATGGGAACCTACTTAGGCCTCAATTGATCAGAAATCAGTCACCCACTCCAGAATACTAAATATCAAACTTAGAACTGGCATAGTTTCCTGTACCAGCACCAGTATTTAAACTCCCCCCTCCAGGGAAGGCCCTAGTGTTGGCCTGGCATCAATTTGCTCCAGGGTAGGTTCATATGACACCCTGATGATGAGGAAGCAGCAACAACTTGATCTAATGGCAAGTTGCCCTACCTCACCACCTAACAGTGAGATGAAATTAGGAGATACTCCATGAAGACCTGGCTTCATCTGAGAATTTGTGCAAAAACCAAGATCTCTAATTACAGAAGACTGACTACCCAACCACAACTGAGTAGAACTTTTTCTGGAACCAAAAGAATGACCATGGGGTTGGACAACTAACATGCCTATAATAATATGCTTCATGGGTAGAGACATCCTGTATCTTGTAGGCCTTGGAAACTTTCTTTTAAAATTTCCCAACATTTACTGCACCTATGCAAAACAAAACAAAACAAAACTTGTCACATCTGCCCCCCTTTTTAATTTTATTTGTATCTTCTAGATAGGGTCTTCTGCCTCTTTCATAAACCTTAGAACATGAATATTTTTGTTTTGCCTCATATTTTTATATTTTCCTACAAATTGAGAAAAAAATGAATGGGACCAGGGGCCAACTGATCTCAGGTGCATGGAGGGGGACTGTTGCATTAAATAATTAATGATGGAGCTGGATAGAGAAGGATGGAGGCCTTTGTCCTTAGGCCCTGGCCACGTGGCTTCATCCCCCATCAACCAGAGGGTCTGAGATCCAGGAAAGCGATGGGTATTGAACTCACTCACAGGCAGGCATCAGGAAGCATCATCTTTATTCATGCCCTATCCACCATATGTGTGTGGCCTATATCATAACCTTTCAAGCACAGCCATTCTTCGCTAGCCCTGCATCTTAACTCCTTTCAGCCATCTTCCCTTGACCTCCATGCTGGCCAAAGACCAAAAGGGCAAAGACTCAAAAAGGGCCGAATCCCCTGGGTCAAAGGCTTTATCTACCTTTTCCAAGACCCCTCCCAGGAATGGGTGGGGTCTTGAAGGTAAGGTCAAGTTACCTAGGGAGAAAGGTGGGGGATGAGGCTTCAGGGGACAAATGGTCAGAACTAAATACAAAAGCCAAAGTCAATAACAATAAAATCAAAAGACCTAAACTCTAACAAGCTAAACACAAAATGGACCCATTATACTGGTAGACTAAGAGTGGAGGTATGGGATACATGCTAGGAACTATGGTGAAGAGAGGTCAACCCTAGTGTTGGGAATGGCCCTGCTTCACTGACACTATATGCCTGAAATACAACTTTCAAAGACTTGTAATTCACAATGGTCTTAATAAACTATTAAAAATAAATAAAGGAACTTAGAGTCAGAGGCATTGACTACTATTGAAAGTCACCAAAAGACAATTGCCGAAGTCTATAAGTAGGTGAAATCTATACCTTCACTCTTTAATTCTGAAAATCAGGAATTATCTTTTTATTTTTTAGGCACCTTGATTGATAAAGTATATAAGGAGGGTTTAATGAAAAAAACATTCTAACACCATGCCCTTTACCAGTGTCAGCTTTCATGTACCAGGTCCCAGTGTCCTGTACCCCATGCTTTTTATACTATGCCCCATTTATCCTATAGGAATCTTGAAAGCTTTAAACAGTCAGCCTTCAAATACTGAACACCAGGTGATAGGAACAGTAGGTAAACGAGTCAGTTCAAATTCTGGGGTCTGAATAAAAGACTGCCTGATCAATAGACAAAATGTATGCACTATCAACATTGAAAATACTTCATTAATTCAGATATCTTAATAGAATTATATTTGAAGTTTCAGTTTTAAGAGAGCCTTACCTAGTTAAAAGGACATTTTATAAAATATGAAAACATTTGTATATATTAAGATAAATAAAACATATACTGCTAAAATTATTAAAAGTTGTGTCTAAAGTTAAGGATGGGAGGAGGTGTTATGCATTTGGGGACTGTTTTTTCTTGTAAGCTTTTAAGCTCTAATTGACTTTTTAATTATGTAGCTGTATTTCTTTGATAAATTTAAATTGAGGGGAATAAAGGGCGAAATTCTGTAGGCATTTACTTGTCTGCTACTTAATTTATGTACATTATGAGTGAATTTCCATAAGCAAATTTTGTTCAGGCAGGCCACTCATGAAGATTACAGACCATAAATGCAAATTAATGATATTGGGAAAGTAATTAGTAACCAAAGATTAGGATCTCTACTGTGGGTTTAATTCTGGCAAAGATTTTTGGAAAATCTTATATTAATTCATCCTCTGCAGTGAATCACCCACAATGTGAGGCAAAGACTACCTACTACAAGGAACTACAACAAGGAGAGCTCCTGCCTGCTCTCTGTTGCCATAGAAACAGTGCAGCTCAAGTTTAGCTGTTGCTTTGGTAACCCACCTCCATTTCCTCACATCACTAATGCTCGGGTATTTAGCAGCCAAGAGAATGGTCTCTTTTGTGGATTGAATGTTAATGGGTTGTATTCTATCCCCACCCATCCCCAGTCACTCTCCACATTTTAAGGCCTTGTCTAAGTGGAACTTAATAAGATGATAATAGACACTCAAATCAGATGGAGATTAACTGTAGTGGCAGCAGTGATGGGATTCCTTATCATAGAGAAAGAGAATTTAGCTCCTAAAAGGAAAAGGGAGGTATTGGCAGCCTCAGTTGTGTAAGGGTCTGAAACTATTTCTCCCAATCAATAAAAGATGGTAATAATAATAAACTTACTGGGTAATGACTATGTGCTAGATATGGAGATAAAAACTTTAAACTCATTTAAGAATTTCCACAGAAGAGAATAAAATAAGTAACATTAAATATCACTCAGATTTTAGAATTCAAACTTAGTTTATTTATTTATTTATTTATTTATTTATTTATTTATTTATTTATTTATTAGGTTTTGAATCATACCCAGTGATGCTCAGGTTTACTCCTGGTTCTGCACTCCAGAATTATTGCTGGTGGTACATGGAATGTTATATGATATGCTAGGAATTAAACTCAGGTTGGTCTTGTGTAAGGCAACAGTCCTACCTTCTATACTAACCATCCAACCCCTCAAATTAAAATTTTAATTACTTCCCTAAGTCACCACATATGAGTTTTACCAGGACAAAATCTTACTCTTCAACTGGAGAAAGAGATTTAACTCAAAAAGGGGGAAATGAGACTATACAAGACATTAAGGTGAAGTTCAGGTGCCAGTTTCAACAACAGGTTAAAGTAGAGGCAGATTTCTAACGGACTTTCTACAGGGATAAGACCACAAAAGATCCTGCAAGCACAGAGAAATCCAAGAGCAAATCTTATACAGCAAGAATCAGCATCAAGTTCAGGCTCCAGCCCAGAGCAGCATTTAACCTAAGTCAACCCCTGCTGATAGCAGCCTTTTAGGTGCTCAGCAAAGGGAAACCTTTTGCTCCTGTCCTCCATGTTCCTTGTGTTCTCAAACCTTATGAGATTCAAATTTACTTGATATTCTCTGAATCTTTTACTGCAAAATACAAAATAAGAGAAGTGTCACATAAAATTACTTTAAAAGTTATGAACTCAATTTGACAATGCAATAATTCTATTTGCATTTCAAGTAGATTTTTAAAGCTACCTAAAGTGCTTGTGGCTAAATAAAATACTAACTTCAGAGAATGAATTTTTTATTGTCTTTATATTCTATTAAGAAGATTTTAACACTTTCACGTGTCTTTTTATATTCTTCTAATGTACTTCCCTCTTTAAGCACTCCTAACTAGATTGCTACTCTGAGGTAGGCTATGGACACTGAAGTCTCCAAAGGATGAGCACTCTCATGTAAAATCTTTTTAATACAGGACATGGTTCCCAATTCTAAATTCTTTCCATTTCTCTAAAAGGGCATTACAAATGCTCAATTGTCAAAATAATATGAATATAAACTAACTTTTCCTTTTTATTTTTATGTGGAAAACCTTTTTAGGAAACCTTAGAGAGAATTCAAAGCAAAGATTTATCTAAGAGAACTAAGAGTGGTATGAATTATTTTAAACAAAGAAGAAAGCTTGTCAGTAAACCTATCTCTATGTTTAATCTCTTTATTTTTCTCCCTTTCCGTTTTCCAAAAACTCCTCTCTCACACACAATAATGGTGCCACCTTGGGCAAATCAATTCATTTTCTTAATCTTAAGTGTCCTTATTAGTAAAATGGAAATGATAATGACAAGCCATTTTAGTGCAAATTTAATGATTCTGCATAAGCAAAGAGTTTATAGAGGACCCTGGTATATAATACTTTAAAATGAGTAATTTAATGTGTATATAATAGGTAATTTAATAGGTATATAAGGCATTTGGAAAGCTGTTCTCCTTCATGAGTTGCTGTCTTTCTCTCAGTGTTAACCTTAGCTTCAATATGTGAGCTTGAAATAGGTTATTTCACAGCTAGTCCCAAAGCTTTTTTCTAGACTCTCCATAGATTTTATAATTCTTAAATTTCTGACCTTGCACATACACACACTCACTTCAACATATTCAACACTTTTTTTTATTTAAACAACTTTATTACATACATGATTGTGTTTGGGTTTCAGTCATGTAAAGAACACCACCATTCACCAGTGCAACATTCCCATCACCAATGTCCAAAATCTCCTTTCTCCCCACCCAACCTCTGCCTGTACTCCAGACAGGCTTTCTATTTCCCTTGTACATTCTCTATATTAGGATAGTTCAAAACATAGTTATTTCTCTAACTAAACTCATGCCTGTTTGTGGTGAGCTTCATGAGGTGAGCTGGAACTTCCAACTCTTTTCTCTTTTGTGTGTGAAAATTATTACTGCAAGAATCTCTTTCATTTTTCTTAAAACCTATAGAGTAGTGAGACCATTCTGCGTTTTTCTCTCTCTCTCTGACTTATTTCACTCAGCATAATAGATTCCGTGTACATCCATGTATAGGAAAATTTCATGACTTCATCTCTCCTGACAGCTGCATAATATTCCATTGTGTATATGGAGGTATGTTTTATGTGCCAGCATGTAGTCTATTCTGGAGAATGTCCCATGTACATTGGAGAAGAATGTGTATCCAGGTTTCTGGGGATGGAGTGTCCTATATATATCCACTAGGCCTCTTTCTTCCATTCCTCTCCTCAGGTCTAGTATATTCTTATTGGGTTTCAATCTGGTTGACCTATCCAGTGTTGACAAAGCCGTGTTGAGGTCCCCCACAATTATTGTGTTGTTATTGATATTTTTTTTCAGATTTGTCAACAGTTGTATTAAATATTTTGTTGGCTCCTCATTCGGTGCATATATGTTTAAGAGAGTTATTTCTTCTTGCTCTACATACCCCTTGATAAATATAAAATGTCCATCTTTGTTCCTTACAACCTTCCTGAGTATAAAGTTTGCATTATCTGATATTAGTATGGCCACTCCAGCTTTTTTATGGGTGTTGTATGCTTGGATAATTTTTCTCCAGCCTTTTATTTTGAGTCTATGTTTGTTCTGGCTATTCAGGTGCATTTCTTGTAGGCAACAGAATGTTAGATTGAGTTTTTTGATCCATTTAGCCACTCTTTGTCTCTTAACTGGTGCATTTAGTTCATTGACATTGAGAGAAAGAATTGTCCTGGGATTTAATGCCATCTTTATATCGAAATTTGGTGTAGTGGCTGGCAAGGTGGTGCTAGAGGTAAGGTGTCTGCCTTGCAAGCGCTAGCCAAGGAAAGGACCATTATTTGATCCCCCAGTATCTTATATGGTTCCCCCGAGCCAAGGGCTATTTCTGAGCGCGTAGCCAGGAGTAACTCCTAAGCATCTAATGGGTGTGGCCCGAACAAAAAGAAAAGAAAACAAATTTGGTGTGTCTTTTGGTTAGTCTTGTCTTAAATTAGGTCTTTCAGTTTTTCTCTTAAGGCTGGTTTTGAGTCTGTAAAGTTTCTGAGCTGTTTTTTGTCTATGAAACCATGTATTCTTCCGTCCAACCAGAAAGTAAGTTTTGCTGGGTACAGTATTCTAGGTGAAGCATTCATTTCATTCAGTCTTGTCACAATATCCCACCACTGCTTTCTGGCCTTGAGTGTTTCTGGTCACAGGTCTGCTGTAAATCTCAAGGATGCTCGTTTGAACGTATTTTCCCCTTTTGATCTTGCTGTTTTCAGAATTCTGTCTCTATCTGTGGGATTCGTCATTGTGACTAGGATGTGTCTTGGGGTGGTTTTTCTGGGGTCTCTTTTGGTTGGTATTCTTCGAGCATGCAGGATTTGATCACATATATTCTTTAGCTATGGAAGTTTCTCTTTAATGATGTTCTTGACCGTTGATTCTTCCTGGAAATTTTCTTCCTGAGTCTCTGGGACTCCAATGATTCTTAAGTTCTTTCTGTTGAGCTTATTATAGACTTCTATTTTCATCTGTTCCCATTCTTTGACTAATTTTTCCACTGTCTGTTCATTTGCTTTAAGTTTTTTTTCCAATCTCTCCTGTTGTATGGAATGGTTATGTATCTCATCTTCCACAGCACCAAATCTATTCTCATCTTCTAATACCCTGCCCCAGAGCTTATCCATTTTGTCATTCACTTCGTTTACTGACTTTTTCAGGCCTGTTAGTTGACATGTTATTTCAGTTTGGAGTTTTGTGATTTCTGTCTTCATATTTTCTTGGTTCTTATTATTGTTTTGTTCAATTCGATCCATGGTTTCTTTGAGTTCATTGAGCATCTTTCATATTGCTAGTCTAAAGTCCTTATCTGAGAGGTTGATTGTTGATCTGAGAGGTTGGTTATTATCTGGTTATCAGAATTGTCTTCTTCATTCTCTATGTCTGATGCTGGCCTGCGTTGTTTCCCCATTGTCACACTTGTATTGTGAGTTTTTCTACATGTTGTGGTGGTATTCATTGGCTAAATGATGTATGCAGCCATACTCCTCTGGCTCCACCCTTTCTGGGTGGGTCTACTTGCCTCCAAGGGAGGGGAGTCCACTATGGATGAAGCCTCTCACTGAATCAAATCTTAGGCCTGAGCACGCAGCAGAAAAGACATTCCGGAGAGAAATGCTGGGCTTCGTGATCTAGCACAGTTCTTAGTGTGATTTTTTTTTCTTCTTGTTGCAATGGTGTTCTTTCCTTAGAAAGAGCGCACAGCCGCGTAGCAAAGCTGAGTTTTCTGGAGCCTCTTTTCGGCCCACCCCCTAGAGTTTCACGTGACAGGACAGTAGACAGACATACAGAGGCAGCCCTCACAATTTTTTACAGTCGGGC
Organism: Suncus etruscus; assembly: GCF_024139225.1. NCBI lineage: Eukaryota > Metazoa > Chordata > Mammalia > Eulipotyphla > Soricidae > Suncus > Suncus etruscus. The sequence goes on from NC_064861.1 coordinate 41,594,103, forward strand.
CCCACTGGGCAAGCGTATTTTCGTAGATTTTCCCAGCCTGACATCACAAACAGGGGATCTGGCTTCTGCAAAGTACTGCTTATAGCAGGTTTTCACGTTATGGAGCAGTTCCTTGGTGTTCCCGCCCTAAAATGAGCTTCTGGGAGAGCGAGTTTTCTGGAGCCTCTTTTTAACTCACTCCCAGTTTCATGTGACAGGACAGGAGACAGACACACACAGGCAGCACTCACAATTTTTCACAGTCGGACATATTTAACACTTTTTAAATTATTATATTTTATTTTGTTATTTTTGTTTTGGAGCCACACCTGGCAGTGCTCAGGGGTTACTCCTGGCTCTGCACTCAGAAATTGCTCCTGGCAGGCTCTGAGAACCATATGGGAAGTCATAGAACCTGGGTCCGTCCTAGGTCAGCCACGTGTAAGGCAAATGCCCTACCACTGTGCTATCACTCCGGGCCCCATAATCAATATTTTTAATCCTCATTTCAGTGCTTTGCTTCTGAACCCAAGACTAGATCCTAAATTTTATTTTGTCCCTTTCTCAGTCATAAATTTTGTTGTTGATGATGATGAAATGAGTTCCCAAATTATAATATAATTGGGGAAAAGACCTGGAGCTCTTTTGAAAAAATTATGTCTCACTGAAACGCAAACATGAATAGTGTTGTAACCACAGTGATTCAATAATTTAATAAATAATCATGGGTCTTAGAAACAGGTAAATTAGAAATTAATTAATGAGGAATGTGGTAGCTATTTTTTTTCTTGTGACTGTTCATACCTTGATTTTTAAAGTTTCATGAGAAACTTATTCTTTATATATTTTTCATGATCTTACGAAAGACAATTTTATTGACTATATAAGCAGAGTAATGACAGCTACTTGGGTAGGTGCGATTGGTCCTTTCCCAGACTTTCTGGAATATACACAGCAAAATACTTAAGGTGCCTTTTTGGGGACTAAAATTCTGACTGGTTAAATTAAGTCTAACTATTTAAATTAAATCTCTAAGTGGTTTCACTGCTAATACTTCCTTCAAATTCAACTTATATACAATTGCCTGATTAACAACTGTTTCTCTTAAGCTATATCATACAGTGTATACATATGAAATGTACATTACACATAACATATGTTATTAGCATATATAATCAATTATGCATAGGTTGCATGTAGTGATTGTTCATATAAAATATATAATTTCTTTACATATAATATATAAAGTATATCATATATATTAATTATTATATCTAAATGTGATAAAGGAATACTTAAATGAAAATGCAAAATTGTTTTATTTTGGTTTTTGGGCCACACCTGGCAGTGCTCAGGGGTTACTTCTGGCTCTGCACTCAGAAATCATTCCTGTCTGGCTTAGGGGACCATATGGGATTCCGAGTATTGAACCCAGGTCCACCCTGGATTAGTCACGTGCAAGGCAAATGTGCTGCTTTTTTATATTATAGATAATCCTTCCTCCCCCTTTCTCTCTGTTTTTTGGCTCACCACCTTACAAACCCTTTTCAAGCCCTTTGTTATTTCTCTACATTTAACCATAGTTTGACTTTCAGCCCTTAACTCCTCACGAAGCAGAATATTCTTCCCAGCCCAGCCACATGCCAACCAGAGCCCAAAGTTCAAAGATAGATTCTAAGCAAGAGAAGAAACCTACAGTCGTCTGCTATTGAGTTGTTCTTGGTGGCCCCTCTTCCTTCACCTCCTTTCACGTTGGACTATTGTTTGCTACCAGATTTGGTTCCTGAGAAATCCCCCCACTTAAGGACACTTCCTGATATGGGACTGCTGGAACCCATTTTACCTAGACTCCACAAAAACAAATCACAGGTTGAAGCTGCACCCTGGATCTTACTCCTTCCCTGCCTATTTCAAAAGATTCAAAGAGGACATATAAATTTCCTTTAAATATTTCTTTTAGATACACTCCTTTAATAGGCCTAACAGTTCAAATATCTTATGTGCAGCAGCTACCCCTACCCGTTCACTATGTAATATTAGTAGATAAGTCTCTGTTCAGAGTTCATGTAAGCAAAAGGTTTTGGTATCTGTTGGTCTTGACACCTCAGCCCCCCATATGCACTAGTAATAACTTCTGGCATTGCCCCTTTTCGCATAGGTATATTAAAATGAGAAAAATTAACATATCCAAACAAGTTCTTACATAATAGATATGGGAACAAAAATTTTTTTTACTGCAGTGGAACCTTACACCTTAAACACTTGGCATAGTGACTTGCCCTAGACTCCAGTTGATTGGAAAATGACCACTCACCCCATCGATACAACCTACAGAAACAAATATGGTTTCGTACATCAGCATCAGGAACAAATTCTACCAAGGAAAGCCCCACAACCACCATGGCACTGACTTACTCCAAAGACACTTCTTACATCACCCTGAAAATTGAGCAACAGCAAGTCTGCTTTTAGAGCAGGATTCTCTGCAATGCTAACTGATGGTGAGATGGAACCACAAGACAGCACCTGGATTTCGACATGGCTTCTATACAGAAACCAGGATCTATAACTGCAGCTACCCAACAGCAACAACTACGATGGTGAAGAGCTGACCACCAAGAATGACTATGGGGTTGGACAATCTAGTATGCCTGGAGCCTTGAGTTGGTCTTATGCCAAAATATCTTGGGGATCATATCTCCCTGTTTTTTAGACAAAGGTCTTTCCTTTCAATTCCTTCCATATTTTGCTGTGCCTATGCAAATGACAGCTGTCACACATTTATTTTATTTTTTTTTCTTTTAGTGTATCTCCCATTTCAAGAAAAGGAGGAGGGAGTATACTAAACCTTTGGATATTGTATGAGCGACTTTTTTGGTGATTCGAGAATATTCACAAATATAACTGCTAATGAACTCTCTCCCCTTCTTTTTCCATCTTTTTTTTTTTAAATTCTCTATTTTCTTTCTATATTTGAATAACTACACTTTCTGTCATCCTGAAACAAATGTATTATGATCAGTTATGTCAACTTTGGAATTTATTTTCTTTTAATAAATTAAAAAATAATAAAAATCATCACCAAAACTACAACCACAAGAAAGAAAAATTTAAAAAATAAAAAAAAATTGTATATCAAAATATGACATGATCTGGGTTACTCCTCAAAGTCATCATCATTCTAAGATTCTCCATTTGTTGCAAGTAGCCAAAAATGTTGCCATTTTATTTTTTCATTACTACCATTATTTAAAGTGCAAAACATTTTTAATTAAATATACATAAGTGTAGCATATGAAAAAGTTTCCATAAGATGATTCTTGGAATTGTATATAAAAGTGTTTCCTTAGGATTGTTCTGTGACTTTTGCCCCACCTAACCCTTCCAGGTGGGGCGCTGTGGAGTTGGCAATAAATAGCTTGAGGGACAGGAGTGAGGGGTCCTTCTGTGAAAAGCTGCTGGCTGCAGGAGGATTCTCTGGCTCCCCTTGCCCGATCTTTTAAACCCTATCGTTCTTGTCTGTGTGGATTATTACTTGCTGCGGATAAATATTACCAAGGTCTTCCCCCGAAAGGGGACAAGGGGATGGGAAGTAATTTCTCATTCTGGGGACTGTTCTTGGATTCACAAATGCCCAGCCAAGATAACGGCGAAGATATCTTGCACATAAGAATCACACTAGACCTCTCCCATATGTAATTATTCAAATAAGAAAAGAATTGAATAACAAATTCACATGACCAAATGAAAAGAAGTTTTCAATCTAGAGTCCTCTACCCAGAAAACTTCTCATTTACATGGGAGGGAGGCATAAAAACATTATTAGATAAAAAGAACTGATAACATTTACTATAAGCGATGTGACTCTAAATGAATTACTGAAAGATCTCTTGTGTAAACCAAAAAAATCAATTCTAGAAGCAACAAACATACACAGTATAATGGCACAGCAGTCGTTTTTGTCAATAATCTCCTTTAGTGTCAATAAACCAAACTCTCCATCAAAAGGCACAGAGTGGAGGGGTGAATCCAGAAACAAAACTCTGAAATTGCTGCTTAAAGGAGATATATCTAAAATCTCAGGATAGACCAGTGCTTCTCAATTATTTTTTGTCATGCCCCCCTAGGAAGAAGAAAACATTTTTCATGCCTCCCATGTGACTGTAAATAGTATCTTTATTTAAAAAAACTTTAGCTTGCAAAACAAAAATATATAAAATAATTTGAGCTGATTTGTTAATCAAAGGTGATGTCTGGATTAATGGCTACAAGGAACACATTGTGCAGTGCATAGCTTTTCAAAGTGGGGTTTGAAGCAGGACACAGCAACTCTCAGTACTAGAGACATACAAAGACATAAACACAGGACTTAGCTTGTTATGACAGTGTTTACTGAGGTCAAACATGCCCCCCTTTACGGAGCCTCATGCCCGCTCCCCCGGGGGGCATGCCTCACTATTTGAGAAGCACTGGGATAGAGGCTCAAAGTAAAAGAATGGAGAACAATTATGCAAGCCAATGAAAGACAAAAAAATATTAGGACAGCCATACTTATATCAACCTAAAAAGTAATTAAAAAACAGAGATGGACTCTATTAATTCATCAGGGTAACAATAGAACAAAATATTAACTCTGATCAACATATATTCACCAAATGTTGGGTCAGCAAAGTTTCTAAGGTTTTGGTTCACAAATCTAGAGAAACACATAGATAGAAATGTGATAGTGGGAAATTTCAATAGAATATTGTTGCCACTGAATAGACTCACTAGGCAGAATATCAGTAAAAACATAAAGCCCTGAATAGAAATGAAGAGCTGGGAGTAATCAGCTAATATAGGGACTTCCATCTTCAGAAAACTGATTACACATTCTTCTCAAGTTCACATGACCATTCTCTAGGGTAGATCACATTCTAGGATATAAGTCTAACTTATAAAAATTTACAAACATAAGAATCATACCAAGTTTCTCAGCAAACCATTATGCCCCAGAGATAGAGACTGATTATATAAAGATGTGGAGAATTCTAACACTTGGAGACTGAACAACATGTTGCTTAATGACAGCTGGATCAAAGAGGAAATTACGGTAGAAATAAAATATTCCTTAAGATTAATAAAAGGGAAGAGAAAAGTCACCAAAATCTATGGAACACAGACAAAAGCAATAATTCAGAGAAAACTCATAGTGATACAAACCTACATAAGAAGAAAAAGATAAATCAACAAAATAAAGAAAAACCTTAAATATCTTTACAAATAATAACAAAGGAACCCAAACACTACTAGAAGAAAAGAAGTAATAAAAATCAGAACACAAATTAACAATATAGAAATAAACAAAAAACAAAGAATAAATAAAATCAGTAGATTTTTTTTAAATAAAAAAAGATAGACATTGGCAAGACTCAAAAAATATAAAGAGAAAGTAGGGCCAGAGAAGTAGCACAGCGGTAGGGCACTTGCCTTGCTCTTGGTGATCCAGGATGGACCTTGGTTCTATCCCTGGCAATCCGATGGTCCTGAGCCAGGAGTGATTTCTGAGTGCATAGCCAGGAAAAATCCCCGACCGTCACTGGGTGTGGCTTCCCCACCAAAAAAAAAATAAATAAATAAAGAGAAAAGTGTTCAAATAAATTGGGAAAAAATAAAAGGGGATAAATTACAACAGAAGCTTCAGAAATTCAAGACATTAATGAGAGCTTACTAGGAACAACTTTACACTACTAAGCCAAAGAACCTAGAAGAAGTAAACAGATTTATAAAAATATATCATCTCACAAAACTGAATGAGGAGAAAGGAGATAGATTAAACAGGCTAATTACAAACAAGAAAATTGATAGAGTAATTAAGAATTTCCCCAAGAATGAAAAGTATAGGCCCAGATAAATTTATGGGTGAGTTTTATTAAACATTCAGAAAAGTTTCATAGCTCCTTAAATTCTTCAAAATATCAGAGATGAAAACCTTCCTAAGCACTTTCTATGAAAATAACACTATGCTGATACCCAAAACTAACTGAAATACTACCAAGAGAAAAAAATTACAGACCAATTTCACTGATGAACATTGATACAAAAATCTTTAACAAAATCTTAGCAAACAGAATCCAACAGCACATCAAAACAAGAATACATTACAATCAAGAGAGTTTCATCCTAGGGGTGTAAGGATGCTTTGACACATACAAGTCAATTAACATCATACACCACATTGGTAAAAGGACAAGTGACAATCATATAATCATCTCAACCAGTGCAGAGAAAGCTTTTGACTAAGGTCCAAAACCCATGCACGATTAAAACATTCATCAAATTAGGGGTAGAAGGAACCTTCCTCAAAATAACAGCTATGTATAAAAAAGCCTATTGCTAATATTATTCTTTTTATTTTTTTTGAATAATAACTTTATTTAAGCACCATGATTACAAACATGATTGTATTTGGGTTTCAGTCATAAAAAGAACATCTCCCTTCACAGTGCAACATTCCCACTACCAATGCCCCCATTTCCCTCCTCCCCCACTTAATGGTGAATAACTGAAAGCATTCCCAATGATGTCATGCAGAAGGTAAAGATATTTATTGTCTCCACTCTTATTTAACAGTAATAGAAGTCCTAGCAGTCAAGAAGTATAAGCAGACAAAAGAAGAATATCAAAGTTTTCCAAAACCAAAATTTCTTTATTTTCAGATGGCAGATATACATTTAAGACCCTAAAGAGTCCACCAAAAAAAGCTCCTAGAAACAATAAAGCAATATAACAGTGCAGTCATTTACAAAGTCAATACACAAATATTAGTTGCATTTCTATATATTTATAATCTTATATATATATGTATATGTATATATTTTATATATGTATGTATGGCAGCTTGGGGCCTTGCAGGCTGTGCCCACAGCGCTCCTGTGGAGACAGAAACGGCTCCTGCCTAACTAGATGGAGCCACATTAAATGCCCTTGGTTAGAGAAGAATTTGTTACAAGTGGTTCAGCAGCAGGGAAGTGTTCAGTGAGTCTGTGACAGGGTCAAGTTCATCAAAGCCGAGGTGCAAGCCCAGAGGAACATGAGTGCAGCTCGTATGGAATATTGCAAACATGTCTACACAGGCCTGCGGATGGTCTAAGTGTGAGTGTGTGTGAATATGAGTGTGAAAGTATGTGGCTAAGAGTATGTGTCAGTGTAAGTGCATATGTGGATGTGTATATGAATGAGTGTGACTGTGAATATATATGTATATATATGTATATATATATAAGACATGGGAGAAAGATTTTAAATATCTATCCTATTTAAAATAGTGTCAAAGTAGCTCAAGTACTAGGAATTGACTTCACAAAACTTCAAAACACTTAATAAAAAATTGAAAAAAGACCTAAAGATATAGAAAAGTATTCCAAGCTCAAGGATTAGAAGAATCCATAATATCAAAATGACTATCTTACCTAAACTACTATGTAGATTCAATGCAATACCTATTCAAATTTAGCAACATTCTTTAAGTACTTAGAACAATCATTCACAAAGTTTGTGTGTAATCATAAAAGATCCAGATAGCTAAGACCATATAAAAAAAGCAATGCTGTCTGTTTCAACTCCTAATGAAAACAGTATGGAGAGTACTCATTAAACTTAGAATTGTTTGGGGTGTCTAACCCAAAGACAAAAAAAAAACATTAATTCAAAAAGATGTATGCACTCCATTATTCATCCCAGCACTCATTTTAATAGCTAAGAGTTGGAATCAATCTAGATGTCCAACAACAAATGAGTAGATCATAAAGATGTGGTACATATATAAAATGGAATACTACCTAGCTCCAAGTAATGATGAAACCATGCAATTTGGAGCAACACAAATGGAATTGGAAGATATTATGCTAAGTGAAGTAAACCAAAAAAAGAATAAATGTAAGATGATGTCACTTATGTGGTATTTAAAATATGCATAAGGTAATAAAATAGTTTAAATGGAGGTTGTCTAGAACATTCGTGGCCCCTGAGTATAGTGAAGAGAAAAAAAATGAGTGGAGGAATATAAAAACATGTGAAATAATAGGGGAGAGGTGCCAATGGGACTTAGGTACATTGGTTAAGAAAGGACAGAAATTAATATCCAAGCCATAGAGTCAACAACAATGTTAGCATGAGACCCCAACTTTAAGAACCAAACTTAAAACTGCCCCTGTTATGATGGGAAGCTAAGTTAGGGGGTTAGGGAGCTGTATGAAATGGTATCTGGAATCACTGTTGGAAGAGGCTGACATTAGAAGTGGGATTGGTGTTCAAACATCGTATGTCTAAAACTTAGCTATGAATAACTTTGTAAATCACAATGCTTTAAATAAAAAATATTTAAAAAATAAAATATCTACTGAAATACTTAACTATCCATTAAATTTTGGAAAAGTTCCAAAGTTCTGACCCACATACAGAGTTGTTCACAATTTTTTCAGGCAGTACAGTCTTCAGACAGCTTCCTTTATTCTTAAATCCACTTCTCTATACCCTCATTTGCCTGTGCCTTTTAAAAATTGAACCCATACCTATATTTTCCTATTCTTACTCCTGTTCTTAACTAGATTTAACTAGGAATCGTCCAGAGATGCCTTCCTTTTCTAGGATTTGTGTCTCTTGTTCTTATATATGTGTTGTTCCAATCTCAGTGTCCTTTATATTTTTATGCACTCATCTCAAAATCTTTGAACAAAACATAGCCCCACCTAAAATATTATCACTTATCCACTGACTTCTTAACCACATACTTTCAGCAAATTAAATCAAATGGGGTTATCTGTCTAAATCTCTCATGTAGTCCTATGTGTTTGCTTCACTATACTCAACTAAGAATACAATTTAATTACCTACCTTTTCTTATTTGTGTGATTAGTTATCGATCATTTGCCTTGTGGAAATTTTAATTAGGAAAAACAGTCTTATTTATTCTATCCCTAGAATCTAGAACAGTTTCACATAAAATAGATACCAGAAAATAGTTTTGACAAAATATATATTTGAATGCATCAATAATATTATGAGTAAATAGATAAATAGAAATCTGAATAGAGCTAGAATTTGATTACAAGATCAATTCTATGGTCAGAAGAATATCTTCACAAAGAGTTTGGGCCTTTGTATATCCCTAACTCTGAATGCTAGATAGCAGAATTTTTCTGTGCCAATCGTGGTTCCCAAAAGTTATGTAGCAAGCATATTTTAGGATATCTCAGGCCTGTACTCTGAATCTCAATAGCAATCTTTATCTTACTAACTATATAAATTTTATACCGATTTTTTCCAGAGAGGACAGTAAATATGAGTATTCTGAGGATCAATTTGACTGTCTCATATGAGAGCTTGAAATGACATTTTTGCTTTGACCTGCAGAATCCTTGTGACTTTCCAGAAATAGATTTAGGTGATGACTTATTACAAGTAATTAGCATTTGTGGAAGTCTAAGATAACCTGCTACTTTTAATTATTTATTTATTTTAGTTTCAGATACTTTAGTAGCCTTGTGACTTTTTGAAGTTGCACATTTGGTAAGAACTAAGATAAGAATTATAGAATAGAGGCCGGAGTAATGGCGAAAGTGGTAAGGCATCTAGCCAAGGACGGACTGAGGTTTGATCCCCCAGCATCCCATCTGGTCCCTTAAGCCAGGAGTAATTTCTGAGTGTCACCCAGTGTGGCCCCAAACCCAAAAATATTATAGAATAAAAGGTTATATATCAATTTCTATATTTAATATTTCTATATCATGAAAGGAAATAAAATGCTTACTTTTCTAGAAGTATCTAGACATAAGGTACTATCCAGTTTAGACCAAATTTCTTTCTAGTTACTCCTTCCAATTAAAATCAATATTTCTAAGTCATGAATACATTGTTCTCATTTCTTATTTAATATGTTCTACCACATACCAGTAGGTCTTTGACTATTTATTTTTAGCATTGCCCCACCAATAATTCTCATTTCATTTCATTTAAGATGACTTTCTGGTCTGTTACTATTAAAGATAATTTTTTGTCTGTTTGTTTTGGGGCCACATCCTGTGATGCTCAGGGATTATTCCTGGCTATGCAGTCAGAAATCTCTCCTAGCTTGGGGGACCATTTGGGATGACAGGGGATTGAACCTTAGTCCATGCTAAATCATCCACGTGCAAGGCAAATGCTCTACCGCTGCATCACCGTTCTGTACCCCCAATAAAGATAAATTGAACGAGAGTCTTATTTAACTTTACTTTTAAAATCATAATTCAGGTATTGTGGTTACAATAATATTGAAGTTTATAGAATTTATGGGAAAAGTTACTACAGTATAATGACATACATCAAAGTGACAGAAGCAAATGTAAAAATAAAAGTGCAGTAAAAAGAATCCTTATTCATTGTTGGTGAGACTGTTGCCTGCTTCTATCTCTATGTAAAAAATGTATATAGAAGTCCAAATAAAGTATGATTATAATACATGAACCCCAGAAATTTTACTTTTTGTCATCTAGCCCCAAAACATAAAGACAAAAGATTTTTAAAAATTTTGACATCTGTTATGAATTGCTGCGAACACTAAGTTAGTACTGACCCTATTTAGTTCAATTAAGACAATTTCTGACATGTTCACAAATAGATTGTCTGAGTTTAGACATGACAAGTATCTTGTCTATCCTATTATCAGGGCTGCTGTACTGGAGCCTCAAATCAAGTTCTTTGAGACTAGCTAAAAAGTAATGAACAGTGGTTGCTGATCTCTACAAAATAGAGATATCAACCAATAAATATATTTGTGGGCTCTCATAAACATTGTGTAGTTCATGATTCTATTGTTTTGTCTTACCATTATCATTAAATTGTAAATTGTAATAAAGAAATAATGAGGAAGAGCAAATGCAATATTGATGTTGCTTCTGCTTGCCATTTTTGGCTTGTCAATTAGCATGGGAATACGGTAAGATACTCTTGTATACATACAATGCAACTGGCATCAAAATTCTTTCTTCATTTTTTCTTCTCTCTTTCCCTTCTTGCTTTCTTTGTGTTCCTTGATTTATTAAATATATCCTTCCTTACCCCCTGCCTTCTATTTCCTTAACCTCTCTTTTCTTGTTCCCTTTATTGCTTTAAAATTTTCAATTATTTATTATTATTATCATATTTTGTGTTGCTGCAATAATATGAAAGTTCACTATATCAGTGTTACTACACCTCATAACCTCCATAAACCTCCACCAGTATTACTACGTCATATCCAGTATAACATTTTCCCCTCTATTTTTTGTTTGTTTTTATTTATTTATTTATTTTTGGTTTTTGGGTCACATCTGGCAGCATTCAGGGGCTATTCCTGGCTCTATGCTCAGAAATTACCCCTGGCAGGCACAGGGGACCATATGGGATGCTGGGATTCGAACCACGGTCTTTCTGCATGAAAGGCAAACGCCTTAGCTCCATGCTATCTCTCTGGCCTTTCCCCTCTATTTTTTACATTCTGCCACACTGTTTGTAATACAAGGCCAGAGGATAGTAATTTATTCGTAGTATCTATTCCATTTTTTTCTGTTATTCCACAAATGAATATGATAATCTGGTATCATTCATTCCTCTCTGTATTATTTGCATAGCATTATATCCTCCAATTTTACCCATGTTACTGTGACCTGCATAACTTTATAGTTTCTTATAGCTGCATAGTATTCCATTATGTATATATACCATATACCACGTTGCTTATTCATTTAGTGTTAGACATTAATATCATTTTTATACCCTAAATATTACCACTGAGCAATGCAATGAATATATCTTTCCAAATTAATATTTTTGTGTTTGAGAAGTATATACCAACAAGCAGAATTTCTGGGATATGTGGGAATTCTACTCTTACTTTTTGGAGAAATCTCCACAATATTTTCCACAATAGCTAAACTAGATAATCTCACCAACAGCAAATAAAGGTTCTTTTTTAACGATATCCCCTCCTAAAAAAATAGCTGTTTCCAGCTTTTATTTTATATATATAACTTTCTCAATGTAAACTGACAGCTAATTGTTGTTTTGATTTAAATTTACCTAATAAGTAATAATAAAAACTTTTTTATATATATCTACCAGCTATATACATATTTTTCTTTTTGGAGAAGTATCTGTTCCACTTGTCTTTCCAATTTTTAGGAGATTATTGGATATTTTGTGGTAAAGCTTTTTATATATTGAATATTAACCCATTATGTAATGTATTGTGCTTAAATATATTCTCTCATTCAGTAGGGTATTTTATTTTAGCTAGCTTTTGGCCACACAATTTTTTTCTTAATTTGGTATATTTACTTTTGGTTTAGTTGTCTTTGCCTTTGGAGTAAAATTTTAATATTATCTATGTGTTTTATATTCTGACGAATTCTTTCTAAGTTTTCTTACTGCACTTTATGGATTCTAGTCTAATGCCAGAGTCTTTAATGCACTCTATTAACTTTTGTGAGTGGTGTGGAATATGGTTCCAGTTTCATATCATCACATGTGGCTATCCAGTTTATCTCACACTGTTAAAAGGACTTTCTTTGCTCCAATTCATATAACCAGGTGCTTTGTCATCCAAAAGTAGTGCATAAATGAGTGGTTACCTCTGAACTATCAATACTATTCTATTATTATGAGAGTCTTTTAGTGCCACATAGTTTTGATTAATCTAGATTTAAATTTAATGTAAAGTCAAGATATGCACACTTTCAATTTTATTTTGTCTCAGAATTGCTTTGACTATTTTAAGAGTTTTCATACAAATCATGTCTTGATGACTTTGACAATTTGATAGTCTCTTGTTACATTTATTTTTCTCCACACATGGGAAAGTTCTATTTCTTTTCTTTTTGTGTGTATGGAGGTGGTGATAGTTATATACATACAGACAAATAAAGCTAATCTAAATTTCACAAAACTGTAAATTAAAAAATTATTTAAAAAAATCATTTTAGAAGTATATAAATTTAATTATTGTGGCTGATTCTGTGCTAGTACATTTTTTAATTTACATAAAATTTGTAAGTACTTCAAATGTAAATTTTTACTAGTACAAAGTGTATAACAAAGGTGATAGTAAAGAAGATAGGGTATCTGTTTTGTATATGGCCTACCTTCCAATAGCATTTGTTTCCCCTGTGCATCACCAGGAGTAATTCCTAAGTGTAGAACTAGGAAATATCCCTGAGCATCTCTGGGTACAGCCAAAAAATGCCAACAGCAAAATAATACAAATTTTGTTTTGTCCTAAGAAAGTGAATAATAACTTCACATTAGAAAATGTTATGTTAAATACTGTATCTAACACAATGTATTAATAAGTAAACAACAATAAAATAACAATAAAAAACTTAATCAGACCTAGAATTTTTAATGTAAGTAAAATGTTAATTTATTATTTAAAAATATATACAACCCCTTAGTAATCTAAGAGTAAACGTACCTTTCTTAATCTAGTAGAGACAACAAGATGTTCCATAAATGAGTTAGTTCCTTACTCAGTGTCATCTATATGTTAGAAAGTTTATCCTATTCTTTAACTCCTCTTGCTAAAGTAGTCATACTCTATGAATTTTCTAAACTGTTGGCTGTCTATAAATCTCTCTATAAATCCTTCAAATCTACATAAAAATATAACCATACAGTAGTCTTGGTGAGGTCTCCATTTCAAGCTTCTGTAATATATCCCTCCATTCACATCTTGCTTGTAGAGTTTCATTTGGTTAATCTGCTGTGAATCTATTGAGTTTTCCTTTGTATGTAATTGTTTTTTATATTTCTGCTTTCAATATTCTCTCTGTGTCCTTTCCTTTTGTCATCCTAAGCACATTGTGACTTGAAATTTGCCTACTTACAGTTATTTTTGTTTGGAACCCATCGGGCCTCTAATATCTGGTTGTCTATATTCCTTAGTTATGGAAGGTTCTTAATTGATTTCTTTTTTAATTATTATCTTTATTTAAACACCTTGATTACAAACATGATTGTTGTTGGGTTTCAGTCATGTAAAGAACACCCCCCCTTCATCAGTGCAACATTCCCATCACCAATGTTCCAAATCTCCCTCCTCCCCACCCCACCCCTGCCTGTACTCTAGACAGGTTTTATACTTCCCTCATTCATTCACTTTGTTATGATAGTTCTCAATATAGTTATTTCTCTAACTAAGCTCATCACTCTTTGTGGTGAGCTTCATGTAGTGAGCTGAAATTTCCTGCTTCCTATCTTTTGTCTCTGAAAATTATTGCAAGAATGTCTTTATTTTTCTTAAAACCCATAGACGAGTGAGACTTTTCTGTTTATCTCTCTCCCTGTGGCTTATTTCACTCAGTATAATAAATTCCATGTACACCCATGTATAGGAAAATTTCATAACTTCGTCTCTCCTGATGGCTTCATAATATTTCATTGTGTATATGTACCACAGTTTCTTTAGCCATTCACCTGTTGGAGGGCATCTTGGTTATTACCAGAGTCTGGCTATTGTAAATAGTGCTGCAATGAATATAGGAAGGGATTTTTGTATTGTATTTTTGTGTTCCTAGGGTATATCCCTAGGAATGGTATAACGATGGTACGGGAGTTCAATTTCCAGTTTTTGGAGGAATCTCCATATTGCTTTCCATAAAGGTTTGACTAGATGGCATTCCCACCAGCAGTGAATTAGAGTTCCTTTCTCTCCACATTCCCACCAGCACTACTTGTTCTCATTCTCTGTGATGTGTGCCAATCTCTGTGGTGTGAGATGGTACCTCATAGTTGTTTTGATTTGCATCTCCCTGATGATTAGTGATGTGGAGCATTTTTTCATGTGCCTTTTGGCCTTAATTTATTTCTTTAACTATAGTTCTTCATCAAATTGATCTTTCTGGACCAAGGGGTATCTAATGGTTGTTATATGTTCCTCGTGAGCTCATCTCATAGTTCTCTGCTATAATAATAATGATTTCTTTTCTAACTTTTTCCCCATCTTCTTTTATTTTCTAGAGGTTTTCTCCATCTTATCATGTTTCTTCTCAGTATTTTCTAAGTTGCTCCTACTCTGCTGCTCATCGGTTCTAATAAGCTTTTAACATCACCTACCATACTATTCACTTCTGTCATTTATGCTGATTGTTTTCAACTCTCATATGTGTTTATGATTTGTTAAGTATCCATGCCACAGTTTCTTTAAGTTCATTAGGCATCTTTACCATGATGCCACTAAGGTAATTTCCTAATTATTTGCAGTTTATTGGTGCTCGATATGCTTCATGTTATTGATTTTGACATTGAACATGACAGCATTTTATGCTTCTTTACCACTGTTTACTGTTCTCCTTATGTGCAGAAGGTGATTCTGTTTAGACCCCTTGGAATACTCTTGGGAATTAGGTGGGAAATTGCTTTTTTTTTAAGACTGTCTTTATCCAGTAACAGAATTTGCTGACTAGATGTCATGTGACCATATATCTCATGAGCCTCAGGTCATGTAAAGTTGAACCATTTTTATGGCAGAGATCAGATGTGGAGACTAGTAGGACCTAGCCAGAGAGAGAGAGGATCACTTTTCTTTTCTGAGTAGGGCCAGTAATATCAATAAAAATTTATCTCACTTGGAAAGAAGGAGCAGGAAGCAGAAGATCAGGAATTGTGGTTTGGGCCCTTTAATATTTTATTTTGTTTTATTTTTTATCATCTCTTTTTTGCTGGTGGAGCTATATACCATATTTTCAAATTCACTGGCTTAAATTTTAACTTTATCCATTCTTCTGCTAAAGCTTACTTTTGTGCTCTTTTGCTCCTTTATTATTTGAATTAGTTCTTTTGTTTTTTTTTTAATCAGGTATTCTTCAAGTTTATTGATTCTCTATTCAGATGTCATTTTCAGATGATTAAGCATGAAAAGTTTGTTGTTCTAAAACATTCTTCAGGCAAACTAAAATCATTGTAAGTAATTGGAGATATTTCTAGATGTATGTCTTCTTTTGTTGACACAGTTGAGTTTGTTTTATTTATTTTTTCATTGTTACTCATGTTTCTTATGCTCAGTTGCCTAAAAGTGGAACACTAGTCCATCTCATTTTAGGGTATCTCTCACCTGTGTGGTTCAAGTTGCTCCGTACTACTGGCCTTGGAGGCACTTTCTGAATTGAGTTGGTTGGATGCACTCCTCAGTAACTAATAGGACAGTAATAGGACTGGGAGAATTCACCCTCGGAATGAATTCACCCTCAGCTCCACCTGGACTGGTCTTGGATGGGTATATATTGCTTCCAGGCATGCTTATTATTGGCTTGATGAGGGCTGATGAGGGGTGTTCCCTTTTTTCTTTCTGCACATAATGTCTTTTCCTGTAATCAAAAACTAGATTTTTTTTAATGAAGAGTAATGGAACTGGAGAGTATTTATTGTTTTAATGAACAGTACAGTTTGCTTGCATGAGGCCATCCAGCATGAATCTCTGATACCAAATAGAGTCTTTAATCCCAGCCCAGAGTGACCCCTGAGCATAGAGCCAGGATGAAACCCTCAGCACCACCAGATGTGGCCCCCAAAATGAAAGACAAAAAAGTGTCTATAAGTCTCAGAATGTGATTGAAAAGAGCCCCATTGTTATGCAGAATTAGAAATTTTAATCTTACTTATTGTGTTTATAATATAAAATTATATTGTATTCATGTTTAGTTATATTTTTTTTACTCATAGGATCAAAATATTTGTACTTCTTAGACTTGATCACAGTTTTGTCAAATTGATGACCCTAGATCTTATTTAGCTAAACAAGAAATTTATTTACATCCTTGTAAGTTTTATGCTTTATTTTATAGATGGTTATGTGATTTTATCAAGAGCTTAATTCTCGGGGCCTGAGAGATAATGGAGGTAAGACATACAAGGTAAGGCCTTGCATGCAGAAGGATGGTGGTTTGAATCCCGGCATCCCATATGGTCCCCTGAGCCTGCCAGAAGTAACCCCTGAGCGCTACAGGATGTGACCCCCCCCCAAAAAAAAACAGAGTTTAATTCTCTAGGGTGTCCCATATGGTCCCCAAGCCTGAGCGTCACCGGGTGTGGCCCAAAAACTACAAACTAAAAAAAAAAAGTTTAATTCTTGGGGCCAGAGCAATAGCATAGTGATAAGGCATTTGCTTTGCAGACGTCCAACCACGGATGGACTCTGGTTTGATTCCCAGCATCCCGTATGATCCCAGCATCCCATATGGTTTTTAGTAAACCAAAATAAAATAAAATAAAATAATTAAAAGAGTTTAATTTTCTCCTGCAATATTTCTTGTTACTTTTCTTCACCCCAGCTATGACTTTTTGAAAACTTCCTTAGCAAATTGCAAAAGCATGTGCCAGTCAGATACTCCATGGTAGTATAAAACTAAGATCATCTTCTTTGTTTTGGTTTTTATTTCGGAGGGGTGGGGAGGTCACACCCGGTGGCGCTCAGGGGTTACTCCTGGATCTATGCTCAGAAATTTCTTCTGGCAGGCTCTGGGGACCATATGGGATGCCAGAATCAAACCACCCTCAGTTCTGGGTTGGCCCCTTGCAAGGCAAACGCCCTACCACTGTGCTATTTCTCTGGCCCCTGAGATCATCTTTTTACATGGAAATAGAGTCAGTGATAGTCTGTGTTCTGTATTTGTATGTGTTTGTGAGAGACACATACAAGATGTGAAATTAGAATCATTTTCATGTGTTTGATAAACATTTTTTAGAGTATCTCAAGTTTGTGTATTATAAGCCAAAGACTTGAGTTGCAAAATTTAATAAGAATGGATTCTACTTTCATAAGTGCTTTGATAGAAGTATCTTATCATTATGCAGGGATTGCTAGAGTGAATGCTCAAGGTAGAGATTATAGACTGAATGTACTCTCTCCTGACATACCAGTTATTTTCAAATGAATTCTAAAAATGTGCAGATTCCTGACCATCACACCAGAAACAGTCTCTGTGGTAAAATTTGGAAATATGAATCATATAAAATAGACCAATGACATATTAATGGAAATCTCATCTGTAATATTTTAAAACTATTATTTTAGATTCATTCTGTATATCCTAAAGTCTGTTTTAAACTTCATATGACAATTTAATATTGCTTATGCAGACCTACATTAGAAAGAACTTGTATCATATCTTTACAAATATACCTCTATATTCATATACCTCTGCATATAAAAATATAAATATACCCTTATTTGATACCATATTCAGCATCTTTTTGGTAGTTAGTGATCAATAAGTTTATATAAAAGATGTATTAAGTATTTTCAGTTTACCCCAAGATCTTGGAAAAAGTAAGATAGAAAGTTGTGGTTAAACAATTAAAAGCAAACAACAGTATATTGGAGTAAGAGAATGGAGGGAACTCTGAAACTTAAGTAGTGGGTTAGTAAGGGCTAAACAAATATATTGTCACAATAGCCTTTATCAAGTAAGAATTGTGACAGTTTGGGAAAAACTTGTTCTATTTTTTAAGAGTTTCAGGAAACACCATTGGCAGTACTAGGCCAGGTGATGTTTGTTTGAGAACATCAAATAAGAAATAAATCAAGCAATATGTGGAGAGTCATATAATGTAGAGGGGGAACCCAGAACTCTGCACATGCTAAGCACATACTTGCCAGGGCATGCCTAAGCTTTAGGGGGGCTTAGCCCACCAAATGTATCCTCAGATTTTCCTGGTGGGTAGAACTAATTTAACCCCCATGGGGTTCCCCAAAAGGCCCACTGTGGAGGCCTTTTTCCCCTGCATGGATGATTGAGGAATTTCCAAAGAGACACCTGGCATTACATTTTCAGCCAGTATTTGATTATCTCTCCTTTGTATATATCAGGCAAAATAATAGCCTCTATCAAATAATTTGGCTCAGAAATTCCAGCACCAAAGTTTATTTGAGTACCACTTTTTCTGAATATAGCCAGCCCTAAAAGCAAAGACAATTTTTCTCTTTGAAAATCAAGGGCGTAACCAGAATGCAGATCTTAACTACTAACCTTCCTTTAGAAATAGGGAAGCTCATTCTTGGGAATTTGGTACCTCCCTTCACTTAACCTCTAAAACAATAGACTCCAGCCTAGAAAGACCAAGTTTCTAGATATTTCCTACTTCCTCCTAATCCTGATTTTTGCAAGGAGTTACCTTGAGATGTGACCTTCTCTCTTGTAACTTAGAATTTTTAGTCATGCCCATAGCTTAGGTATTGTTATTGTTATACTAGGCTTTGTGATTACAATTATTCTTCACCTGTGGCTAATTTTACCCCTATAAATTCCCCTGCTCAAAAAATTAAACTTGTCGCACTCCTGCCAGAAACGTGTTGACCCCACATTCTCCGTGTGGTTTCATTTATTTCATATTTCATATTCGGCCACTCATGCTCCCGCTTTCCTATCATGTAGTGCTATGACCCACGAGAATTGCTGAGATGCAAGACATCCACAACAGATACTCTGCCTCTTAAACCACATCTCCATCCCAGGAGCACATAACCATTTCTGAAGTCACAAACGCTGATCACTGGATGATAATATGGGGGAAAAGAATATATATATATCCTATACATAAATTATTTCTGATTTTATCTGTAACCCATTTTTAGACTCATAGTCACTGACTTTTTTCAGGTCATGATTTTACTTTTTGAAATGTAGATGATATTGTAAAAATGAAAACAAGCCTCAAAAGGAAAATACTTAAAAGAACAAAATAACTAAATTCTCACTACCTAGAAATAAGCTAAGTGAATCTCAATAGACATTTTTCCTGATGTCTTTTCATGAATGTTAATGTACCTAAATGTCTAGCTACCTTAACATATAGACAGAGAACAGGGTTAAAATTATGGAAGAATAAATACTTTTGAGGAAATAAAATATTCATAATTAATTTTACATGAATTTAATAGAAATAAAAGAAATTTATGCAATATTGAAGGAATATTGCAAATTTTTATAAATACTTTTTTTACTACAGATATTGCAATTTCCCTCAAAATTTACTTTAGAGTAAAGGAAATATATAATAATTTATAGAATTTGGGGCCAGAGTACTAGCGCAGAGGTATCGTGTTTGCCTTGCAGGCAACTGACCCAGGACAACTTCGATTTGATCCCCAGAATCCCATATGATCCCAAAGCCAGGAGCTATTTCTGAGCGCATAGCCAGGAGTAACCCCTGAGCATCACTGGATGTGGCTGAAAAAAAAATTTATAAAATTTAACTATTGTTGATTCTTTCTGTCTAAGTAACTTTTGATCTTTACTCTGGTAGAAGGACTGATTTTATGTTTTTCCCTCCATCCTCTTTTCTATATCATTTTATTTTTGTCAATTATACTTTTTAGCTTATTTTTAATATATATAATATATATTTAATATATATTTTAATATATATTTTTAATATATTCATAATCTATATTAGAACTAGAGTACTTTCAACAACTTAATGTTTTTTTCTGTTACTGAATTTTGTAATGAATGTGTTTCTCTTTAATGGGTGCTTTTTCTTATGGTGATGGGCTGGGTGGATCTTTAGGGATCACTCCTGGAACTTCTTTGCCTGGTAGTGTGGGCCTGAGGGGTTTATACTTGGGAGGAACTGAGTGCTGCTCAGGTCTTATGATGTGCAAGGGTCACACTGTAATTTTGGGGATGAGAAGCTGCTGTGACAGAGTCAAACTCAGGGTGTCATACATGGCACTTCACCACTTTGAGCTAACTCAAAGTGTTTTTTAAATGTAGTGTGTTCTGTTTTACTGGCAGAGCAGTTTAAGATTGTTCCCTAAACAAGGGTTAGGTTAAAAGTAAGTCAACCATGATTTGGACAATCTAGGCTCTCGGTTCTATGAGAATACATATGCCTTCAAGCTCCCTTGAGAGGATCCAATGGGTCTTTGTCCTCAGTATGCTCAGCTTTGGGTATAATTCTGAGGCTCATTGGTTGGCTGGTTTCTCAGAAATTGATGGCTAAAGCCTGCTGCTTGCTTTCAGATATTTGAAGTTTATGGTATTCACCTTGTGTTCATGTTTGTGGTGTCCCTGGAATGGACAGGT
This sequence comes from Suncus etruscus, assembly GCF_024139225.1. Classification (NCBI taxonomy): domain Eukaryota; kingdom Metazoa; phylum Chordata; class Mammalia; order Eulipotyphla; family Soricidae; genus Suncus; species Suncus etruscus. Next base: position 41,615,159 of record NC_064861.1, read on the forward strand.
CCGCAGCAAAAAGCTGGGTTGGCAACACAAGGAACCAGATGGAGTTACAGGAGAAAGTGTATTTCGGCCAGGGGATGTCAAGCAGCCTCTTGATTCTTACTGAACCAGGCGAGCTTTTTGACTTTTATTGCTTCTCCTGCCACTTTTCTAAGTCAGAGTTTTACATAAATCATCTGAGAGCCAAGATTGATGTAATTAGGATTCTTGTGCTAATTAACTCATAAATCATCTCCTGTGATATTTATCTAGTCTATTCCCAAACTTATTTCTTTTCTAAAACTATTATTACTTTATTACAACACTGTGGTTTATAGTTCAGCATAATCCCTTTTTTTTCTCTGCCATTCCATGTTCCAACACCAATCTTAGCACCAAGATAAAACTCCTTCACCATTGTCTCCAGATTTCCACCCACCCCCAAACCTGCCTCTTAGTAAAGATGAAATAACTAATCTTATATGCTTGTTAATAACTAAATGGTAATTAAATTATTGAAAAACTACAGCAAAAATTAATTTGAGAAAATTATATTATCTCACAATGGAGTCATTAAGACATTTGTCTGAGGTTTACAAATCTGTTTGCGACTAGTTTGATCATTCTGTTATTGGTTTTGTTTATTAACCTTGGGTGGATTCTATACTATTTGACATCTAATTTGATGTTACTACTGGGGTGTCAGTATTGAAAAATTTGGAGGTGTTGTTCAATATCATATGCAGTCATATCTCTTGACTATTTCTTGCTAATTTTTCAATGTGGTGGTTGGGGGTTGGGAATATTCATTTATTTCTAATGAAGCAAGCAACATTTTAAATAATTTAAATATTTTAAGTATTCAAGCATATAAACATGCCTGATTCACTTCCATATGGGTGTTGAATTTACACTTAATTGAATTGCAGTTGAATTAATAACAGTGTTTTATCCATGTTTCAGCCAACCCTTGAAAGTTAAACTCTGCTATCTTCTTCTCATTATCTACTGGTGAAGGGATCTAAGGTAATAAGTGAAGATGCCCCACAAAAAAAAATAGGAGAAAGTCAGGGGTGGTTTGATGTCAGGAATTGTAGTCAGGAAGATGATTGATAGGCTATGTTAGAAGAGTGCTTTTTAATGTCAACAAACAGGGAGAAATAGATGCTGTGCAATGAGGTATTTTTGTCATGTAGCTGCAAAGCAGGCAGCTCATTTTACATGATTTATAAGGACATTTCTGGTTTGTTCTTTTAAGATTAGCTGATGCTGTGAGAAGGATCTCCATACTCAGGGGAGTCATTAATTGAGGTATCCTAAATAGAAGTATCTTCACGGAAGCATTTGATCTATGAAAGATCTGTTGGAGATCATTGCACCAGTAACATCAGTGCTGGATGCAGCAGGGATCTCCTGAGGTGCTTTTATTTTTACTTAAAAATATTTCTCATCCTAATATTTCTTTTCCCCCAGGTATACAGAGGCATAACTCACACACTATACTATATAAGTTTAAAGTACTCACAGCTGATTACTTTATGCTGATCACTGTACAACATAAATATTTGACTTATATATATCATAAAATGATAATTATAAGTTTAGTTAAAATCCATCATCTTCTATATTTACCAAATAAAAATATTCCTTAATGAATAATAGGATTTACTATTTTATGACTTTTACATATACTATTTAGCAATATTAACTCTAGCTATGTTATTGTATATTTCAACCTAGTACTTATATATTTGCAACTAAAACCTGTACCTTTTTTATTATTTCAGTGTGAGTAATTGAATTCTGGTCCTCTACATGCAAGGCTTGTGCCCTACCACTAAGCCATATTTCAGCCCTGTGTTTTTATATTTTTTTTCTTTTTTTTTTCTTTCTTTTTTTTTCTTCTTTTTTTTCTTTTTCTTTTCAATAATATTTTAGGTACATACTTACATAAAATCAGGGGGGCTTCCCATCCCCAAATTGTCCTCCCTAACCCTCCGTTTTTGTCCTACCTCCCATTTCCTCTTCCCTCACCCTCAGGGCGGCTAGAATATGTGGTCCCCTCTGTATCTAACCTACTACTTAGTAGTCTTGCATCAGTTTGGTCTTGATGCCTCCCTTATTTCCCCCTGTAAGTGGGGGCAGGGCTAGCTAGTTCAAGTTACGTGGTTTTGCCTGAAAAAGAGAAAGTAAATAAACTGGGGTAAGGGTCTAATACCCCGAAAATGGATAGAATCCTTCTAGAGGTTCTCATCATCAATTTGGGAAGTGAATGAGAACAAGAAGGTGAAACACTCCACCAGTACCAAAAGAAGTGTCAAATATCCAGTGAGGACTCCGGTTATATCGATAGGCACCACAAAAAACAGATTAAAAAAAAAAAAACACGCCGTGATCTTGAAATAAGAAACATGGCGTAGCACAAAACGAAAGAAGAGAAAGGAAGAGAGAAAAAAAAATAAGAATAATTGGGGACAACAATTTCAATAATCTCATCCAAACAGAGAAATCGACCAAAATAGCTAGGTAAATAAAAATAATAATAACGATAATAAATGAATATATATATATATATATATATATATATATATATATATATATATATATATATATATATAATGTCCAAGGTTTTGTGTTTTTTGTATTTTTGTTTTTTTCCCTCCTGCCCTGGCACAGTAAATATTGGGGTCATTCGAAAAGGAATTCACTTGCCCTATGCGATATGGGGTTTCTCCGTCCTTGGAGTATAGTGTCATGGGATCAGCTCTTTGCTCAGGATCATTACTCTCCCGGTGGTGTGTTTTTGTTTTTTTTTTTTTTTTTTTTGGTGTGTGGAAGACTTCTGCTCTGTCCAGGGTGATACAATCAGAGCTCTGTGTTTAGAGGTCTCAGTATCTGCACAGATTCTGAGGTAAGACTTATGGTGAAGTCAGTCTTTGTGAATCTAGAGGTTCTGTTACCTCAGTGTCATTTTAATCCATCTTCTGTGGTTGGTGGTCTTGGTCTTTGCACTGAACCTAGGATGGCATCTAGAATAGCATCTTTCTTTGTGCTTCCAGAATCCCCTTTCCGTTACAATTGTCTCTGCCGGACCTTTGGAACTGAGGATCATGCTTATTGTGCAGGTCTTAGCTCAAGCCCTAGACTGGGGCTTTTTTATTGGTCCCAAGATATATACAGTCTGGTCGTGGTTCTAGCAGCCAGTCATCTGTAAATCACGATCTTGGCTTTTTGGACCTACCAAAGGGTGCCATGTCTTCTGGTTTTGTCTTGTCGTTAGCTGGTAAGGTAGGCTAAACTGCTATAAGGTCAAGTTGTTCACATTTTCCTCATTGTCGGGATATCATATTAGAGCTGGCCCTTGTTGTTGACCCTGCAGTATTAAGGCTGTCTCAGATGGAGTTTGTTTCTTGCAGCTGTTGTGAAGAGCTGTGCCGTTTCTATGTCTGGGATCCAGGGTTCAAGGCTGGATGAATGGTATCTAATCACCTGAGGTCTAAGTTGATTCCACATGACATATTTTCAAGGTAGGAGATATCCCTGTATTATAAACAACTATGAGTTCCTATCTCTAGTAGATAAGAGCTCTTTTTTTTGTATGTAAGATTTCCCCTTTATTTAGTGTGCCTTTGCATGGGGAAGTGGTGCTCCGTTATATTGTCAGTGTATTTGGGGTGGACAGAGTGGGTAACAGAAATAGATTGCATACCCAAAAACGATAAAAAAAAGAAATAAAAGTATATGTGCCCACAAATGTATATGTAGGACAAACATTTAAAAAAAATTAATTAATTAAATAAATTACAAAAAAATAATAATAATAATAAGATAAAATGAGTTAGCGAAGTTTTTAAAGGACCAAAGTGGTGCAACAGACTACTTTACAATTGGGGGAGAACAGGTAAAGAGGTAGTGTATTACAGGTCTTATTCCTATGTTGGAAGTACAGTTTTTCCCGTTGTCTTTTGGATTTTTCTTGTGGTGTGTGGGTTTGTGGGCATCTTCCAATCACACCCCCTGACCTTCTTCAGATTGGTAAAAATTTTGCAGCAGGGAGGTCTTGGAAGAGTTCTTGCATTGGGGATACTATTGGACCTAAGTCCGGTTTCAAGAAACAGTCCACGTTAGGGGGAGATGGTAGGGAGGGTCTCGCAGCATGAGTCCACAGGGGAGTTGGCTGTCTTTTCTTGCAGGAGACGAGGTGCGGGTTTGGCTGGGTGTCCCCTCGCCTGGGTGCTGGGTAATGGTTCGTTGGGTGGGAGGTCGATCTTGATGCCTAAAAGATTAAGGGCTGAGGGTGGAGAGTTTTAATATGGTGGGAGACCTGGATGGGATTGAGGGGTGAAGGGATAGTTGGATTTCTGGGGGGGAGAAAGGGGAAGGTATATGGGAGGGATATGAAGGAAGAGAAAAGAGAAAATATCGAAGAAAGAAAGGGAGAAGAGAAAGGGAAAAAAGTAAAGAGAAGAATAGAAGAGAAAAAAAGACGAAAAAAAAAGTAGTGAGAAGAACGAAGAGAATTGCAAGGGAATGCTGGTTTGGTTGAATGTGTTCGATGACTAGAACCTGTAGTTTAGGTCTGTACGTCGCAGGAACTGCTTTGGTGGACTGACTGGTCACGTGCTTCAATTCCTAAATGAAGGTTTAACCTAGAGATAAAGTGTATGTTAAAGAGTTTTCGCGTGACCATCTCGTAGTGCAGGCAAGGTATGGTATCTCGTGTGGTATCCCGAGTTGCCATCTTAGTTTGTCCGCCCTTTGTATCTAAGGGCGCCTGTGAACAGAAAAGCTGAGAGGTTATTTAAAATATATTAAGGTAAAGGGATTAAAACGTAGTGTTATGGTATGTTGCCCTTGCAGTCCGTGAATTCCCGTGGTGTTCTATACTTGTGTTCCTGTTAACGATCCCTAAGGGATTCTTGTGGGCCTTTGTTGTAGGAGTCTGATTACATACCTGTTCTCTATATGTTGCTGTTTCTGTTTTCTTTGTGGTATAATGTGCTGTCAAGAGTTTGCGTTGTTCGTTTTTCATGTATTTTGGACACTGCTTCCACGTATATGTTGACTATTACAGTGTTCGGAGTTTGTACCCTGTTGAACCCTGTTATATGATTGTTAGGTATTAGTTGTGTGTAAAATGTGTGTTCTAGGTATTTCAGAATAGTGCTACCATTCTGTGTTTATCTTTTGTCTTCTGACTTACTTCGTTTAACATAATATGATCTAGGTCCATCCACGTTGCTGCAAAGTCTGTGATTGTATCATTTCTAACTGCCATGTAGTATTCCATTATGTATATGTACCACATCTTAATGATCCATTCATCCGTTGTTGGACATCTAGGTTGGTTCCAAGATTTGGCTATTATACTGAGTGCTGCGATAAATAGTGGGGTGCATATGTATTTTGGAATGAATGTCTTTCCATCTTGTGGGTATATGCCTAGGAGAGCAATTGCTGGGTCAAATGGCAGCTCAATTCTGAGTTCTTTGAGCACTCTCCAGACTTTCCTCCATAGGTGTTGGACTAGGGGGCATTCCCACCAGCAGTGGATGAGAGTTCCTTTCATACCGCATCCCCACCAGCAAAGGTTGTTTCCATTATTTTTGATGTGAGCCATCCTCACTGGTGTAAGGTGGTATATCATTGTTGTCTTGATTTGGATCTCCCTGATGATGAGTGAAGGTGAGCATGTTTTCATGTGTTTGTTGGCCATCCTTCTGTCTTCCTCAGAGAAGTGTCTATTCATTTCTTCTCCCCATTTTTTATAGCTTTGTTTGGTTTTGGGGGGCTCAGCTTTCTGAGTGCTTTGTATGTTCTAGATATCAGCCCTTTATCTGATATGTCGAGTGAAAAGATTTTTTCCCATTCTGTTAGCTGTCTTCTTGCATTAAGTAGGGTTTCTTTTGCCATGCAGAAGCTTTTTAGTTTGATGTAGTCCCATTTGTTTATGTTTGATGCTAGCGTTCTTGCCATTGGTGCTCCATTCTCAAAGACCTTTTTGATATATAGGTCTTCTAGTGTTCTGCCTATTTTATTCTCGATAAACTTTATGGATTCGGGTCTGATTTCAAGGTCTTTGATCCATTTTGAGTTGATTTTTGTATATGGAGTAAGGTATGGGTTGATTTTCACTTTCGTACATGTGGTTTTACAGTTGTACCAACACCATTTGTTGCATAGGCTTTCTTTGTTCCATTTCAGATTTTTGCCTCTTTTATCAAATATTAGTTGGCTATATACCTGGGGGTTTATGTCTGGGAATTCTGTTCTGACCCACTGGTCTGAGGTCCTGTCTCTGTTCCAGTACCATGCTGTTTTGATTACTATGGCTTTATAGTATAGTTTCAAGTTAGGTAAGGAGATGCCTCCCAGCTTCTTGTTTTTCAGTATTTGTTTGGCTATCCTGGGTCTTTTGTGTTTCCAGATGAATTTTGTGAATGATTGTTCTAATTCTTTAAAGAATTGTGTCTGGATTTGGATAGGGATTGCATTAAATCTATATAGGAGTTTGGGTAGGATAGTCATTTTGATTATGTTAATTCTACCTATCCATGAGCATGGGATGTTCTTCCATTTCTTTAGATCGTCTTCAATTTCTTTCTGAAGTGTTTTGAAGTTTCCCTGGTATAGGTCTCTCACTTCTCTTGTAAGGTTGATTCCTAGATACTTGATATTTTTTGAAACTATCTTAAATGGAATTGTATTTTTAATCTCTCTCTCCTCAACTTCATTGTTCGTATATAGAAACGCTACTGTCTTTTGTGTATTGACTTTGTAACCAGCCACTTTGCTGTATTGGTTAATTGTTTCTAGGAGTTTTACTGTGGACTCTTTAGGGTTTTCGATGTATATCATCATATCGTCGGCAAATAGAGATAGCTTGTGTTCCTCTTTCCCTATTTGAATACCTTTGATTCCCTTCTCTTGTCGAATTGCTATTGCTAGAACTTCTAAGGTTATATTGAATAAGAGTGGGGAGAGTGGACAGCCTTGCCTAGTTCCTGATCTTAGTGGGAATGCTTCTAGTTTCTCACCATTGAGTATAATGTTGGCTGTAGGCTTATCATATATAGCTGTAACTATCTTGAGGAAGGTTCCTTCTAACCCTATTTTGCTGAGTGTCTTTAACATGAAAGGATGTTGGATTTTGTCGAACGCCTTCTCTGCATCAATTGATATGATCATGTGGTTTTTGTCTTTCATGTTGTTGATGTGGTGTATAATGTTGATTGATTTGCGTATGTTGAACCAACCTTGCATTCCTGGGATGAATCCCACTTGATCGTGATGTATGATCATTTTGATGAAGTGCTAAGATTCTGTTAAGTATCTTTGCATCTATGTTCATTAGTGAGATTGGTCTGTAGTTTTCTTTTTTGGTAGTGTCTTTGCCTTCTTTGGGAATGAGTGTGATATTAGCCTCATAAAAGGAGTTGGGGAGGATTCCTGTTTTTTCTATGGTTTGGAAGAGCCTATGGAAAAGTGGTAGTATGTCTTCTTGAAATGTTTGATAGAATTCACCTGTAAATCCATCTGGGCCTGGGCTTTTGTTCTTAGGGAGTTTTTTAATTATATCTTCAATTTCCTCTGAGGTGATTGGTCTGTTTAGGATTTCTAGATCTTCCTTTTCCAGTCTTGGAAGAGGGTGTTTGTCCAAGAATCTGTCGATTTCTACTGGGTTCTCTAGCCTAGTTGAGTATAGTTGTTCATAATATGATCTCATGATATGTTGTATTTCTTGGGGTTCTGTTGTAATCTCGCCCCTTTCATTTGTGATCCTACTGATTAGGGTGTTTTCCCTCTTTTTTTTGGTGAGTTTTGCCAATGGTTTGTCTATCTTGTTTATTTTTTCGAAAAACCAACTCCTGGTCTCATTGATTTTTTGTATTGTTTTCTTAGTTTCGATGTTGTTTATTTCTGCTCTGGTTCTTATTATTTCTTGCCTTCTGGTTGTGGTTGGATTTCTCTGTTGCTGTTGTTCCAATTCTTTGAGGTGATCTTTTAAACTGTTGGTTTTGTTATTTTCCTGTTTCTTGACATAGGCCTGTATTGCAATGAGTTTCCCCCTAATTATTGCTTTTGCTGTGTCCCATAAGTTTTGACATGTTGTCTCTTCATTGTCATTTGTCTCAAGGAATCTTTTTATTTCTTCCTTGAGTTGTTCTTTGATCCAGCTGTTGTTGAGCAGCATGTTGTTTAATCTCCAGGTATTAGTTTTTCTCCATTGCTTCTTCTTGAATTCAATTTTGACCTCTGTTGCATAGTGATCTGAGAGGGTACTTCTAATGATCCTTACCTTTGTGGTCTTATATAGGTTGGCTTTTTATCCTAAGATATGGTCTATTCTGGAGAAGGTTCCATGTGGGCTTGAGAAGAATGTGTATTCTGCTTTCTGGGGATGGAGGGCTCTATATAAGTCTATTAGCCCTAAATCTTCTAATTTTTCATTCAGAGCTCTTATTTCTTTGCTATTTTTCTGTTTGGTGGATCTGTCCAGTGGTGATAGTGGAGTATTGAGGTCCCCTACTATTATCATGTTTCCCTTCATGTGTTTCTCCAGGTTTGCCAGTAGTTGCCTCACATATTTTGCTGACTCTACATTAGGTGCATAGATATTGACCAGGATTAGTGTTTCTTGATCTAATGTTCCCCTGATCAGTAAGTAGTGACCCTCTTTGTCTCTGATCACTTTCTTGAGGTTGAATGCAATTTGGTCTGATATAAGAATGGCTGTCCCTGCTCTTTTTTGTTTTCCATTGGCCTGAATAATTACTTTCCATCCTTTTATTCTAAGCCTGTGCTTATCCTGTAACTGTAGGTGTGTTTCTTGCAGACAGCAGAAGTCTGATTTATTTTTCTTAACCCAGTTCTCTAATATGTGTCTTTTAATTGGAGAGTTTAGTCCGTTCACATTTAGGGAAATTATTGATAGAGAGGACTGTTGTGCAGTTGTATTGTGTGGCGTGGTTGTTGTTACAATCGGGGGTTTGGATTGTGTAATTCGTCTCTGAGTAGGTCGCTTAGGATCGGCTTAGTTTGCACAAATAGTTCAAGTTCGTTTCATATTTGAGAATGTTTTTAGTCTGCCCTCCCATATGAATGATAGTTTTGCTGGGTATTGGACCCTAGGTTGGAAATTTCTTTCATTCAGTCGTTCAAATATGTCATTCCACTGTCTTCTTGCTTGAATTATTTCAAATGGGAGATCTGGTTTGATTCTTATGTCCTTTCCTTTGTACTTGAGGTTTTTTTTCTCCCTTACTGCTCTCAGGAGTTCCTCTTTCTCTTTGTTTTTTGCCATTTGGATTATTATGTGTCTTGGTGTTGGCTTATTAGGGTCTATTTTATTAGGGACTCTCTTGACTTCCTGGATTTGTCCTGAAGTGCCTTTCCAGAGGGTGGGGAAGTTCTCAGTTATTATCTCCCTAACTACCTGTTCTTCCCCCTTCCCTATTTCCTCCCCTTCTGGTATACCCACAATTCTTAGATTGTTACTTTTGTCCTTGTTCATTAGATATTGGATTTTTCCTTCCAGTGCTTTGCCTTTTATTTCTTTGTTGGTTTCTTGATCATTTTTTGATTGTAGTTTTCCTTCGAGTTCTTCGATGTGCTTCTCCAACTCTGTGTTTCTGCTCATAAGGCTTGTTACTTTGTCTTTTAGGTCCTTCACTTCTTTTTGTATGGAATCTCTCATGTTCTTTGACATTTCTTCTTTAATTCTGATTCGTTCATCCATGGCTTTCTTATACTCGGTTGTTAGGGTTTCTTTCAATTCTTGCATTTACTTCCTCATGACCGCTTTTAGGTCTTCTTCCCATGGATCTGTGCGTTTTGGTGGACTTGGAAACTTGATAGGATTTGTCATGTTGTCTCCAGTTATTAGGGATCTCCTTGATTTACGCATAATTCTTTGTATTTAATGGTGTGTTTTGGAGTGCTGTGGTTTCTAATTTCGGCCTGCTTTGGTCTCCTTCCTGAAGGTGTTTCTAGAGGGTTCTGTTGTGTGAGCTTGTTGAACCTAGCTCTTTCTCCTCCCCTTTGCTACCTAGAGTTCAGTCCTCCTGTAATAGGTATTGTTGCTTTTCTATTCCTTATTTCTGTCAGCGGTGCAGTTCCTCTCCTGGCCACAATGGTTGCTGGTGCTGTTGAGCCTAGTTCTCAATCCCCCCTCCTTTCCCTGGGAGTCAGTGGAGCTCCGCCCCCTCCAAGCCTCTTGAAGGGGTTCCCTCAAACCGGCCCTTAAGGCTCTGCCCTCACCCTTGGGGAGTCCCTGGTCTGCTCCAGGGCCCAAGGGGGTGGACAGCTCTAGGTCACCTGAGGGTCCAGATGGCTGGCCCTGTCTCCCTGGTCTATTCGGGTCACTCAACTTACCTTTCCAGGCATCCACCCGGGAGGAGGGACTCACCCGAGTCTCTCTTAACGGCGCTGGGGTCCTGTCGCCGGGCAAAGAGAGAGACTCACTCCAGTCTCTCGCTGGGGTCCTGCTGCCGGGCAAAGAGGGAGACTCACCCGAGTCTCTCGCTGGGGCCCTGCTGCCGGGCAAAGAGGGAGACTCACCCGAGTCTCTCGCTGGGGTCCTGTTTGAATCTATGCAAGTACCATTTTGGCGGGGGTCACACCCATCATTGCTTCAGGGTTACTTCTGGCTTTGCTTTCAGAAATTGCTCCTGATGGGAGGGGTCTTTGGAAGAACAAAGGGGTTTCCTGAGGGGCATAAAAGGGGATTCAGGAGAGTCAGCAAAGGGAGTTCAGCTGAAGTAAGCAACATGGGAGATAGGAACTGTGTTTTTATATTTAACCACCATCCTTCAATATCCACTTCATCCACCCACAGGTTCTGACTCCATGTTAATATTTCCTAGAATATCAGCATGCTCTACTTACTATACTCAACAATTGAGTATACTTACTATACTCAAACTTTAGTAAATTTTATACTATAGTAACTATATACTTTACTCCTCATGCAGCCCAGAATATATGAGTACAGCTGTTGCAACAAAACAATTGCTTCTGCACTCTAGGAGAGGTTATTTTTGACAAAATCATCTGAGTGTTTATTAAGAAATAAGCAAATATTCTTTCTTCTCTATAAATGACCAGAAAAAATTACAGTTTGATAAAGGATGCTTTTGTGACCACACAGACACCACAAACACATTTGTTTCAGGTGGAGACTGCCTAACTCATTTTCAAGGTCTTGATTGGGCAGATTTTGGTTTGGGGTATGGCAGACAACATGGAACAAGTAAAATCAAGAAGTTCCAATAATCTAAAACATGTTTTATTTTATATTAGCCTTTTAATATCAGATATAGAATATGTGTATATTTACATGATTCCTTATGACACAGGCAGGAAGTGAAGTGACAGCACTGGGAGAGGACTTGGCAATAATTTCAGATGAATTTCACTGCATCATAAGCCACTCAAGAGCATTAAGAATTCAGCAATTAATGATGAAGGGACAATTAAGTAGTTCTTCCATGATAAGGTCTTAATAATGGACCCTAAGGTACCAACTTTGGAGAAGAAAGGGGTTCTATCCATCTTCTCTGGGGACTGCCCACCTCTATCTTCTCTGGGAATGCAACTATTTACCTTTTCTTTATGGGGTGTGTCTTATCTTAAAAGTTGGCTATAACTTAATACTCTGGATGTACCTTTTTTCTCTATATTTATTGGCCATACTCCATTCCAACTTGGGGTTTGAAGTGAGTAATAAAAGGCAGGAAGTGATAGAAGAGTAAACTCTACTTTAAAACAGTTTTCTGCTGGTCTCTATCATTCTGGTTCTATGCATCTGGGATGATTTTTAATATGCTACAAGAGTATTTGTCATCTAAGTGGTAAGGGTTGTAAGTATGGGGTGCAGTTAATAGCTCAAGTAGCAAACAAATGAAAAAATAAATCCTGTGGTTAGGTGTTCTTTTTTTTGGGGGGGAGGGCCACACCCGGTAGCTCTCAGGGGTTACTCCTGGCTATACACTCAGAAATCGCTCCTGGAAGGCACTGGGGACCATATGGGATGCCGGAATTCGAACCATCATTGGTCTTGGGGCAGCTGCTTGCAGGCAAACGTCCTACTGCTGTGCTATCTCTCTGGCCCCATTGGTGTTCTTTTGTATGCTTTTTGGCCTTCTAGAAAGCCTCCTTATATGTACAAGAACTTTTAAAGTTACCTTGAATTTGGTGGAAGATGTACCAAGAACAGCTAATGTTACTACACCATTTTCTCCCATAATACAAGAAATATGAAGTTAGTTACTACCAGATTAATCTTTCTCCCAACGAATGGACAACAGCTTCTCCAGTGAGAATTAATTCCCTAATCTTCAGGAAAGAACACACTACTGCTAACTCCTTCTCAATGAGGACACTTCTTCATTGTCTATTTCTATAAAAGTCTTAAAAGCACAATTGAGGATTTTATTTCCATAGATGGACACAATGATGTATGACAGAGATTAATGATCTTCTGTAATTTAGAGGGTCTATTCCTATAGTATTGACTGTCTGAGTATAGAGCCAGATGGTCTAGATTAGAATCTGTGATTCAGTACACACATTACTGAGAAATAGCTTCTCTTTATCTTTTCTGACCTTTCTACTTATTACTCAATTTGTTGTTGTATAGTGTCTACTTCATCTGGGTATTGTGCATAAATAGGATAAATGAAACATACATTTATAAATCTTAACAAAGTGTCCATCACAAAATAGTGGTTATTATATAGTACTGATACAACACTCAAAGACACTTCTCCAGAGATGCTCTTGAGATTCAAATAATACATTTTGACAGGTCACTTTCTAAGGGAAAGTCCTCAAAACTCTGCAGAATAAGAGTTCTTAAGATTCACATCTGATTTGCCACGTCTATGCAACTCAGCTGAAGACAACACATGGCCTTAAATAGATCTAGAGAAAACTGAGCAGTATATTAAAATTGGCCACAGAAACAAGAATAGTAATTAATGCTCCGCTTTCTATAAAATAAAGTTTAACAAGATGGTCTAATGGTCATGAGTAAGGGTTCTGGGTCTTACTCTGCTAAACCAAGAGGTGGGGGCCACTGGGAAAGAGCAGCAAATTGTGCTGCCTGGCCTGCATCCACATTCTTTAATACAGGACCTCTTGTTGGGGAATTAGAGGAATTCCAATTAAGCTTATTCATTTTGATTTCTCATTAGAGCCTTAGAATATCTGCAGAAAATTAAATCAAATCTGAAACCTCCAGCCAGGAAATTTATTCAATTTAATGTTTTGAAAGAGACTTATTATCTTGTCAGGAATAATTCTAAAATCCAAATAAGAGAAATCGAATCAGCAGAATTTAGGCCTCAAGATAACAATCATCTTGTACAACCAACCATAACATTTAAACAGCTGAAGTAGCATTTCCAAAGCTAAAGCTTCTGGCAATTTTGTCCTTCCAACAACTTAGCCTTCCAGATTGTACCGTCCCCCTCCTTGACCATGTTTCAAAGATCACAAGAAGCTACAAAAAGAACATGCAAAATAGAACTGAGGTCCTTGGCCTTGCTTTAATTGACTTACTCAATATCAAGTTCTAATTGGCACACAGTCAGGTTGATGGACTCCAAAAATGCTAATCTCATTCTGCCAGGCCCTTGGTGGACTATGTCAGGTGTGGCAAACAGGATTTTTTACCCTCACTCAAAACAAGATGCAATATGTGTTTAATATATTATTGTTAAAATTATATCCTTTTGTGTGAGTGTTTGTTTTGGCAGGTCACTGCGTGGTGTGGCTCTTTGACTCTCACTGTTTAAAATTTTGGCTCTTTGTGTTGAACTTGTTTGCCACCCCTGGACTATGTTCTTCATATGAAATAGCATCTTCTGTCAGCATCTTCTGGGACAACACAGCTTAGTGACCCTTGTTTTATTAATTTTAAAATGTAGTTGGTTTTATTATTTTTAACAACCATCTATCTGATGTCAGTAGGCAATTAGGGCAGCCTGGGATGTAGAAGACTTGATAGAGATAGGGCTTTTGCCTATCTGCTTAACTCATTTTGGTCTTTCTAGGGAGCTAGTTTGGAGATTAGGGAAGGTACAAGTCTATAAAACCACCTGCACAGAATGGACATTAGGAAACCACTAGCCCCACCAGGCAGCCATTCGATTGTGTCCAAGACCCACTTGATATCTAGTGTATGGGAACAGTTCAATACCATCAGACTTTTCAGGAATTCATGGTCTTATGTAGAAATGAGGAATTGCTCTTTGCAAGAAAAGGACTTGACACAGACCACCAACCAGATTTTCTGTATTGTTAAATATTTCCATAGAAGAGTTTGAGGAGATGAATAGGGCAGTAAAATATATTTATTTAGGAAACATGAGATAAGATAGAGGTAAAAATGGCAGCCCATAAAGTAAAAGAAAGGAATTACACATTCCAATTGAGGATGTAGGCACCCTAGAATAAGAGTCCTGATTACTTTTGCAAATTAGTTTTAAGGAGTGTTCCCAAGTGGCCCCTGCTTGGGGCCTCCTATGTAAATAAGAGCCTATTGTTAGTATGTTATTAAGGGGAAAGACTTCAAACTTTTAGTGGTAGTCTATATTCTTGTTTTTTTGTTTTGTTTGGTTTGGTTTGGTTTTTGGGTCACACCCGGCAGTGCTCAGGAGTTACTCCTGGCTCTATGCTGAGAAATCGCTCCTGGCAGGCTCGGGGGACCACAAGGGATGCTGGGATTCGAACCACCGTACTTCTGCATTTGAGGCAAACGCCTTACCGCTGTGCTAATTTCTCCGGCCCCTATATTCTTTAGTGTGACCTTTTGTTGCTGCTGAGTTTCTTATCTTCAGAAGAGGTCCAGCCTTCTCTGGACTGATGCTCACATGAGAGAAATCTCAACCTATTCAGCATATGATTTTGCATGCAGGAGGACTAGGTTCAGTTCCTGCACTACATGATTGTCTGATCATCATTGGAAAACTTCTTTCAACATAGAGCTAAAAAAAAATAAAATCAACTCCTGAGCACCATTAGAGGTGGCTCCAAAAAATATAACAAGAGAAGACAAAGTCTTCTTGATAAGATTCTGCAGTCTTATCAGGTCTCAGTTCCATGTTCCCAAAGAGGATCTGGCTTTCTTGCTTTGAGGCTAGTAAGAAAATATCTTCTTTTCATTGTATAGTATCTCCGTTTTATTACTTCCTGAAACTTATTACCCCTATATGCTAGTCTGCTTCATAACTGGAGGCAGAAGTTAATTGAGACTTGCTATTTCATCAGTAACCAGAGTACCTAGGTAAAGTCAGCAGGTTTATTTACTCATCCAGCAAATTTATTTACTCATCCAGGCTTCCCTCCAAATTATTATATACTGATCTGTACCAAATCACAGTAAATTAGTTCTCAAATTTCACTCTCAAATTTAGCCCTCAAAAACTCCTGAGGGTTGAGTATACTTAGAGAACACCAGGGCATTTGGTAAGACTTGGTGTTTCAGACTTCTCTATAGAGAATGGTCCAAAAAGAAAGAAGGAAAGAAAACTTCTGGAGCTGACTTTTATTGATGACTATATCAAAGGGGTATCTACTTCAGAGAGAGCAGACCAAATGCTTGGCCATCTACCTAGTCTGTGGACATGCCGAGGGGCCTCATTGGCTCCCCACCAAAGATTTTTACGTTACAAATACTGAGGAAATGACTTATTTTTGCTTTTTCTATTTTAATTATTTTTTTGTCTTTCTTCCCTACTTTAAATTATTGCTATTATGTTTTGAAGTTTTTAATAAAACATAATATTATGAGACCCCCCCAAACTCCCAAGCTTCCCCAAAAGCAAATACTCAGGCCAATAAGTGTTTTTCTCTATTCCTAGTAATCCCACGATAGCCCTCAAGTGTTACATAAGGCCAAAATCTTTTAAGTAGTAAGCCCACTTTTAAAAAGTTTCCTGAAGGTTATTTCTGAATGGCATCTTGTGATTATAGTGCCCCTCGGGGCTGATTCAGAAGTAATGTTGGTTTAAAATGGAATGCATCTAAGGGAAATTTGCCAGGTTCCAAGTGAGTGCTGCCAGACATCTCAGGAGCATTAGTATGCTGAGACCAACACAGATCAATGATACACTTTAAAGTTGATTAATAATAGCTTATCATCTACAGCTTTCTGTAGAGACACCAACCTGACCGAAACTCAAGTATGCTGGGTTTTGGGCTGATGTCACCTGGACTTTTTTGGAGTGAGCATCGTCACCCTCCCTCTGACCTTCTTGTACTTCCAGAAGCCCTGGAAGCCAAAAATGTGCCCTACAAAAGCATCAATAACATTAATAGTGCTTGGAATTCCAGGACTACACACCATGAAAACTATTTTTAATACTGTCACCCCATAAGAGCATACCAATTTAGATGCCAATGTGTCTATGAAGCCACATAGTGTTCAAAAACAAAATAAGTAACAGAATAATCAATTAGCAACAGGAACTTACTAAAATTTCAGATAATGACAACTTCATTGCAAGATACAATAATTTTCACAAATTTTCTTGTTGCTGTGCTCATTTATCTTTTTTGCAGGAGGGGTCCACACCCAGTGGTTCTCAGGGGTTATTCCTGGTTCTGCACTCAGAAATTATTATTGGCAGGCTTGGGGGACCATATAGGATGCCAAGGATAAAACCCACGTCAGCCATGTGCAAGACAAATGCTCAACCTGCTATGCTATCACTCCAGACCCTCTTATTGTTGTTTCTTTTCTTTTTAATTTTTAATAATTTTGCTCTCACTTACCTGAAAACAAATGTATTATGTTAATGTGATAAATAATCTTTAGATAAATAAAATTATTTATAAAAATTAATATTTTCTCTTAGTAGAGTCATTTAAAGGGTTTCTTGTTATTTAAAATCCCCTTTATTGGGTAAAAAGTTGGTCGTCATGGGCCCGGAGAGATAGCACAGCGGCGTTTGCCTTGCAAGCAGCCTATCCAGGACCAAAGGTAGTTGATTCGAATCCCGGTGTCCCATATGGTCCCCCGTGCCTGACAGGAGCTATTTCTGAGCAGACAGCCAGGAGTAACCCCTGAGCACCACCGGGTGTGCCCCCCCCCCAAAAAAAAGTTGTTCGTCAGAACCCCTTTTATTGGGTAAATATTTGTTCAATTGAAAGCTATTTATTCTTTTCTCCTCCTTCTCATGAAGGAGTTGTGATGGTAGGTTTCTGAGGCCATCCACAGTCCCTATGTTCTTTAATATGTTCAAGAATAAAATATTGAATAGTAACAATTCAGAATCAGAAATCAATTTCAGAATCAGATTTAGAATGAAGAAGTTTATTGGAATAAAAAGGAACTCCTTGTGTGGGATGTAACAGTATAAGACTAAGTTCAAGTTAAGAGGCTTTGAGTGTGCCTTTGTAAATGCCCTTTGAGGTTCTTATCAATTAGCAAAAATGTTATAGAGAATGCAACTTTACAGAGTGATCTTGGCTGGTTTGAGTGATATTTATTTAGTCATGTGATTTAGATATTGTCCATTATCTTATCCTCCTTGGTAGATCAGTTAGGAATGTTTAAAGTAAGAACCAGGCCCGTGGAAATGTGGTGTGTGTTATTATGACGAGGTTGATATTTGTTAGGGACTACTGTCATTGTCTCTGGTCATTAATAACTACCCTAAAATACCCTCATTTCTTCATACATTTCTCTATATTATGAGTTCATTTTGTACCTTTCTTTCTAGAAACTTTAAGAAACTCCCAATTCTTCTGCAGCCCATATATATAGCCATATATCACAATGTCTATCTGACTTTGAGAATCTGTAGTTTCCCTTTGTCACATTAATTATGGACACATATATTAACATTTTCCCCAGATGATGTCAATGAAGTATGCTGCTGAAGCAGGCAGGCACATAGGGAAGAGACTCTATGGCAATTAATTCTTGAGATGTAATAAAACCAAGACACAGGATTTGGAGGAATTAATTTATCATCAATAAGAGTTTTACTTAATGCTACTTGAGAGCTAGAGATGATTGGACCCCCTACCAAAATAAGCAACAGCAGGAATAAAGGCCAAGAAAGAAATATCAAAGACCATCAAGCCCCCCCCCCTTGGAAATCACTTGAAAAACTGGGCAAAAACCTCTGTAAGGGGCAGGTTGAGAGAAATTCTATAAAAGTAAACTGGAAACAAAGGAAGGGGCACATGTATAATGACAGCCTATGTGTGATAGCAACCCATGCATGTAGTGTCTGCATACACATATTATATTGCTCCTATCTCTTGTCTTGAAATCTATATTTTCAACTTTTAACTTTTAACCCTGAAACTTGTACCAAGGCTTTTTCTGCATTTGAAAAACCAGCATTCTCTCTTGAGTGCATTACTCTAAAGGTACTCAATGGTACCTTTTTATCCTTCCTTAGTACTTCAAAATAAAATGTTTTACTCCACTGTTTATCCCCTTCTGAAACTCTTTTTTTGTGAAGGAAGTGTTGGACCCAGAAGACCTGGGTAAGGTCTAGGACTAACTATTTTTCCTGAAAAGAGTAAATGCCTCACTCCAGGCTGAGTACATGGCTCCCAGAATATAAATTTTCCTGGGTGGTAGGGATTAAGTTCCATGCTAAGCAGAACAAGTGAGTGTCAGGTGTGGCTTGATTGCTGCCTAGTGGGAGGACTTGGTATTTATACTGTGCAGGGGCTCAGTGAGAACTTTATTAGTCCTAGATTTACCAAGCCAGGTGGGGAAGAGAAAGCAACAGATACCTCTATAGGGGCTATCACCACTCCTCTCCACTTCACGTAAGTCACCCTAGAGATCCCTACTGGTATCAACTTTCAAACTCCTAGTGCTTTGATGATCTTGACTGCCCTTTACTTTTGAGTATATTTTAATTCCCTCAATATTCCCATCTAATAAAGAAGAAAGTTGGCATGCATGTCTGATAGTATTACTTTACTAAATTCCAAACTTTAGTATGGTAGAATAAGTGTAAAATAAAAATCCACAAGCTGTGAGATCATCCCAGGCACCATCTTTCTAAACCCCACATGGCCTGGTCTGAAGAAACAGGGTAGTGACAAAGAAATAATCAACCAAACCAGTCAGAAAAGGATGATCATGGCATCCATGGCCTTTTGCCTCATGCTCTCTGCCTCAGCCAACAAGCCAGAATACCTCTTTCTTTAGTAAAACCAAGTCTCAATACCATGAGGGGGAAGTTCAAGGAGAGAGAGATTTTGAGAGAGAGAGAGATTTTGAAAGAGAGAGAGAAGAGAGAGAAGAGAGAGAAAGAGAGAGAGAAGAGAGAGAAGAGAGAGAGAAGAGAGGGAGAGAACTATTTTAGTGAACATGTACATATTAAAGGAAGAGGTTTAGGGAAGGAGGAAGTTGAGAAAATACCTTTGTTTGGGCTTGATAGCTTGGTATCACCTTACATTTCAACACTTTTTGTTTAAAACAAAACAAAAATGAAAAAAAGTTACAAACATTTTGTCCTACATTTCTCTGCCAGAGGCAGCAACCCCAGACTAGAACTTATAAATGTGATTATTATTTTGCATAGGCACTATAAGAGTTAGCTGTAA
Organism: Suncus etruscus; assembly: GCF_024139225.1. Classification (NCBI taxonomy): domain Eukaryota; kingdom Metazoa; phylum Chordata; class Mammalia; order Eulipotyphla; family Soricidae; genus Suncus; species Suncus etruscus. Next base: position 41,634,719 of record NC_064861.1, read on the forward strand.
AAGCATCAAAGTTTAAATTGTGTACATCATTCTCAAAAAAAATCTGATTTCTATATCTTACACATATCACAAACATTTTTTCATAGACTTCTCTGAACATAAAAATTAGAACCTTTCTAATTTTCTAATATACTTAATTTAAAATGTTTAAAATAGTTACACCAAGCACTGTAATATGAATCTAGAACATCCAAGTTCTTTTTCCATATACTCCCCTAGGAAAAATCACAAGAACATTTCTGAAAAAAAATATATATATGGTTTAAAAATAAGTTTGCTAAACATTCTTATAATGAGCACTGTAATAAGAGTCTATAAAATTCAAGTTCCTTTTCCATCTACTTCTGTGGTCAAAAACATTAGAACATTTTTGCAGACATAATTTGAGAATAAGTTGCTACATAATATAACACCAAACATCATAGCAATTGGAAAACATTCACTAGCATAGAGTTTTGTTAAAACTCTAATAACATTATGCATTTCCCCGGAATTGTGTGCACTAATATTAAACCACTAAATTTTGAATACAAACTTTTCTGTTTGTAGTGGGCTTCAGCAGGGCTTGAATTCTCCATCTCCACCTTCTGTGGTGACTTTTGAGGTCTCTTCTATAAGCTGCTGCATTTTAGGTAGTAAAGGTCCTCACAAAATATGCCTCCAGTAGAAGAAAGATGTGAGGCATTGGCATCTGGAATGCCTCCCAGAGTCTTTAGATAACTCCCCTTCATTGCCTGTTTCTGTCCTGACTAAGGGGGCCTCTGCCACCATAGATGATAGAGCAGCTGACTGAGGCCTGGGTTGAATCGACAGAAACTTTGTTGGGAGTATATTAGCTACCTGTCACTGGCACTCCACCAGGTCTGGATACATGAGCAGCTTTTGGACCTCGCTCTCCTTTCAGGATATCACACTCCACAGTCTCCCCTCTCCAGTGCTACACTTAAGCTTCCTGGAATTGTTTGTCTAATAGTTGTCCAGTGAACAAAGACATCTTCTCTAGAATCATCTTTATGTTGTCCAGTGAACAAAGACATCTTCTTTAGTATTTAATTTACGTTGATAATAATATTCTAAGCATTGGACCATTTGACAGTGCCCAAGACTTGGATTGCCAGAATTGGATCGTCCAACTGACTCAGGGCTTGGGGATTAGGGGTATCTCTGGTTGAGCTGTTTTCAGACTCAAAGTCTGCAGACAATAGCCAGCCAGCTCATTATCCTTGATGAGAGATGTGTTTCTTTCTGGTTTAGTGCCAGTAGTAAATGGTAAATTATCAGCATGAGAAGGCCTTTGGATCTAGAACTCATCACTACTGGAAAGGAACCCTTCTCCTCTTGGGGCATGTATGAGGGAGAATCTCTAGGGAATGTGACATATACTGTCCCGAGCAAGAAGTGTAGATAGATGGACCAGAATAACATAAAACAGTTCAGAACAGGATACTATATACACTGATGTTCCAGTGAAAGGCATGCTTGTGGGGGGCCATCATAGTGATTATCCACCAGAGGGTCAAGTCACTCACCATCTTTGGGGTCTTCTTGTGTTCTTGGGTGCTGTTCAAGGGCCAGTTGTAAAATAAAAATTCATTAGTTGTGATATCACCCCAGGCACTGTATTTCTAAACTCCATGCATGCAGGTCTGAAGAAGGAAGATAGTGGTGAAGAAATAATCAAACAAGTTAGGAAAGGATGATCATGGTGTCCATGGCCTTTTGCATCATGCTCTCTGCCTCAGCTAACAAGCCAGAACACCTCTTTATTTATTAAAACCAAGTTCCAATCCCAGAAAAGGGAAGTTCAAGAGAGAGAGAGAGAGAGAGAGAGAGAGAGAGAGTGAGTGAGACAAATGTACGATCCAGTGGACTTTTACATATCAAAAGAAGAGGTTTAGAGAAGTAGAAATTGGAGAACATCTCTGTGTCGGCTTGATAGCTATGTGTCTTCTTACAAAGAAGTATTTTAATTCATCTTATACTTTCTCTTTGAAAAGTGTTTACACAGGGCACTGAGTTCCTTGATTCATACTTAATAGTAGAAGAGAGAACTTGCTTCTACTACATCAGGGGAAAAAAAAAACTATGATCTAAGCCACTGAAGTATGCTTCATAAAAAGAGAACCTACAATGATTAGGAATGATCTGTCAGGTACAAAAATCACTCTAGTTAAGTTCCTCCTTTCTAGCAACCTCATTCTACTTATTATCTACTTTGCCTACCAGTGAAAGTATGCTCCAAGGAGGAGCCTTTTTGATTGAGAATGGGAAGACTATAAAGATGGTTCAGACAGTCATATCTATCTACCCATAGAAAAGAAAACCCTCATAAAATAAAACAACCATAATATGGCTGCCCTCTAGTGGAAAGGCGGAACTACCTGGCATCATTGGAAAAACTATGGGAAAAGTTAAGTCTGGAGAGGAAAGGAGGATCAAGTGCCTGGAATCAAGAGTGGGCTTTGAGAATAGATCAGAGATGTTTAAAGACTATGAAGGATATGAAGTTTGGCCACATGGTATGAATTATTATTTCCCCTTACCCATACAACCTCCTGAATATTTATCAATATTCTGTGGATCTAATAGCATCACATTAGATTTGAATCTAATTCTTCAGTGTTTGACTTGTGGACACAAAGTGAGAACCAGCCATATTCAGAGTAAATTGTGCTGTTGTCCCAAGCCCATCAGCTTCTGCATTCTGCACTAAAATTACTTGAAAGGTTGTATTTCTTACTTTAATGATTCTTCCTTTTTGTTCATACTTTGTGTTAAGCCTTTCTTTTGTTCATTCTTCTTTCAGATAACTATAAATATGTACTTCCCCTTACTAATAGTTTACAAATATTTATTGAGCATATGTCAATGGTAGGCAAAATTCTAGGTACCTAGAAGTGAAAATGGTAGGCAGATTAATTGTCATTATATACTTTTTGGGGGTGTTGGAGAAAAAGAGCAAGAGCTACTGATAATTGAGAAGTAATTCTATGTACATTAGGTGCTGAACTAAAAGTAATGAGAGAGAGGGTTTTTGGGTTACTCAGTGTCCTCCCCAGGATCAGGAGAAGCTTCTTAAATGAAGGGGTATTGGGTAAAATACATGAATTATTTCTGGCATGTTTTAATCTGATATGTTTGAACAGAAGCAGATACGAGATAGGAAATAAGATGGAAATATATTTAGGTAAAGAAGTTTGGCTACAAGAGAAAACATATTATCTCTGCAGAACATTTGGAGACAAAAGAAAATATAACATTTCCTATGAAGTTAGCTAGCACAGGGAATGAGAGAGGGAGTGCTAAGAAATGAGACCAGGGCTGAAGAGATAGCACAGCAGTAGAGTATTTGCCTTGCATGCGGCTGACCCAGGATGGACCCAGGTTCAATTTTTGGCATCCAATATGGTCTCCTGAGTCTGTCAGGAGTGATTTCTGAGTGTAGAGCCAGGAGTAACCCCTGAGCGTGATGGGTGTGGCCCAAAAACAAAGCAAAGAAGGAAGGAAGGAAGGAAGGAAGGGAAGGAAGGAAGGAAGGAAGGAAGGAAGGAAGGAAGGAAGGAAGGAAGGAAGGAAGGAAGGAAGGAAGGAAGGAAGGAAGGAAGGAAGGAAGGAAGGAAGGAAGGAAGGAAGGAAAGGAAGGAAAGGAAGGAAGGATAGAAGGAAGGAAGGAAGGAAGGAAGGAAGGAAAGGAAGGAAGGAAGGAAGGAAGGAAGGAAGGAAGGAAGGAAGGAAGGATAGAAGGAAGGAAGGAAGGAAGGAAGGAAGGAAGGAAGGAAGGAAGGAAGGAAGGAAAGGAAAGAGAAAGAAAGAAAGAAAGAAAGAAAGAAGAAAGAAAGAAAGAAAGAAAGAAAGAAAGAAAGAAAGAAAGAAAGAAAGAAAGAAAGAAAGAAAAAGAAAGAAAGAAAGAAAAGAAAGAAAGAAAGAAAAGAAAGAAGAAAGAAGAAAGAAAGAAAGAGAAAAAGAAGAAAGAAAGAGAAGAAAGAAAGAAAGAAAGAAAGAGGAGAAAGGAAAGAAAGAAAAAAAGGAGACCAGAGAAAGTGCCAGGACTTTCTTCATGGATATAGGGTCATCCAGAGCTTAGAATATAGGCCACAGACTCCGAGCATCTGGTTGCATGGGTTTCTAAATAGTGATTCTAAAAAGTTAATATAAAAAAATCAAGTAGTACAGTGTGGCACATAGCAGCACACTCTAAACATTACACATTACCTTTTAGACCACTATGAAGAATTTACATCATTTTTCAAAGCAATGGAAAGTTACATTCATTTTAGTAAATAAATTTTAATAGGATTTCATGATCTTTTTTGTGTTATTAAAAGCACTATTCTGGCAGCAGAGAGGGAAATGATTAGAAGGGAAAATATACAAGGGGACTAATAAGATAATGGGCTGAACAAAGAGTTGACTGGTTCAGTGTCCATTTCAATCTTCCTCACATATGTTTCTGTACTAATCAGGTTTCAAAAGAACAAGTTCCAACCCAAATTTTGGAGTGGCAAAATTTCTACCAATTTCATGCATCAGGGAAATTCAAAAGGTGGTCCTGGAAAGTAAGCTTAGTGAAGGCCATTGGCTAGTTTTAAAACTAAAGTCTAAAGTCAGTCACCAATGAGACAGTATCATTAGGGAGTTTTGCTGGATTTGTGAGCCCTGATTACCTTAAGATAATGTGCTAAACCTCATCAGTTTTAAGATGACTCCCTAACTAACAAGGGGAGCATTGGAATTGCTTTGAATGTTATTGTAAAAGTCTAGTGCAGAGCCTTCTAGTCCTTCTAATATTGCATAGGTTTATTGTTTCTGAAAGTAAATCCCTTTATATCTAAAAATTAAAATGAATTCTACTTCTTGCAACAAATCCCCAATCAACATAAAGTCAATGGTAAAATTTTTAGAAAATAAATTATGAAGTAACAAGTAAATTATGGGTGAATAATAATAAGAAAATATATTTGAGATGCATTTAAAATATTGAATTAGTAGGCCTGTGAATAAAGAGGAAGAGAAACTGACTCATAGCTTATTGACTAGGGAGATTATGTGGGTGGTAGTGCCATTTCTTAAGGCTATTAAGATTGGAGTTGAAGCAATGTGAGTATAAAAATATGTGCTTAATTCTGGACATGTTCTGCTTAAGTTATATTGAAATAATCCATAAGGAGATATAGCAAAAGCTGTTGAATGTGAGTAAAGAGTTGAGTGAAGGCTGGTTTGAAATGTTGAACATCCGTTGCATAATTATTGTGATTAAATCTTTGGAAAGTTATAAAGTAGACTAAAATACATGAAGAACATAAAAATTAGGTTGTATTCATATCTCTTAAAGATCATATGGCAGGTATTGAAAGTAAGAAAAGTGAGATTGTAGAGAAAGTTCAGCTGGATGAATGCATTCTGTGCATGCAGAAGACCTAGATTCCCTGGTACTACAAGTTTTTCCAAGCTGAATCCACACTTCTCCCCCCAAAAGTAAAAGGATTCTGCAGTAAGACAAGCATAAATAATACCAAAAAACAGTGAGAATACATGAAAGGATAAAAGGAGGAGTCAAGAGTCAAGTAAGATGAGACCTGAAAAGTGTCCATTAGATTTAACATCATGGAGGTCACAGGCCAAGTGACAGAGAGAGAAACAGATTGGAGTGGGCTGAGAAAGGAGTAGGAAGTGAAATGGAGAAAACACATGTCAACTGCCCCATAGGGCAGCAACCACTAGCTCATATTCTACAGAAACTCAAAGCAAAAATAAAATGGCACGTGCCTTCTTAAAGAACTTTCGTCTTGCCCCATATTGTATCTTCCAAAATCCCTATTATTTTCATAATGTAGACTTTGTAGTTTACATGTGAGGGAAAAATAAAGCATTTAAATTTTATATTAAAATGCCAATAGCTTAACTATAAAATGGAAGAGAAAAGGAAGTTAGTATCTAGATAAAAGATGGTTTAAGGAAGGATTTATTTTTAAAGACAGAAAAGGCTTGTGGTTACTTCATTTCTGATGGAAAGGAGCCAAACTATAAATAAAAGGTTATTGATTGTGCTGAATTCTTGTGAAAGAACAACACAGGTTTTGGAATGCTTTGGCTTTGAATAGGAGATGGGATAATTTTGCTGCAACAGAAGAATAGAAAAATAATAAGTAGGTGGGAATTTTAGGTAAGCTAAGATTCAGAGGTCAATATTGAAATTTTTATATAAGTGGTTTGCTGGTTAAAAGTTCTCACAAAAATCAGGAGCTATGATAAAAATAAGAATGCCACAGGATAAAAATGAAACAATGGTATGGTATTAGAATCTAGCCTCAAGACATCCTAAGGTATACCTTTCTCCCACTGAGTTTGTTTTGATATAAATGGCCTGCATCTATTAGTTATTAGCTGTCAGTTACCCTCTTAGAAAGTGTGCCCTCTTTTTGAACATCTTTGAAGATAAGGCTGCCATAATCCAGAGGACGTCTTCCAAAGAAGGGTTTAGGGATGAGCTATTGGCAGTGGCTCTCAATTGATGCAAGAGATAGCAAACTGTAAGGGAGTTCTGGGGGAGCCCCTTTACTGCTATAGTGCTGGGGCAGGAATATTTTTATTCAAGGGTAAACATGAAGTGAAGAGTAAAGGTAGAACTTAATAGGAGTATGTGAGATTTTGCCTGTGGAATGGAACCTGTTAATAGGAAGAAACCTAGAGACAGTGCTAGAGAGATGCTGTAATACTCTGGGATGCAATGCCATTGTATGCCCAAAGCATTAAATTTGACACTACTGTAAAATTTTGATGTTTCAGTAAAAATGCAACAACAATAATAGTAACTTGACTGATTAGATTCCCGACTCTTACTATTAGCACATCTAGATTATATCCCTCTGTAAAACAGAGCCAAGACTACCACTTTGTTAAAAAAGTTTTAAGAAGCAATTGACATGTTTCTGTTCTAAGCATATTTTCTGGAATATGAAAAATTCCTACAGAAAGCTAGCCACATTATTTTTATAGTCCACATCTCCATAATTAGTGAGCCATGATAAAATACTGGCCTTGGAGTCAAAATGGGTTCAAACTTTCACTTGATAGTTATATAGTCTGATAATTGCAATTGCTTAAGCCTTAAAGCTTTGGTTTCTTGATATATAAGAGAGTGGTAACCCCATAAAAGTTAGGAAAAGGTCAAAGCTGTCAGAATTAAGAGAAAGAGAAAATGGTGAGTTTGCAAATTAAATAATTTTAGCTATGGGTCCTGGAAAATAGCTCAAATGGGATGGAGTCTTATTTAGAGTTAAATCCTTAGCAATATATGACCATGAAGCATCATATATGTAGCCCCCAAAGCACCATAGGTGTGACCCTAGTGGCTTATGGTACTTTTTAAATAGGTCTGGTAGACCCAACAATGGTAGGTCGTGACATCAAACTCACAACCAGTATGACACTGAGACAAGTATCATAGTGATGACCTCCACTGGGAAGGTTCCTTTTTTTTTTTTAATTTAAAAAGTGTTCTAGAGACTGGAGCAATAGCACAGTGGGTAAGGCATTTGCCTAGCATATGGCCAATCTGGCTTTGATTCCCTAAATCCCATATGGTCCCCTGAGCACCCCAGGAGTAATTTCTGAGTTCAGAGCCATGAGAATCCCTGAGCACAATCAGGTGTTGTCTAAAACAATAAATGAATGAATGAATAAATAAATAAATAAATAAGAATGGGCTGAAAGTAAGAAACTTGTCCTAGGGCATTGAAGGGTACAGATATAAGACAAGAAAAGAAATATATGTGGAGGGAAGTGGTCACTGGAGAAGGAGGGAAAGCAGAAAGGTGGTAAAATGTTATGCATAAAACCTTATCAGAAACAGTATTATACTTTTCTTTGTTATTTTGTTTGGGGGGCACACCTGGTGGTGCTCAGGGGTTACTTATGGCCCTGTCCTTAGAAATTGTCCTCAGAAATGGCTCAGGGTACCATATGCGATGCCAGGGATTGAACCCATGTCAGTCCTAGGTTGGCCTTGTGCAAAGCAAATGTCCCACCCACTATGCTATCTCTCTGACCCCAGAAACAGTATTGTAAACTATAATGCTTAATTAAAAAAAAGAAGACTGCTATAATGGCAATCTTGGTATGGGGAAGTTAACAGGGAATATTGATGGAGAAAAGTGGATTCTATTGAAAGAATTGGTGTTGGGACACTACTTGCCTGAGATGCAAACTCAATTATGAATAACATTGTAAATTATAGTGCCTCAATATAAAAAACTCAGTTGTGTAAGATGCATAAGGGCTAGCAAGCAAATAGCAACTGTGTCTATAGATAATAATAGAGAGCACCTAATACTATGTATGTTATACTAATACTTATAGATGATAGAAAACAACTAGCAACTGTGTGTGTGTGATTATAAAACAATCCTGAAAAACCTAAGACTAGATCTTGTGTTAAATATTCTTAACATGAGGCTAAATAGAAAGTAATAGATATGGTGCTTTTCTTGCACACTGCCAGCCAGTCTTGATCTCCAGCACCCCAGATGGCCTCCCAAAGTTTCACCTGGAGTGTTCCTTAGCAGTCAGGAATAAGCCCTTGATAACACTGTGCGCACACACACACACACACACACACACACAACCACAAAAAATATAATTTCTATCAAATACAGTCAATAAATCAATAAACAAATAAAATTTTAAGTTGACATTAAAAAATAGAAGGACAAAGTATGGTCCCCTGAGCATCTCCAGTAGAGATCCCAAAGTACAAAGCTAGGAATAAGCCCTGAACACCCTTGTATGTGACCCCAAAAGTCAAAAAATAAAAAGACAATGGAAAAATGAGAATGTTTTTTGATGAGATATACACGAAAGAGTCAACAATGTTGATTATTAAAAGGAACTAGTTGACTGGATATTTCATGCTAAATCCATTATAAACAAAGTAGTTTGGACCTCAAGAGTAGTGTACAGGAAAAAGAATCAATCACTCTTATTTTAGAGTTTAAAATAAAATGGCTATTCACTTTTAAGTTTTGATTTGGGATTGCTTATAGAAGTCATAAGAGCCCTAAGAGTTTATCCAACTCACCCATCCTTCATTTGTAAAGCTTTCGTCTGAAAGCACAAAGCCACTGCTTAGCATTAAGATAACAACTTCACTGTGATAATTCACATGCTTTAAAAATAAATCACAACCACACAACCCTTCTTTGAGACTAAATTTCTACTAACTCAACTACAAAAAAAATAAGAAATAAGATGCATCCATTAAGAAGAAAAGTCAAAGAAAAATTTCCAGCCAAGGCTCTGACCATTGAGCTGAGGTGGCAGACACATTTTGGTTGGCTTTGGTAATAATTCTTTGAAACATCTACTCCCATTAATTGATGTGCTATAGGCATGACAGGCCCATAGAGGCCAAAAGAAATTTCTGGTTCAAGGGGAGCATCTAATAAAATCCCTATCCGACTGAACTTCGCTGGATCTCAGATGCCAGCACCCTTCTGCCTCTCTACTCTGTTGTCCTGCATTTTCGGTCTGATTTCACCCTTGGTGCGGCTCATCAGCCAGCCTGCTTTCCTGTGAGCTTTCCGGGGAGTCTGCCTTCCCATGAGCCTTCCTTGGAGGTGAGCCGACACGCCCAGAAAGGGAGGAGCCACTGAACTCTGCTGGATCTCAGATGCCAGCACCCTTCTGCCTCTCTACTCTGCTGTCCTGCATTTTCGGCCTGATTTCACCCTTGGTGCGGCTCATCAGCCAGCCTGCCTTCCTGTGAACTTTCCGGGGAGTCTGCCTTCCCGTGAGCCTTCCGTGGAGGTGAGTCGACACGCCCAGAAAGGGAGGAGCCACTGAACTTCGCTGGATCTCAGATGCCAGCACCCTTCTGCCTCTCTACTCTGCTGTCCTGCATTTTTGGCCTGATTTCATCCTGGGTGCGGCCCATCTGCCAGCCTGCCTTCCTGTGAGCCTTCCGTGGAGGTGAGTCGACACGCCCAGAAAGGGAGAAGCCAGAGGAGCACGGTTGCTCCGCTCCCCTTCGCGACAGTGCACAGCATTTAGCCAATGAATACAATCACAACACGTAGAAAAACACGCAGTACTAGTGTGACAATGGGGAAACAACATGGGCCAGTGCCAGACATAGAGAATGAAGATGGCAACTCTGATGACTTGAACATGATCAACCACCTAGTCAGTCTCTCAGATAAGGAGTTTAGAGTTGCAATATGGAACATGTTCAAAGAACTCAAACAAAGTATAGAAGAAAAAACTAAAAAGAATCAGGAGAATATGAAGATAGAAATGAGAAAACTCCAAACGGAAATTTCAGATCAAATAACAGGTCTGAGAAACTCAGTAGATGAATTGAAGAAAAACATGTTTGAGATTTCCCACAGGTTAACAGCAGCTGAGGATAGAATCAGTACACTGGAAGATGAGATACATAACAATTACATACAGCAGAAGAAATTGGAAAAAAGCCTCAAAGCAAATGATCAAACAATGGAAAAATTACTCAAAGAATGGGAACAGATGAAAATAGAAGTCTATGATAAGCTCAACAGAAACAACTTAAGAATCATTGGAGTCCCAGAGACTCAGGAAGAAAATCTCCGGGAAGAATCAACAGTCAAGAACATCATTAAAGAGAAACTACCAGAGATAATGAATACATGTGATCAAATCCTGCATGCCCGAAGAGTGCCAACTAAAAGAGACCCCAGAAAAAACACCCCAAGACACATCCTAGTCACAATGACGAATCCCATAGATAGAGACAGAATTTTGAAAGCAGCAAGATCGAAAAGAGAAATTACATTTAAGGGAACATCCTTGAGATTTACTGCAGACCTGTCACCAGAAACACTCAAGGCCAGAAGGCAGTGGTGGGACATAGTGACAAAACTCAATGAAATAAATGCTTCGCCTAGAACACTGCACCCAGCAAAACTCACTTTTAGGTTTGAAGGAACAATACATAGTTTCACAGACAAACAACAGCTCAAAAACTTCACAGACTCAAAACCATTCTTAAAAGAAAAACTGAACGGCATACTTTAAGACAAGGCTTACAAACAGACACACCAAACTTTAATATAAAGATGGCACTAACTCCCAGGACAATTCTTTCTCTCAATGTCAATGGACTAAATGCACCAGTTAAGAGACACAGAGTGGCTAAATGGATCAAAAAACTCAATCCAACCTTCTGCTGCCTACAAGAAACGCACCTGAATAGTCAGAACAAACATAGACTCAAAATAAAAGGCTGGAGGAAAATCATCCAAGCAAACAACACCCAAAAAAAAGCAGGAGTGGCCATATTAATATCAGATGATGCGAACTTTATACTTAGGAAAGTAGTAAGGGACAAAGATGGACATTTTGTATTAATCAAGGGATATGTACAGCAGGAAGAAATCACCCTCCTAAACATATATGCACCGAATGAGGGGCCAGCAAAATATTTAATACAACTGTTGACAAATCTGAAAAATAATATCAATAACAACACAATAATTGTGGGAGACCTCAACACGGCATTGTCAACACTAGACAGGTCAACCAGACTGAAACCCAACAAGAATATACTAGACCTGAGGAGAGAAATGGAAGTAAGAGGCCTAGTAGATATATACAGGACACTCCACCCCCAGAAGCCTGGATACACATTTTTCTCTAATGTACATGGGACATTCTCTAGGATAGACTACATGTTAGCACACAAAACATATCTCCATAATATCAAGAGGATAGAAATTTTGCAGGCTGCCTTTGCTGACCACAAAGCCCTGAAATTATATATAAACTACAAAGGGACACAGAAGAAAAATTTTAACACCTGGAAGTTAAATAGCCTCATACTGAATAAACAGTGGGTCCGAGATGAAATCAAAGAGGAAATCAAAACCTTCCTGAAAACAAATGACAATGGAGACACAATTTATCAGAACCTATGGGACACAGCAAAAGCAGTACTGAGAGGAAAATTTATAGCTTTGCAATCACACATCAGGAAAGAAGAAGGGGCATACCTGAATAGCTTAATGACGCAGCTCATAGAATTAGAAAGTGCTCAACAAAAGGATCCAAAAATAGGGAGGCAGAAGGAAATAACAAAGCTGAGAGCAGAAATCAATGAAGTGGAAACCAGAAAAACCATCCAAAAGATCAACGAAAGCAGAAGTTGGTTCTTTGAAAAAATAAACAAGATTGATAGACCACTGGCAAAACTAACAAAGAAAGAAAGAGAGAGAAACTTGATAACTCGTATTAGGAATGAAAAAGGAGAGATCACTACTGATATGGTAGAGATTCAAAGGGTAATCAGAAACTACTTTGAGAAACTCTATGCCACTAAAAATGAAAACCTGGAAGAAATGGATAAATTTTTGGAATCTTATAATCTTCCACGATTGAATGAAGAGGATGTAGCATATCTAAACACACCCATTACTATTGAGGAAATTAAGAAAGTAATCAAATGTCTGCCCAAAAACAAAAGCCCAGGCCCAGATGGATTTACTAATGAATTCTTTCAAACCTTTCAAGAGGAACTACTACCAATCCTGGCAAGACTCTTTCATGAAATTGAAAAAACAGGAAAACTTCCAAATAGCTTTTATGAAGCCAACATTACCTTGATACCTAAACCAGACAGAGATGCTACGAAAAAAGAAAATTACAGACCAATATCGCTGATGAATGCAGATGCAAAGATCTTCAACAAAATCCTGGCAAATAGGATTCAATGCCTCATTAAGAAGATCATCCACTACGATCAAGTAGGTTTCATTCCAGGAATGCAAGGCTGGTTTAACATCCGTAAATCTATCAACATAATACACAACATCAAAAGCAAGAAAAATAAAAATCACATGATCATATCAATCGACGCAGAGAAAGCATTTGACAAGGTCCAACACCCATTCTTGATCAAAACTCTCAGCAAGATGGGAATGGAGGGAACCTTTCTCAATATAGTTAAGGCCATCTACCACAAGCCAGAGGCAAATATTGTCCTCAATGGAGAAAAACTGAAAGCCTTTCCTCTAAATTCTGGCACAAGACAAGGCTGTCCTCTCTCACCACTCCTATTCAACATAGCACTGGAAGTACTCGCTATAGCGATTAGGCAAGAAAAGGATATCAAGGGAATCCAGATAGGAAAGGAAGAAGTCAAGCTCTCACTGTTTGCAGATGACATGATACTCTACTTAGAAAACCCCAAAGACTCTATCAAAAAGCTTCTAGAAACAATAGACTCATATAGCAAGGTGGCAGGCTACAAAATTAACACACAAAAATCAATGGCCTTCCTATACACCAATACTAATAAGGAAGAAATGGACATTAAGAAAACAACTCCATTCACTATAGTGTCACACAAACTCAAATATCTTGGAATCAACTTGACTAAAAATGTGAAGGACCTATACAAGGAAAACTATAAAACTCTGCTCCAAGAAATAAGAGAGGACACGCGAAAATGGAAGCATATACCCTGCTCATGGATTGGCAGGATTAACATCATTAAAATGGCAATACTCCCCAAAGCACTGTACAGATTTAATGCGATCCCCCTAAAGATACCCATGACATTCTTCAAAGAAGTGGACCAGGCACTTTTGAAATTCATTTGGAACAATAAACACCCTCGAATAGCTAAAGCAATCATTGGGAAAAAGAATATGGGAGGAATTACTTTCCCCAACTTTAAACTTTACTACAAAGCAATAGTTATCAAAACAGCATGGTATTGGAATAAAGACAGACCCTCAGATCAGTGGAATAAGCTTGAATACTCAGAGAATGTTCCCCAGACATACAATCATCTAATTTTTGATAAAGGAGCAAAAAATCCTAAATGGAACAAAGAAAGCCTCTTCAACAAGTGGTGTTGGCAAAACTGGGTAGCCACTTGCAAAAAATTGAACTTAGACCCCCAGCTAACATCATGTACGAAGGTAAAATCCAAATGGATTAAAGACCTCGATATCAGCCCCAAAACCATAAGATATATAGAACAATACGTAGGTAAAACACTCCAGGACATTGAGGCTAAAGGCATCTTCAAGGAAGAAACTGCACTCTCCAAGCAAGTGAAAGCAGAAATTAACAGATGGGAATATATTAAGCTGAGAAGCTTCTGCACCTCAAAGGAAATAGTGCCCAAGATACAAGAGCCACCCACTGAGTGGGAGAAACTATTCACCCAATACCCATCAGATAAGGGGCTAATCTCCAAAATATACAAGGCACTGACAGAACTTTACAAGAAAAAAACATCTAATCCCATCAAAAAATGGGGAGAAGAAATGAACAGACACTTTGACAAAGAAGAAATACAGATGGCCAAAAGACACATGAAAAAGTGCTCCACATCACTAATCATCAGGGAGATGCAAATCAAAACAACGATGAGATACCACCTCACACCACAGAGAATGGCACACATCACAAAGAATGAGAATAAACAGTGTTGGCGGGGATGTGGGGAGAAAGGAACTCTTATCCACTGCTGGTGGGAATGCAGTCTAGTTCAACCTTTATGGAAAGCGATATGGAGATTCCTCCAAAAACTGGAAATCGAGCTCCCATACGATCCAGCTATACCACTCCTAGGAATATACCCTAGGAACACAAAAATACAATACAAAAACCCCTTCCTTACACCTATATTCATTGCAGCACTATTTACCATAGCAAGACTCTGGAAACAACCAAGATGCCCTTCAACAGACGAATGGCTAAAGAAACTGTGGTACATATACACAATGGAATATTATGCAGCTGTCAGGAGAGATGAAGTCATGAAATTTTCCTATACATGGATGTACACGGAATCTATTATGCTGAGTGAAATAAGTCAGAGAGAGAGAGAAAAAACGCAGAATGGTCTCACACATTTATGGGTTTTAAGAAAAATGAAAGACATTCTTGCAATAATAACTTTCAGACACAAAAGAGAAAAGAGCTGGAAGTTCCAGCTCACCTCAGGAAGCTCATCACAAAGATTGATGAGTTTAGTTGGATAAATAACTACATTTTGAACTGTCCTAATAATGAGAATGTATGAGGGAAATTGAGAACCTGTTTAGAGTACAGGCGGGGGTCGGGTGGGGAGGAGGGAGACTTGGGACATTGGTGATGGGAATGTTGCACTGGTGATGGGTGGTGTAAAAAAAATAATGAAGATCCTTATAGAGATTACATTAAATATGTACAGTAAAAAAAAAAAAAAGAAGAAATAACAAACTGGGTCGGAGTGGTGGCACAGAGCAATAAGGCGTCTGCCTTGCCAGCGCTAGCCTAGGATGGACTGAGGTTCTATCCCCTGGCTTCCTATATGGTCCCCCAAGCTAGGAGCGATTTCTGAGTGCATAGCCAGGAGTAATATCTGAGCGTCACCGAGTTGGCCCAAAAAAAAGAAAAAAAAAAAATAAGAAGTTAAGGTCAGCCTAGTCAAAGCAAAATAGTTAGCTGAGCTCAAAAAAAAAAAAAAAAAAAAAGAATAAAATCCCTATCCTAGAATACATGGGCAAACTTTCTCTAGGACATTTCTGTTCTCAACTCTAACTTTTCATTCACACAAATTGCATCTCTCTGGCAGGAATCACTATAAAAAATGTCATTTCCCACCCATAAAAAATAATTTTATTTGTAGATTTTTCTGGCAGGAGATCTTATTTTTGATCATTTTATTTTTCTTTGTCCAAAATGGGCTATGCCACTCAAACTGGGGACTCGTGCTGCAATGTTCACACCACTTCAACACCTCACTCTTCTCAGCCACCTTATTCATTAGCACTTGCTTCTCTGAGTGTCGTTGGAACTCATTTTGCTCAAAGTAATTCCCCTTATGACCTTTTATCAAATAATCTACAGTCCTCATTAATAATTTGATGGGAAAAAGCTAAAAACGATGTTTTTTGTAGTGTGACAAATATGTCAGTGATTTCATCTGAATTACAACAAGAGTATCTATCCTTGTAATCAATTTTTTCTTCTTTCCTTGGTTGATAATTATTTTTATTATAAGTAGTGCTCAACAAACTAGATAAAAGTCCCTAGTGATTTTCTATAACAGCAGCCATATGGAACTGTAATTTCAAAGTCCCTCTGATCTCATTCATTTTTATGCTGTTGGATTAAATGTCAAAGTTGTCTTTGTACCATCTGCAAGATCTCTTCTAGTTTGAATAAACAGTTTGCTCTCAGTTACATGGTGAATAATTTCTACATTTATCACAAATATTTAATTTCTAACTTGAAGGAAGCTGTTCAACATAGTTTATTCCTCTAGTTTTAATAACAAGGAAAAATTGATCCCAAAATATCAATAAATGTGGAGGTGAGAATGTTTTATTTTAATAAATATCAAGAGAAGATAAAATTTTATTTTAATAAATATCAAATACATAAAGATATTCCATAGATTTCGACTAATGAAAATTTCTCATAATTATTTAAACACATTGATTGGGTTTAAGGAGATAGTTCTAAAGACTGGGGTGAATCCCTGGCATGTTTGAGGCCCTTAGTTCTGTTCCCCAGCCCTGCATAAACCTATCAGATTGGTACAGCTGGGTTGAGTATAACTGAGAAGCAGTTTCTGGATCCCATGAACACTGCTTAAAAACCCCACTCTCTAAATAAAACAAAAAACTCACACTGATTTTGCTTCCTTTGAAGATGAAGTCTGTTGATGACAGACTCGAGTTGAAATTAGCCTAAAGATGCTTAGGATAAAAACATTATCGCATATAGCTAAATTTAGAAACAGCTAATTGGTCAAACTTTTCTTTATCGTTGTTTTGTTTTGCCACACCTGGTGGTCGAACAAATAGAATAATTATAAAATAAAATAATTGATAAAACAAATAGAATGGCTCATTTCAAAGGTATACTCATTAAAGAGAATATAGTAAGACAGGAGAGACAAAGCACAAGTATGCATGTTTTGTATGACAAAGGCTCAAGTTTTATCCCTGATGCCTCATGATTTCTTAAGCACCAACTCAGATGTAGCTAAACCCCTCCCCACCCAAAAAAATAACTGAGACAGGAACAGGGAGAATATGTATGAAACATAGTATTAAATCAGACAGAAAAAACGTTTTGTAAAAAACATTTTATATTAAATATATTACTCATTGTGCAACTAAGTCAGGAAAAAATAAAATATATTTTATTTTTAAAAAAATTAAAAAAATAGGGGCTGGCAAGGTGGCACTAGAGGTAATGTGTCTGCCTTGCAAGCTCTAGCCAAGGAAAGATTGCGACCGTGGTTCCATCCCCCGGCGTCCCATATGGTCCCCCCAAGCCAGGGGCAATTTCTGAGCTCTTAGCCAGGAGTAACCCCTGAACATCAAATGGGTGTGGCCTGAATAACCAAAAACCAAAATAAAGAATTAAAAAAATAAATAAATATAGCAGAAATCCCTAGAAACATAGAATAATATTAGCTGAAAAACTGTTCTAGTTCTTTTGGAGTTTGATAGACCAATTAAGTGAAGTGCTAAAAATATACAATTGAAATAAATATATAACTATATTCAAATTACATTTGGTATCCTACAAATAGTGAATATACATTTCTTAGATTTGTACTTCTGTCCATTATCTTTTTATTTTTTAAGATAAAATTATAATTCAATTAAAAAATCTTTTCATATTGGGGCCAGAGCAGAAGTAAGGCTTCTGCCTTGCATGCACTAGCCTAGGACAGACCACAGTTTGATCCCCTGGCATCCCAAGTGGTCCCCCAAGCCAGGAGCAATTTCTGAGCACATAGCCAGGAGTAAGCCCTGAGTGTCATTGGTGTGGCCCCAAAACAAAAGCAAACAAAAAAAATCTTTTCATATTACAATATGCCAGTCCCTTATCTTAAGTTTCAGCGTATTTCTCTGTTTTGGTTTTTGGGCTACATCTCATGGTAATAAGAATTAACTCATAGATCTAACTCAGGAATCATTTATGTCTGTCTCAGGGATAAGTGAGTGCTGAGTGGAGTGCTGTAAATCAAAATTGGGTCAGCTGTGTACAAGGCAAGTACCTGACCTACTGTTCTATCTCTTTAGCCATGCCAGCATATTTTTTCTATAGGAGAATCAGAACATATCATCTGCCACCCACCCCCATTAAATAAACCTAAAGACTTTTTTATTGTGGGCAAAATGAATTGCAAATCTATCACAGTAATATTTAAGGCACATAGTAATAATAAATAAGAGGCTTTTCCACCACCAGTGTTGTCCTCCCTCCACATCTGTTCCCAGCATGCATCATATTTCCCCCTCCTCTAGCCACCCCTTAATACTAATGCAACTGTTCCCCCCATGTACAGCTTGATGTAGATTGGGTATTGTTTCTGTTGTCACTGACTTTGGATTTCATATTAAAGTCTGGTCATTTTGTTTCTTTTTTTTTTCTCTATGCCATTTTTTTAGAAGAGGTTAACACAGGGGTTTCAAACTCAATTTACCTGGGGGCCGCAGGAGCCAAAGTCAGGGTGAGGCAGGGCTGCATAAGGGATTTCACACCAAAATAGTCCTCAAACATCATTATTAGCAGTTTTAATTATTTCTTATGAACATGAATAGAACATTGAGTGAAGATCATGAACAGTTCTTCTGAACATGGCATCTTTTGCCCATTTCTTGCTGCCAGAGACTTGACAGCACTTTTTCTCACAAATCTGAACCACATTTGGCTTTACAGAGGAAGCAGTTGAGACCTTCAGTATGGCTTGAAGATGATCATCATTAAGCCTAGACCTGTACTTTGACTTATTGAAGTTCAATGTGGACAATAACTTTTCACACAAATATGTGCTCCCAAAAAGGCACATGGTGCACTTGAACATTCGGGAAAGCTCAGGGAAGCTGGGGGACAATTCTCACAAAAATTGCCGATGCTTGTCTGCTTTTTCACTAATCTCCCTGAACTTGGCTTTGAGATCAGAGTTGCATTGCAGGTCAATGAACTCCATTTGAAGCACAGAAGGGACATCTTGCACATCAAAGGAAAAGGGGTCCACAAAAATTTGGAAAGTGGCTCTGTGCTTTTTGAAGTCTGTAAATCTGTGATCAAATTCCTTCTCTAGCTTAAAAATAGCATCAACATATTTCTCACCACTTAATGGTATGCCTGCATCCACAAGTTCTTTGCATACTGGGAAATGGCAAAGGTTTGTCTGAGAGGGCTGGGATTTCCATAACAAAAGGTTTGTGGAGAATGCTTTCACATTGTCATAGGCAGCACTGATAAGCTGCCCCGGACCTTGTAACATCTTGTTTAGTACATTCAGCTTATGTGTGATGTCAACAAGAAAAGCTAAGTTCATGAGCTATTTGTAATCACTCAACTCAGAAACAGCATTTCCATCCTTCTTTTTGAAGGCTTTCACTTCTTCTCTCAACTCAAAAAATCTTTTCAGGTCATTTCCCCTGCTGAGCCAATGTACCTCAGTGAAATAGAGCACATCTCCATATTCTGACTCCATTTCCTCTAAAAAAGCACAAAACCTCCTGTGCTATAAGCCCCTGGATCTGATTTGGTTGATGCATTTCACAACAACAGACATCACATTGTCACACGGCAGGCATTTATTGCAAATAAATAATGCAGTGAAGAGAAATAGACTTCTCTACACCCTCCTCTTCAAGTTTTTTTTCAACAAGTGCCACCAGTTCATTTTTCCTCCCTGTCATCGATGGCACTCCATCGGTTATTATTCCAACAAACCTCTTCCATGGCAAACCTGAATTCTCAATGGCATCACACAGATGCTGAAATATCTCATTAGCAGTGGTCTGGCCATGCATTGGAATTATTGTAAGAAGCTCCTCTGTCAATTCAAAATTGCAATCAACACCACAGACATAAATTGTGAGCTGTTATATCTGTGCCCTCGTCAAGAGCAACTGAGTATGCATCAAAACATTTGGCTTTCTCACACAGTTGATGATAAATGTCACTTGACATGTCAGAAATGCGCTCTGCCACAGTGTTGGCAGAAAGGCTGATTTTGCTAAACTGACCTTTCTTTTCCGGACAGATAATACTTGCAGCCTGTAACATGCATTTTTAACAAACTCTCCTTCTGTGAATGGTTTCCTTGCCTTAGCAATCATCTCATTAACCATGTAACTAGCTCCGACTGATGGAACATTCTCTTTGGTTGCTTTCTTGAAGAAATCTTGTTGCCTCATTAGACATGCTTTAAGACTGGCAACCCACTTGGTTCTCTCATTTCCTTGATATTTTGCACATTCCTCAGCATGTTTAGTTGAATACTGGCGTTTCAAGTTGTATTCCTTGTGCACTGCAACTTTCTCTGAGCAAATAAGACATGTGGGGATGCCCCTGTGCTCAACAAAGAAATACTGCATCTCCCACTTTTCCTGAAGTTGTCTGTGCTCATCATCAATCTTTCTCTTCACTGCAGGCTTGATGAAGTCATGATGAAAGTATGACAAAATCTAATTCTGTAATAGACTTCCCTCCCTTCTCTCCCTTAGGCCTCTGATAATGCAAGGTACAGTGGGCAGGAGCAGCGAAAATGACGTCTGTACTAGGCGCAAAGTATTCACGATTATTCGCTTACCGAATATTCACAATAAAAAATTGCATTAGTAAGAAAAAATTGCAAAAAATCCGCATTAAACATTTGCATACCCTGAAGAAAATTGCTCGGGGTATGCAAATGTTTAATGCAATTTTTTCTTACTAATGCGATTTTTATACTGCAATATTTGAAGGCTGGCCACGGGTCACAAAATGTTGTATGGAGGGCCACAAATGGCCCACGGGCTGAGGGTTTGAGGCCCATGGGTTAACATAAATCACCTGAGGGTTAGGGTTGACATAATTATGGGTACTTGTTCTAATTTACTCAAAAAAAGGTGAAAAGAAAAAGTAGTGATTTTATAGATGTATGACAACAATTTCCTCTCTTCTATTTGTTAAAAAGCCCCAAGGACAGGGAAAATATTGGGTAGTAATCATTGATAAAGTAATCTATCAGTGAAGAGCAGTCAGGATGATGGTGATTTTCTGCAGCTGCTGATCATGATTAGTGGATCTGGTCAAAGATCCACTCAAAGAAGTCACTTCATATGGTCAGCTCAGTTGTAAGTAGTGCGTCTCTTTCTTGTAGCATGAGTTTTGATTGGGAGCATAGTTGCTGTCTTGTTCTGGAATTCCTTCTGGCCCAGTTACATCAAAACTTCTACACACTTCTGTTCTTTCACAAAATCAAACTCCACAATCTCCGCCATCTTCAACATGGCGCTAAGATTTCCTAGGGTTGTTTCTCTTAATAGCACCTGTTTTGAAGTTTTCGGTTCCCTTTGCTGGTGTCAATATGTCGGGTTTCAGCTTGCAATTTCATTAAAAAAATTAGACAGTTACAGGAAAAAGTGTGTTTCAGCTAGCAACTTTTTGAATCTTTCTGAGTCGGCAAGCTTCCTTTCTGATCATTTTTTATTTCCACCAAATGGAGATACGACTGTCTGGTCTTGGTACCACCCATTTTTCTCCCTCCAATTATGATGTTGATCAAGGTGATTCCAGTAATGTGGCTCTATTGGAGATATAAGAAGGGATATGGGAGGAGTCTGTCTAGGTGCCATAAGTATCCGTTTGGAAGAAAAAATGGGAAAGAAGAAAAAAAGAAGGAAAAAGTAACAAAACAAAATGAGAAAGACAAAAACAAAACAAATAAAAAAAGCTAATAAGGGAGTAACAAAAAAGTACAAAAAGGATTAAGAAAAAAAAGAGTAAACCAAAAACCAAAACCATCAACTACAAAAAAAACAAACCAAAAAAACCCAAAACAACAAACCAAAAAAAAAAACACATAAACAAAAAACAAAAACAAAAGCAAACAGCAAGAAAAAAGAAAAAGAAAAAAAAGACCAGCAACTTCTTAAAAAAGGGTTGTGTTTCTTTCTTCCTTCCTTCCTTAGTTCGTTCCTTCCTTCCTTCCCTCCCTTCCTCCTCCACTCCCTCCCTCACTCCCACCCTCAGTCTCTTTCTTCCTCTTCCTTCCTTCCTTCCTTCCTTCCTTCCTTCCTTCCTTCCTTCCTCCCTCCTCCCTCCCTCCCTCCCTCCTCTCTCTCTCTCTCTCTCTCTCTCTTCTTTCTTTCTTTCTTTCTTTCTTTCTTTCTTTCTTTCTTTCTTTCTTTCTTTCTTTCTTTCTTTCTTTCTTTCCTTCTTTCTTTCTTTCTTTCTTTCTTTCTTTCTTTCTTTCTTTCTTTCTTTCTTCCTTCCTTCCTTCCTTCCTTCCTTCCTTCCTTCCTTCCTTCCTTCCTTCCTTCCTTCTTTCTTTCTTTCTTTCTTTCTTTCTTTCTTTCTTTCTTTCTTTCTTTCTTTCTTTCTTTCTTTCTTTCTTTCTTTCTTTCTCTCTCTCTCTCTCTCTCTCTCTTTCTTTCTTTCTTTCTTTCTTTCTTTCTTTCTTTCTTTCTTTCTTTCTTTCTTTCTTTCTTTCTTTCTTAATTTTTTGCATAGGCACAGTAAACATTGGAAAAAATAGAACAGGAATTCCCTTGGCCTAAGAGATACATGGTTTCTTCGCCCTTGAAGCATACTGCCATGAGAACAACTACAGACTCTGTACTCACTCTTTTACATGCCCCCAAAGTCTTTTATGGTGCCAGAGACTTAAAATGGCAATGCTTCGCAAAGTACTTAATACAATTAAATGATTTCCCTTTATGGATGACCATGATATTTTTCAAAAATATGGATCAAAAATGCTGAAATTCATTTGGAACAATAAACGTGCACTAATAGCTAAAATGATCCTTATGTATTGCATGAAATCTGTACAATGCTTTGGGGAATATTGACATTTTAATCATTTTAATCCTCCCAATTCATGAACAAGATATGTGTCTCATTTTCCTTGTGTCCACTTTTATTTTTTGAAGCAGGCTTTTGTAGTATTTTTGTTTTGTAATGGTCCTTTACATCTTTAGTTAAGTTGACTCCAAGATATTTGAGTTTTTGTGAAACTAATATAAATGGGATTGTATTTTAATGTCCATTTCTTATCTATCATTATTGGTGTATAAGAAAGCCATTGATCGTTGAGTGTTAATTTTGTAGCCTGCCACATTGCTATGTGAATCAATGTTTTCTAGAAGCTTTTTGGTAGTTTTTAGGGTTTTCTAAATATAGTATCATGTCATCTCATCTGCATGATATGAGAGTTTGACTTCTTCCTTTTCTATCTGGATGCCCTTCATATCCTTTTTCTTGCCTAATTGCTATGAAAAGAACTTCAAGCACTATGTTGAATAGGAATGGTGAGAGAGGGCACCCTTGTCATCTACCAGATTTTAGAGGAAAGGTTTTTAGTTTATCTCCATTGAGAATATTATTTGCCATTGACTTGTGGTAAATTACCTTAACTATATTGAGAAAAGTTCCTTCCATTCCCATCTTGATGAAAGTTTTTATCAAGAATGGGTGTTTGATCTTATCGAATGCTTTCTCTGCATCTATTGATATGATTATATTGTTTTTATTTTTCTTTTTTCATATGGTGTATTCTGTTGATTGATTTACTTATGTTAAAGGATCCATGCATTTCTGGAAAGAAACCTACTTGGTCATGGTGTATAATCTTCTTGATGAGGCATTAAATCCTATTTGTTCAAATTTTGTTGAGAATCTTTGCATCTGTGTTCATCAGGGATATTAGTCTGTAGTTTTGTTTTTTACAGCATCTCTCTGGTTTTGGCATCAAGGTGATGTTAGCATCATAAAAACTATTTGAAAGTGTTCCTAATTGTTCGATTTCATAAAAGAGCCTGAAAAGGATTGGTAGTAGTTTCTCTATAAAGATTTGAAAGAAGTCATTAATAAATCTATCTGAGCCTAAGATTTTGTTTTGGGGAAGACTTTTGATTGATTACCATTCTTAATTTCCTCAGTAGTGATGGGTCTATTTAGATATGCTAGATCATCCTGGTTTAACTATGGAAAATTATAAGTCCAATAATTTATTCATTTCTTCCAGGTTCTGATGTTTCATGGCATAAGATTTCTCAATTCTCTGTTTACCTTTTGAATTTGCAGTATCTGTAGTGATCTCCCCCTTTTCATTCTTAATCCAATTTATTCAGTTTCACCCTCTCCATTTCTTTGTGAATTTTGCTAGTGGTTTATCAATCTTGTTTATTTTATTTTTCAAAGAACCAACCTTTGCTTCTGTTGATCTTTCGGATTGTTTTTTTTTTTTTTTTTTTTTTTTTGATATCCACTTCAGCCTATCTTCATTTTAGAACTATTTGCAATAACCAGAATTTGGAAACAATCCAAGTGCCCAGGAATAGATGAGTAGATTAAAAAAAAACTATGGTATATCAAGACAATGAAATACTACACAGCCTTTAAGAAAAATGAACTTGTGAAATTTACTTATAGATGAATGTAAATGGAAAGTGTTTTTGCTGAGTGAAATGAGTCAAACAGTGGGAATAGACATAGAATGATTACATTTATTTATTGGATATATAAATATAGTATTTTATTAATATCCCAAAGCAATACAGATGAAGGCAGTGAGCCATTCTATGGTAAGAAGCTTGCCAGAAATAAGGGAGAAGTGAAGTTAGGTCAGAGAAGCTACCACTATGACAATAATAGCTGGAAATGATCACTCTGGACAAAAACTGGGTCCTGAAAAACGATAAAGCAATATGCATGGTACCTCTTCTGGAACAATATTGCAAACCACAGAGTCTAAATGCAGGATAAAGAAAGAGAAATAGAAAGAAAGTAAAGAAAAATATTTGCCCCAGAGTTTAAATACAGGATAAAGAAAGAGAAATAGAGAGAAAGTAAAGAAAAATATTTGCTCCAGAGTCAGTCGTGTGAGAGGACTGGAAGGAAACTGGGAAATGTGCATTGGTAAATGAAGTTATGCATTGTATGACAAACTCAGTCAAGAACAATTTTGTAGCTATGTGTCTAATAATGATTTAATTAAAGAAGCTATATGTAAAAGAAGTTCACATAACTATTATCTATTTTTGCACAATTAATAGTGCAAATCTTCATTAAAGTCAACCTGCTCTAATGTGTTTTATATTTCTTTTTAAATGTAGAAAAAAGAAGCTTCATCTTCACAGAGTACTCTATTTCTCAACAGTAATTCCATATCTTCTTTTTTTGTTTTGTTCTCTGGGGCCACACCTGGTGACGCTCAGGTGTTACTCCTGGGTATGCGCTTAGAAATTGTTCCTGGCTTGGGGGACCATATGGGATTTCGTGAAATTGAAAAGTGGTCCAACCTAGGCTAGCGCTGGCAAGGCAAAACCTTACCACTTGCTCAGCACCACTGCTCTAGCCCCAATTTCATATCTTCTATTTGCTTTTGAAGTAATATTTCTTTGTAGAGTCATTGGAAATTGGGGCTGTGTAGATACTTAGCTTAAGAAAGATATATTTGTTTGGGGGACAAAAAAAGATATATTTTTAAATCATATTCAGGGGTTACCTGAATCACATTTCTTGTAAACTGTCAGTAAATTAAGTCAACTCTTTCTTAAGTGATCTGAAAAGCCATGACCACCTGATACCCCAAACTTCCCTTTCACAAGCTAAAGAACAGACAATAATCCCAGTAGAGGTCCCAGAAATAAATCTAATTAATTAGCTCTGAATTGCATTCTCCTTTACAAATGAAGCAGAAGGAAGGAAATCCCTGGGTTGCGTGAAATTTCAATTTATAAAATTAAAGAAGAGAAAAGAAAGCTCTAAAAGGTCTCACTATCTATTGGAGCTGGAGTGATAGCACAGTAGGTAGGGATTTGCCTTATATGCAGTTAACCCAGATTCTATCCCTGGCATTCCATATAGACCCCCAAGCCTGCAAGGAGTAATTTCTGAGCAAAGGGCAAGGAGTAACCCCTAAATGCTACTAAATGTGGCATTCCTCCCTTAAAAAAAGGTCCCACTATCTGAAATAAGAATAGCATTAATTGTTGGGTGATTTTTTTTTTGGGGGGGGGGCATACTTGGTAAAACTCAGGAGTTACTTCTGGCTCTGAGTTCAGAAATTACTCCTGGCAGGTCTGGAGAATCATATTGGATACCAGGGATTGAGTCCAGGTCAGCTGCATGCAAGGCAAATACCCTACTCACTGTGCTATCTCTCAAAGCCTCAAGAATTGTGTTAATTCTCTAAGGTCTTTGCCATAAAGAAAAGCATGCACAGTTCTAGTGTAGTATATTATGAGTTCCCTGAGGGTAAAAAGTTTTATCTCATGCTTTTCTGAGCAAAGTCTGAGGTACTGTGAGTACAGAAAAGGTGCTCAATAATACAATTTTTCTTTTCGTATGGTGATTTCTTTCAGCATGGCCTCATTCATTTAAAAAACTCTTTGACAATAGTGCAGAACACAGCATCTAAAGGAAAATAGAGAGGGGAAATGGAGAGTGAGAAAGAAAGAGAAGCAAATTGCCTGCCCTAAAGACAAGCAGGGATGAGAGAGATGGGAGGGAAATGGGAGACATTGGTGGCAGGGAGGGTGCTCTGGTGAAGGATAATATATCTTGTATGACTGAAGTCCAACAATGAATAATTTTGTAACCATGTGCTTAAATGAAGCAATTAAAAATAAAAAAACCTCCTTGATCCTATACATTATAATTACAGCTTTCATTTGAACAAAAGAGCCTATATACAGAAATAATGGCATAAACACATTTTTAAAGCAAACTTATCTCTCGCCAAAGAAATAGTAGAAGAGTTAAGGCTTTTGCCAATTTGATTTCAGTATCACATATGGTCCCCCAGCACCATCAGAATGTATTGCTAAACACAGAGCCCTGAGTATCACCAGCATTGACTTACAAAAAACAAAACACAAACAAAAAAATCTTTCTCTAACTTTATTCAACCTTGAAATTATGCTCAATGACTAAGGTGAGCAGTACATCCCAAAAGTGTCTTTCGAAACTATTGGATGGGGCTAATGGTCTTTAAATTCAAAGCCCAGGGGAGTTAGTTATCTTAATAGATTTTTATGTAGATTCTATGTGGGACCTTTGGTCTGGTTTGAAGAATTCATGAATACTATGCTTCTAAAGAATCTCTTTGGGACTATTGCCACATTTCTATGCCAGCATATTTATGACTCTGGCCAGCTTGGGCCAGAATTCTCACAGGATTTTAATTTTACTTTTCCTCTGCCTGTAGATCTGCCTATCTAAATTGTTAGTCAATTCTTTAAAGACAAAAATAATCTATCTGGCCAATATGAAAATATAGATGGAGCACTCATGGTTAAATGGCATAAAGCAAGGGATAATGTCAAGAGCAAAAAAATTACCTGTTTTTTTTTTTTTCTTACTAGCAAAGCTGAGACTATTCCAAATGGGAAGCAATGCTAAGTAGGCTCAAGGAAAAGAAATTAGGGGAACTTCTGCCTTGGACTTCACTATGTGGTATGAATTGGGAGTAATTTGGGTCTTTAGTTTCTTTTTTCTAAAATGTCACAGAAAAGACAGGCACTTTAAAATCCTAACAAGAACTTTTTGGTTAGAAAGAGAGCCAGAGAGAGAATATATGTACTCATATATTTGACAATTTGCAGATAACCCATTGCTAGTAAAACAAAGAATTGGGGAGAAATATCTCCTAGAAATGACTTCTCGCAGGAATGGATGGAAGCAAAACATGAGAGATTTGGGAATACTAGTGCAGTTAGTAGAGGAAGAGTGGATCAAGGGCATGCTAGGGAATATCTTCAGTTCCGTTTTCCTAGTACCAATGGCAATTTCTGATAGGAACACTTTTACAAATCTCCTTTTGCCCATATTTTTGCCATAAAATCTGACATTATCTTCCATGCCCTTCCCTTCAGAGATGACCTAGACTGAACCAACAAAATTAACCTTTTATGGCTGATTGGTAACAATATATTTCTAATATCTACATACCTTTGCCCTATAAATTTATGATACCACGGAGATTATAAATACAATGTCTCTCTTGTGATGAAGTTTATATGAATAGCCACATTCTCTAGATACTATCTTTTCATGAGAGGATGAAAAGGAGTTGATGTGTAAAGGGAAATTGGTAGTATAAGAATTCAGGGGCTGGCGAGGTGCCGCTAGAGGTAAGGTATCTGCCTTGCAAGCGCTAGCCAAGGAAAGATCGCAACCGCAGTTCGATCCCCTCGGCGTCCCATATGGTCACCCCAAGCCAGGGGTAATTTCTGAGCGCTTAGCCAGGAGTAACCCCTGAGCATCAAATGAGTGTGGCCCGAAAAACCAAAAAAAAAAAAAAAAAAAAAAAAAAGAATTTACTGGCAGGGCCTGAGCAAATGTACAATAGGTAAGGTGCTTGCCTTGCAAGTAGTCAACCTAGGTTTGATCCCTTATAGTTTCACTCCTGAGCCTCATCAGGAGTGATCTCTGAGTGAAGAATCAGAAGTAACTCCTAAGCACTCCCAAGTATACCCGCACCCAAAAAAAAAAAAAAAAAAAAAAGAGTTTGGTGTCTCTTTCTGCTCCTAAGCATTTCTCTATAACTTATTGACCAACCTGTTCTCAGGTATTCTAGAACTGTTATATTTTCTAATTAAGTACTTTTCAGTGATTTCTGTTGCTGGTGGCTAAAATACTCCTAATGACAACCCATGAAATGGTCATGAGAAGACAGAAAATCAAAGGGCAACTATCAAGGAAGGGGTAGGGTTTTAAATGATTATGGAGCTTCAATTTGCAAGATGAAGAGCTTAGACATTGATTGCACAATAATATAATGTACTGAAAATACTACTAAACTGTACATTTAAAGATGGTGAAAAAGGTCAATTTTATGCAACATACATACATGTATATGCACAACACACCTATAAAACATATGTGCACACAATGATTCTGAGAACAAAACAAAAATGATTCTGAGAACAAAACAAAAACACATCTCCCTAAAATTTGAGTTTTGGATCACATTGTCAGGATGCAGATCCCTAATTATTTTCTTGCTATCCACTTTGCAACTGAGCTTGAAATTCTTGCAATCTCAGTCTGACTCTGACATATCCCTTCTAGGATCCATAGACTTCCTTTCAATAACATGGAGTCTGTTAAACAAAACTGTAGCAAGTAGTACAAAAATTACATTGGTTCCACTGAATACACAGAACTGTACTTATCCATTTTTTACAGAAACTTGAAGAAATGTTGTGAACTGCTCTATATGCACAAATAACAAAATAACAAAGTATGCAAGGAAAATCTTCAGTTTGCATAAAGGGAAGAAAAGATACTTTAATCATAGCTCAATATTAAAACCTTTTATATGATTAAAATCTCAGGGAGTGTCTGTTAATGAACACAGAGTGTTTCTCTAATTCATTCAACACAATTTTACTTATCCACAGTTTCTGGACAGCTAACTGAAGGAAGATGATAAGGGAGAAAGAATTTCCTATCTTCCTGGTTTGGGTAGCTCTTCACATTTAAGCCAGAGGCAAAGCAATAAAATAAGACATGATTTCAAGAAAGAAAACTCAAGAGATTTCCCTTCATCTTGTTGAAAAAAATCACCAAAAGCAAATGGGAATCAACCTAGAGCCCAATAACAGATGAGACTAGTGCATCATGAAGATGTGACATGTATAAGATGCAATCACTGTAACATGCATGGAATTAAAATATATGTTAAATTAAGTAAGCCAAAAAAGAATAAATACAGAATAATATCACTATTATTTAGAATAATTGCATGAGAGAATGTTTAAGGGGGACTGTCTAGATCACCCTTGGCCTCAGACTATAGAGAGAAGAAGGAAAGAAATAAAGAGGAGGGGGTCACAGACAGATGAATAATATTACTTGTATTTAGAATAATTGCATGAGGGAAATTTAAAGGGGAACTGTTTAGATCACCATTGGCCTCAAACTATAGCGAGGAGAAGAAAAGAAACAAAGTGAAGGAAGTTACAGACAGATGAGAAATAATGGGGTCAAGGATGAGGAGATTGAGGAATATTGGTGGTGATAAGAAGGACAGAGCTAAATGTCCAAGCTACATAGTCAACAGCATGGAAATCATGAAAGACAACTTCAAAAGATACCTGACAAGATGGCAGACTGGGAGGGGAGATATGGAAAGAAACCTGGAAACCAAGATTTCTTGTTCCCAAGAAAATTGGTGGAGGGAAGTTGACACTGGTGGCAGGATTGGTGCTAAAATATTTTATTCTTAAAGTCAACTATTAATAACTTTGCAAATCATATTCTGTTAATAAATTAATTTTAAAAAGGCAAGTTCATATCATTCTTCTCCAGATTCCAAAATATTTTGTATTTGTGTGTATTGTGCCCTTTTTCACAAGCTGATAACTCCATTTATTTTCAAAATATGCTATAAGAAATATTAACATCAATGTTCACTTTCAAAGAGCTACCTGGAAAAGATAAAATGAGGAAAAGGGTTTTAAATTAATTAGTGAGTTTAGAATAAAATGTGAAGATGATTGAGGTGTTAAAAAATATGGAAGAAGCAGTGGGGAATGGGATAATAGATATACCTACTGAAATTCACTCTTTCTCTGAAGCAAATTCAGAAGGTGTTTTAATAGTTCAACATGTAATTTTTGAAAAGTCCTTTAGTTTTAAATATGTGCATGTATATCTATGTGAATGCACCGACAAGCTAGCTACACTGCTTTTGCCTCAAATTAACATTCTAGGCAGCAGCAAAATAATTTGATTTTACTGAATATGAGAAGCTATTAATAAGAGCAGGATTGGAATAAATCACCATCATATGATTGCTGACTGCTGGACTTTGAAGGAAGAAAAGACCCGTGTGCAAGTGTGGAAAAAATGAGTACCATTGCTCTAACTGCAGGCTGCCAAATCTGTGCTAGAACTGTACAGCTGAAGGTCACTATACATGGCAGGCACCCTGCCCTTGTGTCATTGTCTTTTTTACATTTTTCTGTTTAACACATACTTTGAGGATTCAAATTTATTTGTAACTACTTGTAGAATAATGTAATTCACCTTTTCAAAAGAGGCTCTGTAAGAATTTTAAGAAGAAATAGACAGAGAGACAGAGAGATTTTGCTTTTTTTTAATTTTTTTTATTTATAGTACTGTGATTTACAAAGTTATTTATAGTTAAGTTTTAGACATACAATGTTTCAGCACCAATCCCATCACCAGTGTCAACCTTCCTCCACCAATGTTCCAGAGTTCAGTTCATGCCACCATCCCATTCATAACCCCACCTCAGCCTGCTATCATAACAGGCACCTTTTAAAGTTTGGTCTCATAATTTCATTGTTGTTGACTCTGTGGCTTGGATATTTAGCTCTGTCCTTTCTGCTTATTTGTTTGTTTGTTTGTTTGGTTGGTTTGGGGCTACACTCTGTGGCCCTCAAAGGTTACCCCTGACTCTGTGATCAGAAATCATGACTAGTAGGCTGGAGGAAACTAATGTGATGCCAGAGATCAAACCTGAATCAAGCATGTACTAGGCAAGCACCCTAACCACCATGCTATTACTCTGGCCCCATAGTTCTGTCTTTTTATTTTTATTTTTTTCCATTTTTTTATTTAACCAATTTTATTACATACATGATTGTATTTGGGTTTCAGTCATGTAAAGAACACCACCCATCACCAGTGCAACATTCCCATCACCAAATCTCCCTCCTCCCCACCCAACCCCCGCCTGTACTCTAGACAGGCTTTCTATTTCCCTTGTACATTCTTATTATTAGGATAGTTCAAAACGTAGTTATTTCTCTAACTAAACTCATCCCTGTTTGCGGTGAGCTTCATGAGGTGAGCTGTAACTTCCAGCTTTTTTCTCTTTTGTGCCTGAAAATTATTATTGCAAAATGTCTTTCATTTTTCTTAAAACCCATAGATGAGTGAGACCATTCTGTGTCTTTCTCTCTCTCTCTGACTTATTTCACTCAGCATAATAGATTCCATGTACATCCATGTATAGGAAAATTTCATGACTTCATCTCTCCTGACAGGTGCATAATATTCCATTGTGTATATATAACACATTTTCTTTAGCCATTCATCTGTTGAAGGGATCTTGGCTGTTTCCAGAGTCTTGCTATGGTAAATAGTGCTGCAATGAATATAGGTGTAAGGAAGAGATTTTTGTATTTTATTTTTGTGTTCCTAGGGTATATTCCTAGGAGTGGTATAGCTGGGTCATATGGGAGCTAGATAGTTCTGTCTTTTTAAAACATTATCACTGTGACTGAGCTCCCTTGGCCCCTTTCTTCCTTTATTTTATGTCTTACTCCTTCTTCACTTATTTTTCTTTCCTTCTCCTCACTGTACTCTGTGACCAAGATCATTATTAGATAGGCCTCATTTAAGCCATTGTATTCCTTCATATAGTTATTATAAATACCAAAAATAAATTATATCATACTATACTTAGCCTTCTTCTGACTTCCTCCACTTAACGTAATATCTTCCAGCTTATCCCTGTTGCAGTAAATTGCATGATTGCATCATTCCTTACAGCTATGTATTGTAACAAAGGCAGACTTTCTGACTAGTGGGTTAGAATAGAATACCCAGTGGCAAGTACCCAAGTACATGATAAACATAAACTGGAATAAAAACAACCTCCTCAGACTGGCACACATCAAAAAGAACAAGAAATAATAGTGTTATGCAGATGCTGGGAGAAAGGTACAATCATTTATTGCTAGTGGAAATGTAGACTGGTCCAGTCTTCTTGAAAAATAATATGGAGATTCCTCAAAACACTGGAAATTGAGCTTCCATATGATCCAACAATACTACTCCTAGGAATATACCTTAGAAACCCAAAAGCATCATGCATAAAAGTTCTCTGCATTCCCATGTTTGTTGCAGCACTATTTACAATAGCCAGAATCTGGGAACAACCCAAGTGCCCTAGAACAAATGAGTGGCTAAAGAAACAATGGAATACTAAACAGCCATTTGCGACAAATGAAGTCTCAAAACAAATGAAACAAATGATAGTTTTTTAAATGATAATTGATAATTGATAAATGATAATTTGTTTAAATGATAATTATTTCTACATGGATATGGAGCTTATTATGCTGAGTGAAATGAGCCAGAGGGAGTGGGATAGATATAGAATAATCTCATTCATTTGTGGGATAAAAGAAAAATAAAAGAGAGTATGGTAATAATACCCATTGACACTAGAGATGAGTATCAAGAGAACCAATGCGTAATAGAAAACTTGCCACAAAAAGTGGTGAATGCAGTTAAGGTGATGACAGTCCACTGTGAAAATTATAGTTGGAACCAATCATTCTGGACAATAAATGGGTGCTGAAGAGAGTTGAAGTGATATGCATGAACTGGAATAAAGATGGCCTCTTCAGACTGGCACACATCACAGAACAAACAGTGCTTAGCAATGGTGCAAACCACAGTATCATAAAAGAAAAGAGAGAGAGGTAAAATACTTGCCCCAGAGGCAGGCGGGGAAGGTGGGTGAGGGAAACGGGACATTGGTGGCAGGAAATGTGCACTGGTGAAGAGTGGTGTATATCACGAAAATTCAGCCATGAATAATTTTATAACAATAGTGCTTACTGTTATTTAATTACTAGAGTAATTATATAAAAATAAAATTAAATTAAACTATATAAAAAGACAATATTGGGGCTGGAGCAATAGCATAGTGGTAGGGCATTTGCCTTGCATGAGGCTGACCAAGGACCAACCCAGTTCAATCCCCAGCATCCCATATGGTCCCCCAATCCAGGAGTAATTTCTAAACTTATAGCCAGGAGTAACCCCTGAGCATCACCGTGTGTGGCCCAACTCCCTCCCAAAAACAGACGATATCTTCAACAAATGTTGTTGAGCAACTGAATAATCATTTGTAAGAGATAAAACTGGATACATACATATATCATACCTTACATAAAAGTCAACTCAAAGTGATTTAAAAACCTTAATAGGTCCTGAATCAGGGAAAACATAGACAGAACAGTCCAGGAGCAAGACCTCAAAGGAGTCTTTAATGATATGCCAATGGCAAAAGCTACAGAGTGAAACCTGTACAAATGAAACTATATCAGACTAATAAGTTTCTATATAGCACAAAAAAACATAGGCTAAAATAAAAGTCAACTGAATGGAACTAAATATTTGCATTAAACACATCAGATAAAGGGTTGATATATAGGATATACACAATATTTACAAAGGTTAAGCCCCCAAAATATGAAGCCACGATAAAAATTGGGAAATGACACCTCTCTGAGGAAGACCAACAAATGGCCCAGGAAAAAAAGTGCTCATCAGCTCTTATCATTAGGGAAAATCAAATCAAGATGACAATGAGATATCTATCACCTTACACTAGTGAGTATGGCATATATCAAAAATACTGGAAACAATTTGTGCTAGCAGGAATGTGATTAAAAGAAATTCTCATCCCACTGCTAGTGGCAATGCTGTCTGGTTCAAGTCTTATTGAAAATAGCATGGAAGGTTTTCAGTAAACTCAGAACTGAGCTGCCATATAGCCCAGCAATTCTACTTTTTAGTATCTATCCTCAGGACAGGAAAACGTTCATTCAAAAGAATGTGTGCACAATACTATTCATAGCAACATTCAGTAACATAGCTAAGAGTTGGAATCAACCTAGATATTTAACAATAGATGAGTGGATCATGAAGATGTGGTACATATATACAATAAGATTCTGCTTTTTTTAAAATTTTTATTGTAAGAATTTAATCAAGAGACAAAATTCATTAACATAATGAGGTAAACTAACATAATATAATATAGTAACATAACAGAACATATAATATAATTGATATAATAATACATGTAAGTCAAAGAAAGTTTCTGATTAAAAACACAAATTTTTTTCCATAATGGCTTACATATCTTTCACAGTAGTATTTTAGATACATATTAACATTGAATCAGGAGAATACCCATCACCAACTATGTCCTCCACCCATTCCAGTTCCCTTTCTACAACCCATATACCCCAGCATCATCCCCCGGGCTGCTAGAGTAAGTGGACCCCTCTTTGTCTGGCTTACTATTAGTGATCACATATCTGTTTGGTCCTGGAACCCTTCCTTGTT
Source organism: Suncus etruscus (assembly GCF_024139225.1). Lineage (NCBI taxonomy): Eukaryota > Metazoa > Chordata > Mammalia > Eulipotyphla > Soricidae > Suncus > Suncus etruscus. The sequence continues at coordinate 41,669,840 of NC_064861.1, forward strand.
TTCCCTTCTATTTAAGAGGCAGAGCTAGATAAATTGAGGTATGTGGTTTTGTTTGAAGGAAAGAAAAGCAATAGATTGGGGTACAAAATAAGAGGGAAAAATAAAAAAGAAGTCAAAAGTCAAATACGCTGAAAATGGGTGGAGTCCCTCTAGAGGCTTCCAACCTCAGTTTGAAAGAGGATGTGAAAAAGATAATTGAAACACCACAACAATACAGAAAGAAATATCGAATTAAATAACCAGTGAGCACTACAGCAATAAAGACAGGCACCACACAGTAGTCTTGGTTCTGAAATCAAATCATACTCGAGTGCAAAAAGAAAAAGACAAAACAACATAAAATAAAATAATATTGGACATATCAACCTTAATCTCCACACCAAAATAAAGACGTCAAAAAATTGATCAATTGATAAATAAACATGTGGAAAAATTATTGTTTTGTGCTTTTTTTTTCCCTTTTCTTTTTCCCCCTGCATAGGCACAGTAACTATTGGGGATATTGTAGAGGGAATTTCCTTGACCTAGGAGATACAGGGTTTCTCCACCACTGAAGTATACTGTCATGGGATAAGATTCTGCTTTTTGCTGAGGGGAGAGTAAATGATCATTCAAGAAGTGTATAGTTAATCCCATGACAGTATACTTCAGGGATGTATCCCCTAAGCAAGGGAATTCCCTCTATAATATCCCCAATAGTTACTGTGCCTATGTAGGGTGGGGGGAAAAGGCACAAAATAATAATTTTATCCACATATATATTTATTGATTGATTGATTTTTTTAACTTCTTTATTTTGGTGTACATATTGAAGTTGATGTCTCCAATTTTATATTATTTTATTTTATTTTATCTCTTTCTTTTTGTACTCTGGCATGGTTTGATTTCAGGACCGAGACTATTGTGTGGTGCTTGTCTTTATTGCTGTAGTGCTCACTGGATATTTGATATTTCTTTCTGTATTGTGGTGTTTCAATTCCCTTTTTCATGTCCTCTCTCAAACTGAGGTTGAAAGCCTCTAGAAGGACTGCACCCATTTTCAGCTTATTTGTTTATTTTATTTATTTATTTATTTATTTATTTTACCCCATTCTATTGCTTTTTTTTCCTTCAAACAAAACCACATAACTCGAATTATCTATCTCCGTCTCTCAGAGGGGGAAACAAGGGAGGGTACCAGGACCAAACAGATACATGATCACTAATAGTAAGCTAGACTAAGAGGGGACCACCTACTCTAGCAACCCCTGGGGGTGAGAGTGGGGGACATGGGTTGCAGGAAGGGAATGGGAATGGGGGAGGATAAACTTGGTAATGGGTATTCCCCTGATTCAATGTTAATATGTACATAAAATACTACCGTGAAAGATATGTAAGCCAATAATGATCAAAATAAAAATTAAAAAAATAAAATTCTGCTTTTTGTATTAACCCTTGAGAATAAACCTTAATAAAAGTATAAATAGACTTAATATGTCTCTGTCAATGGGGCCACCCTGATAGTCTCTCCAGCCACCCATCTGGCCTCCTATAACCTCTTCACTGACTCCAATATCTTCAATTCATTCCAAGACCTTGTTCTTTCTTAGAAGTAACCAGGGTTCAAAGTTTAATCATCGATAATAAAACTTTCTCAATTATTATTCAAGGGAAGTACATGCCACATTCAGTTAGAACACACATCTTTAGAAAGTATATGTGCATCAAGTTTGAGGGTAGAAGCACTGATACTTTGGCCATATTCTAGAAAAGTAAATTTGTACTCCAAGATTAACACTGTTGTAAACCCATGTTATCTCAGTTTTAAAAATTAATTAAAAAAAAGAAAACCTTCAATTTAATTGGTGATAGTGTGGAGTATTTTGAAAGAGAGCATACATTCAATAAGATATAAATACCAAGCAGTGAGAACAGTTTTCTTTATGTCTTGTCCTACATTGAAACCTTAATATTTGAATCTTTTCTACAGAACAAACTGTTTTACTTTTTACAGAAAAAAAAAACATTGTCTGGTATTTAAATAAGAATAGTAATAAGGATTACTTTTAACCAAAATAGCAGCACTATAGCAGAAAGAACAGGGCCTATAACTAAGCTGGCTCTCCACTCGTGAGCTTTCACTGACATATTTTCTCCTGCACCATCACACTTTGCCAGCATTGAGGTCAATCTGTCAGAGCAAAATTGAGGTAAAGAAGTCAGGAACCTGTTGTTCTGATACTGAGGTGATAAACAGATCTGTATCATAACCCCGATAATTCTAATCTGTTTACAAGGTGTGAATTTATATTAAAAAAAAACTCATTCAAAATAATTCCAGATTACTGATCAGATAAAACATATGCTGTATTGGTTCTTGCAACTCAGTTCCAAGAAGAGAGTTATGGAAGTAATTTTTTTTGTCTGTCATCTCAGGAGGCTGAGAAGGTCTGGAATTGACAGTCTTCATGCTATTTGATAAAACAAAAAAAGATGTGGAGGAGTAAAGTTGTTAAATTTAACTGAAAAAAAAGGAAAAAAGAAAACCAGAAAAAAAAACCAATAAAATTTTTAAGAAATTGCATATCAGCTGTTTTATTTCCAACAATCAGCTAGTGTTTTCCTGGACAAAGATCCAGATCTGTTTCCTTTGGTCACACAGGTAGGATGGAGGTGCCAAGTTAGGCACCAAGAGGGGTATTTGCAAAGTTTTGTGTGTACATTTTATCTGAAAGCCCAAAACCCTTAAAGAAGCCATGAGAAGCACACAAAGTATATTTTAACTCAATGCCCACAAACATATCCATGTGCATATGTGTATTTGTGTACTTTACAACCTATGATCAGACTAAAATCTTGATGAAAAGCAGATTGAAGAAGGCATGGAAATGCCCTGTTCTTTGGAAAAGATACACCACCTGCTGTTTCCAGAAAAGCACCAACTTGTTATGCTGTTCCACACACTTCTGTTTTTGCAATAATGCCTCTATGTGCTGGAATATCATCTCCTATTCATTATTCAAGACTCGCATAAGCTTCTTTTGCAAAGGCTCTCTTGGCTAGAGAGCCAATTAACTGTTTCCTCTATGATATCCAGAACACCTGGTTGCCTTCTCTGATAGGTCATCAATCTTCATATCAAGTATTAACTTATAAGTGTCTCTCCATGGCTCATTAAGAACAAGGGCTACTCCAGAAAAGTCTCTCCTTTGACCACAAATCTGCCCTGTTCAGAGCATAAAGGATTCCCTGATGAAGAATACATTTGTGAAGGATAGCTGTGAACTTTCAGACCCATCTAAAGGCCCCATTTGTATGTATTAAGTGTTTGCAATGTTATGCCGGAAGTGACTAGGCTTCTTATGAGAATTTCTAAGGGACTTCACAGAAATTTACAAACCAAAGGGAAAATAGTTTGTTTCATATTTTGTTTGGAAAATTATTTGACATTCCAAAAAAAGTTTTAGAACATTAGCACATCCTTTCTAGGAATAATTGGTATACTTGATTCTATTTGCATATGAACCTTCACACAGTTGATCCTAGGCTCACTTCCGAGCACTGCTTATCCCTGAACACTACCAAAAGTAATCCCTGAGCACAAAATCAGGAGTATGTCCTGATCATCCCTAGGTGTGAACATAAAAACAAAAACAAAGAAAACTACAAAATTATTTAATCAAACAGAATTTGTAATGTGGGATTTAGAAATCTTGAAAATAAACCTTCTGTATTAATATAAAAATAAACAATAAACATCATTGGTACTACCTCCCTCTCCAATGGACTTTTTCTTCTGAAAAGCCCAGAGACCTTACTCATGGAGATGACAATTAACTTACAAGCAACCTCTGTGAACTCCTGTCTCTATGCAGGGAAGAAGGCAAGACACAGTGGTCCTTGACAAAGAAAAAGGAATCAGTTAGTATTTATGAGCATTTATTACATAGCACAACACACACACACACACACACACACACACACACACACACACACACACACCACAAGAAAACAAAGCACTTTCTTCTTCCAGCAATCTTACTTTAGTGTTTTCTGTTTTGGCTTAGTTTTAGTGATGTTAGAAATTTAACCAAAAATTTACACATGTGAAACATGATTCTACAAATGAAAAACATCCTTAGTTTTTGGTTTTGATGTTATTAGAACAAATTAGTTAACAAGTAGGGAAAAAATGTAGGTACTAAAACACAAGCACCCCCAATAATTCTTCTAGGACCAGTGCTATGGGAGAAACACAAGTGCTCATGGTCTGGAAGCATCCACAATAGTGTTTTAAACTGTAGCTTTGGAGATTCATGGTTACCCATGAAAGAGAAAAATAAACTCACAGAATACTAGGAAAGTCTTTGTCAGAGAACTAGTTACTAGACAACATATGCTAAGAATTCAATGGTGCACAAGATAAAGGGCCTTTCATTCATATTGGGAAGTAGATAAATATTAGCATTCATAAATGCTTTGAATAAAAAAATGAACAATTGGAAGGACATTTTAAACACATTTAAGGTCAAGGAGTTTCCCTGAAAAATGCATTATTTGAGTTAACACCTATAAAAAAAATGAATTGTTTGGAGAGTGAATGGAGACGAAACTCTTCTAAGCTAATGGAGTTTGAAAATATCTATTAACAGAAATATCTTTCAGCCTTGATATATCCTCAACCTCCTTGTCAAAAGACTTCACCATGAGGTAAGAAAGGTAGGGTTATAATACAATAGCAAGTGTTCTACGTATAACAAATGTATAGCAAACCCATTTTTAATGGTACAAATTCACAAATTATTTGGATAGGGGAGGTCTGCATCTTTTTTTTTCCCTGCACCTCAAAAGCAATAGCGCCCAGGATACAAGAGCCCCACACTGAGTGGGAGAAACTATTCACCCAATACCCAGCAGACAAGGGGCTAATCTCCAAAATATACAAGGCACTGACAGAACTTTACAAGAAAAAAACAGTTAATCCCATCAAAAAATGGGGAGAAGAAATGGACAGACACTTTGACAAAGAAGAAATACAAATGGCCAAAAGACACATAAAAAAAATGCTCCACATCACTAATCATCATGAAGATGCAAATCAAAACACCTATGAGGTACCACCTCACACCCCAAAGATTGGCACACATCACAAAGAATGAGAACAAGCAGTGTTGGTGTGGATGTGGAGAGAAAGGAACTCTTATCCACTGCTGCTGGGAATGCTGTCTAGTTCAACCTTTATGGAAAGCAATATGGAGATTGCTCCAAAAACTGGAAATCGAGCTTCCATACGACCCAGCTATACCACTCCTAGGAATATACCCTAAGAACACAAAAATACAATACAAAAATCCCTTCCTTACACCTATATTCATTGTAGCACTATTTACCATAGCAAGACTCTGGAAACAGCCAAGATACCCTTCAAGAGATGAATGGCTAAAGAAACTGTGGTACATATACACAATGGAATATTATGCAGAGGTCTGCATCTTATTTCCTCAACCTTGTACACACACTGATGGGGGAGCTGTATGTTCTTGCAACTTCTAGAAGCAGATGGAAAGAGAGGAAGATACAGTACACACTGGTTCTTATCTGAAAGATTCAGATACACTCTTCAGGCTAGGATGTCACTGTACACACTTGATACCCAGCAAATAGGTCAGCTCAATTCTTCATTGCACTGAGAATTGCTTCATGGGCAACACTAATATCTATCTCACATAGTAAGGTAAAGCGTTCATGTCTTTCCCTTATTTGATATGTGACTCAGAAATGAAAATTTCCATTATAATTGACTCCTTAAAGTTGAGCCATAGCCTATCTGAGCTCTCTGAACAAGGAGAAAGACTAAATTTAGTAATGAATACCAATTTAGTCAACTCAGGGCCAACTAACTAAGTAAATATAAAACATGACATCAACTGGTTAGCTGATGCAGCAATTACTTTTAATCACAATTCTAAAGGTTGAGTGTGCAAAACTTAGTTTTGAGGAGCTACCCCTTTGTTTTGTGCTCCCACCATGCTTTTTTTTTTTTGGTGCATTCCTATAAATAAAGAAAAAGAGCTGTCTCTTCCTTTTCTTAATGGCACTAAACTAGTGATGAGGCATTACCACCATGATCTCATCTACTTGCTCACTTCTTTAAGGGTGCTCCCCAAATTCTACCACCTTGAGGGCCAGATTTTAAAACACATTTCAGAACATAACTATCATCATTTACACACACACACACACATATATACATATATATATAGAGAGAGAGAACATGTTTTATATATAAGTGTCTACAAATAAAGCTACAAGTCAGCTTTCTTTATGAACATCATGCTATTATATTTGGAATAAAGACTATCATAACAATAAAATTCTCAAAGGTATGCCAACTAAACAATCATGCTTTGGTGACCATTACCTTAAGACTGTTGGAGTTAATCCTAAATGGAGGAAGGAAAGCCTCTTCAACAAGTGGTGCTGGCACAACTAGTTAGCTACTTGCAAAAAAGCAAACTCAAACCCCCAGCTAACACCATGTACAAAGGTAAAATCCAAATTGGTTAAAGATCTTGATATCAGACCTAAAACCAGAAGGTATATAGAACAAAACATAGGTAATACACTCCATGACATTGAGACTAAAGGCATCTTCAAGGAGGAAATAGCACTCTCCAAACAAGTGGAAGCAGAGATAAACAGATGGGACTATATTGAGCTGAGAGGCTTCTACACCTCAAAGACAATAAAGAATACAAGATAAAATAAAAGATACAATAAAGGATACAAGAGCCACCTACTGAATGGGAGAAATTATTCACCTAATACCCATCAGATAAGGCACTAATATCTAAAGTATACAAGGCACTGACAGAACTTTACAAGAAAAAAAAATCAAACTCATCAAAAAATGGGGAGAACAAATGAACAGACACTTTGTCAAAGAAGAAATACAAATGGCCAAAAGACACATGGAAAAATGCTCCACATTACTAATCTTCAGGGAGATGCAAATCAAAACAGCAATGAGGTGTCATCTCACACCACAGAGACTGGCACATATCACAATGAACAAGAACAATAGGTGCTGGAGGGGACATGAAGAGAAAAGAACTCTCATTCACTGTTGGTGGGAATGCCGTCTAGTCCAGCCTTTATAGAAAACAATATGGAGATTTCTCAAAAAACTGGAAATTGAGCTTCCATATAATCCAGCTATACCACTGCTAGGGACATACCCTAGAAACACAAAAATACAATTCAAAAATCCATTCCTAACACCAATATTCATTGCAGCGCTATTTACAATAGCCAGACTTTGGAAACAACCAAGATGCCCTTCAAGAGATGAATGGCTAAAGAAACTGTGGTACATATACACAATGGTATATTATGCAGCCATCAGGAAAGATGAAGTCATGAAATTTTCCTATAGATGGATGTACATGGAATCTATTATGCTAATGAAATAAGTCAAAGGGAGATAGACACAGAACAGTATCACTCATCTATGGGTTTTTAGAAAAATAAAAGACATTTTGTAATAATTCTCAGAGACCATAGAGATGAGGACTAGAAAGTCCAGCTCATGATATGAAGCTCACCACAGAGAGTAGTGAGTGCAGTTAGAGAAATAACACTGACAACTAACATAATAATGTGAATGAATAAGGGAAGTAGAAAGCCTGTCTCAAATACAAGCAGGGTGGGGGTAGGGAGGTGGGAGATTTGGGTCATTGGTGATGGGAATGTCGCACTGTGAAGGGGGGTGTTCTTAAACTGACTGAAACCCAACTACAATCAAGTTTGTAATCAAATTGTATAAATAAAGACATTGATAAAGAAAAGATGATTTTAAAAAAGACTGTTGGAGTCTAGCAGGGTGCAGATTCTGAAATAAACACAAGGTTGTATAAACTAGAAGAGGATAAAATAAATATTTTTATTGGGAGGTTTTGACCTAGACCTAAGAGTATTTAGCATGTGAACAAAAGACAAATTGGGCCCTACAGACCTCTCAACTACGGTATTCCTCAGCAACAAAACCCAGAAGTGTTCTTTTTAGTGATTTTTTTTTATAAAAATATGGAATGCTTCACAAATTTGCGTGTCATCCTTGCGCAGGGGCCATGCTAATCTCTGAATTGTTCCAATTTTAGTATATGTGCTGCTGAAGCGAGCACTCTTTTTAGTGATTTTTAATTGAATCACTGTCATATACTCAGCTACAAAGCTGTTCATGATTTAGTTTCAGTCATACAATATCCAATGCCCATTCTTTAGCCAGTGCACATCTGCCACCAATGTCCCCAGTCTCTCTTCCCACCCTGCCCACCTCCCTGCCTCTATGGCAGATATTTTTATTCTCTTTCTATCTCTCTATTCATGTATCCTTTTAAGCACTATAGTTTGCAATATTGTTATTGAAGGGGTATCATGCATATTAATTTACCTATTTTCAGTACCCTGTTCTTGTCCAGAGTAATTATTTCCAATTGTCAATAGTGGTCCCTTCTCAACCCTAATTGCACTTGCCCACTATTTTTTGTTTAGATTTGAAAAAATTGCTTTATTTAAACACTGTTTTTTTACAAGGTTGTACATAATATATCTCTTTCCATAGTTACAAAGTCATTCATGACTAAACCTCAGTCATACCATGTATAACACCCTTCAGCTGTACATGTTTTCTACCATCAATGTCCACAGTTTCCCTCCTAACCTTACCCTTGCCCTGTCCTCTCCCCTGCCTGCCTCTGTAGTAGATATTTTTCTTCTTTCTCTCTCTCCACTCCAATTGTTTACTTCTAAATACTGTGGTTCCCAATATTATTACTGAAGGTCACCCATTCTTTGAGACAGGTTTCCTACCATGGCCCAGTCCTCCTGGACCTCTTCTTTTTGTCTTCCAATATTTTTACCATACTATTTTTTTATAATTATCCCACATATGAGTTCAATTAGTCTATGTCTATATAATGGTCACTCTTCCTCTGACTCATTTCACTCAGCATAAAACTCTGTATATTCTCCCATGTATAAGCAAATTTCATGACATCATTTTTCTAACAGCTACACAGTATTTTATTGTGTATATATACCAAAAACTTAAGCTTCCATATAATCCAGCAGTACAGCTCCTGGAAATATGACCTAGGCACCTAAAAACAATGCATAAAAAGCACCTGCACTTTTATGTTTATTGCAGCACTATTCACAATAGTTGGAATCTAAAATTAATGTTGTTGAGGGGGTTTTTTTGGTTTGGTTTTGGGGGCCACACCTGGCAGTGTTCTGGGGTTACTCCTGCCTCTCACTCAAATATTCCTGGTAGGCTCAAGGGATCATATATGATGCCAGGGATCGAATCTGTACAAGGTACATGCCCTATCCACTGTACCTTCATTCCAGCCCTTTAATATTTTTTCTTAATTAAAGAAGCATGATTTACAGAGTAAAATATGAAATTTTTGGATGATTTATAATAAAAGACTACAATGAGATCAATTTACAAAAATCGAGATAAGAAATTCAGATGCAAAGATAGTGATTCAGTAAAAGCGGTGAAGATGGAGCTTGAAAGGTGGGAGGAGGGAGATATCAAGGGCAGGTGTCCCATAAATTGCAAAGGTGGAGTGCTCCTAACAGGAACCAGTCTGACACAATTCCCACTGTTTGGCTGCTCCCTCTTTGGGGTTCATTCCTGTGAATGAGTGGGCAGAAACAATGATCACAATATTTAAATGATATATGTTTGATTATTATTTCCCAATTTCTACCAGACTCGATACAAATCAGGGTCTGGTTTTGTCTAATTTCTACCGTCCCCTATTCTGTCTTTCACAGCTCTCTTTGATTTATCTTTTTCCAACCAATACTGCTTCAAAGACTGGCACACTGCTTATGTTTAGTTAATAAGAATATAACACCCACTAAATACCCTGTTTGGGGATTAACATGTGACTCAAACCAGGCCAATCACTCCAACTATAAAACTTGACTGCAATGATGAAAGAATAGGTTCCTTCTGTATTTATTATAGGACTGCAAAGCTAGTAGGATGTCCATCTGAGTTGTTTGCCAACTGCCATCTTTATTGCTAACTGGGAGTCTGAGAATGAAACCAGAGAGAAACAAGGATGAGGGTTCTGAGGGATGAGCATCTGGGAGAAGACATATTTGGTGATAGACATCCTTGGGCATCTTTGTCCTATCTATAATCACCTAAATTCGTTTTATTCCTTAGAGCTGACAGGTTTGAATTACTGTCACTTAAAGAAAGGGCCCCTAATATGGATCCTGTCTCTTCTGTTAGCAAGCTAACTTCCTACCACGCTCTCTTTGAGCATACTAATCTGACTTGTCCCCATGGCTATACCCCAAATACAGATCCTTTATGTGTGATTTGATGTCATTTACTTCTGTGACACTTTGAGGAAGTCCATTAAGTTCTCTGTGCCTATTTCCTTATCCATTTCCTCATTTATTTTCTCATTTTATGTAGAATGGAAACACTACTATTTAATCCAATGACCTTGCTGAGAAAAGTGAAATGAATCAATAGTCTATTTTACTTAGAATGGTGCCTGGAAATTACCAACTTTTAGGAACTATTAGTTTATTCATCCCATCTCTTATCCCATGTGCTGACCCAGGAAGAGAAACAAAACAGTTGCTACTGCCAAATGGTCTCTGCCTGCAGAGCTTGCTCCCAAAATACTGAAATGACACAAACTTGGCTTTCTTTCCACACCTCCTATTACCTTGAAATTCTGCAAAGGACAAGGTGAGATTGATGTGTGACCTGAATTCCTGGGTGCAACAGCCATGGCCCCAGAGAGGGGAGGTGGAACAGTCCCACCTCCCTGGCAGCAGGCAAGGTGTGAGCTCTCAAGTAGCACTGTAACAGCAGAACAGAGGCTACCAGAAAGGATTTTCAGTTCACTGAGCACTAAACAGTTTCATTCAGGACAGAGCATATCTCCCTTATTCCCCTAAAGCTTTTTGGAGGAGTTTGGAAAGTTTATTTGTGGCTCTATTGCCTGCATAGCAATTAAATGACATACCCCTGAGAATTCTCTCTCAGCTACCGTTTTCTCCTTTTCATTGTAGTCTTATTTTTGAAGTCTTAAATGGTCTTATAGAGAAAGAGAAAAGATGAGCTTGTAGGAGAGAAGAAGCTAGGGGACACTGATGTCTTGAAGGCTTCATATGCTAGGTTGTTTCCTGTTTGATTTGGACATATGGCAGGATAGCATTGCAAATGCCAAGGATTCATTTTCAATCCCCCCCCTCTTGTAGAGTACACACAGTACTTTCTTCGTGGACCCTCCACTCAGCTTGTTACTATAGAAACTGCTGCCTGTGTCAAAGCACTTCTGAGAGGGTAGGAAGGAGGCAGGAGCTGCTGCCATAGCAACACGCATCTCCACCGCAGCAACCCACGCTCAGTGCCATCTTGATTCCAACAGAGGAGAAATGGTGGTAGGAGCTGCCCTGCTGGTTTTCCCAGGCTAAGAAGTGGAAACCCTCACAACAGCTTCCTTATCAGTAATTCAGGCAGCTTTGTCTGGGATACAAGATTAGGAAAATTTCATTCCAAAGTGTTAAAATGGTCACACGGGCCAAGATCTATCTGAAGCCAGTTACAGTGAGGCAACTCGTTATTATTGAAAAAGCAAAGGATTTCTCCTGGTATTTTTAAACTCTGCTCCCTGGACTTAAATGCTAACGCAAATGCTCAATTCCAGGATTTGTGACATGGATAAGTAAATTTGTCTAAGCCTCAGTTTTCTTGCCTATAAAACAATAACAATACCTCCTACTGAGGTAGGACATAATTGATCCGAAAACCAAATCACTGAATTTATGAAAAGCTCTAAAATTCCATCAATCATCCGATAACCTTCCTATGAAATTGAACTGTTTGGAACATCACTCATAATAATGAGATAGTACTTTGAAAGCTTAAATGGTGCCTGGCATACAATATGGCCTATTATTGTCCTGATTAGTTTCCAAATGAGGAACCACGGGCTGCAGAGGCTGGATCCTGACTCTAAAACATGCCTTCTCACAGGGCAAAATCAAAACCAAAGGAGTTAAGATTGGTCCTCATATGTGTAGTAAAACCTTACTCTTTTCATATATATTAAGCACAGAGATACATATGGCATGTGAGCAGATACACAGTGTTTTTATAGAATTAGAATTTCATGGGTAGGGTGAAGGTGGAAGGTAAGTAGAAGAGATATCTTAAGCTTTTTCAGGGAGGTGATAATGAAAACAGAAGTGAGAAATCAAAATAAAATTAATAATTATGAGAATACTAATTCTACAAGCAAAGCAAAGCCTCACCCCTTGCCTTCACAAGTTTTCAAACCATTATTCTCTCACCCCACTCCAGTTGTGGGCCAGGAGCATAAGCAGAAATGAATCTTACAATAGAGAAGTGCTTTGAACTTGTTAGGAAAAAAAATACCCACCCCAGTAAGACTGTAGAGATCCTGGAAATAAGTCCCTAACTTCTCTGGAAATCAAGACTTAGAAAGTTTTCTTTGTTCAGTAAGCAAACTCCTTCATCATTTAACTCAAAAGTCATGCATTGTAGGATGCCTATAGAAGATTTGGTAGGGTTATACTTCTAGAAGCACTTTCCAGAGGACAAGCAGCCCTGAGGTTTCTGTCACTTAAACAACATTAAGTTTCTTATTATAAAAAAAATCGTGGGGGTCATGGCTCAGTAGTAGAACATTTGCCTTGAATGTATGAGAGCCTGGGTTGAGACCAACAATGTCAAAATAAAAAAATGCTCAGAGAAGAAATGTTTCTCTGACTACTTGCAGCCTGTAGCAGACTAGACAATGAAATAAACAACTCCCTCACATTTACCTCCTTCATGCCCTCCCATATATATATGAAGAAAATCACTCAGCAATGTAAAAGTCAACCTGGAATTTACTTATGAGCACCACTTTATCATTTACTATGTAATATCATGTTCATCAGATCTACATTAAATTATTTCTAACTAATACTCTAATTAGGATGGATAAAAAAGGAAAAAGAAAGCACCTCAATTTGCAAAGACCAACTTTCTCTCAAAAAGACTCTATAGACAAGAAGCCGCCTTTCTAATTGGTTTTAGTTGTAAATAAACTTAGGAAATACACTTGGCATTGTGAACAGGCTCACAAACAATTACCCAGATGTCATAAACTGAAATAAAATAATATTTGTTGCTAACATGGCTGATTCAATCTTGATGTTCCCTGTTATAAATTAGTGCTGTCTATTATTAAGGTTACATAATTCACAAAGATGAATTCATGGGTCACAAGCTAATATTTGAAAAGTACTACTGAAGATCAAGTTATTATTTAATACAACGACACAGAAAAGCTAGGAACTTATAGTGTAGATAAGAGCTCCATGATATAAGTTCAAGACTGAGCCTACCAGTCTTCACTGTAAAAATTACAGCCAAGCAATTTTAGATTTCTTATACCCATTTTTAACTAAAAAGATAGAAATAATGTTTGCAGTAATCCCCCCCCCCCCAACGACTACCTTGAAATTAAATGCTTATAGAGTAACTAGTAAAGAGTTTGACATATAAAAAGTGGCATGTTGAGGCCAGAGTGATAGCACAACGGTAGAGCATTTGCCTTGTACACATCGACCTGGGACAGATCCGGGTTCAATCCCTGGTATCCCATTTGATCTCTCAAGCCTGCCAGGGGTGATTTCTAAGCGTAGAGCCAGGAGGAAATCCTAAGCACTGCCAGGTGTGGCCCCAAAACAAGCAAACAAAACATGGTGGCATCTCATAATTATTTCTGTTGCTCTTGTGGTAGCAGTTGCTTTTAATGAATGTGGACGTATGGATATCCAAGTGAGATCATTTCAAAGTTTAAGATTGGATCTATTTAAATCCAATTTAAAATTAAAGTTTAAGATTTATTCCTATGGTAAATTTGTCCCCACATGGGGTGTTCCTTCGGAGTGAAAACTTCCCTCCCAGCCTGGATTTACCAGGGTTATATTCCCATGACAAAGCTTGTATGTATGTCAGAGTTAGGCATGAACTTAGAAATTCTAACATACATTATATCTATTCTTCCCAAGCCCAGGGCTTATTTAGTCACAGACTATGTCACTTGTAAACAATTTCTGGAAGAGATGATTGTGGTATGGGCAAACATGGAAGTGTGTGATGCTCAAACCAAAAATTATACACTGGCTATTCTATCAACTACTATCCAAAGACAATGTTAACTATGGGGTCTGAGCACACAGTTTACTTGACTTCTGACTCATATGCTGTGTTTACTGAGCAGACAAAATTACTGTGAATCTGCATAAATAGCTCCATTTGGCCTGAAAATCATGATGTTCAGGCCAGAACTGCATGCTAGCTTCTTGCAGGCAGTGGTGCTTGCCCTGGGAAATGACCTGCCAGGTGCTCTCAGAACCAGGTGGTTTAAGGACAAAAATACAGATATACACATTGAAACGTGCATGATGTGGGAACATATTAGTGGAAAAAACAGCTCCTAAGATCAGTAAAGGAGGAGGCCATTTACCCACACTCCTGCTGCTTGTGCCTGACACCTGGGACTGATATGAAAGACATGATGATGATTGGGACATATATATATATATATATATATATATATATATATATATATAGTTGACAATATACATTGTTCTATATATAGGATAAGTTGCTCATGTTCATTGGATGCTTATTTTGCACCAGAAGGAATTCTAACCTCTTTAGCTACAAAATCATGCTTATCTTTCACATCAACTATGTAATACAACTGTCATTCTTTTTTGGAGGGGGGTTTGGGCCACACCTAGTGGTGCTCAGGGGTTACTCCTGGCTCTGCACTCAGAAATCACTCCTTGCAGGCATGGGGGACCATATGGGATGCCGGGTTTCGAATCACCATCTGTCCTGGATTGGTTGAATGCAAGGCAAATGCCCTACCACTGTTCTATTTCTTCAACCCACAAGGTCACTCTTGCTTACATTCTTTGGAAGAGAAATCTGGGGCTCAGAGACATCAAGCAATCATTTAAAAGGTGATCAGTGGCTGAGCAATAACTTGAGTTATTTGACTGAAAGTATTTCACTGAAGGAAGTAGTCATAGGTGCATTTCTGTAGGGAAGTATGAAATCTTACAAACCTGGTATATGCTGTTTCAACTTTCCTAAACTAAAATGGTGGGCAGTTATTATTGGTTTCTTTACACAGAGATGTTAGGGATAAAAAAGGGGCTGCAAGTGAGAGAGATGAAAGAATTTGTTTGAAGACTGTCTCAGGAAGCAGAGGATAGATAATATGTGAGCAGCAATGTCTTGGGTTGGCATAAAAAAGGAAATTAAAACCATAAAGAGAAAGCACTCATTTAAGGACCTGAAACAAGGTACAGAGAGAACCCAGGTGAGAAGCTACCTTGACAGACTCCTAATCCTGAAGGCATTACCCTGGAGTCCTAAGGGCAACGGTAACAATGGCAGTTATAGAATAGTCATTCACTGAGTATCTATTAACCACTAGAATCACACTAAGTATAGTGTGTGTGTTCAAATGTGCCTCACAACATATATAGAATATACTCCTGTTTAGTAGTAGTAGTAGTAGTAGTAGTAGTAGTAGTAGTAGTAGTAGTAGTAGTAGTAGTAGTATATCACATATTATTGGTTATTGGACCATACTCAGCAGCGCTTAGGGTTGTTTATTCATGGCTCTGCACTCATGGATCAGATCTGGCAGGGGTCAGGGAACATATAGGTGCCAAAGATGGACCTCAGGTTAGTATTATACAAGGCATTTTCTTTAGCCTCTGTACCATGTCTCTACTCCCAAAATATACTTTTCTCCTTATTTATAGCTGAAGAAATGATAGCACAGAGAGGTTCAGCAACTGACTCAAGATCACACAATCAAAAACTGCTCTGCAAGATAGTCAAAGCCATACAAAGGACAGCTTGATCTTTCCTGCTTCATTTGCTCCATTTTAATTGACCTAGATTCCTCCTAATTTTACTTATCCACAGTTGTATTCTTTCCCCTTCATTCCAATCTCTTTTCAGTAACCCAGTTAATATATTTCTGACTATGGGCTCAAAAAGTTTGAGCCTAAGAGGCTAAAGAAGATGTGGAAAGAAGCTATCAGGACCCTCAGCCATGGCTGTTTCTCAGAACAGAATTTTCTGAACAGCTACATCGATGTTGGCCTTTATCAGACTGAGACACCAGCCTTGCAGTGATCTTTGGGACATGGGGGAGGGATATGTTGACTGGATGTGTCAACTCAACTCCAGTATTTCTCACAAGTCTTGAAGAATCATCTTTCACATTTACAAAAAACTTTTTTTTTTTTTTGGTTTTTGGGCCACACCTGGCGGTGCTCAGGGGTTACTCCTGGCTGTCTGCTCAGAAATAGCTCCTGGCAGGCACGGGGGACCATATGGGACACCGGGATTTGAACCAACCACCTTTGGTCCTGGATTGGCTGCTTGCAAGGCAAACGCTGTTGTGCTATCTCTCTGGGCCCTACAAAAA
Source organism: Suncus etruscus (assembly GCF_024139225.1). Lineage (NCBI taxonomy): Eukaryota > Metazoa > Chordata > Mammalia > Eulipotyphla > Soricidae > Suncus > Suncus etruscus. The sequence goes on from NC_064861.1 coordinate 41,686,396, forward strand.
ACTTTTAAATTAGGTACCACTGAGACAGAGAGCTTTTGTTTAATTTGAGTTCTCTGAATGGCAGTTGTGTTTGTTTACTTTATTGTTGTTATTGTTTTAAAAAATACTTACCCCTTTTTATAGCTCTGAATAATCTTTCCTTCCATTGGCTTGCTCAGAATGTAACTGTATTTTAAGGGTCCGCACACAAGTATCACCCAGGAAGCAAAGATGAAGCAGTAATCCATCAGAACAGCTATGCACCGTACACTCTTTCCTCTTTCCCAAAGTTCACACCAGAAGCAGAGGGCAGGTCAAGGTGACCCCCCTCTGGAATGCAGAAAGGAAGATTTCAGTCCTGTTGAGGGACAGTAAGTTGAGTAGGAGGAGCAGACAGGAGGAGAGAAACCAGGGCAGACTCTGGGAGGATATCCATTATCCGTTTTCTGTCAGAGGCTGACTGGTTCTCAGATGCTCCATGTTCTCTGGTCCATAGAGTCTGTGGTCAGAACTGTGAGCTTCAGTCCTGACTCATCTCTCATTAGCCCTACTATTTTGAGCCTCAGTTTTCTCAACTTAAAATAGACTCAATAATCACAAGTTATGGGATTATTACAAAGATAAAGAAAGGATGAAAATTGGAGAAATAGCTCAACAAGCTAAGCACATGCTTTATATGCAGAAGGCCTTGATTCCACCTGCAGTGACACAATGTCTCCTGAAAAAAAAAAATAGAAGCAGGAAATGGGGACAAATAACCTGGGGAGGAATGAAGAAATCTACCTAAGGTAATATACCATGAGTGTGTCTGTAATTGTTAAAATTTACTGCTGAAGGCTTAATATCTGGGTTTTATTACATATAAATGACAGCTTCATTAAAAATTACTAATAAAACTTACAATTATTATTTTACTTGTGCTTAACTTTTTGTGCCCTAGGATAAATCTTAATGAGGAGTACTGTAATGGAAAAAATTAGAGTAAAGAAAAAGGAAGATGCATTGACTCTTGGTTGCACAGTACAACAGCAGCTGGATTCAGAGGCTTGTCTTTTTATTTTTTCAGTTGCACCCTGCTATTAACTCCATTATCCAGGATTCTCTTCCCTAGCAGTGATCAGATGGCTTCCAAAAGCTTCCAGTTTACAAACTTCAAGCTCTCCACAATGTGGGCTGTGGCACTTTGCTGATCACCTTGAGGTGTCTTGGAAAAAGAAAGAGAGACTCAGAGATACCCTGACCATTCAGGCTTCTTTATTATTCTTGCTGTTAATTTATTTTTGGCTAAACTCTCTGATAAGTAAAATTAAATTAATTTATTTAACTAATATGAGAACTAATGGTAATAAAATTAAGCAAAACTTTAAGTCATAGGTAATCTCTTTATGAGGCAAGTACACTGAGTTCCCAAGCTGAGAAGACTCAGAGAGCAATCATTTCTTATTGATGCCTCTACAAACATATTTCCATTTCCTCTAATCTCTTTTCTGGCTTTTCCAATCTTTTCTTAGAAGCTCTTTGGAGACCCTTGTATGGATACCTAAATCGAAATTTAATAATAGAAATTATTACGGCTTCCACACCTGATAGGTTTCGCCCTTTTACTCCTAAGATAAGGGTGCATTAAATATCCAAAGGATATTTTAACTCTTGGCAATCACTCTAGGAAAATAATAGGTACCCGGGGTCCTCTTCTCATCCCAAGCACCTGCTTGTGGGATAAGTGGGTGACCTCATACTGTCATTCAGTCATACACTTCTCCTACAAATGAATATGATATTAATACCATAGGAATCAGAAAATCGAGGTTTGGCAAATGAAGGTCTTTTGAAAACCATGAGCATTTATGATACTACAAGAAAAAATTTAAAGCATATATGTGTGCTTGGGTTTACATATATATGTACATATATAATGTCATAGCCTCATAAAATACCTGTTCTTAAAAAGTGACCGCAGATTTGTGATTCAGAGGTAAAACAGAAGCATGGAGAAAAAAGAGTGTTGTGCTTTCACTTCCTTCATTATACATAATGGTGCTACTTGAATATTTTTGCAATGAGGATTTGTTACTTTGCAATTTTTATAAAATCAGCAGAGGAAACAAAAATAAATGAACTACATATATGCTTGAGCACACACCATCCATTAAGAGCAGACCGTGAGGGGATGAATAGGAGGTATTGAGAATCCATGGGAGAAATAGCTATCTCTCTCTAGTTCCCAAGAGAGGAAACTGAAAAAAATTCTTCTAGAAGGGGAAAATTGCTACCTTGGAGCGCTCTGGTGAGAGCACCCAGGTATGCCTTTAGAGAACTGCTAAAACAAACAAACAAACAAACAAAAAGAAACAGAACTGCTGAATGTTATGTCCCTGCTTTGTGATAAGAGAGAGGCTCCGTCGCTACCTTCATGAGGTTTTCATCATCTCTCCAGAGCACCTACACACACCTTTCAGTATGACACAGCTGTGTTTTTAGTTATGTAGTACAAATACTAGCTGTTCCACTTAGGAACACATGACTTTACATAATTTCCTTTACTTCTATATTCCTCATATTCCTCATTGGTAAAACAAGATGATGATAATGATACTACTATGAAGAGTTAAGAAATATATGTAAAATATATGTAGTTAAGAAATACATGTAAAAGGGCTGAAGCAGTAGAGCAAATGGTAGAATGTTTGCCTTGCATGCACTACCTAGGACAGATCGCAGTTTGATACCCCAGCATCCCATATGGTCCCCCAAGCCAGGAGCGATTTTTGAGCACATAGCCAGGAGTATAGCATATAGCCCTGAGCGTCACTGGGTGTGCCCCCCCCCAAAAAAGAGAAATGTATGTAAAATACTTACAGTAGAGCCTAGGAACATAAAGCAATATTTCAGTATTCTGAATGTTGGGGACCCACTCAGTGGTGCTTGGAGAACCGCCCAGTATAAGTTCAAGACCAGGGCTCCCACATGCAAAACTTGTGAATTGTTTTTTATAATATCTTTATTTAAGCACCATATTTACAAACATGTTTTAATTGGATTTCAGTAAAAAAAAATGCATACTCTTCACCAGTGCACCCTTCCCGCCAACAATGACCTCCATCTCCCTCTTCCCCAAACCCATGCCTATCTTCCAAACAGGCATTCTCTCACTCAATACCATTGTCATGATATTTGTTAGTGTAGTTATTTCTCTAAATGCACACACCACTCTTTGTAGTAAGCTTCATATCATGGGCTGGTGCTTTCAGCCCTCATCTTTGTCTCTGGGTATTATTACACTACAGTTTTTATATTTTTTAAAAAATCAGAGATGAGTGAGACTCTTTTCTCTCTCTCTCTCTCTCTCTCTCTCTCTCTCTCTCTCTCTCTCTCTGACTTATTTCACTCAGAATAATAGTTTCCATGTCCATCCATGTATAGGATAATTTCATGCCTTCATTTTTCCTGGGGGATGCATAGTATTCCATTGTGTAAATATGCCACAGCTTCTTTAGACCCTCATCTATTGTCAGACATCTGAGTTGTTTACAGATTTTGGCTATTGCAAACAGCACTACAATGAATATAGAGAAATTTTTTATTGTGGTTTTGTGTTACTAGGGTATATCCCTATGAGTGGTATTGCTAGATTCTATGGGAGCTCAATTTCCAGGTGGGGTTTTTGTTTGCTTGTTTGTTTTAGTTTGGTTTGCTTTGGTTTTTGGGCTGCACCCAGTGATGCTCAGGGGTTACTCCTGGCTATGTGGTCAGAAGTCACACCTGGCTCAGGGGACCATATGGGATGCCGGGGATTGAACCCAGGTTTATCCTCGGTCAGCCACGTGCAAGGCAAATGCCCTACCACTGTGCTATTGCTCTGCATGCTCAATTACCAGTTTTTTGAGGAATATCCATATTGTTTCCCAGAAAGATTGGGCTAGATGGCACTCCCACCAACAGTGAATGAGTTCCATTCTCCCTACATTTCCACCAGCATTGATTGTCCTTGATCTGTGTGATGTGTTCAGTCTCTGTGGCATGAGATGGTACCTCACTGTTGTTTTGATTTGCAACTCCCTCATAATTAGTTATGTGGAGCATTATTTCATGTGCACTTTGGCCATTAGTATTTCTTCTTTGAAAAAGTGTCTGTTCATTTCTTCTCCCCATTTGTGGATGGGGTTAGATTTTTTCTTGTTAAGTTCTATCAGCATCCTGTATATCTTAGATATTAGCCCTGTCTCTGATGCGTTTTGAGTGAATAGTTTCTCCCATTTTGTAGGTGGCCTTTGTATCCTAGTCACAATTTCTTTAGAGCTGCAGAAGCTTCTCAGTTTATTGTAGTCCCAACTCTTTATTTCTGCTTTCATTTATTTGGACAGTGGTGTTTCCTCCTTGAATATGCCTTTAGTCTCAATGTCATGGAGTGTTTTACCTAAATGTTTTTCTTTATACCTTACTGTTCTGAGTTTGGAATCAAGGATCTTTAATCCATTTTGATTTAACCTTTGTGCATGGTGTTAGATGGAGATCTGAGTTCGAATTTTTTGCAAGTGACTGACCAGTTGTCCCAACACCACTTGTTGAAGAGGCTTTCCTTGCTTCATTTTGCATTTGTTGCTCCTTTATCAAAGATTAATTGATTGTATATCTGGAGAACATTCTCTGAGTACTCAAGTCTATTACATTGATCTGAGGGGTTCTCTTTGTTCCTTTGCCATGCTGTTTTAATGACTATTGCTTTGTAATACAATTTAAAGTTGGGAAAAGTTATGCATCCCATCTTCTTTCCTAAGGTTAGCATTAGCTATCCTTGGGTGTTTATTGTTCAAAAAATTTTAGGAGAGTTTGATCCACTTCTTTGAGAAATGTCATTGTATCCTCAGATAAATTTCACTAAATCTGTACATTGCTTTGGGGAGTATTGACATGTTAATAAAGTTAACCCTTCAATTCATGAACAGAATATATGTCTCCATTTTCTATTTTATTTCTTAAAGCAGTGTTTTGTAGTTTTCTTTGTATAGGTCCTTCACCTCTTCAGTTAAGTTCACTCCAAAATATTTGAATTTTTTTTGGCACCAAAGTGAATGGGATTGGTTTTTTAATACACATTTCTTCTCTACATTATTTTTTATGAGAAGATAATTGATTTTGCCTTGGTAATTTTGTAGCCTGCTACTTTGCAACATGAACCTCTTGTTTCTACAATCATTTTGATAGGGCATTTAGGGTTTTCTAAATATAGTAGTATCATGTTACCTACAAACAGTGAGAGCTTGATCTCTTCCTTTCAAATCTAAATGCCCTTGATATATTTTTCTTGCCTAATTGCTATGGCAAGTTCTTCCAGTACTATGCTAATTGGAAGTGGTGAGAGGGGGCAGCTATCTTGTACCTAACTTTAGAGGAAAGGCTTTTGTTTATCTCAATTGAGATCATATTTGCCATTGGTTTGTGGTAAATGACATTAACTATATTAAGAAAAGTTCCTTTCATTCGAAGATTGTTGAAAATATTTATTATGGATGGATGTTGGACCTTATTTAATGCTTTCTCTGCATCTATTAAATGATCATATGTTTTTATTTTATCTTTTGTTAATATGGTGTATTATGTTGATTGATTTGCATATGTTAAACCATTATTGTATTGCTGGAATAAAACCTACTTGTTCATGGTATATAATCTTCTTGATGAGCATTTTCTAGGTTTTTGTTGAGGATCTTTGCATCTCTATTTATCAAAGATATTGGTCTGTAGTTGGTTTTTTTTTTTTCCAGTATCTCTGACTGCTTTTGGTGTCAAGGTGATGTAATCTTTTTAAAACTATATGGTGGGGCCAAAGAGATACTACAGCCATAGGGGGTTTGCCTTGCATGCAGCAGATCCAGGACAGATGGTGGTTTGAATCCCAGCATTCCATATGGTCCCCCCGTGCCTGCCAGGAGTGATTTATAAATGCAGAGTCAGGAGTAATACCTGAATGCTGCTGGGTGTGACCCAACTCCCCCCCCAAAGAATGCAAAAACAACTATATGGAAATGTTTCGGTTTCCTCAATTTCCTAGAAGAGCCTGAAAAAGATTGGTAGTAGGTCTTCGTGAAAGGTTTGAAAGAATTCATTAGTAAATCCTCCTGGGCCTGGTCTTTTATTTTTAAGAAATATTTTGATCACATTTTAATTTTCTAAGTAATGATATGTCTGTTTAGATGTGCTAGATCATCCTAGTTCAACAGTGGAAGATTATAAGAGTCTAAGAATTTATATATTTCTTCCAGGTTCTTATGTTTTGTGGCATAGAGTTTCCCAAAGTAGTCTCTAATTACTCTTTGAATCTCTGTAGTATCTATAGTGATCTCCCACCCCCTTTTCTTGTTCTTGTTTTTGTTTTGGGGCCACACTCATTGATGTTCAGGAGTTACTCCTGGCTATGTGCTCAGAAATTGCTTTGGTTTGGGGGGACCATTTAGGACGCCAGGGATTGAACTCCTGTCCATCCTAGGCTAGCACTTGCAAGGCAGACAGATGCCTTACCTCTAGCACCACCACGCTGACCCATTGATCTCCCCCTTTTCATTTTTATTTTGGTGTTTAAATTTTCTCTCTCTCCCTTTCTTCCTCAGCTGCTGTTAACCTGTGGGAAAGCTCATCCATTTTGTTCTTCAATTTGTCTACCGAGTTTTTCAGATCTGTTATTTGACCTGATTTTCCGTTTGGAGTTTTCTGATTTCTATCTTCATAATTTCTTGATTCTTATTAGTGTTCTGATCTATGCTTTCTTTGAGTTCTGTGAGCATCCTCCATATTTCTTCTCTAAACTCCATATCTGAGAGACTACCTAGGTGGTTAGTCGTTGTTGGGTCATCAGAGTTTCCGTCTTCATTCTCTATGCCTGATGTTGGTTTGTGTAGTTTCCCCATTGTCACGCTTGTGTTGTGGGTTTTTCTACGTGTTATGGTGGTATTCATTAGCTAGGAGGAATGTGCGACCATGAAGTGAAGAGGAGTAGCTGCACTCTTCTGCTTCAACCCCTTAAGAGGTGGGCTGAAGGGGCCAAGCAGAGTCAGCTTTATCAGCAACTCTGGCCCAGAAAGACTCACCTCAGCCACGGCAAGCAGTCAGGGGATGAATGCCAGAGAAGATCAGAGTTCCCAGGTTGAAGCAAGCTGGGGGGAAGCCTCAAAATATCTGCCGAGCTCAAGGGGCCCAGCAGAGTAAGCTTTTATTTTTTCTTCAGAACACCCCCTTCACCAGTGTAACATTCCCCCCATCCCTCCCCATCCCCCGCCTGTATTTTAGACAGGCATTCTACTACAGTTATTTGTTTTTAAGTTCAGTAAATTGTATTTTTCCCTTAAAGGATAGGAGTAAAAAAATATAGTAAAGGTGTGATAGTGGCAATTGCATTGTTTGCATAGGTCCAGAAAAATAGAGAAAATGGAAAAAAATCCATTTACAAAAAGACCTCACCCCAGAAGTTTATTGGCATAAGACCAATTCTAGGTTCCAGGCATACCAGTCTGTCCAACCCGAGTCATTCTCCGTGGTCCTGGTAAAAAATTTTTCCCACTTTAGCTATTGTTGGTATCAGATTCTTACATTTAAAGATTCTGGATTCTTGCATTTCTTTCATCGATGTCAGGCTGATGTGGAGCATCCTCTAGTTTCAGCATACCATTAAATGTGGAGCAATCTGCCCTGCAAGCAGGCTATTGCTGAGTCATCTGGGTGTTGGGAGCACTCTTTGGAGTAAGTCAATGCCAAAGCAGTGATAGGTCTTCCCTGGTAGAGGCTTGGATCCTGGTAATGTTATAGACAATTGTGGTTGTTCCCATAAATGGTATCCATTGTTCAGGTGTGTGTGGGCGATGCCCGTTCTTCTGAGGCTTAAGCCAAATCATTATGCCAATGTTCAGGGTATAGGCCTAATTACATTACCAAATTTGTGTTTCCATTTCTATTAGATAAGAACTTGTTTGCATATGTATTATTTTCCCATTTTAATGTGCCTATGCAAAAGAGAAGCAATGCCACAAGATATTGTTGGTGCATCTGGGGAAGTCCAACATTCCCCATAACTTGGTTCAAACATGAAATCTATACAGAGATACTCTTCTACCAGTATTGATTATAAAACAGATCTCAAAGGGGGAAAATCAAACAATCAAATAACAAAACCAGTGGGCAAAATTGTCACTATATGAGGATGTTCGGAAAGAGTTGTAGATGTTAAGGGAATACATCTGAGATATACAAAGGAGATACATGTGTTCCTTTTATGCTTTAGAAATAGTCAAGAGGGAGGGTATTATTTCCGAGACAACACTTTGGTCTGATTTGGACAAGCAAAGAGCACATAGAGCCATGTCCTCCTCATGTTGCCTGCTGAAGCTTCCAACTCTCCGAGAGGCGGTTGCTTCCTAATTGCTGGAAGTTGGAAGTTCACCAGTCCCCTCCCAGCCCCTTGTAGAAACTAGGAAGCCTGGGGTCTCTTTAAAATTGCACCTCGCCAAAACCCACTTGCCGGAACCCTGAGCAGGTGTCCAGGAATAACCCTGGGGAACGGGAGAAAGAGAGAAGGCTGTGGGGGACAGTCGAGGCTGCATCTTCCCATTGGCTTGGCGAAAAAGCCTACAGCATGGAGCCTTGCCATGACGTGTTGCCTGCTGAAGCTTCAGACTCCACCCAAAAAATTACTATGAAAGATATGTAATCCACCTTGGCCAAAACAAAAATTATTAGTACAGAAAAATGGTTAAATGTGGGGTAACAGTAGATGGGAGTGAGGGAGTAAAGGAATAAAATGAGCTCCTGGATGGCTTTCAGATTATGACAAACAGATGAAACACAATGATATTCAAATATTTGTCAATAGCCCCCACACAGTTTCACAATGGACAGGTTTAGTAAAGTAAGGAAGCTTCCCTGGTAATTCCTAAAGCCAGAGCCCATTGTGCTGCTATTCCGCACCCCTTCCTAGGCTTTGGCATGGCGGAGGACTCCCAAACCCCATGCTGGCAGAACCTCCCAGCTCCCAGGAAGGAAGAAAAGAAATTCTTCCAGAGCTGCAAGGCCTGAAGGTCAAAGCCCCCACCCCAGACCCTCCCTCTGGAGTTGGAAGGGAAATGGGGAAAGCCTAGGGAAACCAATAAGCTCCTCCAAGGGACCCACCTCACTGGCTTGCCCAGGCATGTGACCAAGGGAAGCCCTGGAGTTTTGGAGGTAGAAAGGTGCTGGGTTGACTCATGTCCCGCATCCCTTCCTAGGCCTGGTTAAAGAGGCCTTTGGCATGGTGGAGGGCTGCCAAATCCCATGCTGGCAGCAGCAGAGTCAGCTTTATCTGCAACTCCAGCCTGGAAAGACACACCTCAGCCAAGGCATGCCCTCAGGGGATTAATGCCAGAGAAGATCAAAGTTCCCAAGTTGAAGCAAGCAGGGGGAAGACTCAAAATGTCTGCCCAGCTCAAGGGGCCCAGCAGAGTCAGCCCTATCTGCAACTCCAGCCCCAAAAGACACACCTCAGGCAAGGCAAGCTGTCAGGGGAATCTGCAACTCCGGCCCCGAAAGACTCAGCTCAGTCGAGACAAGCTGTCAGGGGATGAATGCCAGAGAAAATCAAAGTTCCAAGCTGGGGGAAGCCTCAAAATATCTGCCGATCTTCCCCTTTCTTTTGTGAGTTTTGCTAGTGGTTTATTAATTCTGTTTAATTTTTCAAAGAACCAATTTTTGCGTTCATGGATCTTTCAGATTGTTCTTTTGGATTTCCACTGTACTATTTTTTATTTTATTTATTTTATTTTATTATTATTTACTATATGTTATTTCCTTCTGCCTATGTATTTTTTGTTTATTTTGTTAATTTTCTAATTTTACAAGTTCAGTCATTAAGTTATTTATGTAGGCCCTTTCTTCCTTTCTGGTGTGTGCTGGCAAAGCTATAAATTTTTCTCTTAGTACAGCTTTGGCTGTGTCCCACAAATTATGATATTTTGTGTCTTCTTTCTCATTTGTTTCCCAGAGTCTTTTGATTTTCTCTTTGATTTAATCTCTGGCCCTCCAGTTGTTCAATTTACTGTGTTAAAGTTATTCCTTGGTATCTCTTTGAAGTTCATTTCTAATTTCAGTGCATTATGATCTGAGGGGTAGTTCATACTTCTATCCTCTTGATTTTATGGAGGTATGTTTCATGGGCCAGTATTTGGTTTACCCTGGACAGTGATCCATGTGCATTGGAAAACAATGTACACCCATTTTTCTGGGGTTGGAAAGTGAGCCTATATAGTAGGCCACTTTTTACCATTTCTCCTTTCAGAGCTAGTATATTCTTTTTAGGTTTCAGCCTGATTAACCTATCAAAGGGTAAGAGGGCAGTGTTGAGATCTCCCACTATTATTTTATTGCTATTAATGTCTTCTTTCAGGTTTGTTAACAATTTTTTTAAATATTTTGCTGGTCCCTCAGTGGATGTGTTTATGTTTTTTGTACACATCCTTTGTTTATTATGAAATGTCTATCTTTGTCCCTTATAACATTTTTATGTCTAAATTTTGCAGTATCTGGTATTAATATGGCCACTTTAGCTTTTTTAAATTTATTTATTTAAATAAAATGCATTGCATAGTTGACATAACTAATAATAATACATTTTAAGGAGACCAAAAGCAGCATGTTTTTAAATACAAAATTGAAAGAAAAACTAAAAAGATGGAAGAGAAAGGAAAGAATATTTTGAACATTATTGACTCACAATGAATTCATTGAAGTACCAGCAGAAAGTTTAGTGAGCTCTTCTTTTGTTTTTTAAAAGGATAAGAGTTAAAAATAATACAGTAATAATGGTGTGAGAGTGGCAATTGTTATTGTTTGCATTGGCCCAGCAAAATATGGGTAAAATAAAACCTTAGCCTAACTACAAGAAGACCTTTTCCTGAAGTTTTCTGGCATAAGACTGACTCTGGGTTCCAGGCATACTAGGTTGTTCAACCCCTGAGTCATTCTCTGTGGTTATGTCAAATTTTTTTCACAGGTTAGCTGTTGTTGGTATCTGGTTTCTATAGTTAAAGATTCTGTTTTCTGTGCCAGAAAGATTCTGGTTTCTGTGTTTCATCGAAGTCAGGATGTGGGACATCCTCTAGTTTCACCTCACCATTAGATGTGGAGCAAGTTGTTGCATTGCTGAGTCATCTGGATGTTAAGGGAACACTCCTTGGAGTAAAGTCAATGCCAGGGTAGCAGTAGGATCTTCCCTGGTAGAGGTTTGCTTTCTAGTGATTTTGTAGACAATTTTGGTTGTTTCCATAGATGGTCAATGGTTCAGGGTTGTATGGGCAATGCCCATTCTTTGGAGGCCTGAGCCAAGTCATTATGCCAATGTATAAGGCGTAACTACATTATAAAATTTGTGTTTCCATGATGATAACTTGTTTGAATATGTAATATTTTTCCACTTTAATGTGCCTAAGCAAAAGAGGAACAATGCCACAATGTTTTATTGGTGCCTCGTTCTGGGGAGCCAAGGGAACAAGTCCAACAATTCCCTTAACTTGATTCTAATGTTAATTCTAAAGCAAAAGACTCTTCTACCAGAATTCCTTGTTGAACTGATCTCAAAGAAATAAAGAAAGAAATTACTGTATAAGGGGATATTCAATAAGAGCTATAGTGCTTAAGGGAATACATCTAGAATATTCAAATGAGATATGCATGTCCCTGTTATGTCATTAGAAATAGTTGGGAGAAGAGTGCTAAATCCTGGATGCCACTTCGGTATGTGATTTGGCCTTCTGGAGTCTGCAAAATGACTCCCAGAAGTTCCATATCAGAAAATGCCTTTGAATGGAAACTAATGAGAAACCTAGTATGGTAGCAACCACAGTTACAGTAAAGGAAGGTGGAGGACAGGAGACCGCTGAAAGTAGATAAGTAGGAACAAATTACTGGTTTCTTCTCAGCTTGAGAGTTTACTTTTTTCAAATTGGTAGCTGGTTGGCAGCTAGATTGGGTGGGGATAATAATGTGCTTCGTGGAGAGCCAAGAACGAAGGGTAAAAATGGTTAAATGTGGGGTAATAGGGCCCGGAGAGATAGCACAGTGGCGTTTGCCTTGCAAGCAGCTGATCCAGGACCTAAGGTGTTTGGTTCAAATTCCGGTGTCCCATACGGTCCCCGTGCCTGCCAGGAACTATTTCTGAGCAGACAGCCAGGAGTAACTCCTGAGCACTGCCGGGTGTGGCCCAAAAACCAAAAAAAAAAAAAAAAATGTGGGGTAAGAATTGGTGGGAGTGAGGGAGTAAAGGACTAAAAATAAGCTTTTGGGTGGTGAGTCAAGAGGTTAGGAAAGTATACAACATAGACATTCTGTATATAACAAACAGATTAAACAGATTAAACATAATTGCTCAATTGGGTATGATATCCAAATAATTGTCCATACAGGTCCAAAAGGCCCCATGCTGTTTCAGAATAAACAGGGGTAGGAAGGAAAGTTGCCTGAGAATTCCTGAAGCCAGCACCTTTTGTGTTCTTATGTTGCCATTCCCCATGCTGGCAAAAGCTCCCAGCTTCCAGGAAGAAAAGAGATCCTTCAAGAGCCGGATGCGGGGAGTTCATAACTCCCACCCAAACCCTCCCTCTGGAGCTGGGTGGGAAATGGGGAGAGCCAGGGGTCCCCTTTAAACTCCTGGCCAGGACTCACCTCACTGGCTCCCTGGGTGTGAGGCCCAGGAGTAGCCCTGGAATTCCAGAGGAAGGATGTGGAAGGGTGCTGGGGTGACCAAAGCCCTGCATCCCTTCTATGCCTGGTTAAAAAGGCCTTTGGCATGGTTAAGGCCTGCCATTCCCCTTGCTGGCAAAAGCTCCTGGCTCCCAGAAAGGAAAGAGATCATTCCACTCTAGATTTTCTAAGGGAGTTGTTTGCTTGGAGGATTGTTCTCCAACCTTTGATTATGAGTATATTTGTTTTTTGTTTTTGGTTGCTTTTTTGTTTGTTTGTTTGTTTGTTTTTGTTTTTGGGCCACACCCGGCAATGCTCAGGGATTATTCCTGGTTGTCTGCTCAGAAATAGCTCCTGGCAGGCACGGGGACCATGTGGGACACTGGGCTTCGAACCAACCACCTTTGGTCCTGGATCGGTTGCTTGAAAGGTAAATGGCGCTGTGCTATCTCTCTGGGCCGAGTATATTTGTTTTGACTATTCAGATGTGTTTCTTATAGGCAACAGAATGTTGGATTTAGTTTTTTGACCCATTTTGCCACTCTATGTCTCTTAACTGGTGCATTTAGTCTATTGATGTTGAGAGGGATTTTTTTCATGGGATTTAGTGTCATCTTTATGTAGAAGTTTTTGTGTGTCTCTTGATCTGTCTTTTGTTAAAATTGAGCTTTTGGTTTGTATATTAAGGTTGGTTTTGAGTTCGTAAATTTTCTGAGTTGATCTTTATTTTGAAGTTAAGTATGCTTGCTTCAAACTTTAATCTGAGTTTGGCTGGGTATATTATTCTAAGCAAAGCATTTATTTCATTGAGTTTTTTTTTCACTATATTTTACCACTGTCTTCAGGCTTGAGGGTTTCTTATGACAGACCTGCTGTAAATCTTAAGGATGCTCCTTTGAATGTAATTTCCTCTTTTATCTTGCTGCTTTCAATAGTCTACCCCTATCTGTGTGATACATTATTGTGACTACAATGTGTCTTGGGTGCTTTTCTATGAATCTCTTTTAACTGGTTCTCTTTAGGCATGCATGATTTGGTTGCATGCAGTCTTTAGCTAAGGTAGTTTCACTGCAATGATGTTCTTGACTGTTGATTCTTAAAAAAGATTTTCTTCCTGGGTCTCTAGGATTCCATTGATTCTTATGTTGTTTCTGTTGAATTTATCAAAGACTTCTATTTTCATCTGTTAACATTCTATAAAAATTTTTCCACTGTCTGCTTGTTTGTTTTTAAGGCTCATTTCCCATCTCTTCTGTTGTATAGATATGTATCTCATCTTCCAACTCACTGATTCAGTCCTCAGCTGCTACTACTTTGTTAGAGAAGCTTTCCAGTGAGGTTTTCATTTTGCCTATCAAGTTTTCAGTCCTGTTATTTTAGTCTGGAGTTTTCTCATATCTCTTTTTATATACTATTGATTTTTCTTTGTGGTTCATTCAAGTCATTTCATGCTTTAAGTTCTATGAGGATCCTCCATATTTCTTCTCTAACCTACTTCTCTGAAAGACTAAGTAGGTGGTTGACACTTTTTGGATCATCAGAGATGTTAACTTTATGCTTTGTGCATGACGAAGGCCTATGATGTCTCCCTATTTTTACATTTGTAGTGTAATGTTTTTTACATGTTGTGGTGGGATCATTGACTCAGAGATGTGTGCAGCCATGGAGTGTAGCAGTCAGTCTCCTCTAACTCTGTCCTTTTTTGGTAGGGTCAGCCCACATCTGTTGATGTGGCTTCTATGGGCTCTTCTGAGCAGTGTTGGTCTCAGAACAGGCAGCTGTGGATCAGGATGGCAGCTTTGCTGAGAAGAGCACAGCAGGGATAAGGCTTTGCCCTTTGTGGGCAGGAACAGCTCATCTCCATGATGTAGCTTTCTTGTGTACTTCTTGGCAGGGTTGATCCCAGCACCAGCAGCTGTATATATTTTTAATATGGGTATTTTTATGGCTGCCTTCTTACCATACTAATCCACCCATGTAATTAGAAAATGTTTTCTTACCATTATAATCTGGACTCAATATCAAAGTATATGGTATCATCCTATAAATACATCCTCATGGTTGAGCATTTCAAACCCAGATGATCTTAAGATTGATCTCATAGCCCAAATTCCTCCTTTCAGAAGGAATTATGGAAGCCTTGAGTGTCTGAAAATCATGGGGATGCAGTGAGTGGGGAATGTGTTTTGGTGATGGCGTTTCTGTCACTATATTAAAGAGTGTATAGATAGAAAGGAGAGCTCTGAATTTGTGAAAAGTTAATTTTACATAGAGTAACCATTGCTGGGACAATTGAGACATGACTAGAGAACTAAAATAATGCTGCTAAAATTTTTGCTGGAGTTTTTATTTGGATATGACTAAATGCACATTTTTATTGTTACATATTTTCATCTTGGGCTATTGCAAAGACTGATTTTAGGCACCAACTTGACCAAATCACCAGATACTCAGATATTTAGCAAACAAGATAACTGGATTTTTCTGTAAAGGTATCTTCATATGAGATTATAATTTGAATCTGTGAACTGAGTCAAGTCTATTGACTTTTCCAATGTGGGTGAGCATTTCCAATCCATTGAGGGAGAATGTATCCAAAGGAAGAGCAAAGGAAATGCTATCTTTCATCTAACTGGCTACCATAAGATGAGATATCTCTCTTCTTCCATACTCTGGGAATTATACTATCAGCCCCTTTGGTTCACAGAACTTTGCTCTCAGGCTGAATTACATCAGTGGCTTTCCTGTATCTTTGGCTTTAAACAACATCATGAGACTGTTCATGCCCCATGATTTTGTGAACCTATTTATTTTTAATCTGTTGTTCTTTCTATTATAGGTGTATATTGTCTAGATATATACATATAAGTACATATATAGATAGGTTCATAGATACTAATTAATTCTGGACTTTTTAAGAATCTGGAAAATATACCATTTTTAATTTTTTTAATTTTAAATAATTTTACATGGAATTTGCAAAGATATAGTTTCCATTATACATTTTATCTAGCCTCCCGTAATGTTTTTATCATATAGAGCACAGTACAATTATCCACTTTGTAAAACTAATCCTGTTGCAGGCTTATTAGGATTTCCCTTTCTGTTCCAGGACAGATGTCCAACCCAGGACATCTCCTGACCTCTAGTCTTTCTGTCACTTTACTTTCTTTAATTTGTGACATTTCCCCAGCCTTAACTCACTTTGAGTGACCTTGGCATTTTTAAGAGTTCTGCTTAAATTGCTGGACACCCCTAACTTTATATTTGCTGATTTGGGAGACAAATCAGAAAGCTTGGGGATTACTCCTGACTCTTCACTCAGGAATCACTACTGATGGACTTGGGGGACCACATAAGACCCCAGGGATAAAACAAGGGTTTGATACATGCAAGGCAAGAGTTTTACCCACTGAACTTTCTCTCAGGATTCATGGCTGATGATTACTTATGATGAAGAGACAATGTGCTCACCTCATTGTTCTCATATCAGATTGAAAGCAGCGAATTTGATGACTGGCATCACGTGTTCCACTACTGAAATGTTACTGTTTCCTCTTTTCTCTTTTGAGACATACCCTATGCCTCATAAGTGAGTCATACTGGGCAAAAAAAGTTAAGCACCTCTTAGGGGAAAATTATGCAAAAATAATAAACCTTAAGACTATCAGAGCAATCATAGAATACTTTAAGGGAGATTTTTGGAGACTACGAATATTTAGAACTTGGGGTGAATCTTGCCTTTAGCAATGATTATTGATAAATTGAATGTTGATTTCTATCTCCCTCACTAATTGTTCATTTGAATTTTCTGTAAGGAAGAGTTAACCTCTTATGCCACAAATTTATTCAACTATTTATTAATATCAATATGGATTTATAGATATTTATTTTCTTCTTTAGGTCATAGTACAACACTATTATTATTTAGTTTCTTTCTGAAATGTCCCAGTTTGGCTATGAGGAACTTTTTAAGCTTAGTTTTTAAACATGTCCCCATTTTTTGTGGGGTTGGTCTTGAAATTTTGGTTTTTGTTTTATTTTGTTTATCTCTTTTGACACCAGACATGGATTTATCAGCATCAACTAGCTCTTATTAGTCTCCAGTCACAACTCCTCCAGCATTTCACATGTGCTAAGAAAATCTCCAGATCTCTTCCAGAACCTGAACCTCGAGCCTCTTTCTAGTCTGGCTCTCACAAATCTGACCTTACTTCCCCACTCTTGTCTCCAGCTGATATTTTGACTCTATGTTCTTCTGCTGTATCTGTAGCATGCCCATTTGATCTCTGCAGATATAACCACTCTGCCTAAACCCCTGACTAATCTGGTGGTCAGAGTCTTCTTGAAGCATGTGAAATGACAAGAACATTCCAACGTGGTTGGAGTAAGAAAATTATATTTTATGCAAGTATATATTGGGTTAGGAGAACCAAAAGGAAGAATGAAACCCCAGGAAGATCATCCAGATGGGGGTATTTAGCATCCCCCCAATCTTAGGACAAGAGGAGGAAATAAGAGTAATAATCCCAGTGAAGGAACTCAATCCTAAAAGAAAGAGGCACTCAGTGGCATGAGGTTAACCAAATATTACTCTTTCCTTGCTACTTGTCCATCCTCTGTTCTTGTTTCCGATTGGCCAGATCTAACAGAAACCAGATGTTCAAACCTAATAGAAACTAATGATTGAGCCACTACTGTCTACTAAGATGCAAAATTAAGTTCCTAGGACATAGGGTAGGGAAGAAAAGGACAGAGAATGGGTTTTCAGGGAAAAGGGCAGACTGTCTAACTCCTCCACCTTCCCTATACTGTCTATATCATTAATAAAACACATTATCTTATTTCAACCCATCTACCTTGTAATTACCACAATCTGAAATTCCTACTTATTTATTGCTGCTATCTTTTTCTCTCTCCCCAAGTAATATGACTTTCATGGAAAAAGAACTATTATTATCACTGCTATGTTCACAGTCCTGGCACCTGTCAGGTGTTCAATAAATAACAGAGTCTAATACTTAATTAATCTGTGTACAGAGGTCATACCAATTGCTCAGGCCTTATGGTGCTCTTAGCTGAGTTTTCCCCATTCAGAATGTATCTATAATTTAAATGAGTCGTTCTTTTTCAAATTCAAATTTCTCCACTACCTCCACCTTCCACCACCTTCCTAACCTCAACTCCAATCATCATCATTTCTCCTTGCAATCAGGTTCCTATCACCTCTTCCTGTCTACCTCTTTCTGGGACTGTATTGTCCTATAGTATAGCCACTGACTACAAGCCAGATATTTGTCATGTGGCAACCCAAAAGGCTATCTTATGTATACTCTAGATTTTAGAGAGTTGATGTGAATAAAAAATTTTATATTCTCAGGGGCCGAAGTGATAGCACAGTGGTAATGCATTTGCCTTGCACACATTTGACCCAGGATACACCTGGGTTTGATCCCCAGCATCTCATATGGTTCCCCAATTCAGGAGCAATTTCTGAGCACATAGCCAGAATTAACCCCTGAGCATCGCGGGTGTGCTCCAAAAACAAACAAAAACAAAAACAAAACAAAAAAATTTGCATTCTCAATTTCATATTAAAATAATATTTTGAGTATATTGATTAAATAAATAAAATATATTATTAAATTTTATTTTACCTGTTTGTTCTTACTTGTCTAATGTAGTTAGACTAGAAAACTTATAATTATATATAGATGCTTATGACCACTTATGACTGAGTTGCTTCAGACTCAAAGCTTCTTGGGTCTTTTCATTCACCAGAAGGAAAAGAGTCTGACCAAAGTCTGGATGTAAGAAATAGTAGATATTAATTGAATAAATTTTAAAAATTTATATTTTTAATCACCATGAATTACAAAGTTATTAATTATTACATTCTGAGTATACAATGTTCCAAAGCAGTCCCTTCACCAGTGTTCACTTTGTTTCACCAATATTCCCTTTCCTTCCAATCCCCCAACCTGCCTCTAAAGCAGGCACTTTTTTTTCCTTATGCCATTATCTTAGTGTTCCCTTTCTTTATTTATCCACAGTCCCCCTCCATTTCAGTGGCTAGCTACCTCCTGCTCTTTGTTTTTATTGCCTATGGGACTTTGTTATTCCCTTAAAGGTTTTTTTATATACCACATATGAGAGAGAACATATTGTATCTGTCAAAATGAATGTTTTTCAAATGAACAATTTTCTCTTGTGAATCAGAGCCTCCAAAGGGTAAAGCAGGGGTCCTTTTGTCTGACTCATAGCAAGGGGAGAAACACCTCCCACAGAGGTGGAAAGAATGGCTTGTGTCACATTTTCTGAGGAAGAATGTGATCGAGGTTTAGACTGACCAAAACATAGAAAAAAGCTTTCAGGCCTGAATTGGGAACCAGAAGGTAAAGTCAAAGTTGCTGAAACACTACCATCCAATTAAGTATAACTCATGGATGATTTTAGAAGAAGACAGAGGACTATCATCTATGAAACTCAGCCAGAGAGGCTGCCCGGTGCTAGTTCTCTTGACAGGAAAGTGTTAGGCTCTGCTGACCTGTGCATTTGATCTGATAGAAGGAGCATGTATAGCCTTTTCTCTGGGAGGCTGTAGAAGGACAAGTAGTCTGCACTTCAGAAATGTGCGTTTATAAATCCTTTCAATGCCTTGCAGGCAGGACTATTTCCAACCCTGACTATCTGAAAATGAAGAAGCTCTGAGAGCTGAAGTAACTAAGCTCTGAGAAATGATGTGACTCAATTCAGAGCCACAGTAGCAGTGAGAGTATCAGAAGTATCTCTTCATAACTATGTTGTGTGCTCTTTCTTGTCACACTATTTCTGATTTTGAATTGAGAGGAAAGGGGGGGAAGTGGGACAAAAAGGAAGGAGTTTGGGGTTTGTAATTTACTAATTTACTGCTTTGTTTGAGTAGCTCTTCGGGGATAGAATTTGTATAAAGCAGTGAAGGGTTTACTTCATAAAGCAGGAACCCAGCTCTAGAATTCTAGAATCAGTCTCAGTGCAGCCTATCTCTGTGTTACAGACACCCCAAATCAATGTTTCCCAATTACAGCACCCTTACCCTCTCTGTAAGACAGAGTTTAGATGCTGTGAATCTTCAAGTCACTGACTCACCTGCATAAAATAGCAGCCACATGGGGCTGGTGAGGTGGCACTAGAGGTAAGGTGTCTGCCTTGCAAGCGCTAGCCAAGGAAGGACCGTAGTTTGATCCCCCAGCGTCCTATATGGTCCCCCCAAGCCAGGGGCAATTTCTGAGGGCTTAGTCAGGAGTAACCCCTGAGTATCAAATGGATGTGGCCCAAAACAAACAAACAAACAAACAAAAAAAGTGTCACATAGTTGGTTTCTGTTGGGCAGATAGAGCCCCTGTATTAGTGAGTGATTGCTTTGCTACAAGTTTCCACAAATAATGCTCACTCACATGTGTTTTCTCTCTGGAGAATTTCTGCTTCATAGGCCTCAGCTTAGGGTGAATTGAAGGGGCAGTGGACAACCAGAGCATGCCTTTTTGTTCCTTGAGCAGAAGTACAAGTAGAATTAGTAATAGCAATCAATTACACTTGAGCTTCTTTTAGAGCCCCATCTACAAATATCCCATTGCACAAAACAAGTCTCAGGCCAAAGTCAAAGACTGTGAAGCTCACTCTTCCCATGTAACCTGAATGTAGTGGGTAGGAGGAAATACTTCTTCAAGAATAATCTCATTGGAGTTGGAGTGGTAGTGCAGTAAGTAGGGCATTTGCCTTGCATGCAGCCAACCCAGATTTGATATCCAGAAACCCATATGATTTCCCAAGCAGTAACAGGAAGTAGTTTCTGAATACAGAAACATAAGTAATCTGAGCATTGATGGGTGTGCCCCCAAGACAGACAAACAAAACAAAATAAAAAAGAAGACTCAATCAACCATCTACCTTCTCTGTCATAGGCCACAATGCTGATTGGTTTTGATGACTTAGATTACAGAGATTACAGTGGACTTATTCTTTATTTTTAAAATAATGCCACAGAAGATTTTAATTGCAGTCTACTCAATTATTTTCTTGATTTTAGGATTCCACTGGTCAAATATTTCTGACAATGAAAAACTGCATCTGATTCAACATAATCAAACCAATTCATATAACTTAGTTTATAACTTTTAAAAATTTCCACAATAACACTAGACAATTTGCCCACAGCATGGATAGTGAGTATTAAACCCAGTCGTATTTTTCTCTGCACTAATTACTAATGACAAAGACTCACCTTTTTCATGACCTTCTCAGGCCAGCCTTCTCTGAAGGCTGCATTAGAATTTGCTGAATTAAATGTGAGTTGGAAATTATTAGTCAAGTAATCATAGATATTTAAGTGTCAGAGAAGTATGAAACACAGAAGCAGAGAGGTTGTAGCAGAAGCCTCATGCCCCAATCCCAGGGCATTGGAGGGATGCAAATCTAGAAGAAAATGCCAATGCAGAAAATAATCCACACATGGTAAAGGGGATAAAATAGGTTTAGGAATTTTTCACGCAAGCCTTCCACTCCTAAGAAGCATCTAGCTCAGTTGTGGAAAACCAAAACCACAAACAATATTTCCATGAGACCTGTGGTCTTTATTAGGAAGTGCAAGATGATACACTCTGGTAGAGAACAGTTGGTCTAAGCCACCAATCCAAAGGATGCTTCCAACCAAAGGTGCTTACAACCAATGACTAACAAGCATATCTTAAATAGGATGAAACCTGGTTAACCAAACATCTCCCCCCTTTTTGACTTTATAGAAAAAGGCAGAAATATGAGGTAAAACAAAGTAATTTTCATCTCAAGGTTCTAAGAAAAAGGTGGATGCCTCTATGTAAAAGATAAAAGGGATGGCAATATTTTGTATAGGTGTAGCAAAATAGAAAAAAATTTGGAAAAAATAGAACGAAGAAATTTTTGCCTAAAAACTGGGTGTTCCTACCCACAAAGCAGCCTGCTATAAGTCCAAGTACAGGTTTCAGGCACACTAATTTGACTAACCCCAAAGTCTTTCTTCATGGTTTTAAGAAAGGTTCTTTTCAATCATGGTTATTGCCATCAAACTTCAGTAATTAGAGAGCTTGGTGTTAGCACATATGCAATGTTTTGAGGCATCTCCTGGTTTCATCTCACCATTAGGTGTCAAGGCAGGGAAATCTGCCTTCAAATTAAGTTGTTAATGATTTCCAAGTTGTATTTAGGCTAGCATAAGAGACCATTATGGGGCAATTAGGTGCCAAGGCAGTTCTAGGGCCTGTCCTGGGAGAAGGTCAGTTCCTGATGTATCTGCAGAAAATCATGTCAGATCCAAAGATGAAACCGAAGGTTTAGGAGTGATTAGCTGGTGACCAAGTGAATGAAGATTAAGTCAAGTCACTAAGGCAAATGTTTAGGGTGGAAGGCATCTTGTAACAAAAAATTGGGAGTTCCAATCCTTAATTGATAATAATTCCTCTTTATATCTAAAATTTCCTATTTCGATGCACCCATGCAAAAAGAACAGTGTCACAGGATACTATTTGAG
The DNA here is from genome assembly GCF_024139225.1 of Suncus etruscus. Taxonomy (NCBI): domain Eukaryota; kingdom Metazoa; phylum Chordata; class Mammalia; order Eulipotyphla; family Soricidae; genus Suncus; species Suncus etruscus. The sequence goes on from NC_064861.1 coordinate 41,708,615, forward strand.
GTTAAGGAAAATATAATAAAAACCAAACAATTCCTATTATCTAGTTTTATCAAAAGCACAAAACTCGAAGGATACTATCTACTATGAATTCCTACTAACAAATCTAAAGAGAAGAGGGGAAACTATATCTACATAATAAAATATAAAATAAAGAATTATACTTACTGAGTAAATACACTTAAGAAATATAAAAAGGAGGTATACATATCTGTTAAGTTTTTTAGAAATAGTCTGAGGGAAGAATAATTTCTGGATCTCAATTTCAGCCAGCAACGTAGAATTATTTGAGGAGTCAGAAAAATGTAGCAATAATAGACTCAATAAACTGCTTGTATCTCTGCCCAGCTTGTTTTGTGGCTTTTAGGTCAACAAGATGTTCACTATTTTCTTCTATATGTCTTTTCTGCCTATCAGCTTTGTCCTGATGAAGACTCTTCATTAGGAATAAAAGTAGTTCATGTGGAATCTGGTTGATTGTACCCTGTTAACTGGTCATTTATCTTTCCAATGATCATCTTAAATTCTTTTGGGTTGATATACCTGTGTTGCCCTGCCCACAAGGATTTTATAATTTTACCAAACTCATCTACCACTTTACCTATGATTTTGACCTGTTAATGTCCTCCTTACAATGTTTTTTTGGTAAAATCAAACATTGAATATTATACAGGCATTGTAGTACTAAATTTATGTAACAAGTGTTTCCTAAATTATGAAGTCCAGTGAGAGCAGGAACAGTTCTTTCATCTATAGAACCAAAGTTCTGGAACTGATCATTTCCACTACCAATAGTCTCTACCTCAGTGTATGGGTGTCACCTTATTGTCTGTTAATTTGTTTTCTATTCTCATTCTTTCAGTAATCTGTGTTGAGTCTGAGTGGGGGGTTGTAGGCTTATCATGCACCAGTGTCTCAGTATTTTTATTTGTAAGAGTCCTACTTCAGACAAGAATAGTGGGACCTAAAGTTTCTTAGCATGTTTTTCATCTGTGGAAACATAAGAATATTCTTTTCCTCAAATGAGATTATCAGCAATCTATTAATTATCCATTTTATCAAATAGGTGAACTGGTTTTTAGCCATAAGCACCCTCTTTAAATTATTTTTATGCAGCTGTGTAGGCTCTTCTTGGGGTAAATTCAAGAAATTTAGTAAAAATAATGTTAAGGATAAAATGTCTGACAGTGGCATGTCCCCTTTTTTGTATTTTAATAATTGAGTATTGAGGTTTCTGTGAGGTTTTCAACTATGTCTTGTCCTTGTGTACTATAGAGAATTCTGGTTATGTTTAATTTGCCATTTAGGGGAAATGATTGAAAAGTTTTACTTGTGTAGGCAGGGCTATTGTTCATCTGTGTGGATTGAGGAATGCCCATAACAGAAAAACATTGTAGTATGAAGGTGCAAACAGACTTAGCTCTTTCAGAAATCATCAGCAATTCCCATGTGAAATATGAATAAGTATCTACCACTACATGGAGATAGGGTTTTAGACAGAAGTAGACATGTCTAATATCCATTTGAATAATTCACTTATTTGTAAATCTTGGATTGGCCCCAACTACATTTGTTCTTTTATTCAAAGGTGTGAAAGTGGTACATGTATCAACAATCTGTCAGGCTTGTCTTTATTGAATAGATACTTCACATGCAGGTGGTAGGCATATGTGTGTAGCACTGCATGTTCTTCTGCAAGTGACTTAACTATTCGCATGGCCAAATGGCCAAAGTAGTTTTATTTCTTGAACCATCAGCCCTGAGAGGACAAAATGGACTCAAGTGATTGATAAAAATTGGCTTAGAAAGTTTTTGCAGAGGGTCTTGTTGCTGCAGCAAATCTTGATCAACCTGGTTATGATCATCTGAGGAGGCATTTACCGAGCCTGGGATCAATCCCACAATGTAAGATGAATCACTTACTACATTTCTGGCTTTGAAAGATGTGATAGTAATTAAAAGTCGCAAGTTCCACTTATTGAGCATACTTGTAATTTTTATGCACTATTGTCATCAGCAAATGGCCAGTGATACTGCCTTTTCCTAATGACGACCTGTCAGTGTAAAATATGAAGCATCAGGTATAAGAGAGGAATGGATAATAAAGAAAATCATGAAATGTGTCCTTTTAAAAAAAAATTCCAGGATAATGAGAGGACACTTTACCTGAAAAAATCAGATAGGGCTCATTGAAGGGGTTCACTGAGAGGTAGTATGCTTTCTATTTCTTTTTTTTTTTTTAATTAGCAGGACTATTATTTCAGGATAAAAACTTAACGAAGAAAGTGCTCTAAGCCTTGTTTTAATGGTAGCATCATTGATCAATTCCAAATAGGGCACAAATGAGTGGGGTTGTTTGTTTTGTAAATAAACCATTCTAGAAACCCAGACAGTTCAGCTATAGCACCTGTAATAAATAAGGGGTTGCAAAAATTAAAAGCCACATCTTCTTTCTAGGTATGAGCCTGGAAATATAGGACTTTTGGAGCCAATAAAAATCCAGTTCCTTTAGGGCCTTTTGAGTTAAACACCTGGGCTGTTAAAATATGGGTTTCCCTCCAGAGTACTAAACAAGTTGCTGAGTCAGAGTTTGGAATCCCAAGGAAAGTATGAATTGAATTTACATCACCTAGGAGTTTTTGAAAATTATTGAGACCTTAAATTTTTCTGATAAATAGAAATCTTTTGGGAACACACTAACGTATACTCCAATATGAAGTTCAAGTATTAAAATGGAGGTTACATTTGCATTTTTATAGCTATTGTTAAACTAGCATTCTGCAAGCAGCTGATGACATATTCATACAAAAATGTAATTCTCTGTGAGCAGAGCTGGCCATCAGAATGTCATCCATATAGTATACCAAATATGCCTGGGGAACCTTTTACGAGCAGGAATGTAAGACCTCATCAAAAAATATTGAAACATGATGGGAGAGTTTGCTTTGCCCTAAGGCCAAATCATTCATTAAAACCACTGTACACAGGCTTTATAATTGAGAGAAGGAACTGAAAAGGCAAAACACTTTGTCTTTTGGTTGAATGGAAATATTATAAAAACAGTCTTTTAAGTCAATTACTATCAAAGGCCAGTTTTGGGGGGATGGCTATTGGTGAAGGTAAGCCATTCTGTAATTTTCTCATAGGAACCATGGCAGTTCTTAAATAAGATAAAAAAAAATCTCCAACAACAAGATCTCTTGTATAACAAATATTGGGGAATTTCATTCATAAAAGATTTCAATGTGTCCTACTCTCAACTATCCATCAACTAAATTTCTCAGAGCCTCTAGTTTTGTGGTGTTGAAGGGCCACTGGGAAATCCAGATTGGAACATTGGATTTCCATTTGAATTAGATGGGTTCTGAGTGCTTTAACCCAGTAGTTCCAACGAAAATGGCCAAATCTCTGAGCTGGTGTGCTGGAAGGAGGTTGGACAATAAGGCTAAACATCTGAGCTAGTGAAATGGTAGGAAGATGGGTGAAGGATGTGATAACTGAGATTCGTGTTATGGTACTGACATTATATTCCTTTCATATTATTCGGCTTAAAATTAATTCTTCCTTCTGCTGATATTCACAGGAAAAGTATAGCCTTGATTAAAACCCCTTTACCTAGATAATTTTTAGCACCAAATTAAAGAGAATTTTTTTTTATTTCTCTCTCTCTTCAAATTGCCTTGCAGTGTCAGCTTCTGAGATGCAAAGGCTTGGCCAGAATGCAGATTTTTTTGCAAATATCTTTTCCCTTTACTTTGACTTCTAAAACAATAGAGTCTACCCCAATGAAAATAAGGATTACTAGATTATATTTTTTACTCCTCACTAATCCCTTATTTTGCATCTGAGGCTATCTTGCCAGGAAGTGCTTTGAGTTGTAAAACCTAACCTTCTCTCTATAACTCAGAACTCTTACTCCTTATAAACATAGCTTGATGTATTGTTTTATTGTTAAGTTCTGCTTTGTAATTGTAAGTATTTTTTTCATACCTGTTACTACCAGTCACTCTTTATAAAACTCCTAGCTGAAAAATTAAAGTTAGAACACTGTTGTTCTTTACACACATTTTTGTGTGCTTTCATATTTTCCTCATATTTCACTGCTCGTACATCAACTGTCCTCAAGAGAACTTAAAAGCCCTCTAATTCAAACTGGACCCCAAGAGATAGTCTGTGAGCCTTCATTGCTTATGCAACTTGTGCCCCCAGAGGTTCATCAAAATTGAAGTTACATGTGGTAAAGTAAAACAAAACCAAAAGAAAAAGAAAAATAACCTGTTGATTTTCTGGTCCAATGCACTTTAAAAGTCTAATGGTCTGGCAAACAGATGCTGGAGGGAGATTACCAACTATTTCTTTCAGGTATATACTGCATTGTCCTGTTATGTGGCCAATATTTTAAAGCCATGTCAGAGACTTCAGCTCCAGAATATAACATTCCTTCAAATTTCCTGCCATAAATCTCAAGGATTAACATTGTATTTTCTTCTTTAAACTTATCAGTAAAACCTATTAATGGATTAGCAAAGCCTCAGGGTTTGTACTTTCAAAACTCTCTTCTCTGATGAATTCTAATTTTAGAGTAATAACATCAGGAAGTAGCAAAATATGAGCTATGTGTTCACCTTTTTTTAAAATTCCCAACTGTGGGTATGGAAATAATAACTATTATTTCTCCAACGATCAAAATATAAAATTCACATATAAATAAGGGTGAATTTATTCACCCTTTAAGGATCAGACTGTTCCTTCTTAAAATCAGTCCCAAAGTACCTAAGGGAATTGGCCATGTTATGCCCACTGAGATCGTATTATACTTAAGTCTCTATGGCAGGATATATGAGGGTGCAGCTTCCTGAAATGGCAATGTTTAATGGACTTATGCTGAAAAACCCTTGGGTTAGGATAGGAAGCTGAATTATTGACAAAAAGTTCCCTGATTTGGGGGGGCCTTGGATTGGACCATGACCCAGTTTTCTAAGACATGTTGATTAAGTCTTGACCTCGAGGGGGGTGGGTCCACTAGCCCCATAGATCAAAAAAGATTACATCCTGCAGTGTCCATGTTCCCATTTTGCCACAGTTAAAGTATCTGATCTGAACTTGTGCATCTAGTTTGGGGCTCCTTTCCTAGCTAATCTCTAGCCCAATGAAATCTTTTGCCACATCTCAGGCAAAGTTCAAGTGGTCTCCTTGGACAGAAGCCACCGTTTCCACTAACTGGATAATTTTATCCAATCTTGTTCCTCGGGGTTTGCATCTGAATATTGATATATATGTTGATGTATATCAATATATCAATATAATATATTGATAAAGATGCACCAGTGGAAAGTGGGGAGATAATTGTAAGTTCCAACATTTTTATAAGAATGTAGAAATCCCATGACATCATCTCTGTCCCTATTGGGATGTAATATAGCCTGAAATTTTCCGTTGACATTTTCAAAAGCTAATATTTTTATCAGGACTTGTTGTTTTATTGTGTCTTTAATCTGCCTTTGTATAGCCCCTGGAAGTCCCCCCCCCTGAAATTCTACATATGCATATGGTTGGAAGCTCCCTGGAAAATTTTTGTATAGCTAACATTAAATTTGGCTTTAGCATCAATTTGTTCCCAAGCCTTCAGTGCAAGTTCTCTGACAAGCATAGGGTAATTTTGCTTGCTTATTTGTTTCTGAGAACTCCCTATCTCCTATAAACATTTTATAAGACAATGGGACTCTTGCAACCATTCTTCCAGAGTGATCTAGGCTATTAATCTCACACTTAGCTCTTTCAAAGAACCATATTTTCCACTGTAAAAGTTGGGAAGTGCTGAGGGCAGGCCTTAGCCACAGTATTAAAATCCTGGTTGGTCTAACACCCACCTTAAAACCAGGTCTCAAGAAATTAAATACAAAACAGAGAAAGTGGACCATACCATGAGCATGGTTTCTTAAATCAAAAGAGTTATTTCATATTTAAATCCACATAGGTTGAAGTTTGATTGTTTTCCTGATGGGAGGGATTTGTTTCTGATTCTCTGGTAGTGCTAATTTTCCTGATAATTAGCGGTTGTGGTGAGGGCAGGTTTATTGCACACACTCTAAAGACTTTTGGTGGGGGCAGTGGGCTTCATTCCAGTTTCTCTACAGAGCTGCAGTGGCGGCAGTGTTGGTAACAATCTTACAGATATTTTCTCTGATTCACATCTGATTGGGCTATTACTACCTCATTTTCAGCATTAATTTTATTTAGCAAGTCAATATCAGCTGGTGAAGCAGCTCTTCTTGCTCAGCACCAGAGGGGAGATGGTAAATACCAGCCTCAGGGCTTTTAACTTGACCATGTGTGATTACCAGAAATAAGTTTCTGTTTTTCCAGCTTTAGAAGCCTTTTGGAAATAATAGGAGGCACTTCAGAAACAGTTGAAAGCATTTCAGAAACATTTGATATGGTTTCAGAGTATTCAGCTCACATTTTTTACATTTCACTATATATATGAATTATAATAACAAGAACCACTACCAGAGCTACCACTATATAAATTGCTTTGTTTTATCTTGACTGCTGGAATAAAGAACATAGCAATATGGGTGAGGAGATGCCAGGGTCTCTCAACACAAAGCTAAGCAATTGTCATACTTTGAACCAAATAGAAACTAACTTAAAAATCTATGATGGGGGCCAGCGAGGTGGCGCTAGAGGTAAGGTATCTGCCTTGCAAGCGCTAGCCAAGGAAGGACTGCAGTTAGATCCCCCGGCAATCCATATGGTCCCCCCAAGCCAGGGGCAATTTCTGAGCACTTAGCCAGGAGTAACCCCTGAGCATCAAATGGGTGTGGCCCGAAAAACCAAAAAAAAAAAAAAACTATGATGGAGAAATCCACTTAAGCAATCATGGAATTACCCCAGGAAATATCTCACCAGTCATAGGCAGAGACCTTACTCTGGGTGCCAGGTGTAAAATAAAACTCACGATAAAACCCACCGACATATGTATTTCTAACCCCAGTAGGGAAGCAGTAAAAGATTAATAAACCAAACCAGTCAGGAGAATCATGGGGCCAGGGGTTTCTTCTTTATGATATGGTTTCTGAGAGTCAAGCCAAAACTGACATTATTTTATTATCCTAGAACAAAATATACCAGGGCGTGGCAGAGAGAATGATCTAGGTGTGCTTTTACATATCAAAGGAGAGATTTAACAAAAAGAGAAATGTGGGAAACACTTTTGTTTTGAGTTAATAGCTGGGTGTCATCTTACATAAGTGAATACAGACCAGGTGTTGAGTCACTGACCTCAGGGAGCCACAGGTCTGGTTGTAAAGTTGAGGTACACAAATATTGCCATAGATCAGCCACATCAGTACCACAGTATATAGTTCACATCTATAAGGTAACAGAGACTCTTATGGCCCCTGGTCAGCCATAAGCAACTACTGTCCCTTTATGAGTGAAGATGTCAGTTACTAGAAGCCTGCCCCTTGTAACTGCTGCAGGATGGCAGTTGGCCCAGGGTTATATAAAGCCCTTGGCTGAAGTGCTAGGGTGGCTAGGAGACTGCTTCCACCAGCCCTGCCAGATTGCTCCTGTAGAATGGCCATTGCAGAATTTCTGGAGAAACTGTTTGCTGGACTTCCAGCTTCTGCTGCTTTTTGCTGCCTCTCCTACTGGTCTGGGCCCTAAAAAACATCAAGCTACAATTCAAAACAACTCCTTAAATTTCACAGAGTCAATTGCTGAACAGCATAATTTTTAATGTGACCTCCATAGCTTGCATCTCAGACACAAATTTGGAATGTTGAAAAAGTCCCAGTCTTCTGAAATGAAGTTGTTTTAATTTCTATCAACTGTATTTACCAGATTTCTCTAGCATTTCTTTCAGCTGAATTTTTTATCTTATAAAGGGTACTTTTTTTATAAATTTATGGAAGAAGAATTTTGTTTGATAAAAGAAAAATGAAAACACTAGATGATATGCATTCATCTTGTTCTCTGTTTATGTTTCATTATGAATTTCCATTTTATCTGACTGTTATGTTAACAAATACATTGGATACATCATTTTGAAGTTAAGACAATAATTTGCCTGAAAATTTGACAAAAAAACTTTGGTAATGCTGGAGATCTATCATACAGATATAATTTGCTGCTGTTCTCATGTTCAGTAAAATGATCCAATTATACTCCACAGAGCTTGTTATTAGGTTTCCTCCTTCAACCAGATGGGGAGAAAAATAGTGTCATATTATTAGGAAATGGCTAGTGTTTGGTTTTTGCAATTCAAAGTCTGGTTCTGATAGTAAATTCTGGAAACATCAAGACCTAAACCTATAATTGCTTGTTTTATCAGCAAACACATATTAAATCTCTGCACTTTTATCTGTTTTGGGGCCATACCAGGTGGCACTCAGGGCTCTGAGCTCAGAAATAGCTCCTGGCAGGTGTGGGGGAACCATATAGGATGCTGAGGATCAAACCCAGGTCAGCCTTGTGCAAGGCAAATGCACTACCCGCTGTGCTATCGTTCAGGCCCCAAGTCTCTGCACTTTTATTAAAGTATACTATGCAGGAAATGAAGAGAAGAAGAATTAGACCAAAAGGAATAAGTAAGGAGGGAACAGACTCAGAGATGCCAAGCTGCTGAGAGGAACAGCTGAAGTGATCTCATCTGGGTTTAGTAAAAAGGGGGCTCCCTTACACAGCTAGATGTGACCAGTGCAACCATCTCATTCTGAGAAATATGGAGATTCTTATGGACTATGATAATGGCACACTAGTGGTGGGTATGATAAAAAAATAAAGCATTATACTCCTAAAAGTATATTTATACCTTACTATTTCACTAAATTAAAAGGAGAGGCCAGAGAGATAGCATGGAGGAAAGGTGTTTGCCTTGCATGCAGAAGGTCGATGGTTCGAATCCCGGCATCCCATATGGTTCCTGAGCCTGCCAGGAGTAATTTCTGAGCATAGAGCCAGGAATAACCCCTAAGCACTGCTGGATGTGACCCAAAACTCAAAACCCAAACCCCCCCCCAAAAAAAAGAAAAGGATAAGGAAAAGAAAAAGAAAAAAAAAGTGACTTGCTTAAAGTCACTAAAATCAGAGCAGAAATTGAAATGAGAATCAACATGTGACTCAAATGTTTTAATTCTCTGCACCTGACCTTCAGTATAACCTAGAGGTTAAAATGAACAACCATACATCAACATGAGGACCTATATAGTAAGATTAGTGTCTGGGAAACCAGAAGAATCAAGAAATACTGGTTTAGATTATGGAATAGTCTTGGGGCCAATTAGACTAATTTTATTAACATTTTCCAATAAAATTAACATTGAACCTGAGAAATGCACCTCTTACTGCAGCCTCTAAAATGAAATGTCTGTCCTGTAAAAATCTGATTTTTAAGTCTCTGTCTTTCCTTAGAATAAGAGCAATGTCAAACATGGCCTTGAGCTTCCTTAGTCTCTAACTTGCCTCATCATTTTAATAAGGAGATTATTATGACTTTGTGTGAAGTCATCACTTTAGATTCTGAGCTGAAATTTTCCACTACAGTCCGTTTATATAGCTCACACCGATCCATGATGTGGTGAAGGTACTAAAACAGTCATGAAACTTCCTAACTGAACCTGTCTCCTCACTTCTGACACTGTCTGCAGAAAGGAAACACACCTTTTCTGAAGCTCTCTGCCGTTGAAGACAGGACATTCCACTGAACACCCTACCTGATGCTTTGTTCTAGATTTTCATTTAGTTAATTCTCTGATCTAGCCTATAATTTCAGATTAAAATTAATTCAACATTGTTTACTATCTGCCTTTCTTTGTTAAATTTCTAAAACATGGAAATCCTGCTCAACTTTTCTCTTGTTTTATCTTGCAGTTTGGATTAGAATGAACCAAAGGACCATAAAAAGGAAGAAATATGCAAGGAAGAGATTTCCTGGGACACTGACCTCTGAGTCTTACCAGGTGTATTGTCACTGAGTCCTCTGAAAGAAATTATTAGTTCACTTCTCTGTTGTTCCTTCATTCATTCAGTATGTCCCCAACATACTGTATTTAAAATAAAAATTCTTTCCTTGTCTGAATCTCTGCTTACTGTTTCTAATTAAATAATAATTTTCACAGCACTTGGCTGTTCGAAGCCTAAATAGCATTTCCATTACCTCCTCTACTGAAGTCAAAATTACAGGTCTGTCATTTCTTTGTCATAAATGCAAGCATTAAATTATACCTACACTCACCCATTAGTAACTACTCTTTGTAGTGGGTGTTTAAATATCTCCACTATCTCTCAAATTTTCCATTCCTCTAAGAATATTAATGAATTATACCTTGTTCTAGGGTTCCTGTCTACTTTGTCTTCTAATTTTTCAACTTGCTTTTAATTTTGCAAAGATAATCTTCACTTTGCTTTGTAAAAGGTAAAGAAAATATCTTTCTTAATGAGAATTATAATTCTTCTTTAGAGGTCAAAAAATTGATAGACATTTTAGTTTTTGCTTCAAGAAAAAGTTCAGAGGCCGGCAAGGTATCGCTAGAGGTAAGATGTCTGCCTTGCAAGTGCTAGCCAAGGAAGGACCACGGTTCGATCCCCCGGCGTCCCATATGGTCCCCCCAAGCCAGGGGCAATTTCTGAGCACTTAGCCAGGAGTAACCCCTGAGCATCAAACGGGGTGTGGCCCAAAAAATAAAAGTTCAGGTCTAATCACAGACATAGTCCATTCCTCTGAGATATTTCATCATCTTAATCATTTGTTCATGCCTGATAATATTACATTCTGGATATTGACTCTTTTTATGCTTACAACTATAAGAAGTTCTGTGACTATTCCATTTTGGTATGAGGAAACTGAGATAAAGAGATGAATGAACTTTGTCAAGATCACACAGCTAGCAAGTGTCAGACAGACATAAATTAAACCCAAACAATTCAGAAGCTATCACACCTGCTCCAAATATCAGGATATTTTGAATTGCAAGTGATAAAAGTCAACACCAAATAAACAAAAGACATAGTATTTGCCTCCTAAAACCAGCCCTTTAAAAAATCAAAACAGAAGAAACTGAATCCTCACATAGTTGGGGTTGGGCACCTGCTGACACTCAGCCCTAATCTCTAACCATTTTCTGCTGAATTTTACCAGTTGTTGGGACCTGGTTTCTGAAGAGAGGGACAGCATTTTGAAAAGGCCACATGGCAGACCAATTTTAGGTTCTGAACAAAGAGATGCCATTTTGTAAGGACCACATGATGTAAGTCACATGCTGGATTCCTCAAGCCTATTTCCATGTATACTGCCCCAAGCTACCTGGCCATATCAGGTAACCTATCTGGAAGGGACACAGGCAGCAGTAGGAAGATACCCCTAGACAATAGCCAATCATTTTAAAGATCATCAAAAAGCTAGAACTTCCTTATATCCCTACTTTATATAATCCCATTCATGACCTTGGCCAGGTTCTTCTCTTGCAGGAGAGAACCCTGATCTGGTCAGTTGGGAGCTGTTGGCAGGTGAATGAAGTTTAAACTTTACTCCAATTTGTGTGGTCTCATCCTTCAAGTTTCAGAGGAAGAAATAAAGTAGAAAGAACTCTGATAAGCCAAATGGGTCAGAGACCCATGTCTAAACCAATGACCATTGCCAAGAGTATAAAGTACTAGATAATTCTGCCAACTAAAATGCCCATCCTCAGAGGAATTATTGTGATGAGGTAGAAGAGAGAAAAAGGATCTTGTAATCATATTTTAGACTTCTAAAATAAGGAAAACAAAGCAATTCCTTGTATAGCCTTGCCACTAGAGCAATGGCTACAAGCTAAGCTGAAACATTTAAAAAATATAAAATTCAGAGAAATTGGCAAAGATAGCTGTTGTTTCTGAATGAAATGGAACAGATATTCAGATCTGACAACCCTATCCTTGTCCCCTTGGAGGTGGGACAAAGACAGTTCATTAGCCAAAGACCACCCTCTTCATTCCAACATACTTTGCTCTTCTATTTGACCTGCCCAGCGCTGGAGACATTTGAATCTGAGGCCTGTGGCTATTTGTGTGACCAAGTAGTACATTCATCACTGGGATGATCAACTAGAACATTCATTTCCTTTTGTCATATTTGGCCAACAGCCCAAGAACTTTATTGCTTTGAAGGAGAAAAAGGCAAGGCAAGAGATTTGGCAGTTAAAAACAAGAGTTTTCTTGACAGAATGGCTTATGGCATTTGACAGAATTTTTCAAGGCTCAGAAAAACAAGTTTGACAGCATCTTTTAACTAGAGATGCTTATATGGCACTTCGAAAGTCAATCACCAACAACCTTTGTGTGGGCTGGGAGGGGGAGGGAGAAGTAGTTTCTTGCTCTGCTTCCCATCAAAGCCTCAGTCTGCCCTCTTCAGCTGTATGCATGAAATAGGCAAACCATTGCCTTCCTCATCACAACTCATTTCTCAGGCTGCTCTGTCCTGCCTTTACTTATAGAGAGGAGCTTTTCAGACTGTTTATCAGGAGGAATTTTTTAACAAGACTCCAGCTAAAAGTTTTCTAGAGCTTAGAGGAAACTGTTTTCTCCAAGTAAAGACATGGATGAATAAAGGTTTTATGCTTCTGATTCAGTCTTCATTTTTCTATACAGGCAGAGCTTCAAAAAAAAAAAAAAAGCCACCCTATGAGGAGAAGGCAATGGCCCTATGTTAGAAAGGGTGAGAGCAAGGGAGAAAGAGTAGCTCTTTAGGAAAAGCCATCAAATGGATCTATTCTGTGTCCTGTTACAAGTGCCTTTGAGAAAGTGAAGTCCTGCTTCTTTGCCAAGGAACATGTGTACCATTATCTGGGCTGTGGGAGAAGAGTAGACTGCCAGTGTACTGTACCTTAAGAATAAAACCCATATTTGTGCAGTAGTTTCTACTTTCCCAATTGCTTTGCTACACCTCAGGGCATTGATTGTTTTCTCCATAACTTGTGTGACTACATTTTAAAATTATTCTAGTGTGTTTCACTAAGAGAAGGAAGTTTATTGCTCCCTCGTTGTACTTCTACAAAGTCTCCACTGCAGCTTACTAGAGTACTTAAAGCAACTTGTTTAACCTATTTTTGCTGATTTTTTAAAAGATGAAAACCTTTATCAAACTCACCTATTATCCCAAAGTAAGTGGCAAGTGTTTTAAGTTTCATTTTTTTCAAAGTTGTCAGGCTTTGATATTTATTTCTCTCTCATAAGCTTATTTACTTGTCCATTGGTTCATCTGTTTCTTCATCCACCTACCCATATACCCATCTGGCCTCCATTTAACAACTATCCTATAGAATGAATATGGTGTCAATACTGAAAAACTTTATTATTCTTTCATATCCAAATTATACACAAAACATCTGATCTTTTCAAAATCACTTTAATATTTTTATTCATCTTCAGATACCTTGTAGAATCAATCACATGACAAAATAGAACTTCTATGTAAAAGTCAGGGTTTTTCTTTACGTCTTTTTTATTGTTTGGGGGTGCTTGAGTCACATCTACCTAGGTTACTACTAGATCAATAGACAGGAGTACACTTAATTGAGATAAAAATCCATGGCTTCCCCATGAAAAGCATATTCACCAGTAGTCTGAATTATTTTTTTCCAGACAACTCAATGTATTATTGGACTTTTCTAGAGGATATTATTTCCCAAATCTTTAAAAGTAGTCTTTACTTATGTAAGTAAAGTATAATTATGTTCCTAAAGAAAATTTATAAAAGAAATAAAGGAGAGGAAGTAAGCAAAAGTAGGGGAATATTTCAAATGTTTCTTTGCTCCCCAATTACTCCCCAGGCCTAATATCAGTTTCTTCCTTCTCCATAAAGACCACCATTACATAAAAATGACTTTTTACAAATGTTTTAGATGCAATTTATAAAAATATGTCTTACATAGTTACTCATAATACATTATTTTCTGTCACTCATTGCTCCAACATCAATCCCACCACCAATGTAAGTTTCCCTCCATCATTGTCCCCAAATTTTCACACATTCCCAAGACTGTCCCCTTGACAGGAACAAAATAATATATTTTATATTGCTTGCTTACAGGCAATTAGTATTTAAATAATGTTTTAATTACAGAAAAATGAAAATTTATTCAAATTATTATATCTAGCATCATTGTCAGAAAGGTTTACGAAGCTATACATTGCTAGCTGATCTTTCTGTTACTTATTTTGTTTCGGAACATTAGGTGGCTTTAAATACACGTTGATGTTTAAATTGGTGCTTTCCTACTGTAATGAGAGTATTAAAAAATTCGGAATTTTCCAGGAATTCTAAGCTTTTGCTGATACTGCCAGAGCTTGATATTGTGCCATTTGTGGAGTATGTTTTTGACTCCCAGGCCTTCAGAAAGTAAGAGAGGGTGAGGAGAGGATGCCTGCACTCATTCAGAAAGAGTACTGGTAAGGTCAACCCAAACAGATTTGCTGTTGTATGCCATTCTGACACACAAAGCAGACCTTCTGGACCCTGCTTCTCTGCTCTCCTGTGGCCTAGAATTTGATCCTTCCCACCCATCATTCCCTGAGGGAACCTCTTCAGAGGTGAGCTGTCCTGCCCACAAAGGGTGAAGCCAGAGGAGCATGGCTACACATCATCTAGCCAATGAACACCACCATAACACATAGAAAAAAAATCACACTACAAGGATGACAATGAGAAAACAATGCAAGCCAAAACCAGACATAGAAAATTAAGATGGCTCTGATGACCTGAAACTGCCAACCACCGAGTTAGCCTATCAGGTAAGAAGTTTCCAGAAGAAATATGGAGAATGTTCATAGAACTCAAAACATAGATTGAGTTTAACAGAACACAAATAAGAATCAAGTGGATATGAAGATAAAATCAGAAAACTCAACACTGAAATAATGGGTCTAAACACTGAAATAATGGACAAAACTGAAAACATCAATGGAAAGCCTATCCAACAATGTTATAGCAGCTAGGGATAGAATCAGTAAGCTGGAAGATGAAATGCATAACAACTCTATACAACAGAAGATATTGGAAAAGAGCCTTAAATCAAATGATCAAAAAATGAAAAAATAGAAGTCTTTGATAAGCTCACAGAAACTACATAAGAATCATTAAGTCTCAGAGAAACAAGAATAATTTCCCCAGGAAGAATCAACAGTCAAGGACATCATCGCATGGAAACTTCCAGAGCTAAAGATGGCATGCAACCAAATCCTACATGCCCAAAGAGTACCAGCTAAAAGACACTGGAGGAAAATCAATCCAGACACATCCTAGTCTAGTCACAATGACAAATCCCACAAATAGGGATAGAATACTGAAAGTAGCAAGATAAAAAGGGGAATTATATTCAAAGGAGCACCCTTAAGATTTACAGCAGATCTTTCACAAGAAACCCTCAAGGCCAGAAGGCAATAGTTGGATATAGTGACAAAACTCAACAAAATGAATGCTTCATCTTACAATACTGCACACAGCCAGACTCACTTTCAGAGTTAAAGGAAGTATACATAGCTTCATAGATAAACAAAAGCTCAGAAACTTTACAGACTCAAAACCAGCCTTAAAAGAAAAACTAAAAAGTCTATTGGGGGGAGGTTGGGCCACACCCGGCAGTGCTCAGGGGTTACTCATGGCTGTCTGCTCAGAAATAGCTCCTGGCAGGCACGGGGGACCATATGGGACACCGGGATTCGAACCAACCACCTTTGGTCCTGGATCGGCTGCTTGCAAGGCAAACACCGCTGTGCTATCTCTTCGGGCCTAAAAAGTCTATTTTAAGACAAGATTGACCAACAGACACACCAAACTTCTACACAAAGATGGTACTAAATCTCATGACAATCATTTCTCTCAGTGCCAATGGACTAAATTCACCTGTTAAGATACACAGAGTGGCAAATGGATCAAAAAGCTGAATTCAACATTCTGCTGCCTACAAGAAACACATCTGAATAGCCAGAATAAACATAGACTTAAAATCAAAAGCTCGAGGAAAATTATCCAAGCAAATAAAACCCTTAAAAAACAAAACAAAACAAAAAAAACACCCTTAAAAAGCTGGAGTGGCCATTATTATTTTAGATGACACAAACATAGACTCAGAAAAATTATAAGAAACAAAGATGAACATTTTGTACTAATCAAGGGATATGTACACGAAAGAAGAAATCAGACTCCTAAACATATACACACCCAATGAGAGACCAGCAAATAATTAAATACAATTGTTGACAAATCTGAAAGAAGATATCAATAGCAACACTATAATTGTGGGAGACTTCAACACTCCCCTGTCACCACTTGATAGGTCAACCAGACTGAATCCCAACAAAAATATACTAGCTCTGAAAGAGAAATAGAAGACAGTAGACTACACACACACACACACACACACACACACACACACACACACACACACTTTTATATATGTATATAGCACTCCTTTCACAGAAAACTAAATATACATTCTTCTCCAATGTACATTGATTATTCTCCAGGATAGACCACATGCTGGCCCATAAAACATACCTCCATAAAATCAAGAGGATAGAAATCATGCAGACTACCTTTGCTGATCACAAGGCACTGAAATTAGAAATTAACTACAAAGGGACACAGAAGAAAAACTTTAACATCTGGATATTAAACAGCTTATTACTGAACAAGCAGTGGATCAGAGATAAAATCAAATAGGAAATCAAAACATTCCTGGAAACAAATGAAAATAAAGACACACATTATCAGAATTTATGGGACACAGAAAAAGTGGTACTAAAAAGAAATTTTATCTTTGCAAGTACACATCAGGAAGGAAGAAGGGGCCTACATTAATAGCTTAATGACACAGCTTATAAAATTAGAAAATGATAAAAAAAATAGGAACCAAACTCAGTAGGCAGAAGGAAATAACAAAGTTTAGAGCAGACATCAATGAAATGGAAATCCAAAAATCAATCCAAAAGATCAATGAAAACAAAAGTTGGTTCTTTGAAAAAAAAAAAAAAACAAGATTGATAAATCACTGGGAAAAAATTTCACAAAAATGGAAGAAAAACTTGATAAACCAAATTAGAAATGAAAAGAGGGAGATCACTATTGAAATTGCAAAGATTCAAAGGGTAATCAGAGACTCTATGAGAAACTCTATGCCATGAAACATGAGAACCTGGAAGAAATGGATAAATTCTTGGACGCATAACATTCCGTAGTTTAATCAGGATGATGTAGCATATCTAAACAGTCCCATCACTATTGAGGAAATTAAAGTGGTAATAAAAAAAAAGTCTCCCCATAAACAAAATCCCAGGCCCAGGAAAAACTCCCAAATAGTTTTTATAAAGCTAACATCACATTGATACCCAAACCAGAAAGAGAAGCTGCCAAAAAAGAAAATTACAGACCAATATACCTGATGAACAAAGATGCAAAGATCCTCAACAAAATTCTAGCAAATTGGATACAGCGCCTCAGCAAGAAGGACGACCAAGTAGGTTTCATCCCAGGAATGCAAGGATTTTTTTAACATCCATAAATCAATCAACATAATACACCATGTCAGCAAAAATAAAAACAAGAACAATACAATCATATCAATAGATTCAGAGAAAGCATTTGATAAAGTCAGCACCTATTCTTGATTAAAAAAAAAACTCTCATCATAATGGGAATGCAAGGTTGCATTTTCTTCTCAATTTTCTCAATATTGTCATGACCAACTATCATAACTATCATAAACTATCATAAGCCAATGGCAAATATTATTCTCAATGGAGATAAACTAAAAGCCTTTCCACTAAAATCTGGTACAAGACAAGACTGCCCTCTCTCATCACTCCTATTCAACAAAGTGTTGGAAGTTCTTGCCATAGTGATTAGGCAAGAAAAAAATGTCAAGGGCATCCAGATAGGAAAGGAAGGAAGTAGTTAAGCTCTCACTGTTTGCAGATGACATGATATTATATTTAGAAGACCTAAAGACTCTACCAAAATCTTCTAGAAACAATATATTCATACAACGTGGCAGGCTATAAAATTAACACAAAAATCAATGGCCTTCTTATACACCAATAATGATAGAGAAGAAATGGACATTAAAAAAACAA
Organism: Suncus etruscus; assembly: GCF_024139225.1. Classification (NCBI taxonomy): domain Eukaryota; kingdom Metazoa; phylum Chordata; class Mammalia; order Eulipotyphla; family Soricidae; genus Suncus; species Suncus etruscus. Next base: position 41,726,723 of record NC_064861.1, read on the forward strand.
TTCCAGGAGCCGGAGTGGTGGTGTAGGGTTTAAGGCATTTGCCTTGCGTGTGCTAGCCTAGGATGGACCACGGTTCGATTCCCCAGCGTCTCATATGGTCCCCCAAGCCAGGGGCAATTTCTGAGCATATAGCCAAGAGTAACCACTGAGCATCACCAGATGTGGCCCAAAAACGAAACAAAAATAAAACAATTCCATTTACATAGTGTCACACAAACTCAAATATTTTGGAATCAACTTAACTAAAGATGTGAAGGACCTATAACAAAGAAAACTACCAAAGTCTGTTTTAAGAAATAAGAGAGGATACAAGGAAATGAAGACATATACCTTGCTCATATATTGGCAGATTTGACTTCATTAAAATGGCAATACTCCCCAAAACATTGTACAGATTTAATGCAATCCCTCTAAAGATACCCATGACATTCTTCAAAGAAGTGGATCAAACACTCCTGAAATTCATTTGGAACAATAAACACAGACAAATATCTAGAGCAACTCTTGGAAAAAGGAATGTGAGAGGCCTCACTTTCCCCAATTTTAAATTGTACTACAAAGCAATAGTTATTAAAACAGCATGGTATTGGAATAAAGACAGATCCTCTGATCAATGGAATAGACTTGAAATATTCAGAGAATACAGACATACAATAAATTAATTTTTGATAAAGGAGCAAGAAATTCAAAATGGAGCAAGAAAAGCCTCTTCAACAAATGGTGTTAGCACAACTGGTCAGCAACTTGCAAAAAAAAGCGAACTCAGACCTCCATCTAACACCATGCACAAAGGTCAAATCCAAATGGATTAAAGACCTTGATATCAGGCTCAACACTGCAAGGTATATAGAATGACACATAGATAAAACACTCCATGTCATTGAGACTAAAGTCATCTTCAAGGAGGAAACAGCACTCTCCAAACAAGTGGAAGCAAAGATAAACAAATGGGACTATATTAAGCGAAGAAGTTTCTACACCTCAAAGGAAATAGTGTCTAGGATACAAAAGCCACCGACAGAATGGGAAAAACTAGTCACCAAAAACCCATCAGATAAGGGGATAATGTCAAAATTATACTAGGTAATAATAGAACTTAAACAGAAAAAAAAAATCTAACCTTATCAAAAAATGGGGAGAAGAAATGAACAGATACTTCCTCAAAGAATAAATAACAATGATCAAAAGACACATGAAAAATGCTACATAACACTGATCATTAGGGAGATGTAAATCAAAACAACTATGAGGTACCATATCATGCCACAGAGACTGGCACACATCACAAAGAACAAGAACAATCAGCGCTGGTAGGGGATGTGGAGAGAAAGGAATTCTCATTCAGTGCTGGTGGGAATGCTATCTAGTCCAGCAAGTATGGAAAACAATATAGAGATTCCTCAAAAAAACTGGAAATTGAGCTCCCATAATATCCAGCCTTGCCACTCCTAGGAATATACTCTAGGAACACAAAAATACAATTCAAAAATCCCTTTCTCATACCTATATTTATTGCAATGTTATTTACAATAGCCAGATTCTAGAAACAACAAATTTGACCTTAACAGATGAATGGATAAAGAAAAAGTGACACATATACACAATGAATATTATGGAGCCTCATCTATGGGTTTTAAAAAAAATTAAAGACATTGAAATAATTCCCAGGGGGTTTAGGTTCAGAAGGACCAGCTCAAAAATAAAAGACATTATTGTAATAAAGCCCAAAGACAATAGAGATGAGGGCTGGAAGGACTGGCTCATGATATGAAGCTCACCACAAAGAGTGGTGAGTGCAGTTAGATAAATAACTACACTAATAACTATTATATCAACATTAATGAATGAGAGAAATAAAATTTCTGTCTAAAATACATGCAAGGGTGGAGGAGTGGATGAGGAGCATTGGTGATGGGAATGTGGCCCTTGGTGAAGGAGGGTGTTCTGTTTATGATTGAAACCCAACTACAATCATGCTTATAATCATGGTGCTTAAATAAAGATAAAATAAATAAAGATAAAGGCAGGCACGGGGGACCATATGGGATGCCGGGATTCAAACCGATGACCTTCTGCTGAAAGGTAAACACCTTACCTCCATGCTATCTCTCCAGCCTCTTTTATTTGTCTTTTCTTTCTTTCTTTCTTTTTTTCTTTCTTACTTTCTTTCTTTCTTTCTTTCTTTCTTTTCTTTCTTTCTTTCTTTCTTTCTTTCTTTCTTTCTTTCTTTCTTTCTTTCTTTCTTTCTTTCTTTCTTTCTTCTTTCTTTCTTTCTTTCTTTCTTTCTTTCTATTCTTTCTCTCTCCTTTGTCTTTCTTCCTTCCTTTCCATTCTCTGGCTTGGGGGACCATATGGGGCGCAAGGATTCTAACAACTACCCATCCTGGATCAGCTGCATGTGAGGCAAACTCTACTTCTGTGCTACCACTCAGGCTCCTGCTATTTTTAATTTTTATTTTAATCTTCATTATTTCAATTTTACAGCACTATGAATAATAAGAGTTCATGAAAACAACATTTCATCACCAGAGTGTGTTTCGCTTCACCATTGTCTCAGGGTTTCCCTTCACAGCACCTCCCCTACTCAATTCCCACATTTCTCACTCTCCCACATCTCACTGCCATGGTTAGTTCATGTCAATATTTAAATTGTGTTGTTTTCCTCTTGTTATTCTTTATATTCCACATATGAGAGATCATGCAATATCTGTGTCCTTTATTCTGATTGACTTCATCAACATGACTTTACTTATCGCTCCATTTCCATTCCATTCACATAGTGGCAAATTGCATACTTTCATCTTTTCTTTTAGTCAAATAGTATTCTATTATTTATATACCACATCTATATACATATCATAGTTTCTTTATTCAGTTATATGATCTTGGGCACTTAAATTATTTCCAGATTTGGGCTATCATGAATACATTGCATGAATTTTTTTTTAATTAAAGTTGTTGGGTCCTTGGGATAAGAGCCCAGAAAGAAATTAGTGGTTCATATAGAAACTCAGTTCTTAGTATTTTTCATGAAGTGTCATTTGTGTTTTCAAAAGGTTGAACGAGTCGGCACTCCACTAGCAGTGAAAGGGTGCTCTCCCCCCACTACACCAACTGTGGTTCTTTATTCTTTTTAATGTGTGCCAACCTTACTGGTGTAAGAGATAATATCTCATCACTGATTTGCATTTCCCTGATGACTAATGATACAGAGCATCATTTTCCACATACTTATTGGCTTTCTGTATGTCTTTTTTGAGGAAGTTTCTGTTCATACATTCATTTTTAATGCTTATTTCTTGCTCCATTTGGCTAAAGTCTTTTATTGTTGTTACTATTTATATGTGTTACATATCTTGGATATTAACTTCTTTGTCAGAAGAGTGCTAGGCAAAAATTTTCCTAGTAAGTGGAGTATCTCTGGCTTTTATTTCTTCCATGGTACTGAAGCTTCTTAATTTTATATAGGCATATTTGTATATACATCTGTTTTCTTGGCTAATGGCATCAAATTACTGAAGATACCTCTGTATTTGATGTCACAAAGGTTCTGCCTATATTTTCCTCAAGATATTTTATAAACCAGGTCTCATATCTATATATTTAATTTTGAATAGACTTTGGTGCATGGTATTAGAAAAATGTCTGAGTTCATTTTTATAGATGTGACTGGCCAGTTTTCTGAAGAGGCCAATTGCTGAAGAGGTTTTCCAGACTCCACTTTATACATACAGCGTCTTTGTCAACAATTAAATGACCATAAACTTGAGGGCCTATTTCTGGGTTTTCAATTCTATTCCATGAGTAAGAGAATCTGTTCTTATTCTAATATCACAGTGTTTGGAATACTATAAATTTATAGTATAATTTAAGGCCTGAAAAAGAAAAGCCTTCATTTTCTTTTTTCTAAGAATTTTTAAGAAGTTATTTTAACCTTACATCATTTGAGTAATCAAATTTGATGCTACATAACTTGTAAATTTCAACTAATTTCTAATTAACTCTGTAACTCCAGAAGTATTAATTCCTACAAGGCCCTTCATCTATGCTTAAGATAATAGATGGAAATAATTTCTTAGATTAAAATTATAATAATTACAATTTAAATAGGTTGAACTCTGTTAGCTATTTGTATGTTTTTAAAATTTATATATTCCATTTATGAAACATATAAACATCACCCACTTTCATTTAATTTTTTCAAGGTTTCTGTCATTTTTAGGCTGGGTATAATTGTAATTCCAAATTATTTAATCCAGGCTTGTAATTAAATTACTTTTATATTCAGAACTTGATTTTATTCCCACGGATACTACATCCCTTAGACATTTAGTGGGGCACTCCCAGAGGTACATAGGACTTACTCTAGGCTTTGTCCTCAGAGCTATGGGCCATACTTAAAGGTCCAATATGCAGTACCAGTGATAGAAAAGAGGTAGGTAGCATGAAAGAAAAGCAGCCTTTCTTCACTGTACAATCTCTCTCTTTCTCTCTCTCTCTCTCTCTCTCTCTCTCTCTCTCTCTCTCTCTCTCTCTCTCTCTTTCATACATGCACATAGCTTCTTACTAGCTGTCTTTTGTTATGGGATGTTCTTGTCTAAGTCTGCTGTTTTCTGTGATTCATTGCCATGAGAATCTGAGTTTGCTAGCCTAACAGTCCATGCTAGTTTGTTAAATAGAAAATTGTTAGAGGAGATTTTAATCCAACCTGTAGAGCCTTGGACAGAAATGCCAACAATATTTTAGTTTGGGATTTTGGTGGTTCTAATACTGACACTCTTAGAAAAAGAAGGAAAAAGAGAAAGAAGAGAAAAATATGCATGATAGTGTTAGAAGGGACTATTAGAATATAAATTTAGAATTAACTGCTGTTTTGCTTCTGTAACCATGCTTTGCTTTAGACAAAAGGACAGCCATGACAGTCTCAGCCTGACAAGAGGAGAACTGGGCCTTGAGCAAACAACTGGTTCCTGAAACATAAAGAGTGTATTCTGAGAAATACCTTAATAGCTATAAACTAAAGAATGTGGGATGTTCTTTCAAACTTTCCAAGAGGAACTACTACTAATCCTGGCAAGACTCTTTCATGAAATTGAAAAAACGGGAACAATTCCAAATAGCTTTTATGAAGCCAACATCACCTTGATACCTAAACCAGACAGAGATGCTACAAAAAAAAGAAAATTACAGACCAATATTGCTGATGAATGCAGATGCAAAGATCCTCACAAAATCCTGGCAAATAGGATTCAATGCCTCATTAAGAAGATCACCCACTACAATCAAGTAGGTTTCATCCCAGGAATGTAAGGATGGTTTAACATCCATAAATCTATCAACATAATACACAACATCAACAAGAAAAATAGAAACCACATGATCATATCAATAGATGCAGAGAAAGCATTTGATAAGGTCCAACACATTCTTGATCAAAACTCTCAGCAAGATGGAAATGAAAGGAACCTTTCTCAATACAGTTAAGGCCATCTACCACAAGCCAGTGGCAAATATTGTCCTCAAAGGAGAATAACTAAAAGCCTTCTCTCTAAATTCTGGCACAAGACAAGGCTGTCCTCTCCCACCACTCCTATTCAACATAGCACTGGAAGTCCTTGCTATAGCGATCATGCAAGAAAAAGGTATCAAGGGAATCAGATAGGAAAGGAAGAAGTCAAGCTCTCACTGTTTTCAGATGACATGATACTCTACTTAGAAAACCCTAACGACTCTACCCAAAAGCTACTAGAACCAATAGACTCATATAGCAAAGTGGCAGGCTACAAAATTAACACACAAAAAACAATGGCCTTTCTATACACCAATAATAATAGGGAAGAAATGGACATTAAGAAAACAACCCCATTCACATTAGTGCCACACAAACTTAAATATCTTAGAGTCAGCTTGACTAAAGATGTGAAGGACCTATACAAAGAAAACTATAAAACTCTACTCCAAGAAATAAGAGAGGACACACGGAAATAGAAACACATACCCTGCTCATGAATGGGCAGGATTGCATAATTAAAATGGCAATACTCCCCAAAGTATTGTACAGATTTTATGCGATCCCTCTAAAGATACCCATGACATTCTTCAAAGAAGTGGATCAGGCACTTTTGAAATTCATTTGGAACAATAAACACCCTCAAATAGCCAAAGCAATTATTGGGAAAAAGAATATGGGAAGCATTACGTTCCCCAACTTTAAACTGTGTTACAAAGCAATAGTTATCAAAACAGCTTGGTATTGAAATAAAGACAGACCTCAGATCAGTGGAATAGACTTGAGTACTCAGAGAATGTTCCCCAGACATAAAATCATATCTTTGATAAAAAAGCAAGAAGTCCTAAATGAAGCAAATAAAGCCTCTTCAACAAGTGGTGCTGGCACAACTGGCTACCCACTTGCAAAAAAAGCAAACTTAGACCCCCAGCTAACATCATGTACGAAGGAAAAATCCAAATGGATTAAAGACCTTGATATCAGACCTAAAACCATAAGGTATATAGAACAACACGTAGGTATAACACTCCATGACATTGAGACTAAAGGCATCTTCAAAGAGGAAACTGCACTCTCCAAGCAAGTGAAAGCAGAGATTAATAGATAGGAATATATTAAGTCAAGAAGCTTCTGCACCTCGAAGGAAATAGTGCCCAGAATACAAGAGCCACCCACTGAGTGGGAGAAACTATTCACCCAATTCCCATCAGATAAGGGGCTAATATCCAAAATACACAGGGCACTGACAGAAGTCTACAAGAAAAAAGCATCTAATCCCATCAAAAAATGGGGAGAAGAAATGGACAGACACTTTGATAAAGAAGAAATACAAATAGCCAAAAGGCACATGAAAAAAATGCTCCACATCACTAATCATCAGGGAGATGCAAATCAAAACAACTAGGTACCACCTCACACCACAGAGACTGGCACACATCACAAAGAATGAGAACAAGCAGTGTTGGCAGGGATGCTGTGAGACAGGAACTCTTATCCACTGCTGGTGGGAATGCCGACTAGTTCAACCTTTCTGAAGAGTGATATGGAGATTCCTCCAAAAACTGGAAATTGAGCTCCCATATGTTCCAGCTATACCACTCCTAGGAATATACCCTAGGAACACAAAAAATACAATACAAAAACCCCTTCTTACACCTATATTCATTGCAGCACTATTTACCATAACAAGACTCTGGAAACAACCAAGATGTCCTTCAACAGATGAATGGCTAAAGAAACTGTGGTACATATGCACAGTGAAATATTATGCAGCCATCAGGAGAGATGAAGTCATGACATTTTCCTATACATGAATGTACATGGAATCTATTATGCTGAGTGAAATAAGTCAGAAAGAAAGAGAAAGATGAAGAATGGTCTCACTCAGCTATGGGTTTTAAGAAAAATGAAAGACATTTCTCAACAATTTTCAGAAACAAAAGAGAGGAGGGCTGGACATTACAGCCGACCTCATGAATCTCACCACAAAGAGTGATGAGCTTACTTAGAGAAATAACCACATTGCAAAGTATCCTAACAATGAGAATATATGAGGGAAGTGGAAAGCCCGTCTAGAGGACAGGTAGGGGCGGGGAGGGGAGGAGGGATATTTGGGTCATTGGTGATGGGAATGTTGCACTTGTGATGGGGGGGTGTCATCTGATATGACTGAAACCCAACCACAATCATGTTTGTAACCAAGGTGTTTAAATAAACATATTAAAAATATGAAAAAAAAAGAATGTGGGCTATAAAAGGTGCATATCAAGAAATACCAGGATGGTCAGATAGTTTAAGTAAACCAGCAATAAACTAAGGAATCTAATTGCACCTGGGAACTGATTACACCCAGGCTCCAGCAGCCAAATGGAATGGGAGCCATAAATCTACCTAATTGGCACCCAAAAGTTGGTGGGCACCTGAGCTCCTTCCCCACTACTCCAGCCAACCAGTTTAAATTTGACTGATGCAACATATTCTAAAAACCTATAGTTTTACCCCAGCTTGAAACCCCAGCAGCCCTATAAAAATGGCTTGTAAACTCCCCTTGAGGTCATGACCTGGGAGAACCCAGCATGCTGGTATCTGAATAAACTCCTTTGCTTTTGCTTTACTGACGCATCTCCTCAGGGCCTTTGACAGATCTCGAGTCCACAGCTAACATAAGAATTGGAGAAAAGAGTCTCTATGGGACTGGGCAAGGCTGCTAGCAGGAGGAGTTCCATCCTGCTTTCAGTTCTTCCAGCAGCTGTGCATGGAATCAGAAGAGGTGGTAAAGTTCATGTCTGTGAGCAGAAACCAGCCTGCTTTTCAGAAAGCAATGAAGGCAGTTCTGCCACCTGAAAACCAACTTCTTGGAGGAATAAAGACTGTTAAGTAATAAATAAATAAATTAGAGCAAGGCACGTGAGAAGGGATAGGCAGTGAGGAAGGGAAGGAATAAAAAGTTGATGAACAGACACAGCTGGCCCATTCAGAGCACGATTAACATCTCAATTGCAGGATGAGCTAACTCTTCAAGAACATTTATATAGGCATTTCCACATTCAATGCTCAGTCTATCTGGATTCATTCTCTCCATCAACACTCCTGGTTGCTAGACACTCCTGGTTTACTCTGCAGGGTTGACAGGGAAAGCCATGTTTTATAAATCAAGATACTGGTTTGCGAGATGAAAATTCAGATACCCTTCTACTTTAACAACCATTTTCTTTTCTTTTCTTTCTTTTTTTTTTTTTTTTTTTGGTGCTCAAGGGTTACTCCTGGCTGAACGCTCAGAAATTGCCCCTGGCTTGGGGGAACCATATGGGATGCCGGGGGTCGAATTGTGGTCCTTCTTGGCTAGCGCTTGCAAGGCAGACACCTTATCTCTAGTGCCACCTCAATGGCCCCGACAACCGTTTTCAATCCCTTTCCTTAATGGCTAACCTCTTCTGTATTCAGTAATTACTTTCCTTCATCATCATTAACGATTCTAGATGAGCACCTCTCATTTCAATAACTGTAAAACCCACTCCAAGAGCGCTAAAGCAGAGACTTTCTTCTCATACCTGAATACTTGAAAAGTATCACTGTTAAAGGTTATGGTGAAGATACTACAGATCATCACATCAGTGCTTAGGATCAAGCACCTCCTGCCTACTCTATCTCTCCCATGAATCATTATTTGTGTAAAGTGACCCAAATTGCTTTTTGTTGTGTGCAACTGAAGCAGACAAGCAGAAAGGCATGGACCCCTATAGCGATGAATTTTTGAGATGTAATTAAATCAAGAAAGAATTTGGAAAAGTTACTTTGTCATTGATACAAATCTGACCTGGTGCCACTACAAACCAGGAGAAGACTAGACCCTCCCTACTGGAAGAAACTCCAAGTGAAAAGACCAGGAAAGAAAGATCAAAAACTGTTAACTAAACCTGGGAAACCACCCTAACAATTGGACTCTGACTTAGATGGGAAGCCCATGTGAGGCAGATTGGAAAACCCTATAAAAGTATAACAAAGGAGGTAAATACATATGTTGCCTGAGTATATGGTACCTGAGTACATGTCTCCTGCAGCTATCTCCTCAGATATATACTATATTACTTTAACTCTGGGACTTGTACTGGGGCTCTCTCCACCTTTGAAGAAAACATTAGCTCTGTCTCTCTTTCTTATCCTTTCCCCTCTTCTTCCTTAGTACCGCCTAATAAAATCTGTTTTCACTAAACTCCCCCTGAAATTCTTTCTGTGAGGGGAAGCCTAATAAAACAGATTAGGAGGTACTGAAGAAGAAGAGGGGAGAGAATAAGAAAGAAAGAGACAGAGCTGGTGTCTTGGGCCTTGGTGTCAGTGCTATGCAGGGATTCCCTACAAACTTTCAGTCCTAGATCTCCCCAACTCTCCTCAGCCACTTCCCTGTGTGGTGGAGATGAGTCGAGAGATAGATTCCTTCTCTCTCCTTCCCACTTCACATAAGTCACCCCCACTGGCATCACAGCCTAGATCTTAGCTGATACAAAGGATTAAGTGAGTTTATAATCTTCCCAAAGCTCCAGCCTCACAAATGGTCACTTCAATAGCCATAGAATTATTAAGAATGAAGCAGAGAAAATGAGATTTTCCTGGGGAAATATCCTGCAGGTAAGCAGATATATATTTGATATTTCAGCAATAGTGGCTGAATATCAAAGAGAAACCTGAGTAAATTTGTGACCAAACAGGAGAAGTTTTGTCTCAAGGAGAACTGTGGGACTCATGGTTGCATTGAGCTGGAGATACCTGAAAAAAATACATTGGCTTTGTTAAGGTATATTCTAGACTATCATAAATATTGTTCCATATATCATTTCCTCTGGCCAACAGATGCCTGGACCAGCAAGAATGCAGGCATCCATTAGGAAGGCTGCTCTATGAGCAGCAGAACTGTGTGAAAGTGCCTTTGAGTGATGTGATGTGAAGACTGAAGTGCTTGATCCTGGCCCTAGTAAAGAGAGTATCCATTCCCTGGTGGGCCATAAACAAGTTTTTTCCAATTTACAACTGAGTATAATTTTCAGAGTGCTCACTGGAGCTGCTGTAAATCACACACCTCTAGTCCACTATTCTGGCTTTCCTGATGCTACAGGATGGCTCTTTAGAGAACACTGGGCTGGGGGTGGGGGAGGGGAGGAGTGCCAAGTTTTTCTCCTGATGTCGGTATTCAAAGATTTGATTTGGCAAAAACAACGAGGAAGTTCATTCCGTTGATTTTAAGAAAGTGACTTTCAAAACAGAGATGAGGAACTGACAAGGCTGCAGAGATGCAAACCAATGGTTCTTTCTTTCTGCTGAAACCTCTCAGTCTTTCCAACCCCACTGAAAGTGTTTGGTCCGGTAGCCTGCTGATAGGTCCCTACTCTTTCCCTCTAGAGTGGAACGCAATGGCTGCTTACTTTCCCCTCTACATCTCCAGAGCCTGGGAGCTGCCTGCAGCTAGGGTAGAAGAGGCGGGTAAATAATTAGAAGGGAAAGATATGACTTGGTAACATTTTCCTTCTTTTCATAGGATCTATAATAAAATGTAAAACATGAGGGGACTTTAGTGAGTTACTCAAGGATTTTGCTTTGTTTTAGATGCCCAGAGTGAAACAGTTCTGCTCTGTTCCTGCCAAACTAGACTATGGAAGAGATGTACTTTAAATCAGAAACTCCTATTCTGTCCAAATCACAGAAGCAGAAGGACACTAAATTATTGATTTTATGGGTACAGTAGAAATATATGATCTTCCTTGTAGTTGTTCTTGGGTGCTAGGGGAGAGAGATGTCAAGAATTACTTTTTGTTGTTTGTCTTTTGCTTTTAGGATTTCAAGGACTGTGAAGCTTTATAGTGCCTCAGTCATGAGATGCATGTGCCTTCCACTCATCTATATCTGATTGCAAACAAGATTTTTTTCAAATTTAATATTGTTTTAGCTAAATATGAGAACCTTCTTTATAATTTTCTAATAGTATAATAGAGTGTTGTTAATGAAATGTTCAATATTGTACATGCACATTACTTATTTAAATATGTTGTATATACATGTCATTAATAAATACCCTCTTTATTGTCTCCTGTCAATATCTCTAATGTTTGATTATTTATTCAGCCTCAGAAGAATCCAAATAGGTACACAATGACTCCATGGTAGAAACCTTGCCAAAAATAGCAGGGGAGTGCAGTTAGGGCAGAGAAGGGACCACTATGATAATGATAATTAGAGATGATCAACTGGACAACAATTGGGTGCTGACAGGAGATAAAGTGATAGACATAATACCCCTTCAGTAGCAATATTGCAAACCACAGCACGTAACGGGACAGGGAGAAAGAGAGAAGAAAAATATTTGCTCCAAAGGCAGTTATGGGGAAGGGCTGGAGGGAAACTGGGAACTGTGCACTGGTGAAGGGTGTTTTACATGATATGACTTACAATCATGAACAACTTTGTACCTGTGGGGAAAAAAACTGTATTATGTACAACCTTGTAACCATGGTGTTTAAAGCAATTATTTTTTAAAAGAAAAAGGTATAGATTTCTGAACAAACTTGTACGTAAGTTAAAGATATTTTTGTTTGTTTATTCTTCTGGGGGGGGGGGGCACACCTGGTGATGCTCAGGAGTTACTCTTAGTGATTCCCTGAACTTAAGAATCACTCCTAGTGGTGGTTGAGGAACCATATGGGATGCAGGGAATTGAACTGAGTTATCTGCAAACAAAGCTAGCACCCTACTGACTCTGTTATCTCTTTAGTACCAAGATTTTTATGTTTTTAACCAAGACAGACTCTAGATCTCTTTCTAGCTATGGAAACCTAATAATGAGCATAATAAGAAGCACATATTAAAAGATACTTTCTTTCTCTTCCTCAAATAAATTTAATAAGAATATTTTTGTTGAGATGTTTCATTGTTATTTTTAATATTTATGTCTTCTTTCTTCCTCTCTCTCAGGACATTTTTTTTATAACTTGGCTGCTTGTTCTTGAATGAGAAATTCAGGGTTTCTTTGTCCAATACCTTTTTATTAAAAAAAAAATAAATGAGATTTGGACTCCAACTATACCAGTATTGGGGATAAAGTCTCCAGGACTTTGTCAGAGTGAGTATGAGCACGGTCCCTCTGCCTTTTGAATGTCCAGAAGCCCTTGCAGCTATAATCACACATCACAGCCTCTGCCATGTCTGCTCATCAGCCAGCTCTATAGACTCATTTTATTCTCAAAATTGGAAAGCTGAGGCTGGAACAATAGCACAGCAATAGGGCATCTGCCTTGCATGTAACTGACCTAGAGTGGATCCAGGTTCAATTCCCAACATCCCACATGATTCTCCAAGCCTGTCAGGAGCGAATTCTGAGCACAGAGCCAGGAATATCCCCTGAGCACAACCAGGTGTGGCTCCCAAGACAAAAATACTGTAAATAAATAAATGTTCAAAATTTGGAAAGCTTCTATATTGTCTATTGAACCTAACATTTTTAGAGAGTGCTTAATCCAAAACTCTATTAGGTAAATAGTAAACTAGTTAAAGAAACAAATAAAAAATAATGTAAACATATACTGGCTGCATATCAGAAAATTTAATGAGATTTACTTCTTGAATTTCCAAAAATTTTTGTTAGTACTGTTTAAAACTTGAAATTAAAAAGAGAAAAAAAATCAATGAATGAGCTAATTATAATTAATAAACAACAGAACCTACAATAAGGAATCTCAGTTTATTACCTTTGTTTTCTTTATTGCTGTTTTTACCACCAATATGTCTTTTGTGATCTTCATGAAAAAGAGCATCATAGGATTGGATGGCCTTTTCTTTTATTCTTGATGCTGTCCCAAGAATTAGGTTGGTTGACTAGTATGGCTAAAGATAACATGGATTTTATTGTTGGTAGTCATTAGAAGATGTCTACGTAGTTTCCTTAAAGTTTAAATGAAGTTGAATGAGACACTTATTATAGAGTATACAAATCTTAATTTGGGGAATGTTTTTAAGACAAAAATGTTATTACAGAGACTGAGGAGATAGTACAGCAGGCGGAATGCTTGCCTGACTTGCAACACAAACAGGTTCAATATCCAGAATTCCATATGGTCCCCCAGTACTTCCAGAAGTAATTCCTGAGTGAAGAGTAACCAATGAGCACCACAAGGAGTGGCCCAAGAAAACCAAAAAAAAAAATGTATTACAAAAGATATTATAAAATGGAGATACCAATATTTGATATCATACAGGTAACATTCCAAGTTCTTAGAGGGTTTAGGCTATCTTTATTATAAAAACAGTCATTTATAAGCCAAAGAGATGGCTTCAGAAATATAATATATATATTTCTCCTAAATATCTCCTATAAAGATATTTAAAACAAAATTTTTTTAAATTTTAAAAGATTTTTAAATATTTTAATATTTAAATATTAAAGATAAATATTTAAAACAAAAATAGTAAAGATATTTTAAAATAGCATTCTTAGCAAGAAATATTTTATCTGTGACATAAAGGTTCTTCCCACTTACTTAGATTCAAAGAAATATTTACAAATTTAGAAAGAACTTCTTGAAAAATAACAAGAAAGAAAGAAAGAAAAGAAAGAAAGAAAGAAAGAAAGAAAGAAAGAAAGAAAGAAAGAAAGAAAGAAAGAAAGAAAGAAAGAAAGAAAGAAAGAAAGAAAAGAAAAAAGAAAGAAAGAAAGAAAGAAAGAAAGAAGAAAGAAAAAAGAAAGAAAGAAAGAAAGAAAGAAGAAAGAAAGAAAGAAGAAAGAAAAAAGTAAGTAAAGAATATCTGAAAATTAAATCAACAGAAATTCTTGTCTTTACTAATGGTGACAGACTTTTTGCCACATTGTACATACCAGATTCTCTTTATCCATTCATCACATATCACAAATTGTTTTGATTGTTTCCATATCTTTACTATTCTGATTCTACTTGTAGCTGTCTAACAGTGGTGGGCAAATGGCCATGTGGGGCAAAGAGTGGAGGGCAAGAGACACTAGACACCCTCTGGGGGCAGTTCAGTATTACAGCTTGTTAATTGCAGGTAGGGACAGGGTAATTATAGAGAAGCATGAACAATAGAAGAGATGAGATTGCTCATGTATGGGATGGATAGGTGTTGGGCTCCACATGCCATAATCCAACCCTGGGGAAAATGGGTCTGGAGCAGAACAGACATCACAAATTAGTAGTTCAAGCCAGGCATAAGATTATAAAACATAAGATTAGAAGGCTTCCAACCTCATGGTGAGGAGCCTGTTAACCCAACTTTTATTGCATAAAATTCACCTCAAGCCAGGGGAGGGTCCAGTAACAAAGTGCCTATATGGAGCTAATACAGTCTAGGTGGGTTTTTACATTTTAAAAGCCTTGGGGGAAAGGGCAGAGGGATCCAGGACAGAAGTCTTTATATTAGAATTTCAATAATGTATTGTACTTTACTAGTAAGGAGAAATAAAAGGTCATTAATTGTTGCCGACAATCAGGTGTTTCATGGCTGCCCTAGCTTAGGAGAAACCAGGATGTGGTCCCACCCAGCTTGCAGCAAAGCCCTGTCCTGTCTTTATCCATGACCACAATACTAAATGAACATGAGAGTACTTTAAAATCTTCCATTTTTTGAATAAATACATATATTTATACAAAAAATTCTGCATTAGATGGTTAAGAAATTTAAAAAAGTAAAAAAAAATCTTATGTGTTCAATTTGTTTAGGGGGTCTCCAAAAAGGTGCGTGTGGCTTCTAGGTTGACCATGTGGTGCCAAAGTTTGAACCCAGGACCTCGTGTATGTGCTCCAGCCCTTTGAGTTCTCTATCTCCCCAACCATGGTGCTTTAAACATCAGATTTTTTTCTCGCCCCCCCAACATCATATTTTTAAAGAGAAATTCAATAAATATTTTGAAATAAATTTATGTCTAAAAACCTGTTTTGACTGAGATGAAAAACAAGATGACAGACTCTGATGCCTGGTCATTTGGAAACAGCAATAAGATGTAGAGCTACTACCTACACAGACATATGTGTCTTTCCTCCCCTTTAGTAAACTCATAGCTTAGGGTGACACACTATTAATTGAGTAAATTAATATTGCTTTACTTGGAGAAATTATGGGAAGTTAGAACTGATTTACTACCTGCAACTTTAGAAAGCGCAATAACTAATGAGAAGAAAATTTTGAAAAGCTAACTGTCTTTGGGAGAAGTGGGTGGCATCTGTCAAAGTTGAAGGGGAACACTGCTTCCCAAATTTCACTGTGCTCATAAATCACCTGGGGGTCTTGTTAAAATGCAGGTTCTGAGTCATTAGTCACTGGTAGAGCAGAGATTCTGCATTGTCAACAAGCTTCTGGTAGATGATGCTAGTGCTGCTGTCATAGCCTGCCCTTTAACAGAAGGATATAGGTGAAACCCCTCAGAGAGGTTAGAGCAATAATCGTTCTAGGCCACATCATCTCTAAGAATGCCCAGTTGCTGTGCTTCTATTAAAAAGACAAAGTTAAAAAATCTGATAGGTGTAATTTGCAGACATATAAATTTATTTTGTATTTATGTAAATCCAGAGATCAGTTTTGTAAACCCAGAGATCTCTGGGTTATGAAGGGAATAGGCCTTTGAATTTTTACACTATAGAAAAGCATCCTATTATTCTACTAAAATACCCAGCTTATGTGTGCAGCACTTCACAACAAATATGCTCAGTTTGATGCATTCAAAATCTGTCAAATGCTTGAGAAGCAGAAAATAAATAACTCATGCAGAACACTTAAGACATTTTTAAAAGCCTCTTACTGTTTCTGTCAGCAAAATGAATTCCTTGAACTCTTAGAACCTCTCCAGTAGGTCTGTTTCTTCCAGTTACTACATTTTGTCTGGGTTTTCTTCTCATGCTGCTCCACCATTTAGCTTTGGGAAGCCCAAGGAAATTGCCCTCTGGGCCTCTGACCTGACCGTTCCAGGGGTCCTCAAACTTTTTAAACAGGGGGCCAATTCACTGTCCCTCAGACCCTTGGAGGGTCTGACTATAGTAAAAACAAAACTTATGAACAAATTCTTATGCACACTGCATATATCTTATTTTGCAATGAAGAAACAAAACAGATACAAATACAATATGTGGCCCGCGGGCCATAGTTTGAGGACCACTGCGTGCTTAGTGAGGAGGCCAGTCCCTTCTAATCAAAGATCACAAAATTGACAACTGCTGGGGGTGGAGGTGTTTGGCTGATGCAGATCAATAGAAAAGGGAAAGAGAAAATTATTTTTGTTGAGTACTTACAATATGCCAAACAATTAATGGGTTAGGATCATTGTACACATTTTTCTTGATGCCATTTAATAACAATAGAGGGGAATGAAAGAAAAAGTGGTTTTATGACAGTCCTGAGTATTAGTCATGAATCAATATTTTCCTCTTCTTCCTATCCTTCCACACGCAGTTCCCACTTTGACATTATCTAGAAATCTTTCACTGATTTCTGTCTCTGGAAGGTCAGGATAGAAATCAAAGCATGTTCCAGATCAAGATTATATGGTTGCATTTGGAGACTAACAGCTCCAAGTTCTTGTTATTTTCTTCCAGAATTTTCTGTTCTCAGGAGTGGCAAAAAGAAAATCCAAAAGTCCTGCCTGGCTTCTGCCCTCAGTTGCTAAGCTCTTGGAACCTAAAGTGCCCAATCATGAGAGTACCCAAGCACAGAGCAAATGCTGTGGCACAAAGACCCTATTATTAATGCCTCTGATTCCAGGTCTGTTTCCAAATGGGAGATGACCAAGTTTCTGTTCTGTTTTCTTTTCAAGTTGAAGGGATTAGATTAATAAGCAATGGTGTGTGTCCTTTCTGGGCAATTGCATAAACTGGCAAAAATGTTCAAGACTGACGACAACAATAATACTAACAGTGCTGCTGTGACCTTTTAGCAATGTGAAGAAAATCACTTTCAGCAGGAATGCATTTCCCCAACTTTAGCCTTTTTTAGCCACTGGAAATAAAATGTTGCACCCTCCCTTTTAATTCACTGTTCCCCCATCCAGTTTCTATTTCCTGGTAAATTAAATAGATGCTATTTACAAACCTTATTTTCCTTGCTCCTGTGGGGTCTGTAAGCCTTTCAATTTGTCCCCTAAATACTCCTTTAAATTTCTAACTCACATTTTCTTGTTATTTTCTTTAGGAAAAACAAAACTTATATAAATATAGTTAAACTAAAGTAACATAACATGTATTTATAAAGTACTCAGTAAATGCTGAGTTGGAGCAGAGTAAAGTACTAACAACTCCTGATCATTATGGGAAGTTTCGGAATTGCAGAAGTACTGAGTTATCTACACCCCCATTCTAGTTCAATTTCCTACGTTTATTATTTGACACTAATTGAGAATCCTCCTCTGCTCAGTACCTTAGAAATGTGTTTTCTCCCTACATATTGTGCAGGAGATAAAGCACAGAGCCCAACTCATTCTGTTTCAGCTTAGCAGTCTGCACCTGTCAACACAGGCCCTTGTATCTAAATAGTAGGGACCTTCTGAAAGGGCCATCCTAGCAGGGCAACTGTGTAAGACAAGAGTCACAGGCTTGCAAAATTGGGGGCAGAGGGGCAAGCACACAACTCAAATCCTCTGAAATCACAAAAATATTCATGGGTCGAAATGAGCATTGATTTTTTTTTTTTTTCTCTTTTCAACTCTTTTGTAAACAGCCTCAGATCTTTATACTACTCCTGACCACAGCAGCCTCTACTGGCTTTAGGCTGTAACAAGAACTGCCCAGAAGATCTGAAAAGGCAGAGCTTTTGAGTTCACACTGTTCTAAATTTGTCTGCAGATGTTAATTGAAGCCTAAAATATTCTTACCACCCACCCCCATATCCCCCACCAGCCTCCCTACTCACTTTCATTGATCTAATTATTATTTCTTAGGTGTTGCATTTCGCTTTACAGCACACACAAACGACACCGGAATGTGAGCACTTTAATGGTCTAGGGTACAGTGCAAGCACTTGAGGAGGGGAGAGGAGAGATCCGTTTCTGCAGATACCTTGCTAACTGACTCAGTGCATCCTATGAAATAGCATTTCCCTAGGCCCTATTTTCTGTCACAAAAAATCAGCTTTCAAAGTGAAGTGAATGTCTTCTCTTCCAGTAAATGACTTAACAAAATCTCAGACTTCAATAACTTTTCTAATGAATGCAAAATGCAAAAGCTTAGTCAAAGCAACATCCCAAGGGATTTCATGGCTAACAAACCTTAGGTGAGGAATTGATGCATTTAAGACTCCATTAAGGAGCCTTAAAAGTTAAATGAAAAGTTGGAAACCCCAGCTCTCTCTTAGGCTGTTTCTAAAGGTTCAGAAGTGTGTTGAAATGGAACTGAGAATGCCTACTCCTAAATACCTAGGTGCTGCTGCCTGCTATTTATACTAACTTTAGCCACTTCAGACCCATATGGAGAAAAGGGGCAACATTCCTCAAGGAGGAGAGTAGCACTTAGAGGAATGGGACTATAACCCAATTCTGTTTGTAATGGACTCTGCAATATTTACATTGATTTAAATCTAATTGAAAGGGCTGGATAATTTAGAGCTCAATTAACATACTCCAAAAAGATTAACAGAAATAGTCTTTGAATTAAGATCAAAAAGAGAAAAAAGAAAAAACTTAAATTTATAATGGCACATTAAGGAAAGAAATCTCCACCTCTAGGGATTAATACTAAAACAGATGTTATACCTATAAAGAAAAACCCAAATCCCTATCTTGGAGAAAAATATGAGTTGACCAATAAGTTAACCCTTTTAACCAGGTGTGCATACTGAACTTGATTAAAGGCAAAAATAAGCAGGCCACTCAAGGATTAATTTCCAAATCAAAATTAGCAAAGGAATTCTTCTCAAGGGACCCAGGTATTTACCAATCAGAGCCAATTCCTTTTCACCCACCTTCCCTCAAGGTTCTGGTCTACAGCAAGGTGAAAGACTCATGTCCCACCTGACCTTTGATTACTGAGCTTTTGCTCCTCTCAAATCCTAAAATACAAGCAAGATAAACTGTCTCTCCCCTTCACCTGCCCTCCAACAGACTGCTTCCACTGAAGGTTTGGGAGGCCTCATCATGTTGAGTTCCCTTGTCACCATTTAGGTCCACAAATCTCAGTTCAAACTTGAGTCATTCTCAGTGAAACTCTTTAAACAAAACATGGCTCTTTCTATCCTATCTCATACTCTTCATGCCAGCTCTATTTGCTCTCTCTGTGATAAAGTGGAAACATGTAGGGTTTTTTTGTTTTGTTTTGTTTTAGGCACAGTGATTTACAATGTTGTTTCATAAATAAAACATTCCATCACCACACTCTCCTTTAATACTAACCCTAAGACCACCTTCTCTCTTTATCCATTCATTTCACAACATTCATTAAGTGTTAGGCATTCTACTAGAAAATCTAGTACTGGTGATGTCAGAGTATAACAGCAGGTGCTTTCAAGGACTTGGAATCTACTTGCAACCTTGCAGATGTTGGCAAACGTTTTTAGTCAAATAACAAATACCAAATATTTTAGACTTTGCACAGATGATCTGTAGTAACTATTCAGCTATATAATTCAAAAGCAATATAGATATTATAATAAAGAGGTGAACAGAACTATTTCAGTAAGTCTTTACTTACAAAAACTGAAGAGATTATGAGCACCTCCAATTTGGCTTTATACAGTTTCAGTTCATGCTTTAGATTACAGCCTCACAAACATCAAAGATGAAAGCAAAATCAGTAACCCTCATCCTTAAACCCACAACCAAGAGAAACCAAATAAAAATAGGAGGCCATACCCTTTGGGGATTTTGTTTTGTTTTGTTTTGTTTGGACAGAACTGAGGGCTCTTCAATTACTCTTGGTGATGCTAAGGAAACCATACTGGGTTTTCAAGATCAAACCTGAGTTGTTGATGAGCAAGGCAAGTACCTTTTCTGCTGTACTATTACTCAGACCCCATTCTGGAGGCTGGAAGTACTATTTTGTTTCTGTTTTTCTATTTTTTAAGCACCATAGTTTACAATACCAATAATAATAATTTTATACATACATCACTTCAACATGACATCCACCATTTGTGTGCCCACTTTCCTCCACCCAAGAAAACTCTAGAAAACTAGAGAATAATATTGACTCTATTGATCAAGATGTAGAAATAAGTCATGTAAATATCCTGTGAAAAAGAAGAAAGAAAGAAAGAAAGAAAGAAAGAAAGAAAGAAAGAAAGAAAGAAAGAAAGAAAGAAAGAAAGAAAGAAAGAAAGAAAGAAAGAAAGAAAGAAAGAAAGAAAGAAAGAAAGAAAGAAAGAAAGAAAGAAAGAAAGAAAGAAAGAAAGAAAGAAAGAAAGAAAGAAAGAAAGAAAGAAAGAAAGAAAGAAAGAAAGAAAGAGAAGAATTAAGGAATGCAGTCTTGCAGCACAAGGCACTAAAATTGGATGTACAATATAGCGCCAAACATCTGAAATGCGATGCTGAGTAGAGGATATCTCAATTCCTCAGAAATATAACTCAGATTAGTTATTACAGGCTATTACACACTAGTATTTCTTCCCATTGTTAATAACTTACAACAATAATAATTGTCCTGAGACGGAGTTGCCTGCCTCTATGAAATGCTCCTTTCTACCCCACCCCTTCACAAGTATACTTTTGTAGGTTAACCCTCTAGCCCTGTTGCCTTCGGTTATCTATTGCTCTTACTATGTTTCTCTATATCATACATAAAAGTAGAGATTATTCTATATCTGTCCCTCTCTTTCTAATAAAATTCATTCAGCATGGAGGGTGGTAGTTTTAATAACCAAGAGAATTTATGATTGTCTCGAGGAGAGATTTTTCCATAACTGCTAACCAAATTCAAAAGGTTTATATAGTAGTTGAATTTAGTCACATATACCACCCAGACATTTTCAACAACATACTTAATTTCAGACCAAGATACATATTCTTGGGCAGCTTCTATGAGCAGAGGAGGCAAGCAGGATGCAATTCTAAAGAGGTGGGGAGTAAGGAGCCTCCAATTGCCCAGGTCTAGTTTATACATTAACAGATCTCTTCATTACCTTCCCTATTCTGGTGGTCATGTTGCCCAGACTCTGACAAAATTTTACTAATTAACTTAGCAGTAGGCAAAAGACCGATGAGGAAATGAGTCAGCCTTGGTATTTTTACTGTTTTTTTATCATGTTTATGGTTAAAATACCATGGTTTACAAAATTATTCATATTACATTTATTTCAAGCATACAATGTTCCAACATTAGTTCCACCAATATTGTGACCTTCCTTCCATCAATGTCCTAAGTTTTCTTTCCCAAATTTATTGCGAAACAAATTTATGTCCTATTGCTTGCTCAAAGAAAACTTAGAGAAATTTCAAAAGCAATTCAGAAGATAAATCAGTAAAAGTCAATTTGCAATGATTGATTACTATATATTTAACCTATGTAAACAGGAAAATTAAAATCATGATTACAATATATAATGGCTACTCTTATTTATACAGATCAGTCTTCATCTATGATATCTACAATAAATTGCATTAACTTTTATTTTTTATTTGGGTCTCATTATGGTAATAATTGTGTCTTCCCTGTCATTAATAAAGCTTTTTAAAAATCTTCATAGCATAATTTAGAGTTTACATAAAATAGGTAAAGCCGACAACTGTAAAGTTTAGTAGGAGTGAATAGAATTAAGAAATTTTAAGGAAAATATTAATAGACCTATAAAAGTACAAAATGCTATCCCAAGTAAAGAAACATTAGAAATGCATATAAGACATAGCTCATTCAATATAAATGAGACATTAATTTAAAATAAATACAATATCTTAGCAAGCTAGGAGTAACATATTATTCTTAAACTAGTAGAAGGTGACCATAAGGACCATGTGTGAGTACCATACTCAATTTCATTGTTTTTTTTAGTATCATTAAATATTTTCACTAAATGGTGTCACTATAGTCATTGTCTAAGGATTTTCTGAGATGGTTGATACTATTTGAGCCTTCTATGTCCTTGTTCTATGTTCTTGTTATTGATCTTGGTGGATTTCTTATTTCTTCTTTATCAGGCTTGCTGTGTTCCTACTGTGATATGTTGAGAAATATGCCCTGTCCTTAAAAAGAATTTCTTTAAAACTTCATAGAAAATTTGTTTCAAGGCTAATGAATTCCCTATGCTGTCGACTGTTCCTGAAGTTTTTATTTTTCTTTAAAATATGAATGATAATCTAGCTGGACAGAGTATTCTTGGTGAGGTGTTCATTTTCACCTAGTCCTTTCTGGTTCATATAGTCTCATTTAGTAAATCTGTGATGAATCTTAAGGAATCTCCTTCATATGTAAGTTTTTTTATTGATCTTGATTTTTAATATCTTGTCTCTATTTTTGGAGTTTTTGTTTATTTTGAGTACAATATGTCTTGGCGTTTTCTTAGTTCGGTTTATTTTCACTGGGACTTCAGGCCTTTTCGATCTTGATAACTGTAATTCTCAAGTCCAAGAAATCCCCTACTAAGATTTCTTTAAATATTGTTGTGTCATCTAATTTGCATTTCTGTTCTTTAGGGGCTACAATGATTCTTGTGTTATTCCTCTTGACTTCATCCCATACTTCTTTGTTATATTTATTCCTTTTCTGCTTTTAGTTGTCTCATTTCAGCATTTATTCTTTCTTCTGCACTGCTGGCTTTGCTGAATACTTGTACTACTACTGTTTCTTTGATATCTTTAAACATTCTCACTAAATGGTGTCACTGAAGTCATTGTATAAGGATTTTCTGAGATGGTTGGTACTATTTGAGCCCTCTATGTTCTTCTTTCATTCATGATCTTGATGGGGTTTTTATGTGTCTTCTTCATCAGGCTTACTGTGCTCCTACTGTGCTATGAGTAGTATCAAATTAGGAGCAGCATCAAGATTCGGGAATTGTGGAATTAGGTGCCTTCATAAGGCAGAGTTCAAGTGTAAAGATTAACAAATCAACCAGAGGGAGAGGAATCCACCAGTTCCCATTCTAGAAAGACCATAAAATTGTCAGCTGAGCAGTGATCAATTGGGATCAATTGATCAATATACTGGAGTGGTATAGCAGTGTGCTCAGGTTCTGTAGGCACCATCTAGGTCTAGGACATCCCAGTGATATATCAAATCCATGATTCCTTTTATTTAGAGCTATGTGCATAAGTTTGCAAAACATGCCTGTCTCCCTTGTTCCTCTAATCTTTGATATGACTGTTGGCAAAGTCAATCCCTTTTTCTATTAGAATTTCTAAGCTGAATGAAAAAAAAAAATAAACCAAAACTCTAGGTTCTTCTTTGCCAAAATACAGAGATGGCATGACTTGAGAATGAAATCACCTGAAAGGAAAGAAGAAGGAAAAACTGATATCCACAACAGTTTTCTGACATATTTTGACACTTGGATTCAATCATGTAAATAGGTAAGTCATATATGTCTTCCCCTGCTTGATAAACATCCCTCCCTTCTCCATTTGAGTTGAGGTTTATTCTAGTATCTAGAGTTCTAATTGATAAACCCAATCCCATTCTTAAAACTTTTTTATCTTTACATACTTTCCCTGAGCAATCTTATCCACCTCCATGAGTTCCTACTGTCACTTCTGTGTAGATTACCCTCATTTGTTTGCTCATTTCCCAACTTTATGACTAGACCCATATAACATACTTCCTACTGGACACTTCTGATGAGAATATAATGTATCTAAAACTTGATCCATTATGTAACCTTATTCCTCCAAGCATCTGTTTTATAAAAAATACTGAAACTAATAACACCAACTGAACTCTTACACTGTGTAAAACTCTGTAGTGCCATTACATTATTTGTCATCTTTCCAACTGGCTTTTAGAGTAGATATTATGAGTCTCACTATACAAATGTGATTACTGAATCTCCCAAAGTACACATTTGTTTGATTAGTAATTGACTAAGCCACATTTAACCTCAGATGCTATCCCAATGGCCCAGGTTGACCACCAGAAACTCTTAACTGCCACAAAACTCCAGGTATACCAGTTTTGTGGCTGATATCTCCAGGGACTCTGTGAAGTCAGGTTAAGCTGCTCCCCCCCCCCACATGTCTCTATATTTACAAAAGTCCTAACAGCCATATCCATGAATCACCACTGCCACTATATTAGCTCATTGGCCCAGACTCACAGATCCCTGAAGTCCTGGACCATGCAGCTGCTTATGCATCCATGTGACACCTCCATAATTTTAATACTGACTTCCCAGTAAAAAGAAACCAAATAATTATAGAAGCCTCACGAGTTTAACCCCCCCCCCAAAATTCAACATAATGCTCAACTAGCAATAAACAGTTTAGTAAACCTTAAGGCAATGACATAATGACCCCAATTCGAGATTTGATAATTTCTACAAATTTTCTTTTAATTATTTGAATTTAACTTATGATGTGAGACCCAGACTGAAAATTTATTTTTATTTTTTTTCTACATGATCCAAATGTGCAACTAAATGAGAACTACTGAGTCTGCACATAACAAATACTCAAAGAAGAGTCAGTGGATTAACCTGAGTCCACATGTGGGGCCCCACTTTCATAGTCAATAACCTCAAATCCACTTGAGTACTATAACCTGAGTGCCACATAAGGTACCATAAGGTACCTTATCCAGTGGTCTTAAATATTGCTTGAGATGAAAATGATAGTAATCAATGATGATGACAATGACAATCAATCATGATTATTGATTTAAAAAAATTCCTCTTACATTGTAATATCAATATCAGGTCACAACTTCCCAGTAACAAATCAGGTCAGCCTTAGTTCCATTGTGGGCATCTATTCCATTCTAGTTCCAGGAATCCTGTCTTACCAGTCACTGCATGCAGTTTCTTTGTAAAACAACAGGCTTCTTGCATCAGTGGAGCAAACTCACTGGGAATAACCTAGTTCTTCCTCATTCCCAAGGCCATGGTTTATAAAAAGCTTGGTTAATTTGTCATTCAGCAAAACTTTTAGACACAACTATGTTCTTTTGTTAATGAGGCTTTGCACCTAGGGAATCAGTAGAGACACAGCTTTTTCATCTCTGGCCTAAAACATCTTTGGAAATAAAAGAGTTTTGTTTTGTTTTGTTTTGTTTTCACCGTGGTTGTAGACAGTTATTGGCACATTGATGAGGTTGTTGCCAGGACTTTCTACCTTCATAAAGGTATGAGCTTTGCTCTGCTTTGTGAGCAGAGCCTGCCCCTAACCTTACCTGGCAATTTGAAAATGGTTTCAAAGCACCCAGTGTGTGAAGGAGACCTCATTTATGAACAAAATATCTTTATCTACAAAGTGGTTCCCATGATTGTGTCTAAGCATGCAGAACCTAAAGACCATTTTACCAAACAAAGAAAGCCAATTAACAACTGATCTTTGATTGAAGTCAAATGAGATGTAAATACAAAACTTACTTGCGCATGGCTTTTCTTCTTCTTTAAATAAAAACTATTAAAGCTGGAAAAAACTAGGCTAGGCATAAGCATACTAGAAACAGAGAGCCTTGGTCAGTGCTTATTTAGAGGAAACACATGAGGAATATGGCAAGAAATCAACCAAGTCTAATGGTCAGGAGCTGAACCCTGCAGTCAGACTGCCTGTGTCCCAGTTCCACATTGGTCTTTGACAGTTATTTCACCTCTCTAGAGGTGAAATTTTAATTTTAATTTTTGTAAAATGGCACAGAATGTTGAATAATAGAGATTATTCTAGAGTGTTCTCGGACAGAACATAAAAAAATTATGGAATTGAGGGGCCTCTGAGGCTATTGTATGGTAACAGAGGAAAGAAGGAAAAAACACTATGGCATTTATCTTAATCCCCCTTAACCCCACTCAGAAAAAAGGGAGATGTAGTTTTATTGTAATATTTAGTGTAATAAGAATGCAGTGAATGGATGAGACAAAGTGGTAGTTGGCAAGCTCTAGCCTCCTCTACTTCTTAACATACTTGTTTCCCTTGGAGCCAGCATGTCTTTTTGTATGGATAAAAAGGCAAAAGGGTATTTCTCATCTGGGATGTATCGAACAGAGCACATTGAATAAACTGAACTAGAACTATCATAATCAACTCCAGTCCCAGAATTGTTCTATTAGGGCATGGAATACTACAGAGAACACAGAATAAAGGCTGCTATTGTTAGAGGAATTTGTTTTGTCTCCTTCAGTTTTTGTGGGGCCTCCCAAGCAATAAGTAGGGATCTATGGAGTCTGGGGGATTTCCAATGATACACAGCTTTGCAGCTGACTGTTCAGTGCTCTGCGAGATATACACTACTTGGGGTACCATGTATGATGGGGCTCAAACCTGGGCCTTAATATGCTAGGTGTGTTTTCCAGCCTTTGAGTAATTTCCTCCAGGGAACACTAACTTTTTTTCTACAAGTTCCTTAGTTCTTTTCATTATGAAACTGATATTTTTCTTTCATGTTTTCCATATTTCCTTGAAAGCTAAATTTAAACCATATTTTGAGTTTCTAAATCTTTTTTCTAATTCTTTGGACAATGAACATTTGCTATTTTCTATTTCCGGAAAAGCGCAACTTTTTTTTTTCAATTTCTTTTTTTTTTAAATCTTTATTTAAACACCTTGATTACAAATATGATTGCAGTTGGGTTTCAGTCATGTAAAGAATACCCCCCCATCACCAGTGCACCAGTCTCATCACCAAGTCCCAAATCTCCCTCCACCCCATCCCACCCACACCTGTACTCTAGACAGGTTTTCTACTTCTCTCATTCATTCACATTGTTATGATAGTTCTCAGAAAGCACAACTTTCTTAAAACCCCCAAAAATCTCTGCCTCCTTGGTACCTTGGAGACCTGAGATAGATTTGGGAATCTCAGTGCAGGCAGCTTCTGTGAAGGATTTTAACTTAATGATAAGAGGAAAAAGAGAGCATATGGCCTTAGCTACAATAGGTAAAGGCTTTAGGACCAAAGGACTTCCCTTCAAATCTTCCCAATCTGTATCTAGGCAAATGAGAAGTTTGTCCTGAGCAAGTAGATAAGAGCATCATAGGGACAGTGTGGTCTTTGAGCAGATTTAAGTCCTCACTCTTGTTAGAAGGTCAAAAACTGGGACCTTCTAGTAGAAATGAAATCATGGCAGTGGCTGATGAGGTCAGAGCTGAAAGTCACAGCTCCTGCTAGAAATGCCAATTAAGCAGGGAGATTGGGGTGGAAGGGGTCACTCTGGCTATTTCATCTTTCTGCCCTCTAATCCTGGAGGAAGAAACAAAAATACTATGATTATACAAAGGCCAAGAATGTTTCTTAGTAATAGAGTACATGTCTTCTATTTGACGCCTAGCTTAGCAAAAGTAATCATAATTATAAGGTGTTTAAAACAGTATCAAACTCAGAATTCTGTTTTCTCTCAACTATCTCCTCCCTTGAGATTCCTCCCCTCTTTATTTAGGTTCATAAAGAGAAAAACCTGATGCTTTGGGGAATGTTTTCAACCCTAGAAAATCTAAGTTATATCACCCACCCACCCACCATCTTTGGGGCCTCTACCACTCATTACTCTTCTTCCCTTCCACTGAGCTTCCAAGAAGAGACCTGAACTCTTGATGTCCTCATTCTTCTAACTTCAAACCTAATTTATTCCTGAGCCTCTGTACCAAATATTTGTTTATTTCCAGATATGGAATGTGCTTTAGGTCTCAACATGGAGAAAGGTCAATAAGGCCTGTGGCATTTAAAATTAACCATTGAGGCATTTACATGTGTTAAAGAAATTTCAGAATTCCAAAGAGGCTCTTGGTTAAACTAGAAATCATAGGATAGAAAGATGCTATTCTCTGGTCAACAATTCACTAAGGATTTAAGAAAGTCAATAGCACCTACAAGACTTTCCCACTCTGATTCACTTCCTTCTTTGGATTTTAAAGTTTATGAGGGCTGGAAGGACCGATATGAAGGACATGATATAAAGCTCACCACAAAGAGTGGTGAGTGCAGTTAGAGAAATAACTACACTAACAACCATCATGACAAAGGTAATGAGTGAGAGTAGAATGCCTGTCTAAAATATGAGGCAGGGGGTGGGAATGGAGGGAGATGGGGGCATTGGTGTTCTTTTTATGACTGACAAACAACTACAAACAAGTTTATAATCATGATGCTTAAATAAAGATACTATTTTAAAAATAATTTTAAAAAATAGAGTTCAGACTTTCACTGACACAGATAATTTTCCTCAACTGGACTGCAGTTTCTTGAGGCTCAAGATGCCTGCTTTGTGCAGCTCCTCCATTCTATCCACACCTTGACCTTATTATACCTAGATTCAAGTCCTTGATAAAATATTGAGTTGTTTATTATTTTATTGTTTACATTTCTCATTTTAATTAATTTTTAGCATTCTCTATCAAGCTGCCTTGTCCTGAGCTGTGGAAGTACAGTGACAGTGACATTGACACCAAGAGTTTCAAACACAAAGAGGAATGCAGCCAAGGCAGAAAAGAATTATAAAATGCTATTGTGATGGAGTTGGATGTTTTCAAGCTAGAGGAGGGCCACCCAACTATGTCTGTGGTTAGAGTTTTGTGAGTGGTTGTAGATAATAGGAAGGGACAACAGAGATGGAAAACACTTTCTAAAAGGAAAAATGCATAAGATATTTAAGAGTATATATTAGACATGACGAAGCAGAAATCTTCCATACACCACAAAAGCACAGAGGGGAGAGTAAATGATCATGCAAGGAGTCTATAGTTAACCCCATGACAGTATACTTTAGGGGCGGAGAAACCCTGAATCTCCTAGGCCAAGGGAATTCCCTCTATACTATCCCCAATAGTTACAGTGTCTATGCAGGGGGGAAAAAAATTTTAAAAAAGCACAAAATAATCGTTTTATTCACATATATATTTATTGATTGATTGATTTTTTTGACTTATTTATTTTGGTGTAGATATTGAAGTTGATGTCTCCAATTCTATTTTATTTTATTTTATCTTTCTCTTTCTTTTTGCACTCCAGCATGGTTTGATTTCAGGACCAAGACTATTGTGTGGTGCTTGTCTTTATTGCTGTAGTGCTCACTGGATATTTAATCTGATATTTCTTTCTGTATTGTTGTGGCGTTTCAATTTCCTTTTTCATGTCCTCTCTCAAACTGAGGTTGAAAGCCTCTAGAGGACTCCGCCCATTTTCAGCTTATTTGATTTCTCTTTTATTGTATTTATTTATTTTTACCCCATTCTATTGCTCTTCTTTCCTTCAAACAAAGCCATATAACTCGAATTATCTAGCTCCACCTCTCAAATAGAGGGGGAAACAAGGGAGGGTACCAGGATCAAACAGATATGTGATCACAAATAGTAAGCTAGACGAAAAGGGGACTACCTACTCTAGCAGCCTGGGGAGTGATGATGGGGGATATGGGTTGCAGAAAGGGAATGGGGATGGGGGGAGGACAAATTTGGTGATGGGTATTTCCCTGATTCAATGTTAACATGTACCTAAAATACTACTGTGAAAGATATGTAAGCCAATATGATCAAAATAAAAATTAAAATAAAATGAGTATGTATTAGGTAAGTTTGTCTAATAAGTAAGCAGTAGAGAATTAAATAGGCATACTTTATTTTTTAAATTTAATTTAAGCATCATGATTACAAATATGTTTGTAGTTAAGTTTCAGTTATGAAAAAGAACAGCCCCTCCCCTTCACCAGTGGAGCCTTCCCGCCACCAATGTCCCAAACTCCCTTCTCTCCAAACCCTGCTTATATTCTAGACAGGCATTCTATTTCTCTCATCTATTACCATTGTCATTATAGTTGTTAGTGTAGTTATTTCTCTAACCGCACTCACCACTACTCTTTGTTGTAAACTTCATAACATGGGCCAGTCCTTCCAGCCCTCATCTCCGTTATCTCAGGGTATTATTAACATATGTTTTTTATTTTTCTTAAATCCCACAGATGATTGAGACTATTTTGTCTGTCTCTTTCCCTCTGTCTTATTTCACTCAGAATAATAGTTTCTGAGTCCATACATGTATAGGAAAATTTTATGACTTCATCTTTTCTGATGGTGCATAGTATTCCATTGTGTATATGTATCACAGTTTCTTTAGCCACTCATCTGTTATCGGGCATCTGGGTTGTTTCCAGATTCTGGCTATTATAAATAGCACTGATAAAATAGGGAGATGCAAATCATAACAACAATGAGGTACCATCTCACACCACAGAGACTGGCACACATCACAAAGAACAAGAATAATCAGTACTGGCAGGGTTGTGGGGAGAAAGGAACTCTTATTTACTGCTGGTGGGAATGCCATCTAGTTCAACCTTTATGGAAAGCGATCTGGAGATTCCTCCAAAAACTGGAAATTGAGCTCCCAATCAATCCAGATATACCACTCGTAAGGATATACCCTAGGAACACAAAAACAATATAAAAATGCCTTCTTCACACCTATATTCATGACAGACATACTTTAATCTTCCTCCTTTCTGAATGCTCATTGAACCTCATCACCTGGTGCATCTGTATACTTTCTTAGAGCAAAGGACAGCTGTATGGTTTTTCTGACTCTCACTTTAACCCAGCCTTTAGTATTAAACTCCAATTTCCTCGTAGCACATTTGAACCAGCCTACACTGACTGGTATGAGATCCTATTACTACAATAGGACCGACAAATAATTCACAGGATGTTGTGAAGCATGAAGCCTGAAGTTTTACTGGTTGTAATTTTGTTCATTTTTCTTATGCTAATCACTGCTCAGATCTGGCTTGTCCCTGGCCTTTTCTCTGAGTGCAATTATCAATCTCCTCAAGAGACTGTTAAGTGAAGTAGCCAGAAGCCGTCTGGACAGTGCTTCTTAGACATAGTATTTATCAATGTCCCACAATTTTGTCCAGTAGAACTCTGTCAACTTTGCACACAGTTGCAAAATGCAGTAATAGTAGCATGTCCTTCACTTTCTTGATTTTCAAATTTTCCTTTGCTCTCATGTTTTGGCTCCTCTCTAGTGCCAAGCCTTGAATTACTGCCATGTTTTTAAGTTTAATTGGATAGCTCATTTCCAGGGTTGCTATCACCAAGGGCTTCAAATAAATGACATTCTGTAATAATTTCCAGTTTCTTCCATCTCCCACTCCCACCAACACTTTCTTTTGTGATCAAGCCTCTTTTTTTCCCTATCTTGCATTTATTTATGAAAGTCATTTTGTTTCTTACTTGGTCCCATAAATACAATGCATTTCCAAACTATTTCCTTCATTAATTCTACTTGTGTTGCAAACTTTGGCTCAGGAGATATACATCAATCTGCATGTGTTAGCACTTCAGAAGGGTGGTGGTAGAGACTGAACTGAGCAGAGTTTATAGAGTCTGCTGATTTGCTTTCCTCCTGACCTCTCTATTGCAATTGATATTTTTCATTTACGTGCTTTCTCTTCCTGACAAAGAACTGCTCACCTTGACTGCAGTCTCCTTCCAAATCTCTGTCAGTAGAAACCTATCCACTGGGTCTGAAGGCTGGTTCTGCATTCCATGGACAGTTGAGTTGCTCCCTCCTCTTTTGTTCTACTTCACTCTACCAGGCCCTGCAGTGATCGTGGGCCACAGGGAAATCTAAACCATCATTCAAAGTCACTGGGCTTCTTTTACCTGCAAAACCCTTTAGCCTGCCAGAAGTAATTCCTGAGCATAGATTCAGAAGTAAGTCCTGCACACCTCTGGGTGTGGTCCCAAACAAAACAACAACAACAAAAGAAGGCAAACAACAACAATAATAAAAGGCATCTGGAAGTTTAAGGCTATGGAAGTCTGAGGTTTTCACCATCTGGAAAATAAAACTCACCTTTATGGCTTTTGTTCCAACTAAAGTCCTAGACTTTTCTTGATTGCCAGCCCAGTCTAGAGCCTCTCTCCTGCCACAGAGACAAGATTCTCAGATATGCCACTGTTGCCATAGGAGCTTTTGGGGCCTAAATTCTGAACAAGGTGGGACATCATTTTGTAAAGGTCACATGCGTGGCTTCCCAGGTTCTGAGTAGGGAGAGACACCTTGACTGGCTTCTCGGGTTCTGAGCAGGGAAAGACACCATTTTGTAAGAATTACATGGTGTAAGCCAGATGTTAGTTCTTCACAAACCTATTTCCAAAGACCCTGCCCCAAGCTACCTGGCCATAACAGGTAGCCTATCAGGGAAGAATAAGGAAGTAGTAGGAAGGTACCCTTAGACAAGAGCCAATCATTTTAAGGATCATCAGAAAGCTGAAACCTCCCTATATCCCTCCCCTACATAATCTTCATCATGACTTTGGACAGGGCTCATCTCGTTTGAGGGATGGCCCTGGCTGGCCAGGCTAGGGGGTATTGTTGGAAGACAGATTAAAGTATTAAACTTTATTCCTGTTGTGTGGTCTCGTCCTTCTACTCTGGAACCCTACAGAGCTCATCAGCCCAGCTCCACAGATTCTCAAAATTGTGGGCCTTGCCACTATTAACACAGCCAAGCAACACCTCAATAATTTTAATACTGACTTCCCAGTAGGAATACACCAAATTAGATGTGAAATTGTCTTAGAAGCTACATAAGTGTAACAAACAAAACCAACAACAGAATTTCAACTAGCAATATACAGTTTAGTTGTCCTTTAGACAATAACATAATGACATCATTACATATGACAATTCCCACAATTTTTATTTTAATAAACTTGTTTATAATTCTATTACAATTTAGTTGTACCAAACCATATTAAGTTGCACCAGCCAAGGGCAGGCTTCAGAAAGGTTGGGAAACTGGTGACAAGAGTGGAGAGAATGTTACACTGGTGGTGGGATTGGTGCTGGAATATTTAGTAACAGTGCTATGAATAACTTGTAAGCCACAGTGCCTAAAATATAAAAATTTGAATTTTTTATAAAAAGAAAAGAAGAAACCCTAAAATGGTGTTACCACCTCATTCCCACAAGGATCTTGAGAGTATGAGTTACATTTCAGAGTGCAGATTCCCAATTAGGAGTCTATCCCCTTAGAACTACTCTTAAATATTGTATTTATCTAAGCTCTTCTAGCATCTCCCAGAGACATTAATGCTAAGTCTGAGGATACAAGGTGTTAGCAGGGTGTGAACAATATACCTTTGCTAGAATTCTAGCACCCAGACTTCAATGCCAATAATGCCTCAATGCCACATGTCCTATCCATCAGTTTTCCAGTATCAAATTTAACATGTTGTTGCCTTGTGCCTACTCTTGGTTCTAAAATCACAAAAAAATAAAAGAAGTTGATTAGTGTCATAACACCACTATGATCACTTACCCAAGAGCTCTCTTGGTTGCCAGGCCAAATAGGCTCTCTGCACAGAGTAGCCTCATAATTTCCTGAGTGATCCCACTATACAAATGCTCTCTGATTTAACAATTGCAGAAGCAAAGAGGCATACAATTTAAGTAAATGTGCCAAACGAAACTTGGCTCTTTGGATTCTTCTCTGCATGACCAGGAAAGAGCTTCCTGTTGCTGCACCAATGTATGCTTTATAAAGTAGCCAATATGACTTTTGCTTATTATTGACAGTTTGTCCTCGGGAGTCCCACTGGAGTGATTGGGGTGAATCGGGTGGAGCAGACTTTTTTCTCTCTCCCTGCTCCTTCTCCCCCCAAACTTGCTATCTCTGTGGCAGTGGAATTGTGGGAAGTCCAAGGCCTTCACTTGGCCAGACTCCCCTAATTGCTAATGGGCTCTTCCCAGCACTCTATAAATGTTTCCACAACAAACTATCCCCCATCACTAATTGGATCCAAGCAGTTGATGGTCTCAAACTGCGTTTGAAGTTTGTGACAGTGAAGTATCTGACAAATTTCCAAAAAGTCCTCATTCTTAGGTAGGCAGTCACCTGCTACTACTACAACCAGGTCAATCCTTGCCTTCAGCTATTTGGTTAAATTTTCCAACCAGAACATCAGCCAAGCCTGCCCCACCCACACCTCATCTACAAGGACCTTTTATTGTTTCCACCCCTGCAGATAAGCAGAGCAATTGAGAGATGGAGCAAAATACTGCATTTTTGAAAATAGTTTGAAGCAATGTGCTGTTATGGCCATAAATCCTCTTCCTTGATGTTTCTATAAAGTTGGTACTGTTTTAGAGACAGTGAGCTGTGGGGTGTGAATTCTGCTTCTCTGTGTGATATGAAGACCATAGCTAGTTTCCTGAGAAAATGAGAACAACTATTTCTATGTCATGAGTTGTTTAACGACTTCATGATGTCAGTTCTTAGC
The DNA here is from genome assembly GCF_024139225.1 of Suncus etruscus. Classification (NCBI taxonomy): domain Eukaryota; kingdom Metazoa; phylum Chordata; class Mammalia; order Eulipotyphla; family Soricidae; genus Suncus; species Suncus etruscus. Next base: position 41,761,561 of record NC_064861.1, read on the forward strand.
CTCTACCAAACAAATAGAATCTCTAAATTCCTGTCTATAATCAAAGTCAAAGTGAGAATGTACATTGAGATATTTTATTAGTGAAGAAAATTAACAAGATAGTAGAACACTACCTTTATGTAAATTTCTCATTAAAAGAACTGCTAGGTCAAGCAGCACATGAAATATGCTTTATATCACTAAAAATTAAAAATATAGGAGCTGGCACAGTGGTAAGGCATCTGCCTTGCCCGTCTAGCCTAGGACAGACCACGGTTCGATCCCCGGCATCCCATATGGTCCCCCAAGCCAGGAGCGATTTCTGAGTGCATAGCCAGGAGTAATCCCTGAGTGTCATCAATGTGGCCTAAAATAAATACATAAATAAATAAGGATATATCAAAAGCACAAGGATTAAGGATGGCATTAAAACGGATGAAATTATGACTAAACCTTAAAGACCTGTTAAGAGACATGATCCTTGAAATGTTAAAGAATGAGAGAAGTATAGTGCCTGTTGCGAATACAGGCAGGGGTGGGGGAGGAGGGGAGCATTGGTGGTAGGAAATGTTGCACTGGTGAAAGGGGATATTCTGTTTATTACTGAATCCCAACTACAAACGTGCTTGTAATCATGGTGCTTAAATATTTATAATAAAGAAAATAAAGTTGTAAAAAAAAAAAAGTTACACGATCCAGACACAAAAAGATACCCTATGATTCCATGTTTTGTATGTGCCTAAAAGAGAATGAAAGTAGTGGGAACCACATTGGAGGATGGTAGCAGGGGAATCATTGTCCAGTGTAGCTTTTATGGGGAAGAATTAAAAATATCTGCTGCTGATGGTGACACAACAGTTGCCATAAGCCAGGTTTCAGTTTCTTTGGGAGTGTTTTTTTGACAGGTGTAGATGGTCCCAAGCTTCTGAGGTTGCTAAAGCTGAGGGTAAAGGTCAGCTGGCTGCTAGCTGTCACTGAGCTTTGTGCAGAAATTTTACAGGCTTGGCAGTCTAGCCTTTTAATACTGGCCCCCTGCCAGTGGGACAGCTTTTCAACAAGAGTCATGTACAAGCACATCATGAAGTCAGGCAGATCCTCATGAAAATCAACCTTTCTTTGAAAGTTTTAGTGCCTCATTTTGCCTCCACCAGGGATGACCTTCTATGCAGAGTAAAAAGGAAAGTAATTTCTTTGATCATCCATTTGACCCCAAACTGACCCCCTCTGCTTTTCAACTCATTTCAAATCATGCTGTTTTGGCTAAAATAATTCCAGCTCTTAGCAAAGAATAGTTCACATTTTTACCTTTAATTCTGGGCCTATTTCAGATCTGTGCATTTGAATAGCAAGAATAAAGTCTGAGTGTTTCAATTTCTAGCATGCAGGGATAGAAGGAAAGGATGATAATCAAAGAAAGCAGAAAGCTTTAGGAGAGTGAGAAGAAGTGAGAATAGAAGTGAGAATAAAAGAAGTGAAACTAGCCCCTTGTTTAATGTGAAGTATGCTCTCTGGGGCTACGTTAAGGTGAAGCTACTAGGTCTAAGTGTAAAAGTAGGAGTAGTCTGTTTCCTAAAAAAATTAATAAATAAGATGCCAGAATAGCATCTATTTTGAAGAGTCAGCAGCACCTAGATTTCTGCACCATGTAAAACACAATGACTCCTGGCAGGTTCAGGTACCAAATAGGATGCTGAGAATCAAACCTCAATAGGTTGCATTAAGTAAATAAATGCTGAACTGTTGGTTCAGCCCCCACAAAGCATCATTAAAGCACCATTGTTCTGACTTTAGCCTTTTCCCATCAAGGTAGGTAACACTGACCTGAGGCTCCAAGCCTATGTGTAAACCCACTGAGCAAACTTCTACTGCTAGTGTGTAGTCTTTGCCTTGAAGGATACCCAAAAATTTCTCCATGTGGCAAACAGAGCTGGCAGTCCATATGAGTCATGGGAACTCATGTCAGTTGAGAGTAGGGAACATTCACTACTACTAATTCAGCACCAAGTACGTAATTAAGTCTGGCTTCCAGAAGGCATTTCCATAAAGTCAGGGTACAAATGAGGCTAAATGATTCCTGTAGCATTCACAGACACACTGAACAGTGAATCAGCTTCCAGCTGTTTTTACCCAACTGACTGGCTTGTACTCTACATAGGAGAATGTTAACCTCTATCCTGTTATTTGCTGAGCCTTTCTGAGGTGCCAAGAACCACAATTGGTACTTTTACTTAAATAATTTTATTGAGTATACATATCACCCCCATGAGATGGGCACTTTTATTCTCATTTCACAGAAATGTAATGCATGTTCATGGATGTTAGTAATAGCCACTGCTGCATAGAAAGGAAGGGAAGAAAGCAGAGACATGCCTGTGAGTTGCCTCACCTTTGTCCTTGTCAAATATGTGCTTGAGAGCACACAGCTTCTGAAGGCAGAATCACTGTGGGTCTTCAACTTCATCAGGCTAGCCACTCTACTTGTAGCCAAATGGGCTTACCTTGCCTCTGTCCTTCATACCAGGGTAGAAGAGGTCTGGAGAATGATTTGCAGGAATGCTTGCCCCAACTCCCCAACTTCTCTCATGCTGACTGCTCACTTGAATTTCCATATTTAGCCCTGAACGTACAAACACAGCTGGTGACAAGATGAGAGTTTGCAAGGCTTGAACCCTAATGAAATGATTTGAGGACGTAAGGTGCCAGGTACTACCTTTCTGCACATATGGAGGATGGAAAGGAGCATATGACCCAAAATAAAAAGGCATGGGGTGGGAGTAGTAAGGAAAATTTCTGGACACAGTTACCAAGAAGTGTGTGAAATATTAACCTGGGTCTGAGGAGCTCAGTCCCAGAACCCCCTCTGAAACCCTAAGGAATGCAAAGCACCAAAGAATTAGTGGTATCCCTTAGCAAGCACTACACAAAGCCCTTTCTTCATAGATATTGTTTGTATTTGTTTTGGGATTTTTTCATTTTTTGTTTATCTTAATGAATGTTACCATGAATTTGCAGCACTCACTCCTGAGCTACTGGTAATATATCTTATGATCATCTCTGATGTGAGACATGAGGTTAGAAAGAAAGCTTTTCATTAGTGAAAGGTTGTATGCATTGATGGCTAAGTCAATGAAGAAAGCAACAAGGAAGTGTGAAAACAGCACAAAGCTTGAAATTTTTTCTCAGCAAAATAATTAAAAGGTTACATTTCAAAGCAGCTTAATTTTCTATTACAATTGATGGATAATATAGAAGATTTTAAAATGTCATTTATAGACCAATTTCAGCATTTTGTTTTCCAGTTATTCTAATAGATCAAATGGACTGACAATATGATTTTAAATTTCTTTTCCCAAACACTAATCAGACTTAGATTCATGTAGTTATTGCTTGCTTGTAGTTACTCAAAACAGATATTAATAAAAGTTAAATGGGAAGAAAACTGCTCTTTCTACTTCTGATCTAATGTAAGTGGAACCCTTTAGAAAGCCCCCATCCTTGGGCAATCTCTCATTCATTCTTTGACCTACAGGTGACTTAAAATTCAAAGCTACCATTCTCAGTCACTCAGGCACTATCAATGTGGACATGGGGACCTTTCAAGGGAGGACATTTGGAATTTGAGGTAGATGAAAGGCAGTTTTTTAACTTGCTAATTTTCTCTCTGTCTTTCTTCCACACAAACCAACAATGCTGCAAAGCCAAGTCACCTTGCTAGAAGATACAGAGATAGATACGGGAGTTAAGAAATACAGAGATACACCAGCTCTGCTTGGGCTGCAAAGGCAGGGAGACAACAGTCCTTCCAGTAGGCACACTATTCATTGAATGATTTCTCTTCCTTTTTCTTCTCCTTCTCTTCTGCCTCCTCCTCCTCCTCTTCCTCCTCTAGAATTGGTTATAATTGATGTGGTTATAAGTAGACTTTGTCTTCTGCTGCTAGTAGCATAACAAATGCAGAACCTGACTTCTAAGCAAGGACTTCAGGTTTGCCAAAATTGACCACCTGGAAGAGAAGAAAAGCTAGAAATGTCAGAAAATATTCACATATCAAAGTCCACAGCATTAAGGCCTCAGAGAGGAGCTGCCTAACACTTGCTGCACCTTCCATTCTCAAGGCTAAGGTCACAGTTGAGGATTGTACTGTGGGCAATGGTCAACACTGAGAAAACTCTGAAGACATCTTTGATGGTGTTCTGACTAGGGCATCTGTCTTGGAGTCCATAGAGGCAGTGGCTTTGTCAAGGAGGATGATCTGTCAAGTAAGCAACATTGTAAGGAACATTGAGCTAAAACCATACCCAGAGGGAAGTTTGTAAGTTATGAGCCACAAAATTAAAGTCATGTCACAGCACATTCATCTCCCTCAGAAGAGTAATATTGTGTAATCTTTACTCCTCTTTTTGAGCAGTTCATTCTAACCCTACCAACTCCTAAAAACACCCTCAGGCTTATATACTGCACTAACATGAAGTAGCTCTTGTACTCATTTCTTGTTGCTTCAAAAGCAAATTAGTGCAAACCTAAGTGCCTTAACGCAACACAAATTATTATCTTACAGTTTTGAAAATATGATGTTCTAAAGTTTGGCTTATTGTCAGAGTTGTATTTGCTTGCAGGTTCTAGGAGAAACTTTTCTTGGCTCTTCCAGTCCCTAGAGAAGGTCACCTGAGTTCCTTGACTCATGGGCCCTTCCTGTAAGACTATAAACTCACTTTTCATTATCCCATTTCCCATTGTTTTAGCTTCTCTGTTACCTTCCTCTAAGACCTGTGATTCTACTGGTTCATTCACGGAATCCAGGATAATCTTCCCATATCAAGATCATCCACTTAATCACATCTCAAAGACCCTCTTTGCATCTAGGTAACATATTCACAGGTTCCAAGTATCAGGACAAGAATATCTGTGGATAGATTCTTATCCTGCTTACCACAGTGCTGGCTTGAAAGTTCAAGAACTTGAATTCAGCCCTTTTTCTGCAATGACCTAATTTTCCCAAGGTGTTAGTTTCGTATCTAAAAAAGGGAATTGATACTTTAGGAGCTCCAAATACATGGTTAACTACTTATCAGTACACAGCACCACACAGGCACACAATGCTTCTTTTTTTCTCACCACTAGCTTAGTCAGAGAACAAAAACAGTGTTACAGTTGGATCAGGGTTCAGAGGATTGGGGTATAACACAGAGCAATTCTCTCTTAAAGTACTAGGCAAGGATGGCAATGTCCCAAGACAAATGGTAAAAGGAGAAAAATTAATCTTCGTATCCTAGAATCCTGGTGCCCTTTCTCATGATGCATTATGTATCAGGCCTCAAAAGTGTTCAGAGACAAAGGGGTAAAAGTTGAGAAGCAAATTTCTCAAACTACTCAGGACAGAGACTATTCAAGCAACACCTCTCAGGAGGTGGCCCACAGAAGGCAGGTGCTATTGTTGCATATGGCTGTTATTTTTCAATTTTTACCCCTCACAATCATGGCTTAGGTAAAAGTGATCATTTCTTTTTAATGGCTCAATTTCTCTCTCTTCTCTGAAAGATAAATACAGGACTCTACCTCCTGGATTGAACAGCACTGCAGGAAATAGCCAAAATTTGGTCAATCCATTTTCTGTGCTATTTCCTTACTTTTGAATTTCAGGGAAGTACACAAGCCATACAAAGCAGCTGATGTTCCCCTACTGAGAAGTTTTCTCCATTTTTTTTGACTTCTGCTTGTAATTGTTCTGAGAATTGCATTATCTGTAAAATGCAGAAAATGCCACTTTTATGCTGATGATCTATTAAATTGCCCTACATCATTTGTATTGATTGCCCCCCTTCTCTTGTATTCATCAGCGGGTTTTATTTTACTGTGGAAAAGAAAAGACAAAATAACAATCATTTCAATATTGCAAACAGGCACCAGGGAAAGACCAGGGAGTACTCAGACATTGATCATTTAAAATCACAGTAGGGAATCATGGAGCCCTGTTGACATCTCACCAAAAGAGTACAAATGATGCACAGATGGCTCCAGAGAAACATAAACAAGTATAAATGGTGTCTGGGGTCCTATTTTCATAAGCAACATAGAAATGAAATGGGAGAGTTTTCTGGCCATCAAGGAAAAGCAAGACAGGGTCTATTTAGCCAGTAAGACAAGTCAAACTGGCTGTGGGACATATTCATTTTGGCACTGGTACTAAGTCCCAAGGAAAAAAAATTCACAGACTCCTCCATTTGCTCTGGAATCAGTTGGATTTGAAGTCTGCTACTCACTCAGCTAAACAAGTTGCTTTTTTGAGTTTAATTGCTGTATCTCTAAAAGTGCATGTGGGAAGGTTGTAGAAAAGACTACAGGAGATAAACATGTAGACCCTTAATCACTGCAGAGACCTAATAAAAATTTAGCTATTGATACTCTCAAAAATAAAGAGTAAATAAGGGTTGAATGCTACTGACATGTGTAGTAAATAAACCTTGACAAGGTGTTTAAGTTTGAACCCAGGGTAGATATCTTCCAGACAGCTCCAGAGACCTACTGTATCTTTTATGAATGACCTCTCTAGAACTTGCCCAAACATCTTTTATTTGTGACTCCAAAAGGGAGCTGGATCTCTGTGGATCTGAAGAGGGGGAGGCACTGCAGCATGGTGGAGAACCTATGATGAGCCAAAGACTACAAGATCAGCTCAGGACAATGTTACCAATTTCCACTGTTTCATGACAGAGCAGTGATTAGCACAGTGGGAAGAGCAATGGGAAATACTGTTCCAAGAGTCCTCTTAGCCAGGAGTCCAAAAAGGCACGTTTGAGTTTCTCATGGACCACTTGTAGCAGTAGAGTGCATTTGGCCTTGTACAGATTCTTGGCAGAGTGAGAGGGGAGCATTAAGTCTGCCACTGCATTAATTATTAGTATGCAAGAGGTATAGGTACAGTTCTTGGGGCCTCACAGAGGGTCTGTCTTTATGCCAGTCCTGGGTAAGAATACAGTGTTTAAGACATGGAATATATTATTCATACAACTTGTCTGGTGTTCGATGGAAAAAAAAATGTCTTTATTTGAATAGCTGTCATTATACTGGGCTAACTGGGAAAATGTGTTTTGCCTTGAACCTGGATATCAGATTTTTATCCCAACAGAAATTAAAATCTATCTGATCTTATATTTAGATTGATTCTGCTCCTTATATTGTGAAGGTAAATTGATGCATTTCCCAACACATGTAAAATAAGAATTTACCTTAGGTACAAACTGGATTGCTTTTGAGAGAGTGGCCATTGCCAAACTTGATGGGATACAAGGACACAGACTTAAACAGGATAATTTATCATCCTCTATGTCAGTATCTTTATATTAGTAATGAAGTTTATAAAATACAAACAATGCTACAAACCTGATTAATGGTGTCACTCAAGGCTTCACTTGGGTATAGGCAGCTCTAGTAAAGACTCAGGAACCTACTTCTCTCACAGCCTCAAGTTAGTCATATCATAGGCACATCACAAGACCCTAGTCAATCTAAATCTACTGTCTAAAAATTAGGAATAATCAAAGCAGCTACATGAAAACAGGATAGGATCCTGGGAGGGATCATGGTCAGTTTGGTTCTAAGATCTTCCAAACTAATATTGCAGATACCACATCATCAATGAATAAAGTACCACCAGCTGGCTTCACTAGATGAAACAAAGCCATTCCTAGTGATGACTCCCTGAGTATGATGAAGCAAGAAGAGTAAATTAAACATCAGTTTGTACTTCTCTCATATCCAGAAGTCTACTCAAGGGAATTTTTAGGCCAAGACTAATGACTACAAGAAGGGATGTCCTAGCACTGCTAGTGGCTGCCCTCACATAGTTAACCTGCACATCCAAGCAGGATCTCTGACTCATCCTCTGGGCCTCATTGTATCAAAATGATTCCAGTTAAATTAATTCATATATGAATGTAGGACTTTTTTTTAAGTCCACAATACCCATTCAACTCAAAGTCCCAATAAAAGCAAGAACATATGAGGTGGAAAGTAGGAAGACCAGCCATTCTGCTACACATAATCATTATTCTTGGGTATGGCTTAACTAGCACACCCAGAGAAAACACAAAGACAAACAAATGTAAGGATTCAAAAACACAGACTGTCCTCACCAGATCCTGTTCTTCTGATTATAGCAGCCATTTTTTCCACTTTGGATATGCAAGTTCATCCCAGGAAGAACAAAGGAAGTATGATCTCTCTATTTCATCCAATAGTCTTTGAATGTTATCTCCCATGGCTGGTCCAGTGTGTGTGACAGCCTCCCACTTTGAGGAGGTGAGTATATTCAATACAAGTCTGTAAGGCAAAAAACTATGGTGGGTTAAATAATAGGTTCATAGTCATTTGTTTATATTCATTTCATTCGTGCATTCATTCACATAGCTCTAGGTATAGGTAGTAATGATGGTGTGTAATGGTGTACTCAAGAAAAATCACATGATAGTGAGATACCCAGACAGTTATAAAGTGGAAATTAAAAATGAAGACAGGGACCAGGGAGATAGCATGGAGGTGAGGCGTTTGCCTTTCATGCAGAAAGACTTGGTTCGAATCCCGGCATCCCATATGGTCCCCCGTGCCTGCCAGGGGCGATTTCTGAGCATAGAGCCAGGAGTAACCCCTGAGCGCTGCCAGGTGTGACCCAAAAACCAAAAAAAAAAAAATGAAGACAACAACAACAAAAAAACAAAAACAAAAAAAACAGAGTATAAAACATAGATATGGGTAGAGAAAAGGGATAAGCAGGGGAGTGAAAGTAACTAAAGGTTGAGGGGAGATATTTATCAAGATTTAACATTTGAACTGAGATCTGGAATGCTGAGGTGCCAGCAACAAAAAAGAATTTGAGCACAGAACTTTCCTAGGATAGCAGACTAATAATGCAAAGTCCCTGAGGACACTACTACTGCATGTGGAAGTGTTCTTAATGAACAGAAGAATGGGCCACTTTTAGAAACTGTTCATAAAGGAACTCTCTTAGGGACAGCTTGTGGCCTGGTAGGTGTTCAAGCAGTATGCCTTGAAGCTGTTTGACAAATTTAGACCAAGACCTGACATTTGTACAACTAGGATACAATTCTAATAGCTACAGGAGTTTTTATGGGGCTAGAATTAAAGAGATGTCAAGAATTCAGGTTATCAAGAGTAATTTAGAGTTATATGTCAAATGCATGTAACTTTCCTAAGAGCTGAAGAAAAGTAAAGTCAAATGAAGAGGTAAAAAGACATGACTGCATTGCACAATAAGCCACCTCCTCTGAAATTAGAAGTGCCTATTACCAATAAGAAAGAGTACATTCTGTTGGGATGCCTGATTTACCTGAATCTCTAATACATAGGAAGCCACAATTAGCTGAGTAAATTACTGGATTTCAAAATTTAAACTTCTTAAAAAGTTAACAATGAAAACATTTAAGAGAAGCAAATCATAACATTAACAGTTTAAAAAAATCTATTTGTGGGACAGAAGAAATAATACTGTGAATAAGACCTTTATCTTGTATATGGGTGACTCAGATTCATTTCCCAGTATCCCAAAAGGTCCCCTGAGTTTCATCAGTATTGGTTCCTGAGCACAGAGCTAGGAGTAAGCCTTGAACACTACTAGATATGATCCAAAAACAAACCAAATATATATGTATATATTCCTATGTATATATGTATGTAGGAATATACATACATATATAAATATATACATACATATTTGGTTTGTTTTGGGGTCATATCTAGCAATGTTCAAGGCTTACTCCTAGCTCTGTTCTTTAAATATTCAAAATATTATAACTTTGGGCTTCTAATTCTAATTTAAAATGTATAATTGAATAAATAAATTAAACAGACTTTAGGTTAAAAGCTTACTGTTTATATTTGCATTCTTTTTTTGGGGGGGGGGGTTTGGGTTTTTGGGCCACACCTGGTGACACTCAGGGGTTATTCCTGGCTATGTGCTCAGAAATCTCACCTGGCTTGGGGACCATATGGGACACCAGGGGATCAAACCTGGTCCATCCTAGGCTAGGACACACAAGGCAGATGCTTACGCCCTCCGCTACCACTCCAGCCCCTATATTTGCAGTCTTATACAAATTTAAGTTTCACTGCATGTAAAAGTTCAATTTTTAGGATTTATATAAACTCTGGAAAGTGGGAAGTGTTCTTTTTATGACTGAAACCCAACTACAATCATGTTTGTAATCATGATGTTTAAATAAAGATATTATTAAAAAAAACTGGAAACTTTGTTAAATCAGATCATAAAACTACTTAAAAGGAAGAGTCTAAGTGCTTTTTTAATTTAATAAGTTGAGGTAAGCAAATATTAATTTTCAGAAGTAAAGTAAATCACTGAGTTATCTTTTCTACATACAGAAATTGCCTTGAAACAAATTTTTTTGGTAAAAACCACTCTCTCACCCAACATTAGAACTTTGTACTATAAGCATGCCTTTTGTTTTGATTGTTTGTTTTATGGGCCACACTCAGCGGTTACTCCTGGCTCTCTGCTCAGAAATCTCTCTTGGCAGGCAGAGGGGACCCTATGGGATGCTGGGGTTCAAACCACCGGTGGTCCTGGGTCAGCCGCTTGCAAGGCAAACGCCCTACCACCTCAGGCCCTATACGCATGCCTTTTAAGAAGCATTCCAAAGAGTGAATATCTCCCCTGACCTTTTCCACACTAAATTTTTTACCAAAATACAAATCCTGTTGAGTACCTCAAGGTGTGACCCCCCCAAAAAAAACAAAAACAAACAACAGCAATACCAAACAAACAAATAAAGAGTCAACATTTGGCCTGGAGAAATAGTATAGCAGGTTGGGCACTTGTCTTGTATGAGACTGACATAGGTTTGATGCCCTGAACAACGTCAAGAGTAATTCTTGAGTACAGAATCAGGCGGGTGACCAGAAAAATAAAAAGCCTAAACAAAATGAAACAAAACACATACATATACTCTCTGAGCAGTTTCAGAGCTGAGCTTGATCTGAGTCTCCATCCTAGTTCTCGCATACACACACCTGGAGCAGCCCACTTAGCTGTGGGAAGGATCAGGAAAACACAGTTAGAGCCTTGTGTGTGGTTCAGTTGCTGTTGGCCCAGTTCCCACTCCTGCCCAGCACAACATGGGAAGGTTTGCTTTCCAACCAAGTAAAGATACTCCTGTGTGGGGCTGTTTTGCCTTTAAATACTTCCTTTGTGTTTAGAAACAAATGGTAATTACAGTCTTTTCCTGGCACTCCAGATGGTGAGAATCATCCCACCACCTTACCACTGCATCATATGCCTCTCAGAACTACTGGTTGGAATTTCTCCTGCTTGCAGAAATACAGAGCATTGATTCCATGTGTTCATCGGCTGAGGTCCTGCGCCCCCACCCTCTTCCCTACTCTACCTTACCTTCAGCCAAGAAGCAGAAGAAATCCAATCAGAGGTGAAAGAGCAGAAAAACTGCAGCCCTTCTGCTCACTTCAATTACAATGCCACTAGCCCTGTCACCTTATGGTCAGCACTGCAGGGTAGAGTCCCCAGAAGCCAACCCTGAAGTTTTAATGCAAACAGTATTTGTACTAAAGAAGGTTGAGTGGTGGGTTTCCCAAAGGATTTCCTTATCCAAATCATGGAGACTTCTGAAAGTTCTCTTATTTGAAAAAAACAATAAATGAAGAAGAGTCTTACAGCTAATCTGAGTTACCTGGGTGGAAATCACTCAATCCAAAGAGGGGTTCTTTAGGAGAGATGGGAAGAAGACACAGAGAAGAAAAAGATGAAAAAGTAGGATACAGTTTGAGCCAATACTTTGCAGCCAAAACACTCCCAGGAGTGCCAACAGCTACCCACAGTAGGGAGAGAGCAGGAAACAGACTTCCCTAGGCTATCAGAGGGTGTCAACTCCTTTAGTCCTACACATCTCATCTCCAGAACAATGGGAAAACATAATTATCTGGTATTTAGCCACTAGTATGTGGTGATTTGTTAAATAACCGTAGGAACCTAGTCCAGGTCTTCCCAGAAAGGACAGGTTAGGCTGAAAGAAGAAAAAACTCAGAGAGAAGAGGGGCTCAAGAGGTTCAATTGAGTTCAAAGGAAAGGGGACCACTTTCCTAACAACTCCCTTCCTTCACTGTGGGGCCTCCTAGTTGTCAACCCCAGGCCAGTTGACATTGAAAAGTGCTGGACTCCTTCCACAGCAAGAAAGTCCCTGGTGTACCCAGGGAATTGGGCTGCTCATGGGACTCCCTGCAGAGGCCACAGAAAGGCCAAATGGGCCCCAAGAAAATCATCTTTCACTAGGTGATCAGTTGAATCTAGCCAAGCACTGAGTGAGTGGGTAAGGCCAGATTCTCAAGGGTGACTGTGATAGACAGGACCTACTATATTCTAGTGAGCTGGCAAGAGGTGATACAAAGCAATTTCAAGGACTAGTAAGACTGTCAAGTGGGTAATTTGAATGGCTGTCTGTAGGTAGAAGTTAAATAGGGCATTAAGGAAGACTGTGTGTGCTGAGGCATTCATTCTAAGAAGTTTGCCAGGCTGACTCAGGGTAAGAAAACTCAGGGGAGAAACAAGTGCCTTGGACCCGGAGTGGAGCAGAGCTGAGTGTCTGGAGCTAGTGAGTGAGGTGAAAAATGCTGCTGCACAAAAGCCCCTACAGGATGCCTCCCTGCACAATGCCAGTCTCGACTTACAAATTTTCTGAGAACCACTCTCACTGCGGTAGTTATACCTCCAATGGACACAAAGAAATGTCTGGAGCCAATGTTGGTTGTCATGATCTCAGAGAAGGAAAGAGCAATTGCCTTTCTTGAAGAAGAGGCTAAGTGTCCTGCAAAACTCCAGATAGCTTATCCTGGAGAGAGAGCTTATCCTGCCCAAGTGCTGAGTATGTTGCCTCAAGAAACACTTTCTTTGATTGGATGTACTCTACCCATGGCTGACAAAGCCCTACTTATACTTTTGCTGTTTGTTGTTATTGCTGTAGCTGCTATTGTAATGTCATTGCCAGGCCACACTCATCATACATAAGGCACTATACTAGCTTGGTGTCAGGAAGCCATACAGTGCCAGAAATCATACCCAGAGCTCCCACATGCAAAGCATACAAAGCCCTTTAAACTCCATCTTTGTCTTGTCCTTTAACTCTACATTTGCTACAGACCTGACTTTATACCTTTCTGCTTCAGGCACATAGTTTTCTGAATTCCTTAAACACACCAAGCTTCTGCTTGCCTACATCACCAGCCTCAAATCTGTCCCCAATCTCTCTCTTTTTTTTTTTTTTTTTTTTTTTTTGGTTTTTGGTTTTTGGGCCACACCCGGCGGTGCTCAGGGGTTACTCCTGGCTGTCTGCTCAGAAATAGCTCCTGGGAGGCACGGGGGACCATATGGGACACCGGGATTCGAACCAACCACCTTAGGTCCTGGATCGGCTGCTTGCAAGGCAAACACCGCTGTGCTATCTCTCCGGGTCCTGTCCCCAATCTCTTGAGTGTTCTTCCACTACATCTTTTTGGCTAAATCTTTACCATTCAGGTTTTAGTCCTGCCAGTCCCTCCTAGCTGGGGCCTATTCTAACTGTGGATTTAATGTCACTTTCCATGAATAGTCACATTTCCCTCAGTCATCATCTTTACAACATAGTTAATTCTAAAGTTGTAGTCCTCCCCTTAAATTAGTGCACACTTGCTTATTTCACCTCACTCTGTTTTATTTTTTGTCCACAGCTCCATGAGACTAATGCCTGGTCCAGATTGTTAGCTGCTGAACCCACAGGCACTGTCAGAGATGCATATATTTATAAAGTAGCTCCACTTAATTAAAAAGGTAATTTAGGGGCCGGGGAGATAGCATGGAGGTAAGGCGTTTGCCTTTCATGCAGGAGGTCATCAGTTCGAATCCTGGCGTCCCATATGGTCCCCCGTGCCTGCCAGGAGCAATTTCTGAGCATGGAGCCAGGAATAACCCCTGAGCACTGCCGGGTGTGACCCAAAAACCACAAAAAAAAAAAACAAAAACAAAAACGGTAATTTAGATTGAATGAGAAGAGAGTTTTGGGAGGTAGTTCATGGGACCATTACATCCTGAACTCTAGCATCACTGAGGAATGTTTTCTTGGGTGAGGGGGAGTCCTATAATTTTTTTCACCTCTGCTACCTTTCCCAGAGAAGATACCTACCTACAAGATACATTCCTGCGCTTTATGCACTAGATGTCCTAGTCCTCTTTATAGTAAAAACCTAGCTTGGTGAGATTAGCATAGATAGGCAAATATCTGTCAATTACTGGCCTTTTCTTCCTATGATTTAAGACAATATACATATATATATATATATATATATATATATATAGAGAGAGAGAGAGAGAGAGAGAGAGAGAGAGAGAATATGATGAATAATCAGGGTTCTTAGTCCAGGAGGCTGTGCCACCCCCACCCCTATGCTTGTCTTTCTAATGTCTGTCATGCCAAGGGACCATATGGAATCCTGGGGATCAAAATTGGGTTGGCTGCAAGGCAAGGCAAAAGCCCTACCTACTGTTCTATTGGTTCAATCCCTGTCTTGTTTCCTCAAGCTTCAGATTGGTTCACTTGAAACTGGTCTTTGCCAGGTCCTACTTGTGTCCAAATTCATAGGTGATCCTTGATACATCCATGATGAGTAAATGAGTGAATGGTAAATGGTCTCCCTCCATATGTGTGTAATTCCCACCTGGGTTACTAATAGCACTGAGAATTGCTGATTCTGTTGATCATCCATGATGTTATGCAATGATGCTTTGAGTTTACTTTCTGCTCTCTGATACTTTACACTAATTTCTCATGCATCTAGGAAGTCTCCTAAGTTTCCAAAGGAAACACTGTCATCCATATTCTATATTTGCCATAAAGGACTGGTGTTCAGTTAAATCACAAAGTCAACTGGAGAGGAGTATTTTCTTGGATCTCAGTGTGTGAAAATGCTTGCCCCAATTTCCAGGGATGCTTGAAAACATCCTGGTAACATCAGCTTATGAAAAGTTAATGATGCCCTCTCCTCTACCTAACTCCTGGATTTGTGGGGAAGGCATGACCTACAGTTAAAGAAATTCATTTTTTGTTAATAATTTAAAAAAATCTATTCAACAATATCTTCTTCATGTTTTTCTAGACAGAATCAAAGAGCACATTCATTAATAAGTTACCATTGGTAAAATTCATTTCCCCAACTTTTATGTTTTATTTAATTTGATTTATTTATTTTATTTATTTATTTTATTTATTTATTTATTTATTTTATTTATTTTATTTATTTATTTTATTTAATTTATTTAATTTGGCTCTTATCCTTAGCTCAGGAATCAGAATCATTCCTAATCTCTGAACTAAATCATTGGTAGCATTTCCCTCACTTTAGATTATTGAGAATACATTTTTTATTACTCCTATTTATCAACATACCATGAATTTATCAGTACTATGTTTATAAGAAAGAAAGAATAGACCTTAACTGAAAATTGGGTTGGTGGAGATATAGAAGGAGAATTTTCAGATTTCTGCAATATTCAAAGATGAGGAAAGTCTTTTTATAAAAATGAAGGCAGGGTCATCCAGAGCCTCAGCCTAGAAGAATACAGGGAGGATCCAGGTATTAGAAAAGCAGAATACTACACAAAGAAGATAGTTTATTGGTGATCTGTGTTAGGTAGCCATCCACTGCACAGAACAGAAGAGTAAAGAATATAGACATAGATTTATTAAAACTCAATGCTGAGGGGCCGGGCGGTGGCGCTAAAGGTAAGGTGCCTGCCTTGCCTGCGCTAGCCTTGAACGGACCGCGGTTCGATCCCCCGGTGTCCCATATGGTCCCCCAAGCCAGGAGCGACTTCTGAGCGCATAGCCAGGAGTAACCCCTGAGTGTTACCGGGTGTGGCCCAAAAACCAAAAAAAAAAAACTCAATGCTGAGGCCCCACACAAGTCAGAGACTTAGAAACCAAATAAGGAGAAACCAGTCAATTTATACAAAATTTTCATGTCTTTTCACCCCACATTATCATTACTCATAATTTACCTAATGCAAAACAAACATACAGAAGTAGAAACAGTAATAAGCACATTCTGGACGGATTGTGAGATACATTGTTTTCATCCTGCTTCACTGATCATGATGCCCTGCAGCCTCATTTTAAGGCTCTGGGCAGTCTGCCAGTCCAGCCCCCTCCTGCTATTCTGAAACTATGGCTTGTGTAGGGCCAGGTTACAATTCCCCCCACCTTCTAGTAACTATGAGGTCATCAGACTGAATCCTCAGGATCTTCTATTTATCCTAGGATCTCATACTGCTGTCTTATTACCATAATCTTTGGAGCATCTATTCTATTAGAAACAAAAACTTATTATTAAAATGCAGGGCCCAAACATAAGAAGCAAGCAGAGTCAAGAACAATAGAAGTTAGCAAGTAAACCATATATCACTGAGTACAGAATTTAGAGAACATCAGTCCATATTGCCTCATCAGTTGTATTGTCAGTCAGGTTGAGTATGGTATTTCCTTTTAAATTTTCAGCACTGGGTCCAATCTAAATTTCTGCAGGGCTGACCAGGATGAGTCCTTTCCTTCTGTGCCATCTGAGTCTGGCAGATCTAGGACAAGATGTTTCCAACCTTACTGGCACTGGGGATGGTTAGGATGATGGTATATGGACCAGTCCAAGAGGGTGTCATCTCCTGGTTGTTCTCTGTTCTTGTGCCTGTAACCCCTCTTAACCATTCTCCCTTGATGGCTTTCTTGCCTGTATGCTTCACATTTTCCCTAAAGATTTTGCCACCTTAGTAATCTTTAAAGGTAATATGGGTGAAGGTCTATCTTCTGTAACTTCTTCAGACTGACAAAAGGACTGTAGTCCAGACCAGCATAAGGGGTGAACTCTCATGCTACCTTATTTTTTAATCAGGTAGGTCCAGGCAATTAACTGGTTTGGGTTTGAAGTTATCAATATCTGATAAAGATCAGATCAATTAGACAAAGGAATACCAATTAAAAGAATGAGGCCCTGAAGCAGGAAATGGTCCTCTCTATTCTTGGGAGGACAGAGAAGTTTGACAACACTTGCTCTGGGGTGTGAAATTAAACAACACAGAATTAAACAACACAGAAATTAAACAACAGAAACCAAAGCAGCATAATACTATATCTGTTCCCTGAGCATTTAGGCATCTTTGTGAAGTCACACTGCCAGTCCTTCTCTAGATAAGCTTTCTAATGTTTGGACAGTCAGTACCAAGAGAGGTGGCTTAGGATTCTCACTGTGCTCAATGCACATAAAGCACAGCTGAATTACTTCTCTTACAGTTCCATTCAGCCCCTTCTCATGGAAGGTGGTTTTCCATAATGCTGTTGAAGCATTTCTACCTGTGTGGGGATCCTCATGTAATCCTTCAGTAACCATCCACTGTGTTGGCCCAGGAATAAGTAGTTTTACTTCTTCCCTAAAGTGTACTGGATTGTCAAGCAAGTATATAAGGTCACCCAATCTTCCAATGTCTCCACTGGCTTTTGTGTCACTATTCAAACTGCAATATCTGTGGCCTGATTTTCTGACTTTCATCGTCCCTCCATTTTGATGTCCTTTTATAGTGTGTATGACTACTATTTCCTTGGGAGCCTATGCTGCCTCCAATAATTTTGGGATTTCTTCCACATGTTTCTATTAGCTTATTTTTAGCTGATAAATTTGTTTCATGAACCATTCTGCTAAAATCAGTAAGCCTACTTTCATATGGATTACCCAAGGGAATACAATTTAAGTTAAGCCCACTAGAATTTAATGTAGTCTAATTTAATTTAATTTAATTTAATTCATTCACCTGTGTAGAACTAAAATCTTGATTTGTTTGTTGTTTTTAATGCAAGTTACATAAAAATAGTTTTTCTCTCCACTTTCACTTTAAATCTTGCCAGATGGCTTAATAAACTTAGCTCATTCATTTGCATAAACCTGGTGAGACAAGAGAACTCTTCGTTTGAGGTACCCCATTATTTTATTGAGAATTTCTGTGAATTGGTTAAATATAGATCAAGCAGCTTACACAATAAAAGCATTAATATATTTTATTTTTCATGTCGGGATTACTCAGGGTTGGCCATTGCAAAAATGCAAAGATTAAGTTAGCAGACTGAGCCTGAGGTAGTCATGGGCCTCTCATCTTCTTGTAGAAGGGTCTTGGTAGAACAGAAACCTTCCCATCCCTCTCCATGGTTAGAAGAGATTCTAGTCTCCAGGACTTTTTTCAATGCTGAGAGCAGGGCTTAGGTTGTGGCCAGTCATTGCAGACCTGGACATCATTAGTAGGTGTTTTCTGACTTCCTTAGGTCAGTCTTCTTCTAGTGTCTTACTGAGGTCACCAGAGTATATGTAACAGTACCCATTATTACTGAACCTGCTCTTTTCCCTTTTAACTCTTTCTCTGTAAAAGAGCTTTTGGGTCTCCCACCTGACTTTAATCTTTTATGTCTATATAAGGAGTAACCTCTACACAGAGAGAAAAAAACTTCCTATTGTATTATTGCAAACAAATAGTGTCATGAAGCATCAAAAACATACTGAAGGTGCCAAGAAGAGAGAAAAGGCAAATCTTTTCCAATTTACATAACACACACAACAATAATTACACATAATAAATTTCTTGGACCACACCCAGCGGTGCTCAGAGGTTTCTTCTGGCTCTGTGCTCAGAAATTGCTCGTGGCATAAGACAAAATCAGAAGACTTGTCACCCTTTGATCTGTGCAAAAGCCAAGATCGCTATCTACAGATGACTGGCTGTTACAACCAACCATGACTGAACAGTACATATCCTGGAACCAATAAAAAAGCCCTAGCCTAGGTTTTGGTCTAAGATCTGTACAACAAACTAGATCTCTAATTCCAGAGACCATCTCAACTGAACTGGTCTTCTGGAAACGTAATGAAAGACTATCTCAGGCTCCATCCTAGGATCAGCGCAATGACCAAGACCACCAACTACAGAAGACGGATTAAAATGACAATGAAGGAACAGAACTTCTAGAACCACAAAGACAGACTTCATCATAAGCTCCATTCTTTGACCTGTGCAGACACCAAGATCTCTAGATACAGAGGTCTGATTTTATCACTCACTACGAAACAGAAGTCTTCCATACACCACAAAAGCACCAAGGGGAGAGTAAAAGAAAAATGCAAGGAGTCTATAGTTAATCCCATGACAGTATACTTCAAGGATGAAGAAACCCTGTATCTCTTAGGCCAAGGGAATTCCCTCTCTAGTGTCCCCATAGTGTGCCTATGCAGGGAAAAAAAAAGCACAAAATAATTATTTTTATTTATCGCTTTATTTCTATTTCTTTGACTTCTTTGTTTTGGTGTAGATATTGGAGCCGATGTCTCCAATTTGATTTTTTCTTTTTCTTTTTCTTTCTTTTTGCACTCTCCATGGTTTTATTTCAGGGCCGAGACTATTATGTGGTGCTTGTCTTTATTGCTGTAGTTCTCACTGGATAATTTATTTGATATTTCTTTTTTTATTGTTGTGGTGTTTCAATTCCTTTTTTCCTTTCCTCTCTCAAACAGAGGTTGAGAGCCTCTAGAAGGACTCTGCCCATTTTTGACTTATTTGATTTTTACCCCATTTTATTGCTTTTCTCTTCTTCAAACAAAACCACATAACTTGATCTAGTTCCACCTCTCAAATAGAGGGGGAAGTAAGAGAGGGTACCAGGACCAAACAGATGTATGATCACAAAGTAGTAAGCTAGACACAGAGAGGACCACTTGTTCTAGCAGCCCTGGGAGTGAGGGTGGGGAATATGGGATGCAAGATGGGAACGGGGGAGGAGGAAGGACAAATTTGGTGATGGGAATTCCCCTGATTCAATGTTAATATGTACCTAAAATATTACTGTGAAAGAAATGTAAGCCAATATGGTCAGAATAGAAATTATATATGTATGTGTGTGTGTATATATATATACATATATATATTTATATATATTTATATATATATATTTATATATATTTTATAATTTAAATATATATATATTTATATATATATAAATTGCTCGTGGGGCTTTGGGCAACATATGGGGTGCCAGAGGATCAAACCTGTATCTGTCCTGGGCATGCAAAGCAAATGCCCTACCACTGGACTACCACTCCAGTCCTGACACATACATTTTTTTATATTTGAAACTAATTTTATTGACATTACAGGCATGGCAGATATACAGCATGAATAACATAATTTAGATAACTAATCAACTTATAATGATAATAAATTTCAGAAAACATTACATACTGTGATATTTTCATTGGCACTTAAAAATGACCTTACATTGTAAATATTCATATTACTGTGATATACAAGAGAGTAAAGTGCTTTTTTAGAGACATGAAACAATTTGCCTAAATTATTTAGTCAGTGGTCACAGTCTACATATGTATCCATATTTTTAATATCACTAATTGTATTTTTAAAAAACCAAAAGGTAAAATGGGTCCAGAGACAGTGCAGGAATTAACAGACACTTGCTTTTACTCATGGACAATCTTGTTTCTATTCTCAATACCATATATCATCTGGAATGATACCTTAGCACAGATCACGAAAGAAGTCTTGAACACTAGTGGGTGTGGCCTCAGTAACTATTCCTCAGACAAAGGGGGGGGAATTAAATAAATTGTGTTTATATGGTTATGGAGAACATGGTCTTTAAAGAAGTACATTTGTGTTTAAATTCTGTCCTACACAAGCAGTGTGGTAGCTACTTGGACTGTCTAAAATACCTGCCCGAAAAGTACCTATTTCCTTATTCCAATGTGAATGTAAAAATATCTACAGTGAAGTTCAATCTTATTATATTCAGTTGAATCATTTGCTATAACTGTGTTATACATGAACTATGATTGCTCAAATTTATCCAAACATTTTTAATAATATCTTTATTTAAACACCATGATAACAAACATGATTGTAGTTGCGTTTCAGTCATTAAAAAAACACCCCCATCACCAGTGCTACATTCCCATCACTAATGCCCCAGTCTTCTCCATCACCCACTCACCCCCGCCTGTATTTAAGACAGGCTTTCTACATCCCTCAGTCACGGACATTGTTATGATACTTCTCAGAATAGTTATTTCTCTAACTGCACTCAACACTCTTTGTAGTGAGTTTCATATCTTGAGCCAGTTCTTGCAACCCTCATCTCTGGGAATTATTTCAATGTCTTTAATTTTTTTTTAAAAAACCCATAGATGATGGAAACTATTCTGTGTGTCTCTCTTTCCCTCTGGCTTATTTCACTCAGCATAATAGATTCCATGTACATCCATGTATAGGAAAATTTCATGACTTTATCTCTCCTGACAGCTGCATAATATTCCATTGTGAATCTGTACCATAGTTTTTTTTAGCCATGTATCTGTTGAAGGGCATCTTGGTTGTTTCCAGAGACTGTCTATTGTAAATAGCGCTGCAATGAATATAGGTGTGAGGAAGAGATTTTTGAATTGCATTTTTGTGTTCTTATATTGCAAGTGAGCCCCTGAAGAGGTTGACTGATGGAGGGATGGAGGATGAGGTCTTTCCCCTCCAGCTCGGAGCACGCATTTGCCACCCTGTCCTGCCGATGGTTTTGAGGTAAAATGGCACGTAAACAGCTCGCAGACAGTCAGGCTTGTGGAAATATTAGCTTTATTCGGTGGACAAGACTGAAGTCCAAAGTCTCAGCCTCAGTTCCAACCAAAAAGCCCTTCGCCTTCCACAGACCCTTGTTTTTAATCCCCCCCCTTTTTTGGTGCCCAGAAAGGCTAAACCTAGACCCTCAATAACTATAAGTGAAATACTTCATTGGAAATTTCCTCTGCTGACCATTAAATGGTTTCTGTGGTTAGTCATGTGGATTCTGCTACCTTTTTGCTTACGCATTGGTTCTCTAGTATACAAGTGGATTATTCCATTTTGTTTAAAACTAATTGGTTTTTATCTAAGGACAATTACTGCAGTTGGGTGGTTGTGGTCTATAATTCAAATGAAAATTGCATTGTCTCCAGCCATCATAGTTTGTGGAATTTCTGTGTTGGCTCACGTTGTTACTGTGAGCATAGTTATTGTCTGGTATTTAGGAAATAGAAAGTGTAGAAATGGTGAGGCTAAAACCAGTATGGATAATAAGGAAATTTTTCTGACGAAAATTCAGACCAAGGTGCGAGCTGATGAATCCAGTCTCACTGTCAACAATATAGAAATTTTAGCTGGAAGAAAAACAACTCGGAAAGTTAAGCCTGATTCTAGTGAATCGCATGACAGTAGTGACTCAGACAATGATCAATCTCCAGTGCTAACTCCAGAAGTGAGGCCTCGTTCTATTCACAAAATTGAATCGCACAACAGTGCAGATTCAGACGATGAACCACACGCATGGTCTCAGAGCTCTATTCAGAGTAATTTTGCTAATCCAGCCTCATCCCTTTTACACGGGGTAAATGTTTCTAACTATGTATCCTATCAGATGGAAGAATTAGATCAGTTATAAAAAGTATGTAAAGAGTACGGCCCAAAATCGTGTGGAGTTACTAAGACTTTGGAGTCATAACTCAATCTTGGACTTTGTATGATTTTAAAAGAATCACTGAAATATGCCTGTCATCTAAACAGTGAACTGAATGGAAAATGTACTATTCAGAAGGTGTAAAAGCCAAATTATATAGCCTGGATGGTACGAGAAAGCAAGTGGCAGGTGTTACTTTATTGTATGAATTATTGATGGCAGAAAATCAATTTGCAGACACAAGCAGCTTTACCTAAAGAAATCTTAAATTTAATTTGGGATATTGCATTGTCATCATGGGAAAAAATTGATTCTAACAGCATTGGTAGAGGAAACTTTTTAAAAATTACCCAAGGCCCTTATGAGTCATATGCAGAGTTTGTAGGTAAGATTAAAGATGCTCTGAAGTTACAAGTTGAAGATGAGGAGATGAGAAACTTCCTAGTAAAATCTTTGGCTTATCATAATGCAAATTCGGCTTATAGATTAGTATTGAATACATTAAATGAAAAGGCAGATGTGAATGATTTCCTTTATGCCTGTCGGAATGTCTATGGGGAACCCCAACCCCCACCCCACTTAGACTCAGTACAAACCTTCCCAGTTACCAAGGGAATCATGCCTTACTCCCCTTGGGTACAGGACACTTTCGGTAAACCAGGTCTTTGCCCAAAATACAAAAGGGGTCAACACTGGGCAAGAGATTGCAGATCCAGAAACTTAATTGATAATAACCTAAATAGAGGTTTCAACACATCCCCAGGAGGCAAATCGCCTGCTACCATTGTGGAAAACAGCGGCATATCAAAAGAAATTGCTGTTTCCTTATAAATTCAGCTCCTTGAGGACACACATACAAGATGCAGGGAAATGCCCACAGGGCCTCCCCCTAGGGCCCTTCCAAATCAGGGGCAAAATTCACAGACAATAATCCTTCCAAGCCCAGCCCAAGAAAATTAATCACAATAAGGGAATTAATTCACTCCACATTACAGAATGCCGGATTAGACATATTATAACCAGAGGACATTACAATTTACCCAGGAGCATGCCCTTACATATTAGAAACTGGCATTGTGGGCCCACTACCCCCAGATTCTATGGGTTTGATTCTTGGCAGAAGTTCCCTCAACATAAAGGGTATATCAGTAACCACTGGTATCATTGACTCAGATTCTATGGGAGAAATTGTTGTAGTTATTACTGTACCAATTACATGGACCTTTAAAAAAGGAGAAGTGATTGCCCAGATAGTAATAGTGCCTTATGTCAAATTTGGGACTTCAAATAAGACTAGAATTGGAGGTTTTGGAAGCACATATCCAGGTGCTGCTCAAAACCCAATCATGGCTCTGGTTACTAAATTTAATGATGAACACCCAATGATCAAACTTCACTTGGAAGGGCAACCCTTTGACGGAATGATAGATACTGGTGCTCAGGTTACCATAATTTCTGATAAAGAATGGCCAGATAATTGGCCTCTTTAGGAAATCCCGTATTCGCCAGAAGGAGTAGGAGGCCTGAGCTCCTGTCTGTTGAGTACGAGGACTATGATATTTTACGGCCCAGAAAATCAAAAAGCAATAATCAGACTTCAAGTGGGCCCATTTTCACCATCCCTGTGGGGCTGTGATCTACACAAACAGTGGAAAGCAAAATTCCACATCCCATTAGCTCCAGAAGAGCCCAAACCTTTTGATTTAAAACCCCAAAATTTTTAGTAGGGGCCACTACCATAAAAACACCAGCACCAATAAAAATAAAATGGAAATCTGACAAACCAAGTTGGACAGGTCAGTGGCCCCTTAAAACTGATAAATTAAAGGTGCTGACAGAATTAGTGGAGGAACAGCTAAGTTTAGGACATATTGAACCATCTTTTTCTCAATGGAATTCACCTATATTCACTATAAAAAAGAAATCCAGTAAATGGAGACTTTTGATGGATCTTAGAGCTGTAAATTTATCCATGATACCTATGGGCAAATTGCAGACTGGTTTACCAGTTATTCCAAAGGAATGGCCACTAATTATAATTGATCTGAAAGACTGCTTCTACCATATTCCTATCCACCCAGATGATAAAAAAAAGTTTTGCATTCTCAGTTCCTTCTCTCAATAATACCCATCCCTGAAGATGTTTCCAATGGACTATTCTCCCCCAAGGAATGCTGAATTCCCCAACAATGTGTCAGTTTTTTGTAGATAAAATTTTGAGCCCTGCTCATGAAAAATTTGTGCTCGTGAAAAATTTCCTCAAGCCATGATATTTCATTATGAAGATGATATCTTGCTCACAATGAACAATGAAACAGATTTACAGTACTTATACTCTTATGTTATTGACTGTTTATAAACATCAGGACTGAAAATAGCTTTATAAAAAATACAGATAATGCCACCATATCAATATTTAGGTTTTATTTTGGACCGGGCGTCAATACGTCCACAAAAAATTTCTATCAAAAAAGAAAACCTCAGAACGCTTAATGATTTTCAGAGACTTTTAGGTGACATAAATTGGCTCTGCCCTGCACTAGGAATCCCGAATGCAGAGTTATCTAATCTGTTTAAAATGCTGGTGGGTGACCCTGCTTTAGATAGCCCGAGAAACGTAACAACAGCTGCCAAAAATGAATTGGACATCTTCTTGAGCAGGTTAGAAAAATCGTTTCTCTTAAGATTCATCCCAGGAGAAAAGGTATTTCTGTTAATCTTCCCTACTATAGAAACCCCCACAGGGGCCTTGATGCAACAGTCAGAACCTTTAGAATGGGTGTATTTACATAAGAAACAGCCTTGCTCAGTTGTCCCCTACTTGCAACTGATTTCAGAGATTATTATCAAGGCAAGACTCAGATCTATATCTTTACTAGGTTTTGACCCAGATATAATAGTTTTGCCAATACCAAAAAAGAAAATTGAGTCAATATTGACTGTTAATAAATCTCTACAAAGGGCCCTCTCAGATTTCACAGGAGAAATATTCTTCCTCCCATTATCCAGCAGGAAAACCTTGGGACTTTTTAAAGAAAACTCAGTTTGTTATTTCTTCAAATGTTCGGGATTCCCCTATTCCCAATGCCAAGGTTTTTTACATTGATGGATCCCAAAATGGTAAAGGAGGAATAACCGGAGACAACATTAATATGACCATAGATACCAAATATAAATCTGCACAGAAAGTTGAATTAGCAAGATTAATTTACCTATTAGAAAATGTATCTGAAGCCATTAATATAGCTTCTGATTCTTTGTATGTGGTATATTTATGTCATGTGATAGCCACTGCTTCCCTTAATGCTAATAACCCGATCATACAGAACTTACTTAAATGATTACAGCAGCTTCTTCAAAAACAAACTGAGCCCATCTTCATCACGCATATTAGAGCCCACTCAGGTCTTCCAGGACCGATGGCTCAAGGAAATAAAACTGCTGACTTGCTAGCAATGCCTATATTTAAATCACCTGTAGAGGAACATTCAGCCCTACACACAAATGCTCACTCTTTACATGTGAATTACCAAATTCCATGGAGGAAAGCTAGAGAAATTGTAGAAAACTGCAAGATATGCACACCGTTAACAAAAAAGACTCACATAGCAGGAGCAAACCCAAGAGGCTTACAGTCTCACGAACTTTGGCAAATGGATATAACTCAAACAGATTTATTTCCAAGAAAACCTTAACTTCATGTTGTGGTGGACACTTATTCTCGTTTTATGTGGGCAATTCCTATGTCTTCTCAAAAATCTAAGGCTGTTTGTAGTTTTCTTTTACAATGTTTTTCTGTGATGGATATTCCATGTTCTATAAAAACTGATAATGGGCCAGCCTATGTTAGCAAAACTTTTGAATTTTTTTTGTAAAGAATGCCAGATAAGACATCTGAAAGGAATTCTTTACAATTACAGGGGACAGGCCATTGTAGAAAAGACTCATAGAACCTTAAAAACTCAATTACAAAAAAATAGAAAAAGAGGTTTACCATCAACGGATTTGCTATCTTTGACTCTTATCGCACTAAGTTACTTAAACTTACCTCAAGGGGAAAGTTACACTGCAGCGGAAAGACATTTTAAAGAAGATATTCAGAGACAAGAAACAACCCATAAACCTATTTGGTTCAAGGAGGACGAAAAATGGATAGCTGGATATCTTCTCCTAAGAGGAAGGGGTTATGCCTATGTTTCTACAAATGACAACCCTCCCAAGAAATTTTGGGTTCCATTACACCTTATTAGAAATCGGGCTGGCACAAACGATCAGGTTCAAACTATAAACTCCCCTTCAGAGCAAAAATAGAATACTCCAGACACTAACAGCAGTAATATTGCTGAGGTTTCTTGTGCAAGGAACAAGGATTTAGCTCTCACACACCATCATTGAGTGAGACTGATGGTATTGATAAACCCTTACACTCCGAGATGCAAAAGGAAAGACAGGAACCTGTTTTAACTGTGTTCCAAAATATAGGAAACTCTTGCTACATGAACTCAAAATTGCAATGCTTGCATAATATTTCAGACTTGACTCAGTATTTTCATCAAGATCATTATAAAAAGGATATTAACAAGAAAAGTCCAATGGAGCATGAAAGTAAATTAGCCGAAGAATTTGGTCGGCTCATCAAAACCATGGGAAATGGATTTCATAGATATATTAACCCTGAAAGCTTCAAAGTAACAATTGGTTTACTTAATGACCAGTTTGCTGGACACAATCTGCAGGATCTATATGAACTACTGATGTTTCTAATAGAGGGACTACATCAGGACTTGCTTACTGTAAATCTAATAACAGACAATACTACACATCTTATGGAAAATAAAAATTATGAACAATTTAGTCCAGAACACCAAAAGACTCACAAATCTATTATTTATTATCTTTTTCAAGGACAATTCAAATCTATACTACAGTGTCTCACATGCCACCCAAAGTCTGAGGTTTATGAGACATTTGTTCATTTGTCTCTGGCTGTTACATCTACAGATAAATGTACATTACAAGAATACCTCTCTGAATTTTTTAAAGAAGAAGAGTTAAGGGATGACAACAAAGTTCTGTGCAACAGCTGCAAAACTAGAAGGGATTTTTCAAAGAAAACGTACTATGGAAACTGCCACCAGTACTTATAATACACTTGAAACGTTTTGTTTTTGATGGCAAACAAATAAAAAAATTGCACACTTACATAGATTTTCCTTTAGAAGACCTCAAAAAAGTAGAATTCACTTCAGAGAATAAAAGCAAGATTAAGAAATACAACTTATCATCAGTGTCAAACCATTATAGTAAAGTTCACTATAGACACTGTACTTTATACTGTAAAATTGCTGCAAAACAACACTGGATCAATTTTGATGACAAAAAGATTAAAAAACTCCCTAATACATTGGTGAAATCCACAGCAGCATACATCCTGTTTTATACTTCTTAAAGATCTACAATGAACACCAGATAATCATTTCACTTCTTTATCAGTTGCTATTAATGCTCTAGAATTCTTTCCTAGAATGAATATGGATTGTAAATTATGGACCCCCAATGTGTTTTCTTGTATGATGGATTTATGTCTTAATTTCATTATTGCTCTAGGTCTCAGTTAATCATGAAATCTTACAATTTAATTTAGTCAAGGTTCACCTGAAAGAAAATTTTCTCATCATATTAATGTTGTTTTTCTTTCTAGGTATAGTCATTTAACAACTTTCACTCTTTTTATTTTAACATCATTGCTTTATTTCCCTCAATTTAGGTTTTAAGACGCTGACATAATGATAATTTTAGGTGGACTTTCTTCACAGTACTTCTTGCCTATGATTGATTATCATAGAGTTACTATTATACAATAACTTTGTATATATACTATTATACACTTATAGTAGAGTTTTCCATGTTTGTATTATGCATGAAATTCTCTTTCAGATCTGCTCTGCTCTACCATAAAAAAATTTTTTTTGAATTTGAAATGATTTATCTAAACAGTTGCCAGCTATTACATTTTAAGGTGCTTTTAGTTGATTCAGCTGAATTCTCTTTTCTTTTGCTCTATTTTGGATCCTTTCCAATAAATATTTTTTGGTATGAGTGAGTGTTATGGCCATATTTTTTGTGAAGTCTGTATGGGTATGTCTTGTTCAGTGTCTGTTTTGCATATTTTGTATATAGTTCCCTTTTTCCTAACTTTATCTTTCCCAATTTAGTCTTCCTTATCCTTCCTTCCTAGTCCTTAACATTTAATTCTCAGGATTCTGTTCACATGTGCAACTCATCTCCTTCACCCACAACTACAAGCCTCCTGATCTCGGCCTGAGGAAGAAATCCGTGACTGTTGGAGTTTTGTACCATGTTTGCTGCAAACTTGTTGGAAATGAAGCCACCTGGAATTTGTGTCACAATATAACCCCAGAGAAAAGATCCATGGATAAGACCCACAATCTCTGGATCCCAGTTAAATTGTGCTATCTAAATTTCTGGTTTTCCATCCTCATACACAGTGCTATCGTTGACCATTTCTACAATGGCTACCCCAAGATTGCACCGATCCCAAAGGAAATGCAGAAGCCCAACCAACTCAAGATGGTTTCAACCCGTTTTTCCAGACCCATCAAGTGTCTTTTGCCAGTCTTCTCAGAGTTCCAGACCCCTCATCTTTACAGATTGGTATTGGACTTTGTAGAAATTTCACCTTTTGTATTTTTCTTATAATTGTAATCCTTTGAATTTATATTTGGTACTACACTTCTTTTGACTATTGTAATTAATGTTTTTCTATTTTAGTTTTTAATCTTAGGAATTGATGTTGTATTGCATTAGGGTTTTGCTTTCTTGACTTTAGGTTAGTGGCTTAGATATTGTTGTCTATAATTTACTAAATGATATTTTTGTCTAGTCTCAAGGCTTTTTGCATGGGCGCATCATAGGCAAAATACTAGGTTTATAGGAGGTTCCATCCATTTTGGATGGGCCCTCAAGTTGTTTATTTACACAGGGAGGGTCTTTGCCTTAAACATTTTGTTTTGGTTTGTGACTGAAGCTCCCATCTATAAATAATCGATCTTATTGATACATCAATTTCGGACATCATATGGATTTTAGCCTGGATTTAGAATTTGGATTAAGTTCAGAAGCTTATTGATCATCATTGCAGTGGCCCCCCACTGTGCAGGGGTTTTTGCTTCTTCCTCCAAAATAAGGGCCTAATTCAATGACCTCAAAGATGGGCTTTCTGGTCTACCTGGACTTGAATGAAAATGGGTTCAGAGAGATAGCATGAAGATAAGGCATTTGCTTCACATGCAGAAGGTCATTGGTTCGAATCCCGGTATCTGCCGGGAGCGATTTCTGAGCCTGGAGCCAGGGGTAACTCCTGAGCACTGCCAGGTGTGACCCAAAAACAAAATACTAAAAACCAACAACAACAACAACAACAAATAAAGAAAAGGTGCTTCTTCTTGCCTGCTATACAACCTTTCTGCTATCTCTTTGAAGGATCTATGTATGTCTTAGATTTATCTTCTCGGGAGCTTGTAGTTGATTCCTTAATACATGTTTCTGGTTTTAGACACCCTGTGTTTAGGTTAGAAGTTTTTCTTTACATTTTCCTGTGAAGCACTTATGCAAACAGCCGCTCTTTTAGTTTTTCCTTTAATAATTGTAGACAATATTGTTTGTTTACTAAAAACAAACAGGGGAATTGTTGTGTATGTAAACATTTTATGGGATTATTATGTTACTGACCCTACCCTGATCGGTGATTGTGTCCTATCCTAGGGTGTGAACTGGCATTTTGCCCCCACCCTAGGGTGGTACCTGATTCTGCTTCCACCATTGGGTGGTATCTGATCCCATCATTGGGTGGTAACTGATTCTGGGGGATAAAAACAAGGTTCAGTGGAAGGCAAAGGGCTTTTTGGCTGGAACTGAGGCTGAGACTTTGGACTTCAGTCTTGTCCACTGAATAAAGCTAATATTTCCACAAGCCTGACTGTCTGTGAGCTGTTTACCCATCGTTTCACCTCAGAACCATCGGCAGGACAGGGAGGCAGATGTGTGCTCCGAGCTGGAGGGGAAAGAACTCATTCTCCATCCCTCCATCAGTCAACCTCTTCAGGGGCTAACTTGCAACATTCCTAGGGTATATTCCTAAGAGTCGTATATAGCTGGGTCAAATGGGAGCTCAATTCCAGTTGTTTTGAGGAATCTCCATATTGATTTCCATAAGGGCTGTACTAGACAGCATTCCTATTAGCAGTGAATGAGAATTCCTTTCTCTCCACATCCCCGTCAGCACTGATTGTTCTTGTTCTTTATTTTGTAATTTTTATTTTTTGGTTTTTCAGGCCACACCCATTTGATGCTCAGGGGTTATTCCTGGCTAAGCGCTCAGAAATTGCCCCTAGCTGGGACGCCGGGGGATCGAACCATGGTCCTTCCTTGGCTAGCGCTTGCAAGGCAGACACCTTGCCTCTAGCACCACCTCGCCAGCCCCTGTTCTTGTTCTTTGTGATGTGTGCCAGTCTCTGTGGTGTGAGATGGTACCTCATTATTGTTTTGATTTGCATCTCACTGATGGCTAGTGATGTGGAGCATTTTTTCATGTGCCTTTTGGCCATTTGTACATCTTCTTTGACAAAGTGTCTGTTCATTTCTTCTCCCCATTTTTTTGATGGGGTTAGATTTTTTTCTCGTTCAGTTCTGTCAGTATCTTGTATATCTTGGATATTAGCCCCTTATCTGATGGGTATTGGGTGAATAGATTCTCCCATTCTGTGGGTGGCTTTTGTATCCTAGGTACTGTTTCCTTTGAGGTGCAGAAGCCTCTCAGCTTAATACAGTCCCATTTGTGTATCTCTGCTTCGACTTGTTTGGAGAGTGCTTTTTCTTCCTTGAAGATGCCTTTAGTTTCAATGTCATGAAGTGTTTTTACCTACATGTTGTTCTGTATATCTTATGGTTTCAGGTCTGATATCAAGGTCTTTAATCCATTTGCATTTGACCTTTTGTGCAGGGTGTTAGCTGGAGGTCTGAGTTCGTTTTTTTGCAAGTGGCTGACCATTCGTCCCAACACCACTTGTTGAAGAGGCTTTCTTTGCTCTGTTTTGCATTTATTGCCCCTTATGAAAGATCCGTTGATTGTATATTGGTGAGCATTCTCTGAATACTATAGTCTATTCCACTGATCTGAGGGTCTGTCTTTATTCTATATCATGCTGTTTTAATGACTATAGCTTTGTAATACCGTTTAAAGTTGGGGAAAGTAATGCCTCCCATATTCCTTTTCCCAGGAATTGCTCTAGCTATTCACGGGTGTTTATTGTTCCAGATGAATTTCAGGAGTGTTTGATCTTCTTTTTGAAGAATGTCATGGGTATCTTTAGAGGGATTGCATTAAATCTGTACAATGCCTTGCCTTGTGGAGTATCACCATTTTAATTATGTTAATTCTCCCAATCCATGAGCAGGGTATGTGTCTCCATTTCCTTGTGTCCTCTTTTATTTCTTGAAGCAGTGTTTTGTAGTTTTCTTTGTTTAAGTTAATCACATCTTTAGTTAAGTTGACTCCAAGATATTTGAGTTTGTGGAGTACTAATGTAAATGGGATTTTTTTTGTGTTTTTTTTTATATCATTTCTTCTCTATCATTATTGGTGTATAAAAAGGCATTGATTTTTGCGTGTTAAAATTGTAGCCTGCCACTTTGCTATAGGAATCTATTGTTTCTAAAAGCTTTTTCGTAGAGTTTTGTAAATATAGTATCATGTCATCTGCAAACAGTGAGAACTTGACTTCTTCCTTTCCTATCTGGATGCCCTTCATATTCTTTTTCTTGCCTAATCGCTGTGACAAGACATTCCAGCACTATGTTGAATAGGAGTGGTGAGAGATGAGAGAAGGCAGCCTTATCTTGTACCAGATTTTAGAGGAAAGGCTTTTAGTTTATCTCCATTGAAGATACTATTTGCCATTGGCTTATAGTAGATGGCCTTGACTATATTGAGAAAAGTTTCTTTCATTCCCATCTTGATGAGAGTTTTTATCAAGAATGGGTTAAGGTCAAGCATAGGTGACAAAAACAATTTGTGGGCTCTATAAATGTCCTTCGAGGGCCACATATGGCCCACAATCTATAGTTTGGGGACCCCTATTCTATATATTTCCTTACATTCATTCT
Organism: Suncus etruscus; assembly: GCF_024139225.1. Taxonomy (NCBI): domain Eukaryota; kingdom Metazoa; phylum Chordata; class Mammalia; order Eulipotyphla; family Soricidae; genus Suncus; species Suncus etruscus. The sequence continues at coordinate 41,794,311 of NC_064861.1, forward strand.
CTCCTGAACTTTCCTTTATTCCAATTTGCAACCAACTGATTTCACTTTTACATAATTTCCTTTGTTTATTCCAACTTTCAGAACTCCATCCATTATCTTTCTTGCATAAAACATATATCTCCACTTCTGTCTTTAACCCCTCCCCCATCTCTCTTCACCCTCTGACAAGGCTGTCCCACTGCCCCAAGGCACCCCCACATGTGAAATAGAAATCAGTGCCACTGTTCTCCCATGGGAAACTTGAATTACATTTGGCAAGAAAAGTTTGCATATGTTGTAAATTAACTGGGACATACTTATTTTTAGATATTTAATTTTTAAAAACACAGGTATTAAGAGGTTTAAAACACTAAAATTACCATGAACCACTGAGAATTTCACACTTTAAAACCAACATTAATGTTGATACCTCCTGACAAAATTGACATGAAATTGTTACCATAACAATTGCAAGCATCTTTCCCCCACCAAACTAGGCAGACTAACAATACAGCCAGAAAAAGCTAACTCACAGTAATTTGCAACATTTTCCACCCAATTCTTTATTCCTAGAAACCACTAGTTAAAAGCTGCTGTTTGTAGGAGCTTTTCACTCACTAGGCTTGAGTTTTAAAATGACCCATTATTTTTTTCCTTCAGTCTATTATTAGTAGCTGACCCATTTGGATTTTCTGATAAGTTTTTTATCCACTGAAGGGCAAGCTTGTCTCCCTCTTTAGATTGTTCTGACAACCTAGAGAGAAATTTCTCACTGTTATGAAAGCCTTGATGGATAGGACTTCACTATCTCCAACAAAGGTCTTTGTAGGGGATTTGGTCCAAGTGGCTCACTTTTTCTCCTAGTTTCTCCAAAATGACCTACCAAGCCCCATAGCAGATACTCAGATTTGTGCCCTGCTGGGCCAATTTATACCAAAACTAGGTCACTAGTTCATAGGACGTTCTCGGTGAACTTGCTGATGTCTGCTCCTAAGTCCTTGAACTTCTTTTACCAATCAGACAAATGGACATCATCTCTTACAAAGTGGTGGGGGGCTTTGATGATTATCCTCTTATATTGGTCTTAAAATAGAGGAAGTTGATTCTTTCTAGACAGGTGATTAAAACAGTAAAAAAAAAAATTGAAATAGAGCAAAGAACTATATAACAACAGCAATTCGCTTTATATGCCCTCTAGGTTGTCAGCTGCATCCAGAATTCCTAAAAGGGTACTTCCAAGTGAATTCCCGATACCAGGTATTCAAAGAGATCTCAAATACTTGGGCAAGACAGAAATGAGTTCTTTTTACCTAAATGTTGGGGTTTGATGACAGATGTTCATTGGTACACTCCAGAAAGAAGGAAAAATTACCAGAAACCACTTTCAGAGACATGAGTATATGGGTGGGCAATGATCAGGTGCTTGCCTAGCCGAAGGCCTCATGGGATCTTATGAACCCTTATCTCAGAAGTTCTGGTATGAATCTGTGGCTCAGTTCCACCTCAATGGTCCTGAATCTAGGGCAGAAATCACAGTATCCATTTGAACCATGGGAGGGGGTACCCATTCAGATTCCATAAATGTGAGACTGTGGAACCATTAAGTACTCACTCACTCACTCACACATTCCTTATACATATTGGTATAAACAGAAGAACAGAAGCACAGTGAAACAGCCCAACAAATCTTGATAGAACTATCAAATGTTATGTGGCCATTAGCCATGCAGAATAGAAGACAGAGAGTAAAGAGTATAGAGAGAGATTTATTAAAGTTCAGTGCTGAGGGCCCACAGTCACAGAGACTTGGAGCCCTGAACATAGGGAAAACCATCAATTTATACACAATTGTCTTGGGCTTTCTCATCCCATATCATCGTAACCAGTAATATACTAAAAAAAGCAAATGTACAAAAGCAGAAACAGCTATTAAGATATTCTGGCTGGATCATGTCATACATTGTTTTCATCCTGCTTTACTGGCCATGATGCCCTACAGCCTTATTTCAAGGCTCTGGGCAATCTAGTCAGTCTGGCCCTCCTCCTGTTATTCCAAAATTATGGCTTATGCTGGACCAGGTTATAATCTGTCTATGGAAAACTACATTTTTAAGCTTATTTGCTCCCACTAAAGGTAACTGAATTCTTGGTAGGCAAATACACTCACACTCACGAGGTTTGTTGTTGTTTTTTTGTTTGTTTTGGGTTTTTTTTCTTTCTTTCTTAAAGATATGGTGTGAACTGCTTGGTGACAGATAGGGCTCCCAAAATGGTACTCTAGATAAATCCCCTTTAGATCTAGCATTCAAGTGCCTGGTGCCAACTCCTTGGCTGCTCTCCCCAATTAAAGCAGTCTGTGGAAAAAACTCAACTTCTACCAGAAGAGACACAGCAAGGCATGTACAAAGGCAGAGGAAACCCTGAAAACCTAACCTACACCCTCACTCTTTCATAGGGTGAGGCCAAGAAAGGTATGAATAAGACTAGAGGCATAGGTTAGCAAGAACCAAATAAACAGAGAAAAAAAGCTGATCCTGGGAAAAAAATAGTTATAAGACAAAGAAAGAGAAGGGGATAGCTTAAAAGATGATGGCAAGAAAATTAAAAAGTGTATTGCATCCATTAAATACATGAGTCTCTTAAATAACAGAAACTAAGAAAGTGGAGAAATTAAGTCTATAAATAAAAATAAATATTTTTTAAATTTAAGTATCAAAAATCTAGCTAAATGATGAGCTAAAAAAATTTCAAGATTAAAAATAAGAACACAGAAATGGGGCCGGCGAGGTGGCGCTAGAGGTAAGGTGTCTGCCTTGCAAGTGCTAGCCAAGGAAGGACCGCGGTTCTATCCCCCAGCATCCCATATGGTCCTCCCAAGCCAGGGGCAATTTCTGAGTGCTTAGCCAGGAGTAACCCCTGAGCATCAAACGGGTGTGGCCGGAAAAAAAAAAAAAGAACACATAAACATGAAAATTTTGAGATAAAGGAAAATTAACACATAAGATTGCTACAAGGAGTATTTTATAAGTCACAGAAAGAGCAAACAGAGGTAAGGAGGTAAGAAAAAAATTTCAGGAGTTTAGAAAAGGAAAAAGTATAAATTTTACCAAGCTAAAAAGAGAATTGAATTCAGTATAAAATAAACAACAACCCTGAACAAAATAAATAAAATAAACCCACACTCAAAAACATTTTCCAGAGATTTCCAGTCCCAATACTAAGGACAGTAGCAGAAAAGCTACCAAAGAAAACCCTAAACCAAAGACCAAGTTTCAACTTTAGTTAAATTTCTGACAACAGCTGAGTTTAATTCTCTCTCACATAGAACAGGTGTGTGATCCTGAGCCAGTTTTTCTAAGCCTCAGTTATCTCATTAAACTAGAGCGTATAATAAGTATTTCAGGGCTTCTATGGGAATAGATGAATTAACTTATGTAAAGGTCTGCCTGAAATGACATGTTTCCATATCATGGTTTTTCCACTAGCATTATTAATTCCATATTGCTGTGTTGTTGTTTTTTTTTTAATAAAAAAAACACACCCAGAGAAACTGACAAGTCAGATACAAGTCATATAAGTAGTGGGATCCTATTTGACTCAGAAGAACCATTTTCACCCCAGGTCAGTGTATCGTAGGGAAAGAGAGGCTACATTTAGCTCAGCAGTCATGCATTTATTTTAATCAATAAGCCAACACAAAGATCACAACAAAAAGATCACAATGGAATAGCAACATAGAATCTTGCTCAACTAACAGTTACTGTTAGCCCATTTTTCTGCTCTCTGTGTTGGCTCTTCCAGTTCTACTGCTGGAGAAGAGTAGACCAGGCTTCAGTACCTCTGAGTGCTCAGAGCGAGACTGATCAATGAGAACTGGGTAGAGATAAGCAGAACCAAAAGGATCAAAGATTTTGTGGCCAATTTTAAGAGAATCCCTGGGGTTTGGGAGATGCCCAGAATGGGTTTAAATCAGAAAAAGATGTCAGAGATATGGGTGATACGGGAGGAAAAAACACACATATGGTATGTGTTTCCATTTCCTTGGATCCTCTTATTTCTTGAAGCTGTGTTTTGTAGTTTTCTTTTATAGGTCTTTTACCTCCTTTGTTAAGTTCATTCCAAGGTTCTGAGAAACAATTGTGAATGGGATTGTCTTTTATAATACTATTTCTCTCTTTAATGGTATATATAAAAGCCATGGATTTTTGTTTATTAAATTTGTAGCTTTACTATCTAAGCCTATTTCTAGAATCTTTTTGTACTCTTTTTTTTAAATTTTTATTTTGATCATAATGGCTTACATATCTTTCACAGTAGTATTTTAGGTACATATTAACATTGAATCAGGGGAATACCCATCACCAAATTTGTCCTCCCCCCATCCCAGTTCCCTTCCTGCAACCCATATCCCCCACCATCACCCCCCGGGCTGCTAGAGTAGGTGGTCCCCTCTTTGATTACTATTAGTGATCATATATCTGTTTGGTCCTGGTACCCTCCCTTGTTTCCTCCTCTATTTAAGAGACGGAGCTAGATAAATTGAGTTATGTGGTTTTGTTTGAAGGAAAGAAAAACAATAGAATGGGGTACAAAATAAAAAAAAAAAGTAAAATACACTGAAAATGGGCAGAGTCCTTCTAGAGGCTTTCAACCTCAGTTTGAGAGAGGACATGAAAAAGATAATTAAAACACCACAATAATACAGAAAGAAATATCAAATTAAATATCCAGTGAACATTACTGCAATAAAGACAAGCACCACACAATAGTCTCAGTTCTGATATCAAATCATGCCAGAGTGCAAAAAGAAAGAGAAAGATAAGATAAAATAAAATGAAATAAAATAAAATTGGAGATATCAACTTCAATATCTATACCAAAATAAAGACGTCAAAAAATTTATCAATCAATAAATAAATATGTGGAAAAATGATTATTTTGTACTTTTACACATCCCGGGACCACCACCACCACCACCACCACCACCACCAACAACAACAACAACAACAACAACAACAGCAAGGAAAAGCTCTAGCCTAGCTTTTGGTCTACGATCTGTTCAACAAACAAGATCTCCAACTCCAGAGGTCTGACTGAGACAACCACAACTGAACGGGTCTTCTGGAAACAACGAAAGACTTTATCCCAGGCTCCATCCTAGTAGCAACATAATGACCAAGACCACCAAATACAGAAGATGGATTAAAACAACACTGAAGAAGAAGAACTGCTAGAACCACAAAGAAAGACTCCATCATAAGCTCCATTCCTTGAGCTGCACAGTCACCAAGATCTCTATATACAGAGGTCTGACTTTACCATCCAAGACAAGCAGAAGTCTTCTATATACCACAAAAGCACCAAGGGGAGAGTAAATGATCATGCAAGGAGTCTATAGTTAATCCCATGACAGTATACTTCAGGGGTGGAGAAACCCCGTAACTCCTAGGCTTGCCATGGGCTTGTGGTTTTGACTATATTAAGAAAAGTTTCTTCAATTCCTACCTTGTTGAGAATTTCTAATCATGAGTAGTTTTTGGACCTTGTCAAATGCTTTCTCTGTATCTGTTAATATGACTGTTTTCTTTTTATTTTCCTTTTATTAATATGGTGTATTATACTGATTGCTTTGTGTATGTTAAGCCATCCTCGTATCTCTTGAATAAAACTTGATCATGGTGTATGACTTTTTGTTGTTGTTGTTGTTGTTGTTTTGGTTTTTTGGGCCACACCCGGTAATGTTCAGGGGTTACTTCTGGCTATGCACTCAGAAATCACTCCTGGCTCGGGGGACCATATATGGGACACTGGAGGATCAAACCATAGTCTGTCCTAGGCTAGCTCCATCAAGGTAGACACCTTAGCACCCCACACCACTGCTCTCGTCCCAATGTATGACTTTTTTATGAATAGCTGGATTCTATTTGCATTATTTGTGTTGGAGATCTTTGCATGGATCAATATCAAGGCTATTGGACTGCGATTCTCTTTTTTTGTGGTGCCTCTGTCTGCTTTTGATATCAGGGATGTTAACACTAATTAAAAACTAATTGGGAGTGTCTCTACATACTCAATTTCCATGAAAAAACCTGAAAAGGATTGACACCTGATCCTCTTTAAAGGTTTGACAGATTCCTTATGGAATCCATCTGGGCCTGGGCTTTTGTTTTGGGAAAATTTTTTGATTACCATTTCAATTTCTTCAATAGTGATGGGTCTGTTCAGGTTTTCCACATCATCTTGGTTCAACCTTAGTTCATCATCTTGGGAAGTTATAGGAGTACAAGAATTTATCCACTTATTCTAGGTTCTCTTATTTTGTGGCATACAATTCTCAAAGTAATCTCTGTTTACACTTTAATTTCTGTAGTATCTGTTGTGTCATCTCCCTTATATTTCTGATTGTTTATTAGGTTTCTCTCTTGCTAATGGCTTATCAATCTTGTTAAAAATAAACAAATATTCAAAAAATAAATATTCAAAGAATGAACTCTTGTTTTCATTAATCTTTTGTATTATTTTTGGGGTTCCTACATCATTAATTTCTCCTCTAAGTTTTATTATTTCCTTCTGTCTACTTTAGGTGCATTTTGTTGATCATTTTCCAATTTCTTAAGCTCTGCTGTTTAGCTTTTTATGTAGGCCATTTTTTCTTTCCTGGTGTTAATGCTCCCAAAGCTGTATATTTTTCTCTTAGTACTGTTTTTGCTCAGTTCCACAAATTCTAATAATTTGTGTCTTCATTTTATTTTTTTTCTTGAACCTTTTGATTTCCTCTCTGATCCACTGATTGTTGAGTAGTGAGCTGTCTAATTTCCAGGTTTTAAAGTTATTTCTTTATTTCTGTTTGTAATTCACTTTCATTTTTAGTGCATCATGGCTTGTGAAGGAATACCATGTTGGGAGGGGAATACCAAGTAGGGAATAATCCAAAATACCATCATCAGATCAAACCCTAGGGTGTAGTACAAATATTGATTAGGGTAAGATCAGTAATCCAACAAGTAAACATGGTGACTGGCTTCCAGATGTGAGACTAGTAACTTGGGTTTCCAACAATATCCATTTCTCAGGGCTGCTATTAAACACCATGGGTATATAGCACAAAGCACCTGGAAAATCCTTAGTCCTCAAAATCAATGTGATCAGAACAGCAGGAATTCCCATTGGAATCAATCACCAGATCAACAAACAGTACTTTCATAACCCTGGATCTTGGTGAAGTTCAGAAGGAAACATGACCATAGGATCACAGTGATAAATAGCACCATGAAGAACTGCTACAGAATGTCCCAGTTCAAATGGCAGCTTCATGCCCAGTTCACTCATATCCCTAGAGAAATGGGGGGAATTGTGTTAAAGAAGATTATTAGGCTCTTGAAGATGTGTGGATGGTGGCACAGAGGGAATAGAGAGAGTTGTGTTTTGTAAACGACAAGTGCCAATACTGAGAAGTGCTTATGGACCCCACAAAGTGTCTAGAGAGGAAGATCCTAGAGAGAAAGGCTACTCCTTCTTCTTATATAGTAACAGAAAGTTTGTTTCAGGATATATGCTCTCCCAAACACACACACTCAGGTTCACATTGACATTCACAGTTATCCTGGCCCACTGAATATTCCCCAGGTGACCTCCCAGCACCCCAGCATTCCCTTGTGGCCAGTCAGACAGGTTGTGAGGCCCTGACCTAGGACACAGGCCTGGCTAATGTCTCAACCACTTTTCACAATGGGGGCAGTCGGGACCACTACTGCCCATGTCCCTTCTAAAGCAGCAGAGGAAACAAGAGGTGGGTATGTACCAAGGCCAAATCCCGGCTGGGTGGGGCTTCCCTGACCTCTGCATATTTACTTTCATGTATATGGGAACCCCTTGAATTCCTCAAGAATCCAAGAGGAGCCCTTGAGACTAGACTCCTATCCAAGGCTCTCCAGCCTTGGGTACCTTTGGAGGAAAAAAATATTTTGAGACTCAGAGTAATTAAAAGAAAAGCCATTGTATCTACTAGGTTCCCAAGTATAGGCTATAGCAGTGCAGTATCAGCCACTGTCAGACCCACTGCAATAAATGGAGGGGCCAGACCACTTCTTGGGGCCCTCAATTTTCTGAGATTTGGTGGAGCTTAGTCCATGGGCTCCAGCATAGACTCTTTTGAAAGTCTATCCAAGCACATATACCACCAACCCAGACTATTCAGAGACACCTACCATCCCAGACGTCTACCATCCCAGACACCTACCACAATTGACCTTTCTGGTTTGGACCGGGAGGAGTTCTCCCAGACTTGCTCCCAGCTCAATGTTTGTAAATTCTCCTCTGTCTCCTGATCCCAGCATCCCAGCAACATGGGAAACATACAGGAGCCTGTCATCTCTGTGGGAACTTGTTACCTGATACACACACAACCTCAGGGACTGGTTGTACCTTGTCAAAGACTGGATCATAGGATGAGGAGGATATCCTCAGCATGGTCCTGGTGAAAGAGTAGTGTTTAGTGTTGCTGAATGCCAGTACGGGCACTGTGTTCCCTGTGTACACATAAGTATACATGATGCCTGGTGTCTGCCAGCATCGCTTCTACTTCAAAAATATTCCATGGGACCAGAGTGATAGCATAGCCATAGGGAATTTTCCTTGAATGTGGCCAACCTGGGACAAACCTGGGCTCTATTACTGGCATCTCATATTTCCCCCAAGTCTGCCAGGAGTTATTTCTGAGCACAAAGCCAAGAGTAACACCTGAGCACTGCTGGATGTGGCCCAAAATCCAAAAACAAAAACAACAACAACAACAACAAATGTTCCAGTTGTCCTGAAATCCACAGGAATCTCTTGGAGAGAAACCAAGGGGCATCAAGAGTCTAACAAAAAGTGGGAATTTTCTATAGAAGAAAATTAAAGAACTATCTAGATGTTAAGAGAAAGTTGCATAGTAATATCAAGTTAGTTTTTTTGAGGGGTTCTCTGAGCTCTTGCAGTAGCATTTGATTTACATGGTCAGAAGGGAGAAGGAAGCTAATGCAAATAGGGCAATAGGGAAGGGCCCTAACTATACCTTAGGAGACCAGAGAGCAGACCTACTGAAGAGGACCAGAAGCAGAGAAAGCAGGCTCCAGTCTGCAGGCAACTCAGAGAGCACAGAGAATCAAGGCTCTGCATGGCAAAAACCACTGGGTCTGGAAGACCTTCAAAGGACTTCTCAGCACAATGAACTAGGCCTAGGATTCTCCCTTTTCTGTTCTCAAGACTGCCTGAAAAGGCATAAAGTGCCTAATGGGTAGAAGAAATACCAAGAACACAGGAACTCCAGGAGACCATAGGACCCTCCAACCATGGTCACCCCACCCTGTCAAGGTCAAACATGCATTTTGGACAGATTAATTGGAGAAGCCATCTTCTCTTCCTTTGAACTAGCATGTTTCTTTTCTCTGAGCCATGTGCTAGAAATTAAGTTGCCTTTGGAGAGCAAGCAAACATCTTACTTCTAAAGGCCATTTTGCTGATCACAACAAAAGGAGGTGAAAGTTGTTGAATGGACACTCATAAAAGCAAAAGAACCTCAGTGAGCTCAAGAAAGAAAGGTGTCACTCTTGGTACTGTGTGGTGCCCATAATAGGGCTCCATGTACAGCACATGCTACCCATCCTCATTGAATGCCCAATTGAGCAGAGCAAGACACTTCTCAAAAAACACTGCCTCATGTAGGGGAGTCTGCCCTATCCCCAAAGCCTGATCCAAAAGACAGGCTCTACAAAGAAAGGGCTTTTGATGAGTCTGGGAAGCTATGCTTGTTACTGAGCTGACCTCCTACTGACTTCTCTGGGAATGGCCCCCTGGAATCAGAGACATATTCTAGAGCTGAGCAGCCCCTCCCCTACCCATGGCTTTCCAGGGCCTGGTTGTTATAGCAACACATCTACACACACACACACACACACACACACACACACACACACACACACAAAATAAAACAAAATCCTAATATTGAAGGATAAGCAGGCAAGCCCATCACATTTCCTGGAGGTCAGGAAAGCTTGAGTCTGTTGGTCAAAATCTTCCAGAAGGACCTGGCATCAACAACAGTGAGACAGAAAGCCCCATCAGTGTGGCTAACATTTCCAGGCCCAAGTCTAACCCTTTCATTTACAGATTCTAGAGAGGGACTCTGTCTTGCTTAGTCAGGCAGAACCCTCTGGAGGCTTCATCAGCAAGAAGCCAGTTTTTTTTTTAGAGGAACAGAAAACCTAGAGAAAATTCTGGCCTTTCCCAGCAGCTCTTCTGCAAACCTTTTGGGTCTTAGCTCTATAGAAATGGCCTTCTTCAGACACGCACATGCGCAAATGCATACACACACACACACACACACACACACACACACACACACACTCCTCACTCCATAGACAAGATGCACAAGTTGGACACAGCTTTTTAGCCAACCTATAAAATCTTAAGATAGCATACAAAAATCCAGGTGCCCTGCTTGTTTAGAAATATTGAATGGAGACTTCACGGGATAAACTATATTCATGAACCACAATCTTACTAAAGAGGAAAAGGCCAAGGGAGGGGGGTTAGCTCTAAGAGTCAGCAATTAGGCTGTCCCCATACCTTCATGTTTTTGGCTCCTCAGAAAATACCTTCAGAGCTCTTATCTAACTAGTGGCCCAGCTACCAGTTCAAAAGGCAGAGCAGGAGGAAAAGTAGCACCCCAAAAATAGGAGAGGTCCAGGTTACAGAGATGAGGACATTACCTTCCATAGTGCCCAACTCTGGGGAACTGCACAGCTGCAGAAGAGAGTTCCCTACTGAGTTAACACTACTGTCTGGTTCCTGGGCACCAACTCTGGTGGAGTGAGTTCTTTCTTCCATCTGGTGCTAAAATGAGTACAAACTATCAACACTTTAGAATTCATTCCTATATATACTTTAATAGAAGTGACTCGACTCAGTACTCTTGACTAAAAATCGCAACCTCATCTTGTTGGGAGAGGGGAACAATAAAAGGAACATCACCACCCCCCTTCCCCAGGCAAGAAGCAGACCAGCTGTTCTTACTGCTGCTCTCTCAGGACAAAGAATGGTCTGGCAACTCTGATAGAATAAAAGCCGATTCCATTAAAAAATATTCTGTTGGGGCCAGAACAATAGCACAGAAACTCTTTATTCTATAGTAAACTTTGCTGACCCTGTTGGCTGGCAAAGTTCAACTTCTGTTTCTCTAGTACATGTTTCCCTAGTACAAAGATGTTTCCCCAGTTGATGACCAAGATAGAACAGGTCTGAGGGTGACGATCCCAGAGACAGACTATTCCCTTTCAACAGGTTTATAAAGGACTAAGAGTAACTGGGAAATCTGAAAGGTAAAAGAACATAGGCTGGGATTAGGTGGGGTACTCTGGAGAAGCTCTAAATGAACAATGGAGTTTAGGAGTGCCCCTCAAGCAGTTTATCTCCTTTATCTCTTCCAGAGTTCTCTGTGAGGGAAGAGGGAAGGCCCAAGGTCAAGCCCAATTAGGAATGGGGGGTGAGGGAGGAGAGGAATGCCCTACTCTGTGCTGTTCTTTCCCCATCTCTAGTGTGGTGCTATCTGTGGTATCTCCAGAGAAGAATTCCTGAAACAATTATGCTACAGGACCCACTGGAACAAATAGCTTTACAGAAGATATCCAACCCCATGAAATCCCAGAAACTTTACTGTACTTGTAATGTTTTCCAGGTCACAGTCCTTTATCTGGAGGATTCCATTCGGGTGAGTATTGTACATGCACTGGCTAAGTGGAAGCTTGGTGAAGCAGGTATATCCCTACATACACGAGTCCTAAGAAAAGGATCTATCTATCTGTCCTGTGCCTTAACATTCTTAGAACTTTGGCTTATTCTTTTTGGTCCTCAATATAACTAAGATTTCGTCTGACAACAGACATTTTTAAGGCTATGCATTCAGCACTGGGAATAAGAGATTGCCTTGGCCTATTGTGCCAAAGCAATCCTAGGGAAAAAGGTATAAACCCTATAGTTTATTTGAAAGTCCAAGAGGGCTGGAAGGGAAATGAGATTTTATGTCAGCCCCTTTTGTTGGCCACTGAACTGAGAACATCCTGTGTAGAGAAATGATATGTCAGGTAGAACAGAATATCCTGAGGAATGTTATGTGATCAAAAGGGCCTAGGATATTTTATTGCCAACCCTCTCTAACTATTGGTTCATTAGAAGATACACCCTTGGGAGGTTAATTCTTTGGAACAACCTGTGGCTGGTAGAGAACCTCCAAGCAAAGGAGAGAAGAGGGGGAAGCTCAGAGTCATTGACTTTACAGTTCTTGGAGGACTAAAAGTGAATGTATAAGCCAAGCAGTTTCTGATCCTGAACACTCACAAAGAGCAAAAGAAACCAAACAAACACCTTCATAGGTCAGCCTTTGACTCCCAAATTTCTCAACATAGCTGTCCCCAGGTCCTCTCCATTTTCCAATGAAACAACCATATTCTCAAGGAGAAGGCACATAGAAATATAGTGGTATTGGGCTTATATCACCAGAACTTTTTGAGTGAATGCAGATACACTCACCCACCTTCTCATAGTTCCAAAAGACCTGGCAGCTAAAACCATGCCTCACAAAAGTCACAGTATCTGCAATAGGACTTGGAATTCCTGGATCATGGGACCTCATTCCAGGCTACAGGACAAATCCAATGACTTAATAACTTTATTGGGGATACAACATTTTTCACAGATGTTCTTGTTGCTATACTCATTATTTAATCTTTCTTTTCTTTGTTGTGTTTTGTTCCTTCCTTCCAACTTTTCTTCTTTTTTTCCTTTCTTTTATTTTTTTATTTTATCTTATTTTTTTTTGGGGGGGGGGGGCCACACTTGATGACACTCAAAGAGTTATGCCTGGCTATGCACTCAGAAATCACTCCTGGCTTGGGGAACATATGGGATGCTGGAGGATAAAACTGCAGTCCTTCCTAGGTTAGCACATGCAAGGCGAAAGCCCTACTGCTTGCACCACCATTCTGGCCCCTCCTTTTCTTAATAGCAATTTTTCTCCATTTACCTGGAAACAAATGTATTATGATCAACTTCATTAACTATGTGATACATGATCTTTAAATAAACTAACCTAAATAAAAGCAAACAAACAAAAAATATAGGGGTATCAGTCAACAATCTGCTCTGGCAGTCAAGATAGAAAGCATCATTCTCTCTTCATAAACAGCATAAAAACATCAACTCCACAACAGAATCTAAAACCATGTGTGGCCTTTATAAACAGAGATAAAAAGAACTAGACTAGTGAGCACTCAGGCATGTAGGTTCTCTGTACCTCAAAGCACCTACCTCCATGAATAGAGCAGCCATGCTGCATTCCAAAGGAAAACTTTGCATTTCTTTGAAAATGTTCAGCTTGACTTTGACTCATTGTCTCTCTCCCTCTGGGATTATGAAGTGAGGGGGATGCCTCTGCAGGTGGGCAGTCTAATAGCCAGCTTCCTAGAGAGCCAAAAGAGATGGAGAACCCAGTCTCTGTCAGCTCAGTCAGAAGCACTCATATTGAAAATGCCCTGGTTCCCTTCTGCAAACTTTGAGAGCTTTTAAATTGACCTTTTTTCAGGCAAATGAGCAAGGAAGTGAAGTGTAGCAAAATTCACCTTCTCCTAGGATTCCAAGCCCTGGACAGTCTAACTGTCATAGCAAAGCAGAGCACGTATTAGGTTTAACCTCACCCCCTGGACAGTAACCACTGTTTCTTCCAAATGTATGGGCATTTGTCAATAGCTCTGCACATGGTGCCAGATTTTATCAGTTTGAAGACTCACATCTTTTTTTTTTTTCATACTTTAACATGTCATGTCATTGAATTGGCACAAATATTTCTTTCTAAGTGGTCCATAAAATGATGGTGATTCTAAAATTGATGACACCTTAAATTAGGTGAAATATAATAAGGTTTATTTCTTTATTTATATATTAGTTAGGAGCAGAACTCTAACTTGGCAGTTGATTTGTGGGAATACAGGGAGGAAAAGTGTGGTGCTTTGGAGCTTTACCCTCAGGGCCCTCTTAGGCAGGACACAGAGGGGGTGCTTAGAAACATGTAGTCTGGATCAGGGGAGGGAAGGTGACTATATATACTGTATTTTCTGGCATATAAGATGACAGGGCGTATAAAACGACCCCCTAATTTTAGACTTCCTCTCTGACTCTGGCCAATCTGAGCAGGCTTTTTACAGTGTAAATTCGGGTCCAGAACATTGTCTAATTTGCATGCATAAAAAGCCTGCTTGAATTGGCTGAGTTAGAGAGGCGGTGTGAGCAGCCTTGCAGTGATTGGTGCAGGATTAAGTTGGAAAATTCGTTTTGTGGCAATATCCACACGATTTTCGTTTAGCGGTACATCGAAACGTTTTTCGGGATATACTCGGCATATAAGATGACCCCCGATTTTCGGTTGACTTTATTTTCTTTTCAAAAGTCATCTTATACACCAGAAAATACAGTAGCTGAATCAGCTGGTCCTCTGCTCTTCCAGAATTCCTTGTATCCTCAACTCCAAATCCTCCTGTATCCCCATTTTCTCACTATTGTATCTCCATCAAATATGATCTTGAAGAATCAATTCAAAAGTCATACAATCTTTGACTCGTTACTCTCTCCTTTACACCCCCATATTCCCAATCATAGTTTCCTATAATATTTCTCATGCCTGGGCCTCCCTAGACCAGAGAATATCCTGAAAGCATCCTGTTTAGTTTCCTTCTTTCTGCAACCTTGCTCAGAGCTTGGCACCTTGTAAGAAGCTTAACCCTTATTTGAACAGATCAAATAAACTTTATCCTACCTCTATCTCCTTACTTACTATGCAATCCTCTCTCAATGATCCCCTTAAAGACTGAGACATCTCCTGTGCATTGCTTTGACCTTTATCACTGAATATAATAACATTGATTAATTAATGAGAGTCACTAAATATTAGCCCTGTATTGATTATTTTAAGTCCAGTTTCCCATATAAATTTTTCAAGAATTTATAAGGTCTTGTATCCTTATTTTGTGGATTAAAAAAAGCAAGTCATCAAGTTTCTTGCTCAAAAAATCACAAGCATGGAAACATCTCAATAAACTAAATATATAGCTTCCATATGATGCATCAACTCCACTTCTTGACACTGACCCCAATAACACAAAAAATATGAATCCAAAGAGATGCACACCTGTGTTCACTGCAGCACTTAGTTCAATCACCAAAATATGGAAACAGCCCAAATGTCATAAACAGATAAATGATTAATGTTGTAGCATTTATATATAAGAGAATATTATGCAACTCTTAGGAAAAGTAAAATCTTGCAGTTTGTTGCAACTTTGATGAAACTACAGATATCATGTTAAGAAATATATGTCAGAAGGAGTACAAATACTGAATGATTCCACTCACTTGTGGTCTATAAAGAAACAAAACAAGTTAATAGATAGTGTTGGGACCTGAATTCTTAAGGAGGAATGCCATTTTGTAAAAACCACATGGCAGGCTTCTTCTTAGATTCTGAGCAGGGAGAGACACCATTTTGTAAGGTCCACATGGTTTAAGCCACATGCTAGGGGTTTCACAAGCCTATTTCCATAGACCCCGCCCCAATCTACCTGGCCATAACAAGTAGCCTCTCAGGGAAGGACAAGGGAGCAGTAGGAAGATACCTCTAGACAAGACCCTTAAAATCATCAGAAAGTTGGAACCTCCCTATATCCCTTCCCCATATAATCTTCCTCAAGACCTTGGGGGAGAGGGTAGCCCTGCCTGACCAGGCTGGGGGTTCTTGTTGGCAGACAGATTAAAGTATTAAACTTTATTCCAGTTGTGTGGTTTCTCCTTCTACTCTGGAACCCTACAGATAGCATGAAACAATGACTAACTCTTGGCCTTTTGGCCATGGATTACCAAACTGAAATTAATAAGTATGGGGGAATAAGAGGCAGACAGAAAGTGACATAAAACCTCCATAGTTAGGGGACATTTTGCACATCAAAATAATAAATAGCAAAATAAATAAATAAAATAATAAATAGCAACACTATATAACCTACACTAATTTTTAAAAAGAAAAAACTCACAAGCTAGAGAATAGGGGAGACAAAATATGGACTTAGGCTGTTGAATGACAAGGCTTACACTAAACCATGCAATTTCAATGGCCTCAAAAGACATGAACTGAGCCTATATTATTTCTCAATTGGTATACATTCAATACAATATTTAAGAGTATGTAACTGGGGAAACCAAGGGTTAAAAATATCATTTATATTCATAAATTCTGAAACCAGCATCTTCTCTTTCATCCTCTTATCTGGAGCCAAAACTCAGGCTAGAAATAAAGAGGTATGTGTACACTCATGAGCCCTGGGCAACAGGAGAATGATGATTCAAATTCTGACTGTACCAGCAACTTCCTCTCCTTAAGAGCTTCCACAATTACTGCATTGTAAATGTGCTCAGAATCCTGGAGACAAAAAGAAATTCTTTCGGAAAGCAACTGGCAGAATTACTAATTTGCAAACTATAAGAAATACCCAAGCTCTTACACCAAGGTACTTGAATTGAAACCCTTGGAGACTGTGGATCATTTTTGCATAGGACTCTCTCTCTTTCATTAATTTCTTGTGAGTTCCTGTCTCACAAATTTCTCCATCTTCTAGCAAAATTACTTCATCATGAGATTTCAAGAACTACAGCACTATTAAAGCGATATTGATGAAATTCTGCCTTAAAAAGTAGAGCAATGCCAAGCCAAATTTCTATCTGGTGCTATCCCAGAGGTTCCCAATTCGTACACTATTGACACTGTAAGGTAGGTCATTGTGTCCTAGATTCTACTCAAAATTTGCCAAAATCACCCTTCCCCAAGTTGTGATGAGTGAAAATTTCATTAGACGTTGCCAATGCTCCCTTAGAGGGATATGTTCTCTACAAGAGTTGCTCTCCTCAGAAGATCATGAAAGATTTGGGAAATGAAATTGACAAACTCACTGCAGCCAAGATTTTAGTAGAGAGGGAAATTGGACTTCTCTCCCTTTAATCTGCATCACAATTCCTCACCCACCCCCATCTCCATTAGCAAATCTTGGTGCATTTCCTCCACCCCAGGCCTAAGGAAATTTTTATCTGCTTTATCTTTGGGTGAAAATACTGCTACCTTTAATGAAGCAGACCACGTTTTGCCCAAAGCACTTCAGTTTTTCTAATGAGCTACCTTCATTTCCATATCACTCCAGAGATCAAAGAGTTCTGTTAAGGGAAAGTTTCCTTTCATTTTAAAATGAGTGAGAGCTCTCACTCTAGGATTAGCCCACCTAACGGTAGAAAGTTTTCTTCTAGGGGTAAGCAAAATGCTGTGAGATTTTTTTAAAATGGCTCAAGCTGAGGCATCCTTTACAGAACTTCTTCCCCAGTACCTGGTGTACACTCAAGGCCAAATCATCAAAAGCATTCAAATCACTGATGTTGCCACATCAGTGTCACACATCATGGGTTAGGGGAGGAGTAAGTAAAACGAAAGACATAAAACTAGAGACAACCATTTAGGCAGCTCCGACTGTTCTGTCTCCCTAGAATTAACTGCCCAGATAGATCCCTGTCCACTTAGCTGGAAAGCCCAAGCAAGAACAGCTAAATATTTAATGCCCAGTGGAGATACTTCCTGAGAGATTTTTTTTCCTAAAAGCTACTTTCCATTTTGCACACTGTTGTCTCCCTTTCCACACCTTATTGCCGCCCCTTTTCCCTCAATCTCTTACAACTCAGTAAAGAAAGCAGACTGCTTTATTATCAGCCCGTTTTCCAGTTAGGGTTAACTGTAGCCAGCCTGGTTCCAGAACCTTTTCTATCTTTTGGTGGTGGAGACTATTGGCCAGCAATCTGACCCCAAACAGTGAAACTGGGTGAGTTGAGCTGCTTTGTTCTACAAGCTCATGAAATTTGACCCTGGGTTGGGTTTGAGTGACTGACTATTGACTCCATTCATTTACTTTTACACTAATAAAAGAGCCACTGGACAGCCCAGGCTCTCAAAAGCTTCTAGGCTGTCATGGGTCTGTAAAAGCAGCAGAAAAAAGGCTCTGGAAAGCCCAGGGGTTCCAAGAATGGACAGTTAGACAGTGCCACCTGGTGGCTGCCTTAATTTTTTCAGCAGTCAGAACTGAAATGACCCACCTTAGTGAAAGAGGTACAAGGTGCCTACTACAAGGTGGCGAGCAAATGACTCCAGTGCCCTGAGTAAGCAGGTTCAGCTCTGAGTTGACCCCTGGGGATTAATTTTTTTTAATAAGTAAGTTATTTTATTTAAAGACCATGTATTACATAGTTGCCATAGTTCATCATAATACATATTTCCAGGAAAGTGGGAGTAAAATTATTTTAAAAGAAAAGAAAGATCAAAAAGAGTACAAAAAATTTGTGAAAGTTATTGTATCTTACAATAAGGCCATTAAGTCATGTCAAAAGTTTTGTTGCGAGTTGATCATTCTGTTACTTTTGTTCCTGAACTAATGTGTATGAGTCTTCAGATATACATTGGTCTATAAATTGGTCTGTTTCTATGGGGATGAGAATATTAAAAACATTGGAGTTGTCATGCAGCCGCACCATCCAGGAATTCCAAGCACTATTTATTGCTAGAATCGTAGCTTATGTGGGGGCGTTTTCCCATCTATCAGGCTTTCTGGAAGAGTAAGAAGGGTGGGGGTAGGGTACCCACACTCACTCCAAAAAGTCTTGGTGATGTCAGCTCAAATATCAGCATCCCTAGCATTTTGGTCAGATTGATGTTTCTGCAGAGAGATGTAGATGAGTAGAAAAGCTGGGTCTTTGTTGGAGCAAAAATTGTGGGTGGTTGATGCAGCTGGTATGGCCTCAGCAAAGAGGGACCTGGCTCACCCTCTCCTTCTGAGATTTCTGTTTGCAGCTACGTGATTAGTGTAACTGTGGGGACCTGGATTCTGAACAAGAAGGGATACCATTTTGTAAGAACCACATTGTATAAGTCACATACTAGGTTTCCACAAGCCTATTTCCATTAATAATGCCCCAACCTACCTGTCCATACCAAGTAGCCTATCAGGGAAGGACACAAGGGTGCTGTAAGATAGTACCCCTAGACAATAGCCAATCATTTTAAAGACCACCAGAGAGTTAGAACCTCCTTATATCCCTCCCCTTTATAATCCTCTTCATAATCTTGGGTGGGATTCATCTTCTAGAGAAGACCCTGGCCGGCCAATTTGGGGGCTGTTGGCAGATGGATTTAAAGCATTCAGCTTGGGGCTGGAGCGATAGCAGAGCAGTAAGGCTATGCTAACCCAGGACAGACCCTTGGTTCGATTCCTGGCATCCCATATTGTCTCCTGAGCCTGCCAGGAGCAATTAATGAGTACTGAGCCAGGAGTAAATCCTGAGTGCCACTGGGTATGACCCAAAAACAAACAAACAAACATAAAAATAGGGGCCGCGAGATAGCATGGAGGTAAGGCATTTGCCTTTCATGCAGGAGGTCATCGGTTCGAATCCCGGCACCCCATATGGTCCCTCATGCCTGCCAGTAGCAATTTCTGAGCCTGGAGCCAGGAATAACCCCTGAGCACTGCCGGGTATGAACCAAAAACCAAAAAAAAAAAAAAAAAAAAAACAATAATAATAATAATAATAATAATAATAATAATAAAGTATTCGGGTTTATTCCAGTTGTGTGGTCTTGTCCTTCAACTCTAGACTCTAACAGTAACCATGATTTTTCACAGCTTGGTATACATCTGTTTCAAGAATAGGATGAGTCACTGGAGCTGGCTGAATGTAGACATGGTGACTACTTTGTGGATATGGTTTCAGCTGCCAGAGCTTCCAAAAGTACACTGAGGTGGGGGTGGGGGGGATATCTGCACAGGGATGAGGCTTTGAGATGATCTTCCTCACTGGGTTTAGGCAGAGCCAGTAGATGAAGGGCCTTATGGTTATACCACAGCTATACCCCCTCAGGAGTGGGACAGTGCTAACTCTCAGAGGGAGAAAGCTATCTCTGAGCCTACCTAAGGAGGATGGGCACATGAAGAGTGATCAGGAATTGACACAGCCTGATCACAGCAGGCGATCATGTGGCTTGTTGCCACCTGCATGGGGATTGAAATGGTGACATTCTTTCAAGGACAAAGCAAGAATGTAAATTTTGAAGAGACTTTCCCTCCACTTCCTGATAGCTTTGTGACCAGGGGTCTTCAGATATGAGTGGTGCTGAGCTGCAAGGCCATGATAGTGAGTTGAGCACCCCACAAGGCTCACTACCATCAAGTCTCCACATAGGAGGCTATCCAGGTCTTCCTGGAGGGTGTAAACATTGACTGTGTGCTGATACCTGTGAATGAAAAGGTTAGAAGTTAGATTTGAGTGGGTGAAAGTCAACCTGCACCATAGCTGCCCTGGGCTGCCTCCAAAGGCTGAGGTCCTTGGGGGCAGGATACAAACAATAAATGTTGCTCTCTGATGTTTAATGGCAGCTTCTACTTGAGTATACACATAGCACATATACACACATATACACATATATAAACATATAAACAAATATGTACATATATGTATTGAATATTGAATATACATATATTGTGTATGTATAACAAATGAACACACATGCATAAGTATACACATAAATGCACCTGTTGGAAAGTCAAGTAGAGGACTCTCCTTCAAAGGGCTCTCCTGTTATGCAGGGAAGGTGCAATTATTATGTATGAAATTTATAAAAGAAAAGTCAGAACTGACTGCTATCATGGGGATAATAGAAAGGGGAAACCAAATGGGGTGAGGTCCTGGGAAAGGCTTCAAAGGGAAGACCATGGGTGGCTAAGAAATGAGTGAAGGTGGAAGGGATTGGGATGACCACAGATCTGCCAGGTGAGGAAAAATGGAATCCTTCCTATCTAGAGCATTTGGGAACACTAGCACTAGGTAGAAGGTGGGCATAGCCCTGATTAGTACAACCACATGCCAACACACAAATAGCAGGTTTAGGATCAGGAAAATTGCAGTTTAAATTCAGCAGGGTGATTCCTAACAAGTAGTTATTTCTCCTTAATTGGCACAGCTCTAAGGTTGATAAGGAGTTGTGAGAACATGACAGAACATGGATATAGAATCCATTGTAGTGAAAGCCAATGTTGCAGTTTACCATCAATGTCTTCGTAGATCTTTTGTTTGGATTTTGGTCACAACTGGTGCTGCTCAGGATTTACTCCTGGCTCTGTCTGTGCACAGAGATCAGATTGGTGGCACTCAGGGGACTATAGAAAGTGCTTGGGATTAACCTGGGTGGGCCACATGCAAGGTAAATAAATACTCACTGTACTGTACCATTATTCTAGCACCCTTTGTCAATCTTTGCTTCTGAAGTTCGGACTGCTCAGTATGTTCATTCTTGAAAAAGTGTCTCCCATACCACCCAACTTTCTCCTACCTGCTGTTTCCTGAAGCCTAAGAGTTTCAGAGTCCACCCTCATAGCAAATCCACTACTGGAGATGCCACACTAAGGATGTCTCACTCATCTTTAAAATCTCATGTCAACCATCAATGTCTTCCCTCTTGTGCACTTTGCTGCTTCTGAGCAACAAGGTCCAGCTCCTGCTACATGGCTACTCTTCATTATCCATGTCATGCCTGTGCTTCTCTGATTGCTTGAGACAGACCTGAGACCACTGAATGCAAAGGACACCTCTGACTCTTCTGCAACATCCCTTACCCATGCAATCTGCAGGAGTTTGGCAAATACTTAGTCTCTCAACTTTCTAATTGATAAAGACAGGACTTCCTCCTTCATACCTGCCTCTGCACACAAAGAGGCCCCTATTAGTAGGACTGGAAGGAGAACATAAAAAGCAGGAGACATTGAGCAGAGCAGTTCTGTAGTGCCAAGGACACACACAGTGATCAGGTCCTTCTGCCACACCTGCGCCTCCTGACAACAAGACGTCATGAACAGGGGAGAGAGAAGTGAGTTTCCCTCTTGCTGAGAGCCCAAATGCTGGCTGGTGCTGGCCAATTGGCCAACAAGGGCAGAATGTTTGATTTCTGACAATATGTGAAAATCTGGATCACCATTCGAGAGCTGGCAGCCACTTCTGAAACCAATTTCACAAGCCTTTCCTAGGGTATTTTGGTTTGTTGTTTTGTTTTTACGGTGCTAGGGATGGAACTTGGGGCCTCCCAATGTTCAAGTCAAGTGCTCTACCCTGAGAAACACTCTAGGTCCCCTTATCTTTACTTCAGTCTCTTGACATTGGGAAGTCCAGGTATGTTCATCTTCTGGGCAAACTTCAACAGGACCAAATGATACTGGCCTGGAACTGAAAACCAACTGCAAATTCTACTCTTCCATTTGATATTTTGGACCATGAGCAAATCCATTCTCCCCTCAGGGCTTCTGCCTCCCCTTCTGATGGGACTTTGATGCCAGGAGAGCCCCGAGCAAAGGCCTTCAGCATAGTACCTAGCAGCACACATACTGGCAAATACCAAAAAAGGACAGGAGAAACAATTACTCTCCAGAATTTAAGATAATGGTCTAATGACTATCCAAAATTATGACTTTAACAGTCCTTTATTAGCCAAGGTCAATTCACAGAGGATTACAGAAATAGATCCTGCTTGTTTTGGGTGCCTATTCATTTTAGTACTAGTTAATTTAATTTAATTTAATTTAGTTAACTCACAATTGCAAGCAAAACTTTTGGCTATTTGTTGGTATTTGCCCTAAAGCAAAGGTTCCAGATTCTCTTTCTCCATATTCACTACTCTGGATCTCAAGTGCCTGACCTTAAGAGTGAAGACCTTGCTCCTGAACTCTTGGTCAGGGAAAAACAAACAGTGCACATGACTTGCTAACCAATGTGTCATCAACTTTTATTAAAGATGCAAACTTAGCAATAGCTTCCAGTGGCACCAATAACTGAAGCAGAATGTTCCAAACATTAAAGAGCTTCAAACTTTCAAGTAAGTATTACCTTAATGATCTCCAAATAGTATATTTTCTGTCACATTTCCATGAAAGATCCATGCTTGTTGGAAAACATAGTCAGAGGCCTTCTGAGTGCCAAGGTTACTTGTTGCAGATGCAGCTGCAGTAATCACAGGGTCATTTTCAGGAACCAGATTTCTGGACTCGTTCCTTTGTACCCCCTGAGCAGTTATTTGTGAGGGCCAACAGGAGTGATAACTCCCAACTTTGTTTTTTTTTTTTTTTTTTTGAATATCCAAGCTGAGCACCTGCAAGAGTCAGGTAGGGAATATTCTGGAAAAAATAGCAATTAGGCTAATTGTGAGCTGGAAGAGCCCCTGAGGCACCGTCATGCAACTATAATAAGACATTCTCTGAATGTAGCCCATGGATAAAAAGAGCTCCTATTTGCACTGGCTGGGACCCATCCTCTTCACCAGAACCCCAGGGAATGGAATTGGTGAATTGACCCTGATATGTCCATCCTAAAAAAGCAGGCTTGCTTGACTTAGTTGCACAATTTATACCAGGTAGGCCAGGTGCAACCACAGTTTCTAATTTTTTCAGAGGATGGATAATTTTGCAGGCATATGGTGTCCGGTCCGAGGATTCCAAATTCTGCTCCGTCGTGGAGAAATGAAGGGAGAACAACTCAAGCAAACGCTCAGGTGGATTCTTTTATTCTGGTACCAGGGTCTACAGCTTCCTCCCACAGAGCAAAGCCAAAAAGACCGCGTGCTACGGCTGGTTCCCCCTTATATAAGATGGGAAATGGGAGGGGAAGGAAGTAGAATGATGCCACTTCCTTGAGGGCTGGGCTTCCACCATGATAACAGATCATTGGGTGAGGTAGGGGTAAAGGCGGGACTTCCGCCACAATAACGCAGACCATTGGTGAGGTAGGGCTTCCGGCATGATAGTGCAGATCATTGGGTGAGGTAGGGGTAAAGGCGGGACTTCCGCCCCAATAACGCAGACCATTGGTGAGGTAGAGCTTCCGGCACGATAGTGCGGATCATTGGGTGAGGTAGGGGTAAAGGCGGGACTTCCGCCACAATAACGCAGACCATTGGTGAGGTAGGGCTTCCGGCACGATAATGCGGATCATTGGGTGAGGTAGGGGTAAAGGCGGGACTTCCTTTTCACCAGACGCAAGCTTGTAAACATGTGGTCCTTTCCTAAGTAAAACCTGGCATGGGTTTTATTCCTTTTCATCTCCCCACTTCTTGTAGTAAAACTTCTAATCCTAGAAGTCAATGTGGTCAGGGGCCTCCACTTCCTGATATTCCTGGTCAAAATTATCTGCATGAGCTAATTCTTGATATTGTTGACGTAATACCATAAGTTTAACGTCCCCAACCTGGGCTCGTATGAACGCAGTGATCCGATTGATTATGCATGGACCAATGGCTACCAGAAGTAAAAGGCTCAGAAGGGGTCCCAGTAGGGGCATTAGATAGGGGAGAATCCCACCCCATAAGGACCATAAGGGACCATCTAATAGCTCTTTTCTTCTTTAGGCAAGCTCCTCTTGATGGTGTCTGATCCTGTCTCGCACTATTCCTGACTTGTTAGTATAGAAACAACATTTTTCTTGCAAGGCCACACAAAGTCCTCCTTGCTCTGCCAAGATCAAATCTAACCCTCGCCTATTTTGTAATACCACTTCAGCCACGGAGTCAAGCTGGTCTAGCACATCATTAATGGAATTATATACTGTCTCCACATCTGAAATTAATTTTTGCGAGAGTTTGTTATATTTGTCTATTGATATGGCTAGCCCTGCGCTTCCGGTTGCTAGTCCACCCGCTACCCCTAGCCCTACCAGTAGGGGCAGGAACACTATAGCTTGTCAAGA
The DNA here is from genome assembly GCF_024139225.1 of Suncus etruscus. Lineage (NCBI taxonomy): Eukaryota > Metazoa > Chordata > Mammalia > Eulipotyphla > Soricidae > Suncus > Suncus etruscus. The sequence continues at coordinate 41,819,181 of NC_064861.1, forward strand.
CCGTCGGGTGCCGCCTAAAAGATCTATGCTAGGCAAGGGGATGGACTCTGTCCCCGGAATGATGTCAATGTTGGGGAGCACTAATGCTGGGATGCATATTCCGGTCCAGTTCTGGGGAAAAAGAGAGTAAGCCAAATTTCCACCACATATCCATGCCCGTCCCGGAGGTAAACACCCTGGGCTAGAGGGAGCAGGTAGGACTTCTGAACACTGAGTAGCCCCTACCTGACCCAGGTCTACAGATTCGGTGCTGTTATGCGAATAGCAAACAGATGATTCAAAGCTAAAAGGGACTACCTTAAAGGGTTTGACATAGATACAGCTAGAAGAAGCAAAGGTTAGATTACCTAGTTGGACAGGGATAGCCAAAGGCCAATTTTCCCCCATTCTCATACAAAGCGTTCAGCAGCTAAAGTAGGGTTAGAGAAATTAAGAAGTTTGTGAGTTTCTTCTAGGATGCCATGAGTATTTGGATCTAACTTCTCAGCAGGCATCCGGGGTCGGAGGGAGGGGTGCCGAGGCCACTTAGGCATTTTAGTCTCCACCTCCTTTGTAGCCCAGTCTATGGCCTTCTTTTCTCTTTCCTGGTCTGTTGGCCCTCCACCATCCGAGATGTGAATGGGCGCCTTTAGGGGCCAGCAGACCAAGTCTCCCACTTCAGCCATGCAACTTGTGGCTCCATAGGGAGATCTATAGCTACTAACTGTCCATTTCCCTCCTATGCTCCCCTTGTAAGTTTCAGTGAGTCTGGCCACCAGATATGCCCGGTTATTTTTGGTACACTCTCAATACTCCCGATAACACCTGGAGTGAACTTGAGTAAGCTCCACACATCTAGCAGGGCATTTCCCCCCCGAAGAGGGAGGCAAGGGTTGAGGTTTTTCTCTACACACCCATTCTGGTTCCCCCCCCCCATGGGAAGAAGTAGGGGACTGGAGGTAAGCAATTCTAGTTCCACAGTCTACTGCTCGAGTGTACAGGAGCCTACTGTTGAGTTGATAACCTCCCATACAGTCACAGGGGTTTCCAAATAGTTTTTTTACCAGTTCTTCTGGGCTTATGGGCTCATCGAGTCCTCCTTCAGCCAGTGCCAGGAGGAGCATTGTTAGAGTCAGAGGGCATATCAGGGCTAGAGTGCGTTCGCCGGACTCGAATCTTGAGAGGATTCTCGGTGCGCTCCACTTTCCACTCATTATGGTTGAGATCAGCAGGCGCAGGTTTCAGATGGGAGGCGTGAACCCAGGAAGCAATGCCATCCACCTTAACAGCAGTAGGGGTGGTCAGAAGGACGACATAAGGTCCCTTCCACCGAGGCTCCAGTATCTGCGAGTGATGCCGCCTCACCAGGACCTGGTCTCCCGGCTTGAAGGGATGTGGCACCGTCAATTCTCTGGGTTCATATGCCTGTCTGAGTTCTTTCCAGACTTGGCTTTGTAGGGCAGCGATGGCGGCCAGCTGAGCTGCTAAGGGAGTGGAGGGGGGAGAGAAAACATCATAAGGCTCAAAAAGCATTCGCACTGGGGGGGGGGGGAGCACCATACAACACTTCAAAAGGAGTTAGTTTACACAAAGAGGGCAAAGGGGTATTCCTAGCCCTGAAGAGGGCAGAAGGTAGGAGGGTAGTCCAGTCCCCTATGCCAGTCTCTAGAGATAATTTGGTTAAAGTCTCCTTAATAGATCTGTTCATTCTTTCTACCTGCCCTGAGCTCTGCGGGCGATACGAACAGTGTAATTTCCAATTTATGCCCAGGGTCTTGGCTAATCCCTGACTTACCTGGGCCACAAAAGCTGGTCCGTTGTCTGACCCAATTACCTGAGGAAGTCCAAACCTGGGGAAGATGTCATCTAATATCTTCTTAGCCACCACCTGGGCTGTTTCCTTCTTGCATGGGTAGGCTTCCACCCATCCTGAAAATGTATCTACAAAGACTAGCAAATACTTTAGTCCATATTTGGCAGGCTTGATTTCAGTGAAATCAATCTCCCAATGTTGGCCTGGTCTCTCCCCTTTCAGTCTCTTTCCGGTTCCCATCTTAGTAGGATAGGCATTTACCAGTTGACAGGGTTGGCAGGACCTTACAATTTTTTCGGCCATTTCCTTTAGTCTCTCTGATTTTGGTACCCGAGGCCATTCCTTAATTAACTCCATCATTTTTCTGACCCCTAAGTGGGTGAGTTGGTGAAGAGTTTGCAGATACTGATTTACCTCTGGTTCTTCAGAAAGGGAGTCTACAGTTGACACTGGTGGGAGGTTGTCGGGTTCAGTAACAATAAGTGCAGGGATCTCCTTCATGCGGGATGCCGCTGCCTTTGCTGCTTCATCAGCTCTTCTGTTTCCGGACGCGACGGTTTCCTTTCCCGTTTGATGACCTGGACAGTGAACTATCGCCAGTTCTTTGGGTAGGAGAAGAGCAGATAAAAGACGCAATATCTCTTCTTTGTGTTTAATTTCCTTTCCTGCAGATGTCAGGAGTCCCCTCCTTTGGTAGATAGCGCCATGGACATGGGCAGTTCCAAAAGCATATCTGCTATCTGTGTAGATGGTTGCCCTTTTTCCTGCTGCCATTTCCAGTGCTCTGGTAAGGGCTATCAGCTCAGCTCGCTGAGCAGAGGTCCCCTCTTTCAGGCATTTGGACCAGATAATGTCATGATCACTCACCACTGCAGCCCCAGCTCGTCTCTCTCCATCTTGGAGAAAACTACTTCCGTCTGTGTACCATATGACGTCAGGGTTCTTTAATGGCTGGTCCTGTAGGTCCCTTCTCAGCCCACTCTCTTCGGCCAGCAAATCCTGGCAGTTATGCAACACTGGTGTCTCTGACTCTTCAGGGAGCAGGGTGGCCGGGTTGAGAATCACAGGTAGGCCGATAGTTATTCTGCCTTTGTCTAGAAGGATGCTCTGATAGTGGGTAATACGGGCATTTGAGAGCCAACGGTCGGGGGGCTGTCGAATTATACTTTCCAGAGCATGAGGGGCTATTATAGTCAGCTTTTGTCCCAAGGAAATTTTATCTGCATCCTTTACCATAAGTGCAGCTGCGGCTATTGCCCTCAAACATTTAGGCCACCCACTGGCCACTGGGTCTAGTTTCTTTGATAGGTAGGCAACCGGCCTTTTCCACGGACCTAGCGTCTGTGTCAGCACTCCCCTTGCCATTCCCCCTTTCTCTTCTAGATATAAGGTAAAAGGCCTGCTAGCATCAGGGAGGGCCAGGGCTGGGGCTGTGAGCAGAGCTGTTTTGATAGAGTCAAACGCCCTTTGGCATTCATGGGTCCACTCAAACTTTGCATCCCCTTTTGTGAGGGGGTACAGTGGGGCTGCCAGGTTGGCGAAACCAGGGATCCAGAGGCGGCAGAAATCTGCCGTCCCCAGAAACTCACGTAACTGCCGGCGAGTAGTAGGTGCAGGGATCTGTGCCACGACCTTCTTCCGGGCCTCTGTCAGCCATCGCTTTCCCCCTCGTAGCATGTATCCCAGAAACGTCACCTCTCTCTGGCACAGCTGCGCCTTCTTAGCTGATGCTCTATACCCTAGCCGAGCAAGTTCCTTCAGCAAGTTATGGGTGGCCTGCTTGCAATCTTCTTCAGTTTTTCCTGCAATCAAAATATCGTCCACATACTGGAGCAGGGTTACCTGGGGGTGCTGGCTGCGGAAGAGACTTAAGTCTTGGTGCAAGGCCTCATCAAAGATGGTAGGGGAGTTCTTAAATCCCTGAGGCAATCTGGTCCAGGTTAGTTGGCCTGAAATTCCTGCCTCAGGATCACTCCACTCAAAAGCAAATAAGGGTTGACTGGCTGGATGTAGGGACAGGCAGAAGAAAGCGTCTTTTAAGTCCAATACAGTATACCATACTCTTTCAGGACTTAAGGTGCTGAGAAGATTGTATGGGTTTGGCACAGTGGGATGGATGACTTCCACCTGACTGTTAACTGCCCTTAGGTCCTGTACTGGCCGATAGTCCCCAGTTCCAGGCTTCTTAACTGGGAGTAATGGAGTATTCCAGGCTGACTGACATTTTACTAAGAAAAGTTATGCCTTTCTTCGCTTCCTGACTCATGGGGTACTGCCTAACTCTCACAGGGACAGCAGTAGTTTTTAACTCTACCACTACTGGAGCCTGTAAGGTAGACAACCCCAGTCCAGCAGTTTCGGCCCAAGCTTCTGGAACTAGTCTCAACCAAAAGTCGGTGTCTTGGCTTTCAACTGGCAAGGGGTCATTTGTAAATAGTCTATATTCATCCTCAGCCCTGATGGTCAGGACGGAGGTGGTAAGTGGTTGGACACTGGGATTAAGAAAAGCAATTTCTGGACCAGTTTCTTCAAAGGTTATCTGGGCTCTGAGTTTGGTTAGCAAGTCTCGTCCCATTAGAGGTGAGGGGCAATTTGGTATGACCAGGAAAGAATGCTTAATTTCTCCTTTCCCCAAGTCCATAGTCCGGGAAGTAGTCCAGGAACGATAGCTACTTCCATTTGCTCTTTGTACTAAGGATTGCTTACTAGAGAGGGGTCCCAAAGGTTTCTTTAGGACCGAGTATACTGCCCCTGTGTCAAGTTCAAAGTCTATGGGAGTCCCCTCCACCTTAAATTTAGCCCTGAGCTCCCGGAGGGGGTTGGAGCCCTGACCCCCCCTATTCAGATTCAAGGGCCAGGGTCCTTGAAGGTTGAGGGGATTGTGGGGGTTGGGTGCTACGAGGGGATCGTGGGAGTTGGGTGCATTCCCGAGCCCAGTGTCCCCTCTGGCAGCAGCGAGCGCATTGGTCCTTGTCCAGGGGTCGGCGTCTTCGTGGGCCCAGGTCCCTACCTTTCTGACCTGTGCTAGATCTGTCTACTGCTACTGCCAAGACCCTTGCCAGTTCCTTATTCCTTCTTCTGTCCTTTCGTTCTTCCCTCCTCTCTCTCTCTCTCTTCCCTCTCTTTCTCCTCTGCTTCTCTCCTTTCTCTGTCTCTCTTTTCCTGCCACTCTCTTCTCTCCTTTTCTAGTCGCTCCTCTCTTTCTTCTTTTGTTTCTCTCTTACTGAACACTTTCTCAGCCTCCTTTACTAGGTCTTGTAAAGTCTTTCCCTGGATATCCTCCAGCCTCTGGAGTTTCTTTCTAATATCTGCTGCTGACTGTCCTACAAAAGCCATAATGACTGAAGCCTGATGAGTTTCGGAGGTTGGATCGAAAGGAGTATACCTCCTATAGGCTTCCATCAGCCTTTCTAGGAAAACCCCGGGAGGCTCATCGGGTCCCTGTATTACCTCTTTTACCTTGGCTAGGTTTGTGGGCTTTCTAGCCGCTTCCCGGAGACCTCTCATGAGAGTCTGGCGATAGGTAGACAGATTCCCCCTACCTTCATATGTGTTGGGGTCCCAATCCAGTCTCCGCAAGGGGAAAGAGTCATCAATAACATCAGGTCTGGTTGTCACCAAGCCATCTAATCCTATCACATTTTTCCGGGCTGCTGCCAAAATGCGGTCCTGTTCTTCAGTAGTGAACAGGGTACGAAGCAGCTGCTGGCAGTTGTCCCAAGTAGGCTGGTGGGTGTTCATCAGAGAATCTAAAAGATTAATTAACCTAGTGGGGTCTTCAGAGAAAGAGGGATGGTTAAGCTTCCAGTTATAAAGGTCAGACGTGGGGAAGGGCCAATACTGGAGGGCAGGCATCTCCCCCCCCCTCCCATCGTCCATCATGGGCCCTACTGGCCTCAGCGGCATGATTGGCAAAGCTCCAAATGTCGAATCTCTTTGCCTGCTGCGGGTTTCCACAGCTGGCCCTGCTCGCTGGCTCTCATCCGGCAAGGACTCTGGGGATGATGGAGGCAAGCAAGTTGCTCCTCCCCCTGCCCCCTGGAGCACGTGGGAAGCTGCTCCTTCCCCTCCCCCCTGCAGCACATGGGAAGTTGCTCCTCCCCTTGCTCCCTGCAGCATGTGGGAAGGTGCTCCTCCCCCAGCCCCCTGGAGCACGTGGGAAGGCGCTCCTTCCCCTCCCCCCTGGAGCACATGGGAAGTTGCTCCTCCCCCAGCCCCCTGGAGCACGTGGGAAGGTGCTCCTTCCCCTCCCCCCTGCAGCACATGGGAAGTCCGGGAAGCTAAGGAGGGATCTGATGGGGAACGGGGTTCTGCAGTCGCCTCCCCTTCTGGAGCGGAAGGGGTGCGAGCAGATGGGTTGTAAGGGGGGGGTTCAAAGAGAAGTAGGTCCGTAGTGTCAGGGTAAATGCAGGGCACAGCTCGCTCCTCTTTAGGCTGTGACTCCGATTCCCTTTTCTCCTTCATGGGTAGGATCGTAGGCTCCAAAAGCGGCTGTAAAGAAGAAGGTTTAAGGGGGGGAAGGAATTGCCGCACCCAGTCAGGGGGACTGGTACAGAGGTCCTCCCACATGAGAATGTAGGGTTCTTGATCAGGATGTCCATGCGGCCCCGGTCGGTACACGATGTCTCTCACTCTGCGAACTAGGGAAATATAAAAAGACCCCCCCTTTGGCCATCCAACTTGAAAGGTTGGCCACTCAGCAGCACAGCATGTCTGCCACTTGCCCCTTTTTACGGCTAGGGAACGATTTTGTGCACGAGTCCTCACTTCTGACCAGTGGTCCAGAGTGAGGGACAAAGGAGTTGTCTGCTTCTGTCCCATAATGAGAACAGTAAATCAAAGGAGTAGATGAGGAAAAGATTTGGGGGGGGGGCAAAGGAGGTGAGGATAGAAGACTTCAAAGAATTTAAGCCAACACATGTCCACAGAACCTACACACTTACACGACACCAACTACAATGGAACAAGACAGAACAGAGGAGCAAAACTCAAAAACAGAAATCTCTAATTAATAGAAATAAGGTTCACCACAGCAGCCTGGGGAACGTCTTCCCGCTGCAAACTCGAACTCCTGGGGACCCTCCAGGGTCGTGACCTATAGTTTCTGAACTCGTCAATTCACTACCACCCGGTATCCACTTCGAGTGGGGACTCTCAGGTCCTCGGTCACCCTACCATTTCCCTACTTCCATTTTTGATGCACATCCAGTCACAACAACATAAAGTATACTGCCAATTTCTACCCGAAACAAGTTACAACCGACAACACAAGATACATTACTAGCTTCTACTCACAACAAGTTACAACCAACAACACAAGATACATTGCTAGTTTCTACTCACAACAAGTTACAACCAACAACACAACAACACAAGCTACATTAATTAGAACCCACCAAGTGGTCCGTTCACTACCCCGCCCCGGGCAGATCTGGTATCTCCTGGCTGGCTCGCCAATGTCCGGTCCGAGGATTCCAAATTCTGCTCCGTCGCAGAGAAATGAAGGGAGAACAACTCAAGCAAACGCTCAGGTGGATTCTTTTATTCTGGTACCAGGGTCTACAACTTCCTCCCACAGAGCAAAGCCAAAAAGACCTTGTGCTACGGCTGGTTCCCCCTTATATAAGATGGGAAATGGGAGGGGAAGGAAGTAGAATGATGCCACTTCCTTGAGGGCTGGGCTTCCACCATGATAACAGATCATTGGGTGAGGTAGGGGTAAAGGCGGGACTTCCGCCACAATAACGCAGACCATTGGTGAGGTAGGGCTTCCGGCACGATAGTGCGGATCATTGGGTGAGGTAGGGGTAAAGGCGGGACTTCCTTTTCACCAGACGCAAGCTTGTAAACATGTGGTCCTTTCCTAAGTAAAACCTGGCATGGGTTTTATTCCTTTTCAATGGAACTTTTACTTAAATATTGAGTAATCCTAATTTAAGAAACAAGCAACAAAACATTTATGAGCTTTAGTCTATGTCTGAAAATGTAATGGTAGCTGAAAATGGTGGAAACTTATATTGAGACCATATTCAAAGCAATGAATAGAGCAAGGCAGTCCTGGTGCTCAAACTTAATGTTTAATGTGTGAGAGGGTTGAGAGTGAGGGAGGGCTAGTTAGGTAAATGTTATCTGGATACTAAAGGACCTTAAATAGAAAAGATATGATGGTAATCAAATTTATACAATCTAAATGAATAGTCTATGCTGGGTGTTTTACTGTGTAAGATGCTAATTACCATGAGTGACACTAGGAAATATTCTATAATCAATGCATTACCTTGTTTATTAATCCTTACTATAGTCCTCAAATCCATTTTATAGAGAAAAAATAGGCACAGAGAGTTGAAGGCCCATGGCTGCAAGACTGAAATTGGTGTGAATCCAGTTGTGCCAGACTTGGGGTTATCCACATAGTGGTAACTATATCATCTGCCTGCCCCATCAGTGACCATAGTCAGGGATCTGGTCCCACTGCTGCCTTTTGTAAACAAAATCCATTTTTCTGAGATGTTCCAAAGCTACAGTCTAATATATAAAAGACCAAAGACCAAAAGATGCTATTTCAACTGCAATATACATAATCAGCATTCTCTAACAAAGCACTGAGATTGGTTCAGAACCTCTCTTGGGAACAAGAGCGTATGGTCAAGGCGTGGTCCCATGAAGACAACTGTGTAACTTGTCACACAACTGCCTACTCTGAACTGATCTAGCACTCTCCCTATTCAGTCTCCATTTTTGTCATTGGGCAGGAAAGGGCTGCTTACTCTTACCACAAGTACAGGTGAAAGAAGTCACCCATAGTGAAGATTTTAAGACACTGCTAATCAGAATCTGGGTGAGGAGGCAGTGGCAAGGAATCTGCTGAATCTCAGGACATTGATTCTTCCTAAACCCCCTCCCACCATCTCCCTATTATAAGCAAAAGTAAATCCAATTTCTCTACAGAGAAATGGTCTCATTCATTTGGAATGAGAAACCATAGAAACGTAGAAGCTAAAATCAATGGTTTTACAATTTCCTTCGGGTTATACAAAATTATCAAACAATGTGTCAGAAACTCAGATTCCTTTCTCTTCCTAGCTTGAAGTTGGGGGCATATTGGTTTTGCGGTTCAGTTATCCCTTCATGCAGGAAAATTTGACTGAACAGCTGTTAGGTAGCCACTGGGATATATAGATTAAGATAAACCAGTAGTAAGCTGCAGGATCCTTGTTCCTTTCTTGCCCTGCTGCTTCAATGATCTTTCTAACAAGGATGGATTAGCATAGAGTGGGAAGCCGTGGATTTAGTAACTCTCCTCTTCCATTGACCAAGATGGAGCCCTAAGCAAGACTGCCATTCCCATCACTGGGAATGTTTGGGCATGGGTAGTATATGCAGAATTCAGTCTGTACTCTGGAGAGGCTGGGAACTCTCCAGTTAACTGTGTGCCCAATGCTCAGAGGAGATACCTTGTGAAGGTGCTCTCCTTGCACCCCCCTTACAGTTAATCTGTCTTAGAAGAGATGCATTGAGGGAGCTTTTCCCACTCTCAAAATTCTGCACAACCTCCCATTAGCCAGAGAAAAAGAAAAAGAATGTGATCATTCTTCTGTTTTTAAAGGGTCTAAGTGAAAGAGCTAGTCATACAGAAGTAGCCAAACTAGATAGGCAAATGGATAACTGCGAGGTCCAAGTTGGAGCAGCACAGCTTCACACTCCAACCCTAAAACACAGCCCAAGGATGCAGGATCTAAGTTTTAATTAAGTGTTTTCCCTGGCACAACACAGCAGATTGCCCAGAGAGCTTCTAGAAATCCTGTGACAGTGCTGAAGGGAGAGAGCCAATATGGACACATGGACCTTGGCCCAAAAGTTATCCTGTACCCAGACTCCAGGAAACCAGATTTTGTAGCAGTTAAAAGCTACACAACCCAAGAGAACAAGAATTTCCTTTCAAGTATGGAATGATAGGTGTTTTAAATGCCATTTATTAAGTATTACTTCCTTCTAGAAGTCCAAAATTACTGTTGAGGTTAATGCCTCTTTAATGTGAGAATCATTCATTATTCTGTAGCTACACATCTAGTAATCCAACCAGCAAATGCTCAGTAGAGCCAGCTATGTGTCAGACCTGTGTAAATGCCAGTAATGGCACAATACAGCAATGAACCCAAAAGGTAGAAGTTCAGGTCTGTCCTCAAGAAGCACATGTGGAGGGGCCGGAGCAGTGGCACAAAGCAGTAAGGCATCTGCCTTGCCATCACTAGGCTAGGATGGACCTCAGTTTGATCCTTCGATGTCCCATATGGTCCCCCGAGCCAGGAGCGATTTCTGAGCACATAGCCAATAGTAACCCCTGAGCATCATTGGGTGTGGCCCTCATAAAAACAAAAACAAAAAAGAGAAGCACATATGGAAAACATGGTAATAGTCAGGAAATAGATAATAGGTAATTAAGTGGATATGGCATCTATTGAGTGTCATGCTACAGAAAGAAGCAAAGCAGAGTAGACAGGGAGAAAGAAAGTAGAGGGGGAGATGAAGAGTATTCCTGGGAAAGGAAATGTCTTAATTTGTTTTCTCTCAGAAGCAGACCCTAAATTAAGAATTCAAGTGAAAGTGGCATGTTGGGAGGGACAAGAAAAGACTGCTAAAGACTGCTGGGAAAAAGGAAATAATTCAAAAGAGGAAAGTGACCCATTGGGTACTATTAGGTCAGCTCACATGAGAGGTTTTGGGATACAATCCTGCACATGTTAAGGACTAACTTTGGGAAATGGAGGATGCCATGACTACACACACACATACGCGCACACACACACACACACACACACACACACACACACAAACATGGAGCTTGGGATAAATATTCAAGAACACTTTGGAGTTTCCTGTGTATCGAGGAAAGTTCTCAGCACAAACACAGCCACAGTTGGAAGATGGCCAGGATACATGTAATTAATCTGTATCTATTAAAATAATGCTGGGCTTCAGCCCAGAAGAGATGAAGAAGTAAACAATGAAGACTCTGGAAGGAATCACTATAGACAGAAAGATGTTGAGAGGGAGCACACACAGCAATGCTGCACTCAACTATGGAAAAACATACTAAGACCTGCTCCCTGAGATCCTCAAGGACAAGACACCTAGTACCGGACCAGTATGGTTCCTTTCCACTTGAGCTAGACCACAGGGGTCCATCAGCACAGTAGGGCTACTACTGCCTGTCATTCCTGCTCACCAGGCAGTGAAAATAAAAGTTAAAAAGACAGCTGTGATCTGCCTTATGAAGCCCACATTTCTTCAAAGCCACTGGCTAAGGAAGTTAATCCATTTTAATTCTAAGAAGCAAGATATTATGGAAACTTAGGAATAGTGGACACAGTATAAACTCTGTCTTCTTAGTCACATGATACTCCTTTGAGTCTTATCTACTACTAGGGATTAGAATTAAGTCATCTAAATGTCGTTACAGGAAGTCTGTGAGTCATACATCCCCAAGTTGATGATTACTCATTCTTTCATTCAGAAAATATTATTGAGAACTGTAGAAGACATTAGGCTTAGAGTAAAGCTATAATTGTAAACAAAATAGATTCTGCTGTTATGTCAGGAGGTATCTTAAAGGATGAAAGATACCACTGAATGCAACCATGAATCTAAATTTTAAAAATGATGGAGTTTAGTATTGTTTAGGGAAGCACTTAACTTAGAGATGACTAGAGAAAAAACCAGTAGGTCTTATTAGAGGATTAACATTTCTAGATAGTACATGCCTCAGTTCTCACAACCGCCTTCTAAAATGGCACTATGATTAAAATAGCTATCAGGACTCTAGAGGTTTAAGCACTTAGTAAATACTCAAGGTCACCCAGCTAGTAGTACTGGGCTGTAACTAGAACTAAGATCCTCCAGACTTCAAAGCAGTGCACAACACTGTACACAACACTATATTGCACTCTATTGTCTTTAACTTTCTTAAGTTAGGCAGCAGCCAGATCTTTGAAACTAAGTCCATGAGTTAACACCACACCACAGAGAAAAAAAACATAGGAAGTCAAAAAAAAAAGCAAAAAAACAAAACAAAACAAAAACAGCTCCCTTAAACCATAGTAGCAGTTTGCTGAGTATTCTTTGGAGCAGTTCCAAAATGTACAATTGGAGCAATGGAGTGATATATATGTCACAGGTAGTTGTGAATATGATAAAAAAATAATGGGACTGAATTAAGTAGGACTGAATCAAGAATAAAGATCAGATAAATTGAGTCAAGAGACTTAATTTCTAGTGATTGTGTGCTACAGTCTTGTTAGCTACAAGAAATATCACACCAACCATTAAAATTACCATTGCATAATAAATAAGAACCTCTCTAATACTGCTCACATGGGAAAGGGTGAATCAATAAGATGCAGATATTAAAATACTAAACTCAAGATTAATGCTGAGCTTTCTATAGCAAAATCAACACTGCCACCCTGGGGACATTGCTACAGAGATTCTAGTGCAAAACAAAAAGCACCAACCATTTTCATTCCCTAAATAGATGACTTCTAATGACTCTTCCCCAGATGCCAGAAGGTAGTAAATCCAGATTCAATTGCCAGCACCACAAAATCCACCCAGAAGAAACTCTGGGTAAAGCCCTATTTGGAGTCTCCACAGCACCATAGGGTGGCCTAGATTTACTCAGCCTCACAGAGCCCCAGAAACACTGAACTGTAGGCCCTGTTGGTCTAGAGTTCAGAGTGTGGTCCATGAGTTTCTTCATTATTGGGAGTCTCCTCCAACAAAAGATAAAAGACTATTTCCAGACTTGAGTGGAGGGGGACAGCCAACAAACCTAGACTGGCTTTCTTTTGCTGGCTGCTTCCCTTTGCTGCTGCAAAGGGAGAGCACTATTTGGGACAAGGTACTTGGGTATGAAGAGGCTTAGCCTGCTCTTTCCTCTATGATAATTTTCTAAGATTAATGAAACAAAATTAACTAAGTAGACATCTATTTGCAAAATTATTGCATCACTAATGGTCCCTAACCATAATCTAGGCAATGTTCCTTGGGACTCACATGAAAAGTTCTGATTGTTTTTTCCTAGGAGAAACTAAACAATCCACTATTTAGGAAAGAAAAAAACCCGTGTGAGTCAACCTCATTAGAGAATGCTGATCCCAACTGCATTTGACCCTCCTGTTCAATATAGCCTTTGCCAGTATTTAGTAGTGTGTTTCACTGTTTGGCATTAATGTTTATAAAGTTAAGGTCATATGTACAGTCTCTGCTTTCTCCGCTTCTTAGATTCCCATTCAATTCAAAATAACATTTGCCAAGAACCTACTTTGCCATATTAAGGGACAAACAACAGAAATGTAAATATAAATGATGGACAATTTCAGTACTTGAAGAGATTACAGACTGCGGAGAGACAAGAACAGATCATGTCAAGAAAATGAGACAAGGATAAAGCTCTGTGCTTCTGTCCCAGAGAAGGGACATTTTACTCCCTCCTTGGTGTGCCATAGAACTGATGTCTAAATTGAGAGGATACAAATGATACCCAGGAAAATTTGAAAGAGGAGAAATGGCCTGATGTTTTTCTAGTTGATCACAAAACATGAGCAGAGGCAAAGAAATAGGCACACATGATTTGTTGGGTTAGAGTATGTTACAAGTAGCTTAGGGACTCAGAGGCCAGTGCTTAAGACAGGAAAGTGATATTAATTTGTTGTTTTAATATAAATTAATGAGTCCTGGTGTTGGTAGGGGGATGGTGAGGCCTTTCTGGGCTCGATCCGGCTCCCGCAGCCCCTATGGTCTGGCAGGTCGGAAGGTTGCAGGGTGAAGGCGGAGAGATTTAAAAAGCAGTCAGATGAAGTTCCAGGAGTCAGCCAGCTTTATTTCATAGTCCCTACCATGTACACCTCCTCACATACTAAGTCTTTTCCGAGCAGCCACTTCTCTACTCCTTCTGGCTCTCTCGGCCTCTGTCTCCCTTTCAGCTGCTTTTTCTACACTTCCTAACTGGCTTCCAGGCTGACTAGCTCCCTTTGGTGATGCTAACTGCTGCTGCTTTTTTGATGATGATCAATTGCTAATGCTGAATTGGTGATACTGAATCTGATGCTGAATCTCTGAGGATGATGCCTCTCATACACTTCTCTAACTCTCCTTATTCCCTCTCTCTCTCTCCCCCATGCAGATTTCTCTACCCACCCATTCCAGATGTGGGCAGTTCTGATCATTCAGGTGGGATACATAAGAAGTTGGGGGAGGAGATACCCACATTAACTAAGATCATTGAAAATTCAGTCCTGAACTTGACAGGATTCAAAGTTTTCAGGCAGTTAACAGCATTGTTTAGATAGACCCATATTTTGCCAGCTCTCTAGGAGCTAAAAGCAATATAAACTCAAGGAGAACCCCTGTGGAAAAGCTTGATTGCTTCTTAAGACATTATTACAATTCAGATGAGAGATAGGAAGTTTTTAATAAAGGTGATGGTCATATGAACAAAGGAAGTCAAAATATATCATTCCCTTAGTCTATGATTATTGCCATGATAACATACAATTAATGTGATAATGATTTTTGTGTTTTTGTCCAAAAGGCAGCATGCATATTCCAACCCAGTCTTACAAATGGTTCCTCCTAAATTTGATCAGGGGTTTATTCAAAATGGGTCTTGATTTGTTGAATATGGATGATTCAAAGAAGAAAAGAGATATAAGGACCTAGGTTGTTTAATACAATATGTAAATTTCTGGCTGTGTGAATAACTCAATCAGTGCACAGATGTCTGGATAAAACATTTTCTCTCTGAATTTATTACCTACCTGAACTTCAGGTATCATTCCATATCAATCCTTCTTGATATAACCTGTAGCTACTACTTATGTCATATTATGGATTGAAAGCCCTGGAAAATAATTATTTCTTTCTTATATTTTATTCCCTATAATGCCTTGTATTTAGGGAACAGTGAATCTTTGATGAATACATAGTAAAAAAAATATAGACAAATGAGAGCATAAATGTAGTGTTCCCCACTACCCTTTACACTGCTCCATCACCATATTTATCTTTGGACCAGCTAGTTAAGATTCAGTGACTCAAATATAGTCCCACTCCAAGAGCAATTTAAGATTTGAGACTTACAGATAAAGAATAATGTATCATTGTCACCCCAGTGGAAATTCCATCTCATATTTATTCAAAGGGCAGGTCACTTACAAAACTCCCTCTGTATCTTTCTCTGCACACATATCACTCTGAATGAAGGGTATTTTACCTCTGTCCATCAAACCAGTAATCCATTCCTACAATTGAGGGACAACGTTTTCCAAAAGATGAGAATTCAATTCCAACATATGCACACACACACAAACACAAATTTTAGCTCTTTCTGTCCTACTCACCAGTGTTAGCAATACCTTCATTTCCCCAGAAAGACATTGGCTTCAGTTAATGCTCTGAGAAATGCAAGATTGGAATTGAAGACTTCATGAAAATAAACACAGCAATCACATTAAGTGCCTAAAGAAAAAAAAGTGGTATAAGATTTAAGATCAAATGGTCCCTTGATGCTGAGTCCTTGTATCCATGGTGATTAAGCTTACTGAGTAGCAATTCTGTGGCATGGTTTGGGGGTTCTTTAAAGAAACATAATATTTTTATTTTATGGTTCATAAATTATGAGTTAGAAAATTCATGGTTGGTAACATCCTAGTCTATTGCCATTGAATTTTCACCAGAATGGTGGAAAATATATCCCTTTGTCCCTATTGAGCCAAAGATAATAAAATTGGAAAAAGGTTAATTCATTTGGAAATCTTCATTCAAACTTCATCTTTATTTGGTCTAAACTGACTATTTATTCAAAATCTTGTGCAGATATTCTGACATCATTTTTCCCACTCAGTTTTGTCAGAGTGAAATCTGACCTTCAGATCTTGGGTATCCTTCTCTACACCATCAAGACGAAGGCAGAGGCTCCTGAAAGAACCTATATGGTTTATACCTGCTGCTCAAGAGTGACTTCTCATTCTCTTGCCCAATGGACTGCCTCAGGTACTATCTCTCCTTAGAGCAGGGACAAACTGAAGAGCTTTTAGTCAACTGAAATTCCTAACAATTCACTCCCCCTGCTCATTGAGCCCTACCTCACTGTGCCCCACCTAGTTAATGTCATGTAGCCTCAATGAAGAAAAATTTCCTCACTCTGTTGCTATTGTAGTAGTGCATGATATTATCAAATTTTATCTGTTCAGCATGCAATTAGTAATTTCTCCCTAACTTCCTATTTAAAAAATTAATAACAAACTCTATCCACAAATCCAAAGTGATCCTGGTTGCTGTTGAATTGGCTCCCTGGACAGGTTTCTGAGCTTCTACTTCTTAGACAACTTCTAATTAGTTCATTGGAAGATTAAAAAGGAAACTCCATTACATTAGATTCTATATACATCTCTCCAAAGAGGAGCCACTCTCTCAGCTCCCAGAACATTAATTATTTTGTGCAGAAAATCCAGGGATGATCAAACACACAGGTTACTCTGAATACTCAGACCACAGGGCTAATTTCACATGATGCAGCCCCCGATCATGTGGCAACTGCAAGGGGTTGGGAGGTGCAAAGTATATGAACCTTGAGTTCTTGGAATTAGTTTTGTCTACAGTTCTTTTAAATCATTGTTTCAGAAATATATTAAGTATGTGCTCAGTGGAATTTCAAATGATTTTGCTTATTTTACTGCTGGGAAAATCATTTTGTGTATTTGTAATCACAGAAAACAGACAATACTGGAGTGGCGTGACATGCAAGCTTGGTGCATCGCTTACCATTCATTCTTGCTTTGGTTTGGGTTTCTGGCAGGGTCAAACTGCTAGAGTATGTAAAGAACCTGAGAAAACAAAAGCATTTTACATAGAAACAGAGCATTGATGAGACAACAGGCCCTACCAAGCAGATACTTTCTTCGGTACCATGCTGCTTCAGCTGCTTTTCCTAGTGACTCCTCATTCATCATAGCACCACTTTACTAAAGTGTCCATGAATTTTCATGAGTCAGCCAGTTACTAAGGAGGAGAAAGGACTCTGACTCCAACACCACATTGTTTCTCTAAATACCTGTCACTCTTCCCACTCAGAGCTTCTTCACACTCTTTCTGTACTAAATACAAATAAATAAAGCCAAGGATTCCTTTGGTTTTGGTTTGGTGTTTAACTGTGAACTGAGTTCCAGTATCACTCACTCCTCCTTCCCTATCAATGACAACATTCAGAAGGCTGGCTGTTGGACTCTGCTGAGCTTCGCATTCACACAAGCATGTATCTATGGGGCATAGCCTTGTGCATGAGATTGGAGTAGTTTCATACCAGTGCTGTGTAAAGATGTCTGGAATTGAGGTAAAAAACGGGAAGCTCTGTAAATGGTGCTTACCACTGGGGCAGTGAGCTTGTATATAGAGGATATAGGAGGTAATTATCAACACAATGGTGATAAAGGAAGCAATGGACACCAGGCTGAGTTTCCATTTTGGACAAATTCAGCTCATTCCAGTAATCTTCTTTCCTTCTTTCTTAAATCTGCAAGAAAAAAAACTAATCCATTGTGGTCTTATTTTGATGCAAATACCAAAGAATACCAAGAAAGAAACTACCCCTGCCTGAGCCTCCTACAAACATGAGTCAGGAAAGCCTCAGAAGTATAAAGCTGAGAGGTAGCTCAGAGAAAACTGAGCACAAACCAAGCATCACTATAAATGTAATGTACCGTATTTTCCGGCGTATAAGACAACTTTTGAAACAAACAAAAAAAAAGTCAACCGAAAATCGGGGGGCGTCTTATACGCCGAGTATATCCCGAAAAATGTTTTAATATGCCTCTAAACGAAAATTGTCTGAATATTGCCACAAAACGAATTTTCCAAATCGATCCTGCACCAATCACTGCAAGGCTGCTCAGACTGCGTCTCTAACTAGTAGCCGATCCAAGCAGGCTTTTTATGCATGCAAATTAGACAATGTTCTGGACCCGAATCTACACTGTCAAAAGCCTGCTCAGATTGGCCAGAGTCAGAGAGGAAGTCTAATACAATATAACCTTTGAACCTTTGCTTGTTGTGATTGACTCACTGTGGTACATACAGTTGCAGCACAGGAATGTTCTGTCTGATACAGCGAATATAGACCTAAACCTATGTGTTTTGTTTTTTTGTTTTGTTTTGTTTTTGTTTTTTTGGGTTTTTTTTTGTTTTGTTTTTTTTTTTTTTTTTTTTTTTTTTTGGTTGTTTGTTTTTTTTTTTGGCTTTTGGGCCACACCCAGCATTGCTCAGGGGTTACTCCTGGCTATCTGCTCAGAAATAGCTCCTGGCAGGCACTGGGGACCATATGGGACACCGGGATTCGAACCAACCACCTATGGTCCTGGATTGGCTGCTTGCAAGGCAAACGCCACTGTGCTATCTCTCCGGGCCCTAAACCTATGTTTTAACTGCAAAATTAGGGGGTCGTCTTATACACCGGCAAATACGGTATGTCTGCAGCCAGTTCACAGTGGTTTCCATGGTCTCTTCCCTCAGTGACTCTGTGTCAAGATATTAGCCCATAGCAGCCAGGCAAAGAGGGCCAATGTTGAAAAGAGATAGAGAATAAGACCAGAGCGTGGTTGTTACTGATGCAGACCACTTCTCAGAACCAGGCATGTTTTGGGCCACAGGACTTAGAACTCTGAAATCAGAGATTTGCATTTTTGTGAAACTACTTTAAATGTTGGGACAGGGACTGGAACAATAGTACAGTGAAAATGTACTATTGCTTTGCGCATGCCAACCCAGGTTCAATATCTAGCATCCCATATGGTTCCCTGAGCCCTGCCAGAAATAATTCCTGAGAGCAGATCCAGGAGTAATCCCCTGAGCACTGCCAAGTGTGTCCCTTCCAAATCCCACCCCCCCAAAACCAAACAAATCAAATATTGGAAAGGAACTGAGACAATGGTGTTAAAGAAAGTAGTGCCCAAACAAAACACATATGCTGACCTGAAAACTAAGGCCCTTGCCCTAAAACCAAACAAACAAGAGCATGTCTGCCACTTGGCGCTGCTCACAGATCAAATCAAGCTTCTATTCCCTGATGGTTTAAATCCTCAACTCCATTTCTGCAAAAGCCCTGTCTCAATGCACATGCCTCCTGACTGAGATACACCAACATATCAAATTCTTACATCTCTCAGATGTCAGTTTTCTGTCAAAGCTGCTCCTATGACTTTATAAAAGGGGAGGTAAATCTTACCTAGCTGGCAACTTGCCACTTAAATGGTTAGGCATAATTAGAAACACAATTCATATGTGACCTAAAGCTCTTGTCTCTTCCGACCTCATGGCCTTTGCCTCAAGAACTTCTAGCTCTGCCTTTTTCATCCAGCACCTCCAGACATTCCAACCCCAAGGCTTTTGATGCTCTTTGAGTGCTTCCCTGTCTCTCTGTGATCAAATCCTTACTATCCTTCAAGGTTTACCTAAATGCCAACTCCACCATGAAACTTTTTCTGATCACATCAACTCAGTATGCTCACTTTATGGAGATGCTCAGTTTCTTTTATGGAATTTTATCCTAAAATTAATGTATCCATGCATTCTACAGGTCTTAATCTCATGTCCACTATACGCAAGGTTTTAATGCTGGGGAATATACAATTACTGGGCCCAAAACCCGTAATGTGCGGCGGCTCCCCACCAGCAAGCCTATCTCAAACTCCAACAGGGTTTCCAGAAATTCAGATGAATTCAGATGCTGTCCAACTAGAATGAGTATTAGGTGCCATAGATGGAGGCCGGTCTTCCAAGACCTCCCTCTTCTTCCTTCTTGTGAACCCTCATACCTACCTCTATTGCAGACTTACTGGCTATAAATTGTAGATCCTAATCACCCTCTTCACAAGTGTGATCCCTTTCCTAGAGCTATTCACAGAACTCAAGGTATCAAATTATGATGTTGTATTGCAGGTTGAGCATTCCACAATCCCCAGAGGGGAGGAGGAAATCCCATGTTCCCAGTCCAGGTAGGACAAGTGACATTAGTCCTGTAGGGACATTAGTCCCACAATAAAAAAATCCACACAGATATGAAGGCTTTCGCATACAAGGAAACTCACACTGCAAGCTGTTCACCGAACAAACCAGTTGCTCCACAATGTGGAACCACAAACCTAGGTGGCAGCTCCCAGGTAAGGACTCATGACTCTCATTTATGGAGATCAAAACAAAGCTCCTCCCCTCAAGAGGAGAGGGAAAAGCCAGATAAAAGATAATAAGAAAACAAGACCAATGGAAAACAATTAAGATACAAATGAGAACTATTTTAAAGGCCTCCATTTATCTCACATGATATCAATAATTCATTGATTTAACTCAAGAGCAGCCAGATAGAAGAAATGCATAGGATAGTGTGAGAAAAGAGCACAGAACTTCCACTCTTCCTCTAAACCAGTCTCCGCTGGTCTCTACTTGTTATTCCATTTTGCAAGCTTCATGACATTTTTATAGATACTTTCCCTAGCCATTGTTCATTGAATGAAACTCCAATACCTCTTTTCTCCCCAGAAGTCTGGGAGTGGGACTGGAAGGTCTAAGTTTCTAATAACATGGTTGATTCTTCTAACAAAATCTCTCATAATTTCTAAAAATATTTTAGACATTTCCTAAAATCACCCCATTCACCTAAAAAAAGGTGCATTTATCAATCTCAACACCAGGAAAATTCCAAGTATTAGGGAAGTCATGAATCAGAAACTGTGAATAAATACCAACTATGTAAGAGAAATAAATATTTGTCATCTGAATTGTGTGTATGTTGCCAAAATTTAAACCCAGGGTCTCATAAATACATTTTTTTGTAATTCACGGTATCACAGGGCTTCAACTTTCATACTATAGAAATAATACCTGAAAATATAGTCTTAGGGCTTCAACTCTCATTAAAGTAAATAGACAAAAAGTAATAAACAAGAGAATTACAAGTTGTTTTGGGTAGTGTAAAATAAAATGTAACCAAGGTAATATAATTTGGAGCACCTTCTTAGACCTGTGGTAAAAGAGGCCTCTTTTTTTTTGTTTGTTTTTTGTTTAAGGGGCCACAGTCAGCAGCATGTGGCAGGATCTGACTATCATATGGTAATCTAGGGATCAAACCCAGGTCAGACACATGCAAGGCAAATGCCTTACCCATTGTGCTATTGTTACCACTCCAAGAAGGGCTCTTTGAAAGAAAACATAAAGTCAAGACAGTCACAATGAATACCCAGAAGATCCTCTAGAGAGGAAAGGCAATTCCAGAGAGCCTGAAGTATTAGTAAGTTCCAAAATCAGGCAGAATTTAATGAAGGCTTAATGTGGCTCAAGTGGTATAAGTAAGAGGTGGAGTAAGAGTGAGGTAGAGAGGTCAGCTGGAGATAAATGGTGATAAAATTTGGATTCTATTAAAAAAATTCTGAACTTTAATATAAGTTTGATGAGTCACAGAAAAGTTTCATATGAAAGAGAATCTGATCAACATTTCTAAAAAATCACTCTGGCTGCTGAGCACAAAATGAATTTGAGAAAGAAGGAGACTTAGGAATTCCGCTAGAAATTCTTGCTATAGTCTAGAGTAAAGAAGATTAAAGTATGCACTAGAATGGATGTGATATGAAGACATATTCTGAAATATTCTGGAGGTAGAAACAATAGACAGTTATTCTGTTAGTTCATACCTCTTAACCTTAAAATCAGAAATCTTTTCATAATCATTTTTGTAGTTCCACTGGTCTTGCATATACAAAAACTTGGTATTTTTTATTTAACCTAAATCAATTAAATTGAATAAAATCAAGATCAAACAAGTCAAATAACTTGTATTGAAGTAATTTCAATGTGGTGTGAGGTGTGAGCTCTTCAAGAAACACTGGTTCCTATACATTTGCCAGTGTCCTAATCTGGAGTACCTCTTTTGACATGTTCAGAAATAGATTTTTCTAAAGCATGTCTAATTTATTATCTGTAAATTCAGATAGTTAATTGTTAAGAGTGGTTTAGTTCATTAACTGACCAAACACCTGAATCTATGTCACCAATTATGCAAATATCCCTAAAATTAGGTTTGTATTTGTTTTATTGAATAGTTTTAATATATGTTAAAGTCTTACATGCACTCGCATACCTTCCCAAAGAATGTCAAGTCAGCATTTATATGTTGCCTGTCATGTCCACAGTGGGGTTCCCTTCATGAGACTGTAGTAGGGGAAGAGAAGATATATGTGTAAATTTGAGTGCAGAATGTGTGTGTGTGTGTGTGTGTGTGTGTGTGTGTGTGTGTGTGTGTGTGTGTGTACAGGTAAGAAAACTAAGGTGTTTTTCAGTTAAGGTGAAAAAAGATCTTGAAACATTTGCCTCCTGTTTATAATGTTTTAATGTGTCACTTCCAGTGCAATAAAGGTTAAACTATATGCCATTTCCATCTTTTGCCTTTGGGTTCACAAGAGCAGGTGCCTGGGCCTATTATAAAGACTCCTTTATTCTTTGGAAAGACTTGAAGAGCAGCTCAAGGGTCTCTTCTGGAACTCCTTAACACCCCAGAAACCTTAAGAACCATAAAAAGAGTTCATTTGACAGAGCATAGACTTCTTTTTTTTTAAACACCATGGTTACAAGGTTGTTCATAATACAGTTTTTTTTTTCACAAATAAAGTTGTTCATGTTTGAGTTACAGTCATACAATATATAACAACCTTCACCAGTGTGCATTTCCCAGCACCAATGTCAAAAGTTTCCCTCTCACCTTCCCTGATGCCCTCTTCATTGTCAACTACCCTCTCCTTCAGAGGCATTTTACTTTACTCTCTCTCTCTCTCTTCCTCTTTCTCTCTCTCTCTTTTCTTTTGTGACATTGTGATTTGTATTATTGCAAATGAAGGCATGCCATGAAAGTCCTTTCCATATTAGACCTTCTCTACTCCAATTGCACTCCACTCTTTGTGGCAAACTACTTGCTTGTCTTCCTGATTTTTATCTTTATTGTCTCTAGATATCCTCCCCACACTGTCCTTTATTTTCCTAATATCCCAATTTTGAGTGAGAGTATTTTATGTTTATCCCTCTCCCTCTGACTTATTTTGCTCAACATAATATTCTCTATGTCCATCATGTATAAGCAAATTCATGACTTCATGATTTTTTCTAATGACTGCATTGTGTAGATATGCCACAGTTTTTTTAGCTTCCTCTTCTTTCATTTCATCTCTTGTCTGGCACTTGGGTTGCTTCTAAATGTTGGTTATTGTAAATAGTGTAAATAGGAGTGCAGAGGTAATTTTTGTATTTGTTTTTGCGTTCCTAGGGTATATCCCCCAGTGGTATTGCTAGAAGGAATAAGGAAGCTCAAATTTACACTTTTTTAAGGAATATCTATATTGTTTTCCAGAAAGGTCTGATAGATGGCATGCCCACCAGTGGTGAATGAGGATTTCTTTTTCCCCACATCCATGCCAGCACTGGTTAATATTGTTTTTTTGTGATGTATGCCATACTCTGTGGTGTGAGATGATACCTCATTGTTGTTTTAATTTGCATCTTCCTAATGATTAGTGATGTGGAACATTCTTTCATGTGCCTTTTAGCCATCTGTATTTCTTCTTTGAGAAAATGTTCATTTTTTTCTCTACATTTTTTGACATTTTTTTTCTTGTTCAGTTCTGTTTGTTCCTTAAACATCTTAGATATTAGCCCTTTATCAGATAGATATTTGGTAAATATTTTCTTCTATTCTGTAGGTAGCCTTTGTATTCCAGTTACTGTTTCCTTTGAAGTGCAGAAACTTCTTCGTTAAATGTTATCCTATTTGTGGGGCTGGAGAGATAGCATGGAGGTAAGGCGTTTGCCTTTCATGCAGAAGGACGGTGATTCGAATCCCGGTATCCCATATGGTCCCCTATGCCTGCCAGGGTGTGGCCCCAAAACTAAAACGAATCAAAAATATTATCCTGTTTATTTGTCTCTGCTTCCAATCGCCTGGGCAGTGGTGTTTTCTCTTTGAAGATGTCTTTAGTCTCAATGTCATGGCATGTTTTGTCTATGTTTTTCTCTGAATACCTTATAGTTTCAGGTCTGATATCAATATCTTTAATACATTTTGATTTGACCTTTGTGCATGGTGTTTAAGAGAGGTCTAAGTTCATCTTTTTGCATATAATTGACCAGTTTTCCCAACACCACTTGTTGAAGAGGCTGTGCTCTGTCTTATATTTGTAGGACATAGGTTTCTTTAGGCTATGCTCATCAAATGATGTTGGTAGAAGATTTTACCCAAATGTACATCTTAATCAGCTTGATACAGGATACTATCTGAACTATTTTATCTATCACTGTTTCTATTAATATTCAGAAAGCTGAATTGAGCTTAACTATAAACATCTGAAATCAAGGTAATAACAGCAGTGTTTGTGTTCAGAGATGCTGTGTTGCCACTGACCTGAATTTCCAGAGATCATAGTACAAGCTCTAGGAAATGTTCCAAGAGAAGCTGGCCTGTAATTGTCACTTTGATTTCCTCCCTTGAGTTGTGGAGCTGATGTGGTTCCAGAAAACCCCACTGGGGACATGACAGATGATACATAAATGCATAAACTGCCAGGAAACAAGAGAAGTGCTGCACTCTTTGAGTAACTGAATACCTAGGGGTATTCCCTTTAAATGTTGTGTTTGTTTGTTTAGAAAAATAATATGCCATGCCAACAAAAGAAAAACATCTGTGAGCTTGAAGTGGGTCTAAAGTCTTCTGGTTTATATCCCTAAAAACAAAATCTCCCATTCAATTCTATGATCTAGGAGAGTGTGAGTTTGAAACACAGGTGCAAAGCAATTGTAGCTGAAAATATTTGCCATTAGCTGGATGGTTATGAATATTATATATAGAGGTATCTAATGAAAACTCCAAGATGAAAAATAATTCACACACAGCACAAACTAACATTAGAATCAGAAAGGTAGCTGGCAAGGAATAGAAGAAAGCAACTAAAAACAAGGAATAACTATCACTTAATAGTAAATTGAACACCTGAAAAGAAAATTAATTGAGTCAAGCTGCAGAAAGATCACCAAAACATGTCCTTAACTGAAGTCACTCAGAATGGCAGGGGGAGGGGGATGAGAAAAAGAGGGGGAAATTCCTTAAGGGGAAGAGAGGTGCCATCAAGACACCTGCATAAAGAGTTTTATGAGTCTCATTCCAGTATAATTTTGGAAAGATAATCCTTTAGACCTGGGAATCTAAATAAAGATTTAGAAACCACCATTGCCAGGTAGGAGTATGCTAGAGAGAAAGCCAGCTGCCTTACATCCAACTCTCCTTTATTTGTACATCTCTGCTTCATTCAACCAAGTGATATATCTTGCTCACATATTCTACTTTCCTATATCTATTCTTCAGAGAGGGAGTATGACCATGAGACTATGTTTAGGGCAATAAATTTAAGTAAAAAAATTAAAATGGTATATTAGAGATTAATTTTAAATTGAATTTACTCAACTTGTAAGATAAAGTCCTTTTGTTGTTTTGTCTTCCACATTCGAGTTATGTAATACATGGCACAAAGCTAGGTCATCAGCATCCATCCTGAGACATGAAGGGAACATTGTGCTAGGATATAGATTAGTCAATATACAAATATACAAATGTCCACATACCAGGCTTCCTCTAGATTCTTTTTGCACTGATTAAAATAACTTAATCTAGCTTAATCCACTGTTATTTGGGGAATTTTGGTATGCAGCTGCATCTAATTCTAATTGATAGAGTATGTTTTTTAACATACTGAAAAGCAACTATAAAAATGAAGTAAATCTGTTCCCTTTTATTACAGCACCTGGGGTTTCCTTGGCTAAGGACTTTGTGCGTGTAAATGGTGATGATTTTATTGCTAAGGATTAAGGGCTTAGGGAAATATTAACTGAAGTTCAACAGGCATTATTGTAATTCTTGGCAGCCCAAACGCTGAACACTTGGAATTACTAGATTCATTGGTCAATCAATTTTATCAGATGCCTATAAAATAGTCTAAATAGCTTTGGTGTTCTTACTAAAAATCAAAAATGTTTATGAAGTCACCCCCAAACTCAATAAAAACATGAAAGCATTTCCAAATTTTCCTTACCACAAATTCCTCTGACAGTCTGAATCTTCTCCACCACTTTCAGCAGGAATGTAGGACATGGTGGGTGGAACACTGATAAAAAAAAGGGGGGGGGATAGACAATCTATCCAGGAGGCACATCTGACATATTCACAAAACTCAGGATTTGTTATTCCAGAATCACAAAACTCAGAATTTGTTTTTGAGACCACACATTTCTGGCACAATATAACTTCCTACAAAGAAAATAAGAGAGTTAAAGAAGAGTTGGAGAAAAGATATTTTTAAATAAGAAAACATTGTCTTTAGTGCAGAGAAAAATCTGTTTATTTCAAAAGTCTAAAAGTTAGTCACTGTCCTTGGACTTTGGGGAAAGAAAAGGACTGATAGTCTGGTGATGCTAGAAGGTAGAACAAAATAATGGGACCTCCTTGTTCTCAGGTAAGAGCTCAGATTTGATCAGCAGTACAGAGGAGGCAGTAGATATTTCCAAATCTATGGGACAAAATCATTTTTTCCAATCTACAAGAACATTGTGGCTGCCAGGAATTCATGGATTGTAATGAAAAAAGGCAATAATACAGTGACAACAATGGGATACTCACATGCAGATATGAAATGGCATCGGCTTGACACTAGACTTAAGATAAAAAATATGACAGGATTTACTGGGAGATTATATAAAAGTTCCTAAACTTAATGGGATACCTCCTCCTTTTCAAAAATATTACTCAGTGAGCCCGTGTAAATATTGCAAGTAAACAAACATAACCCTCAGATCAGTAGAATAGGCTTGAGTACTCAGAGAATGTTCTTCAGACATACAAGCACCTAATTTTTGATAAAGGAACAAGAAATCCTAAATGAAGCAAGGAAAGCCTCTTCTACAAGCGGTGTTGGCACAACTGGTTATCCACTTGCAAAAAAGCAAACTCAGACCCCCAGCTAACACCATGTACGAAGGTAAAATCCAAATGGATCAAAGACCTTGATATCAGACCTGAAACCATAAAGTATATAGAACAACATGTAGGTAAAACACTCCATGACATTGAGACTAGAGGCATCTTGAAAGAGGAAACAAAACTCTCCAAACAAGTGGAAGCAGAGATAAAAAGATGGGAATATATTAAGCTGAGAAACTTCTGCACCTCAAAGAAAATAATGCCCAGAATACAAGAGCCACTCACGGAGTGGGAGAAGGGATTATCTTTAGGATGAGGCATTAACAAAAAAATGCAATTTTAGGTGCTGTAGCAGTTGAATGTTTTGCATGCAGCCAACTCTGGTTCTATCACCCAAGTATACCAGGAATGATCCCTAAATGCAGAGCCAGGAGAGTACCCTGAGAAGTTTTGGGTGTGGCTGAAAAAATAAATGCAATTTTAGAATCAAGGGACTTTAAAGTCACCCAGGTACAGTTGCCTGACTGGTTGCCTGGCCTACAGATTTTGAGGATGTTTAAGGAACTCATAGAAACAATGAAATGGAAAGTCAGTAAAACACAAAAGGATATGTAAGTAGAATTGAGAAAAGTACTAACTGAAATGAAAGAACTAAAGACTTTGGTAGGTGAAATGAAAAACTTATTGGAATGCCTCAGCAACAGAGTAACAGTTATTGAGGACAAAATTCATAGGATCCAAGATGAGACACAGAAAACCTCCAGACAACAGCAGAAGATGGGAAGGGTGTTTGAAATAAATTAACAGCAGACAAGAGAATCTGGGACAAATTCAAAAGACACAACATAAGACTTTTTTGGATTCCAGAGGACCAGGAAAGACATTGCAATATTCAAAGAAATCAACATCAAAAAGTTTCTAAAGCTGAATAGAGAATGTATCCACATTCAAGAGGCCCAAAGGGTATCAGCTAAAAAAGAGATACAAAAAAGGACTCCAAGACACATCCAAATAAGAATGACAAAAGCCAAAAAAAAACAGAGCTACCATATGGAAAGCAGAAATATTAATGAAGGAGAGCACAAAAAAATAGCTTCATGATTTACGGATGATTTATGAAACAACAAAAATTGAAGACAGTGGGATATAGTAAAAAAATAATCAAATAAATGTCTAATCAAAGACACTTTATCTGCTAAACTTTTATTCAAACTTAAAGAAATGATACACAACTTCACAAATAGACAGTGTCTCAGGAATTTAATAGACTCAAAACCAACTTTACAAGAAGAATTGAAGGGGCTACTTTAAGGTAATATTCGTGTCACAAACATTCCATATATCTACAGAAAGATGCACAAGACTACATAATGATAATTTCAACATCAATGGCCTAAATGTACTAATTAAATGACGCAGCATGGCAGAATCGATTAGAAAATTGAATTCAATTCTCTGCCTACAAGAACACATTTGAATAGTAAGGGTAGAGACTCAAATTCAAAGACTAGAAGATATTTCAAGCAAACAACATCCCTTGTAAGGAGGTATGCATATTTGTATCATATTTGTATATGGAGTGCTCATATTTGTATCAGACAACATCTACTTAAATATTACAAAAGTTAATATATCACTAGTGAGTTATTTCCAAACTTTAAAGAGAAACTACTGCCAATCCTTTTAAGGTTCTTTCAGGAAATTAAAAAAACAAACACAAACAGTTTCTATGAACCTAAGATAACCTTGATATGAAAAGTAGACAGAGAGACCATGAAAATATATCCTTAATGACTACAGATGCAAAGATCCTCAACAAAAATACTAGTAAATCTGGAGCCAGAATGATAGCAAATTGGGGAGCGCATTTGCCTTGCTTGCAGCCAACCCAGGTTCAATCTCCAGCAACACAACTCCAGCCTACCTAGTAAAACTTTTCAATCATTCTGTAATCAATGGGATAAAAAAGAAAATCACTGGTATCTCTTATAATCATCAGGGACTAGGCATTACTATACTCATAGGACCCTAAAGAAACTCTGGGTTCCATTATGCCTCATCAGAAATCAAATTCACCAAAACTCAAAAAGAGTATAGCTCTTTCAATACATTATGAAGCCACATAAAAGAACTAATCCAAAGAGGAAAAGCCTTTCTAAAAACCTCCTGCACTTGGGTCATTCCTAAAAAAAAAATAGCAGTCTTTTTCTGCAGTCCCTTGATGCCTGATTTTCTGGACAAGGAACAAACCCTTCCCTTTTTAACTTTCCTCTAGCTTACTCTCTTGAATCTATTTGCATCAGTCACTATATTTCTGGTTAAACTGTGTGTTTTACCTTATAGAATTTAGTGGCTATTATTGTACTTTATACCCCATTTCAAATAGGCAGTTTATATTTAATTCTAGTAGTGTAATATGTTGCTAATTACTGTGATGAGCTTTTTGGACCACATTATTAATGAGTTTTCAGAGTTCCAGAGAAAAGCATGATATTGTTATATTTTTAATGGTTCGTAGTAATCTTAGAGAATGTTTCCCAAGTTCCGATACTTGATTGTGTATGTCTTAAAGCAACTTGTTTATCTATAGAACTGATTTAATGTTTTCTACCCAAGAAGAGTACAATTTTGTCTGGCTAGATGTAAGGATGTTTAGCAACTTGTTATCAAATTATGTATATCAGCATAAATGTTCTAATGGTTTTTGTTCAAAAAAATGCCACAGAATAGTGGATGATCTAGATCATTTACAATGCTCGATGTAAGGATGTTTAGCAACTTGTTTTTAAATTACATATATCTGCAGAAATGTTCTAATGGTTTTGTTCAGAAGTCTATAAAAAAGTTTTTGTGATATGTATAAAAACAAGGATAGGAAAAAGGCAGATTGGTTGGAGAATGATGTATGCACAATATAACCTAGAATGCTTTTACAGTCAAGTCTACAGTCAAGTCACGGAACACTGTGGATTTTACCTGTGGCCAGACTGATGCATTGATTGGCTTTTCGAGTGTTACCCTGGTTCAGGGGCTGATGTTGGCCTGTGATTCCACCCTGCAGCTTCAGGAAATCACTGACACTTTTATTGCCTCCTGACTGCTATCAACCAGTCAATTACCTAATTAACTAACGTAGTACTCCAGAATCAAACTACACGTACTTGATCACAATAGACAAAAGGAGGATAGGTGTATTTCTTTAAGTGTATTTCTTGGAAACAATGTTGCTAATTAGTCCTCCAGAACCAACTTACCTTGGATTGATCACAACAGACTTAAAGAGATATGTGTATTTATTTATGTGTATTTCTTAGGTAGCAATGTTGTTATACCTATGAATTAGGGATAGTGGAGAATGACGTCAACTGAGAGACAGATACTATGACATAGCCATAGACCCCTGGTGCCCCAATAGTACTTTGTGGCAATATCCTGTTTTCCCTTTTTTTTTTTCTCACAAATCCAGTAAAATGGAATGTCCTACTGAAAGAAGAAGTTCCGTCTATTAGACCTAGGAGTTCCAAAATTCAAATGTGCAGGTGGATCCTAACCCCTGAACATCTGTGATACTGGCTTAGTTTAAGATTCAGTTGCTCTTAGACTGGCCACACATCCTAAATATGGGTCCCACCAAGGGCCTTGGATGGAACTGAACCAGGCTTTGTGGTAGCCTGGCAAAAACATGAGACTAGAGACAGCCCAAAAGCTTGAGTTTGATGTAAAATGAGACACTTAAAAAAAGCAGATGAGGTAAAGGGAGTCTTCATTTTCCCCCAGTATTAGAATAAGGACCCTTTGGGGCTTGCCAAACTAAGACTGGCCTGAAGCCTTCAGTTGATAGGGATGAACAAATGGATCCTCAGAAAAGCCACCTTGCTCTAAATCTAATCTAGGTCAAAAGTTTTATCCCAGCTTTTACTGCACCTCTGCAAATAACAACCACTTTGCTATAATCTCTGTTCTGGATGTTTTGGATCTGCTCACCCATGCTATTGGCAGTGCTGGAACTATTGATTCTGGGACACTGCCTTTTGCAGGGAAAAATAGTTCATATGAAGAGTGTGACTTATCTAGCCCATCTCTATTTCATGTAGTTAGCAAACAGAAAGGGAAGAGATAATGCTAAACACAAATGTTATTATACACACTGATATCACACCCTGCTTTACCCAAAACAAAGACTCTGCCCTAGCTTCCTCTTACTCATCCACCCCTTTTGATATGTAAAGACCTACCTGGGCTTGATTAGTTTGAGATAGGTACTTTTGTCTGTTAAGGATGTCTGCCCCTCCTCCAAAGTGAATTGAGCCTGGTAATAAAGATTGCAGAAAAAAGTTGTTTTTGCATGGCTCTCAGTCAACTAGGTTGAACCTCCCTGAATTCCATTCCTTTTCTTTTATGACTGTCTGAGTTTATCAGTTCTTTCAGCAATCCTGTTTCAGACATGTTTTCCTAGGGTTAGATTATGGCAAGTGTAGCCCTTAAAATACACCGTGACCAAGTAGAATTCAAGGATGGTTTAATACTAGCACATGGATCACAACAATGTACCATTTCAATAAAAGAAAAATAATTGATATCAATTGTTGCAGAAAAAGCATTTGACAAAATTCAACACATACTAATAATAAAATCTCTCAACAATAAGGGAAGAAACTTCCCTCAATGTAATCAAAGCCATTGACCACAAGCCCATGGCAAACATTATACACAATGGGAAAATCTAAAAGCCTTTCCTCTAAGATCTGGCACAAAACAACATTGTTCACTCTCATCAATTCTACTAAATATAGTATGGGAAGTACTTGCCATAGAAATGATATCATAAAAGATACCATAAAAAGATATCAAGGAAACCCAGATAAGAAAGAAGGAAGTCAAGCTCTCACTGTTAGAAAATTACACAATACTATATTTAGAAAATCCTGAATAATCTACAAAAAAACTTTTTAGAAATAATAGGTTTTTGTAGTAAAGTGACAATCCATGAACCTAACATCACCTTGATATCAAAATCAGAAAAATACTACTGCCACAGTCTAAGAAAAGCAAAATTCAGAAGGCCTGCTGGGCCCCCTTAGAGTGGATGGTTGAGACCAGACCTCAAAGAGAAGTTACTTCCCTGAATATAGTGAGGTTGCTATTTCTCAAGCTTAATCCAGTAATAGTTGCAAACATTTATTTGGCCTAATACGAATTCCTTCTGTTGTGCTAAGTATATAATAAATACATATATATTTCAACATTTACCTTCAGATGAAAGAATTAGTATAGATAAATGTGCCCTTGATTAAATTTTCCTTTACCTGGAAAAATCAGCATTGAGAGAAACATTTAAAAAAAAAACCTTTGTGAATACTCAAAGTAAAGTTAGTCATTTGAAATAATGTCCTGTATTTTTAAGCAGTCTGCTAACTCAGACAAAAGGAACCCTTTATAGGAGCACCTGGCAACTTGCCAAACTTCTAATTTATATTAGAATTGACACCTAGGGTCTGGTCTGGGAGTAAAAACTTTGAGATGTTAAAATTTGCCTTTTTGATCTCAGAGATGCCTCTATCTTTTAATCGGAGCTTATCTTTTAGAAGGTTTGTAACCCACAATAAATGCCTGTGAATTGTTTGTTGTGAAGAAACTTATAAATCAAACAGTATATACTAACAAGCTTTTTACTAACAAGAAAGTACAGTTTTTTTAACTTTGCAGGAAGATAGATGTAGGTGGTCTCTCTCAAGTAAAAATCATGTTTAAATACATCACTGAGGTATTCAATAAACGACCATTCAGATTCACCCCCATAACTGAGTGTGGCTCTGATATTTGCCAAATTTGTCACCCACTTTTCTGGGGAACCCCGATAATTCCCTGAAGTGTCTAGACCAAGATAGCTGGGACAAAGACACGACACAAAAAAGAGATTTGCAGGACAATATGTAATTCCTCAAAAAACTAGAAATTGAATTTCCATATGATCCAGCAATACCATTCATAGAAATATACCCTCTGAAACCAATATCACCATGCATAAAAATTAGTTGCAGCACTATTTACAATAGCCAGGATATGGAAATAACCTAAGAACCCAAGAACAAATGACTGGCTGAAGAAACTATGGTGTGCCTACACAATGGAAGAGTATGCAGGCTTTAAGAAAAATGAAGTAATAATATTAGCTTATACATAGATGATTATGGAAAGTATTATACTGAATAAAAAGAGTAAGAGGGAGAGGGTTATACATAGAATAATCAGATTCATTTATGGTGTATAAGGAAAATAAAAGATCGTGTGGTACTAATATCCAGAGACAGTAGAGATGAGAATTTATGGTAGGAAACTTACCACAAATAGTGGTAAATGCAGTTAGAATACTGAACATTCCACTGTGACAATTATAGTTGGAACTGATTATTCTGAACAAGAACTGGGTGTTCAAAGGGTTAAAGTGATAAGCACTGTAAAGGCTCACTACTGTAATCCAACCCCAGTTGAATGAGTCTGAAGTAAAGGTGCCACAAGAATTAATAAAACAAGATTTTTTTAATTAAAAATTTATCAATTCATTGTTTTTTGCAGAAAATTTTTATATTTTCTTTGATTTCCTCACTGACCCTAATTTTTTCAGTACTATATTATTTATCAGATGTTTCTTTTCTTTTTATTTATTTACTGATTGTTTGTTTATTTATTTATTTTGGGTCATACCCAGGAGAGCTCCTGACTCTACACTCAGAAATTGCTCCTGGCAGGCTCGGGAGACCATATGGGATGCTGGGATTTGAACCACCGACCTTCTGCATGCAAGGCAAATGCCTTATTTCTATGCTATCTCTCCTGCCCCTGTTTTCTTTTTTGTGATTAATTTCTACCTTTATAAATTGAATTTGAAAAGCTTCTTAATATTATGTAATAGCTTGGATCATATTTTATATGTACTGGGTAAGAATACACATTTTGCTTTGATATGATGGAGAGCCCTATAAATTTTTATTAGATCCAGTTCTGTTTCCTTATTGATTTTTTGTTTGGTTGATCCATCAAACAATAAAAGCAGAATGATAAAAAGACTCCTGTCACCATTATGTTGTGTTATACCTCTCTTTGAGTCTTATAGTAATTGCTTTATATATTTTGCTACCCCTTTATTTCAATAAAGTGTTAAATAATCTTTATGGATTGATCCCTTAGCCTTTATATCATGTCCATCGTTGCCTCTTATTGCCTTGTTTTATTTAAAATAAATAAAAGACTCTTGCCCTTTCTAGGCTTTTTGCCTATATGGTTGTTTTCTTTTGTTGTTGATTTTTGGGCCACACTCAGTGATGCTCAGGGGTTAGTCCTGACTACGCATATGCACTCAGAAATTGCTCCTAGCTTGGGAGACCATATGGGACGCCAGGGGATCGAACTGTGGTCCGTCTCAGGCTAGCGTGGGCAAAGCAGACTCCTTACTGATAGCACCACCACTCCGGTTGTTTTCTAACCGTTTACTTGGAGCTTGTGTTAAATGCTGAAGTTTAAGCGATAAACTCTAGTAAGTAGCACAAGGTTGGGTTTTGTTTCTTTATCTGACCATTCTATGTCTTTTTAATTTTTATCTGACCATTCTTTTAATTAACAAGTTTGGGTAATTGATGTAATGAAATTACTGATAAAAATAAATTTATTGACATTTTCCATATGAAATTAGATCTTTGTAAAGACTGTCTTTTTAAAACCTTCTGTTATTTTTCTCCCTATATTTTCATATCTGGTTCTACTCCCAAGAACCATATAGTACAGATAAGGGAAACTATTTTGTGTCTATTTCTCTTCCTCTAACACATTTCACTCAGCATAATAAGCTCCATGTCCACCCATATATAGGAAAATTTAATTACTTCATTTTTCCTGATAGCTTCATAGTATTTTATTATGTATATATATACACCACTATTTCTTTAGCCACTCATCTGTTGTCAGGCATCTGGTTTGTTTCCAAATTGTGGCTATTGTAAATAGAGCTGCAATGAACTTAAGAATGCAGAGGGCATGTTTATATTGTGTTTTGTATATACTTCAAGTGATATTCCTGGATCATATGGGAGGTCAATTTCCAGTTTTTTTTTTTTTGAGGAATATCCATATTGTTTTCCAAAAAAGCTGAACTAGATGGCATTCCCACCAGCAGTGAATGGGAATTTTTTTCTCCCCACATTCCCTCCAGCATTGGTTGTTCTTGTTCTTTATGATGTGTACCAGTCTCTGTGGTGTAAGATGGTACCTCATTGTTGTTTTGATTTGTATCTCCCTGATGATTAGTGATGTGGAGTATTTCTTTAAGTACCATTATGCCATTTGTATTTCTTCTTTGAGGAAGTGTCTGTTTATTTCTTCTGCCCAATTTTTTATGGAATTATATTTATTTTATTGTTCAGTGCTGTAAGTACCTTGGATATCCTAGATGTTAACCCCTAAACTGATGGGTATTAGGTGAATAATTTCTCCCAGTCAGTGGGTGGCCCTTGTATCCTACTCACTGTTTCCTTTAAGGTGCAAAAGCTTCTCGCAGGGGTCTCAAACTCAATTTACCTGGGGGCCGCAGAAGGCAAAGTCGGGGTGATCCTTGAGTGCAAAGTCAGTAGTAAGCCTTGAACATTGGGGGGTGTGACCCAAACAACTAAAACAAAAACAAAAACAAACAAAAAAAAGATTTCTCTAGGGCAGGGCCACAAAATGTACAAAGGGCCATTTTCAGCCTGGGCCGCGTGTTTGAGACCCCTGGTTAATGTATGTAATTCTGTTTATCTCTGCTTCTACTTGTTTGGACAGTGGTGTTTTCTTTTTGAAGATGCCTTTAGTCTCAATGTCACGGAGATTACCTTTGTGTTCTTCTGTATACCTTATGGTTTCCGGTCTGATATCAAGGTCTTTAATCTTTTTGGATTTGACCTTTTTACATAGTGTTAGAGGGAGGTTCGGGTTTACTTTTTTTGCATGTGGCTGATCAGTTGTCCAAACACCACTTGGTGAAGAGGCTGTACTTGATCCATTTTGCTTTTCTTGCCTCTTTAACAAGATAAATTGAATGTCTGGGTAAAATTCTCGAAATGTTTAAGTCTATTTTATTGATCTGAGGGTCTGTCTTTATTCTGCTATCATGCTGTTTTAATGACTATTGATTTGTAATACAATTTGAAGTTAAGGAAGGTGATGCCTCCCATTTTTTTTCTAAGGGTTGTGGTAAATGGCCTTGACTGTTTTGAGAAACATTTCTTCCATTCCCATCTTGTTGAAAATGGATGTTGAAATTTATCAAATGCTTTTTCTGCATCTATTTATATAATCCGTTTTTTTTAATATTTTCTTTTGTTGATAACTGTGTATTATGTTGAATGACTTGTGTATGTTAAACTATCCTTGCATTCCTGGAATGAAACCTATTTGGTCATGCTATATGACCTTCTTGATGAGGTGTTGGATCCTATTTGATAGAATTTTGTTGAGAATCTTTGCATCCATGTTCATCAGGGATATTTGTCTGTAGTTTTCTTTTTTGAAGCATCTTTGCCTGCTCTTGGTATCAGGGTGATATTAGCTTCATAAAAACTATTTGGGAGTGTTTTGTTTCTTCAATTCCCTGGAAGAGTCTGAAAAGTATTGGTAGTAGATCATCTTAAAAGGTTTGAAAGAATTTGTTAGTTAGTCCATCTGGGCCTGGACTTTTGTTTTTGGGAAAACTTTTTATTACCATTTTAATTTCCTCAATAGTGATGGGTCTGTATAGATATGCTAGATAATTCTGACTCAACTATGGAAGTTTATAAGAGTACAAAAATGTATCCATTTATTTCCGGTTCTCATGGTTTGTGGCATAGAGTTTCTCAAAGTAGTCTCTGATTACTTTTTGAGTCTCTATTGATGGCTAACCTTTTTGAGCCCAAGTGCCCAAACTGCCGCACAATGCCCGGTTCTCCCAATGGCCAGTCTGCCCTGTTGCCAAGTGAGTTGCAAAGCAGACACTGGCACACTTGCCTCCCACCAGGCTGCATATCTTAATTGCGAACCCATTCCCACAGGTCAGCTGCAAGGCCTTCTTGTGCCACTGCTGGCACATGTGCCGTAGGTTCGCCATCAAAGCACAGTATCTGTTGTGATCACCCCTTTTTCATTTCCCATTCAGTTTATTAAGTTTCTCTTTCTTTTTTTGTGAGTTTTGCTGTGGTTTATCTATCTTGTTTATTTTATCAAATAACCAACTTTTGCTTTTATTAATCTTTGAGATTGGTTTGTTGGTTTTTTTTTGTTTGTTTGTTTTTGTTTTTTGGAATTCTACTTCATTAATTTCTGCTCTAAACTTTGTTATTTCCTTATGCCTACCTATTTTTGGTTCATTTTGCCAATCGCTTTCTAATTTTATAAGCTGTGTCTATAATTTATTTATGTAGGCCCCTTCTTCTGATGTGTACTTGCTAACTTTGACTTTTCCTCTTAGTACCACTTTTGTTGTGTCCCACATATCTGATAATTTGTGTTTTCATTAACATTTGTTTCTAGGAATCTGGATTTTCTCTATGATTTTATCTTTGACCCACTAGTTGTTTAGTAGGTAGCTATTTAATTTTCTGCTCTGTGAAAGGCAAGTGCTCTACTGTTGTAGTATCACTCCAGCTTCTGATGTTTTCTTCCCTTCTACTTTTATGGGGAACAAGCTTCTGGTTCCTGAGCAGAACCAGTCCAGTTCAAAGCTCTCCCCTGGTGAGCCTTTCTCACCCTGGTGAGCCTTTCTCACAAAGCTTCCTCTTATCTCCAGAAGCCCTTCAGAATTTCCACCATCCAAAGTACCATTATTGGGCCAGAGCAATAGCACAGCAGTATGGCATTTGCCTTGCACACGGCCAACACAGGACGGATCCCAGTTCAAATCCCTGCATCCCATATGGTCCCCCAAGCCTGCCAGGAGCAAATTCTGAGTACAGAGCCAGGAGTAACTCCTGCGCACCACCAGGTGTGACCCAAAATAAAAATAAATAAATAAATAAAGTACCGTTATCCCTTGCTTTTTCTTTTTTTTTCTTTTTTTTTTGTAACTACAGGAATGTTTAAACTAAGGAAAGTGGAGCTGTACTCTTCATTCTTATGTGAAACCTTGCATGAGAAACCTCACCCTAAAAAATGCAATCCTGGTCCCAGACAGATTGACAGATGGAGGGAATTCTGAACATTGCTTCTGTAGACCAAGACAATAGCCTCCTCACTTCTGGGAGATGCACAACCTGGATGGAGAACAGCCAAGAAGCTGTCTGAGTAGTTACCAGCTGTTACTCTGCCCTTCAGCCCCTGGGGGACATGGGCCTACCCTAGGGTTTCCCACAAGGCTAGTCTGAACAAAGAAACAGTGGGAAAGCCCATTAACTAATGAAGACAAAAGTATCCACAAGTTCCTTAAAACAATAAATATTGTATGGAGGTGAGAGAAGCAGGTCCCAGATCAAAGGATCCAAGAAACATAAGACAGAGCAAAGTCATCCCCTAAGGTAAGAATTTCTTTCTGGACATCTTGATCAACATTTCACAAAGTTTGGCAATAAATCCCTCTCTCTCCTTTTTTTTTCAAGATTGCTTTTGTAGAATTTCTGCTAACAATGGACACCCTAAATCTAGTCCTGAGAAACTCTCAGAAAAACCCAAATAAAAATTTGGCCAATTTTCTCCATTCTCCATAATTGTCAGAACACAAGGGAATGTTCCAGATGAAATCAATTCAGAGTATTGTGTAATACTTAAATGTGTCCTGAGTGAGGAAAAACACTAAAGCTCCTCAGAAAGTTAGCAATATTTGTATATGGACTGTTTTACATGTTAGTATTATATCTAAGTTAAATTTCAGGTTTGAGTATTATACAGTATGATGATTAAGTTTTATTATAGTTATGTAAGAGCATGTTATTTTTTAGGAAATGCATGCTGAAATATTTAGAGACAATGGGGCAGTTTATTCTCAAATGTGTCAGAAAAATAATAATCATGCATAGAGAATGTTAAAGCAAATGTGACAAAATGTTAATTTGCAAATCAGAGTGAAAAATTTCTTGGTGTTACTTTCCTGTAATTTTGAAATCATTTTAAAATAACAACTTTTCTTTTTTAAAGAAAGAGTTCTAAAGCGGAGAATTTGGTGTTTTTTAATTAATATATTTATTTAAGCACCATGATTACACACAATTTGTAGTTAGGTTTCAATTATAAAAAAAGAATACCCCCTTCACCCATGCAACTTTCCTGCCACCAATGGCCCCCATCTCCCTCCTTCCTCAACCCCCTGTCTGTATTTGAAACAACATTCTATTTCAGAGAACTTGTTTTTCTTAGATGAATCTGAGTGTGATTTTTTTTATCCACAATCACTCCACTGGCAAAAACCAGGAAATTTCCATTTCTGTTCCATTTTGGTTTTCTGGAGTTTGTGAAAACCATTGTGTGCTGCAACTTACCCCAGAAAACCAAGAGCAATTCCTCTCTGTCCCTGCTAACTGCTCCCTCCTCTCTGATCCCATTCTACTTCTGAGAAGGTTGACCTCACCATTTCTGGAGGACCCCCCCACCTATATTTACTGCGTATCTCTCTCACAATTCTCTCTTTTGTTGAAAAAAGAAAGTTTTTGTGAAAACTTATTTAGAAAAGGAGTATGAGGACAAGTCCATGTTTGAGAGAGAACACATCTAGGCTTCTCTAGAGTGGTAAAAGTAAGCAAAGAAGTATTGAGATAAGCAAGCAAGATTCAAGGAGAGCATGGGCTTAAAGAGCAAGCAGGGGTTTGTTTTATTTGTTTGTTTTTTGGAGGGACACCCAGAAATAGTAAGGAGCTCAGGTTTCTCACTCCTTTTAGTTTTGTTTTGGAGACCCTATGGGATGCCAAGGATCAAACTCAAGTCAGCTGCATGCAAGGCAAACACCCTATCCACTGAGCTGTCTCTCTGGCCCATTTCCTACATGTTTTTTGGAAAGAGTCCTATCAGCAAGCTGTCATCAACCTGTATTAAGGGATCCTGATTCCAAGATCCAAAAACAGAAGACCAAGTAGCCCTAGCTTGGTTTGAGTAATCAGAGTGCATAGAAAGTTGGGGCTGGGTGGTAATTTCCTTGAGCGCTCCCCAGGGAATGCAAAGTTATGATTACTTAAGACAGCTTGGAAGCATTGCAGCTGGAATGGCACTTTGCTAAATTTGGCAGCCCCAGGGGGGGAAATGATACTTTTTTTAAATCAGGAAGTCTGCTTTGGCTATGTCTCTATCCTCGTCTGTCATGCCTTCCTCTGCCAGGAGTCAGGATCTGCCTGGAGTGAGAAATCTGCTTGCTGGCATGCAGCAGTGTGGGGGATGAGCACTGATGAGAGCTAGAGAGAAGTGAGGACCTGTCCCAGCAATGGCCCTCTGTACTTCTGAGGGCTGGCAGAAAGTGGACACAGTTCATAACATGTCCCTCTGCTTGCTGATGAGTATAATCATCCTGATCTCCATACACTGGTGGATAATGCAGAACAGAAAGATTTCTGTTAAAAACAGAGGAAACGGTGGCTAAACAGATAGTATTGCAGGTAGGACATTTGCCTTTCATACAGCTGGCCTGTGCTCCATCTTTGGCATCCCCCAAGCCTGCCAGGAATAATCCCTGAGTGCAGAAGCCAGGACTAATCCCTGAGCATCGACAGGTGTGGCCCTAAAATAAGCAAAACAAACAGAAGATATAAATTGTTTGGTTATGGATCACAGATAATTACAAGCCCATTTTATTTAACCCACACTTTAAACATCTTTGAATCTGTAGAAAACATCTCATTAGGAATTAAGATTAGGATAAAAATATCTCCGCTTTTTGTCAAAATATCTGAAGTTATATATGTCCACGAGGCTGCAATGAGACCAGCTGCTGAACAACAGCACTCTCTTTTGAGCATAGCACGCATACTTTATTTAGCTTGCCACAATTTTTGCCACTTTCTATTGTTTCACTGATTCTTTGGTTCTGGGTGACTTTTCAGTTATTATCACATTTACACTGCTCTTGGCCCTTTAGTAGATTCCATTTCTCCATTGCTGTCTTTCTCCAAAAAGAGAGGATGAGATCTGGAAGGCATTTTAAAGAACTATTTTCCACATCTACACAAAGTGCTTAAATA
This sequence comes from Suncus etruscus, assembly GCF_024139225.1. Taxonomy (NCBI): domain Eukaryota; kingdom Metazoa; phylum Chordata; class Mammalia; order Eulipotyphla; family Soricidae; genus Suncus; species Suncus etruscus. The sequence continues at coordinate 41,860,183 of NC_064861.1, forward strand.
TGCTGTATTTTTTTCCTCACTGACCCACAAAGTTGGGCCATTCATAATTTCTCACTTGAGCTTGAATAACACCATCAGCTTTCCTTGATAACCAAAATGCAAAACCTTCCAAATTAATTAAATTCTAATCAAATGCAGACATAATTTTAATATAAAATTTTTCCAGTATAAGAAACTATGACTCTTTCTTAATAAGCCCATTCCTTCCCCCCCCCAATAAGTCCATTCTTAAAGTTACTGAAATAACAATAACTATTGCCCTCTTCTCAACTCCCCTAACCCACAAACTTTGACCAGCCATCAGTCAAAAAAAAAGGTTCAACTCTCAACTCCCATCTGCTAATTCCTATCGCCTCAACTACTCACAATCCAAGGAGGGCTGAGTTGAAGAGGGAGGAGGAAGAGAGAGGGACATACAAAGGGAAGCATGCAATGAAATGCAAGACCTGGATTCCAGAAATGTAAGTGGAAATGCAGAACTATGACTAAGTTCTCTCCTTCCAAAAGAACCCAACAATAACATTTAGTAAAGTCGATCATTCATTTACAAGATGTCTGATAATATTGAATAAAGGCAAGAGCTTATGTTCAGACCTGTGTGCACCATGAAGCAATTTTTCCTAACAAGTCCTGTGATCCACTGCAGATAATATGGTTTATAAGTAGTATGTACATATGTGTGAGAGTGTGGGTGTGGGTGTTCAGACTTCATTTATTTAGTATAGCACACACCTAGAAAACCTGTGTGGGTATATCTCATTTTTTATTTTACTACCAGAGCTCCAAAAAAGAGAGTCTATGACTTCACTTATATCCTGAGAGACCCCAGACACACTCTTTCTCCTGAACTACATTCAATATACTGTCACTCACCACAGTTTGTCTTGGGAATGTGATACAGGACTAAAGAATTGCTTGAGAGTTACCTAGGCAGAAAATCCTAGTGTCTAAAGGAGAAAAGTAGTCTGAAGTTAAGAGGTTTGCTAGCCCATTTGCTTGGACTTCTTATTCAGCATCCTGACAATTCCAAGTAACTGAGGTAGGTAGACAGACTGGCACCAGGGTCCTCTTTGTGACTCAGAAGAGCCATTTTACCTCAGGTCAGTGTGTCCTGAGGGAAAGAAAAATTCCACTTCACTCTGCAGCTATGCATTACTTCTAGTTAATGATCCCCACCCAAATATATATAAAAGGCCACCTATTGTGATGGTGTAACTGTAAATGTCACAATGGGAAAACAATGCAGATTCCCACTACATTCAGTGAATGAAAATGGTATTTCTGAATACCCAACTAGTATCAGCCACCTATAGAGCCTCTCTGGTAAGAACTTCAGAGAGGAAATGTTGAGAATGCTCAAGGAACTCAAAGAAACAATGGAACATATAGTCAATAAGACTCAAAAAGATATTAGAATAAAAATAAGAAACTGTCAAAATGAAATGACAAACTGAAAAAACTTGGTAGGTGAAATGAAAAGTTCACTGGAAAGTCTCACCAACAGAGGAACAGATATTGAGTACAAAGATGAGGTGCATAACACTTATAGACAACAGCAGAAGATAGTGATTTTAAGACTTATTTAAAGAAGTTGTTTAAACAAATAAAAAAAAGTTTAAAACTTTGAAGAAATAAACAGACAACAATTGAACTTCTAAATAAATTCAATAGAAATAACTTAAGGCCGGAGAGATAGCATGGAGGAAAGGTGTTTGCCTTGCTTGCAGAAGGTCGATGGTTTGAATCCCAGCATCCCATATGGTCCCCTGAGCCTGCCAGGGGCTATTTCTGAGCATAGAACCAGGAGTAACCCCTGAGCATCCCATATGGTTCCCCAAGCCGGGGGCAATTTCTTTGCGCATAGCCAGGAATAACCCCTGAGTATCACTGGTGTGGCCAAAAAACAAAACAAAACAAAAGAAGACATCATTGCTGAGAAAGTCTCAAAACTGAAGAGTACATGCACCCACATCCTGCATGCCTGAAAAGTACCAGCTAAAAGAAACCCAAATAAAAACACTCTAGGCACATATTATGATGTGATGATGACATGATGATGGAAACCATAGAGATAGAATATTGAAAGCAGCAAGTTCATAAAAGGAAATTAAATACAAAGGATCATCCTTAGATTTACGACAGATTTATCACAAGCAATCCTGCAGGCCCAAAGGCAGTGGTGGGATAATGGAATATTATGCAGCCATCAGGAGAGATGAAGTCATAACATTTTTCTATACACGGATGTACATGGAATCTATTATGCTGAGTGAAATAAGTCAGAGGGAGAGAGATAGATGCAGAATAGTTTCACTCATCTATGGGTTTTAAGAAAAATAAGAGATACAAACAAACACAGACAAAAGAGAGGAGAGCTGGAAGGTCCAGCTCACAACATGAAGTTCATCACTAAGGGTGATGAGTACAGTTAGAGAAATAACTACGTTGAGAACTATCATAACAAAGTGAATGAATGAGGGAAGTAGAAAGCCTGTCTAGAGAACAGGCGGGGGGGTGTGGTGGGGAGGAGAGAGATTTGGGACATTGGGGATGGGAATGTTGCACTGGTGAAGGGGGGTATTCTTTATGTGACTGAAACCCAACTACAATCATGTTTGTAATCAAGGTGTTTAAATAAAGATATTTAAAAAATAAAAAAGAAACATGGTGCCTGGGATGGTCTCACCAGATTGTGAAATTTAATTTTTATTTTACAGTTTGTCACTAAAAATCAATAAATAAGTAGATTACTAAATAATTCAGACCATAATGAAAAAAAGCTCAATGAAATGAACACCTTACCAAGAATACTTCACCCATTAGACTTTCATTCAGGTTTAAAGAAAAGATACACCACTTCCTGGGTAAACAGCAGGAATTTACAGACTCAAAATTAACTTTAAAAGAAGTTTAATACCTATCCTCTAATACACATGGGACATTCTCCAAGATAAACCACATGCTTGTCCACAAAACATACCTCCTAAAATCAGGAGGCTAAAAATTGTATCAACTCTCTTCACAGACCATGTTGTATTGAAAATAGAATGAACTGCAAACAGAAATGAAGAAATAACTTTAAAACCTGGAAATGAAACAGTTCACCACTATACAGATTCTGTTTGCTTTGTTCTACTTAGAATTCTCTTCAACTGCTCCATTCAACCGATATTCCATGCCCATAGAGAAAATTCTGGGGAACCAATATTCCCTTTTCCAACAAATATGTAGCACCACCCCTCTCAGGACAGGCCTGGTGGCATTTTCAGGCTACGGCAGACCTCATGTGGAAAGCCACACAGTCATGCCCCCTACTGTATCATTACACCTTTGATTAAGAGAAGAATAATTCTCCTCCCTAAACCATCTCTCTCTCCAAATCTCTTGCTACAGATAAGAAGACCAGGGAAAATGAGGTTTTTCTGTAATGGGCTGAACCTGGGGAGGGCAGTATCCAGGTTTCCTGATTACTGTTAATGGGACCTTCCACCAAAATGCATGCATTCCTCTTTCAGCATCTTGCAAAGGCCTACCAGCCTGCAACAAGAAAACATGTGGGGACAATTTCCCAAATGGAGTCAGTTTTAAATCTTCCTCAAAACTCTACTCACTTAACCAAAAACAAAAGGTAACTTGAGTCCAAGATTTTCTCTGAATTAAGTAGAAAGTTTGAGAATTACAACACTTAACAACGAACTTTTGCAACATTTTCTTGTCACTCTGCAAGCATTGTAAACTGTGAGACACTGGTCTTTTCTGACTTCTTGAACCTTTTTCACATGCCAAGTTCCTGGCTCAGAACATATGCCTGTGTTCATAACTATCTGAAAAAGTCTACAGTAACCATGAAATGTGTTGGGAGGGAGAAAAAAACCTTTAAAGTTAGAAATAATAAATCTTGGTAGATTTTTTTATTATTTCTAGTGTTTTTCAGCCGCCAGTTTAGGATCTGGTTATTGTACAGATTCTTGAACACAGGTTATTGTAGTCAAGTGTAAAATGGTTGAAAACTGTGAATGATCTTGTAAGATCATCTCAGTCTAAACCACAATGCTTTGATGACAAATCTTGAGGTAGCATTCCAAACCTGCCAAGGCATCTCTCTACTCTTATCTTGATCAAGTCTATCCTGCTGCATGACTTTGTGTCTTCCACTTCCTTAGGATCCGATTTACGTGGAAATGGCCCTTACCAAGACTTTATCCACTTTGTATCCAAAAGGAAGGTGGGAATGGAAAAGAGCCCGTAAACACCTCCAATTTAGGAAAGCAAGCAGGATGAGAAGGTCCCTTGGCAGCTGGGAGTGGCCTGTGTGTCTAGGGTTTTCTTCACATGTTCATTTGCCTTTTTTTCCTTCCTCTATAATTGCAAATCAATGCTAATAATATCATTTGACATTTATAGAGAGTCCTTTGTAAATTTTCAACTTCTCCATCCTTTTATTACTTGATGGTCATAACCATCAAATGATAGAGACTCAGGAGGTCTCAGCACAGATACACTTTCACAATCTCATAACAGACTCAAATGTTTTCTGGACTCTGGGAGCTTGAGAGATAGCATGGAGGTAGGGCGCTGAGCGCTATTGGGTGTGACAAAAAAAAACAAAAACAAAAAAAAATGTCCTCTGGACTTTGGAGAAGGACAAAGAGCAGATTTCTCAGTATTCATTTCAGAGCTAGCAGAGATCTGTAGAAACCAAGGCAAATAATATCTAAAGATTGAGGTGTTGAAGAGATGGTTTAGGGGGCTAGAGAGCATGATACGCATGCAAGGACCCTGCTTGTTCCCACACACACAACATGGTCCTCATAGCTAGAAGGACCCTGAGCACTTCCAGATATGGCTGAAAACCAAGATTATCTGACTTTATGGGAAACAAATTCTCAAGGGGAATTATGCAGGGGCATGTGCTGATTCTGTCAGGGATAATGGACTAGCAGATTCTGCTAAAGACAGCGCATGTGCTCAATAGAGATCAGGACAAGGGCCAGAGCAATAGCACAGTGGGTAGGACATTTTCCTTGCATGTGGTAAACACAGATTAATTTGGTCCTTGATATCCCATATGGTCCCCCAAGTCTGCCATTAGTAATTTCAGAGACACAGAAATTTGGTGTTTGAAATTCAGAACACTAAGGTCCAACCTGGGCCCATGGTACATATGCCCAAGACAGTTGGGAATGTATAAGAGAATCCTGTGGATTACAGGGAAAAAAATATTCTAAATATTTTTTAAAAATTTTTTTCAGGGACTGGAGCAGTACAGAAGGTAGAGTTCTTGTCTTGTATACTGCTGACCCAGGTTCAATACCCAGAACCACATATAGTTCCCAATGCCCTGCCAGGAGCAATCTCTGAATAAGGAAACAGAAGTAAACCCCAAGCACAGTGGGTATGGTTCCAAAACGAACAAATAAATTCACTTGTGATAAAATTCTACTTTCTGTATACAATATATTAGCATTTTAATATGAACTCATAGTTGTTGATAAATATATATGCAAGTAACTGGAGTTTGTGTTCTCACTTAAGATGATGGCAGTGCTTAGAGAACCTCTTCTCTAGAGAATTTTCTTAACTCTGACGTTCTGAGAAGTTTTTATTCCAAAACAAGTCTGCTTGAATTCTCCTTACCAACGTATCTTTAATAAACCATAAAGGTATGAGTTCAGTCAATCTCAAAAAACTTTAATAATTTAGAGCTGGGGAAATAGTTCAAAAGACTGAGCATATGCTTTGCATGTGGGAGGCCTGGGCTTAATCCTGGGCACCACAGGGTCTCTTGAGCAGTTCTTGGAGCAACCCCAAAATACCTTGTTGTGAGCAGCTTCTAGCACTGCTGTGTATGATTCACCCAAATACAAGCTTAATAATTTTAATTATCTGAATATACATGCATGTGTACATATAGAGAATAATACAGAGACAGAGAGAGAAAAGACCCAGAATCCAGGAATTACTCAAATATCAGCATGAAGATACACAAAATCAACTGCATATAATAACTATAGGAACTCCAAAATCAAATTTCAGCTCAGCTTCTAAATTTCAATTTCTCCAACAACAGAATAAAAACACTGAACTTAACGCATTGTAAACTCAGTGACAGTTGGTTAATGTAAGTGTTGTGTTTAAAACAATGCTTTAAACATATTAAACACTTAATAATTTGTTTAAATTAGCAATTTTATGAGAATTAAATGTTCAACCTGCTGAGTTGCTTCTGGATTCTGTCCAGGAGATGCATACAAAGGATTTGCCCAAAAAATAGGTTTGGGCTTTTTTAATTTTTATTCTTTGCTTAATAAACTAAGGTAAGATGCACAGGGAATACCAAATTTGATTCCAAATGACTTTGGAATTTATCTTGGAACTTAAATGTGCCTTTTAAACAAAATACAAAATAGATTATTCACTAGAAATACACGTACACTATAATTATAGAACTACCCTTTAATAAAGAATAAAACTTTTTCTTAGAAAACAAATGTTCTGGCCTCACTTTACTACTTATAGCTTAGAGATCTGACAAATTCCTGGCTCGGGATGTGAAGACTACAAATAAAAATTCACTCCTCACATATTCTCTGTTCTTAGGAATAAGAAATAATGGGATTTTGTGAACAATTTTTCATAAAATTTTTCCTTTTAATAGTTGAGCTAGAAATACCTTTTTTTCTTCTTTACACCAACAACTAAGGAACAAAATAAGAACTCAATCATGTCTAGCCATCAAACACAATTCCATGGCATGTGTTTCATGTGATTATGTGTTTGTGGAAGTGCTATGTTAGCTCCAAATCATAAATCAAGTATCACTCCATAATTGTAAAATGTATTGATGGGTACTGAGAAAAGGAGGGAGCATTTCAGAGAATACTGGGTGAGACTGTATCCCTTATACAAGAACAGAAACTTGAATCAGTGCAGTTGTTTCTAGAGTGCAGCACAAGTCATAGAGACTTCAGAAAATAGCAATTTGGCAAGAAACTTTACAATAAGAAAATTATTCTCCTCTTTACTGAGATGAAGAACGATCTTTATAGTGATTTCATGTGGAGTTGCTTTAAGGCACCAAGAAGAATATGTATGTACTTATACATGTCACATATCAACAAAGAATTCTGACACCAGCAGGGTGCCTGTGAGTTCCACTGAAATCTGACACTAGAAATCTGAATCTAGAAATAGAAGGTTTTCACAGGTTAAGCCAGCTGAGCACTAAGCTTGTTCATCTTTCACATTGGAGGCAGTGGCCTGTACTTCTGAGTATCCCACTGTAGACTGTAGATACCCCAGACATCCTCCCTAACTCCAGATAGCTATTACAAACCCAGTTCAGGAGCAGTGCTTCCAATTTACTGATTATAGATCACAGATTCTGTGGGCCTCTCCTCAGATTAAATAAATTTGCTTGAACAGGACAAAAATAAGTATCTTAGTTTACACAACTGATTACAAAGATAACTCAGAAATAGCTAGATGGCTGCAGTGTGTGGTAGAGTAGGATGCTTAGTCCATAACCTCCCCATTCCATCCCAATTTGGCATGTGTTCATCAGCCCAGAGGCTCTCTGAATGAATACTCTGGATGAATATATGACTGATGAAATCATTGACCATAAATTCTTGATCTCACTTTAAGTCCCTCTCCTGCTCAGGAGGTCAGGTTTGAAAGTCCCAGTACCCGATGAGAATGTGGCTTTCAGAACAACCATCCACCATGCTCAGAGCCTTACCTGAAAGTGACCTTGTTCCTATAACAAAATATGAGCTATCTACGCTCACCACTGTGGCAATTTCAAGATTTGAGGGAGCTGTAAACAAGGAACTATAGATGAAAACCAAATATGTATGAGAAGTCTATTTTGGTTATCTAAATTAAAATATATTTAAGATTACATTTAAAATATCCTCACTGTCTCATCAGACATTAAACTTAGAATTTGTGTAAATGAATCACATAATCATATCTCTGATCCTAGCAGACTTGGCAAATCACAGTATCAGAGTGAGCTACACCAGGTGACGCTCCGGGGTTACTCCTGGCTATGATCTCAGAAATTGCTCCTGGCTTGGGGACCATATGAGACATTAAGAGATTGAACCAGGGTCCATCCTAGATCAGATGTGTGCAAGGTAAACGCCACCACTTTTGTTCCAGGCCTTGTCACTTCTTATATAATTTTCTCTCTGCTTTAGATTTGCCTTCAAGCCAGCATATTATAAGTCAGCAGAGTAGTTGTAAGTAAGGCAACTAATTTTCATGGACTCAGTTTCTCTGTGTAAAATCAGAAAATAGAACTAAATGATAGACAATCTTTACATGCCCTAGGTTTCTTTACTATTTAAGAGTGTTCATAGAGTCTGAAGCAGGGCAAGCAGCCATTATGGGCTACCTTCTCAACTTGGCTGTGTCCTGGACCTTGGTCTTCCCTACCCATAGTTCCCTGGGGGTGCTTCTTCATAGGTGTGCTATCCCACCAACAAAGAGTGAAGCTGGTTGCTGCTATAGGTGCTGCAGAATGGCAGCCAGCCAGTCTGGACTATCTTCTAAACTCTCCTGTGTCCTGAACATTGGTACTCCACTCTTTTGTTCCCTGTGGGTGCTTCTTCAAAGGTGAGGTCTTCCTGCCTACAAAGGGGGAGCCAAAGGAATGCTGCTGCACTGCTTCGCTTCAGGACTGTGTGCATCTTCTAGCCAATGAACCCTCACATAACACGTAGGTGGAAAAACACACTACAAGAGTGACAATGGGGAAACAACATAGGCTTACACCATGCATAGAGAATAAAGATGGCAGCTCTGATGACCTGAAAAGTCCCAACCACCTAGTTAGCCTCTCAGAGAAGAAATATGAAGGATGTTAATAGAACTCAAAGAAAGCATAGATCGAGCACAACAAACCAAAAAGATAGAAATCAGAAAACTCCAAACTGAAATAACGGGACTGAAAAACTCAGTAGATGAAATGAAACCTCAATGGAAAGATGCTCCAACAGAGTAACAGCAGCTGAGGATAGAATCAGTGAGCTGGAAGATGAGATGCAAAACAACTTCATACAGCAGAAGAGATTGGAAAAGAACCTTAAAGTGAATGATCAGATAATGGAAAAATTACTCAAAGAATGTGAATAGATGAAAATAGAAGTCTTTAATAAACTCAACAGAAACAACGTAAGAATCATTGGAGTCACAGAGACACAGGAAGATAATCCCCAGAAAGAATCAACAGTCAAGAACATCATTACAGAGAAACTCCCAGAGCTAAAGAGTGTATGCAAACAAATCCTGCATGCTCAAAGAATACCAGCTAGAAGAGACCCAAGGAGAAGTACCCCTAAGACATATCTTAGTCACAGTGACAAATCTAATAGATAGGGATAGAATGCTGAAGGCAGCAAGATAGAAGGAGAAACTTACATTCAAGGGAGCATCCTTAAGATTTACAGGAGACCTATCACAAGACACCCTCAAGGAAGAAGGCAGTGGTTGAATATAATAACAAAACTCAACAAAATAAATACTTTGCCTCGAACACTGCACCCAACCAGACTCACGTTCAGGTTTGAAGAATACATAGTTTTACAGATAAAAAACAGCTCAGAAAGGTTACAGACTCAAAAGCAGACTTAAAAGAAAAACTGAAAAGTCTACTTTAAGACAAGTCAGACCAACAGACACACCAAACTTCTACACAAAGATGACACTAAATCCCATGACAATTATCTCTCTCAATGTCAATGCACCTCTTAAGAGACACAGAGTGGCAAAATGGATCAAAAAGTTGAACCCAACATTCTGATGCCTACAATAAACATATCTGAATAGTCAGAACAAACATAGACTCAAAATCAAAGGCTGGAGGAAAATCATCCAAGCAAACAGCTTGCTTAAAAAGTGGGAGTGGTCATATTAATATCAGATGACACAAACTTTAGACTCAGAAAAGTTACAAGAGACAAAGATACACATTTCATACTAATCAAAAGATATGTACAACAGGAAGAAATCACACTCTTAAATATATATGCACCCAATGAAGGACCAGCAAAATAATACAATTGTTGACAAATCTGAAAGAAGATATCAATAGCAACACAATAATTGTGAGAGACCTCAACACTACCCTGTCACCCCTTTATAGGTCAACCAGGCTGAAACCCAACAAGAGTATAGTGGCTCTGAAAAGAGAAATGGAAGAAAGTAGACTAGTATAGAGAGAGCACTGCATTTACAGAAAACTGGATACACATTCTTCAATGCACATAGGTCATTCTCCAGGATAGACCACATACTGGCCCATAAAAAAATATCTCTATAAAGTCAAGAAAATAAAAATTGTCCAGAATATCATCTCAGACCACAAGGTACTGAAATTATAAGTGAAATACAAAGGGATACAGAAGAAAAAATAAACACCTAGAAATTAAACAGCTCTACTGAACAACCAGTAGGTCAGAGATGAAATAAAAAAGAAAATCAAAACATTCCTGGAAACAAATGACAATGAGGACCCAAATTAGGAGAATTTATGAGACACAGCAAAAGCAATACTAAATGAAAAATTTATAGCCATGCAAACACACATCAGAAAGGAAGAAGGGGTTTACATAAAAAGCTTAATTATATTGCTTATAAAATTAGAAAATGATCAACAGAAGGAACCAAAAATAGGTAGGCAGAAGGAAATAACAAATCTTAAAGCAGAAATCAATGAATTGAAAATTTAAAAAAAATCTAAAAATCAATAAAGGCAAAAGTTGGTTCTTTAAAAAAAAACAAACAAAATTGATAAACCACTAGCAAAACTCACAAAAAATGAAGACAGTAAATTTAATAAAACAGATTAGAAATGAAAAGGGTAAGATCACTACAGATACTGCAGAGATTCAAAGGGTAATTAGAGACTACTTTGAGAAACTCATTACAGGAAACGTGAGAACCTGAAAGAAATGGGTAAATGCTTGGACTTTTATAATCTTCCATGGTTAAACCAGGATGAATGAACATATCTAAACAGAGCCATTACTATTGAGAAAATAAAAACAGTAATCAAAAGTCTCCCCAAACACAAAAGCCCAGACCTAGATTGATTAACAAATTCTTTCAAACCTTTCTAGAGGAATTACTACCAATCCTTTTCAGGATCTTTACTAAAATTGAAGAATCAGGAACATTCCCAAATAGTTTTATGAAGTTAAAATCATCTTGATACCAAAATCAGACAGAGATGCTTAAAAAATAAACTACAGACCAATATTCTCAATGAACATAAATATAGAGATCCTCAACAAAATTCTGTCAAATAGCATCCAGCGCCACATTGAGAAGGTCATACACCCTGATGAAGTAGGTTTCATTCCAGGATGAAAGAATTGTTTAATATACGTAAATAAATCAACATAATACACCATGTCAACAAAAAGAAAAATAAAAACCATATGATCATTTTAATAGATGCAGAGAAAGATTTCTATAAGGTCCAACACCCATTCTTAATAAAAACTATCATCAAGGTGGGAATGGAAGGAACTTCTCTTAATATAGTCAAGGCCGTCTATCACAAGTCAATGGAAAATATTATTCTCAATGGACATAAACTAAAAGCCTTTCCTCTAAAATCTGGTACAACACAAAGCTGTCCTCTCTCACCACTCCTATTCAAAATAGTGCTGGAAGTTCTTGCCATAGCAATTAGGCAAAAAATATTAGGGGCATCCAGATAAGAAAAAAAGGAAAAAAGTCCAGCTCTCACTGTTTGCAGATGACATGCTACTATATTTAGAAAACCCTAAAGAGTCTACAAAAAAGCTTCTAGAAATAAAAGATTCATATATCAAAGTGGAAGGCTACAAAATTAACACACAAATATCAATGGCTTTCTTGTGCACCAATAATGATAGAGAAGAAATGTACATTAAAAAACATTACATCACATTCGTGTCACACAGTCTCAAATATCTTGGAGTCAACATAACTAAAGATGTGAAGGACCTATATAAGGAAAACTACAAAACCCTGCTTCAAGAAATAAATAAAACACAAGGAAATGGAGACACAAACCCTACTCATAGATTGGCAGGATTATCATCATTAAAATGGCAATACTCCCCATAGCATTGTACAAGCTCAATGCAATTTCTCTAAGATTATTCGTGAAATTCTCCAAAGAAGTGAATTAAACACTCCTGAAATTCATTTGGAACAATAAACAACCATGAATAGCTAATGAAACCCTTGGAAAAAGGGATATAGGAGACATCACTTTCCACAACTTTAAATTGTATTACAAAGCTATAGTCATTAAAAAGGCATGATATTGGAATAAAGACAGACTCTCTGATCAGTGGAATAGACTTGTGTATTTAGAGAATAATACCCAAACATACAATCAATTAATCTCTGATAAAGAGGCAATAAATGCAAAATGGAGCAAGGAAAGCCTCTTCAACAAGTGATGTTGGCACAATTTGTCAGCCACTTGCAAAAAAGCAAAATCAGACCTCTATCAAACACCATGCACAAAGGTCAAAAGCAAATGGAGTAAAGACCTTGATATCAGACCAGAAACCATAAAGTGTATAAAACATCACACAGGTAAAACACTCCATGACATTGAGACTAAAGGCATCTTCAAGGAGAAAACAGCACTCTCCAAACAAGTGAAAGTAGAGATAAATAGATGGGACTATATTAAGCTGAGAAACTTTTACACCTCAAATGAAATAATGCCAGGATAAAAAGCCACCCACAGAATGGAAGAAACTATTCACCCAATGCCCATCAGATAAGGGCTAATATCACAGATTTACAAGGTACTGACAGAACTTAACAAGAAAAAAAAAAACATTTAACCTCATCAAAACTGAGGAGAAGAAATGAACAGACACTTTTTCAAAGAAGATATATAAATGGACAAAAGGCACATAAAAATGCTGTACATCATTAATCATCAGGGAGTTGCAAATCAAAACAATGATGAGGTACCATCTCACTCCACAGAGATTGGCACACATCACAAAGAACAAGAACAATTAGTGCTAGCAAGGATGTGAAGAGAAGGAAATTCTCATTCACTGCTGGTAGGAATGCCATCTAGTCCAGCCTTTATGGAAAATAATATGGAGATTCCTAAAAAAAAAAAACTGAAAATTGATTAGGGGACAGAGAGATAGCACAGCAGCAGGGCATTTGCCTTGCATGCACCCAACGCAGGACGGATGGTGGTTCAAATCCGGCATCCCATATGGTCCTACAAGCCTGCCAGGAGCTATTTCTGAGCATAGAGCCAGGAGTAACCCCTGAGCACCGCCAGGTGTGACCCTTCCCCCCCAAAAAATCCCTGGAAATTGAGCTCCCATATGATCCAGTTATACCACTCCTAGGTATATACCCTAGGAACACAGAAACACAATACAGAAATCTGTTCCTCACTCCTATATTCATTGCAGTGCTACTTACAATAGCCAGACTCTGGAAACAACTCAGATGCCCTTAAACAGATGAATTGATAAAGAAACTGTGGTACATATACACTATGGAATATTAAGCAGCCATCAGGAGAGATAAGGTCATGAAATTTTCCTATTCATGGATGGACATGGAAACTATTATGCTGAGTGAAATAAGTCAGAGGGAGAGAGAGAAAGACACTGAATGTCTCAGTGGATTTTAAGAAAAATAAAAAAAATTATTGTAATAATGCCCAGAGACAATAGAGATGAGGGCTGGAAAAACTGGCTCACGATACGAAGCTCACCACAAGTGGTAAGTCCACTTAGAAATAACTACACTAACAACTACCAGGCAATGTTAATGTGTGAGAGAAGTAGAGAGGGAGGGAGATGGGAGGTTTTGGTGATGGGAATGTTGCACTGGTGGGTAGGTGGGGGGGTTCTTTATATGACTGAAATCCAACTGCAATCATGTTTGTTATCCTGGTGCTTAAATAAAAATAATATAAAAATAGTATTCACAGAAAAGCACTTCCAATGTATAAAATAAGTTATAAAGACTTGTAAAGAAAACCAACTGTGTCTCAGAGGCACAGTTGTAAAAAATCATAACAAAAATTAAGCTTTATGTTATAATATTGTGCTTCAATATTGATATGTCAGTACATTATTTCAAATATTAAAACGTACAATCAGTATTTTGAGATATCTGAAACAAATTTAAATATTTAAGAAACTATGTAATTTCTATTGGTGATAAAATCACAAATACTATTATATTTAATAACATTAATTTAATGTTAATGCTATTATGTTTATAGTTTCATTCATAATCAGCAGAAATGCTAATTGATTTTATACCACTTTTATTGATGCACCAAGATTTAGAATACTATTAATCATACCTTTCATGTCTGATCACTCATTAACCAGAGTGCCCATTTCTCTCTATCAGTATCCCAAGAGCCCCTCCCATAAATCTCCCTCCCATGTAAGCTCAATCTCCAATTCCAGTGTCTTTAGCAATTTGCTATTCTCTTACTATGTTATTTTATACCCTATAAGTGAGTGGTCTTTTATATGTTAAATGTGGAGGTGGTGACACTTCCACATATACAGATAATTTGAAATTTCACAAAATTATAACTCAATTATAAATTTATAAGAATGTTATTTTAACTGTATCTTTCAAGTTTTCAGTCACTTGCCTGAATCTGAGTCTGTCCAACTGTGCAATACATCTAGGAAATTTTCAGCCCACACCTCCCATTTTCCCAGAAAAAAATGGCTCAGTTCCTCAAGAAAATTATGGCCACTGACTCTTTCCAAATAGTCTGGTCTAGGCTCAAAACAGTGGGGACCTCTTTAGAATGGATAGGGATGGATTCCCTTTTCTGCATAAAGGAATATCAACTCACAGCCATACCTAACAACCTTTAACAGAAATGGCCCAGCTCTACAACTAACCTTATTAAACTGCCAAGCCACCAAATTTGTTCCAGATGTATAAATCCTGGACCATGGAGACACAAATGGCTAGGTGACCTCTCAAAATCTCATAGTAGTGTCAGTCTTGTAGGATCACAGCAAATCTGATTAAAAATGACACAGAATTACAAAGTGCAGTGAACCTAAACAGTAATCAAAGGGATCAACTGGCACCAGCTACAGTGCAGTAAATACTTAGTTGATGATGACTTTAGTAACACCATTAAGAGATATAACAATGACTTCAATTGAACCTTATTGTTCTAAGTTTTAATACTTCCATTTACTTTTTTATTTAAAGAAAAATGTATCACATAGTTGACATAACTGATCATAATACATTTGTTTTAGGATGACAGAAAGCCAAGTATTAAGAAATATAAAGAGAATGGAGAATTAAAAAAACATAAAAGGGGGAGAGAGTTCATTAGCAGTTATATTTTTGAAAATTATTTATCACCAATAAAGTCATTAATACAATAGCCAAAGGTTTAGTATACTCCCCTTTTTTTTCTTTAGAGATGAGAGATATGCTTACAAAAAAAATAGATGTGTATGGCAGTTGTCATTTGCATAGGCACAGCAAAATATGGAAGAAATTGGAAAGAAAGAGCTTTGGCCTCAAAAACAGGGAGCTCTTACCCCGGAAGTATTTTGGCATAAGACCAACTCAAGGCTCCAAGCATACTAGGTTATCCAACTCCCTAGTCATTCTCAGTGGTCAGCTCTTCAGCTTCACAGTTGTTGCTGTCATGTTTCTGTAGTTATAGATTCTGGTTTCTGTTTAGGTTTTATGTCGAAGACTGGATGGTGTATAGTGTCTCTGGTTCCATCTCACCATCAGTTAGCATTGCAGAGAATACTGCCCTAAAAGCAGACTATTGCTGTTGCCAGTTGTCAGGGTGATATAAGAACGGTCTTTGGAGTAAGTCAGTGCCATGGCAGTAGCAGGGCCTTCCTTGGCAGAATTTATGTTCCTGGTGCTAGTGTAGGAAACCATGTTTATTTCTGTAAGTTTTATCCATGGTTCAGGAGTGAATAGTCAGCGTCTAATCAAAGGAGTCTAAGCCAAGTCATTATGCCAAGTATTAAGGATGTAAGGTCCCACTAATGTATAAAAAAATTTGTGTTCCCATCTCTATTAAATAAGAACTTGTATGCAGCTGTAAACTTTTCCCATTTTAATGTGCCTATGCAAAAAGGGACAATGCCACAGGGTATTGCATTTATTTTGTCTTATCATAAACAATATGAAATTAATGTTTTTGTTCCTGCAAAAGGCAGGCTAGGATGGTGGGTGGGACACTGGGATACTGGGACACTAGATGTGGGATATTGGTGTTTGAATAGTTAATGCCTAAAACAACTATATTATGAACAACTTGGTAAATTATATATTATAATAAATTTTAAATAGCAAAAATGATTTTTAAATTAAACCTCCTTCTAAAAATGATATACCATATTTTCTTTATCTACTCATCTGTTCATAGGCACTTGGGTTGTTTGCAGATTCTGGCTATTGTGAATAGTGCTGCAATAAATACGGGAGTGCAGAGGACTTTCTACATTATACTTTTGCACCCTGAGGGTTATTTTCCCAGGAGCAGTATTGCTGAGTCATATGGTAAAATCAATGTCTAGTTTTTTAAGAAATGCTCATGTTATAAAAAAAAACAAAAAAAACTGGACCAGTCAGCATTCTCACAACAGAGTCCTCTATTTCCCACACCCACTCCAATACTTGTATTATCCATATAACTACTTCTTTTCAACACCCAGTTCTTTTCCTGTAATCATTTACAACTATCATTATTATTATACAGTTTTTTCTTTTTTATATATATTTTATTTAAACACTTTGATTACAAACATGATTGTGGTTGGGTTTCAGTCATGTAAAGAACATCCCCCCATCACCAGTGCAACATTCTCATCACCAGTGTCCCAAAACTCCCTCCTCCCCACCCCACCCCTGCCTGTACTCTAGACAGGCTTTCTATTTCCCTCATACATTCTCATTGTTAGGATAGTTCTCAATGTAGTTATTTCTCTAACTAAACTAATCATCTTTGTGGTGAGCTTCACGAGGTGAGCTGGACCGTCCAGGACCTCTTCTTTTTTTGTCTCTGGGAATTACTGCAAAAATGTCTTTTATTTTTCTTCAAACCCATAGATGAGTGAGACTATTCTGCGTTTTTCTCTCTCCCTCTGGCTTATTTCATTCAGCATAATAAATTCCATGTACATCCATGTATAAGAAAATTTCATGACTTCATCTCTCCTGATGGCTGCATAATATTCCATTGTACCACAGTTTCTTTAGCCATTCATCTGTTGAAGGGCATCTTGGCTGTTTCTAGAGTCTGGCTATGGTAAATAGCGCTGCAACAAATATAGGTGTGAGGAATGGATTTTTGTATTGTATTTTTATGTTCATAGGGTATATCCCTAAGAGTAGTATAGCTGGATCATATGGGAGCTCAATTTCCAGTTTTTGGAGGAATCTCCATATCGCTTTCCATAAAGGTTGTACTAGACGGCATTCCCACCAGCAGTAAATAAGAGTTCCTTTCTCTCTACATCCTGCCAGCACTGCTTATTGCCATTCTTGTGATGTGTGCCAGTCTCTGTGCCATGAGATGGTACCTCTTAGTTGTTTTGATTTGCATCTCCTGATGATTAATGATGTGGAGCTTTTTTTCATGTACCTTTTTGCCATTTCTATTATACAGTTTTTTTCTCTATTCTACTGCACTCTCCTCTCTCATTATTTGTGGCAAGCTTCTTCTCATGTTTCTGAACTTCCTGGCTCTCTCTATTGTCTTTGGAATTACTACCATATTGTCTTTGTTATTTTTTATATTCCACAAATGAGTGTGATAATTCTGTATACCCCCTTTTCTCTGATTCATTTCGCTAAGCTTAATACTCTCCATGGGTATCCATGTATAAGGAAATTTCATTTTTCCTAACAACACTTTGAACAAGAACTGGGTGCTGAAAGAAGATTAAGTGGTATGCATGATACACCTTCAGTAACACTGTCACCTAAAAGGGAGAGAGAAGAAAAATGTCTATCATAGAAAAGTGTCTACCATATGTCTACCATAAGAAAGTGTGTGGAAATGGGGACATTGGTGGTAAGAAATATGTTCTGGTGAAAGGATGGGTGTTGTTTATTGTATGACTGAAACTCAATCACGAACAACTTTGTAACTGTATCTAATGGGGATTCAATTTAAAAAGTTTTTTTTAATTTTTAATTTTTAATTATGAGAACAATGATGCAAAGAGGACATCAATTTAAAAAGTTTTGAAGGAAGGGGAGGAGTAGGAGGAGGAGGAAGGTGGGGTTGGAGGAGGAGGAAGGAAGAAGGAAGAAAAGAAGAAGAGTAAAGGGGAGAACAGTAAGAAAGAAAAAAAGAAATAGAAGGAAGAAGAGAAAGAAGGAAGGAGGAGGAATAAGATGGAAGAGGAAGAAGGAAAAATAAGGGGTAGGTGGAGATAAAAAGAGGAGAAAGAAGGAAGAAGAAAAAGAAGAGTAGGAGAGGAAAAAGAGAAAGAGAAAGAAGAGGAAGGAGAAAAGAATAAGAACAAAAAGAAGGAGAAGAAAAAGAGTAAAAGAAGGAAGGAGAAGAACAAAGGAGGAGGAGAAAGAAGGAGTAAGGAAGAGAAAATGAATAATAAGGAGGATAAAGGATGAGAAAGGGGTGTGAAATGGTCAGTTGTGTGTTCCACAATCCCTAGAGAGGGAGAGGGATCCCCATACCCGAGGCTGGGTAGGACAAGAGATGCAATTCTGATGCAGGAAGTAATTCACACACAGATGGGAAGGAATAGCAGGCCAGAAACTCACACTGAAAGCTGTTCACCCACAAGCCAGTCACTCCACCACGTGGAACCACGAGCCAAGTTGGCAGCTTCTCCAGGCCTCCAAAGCAGCCTTTATTGGGAAAAACAAAGCCCACCCCCCAAGGGGAGAGGGAAAAGCCAGACGAGGAGGCAACGGGGAAACATCTTTTTGACATGTAAACCGAAGGAGACATCTAATTAGAAGGCAATATGAGGACCAATGTAAGGCCTCTACCAACAAGGGGGAGAAAAAAAAAACTTGGGATAGAATGAATAAAAAGTAGGAAGATGAAGGAGGAGGAGGAAGAAATAGATTAAGGAAGAAGGGGAAGAAGAGAAAAAGGAAAAGAAAGAGAGGAGGAAGTAAAAAAGAAGAGGTAGAAAGGAGGAAGGAGGAGGAAGAAGAAAGAAGGAATAAGAGAGGGAGGAAGAAGAAGAAAAAGGAGGAGGGGGAAGCAGAAGAAGAAGCAGAAGGAAGAAGAAGAAGAAGAAGAAGAAGAAGAAGAAGAAGAAGAAGAAGAAGAAGAAGAAGAAGAAGAAGAAGAAGAAGAAGAAGAAGAAGAAGAAGAAGAAGAAGAAGAAGAGAAGAAAGAGGAGGAGGAGAAAGAGGAGGAGGAGAAAGAGGAGGAAGAGGAGGAGAAAGAGGAAAAGGAGGAGGAGGAAAAGGAGGAAGAGGAAGAGGAGGAGGAGGAGAAATTGTTTTTAGAGTGCCAGTGCAGCGCTGAGCGACTTTTCATGTGCTGAATTACCTAAAAAAATAATTGTGGAGCCATTTGTGTGGTCACACTACTATACTCCAACAACACCATTAAAATGTAGGACTTAAGCAAGTATGCAGTAGAAGCAAAGGTCCCAGGTTCTTCAAGACACTGCTCACTCCCAGCACCAACCCAAGAAGACAAAAACAGCACTATCCTCGTCAATAGTGAATATAACATCTAAGATAATGGTAGAACAAAAGGACAAATAAATGCTAACAGAAAATAACAAAAACCCGGGGGTGGGGGTCACAGTGACATCAGAGCTCTGCAATCTGTCTGAAGACAAACCTTTAAAATAATAATCATGTCAATGCTCAACAATCCTAAAATGATGTTTAAGCAAAGAAAGAGACTGAGAAAAATTAAGATAATATAAGGGAAATTACTGAAAATGTCAAGAGAGAAAATTTAGGAGTCATAAAAGTTCCAGAAAAAGAGGAAAGAGGGAGAAAAGAGGAAAAACTGGTTGAATAAATTATGAGATAATTTCTCCCAACCTGAAGATTGATATGGCAGCACAGATAAAGAGGCCTAAATAGTATCAGCTAGAGTAAATCCAAACATAACAACACTAGGACTTTCTGTAACCTAAATGGCAAGGGCTAAAGACAGAGACAAACTCCTTACAGCTGCAAGGCAGAAACAAAACCTCATATATAAAGAGAAAAAAATCAGAATTAAAGTTAAAATCAGTTTAAAAAAATATGCTAGTGAAACTACAAAAAAAGAAAAGAATGGAATGGTGTATATAAAGTCCTGAATGAAAAGAACTTCTGTCCAAGAATACTCTACTCCACAAGATTGTCATTCAGAATGAAAGAAAGGTATAAAAATATTCTCAAACAAACATCAGTTGAGAACATTCTTTGGAATCTAACCAACTCCTGGTAAGAACACTGAAAGGTCACATAAAAAAGGAAACATCACTTGGCATATGAAATCAAAATCTACATATAGACATGGCAACAAATCTCTTCATTTTAATAATTTCTCTAAATGTCAGAAAATAATACCAGAAACAAAATTAAATGTTCTGCTGCTTAAGGACACATATTTAAACTCCTAGTAATAAGCATAGACTCAGAGTGAATGGTTGGAAGACAATTAATATTAGACCAAAAAAGGCAGGCATAACCATACTAGTTACTGACTAAATAACATTCAAACCAAGATAATAAAAGATGTGTAGGATACTACATATTGATTAAGGAATCATTAGACTATGAGAATTTAACTCTCACCCATTTATATATGTGGGTATATATAGATATTATATAGATATAAATATCTATATATTCACTGATTTAAGGAGCAGCAAAGTTCTGAGGATAAACTAAGAGACCAAGAAAATATATTGATGGCAGCAAAACAGGGGTGGGAGACTTCAATATACCACTTTAATTACTGGACAGACTGACCAAGTAAAACATCAATAAAGAAGCAAAAACCATAAATTAAGAAATAGAAGAATTGGGTTTAATAAAATATAGTATTCAGGGGGCCAGAGCAGTGGTGCAGGGTATAAGGCGACTACCTTGAGCATGCTAGCCTAGGACAGACCATGATTCAATCCCCCAGCATCTAATATGGTCCCCAAGCCAGGAGTGATTTCTGAGCAGATAGCTAGGAGTAAACCCTGAGTGTCACCAGGTGTGGCCAAAAAACAAAACAAAAAAATAAATTAATTAAAAAGATATGCATATTCAGGATATTCCCATAAAACACTGATTATACATTCTTTTTCACTGCACATGAGACATTCTTCAGGATAGATTACATGCTGGGCCACACTTGAACATCAAAATTTATAATATATATATATAAATATATATATATATAAAATCATACCAAACATCTAAGAACACAAAGTAATAAAAGTAGAAATCAATGATAAAAAGAAAGTTGGCCCATGATGTCTGGGTGCTAGCAAACTGCCTTGTGCTGGAGAAACTGGGATCATCCCACAGGGCAGCCATCCACCTACACCAGAAAGTCACAACATCTGAAGTCAATTCTACTCCTCCCAAACCAGGTGTGAGCTCCTTCCAGGGATTAGAAATTGTTCGCCCTATCCTCTCTCCACAGCTGGGCACCAGATGAACTGCCCCAGACCATGAGGACCTCTTACATCTCTTACATGTTTTTCTGTCCCTAGACCAGAGGCTCATATAATCTGATAGCAGTTCTAATTTTCCCAACCCAAAACTATTACTGAAAATACCCCTCATATTAAAGCAGGTGAGATATGACATTCCTAATCCGCAGACAATATACATTCAGAAATATCAGTTAACTAAACAGTGTGACTCATTGAAGATCCCTCTTTTATACTCAAATAGCACTACATGGCAAGGGAATAATTTGAATAGCAGAGATATTATTAGTAGCCCTCTGGTATAAACACTGAACAACTGTGTTTCCTGAGTAACTGGGAATCTAAACTCCCACCATTAACACACATAGAACTTGAAGAACACTGGGAAAATAAACTCAACTGTTGTGTCAGACAGTTGAGACAGAAATCCAGGAAATTTTTTAAGTCTATCAAAACTCTTGTGGTCCATGAGAATCTGAAATTAGCACTCACTAAATTGGGGGGAAAAAAGTTGCTAGAAAATAAATTAAACCACTCAAAGAAGGTCTGATTCAGAAGATGACAGAGTCCATAAAGATTGAATTAAAGGAACTAAAGGCACAATAACAAGCTATAATAGCAGACTTGCACATCTAGAAATTCATATAAAAGAATTTGAAGACAGAATACAAGCCAACATTGATAAGGAAGTGGTGAAAGAAAAGCAAAACAATGAAAAGGCAAAGAATGAAAACAATGTAAGGTATTTAATGGATAATATTAAGAGAAATAATCTACATATAGGAATACCTGAAGAAGAGGAAAAAGAGAAAGGAGAAGAACATGGGTGGAAGAGATAAAGTTGAGAATTTCCCCACTCTCTGGAAGGAGGCTGCCATACAGATTAAAGAGGCCAAAAGAGTACCAAACAATATACTCTCAAACAGAACAATGACATGACATATTAAACTCAAAACAGGGGGCAGAGAGATATCACAGTGGTAAGGCATTTGCCTTCCAACGGTTGACCCGGGATGGACCCAGGCTTGGTTTCCAGCATCTCATATGGTCCCCCAAGCCTGCCAGTAGCAATTTCTGAGCACAGAGCCAGGAGTAATCCCTGAGTGCCACTGGGTGTGGCCCAAAAACCACACAAAATAAGTAAAAAAATAAGTTCAAAAGAAACAATTCTTAAAGCAACAGAAGAGAAGAAAAACTTTAACTATAAGGAGAAATGACATAAGAATCACAACAGATTTCTCATACAAAATGGTGCAGGTAAGAAAAAGTAGAATGACATGTTCAAATTATCACTTCAAAAGATTTTCAACCCAGAGCTTACTACCCTACATTTAGATGGGATGGAGAAATAACAATGTTTTCAGACAAACAAGAGTTGGCAAAAAAAAATTTTATAATCAATACTATGCAGATGTTAGGAAAATGATGTCATGTGTTGCAAGTCAGCCCTTAAGAGGTTGACTTATGAAGGGACGGAGGATGAGGTCTTTCCCCTCCAGCTCAGAGCATGCATCTGCCACCCTGTCCAGCCGACGGTTCTGAGGTGAAACGGAGGGTGAACAGCTCGCAGACAGTCTGTCTTGTGGAAATATTAACTTTATTCGGTGGACAAGACTGAAGTCCAAGGTCTCAGCCTCAGTTCCAGCCAACCACCCCTCGCCTTCCACAGACCCTTGTTTTTATCCCCCAGAATCAGGTACCACCCAATGGTGGGATCAGATACCACCCAATGGTGGAAGCAGAATCAGGTACCACCCTAGGGTGGGGGCAGAATACCAGGTCACACTCTAGGGTAGGGCACAGTCACCGATCAGGGTAGGGTCAGTAATATAATAATCCCAAAAATATTTACATACAAAAAAGTCATGAAATTTGTTTATATTTGATTGGATACAGAGAGTATTATGCTGAGTAAAATGAATTAGAGAGAGAGAGACATAGAAAGATCACACTAATTTGTGGGAAATATAAAAAAGGTAGTATGACAATAATATCCAGAGACAATAGAAGCAAGAGGCAGTAGGACCAGTCCATGTAGGAAGCTTGCCACAAATAGTGGAGCAAAAACAGTTACAGCAAAGAAGGTACCACTATGGTAATGATAATTGAAAATGATTCTTCAAAAAAAAAACTGAGTGAAGAAAGAGAAAGAAAGAAAGAAAGAAAGAAAGAAAGAAAGAAAGAAAGAAAGAAAGAAAGAAAGAAAGAAAGAAAGAAAGAAAGAAAGAAAGAAAGAAAGAAAGAAAGAAAGAAAGAAAGAAAGAAAGAAAGAAAGAAAGAAAGAAAGAAAGAAAGAAAGAAAGAAAGAAAGAAAGAAAGAAAGAAAGAAAGAAAGAAAGAAAGAAAGAAAGAAAGAAAGAAAGAAAGAAAGAAAGAAAGAAAGAAGAAGAAGAAGAAGAAGAAGAAGAAGAAGGAAGAAGGAAGGAAGGAAGGAAGGAAGGAAGGAAGGAAGGAAGGAAGGAAGGAAGGAAGGAAGAGAAGAAGAAAGAAAGAAAGAAAGAAAGAAAGAAAGAAAGAAAGAAAGAAAGAAAGAAAGAAAGAAAGAAAGAAAGAAAGAAAGAAAGAAAGAAAGAAAGAAAGAAAGAAAAAAGAAAGAAAGAAAGAAAGAAAGAAAGAAAGAAAGAAAGAAAGAAAGAAAGAAAGAAAGAAAGAAAGAAAGAAAGAAAGAAAGAAAGAAAGAAGGAAGGAAGGAAGGAAGGAAGAAAGAAAGAAAGAATGAAAGAAAGAAAGAGAGAAAGAAAGAAAGAAAGAAAAAAGAGAGAGAAAGAAAGAGAAAGAAAGCAAGAAAGAAAGCAAGAAAGAAAGAGAAGGAAGAAAGAAAGGAAGAAGGAAGGAAGGATGAAAGAAAGGAGGAAGGGAGGGAGGAAGGAAGGAAAGAAGGAAGGAAGGAGGAAGAAAGAAAGAAAAAGAAGGAAGAAAGAAAGGAAGAAGGAAGGAAGGATGAAAGAAAGGAGGAAGGGAGGGAGGAAGGAAGGAAAGAAGGAAGGAAGGAGGAAGAAAGGAAGGAGGAAGGGAGGAAGGAAGGAGGCAAGGAAGGAAAAAAGAAAGAAAGGAAGAGAGGGAGGGAGGAATGAAGGGAGGGAGGAAGAAAGAAAGAAAAAGAAAGAAAGAAAGAAAGAAAGAAAGAAAGAAAGAAAGAAAGAAAGAAAGAAAGAAAGAAAGAAAGAAAGAAAGAAAGAAAGAAAGAAAGAAAAAGAAAGAGAAGGAAGAAAGGAAGGAAGAAGGAAGGAAGTATGAAAGAAAGGAGGAAGGGAGGAAGGAAGGAAGAAAGGAAGGAGGAAGGGAGGAAGGAGGCAAGGAAGGAAAAAAGGAAGAAAGGAAGAGAGGGAGGGAGGGAGGAATGAAGGGAGGGAGGAAGAAAGAAAGAAAGAAAGAAAGAAAGAAAGAAAGAAAGAAAGAAAGAAAGAAAGAAAGAAAGAAAGAAAGAAAGAAAGAAAGAAAGAAAGAAAGAAAGAAAGAAAGAAAGAAAGAAAGAAAGAAAGAAAGAAAGAAAGAGAAAGAGAGAAAGAGGGAGAGAAAGAGGGAGAGAGGGAGGGAGGGAGGAAGGGAGAGAGGGAGGAAGGAAGGGAGAGAGGGAGGGAGGGAGGAAGGAAGGAAGGAAGGAAGGAAGGAAGGAAGGAAGGAAGGAAGGAAGGAAGGAAGGAAGGAAGGAAGGAAGGAAGGAAGGAAGGAAGGAAGGAAGGAAGGAAGGAAGGAAGGAAGGAAAGGAAATGTCAGCTCCATAGGCAGGCAGGGAAAGAAAAACTGGAGACATTGGTTGTGGGAAATGTGCACTGGTAAACTGTATTATATGTCTGAAACTCAATTATGATCAACTTTGTAATTATGAAAATAAAACAACTGTAGTATGAACAACTTTGTAAACCATGATGTTTAAATCCAGTAATTTTGGTTTTGGTTTTCTTTTTGGGCCACACCTGATGACGCTCAGGAGTTACTCCTGGCTATGCGCTCAGAAATGGCTCCTAGCTTGGGGTACCATATGGGACACCAGGGGATCAAACCATGGTCAGTCCTAGGATAGTGTGTGCAAGCCAGACACCTTACCGCTTGCCCCACCGCTTTGGCTTCTAAATCCAGTAATTTTTTAAGGGTCGGAGAGATAGCACATCGATAGAGCATTTGCGTTGCATGCAGTGATTTGATTCAACAGTGGTTCGAATCCCGGCATCCCATATGTCCCCATGCCTGCCAGGAGCAATTTCTGAGTGCAGAGCCAGGAGTAACCCCTGATCCCCGCCAGGTGTGACCCTGCTCAAAAATAATTTTTTAAAAACCTATGAAAAACATTTGCCTCTTAAGGTGGCAGACTGGAGATGTGGGAATGGTAGGTGGGAAGAAACTGGCAACCTTGGTGGAGGGAAGATGACGCTGATGGTGGGATTGATGCTGGAACATGAATAACTGTTAATCATTAACATAATAAAACATTTGAGAAAAGATCCAACATCTGCAAATAAAACAAAATTCTGGTAAAATAACAGTTGGATCAAAGAGAAATCAAGAATTAAAAATATTCCTCAATGTTTAGAGTACAGGCGGGGGTCGGGTGGGGAGGAGGGAGACTTGGGACATTGGTGATGGGAATGTTGCACTGGTGATGGGTGGTGTTAAAAAAAAAAAAAGAAAAAGAAAAAAAAAGAAAAAGATAAAAAAAAAAGACTTAAAATTAGCACTTAATGTTTTAGCAACAACAAAAAAAAATATTCCTCAAAATAAGTGACAATAGAAAGGGCTCAAATACGGAGAGATAGCACAGCGGCGTTTGCCTCGCAAGCAGCCGATCCAGGACCAAAGGTGGTTGGTTCGAATCCCGGTGTCCCATATGGTCCCCCGTGCCTGCCAGGAGCTGTTTCTGAGCAGACAGCCAGGAATAACCCCTGAGCAACGCCGGGTGTGGCCCAAAAACCAAAAAAAAAAAAAAAAAAAAAAAAAAAAAAAAAAAAAAAGAAAGGGCTCAAATAAACAATCTAACCTCTTAGCTAGAGAAACTAGAAAAAAACCAGCAAAACTCCCAAGATTAAACAAAGAGTAAACAGAAAATTTGAATAGATCAATATTGAGCAAAAAAAATTGAAACAGTAGTTAAAATTCACCCCAAAAGCAAAAGTCAGTGTCCAGATGGATTCACTAATGAGTTTTTACCAAAACTTCAAAGAAGACAAAGTGCCCCTACTTCTCAAGTTCTTCCAAAATTTGAGCAAAAATCCTTATAGTTTTTATGAAACCAATATTAAATTGAAACAAAAAACAAAGATACTACTAAAAATGAAGTTATAAACTAACATTCCTGATGAACATTGATACAAAGATCTTCAACAAAACATTAGGAACTAAATCTAGCAATATATCAAAATAAGAATACACCACAATCAAGTAGCATTTACTCCAGGAAAGCAAGGATACTTCAATATATATGCATCAATTAATGTATTATACCATATCAACAAAAAGAAATATAAAAATCATGTGGCCTATCAATTGATGTAAAGAAGGCTGTGACAAGCTCCAACATGATAAAAAAAATAGATAAAATAGGGATAGAAGGAATATAACTCAAGAATGACAGAAAGAAATGTGAGAGAGAGAGAGAGAGAGAGAGAAGCAAAATGCCTGCCCTCAAAAAAGATAGGGGTGAATGTGTTGAAGACAAACTGGAGACATCAGCAGGAAAAATGCACTGGTGAAGGGTGGTGTACATTATATGGCTAAACATTAATTATGAACAATCTTGTAACCACAGTGCTTAAATAAGTAATTATTAATTAAAAAAGAAATAATATACCTCAAAATAGTAATGGTGATCTACAACAAACCTATAACTGATTTCATACACAATGATGAAAATCTGAAAGACTTTCCCCTGGAATCATGCAAAGCAACAATATCTACTGCCACCAACTTTATTCAACATATTTTTTGCAAGTCCTCACCAGAGATATAAGACAAGAATAAATATCAACCATACTCAAATTTAAAACAAAGAAGTCAAACTATCAGTACTTGCAGATGACATTAAAAATACCCATCTAATTTTCAAGAAAATAAGAGGCATTGGGGCTGGAGTAATAATACAACAGATAGGACATTTGCAGTAGACCTAGGTTTGATACCTAGCACTCCATATTTTCCCCCAAGCTCTCCAAGAGTTGACTCCAAGCCAGGTGTAGCCCCCAAAATAAAAATAACAAAGATGAGAGGCATTGCATCTTTCAACTTTGAACAAAGCTATAATAATCAGTATTACATGGTACTGGAATAAAATAGAGACCTAGAGAGAGACTTGTGGAAAAGAATTTACAATCTACAAAAAAAAAAATCTAAGTATATAAAATGTAGCAAAGAAAATCTTTCAACAAATGGTGTTAGGAAAACTGGATAACCATATGGGAAAATGAAATTAGAACTGTACCTCACACATTTACAAAAGTAAACTCAAAGTGGATAAAAGATCTTGAGACTAGACCAGAATCCATAAAGTACATTAAGGAAAACATCAGAACTTGCCAGAAAAATGACTGTAAAGATATCTTCAATGAGATAACCACAGAGACTGAGAAAACAAAACTAAATAAACAGAAGGGAATATATCAAATTAAAGGACTTCATTACAGCAAAAGACAATCTATAATATAAAAAGACAACTTCTGAATGAGAGAAAATATTTGCACATACCATTTGAACATCAGACAAAGGGCTAATAGCCATGCTTTATAAAGAAGTCATAAAATGCAGCAACAAGGGCCAGAGCGATAGCACAGTGGTAAGGTGTTTGCATTGCACGCTGTCAATACAGGACGGACCCTGGTTCAAATCCTGGCATCCCAAATGGGCCCCGAGCCTACCAGGAGTGACTTCTGAGAGCAGAGCCAGGAATAACCCCTGAGCATTGCCGGGTGTTACCTAAAAAACAAAACTAACAAAAAAGCAGCAGCAGCAACAAAAAAATTCTAGTGACCAATTCCATCAATGGGCAAGGAGAAGAACAGACACTTTCTCAAAGACATATAGATGATCAATAAGTATATGAAAAGTATTCATTATCACTCTTAAAATTGGTTGCCTTCACCAGGAAGGTTTGGAATGCTAATTTCTAGTTTGTGTGACCACGAAAGCCATTGGAAAGCCAATCAAACTAGAGACTTAGTGATAGATATAGAAAAAGAGCTTTAGAAGATATAGAGAAAGCAGCTTAGAAGTTTTTGGACTCATGTCCTCAAAGCAATTATTTTGTCTACACAGTCAAAAGAGCAGATAAAAACAACAGGGAAGCACAATTTGGGGAAGGGTGAGTTATAGAGGATCAATAAATTCACTTGGGAGATCAGAGAGACAGAAGGATAAGGTGCTTGCCCTGCATGAATAAGATCGCAGTACTAGTGGTACTGAATGAACACGGTCCCCTGAGCATCTCCATGTACAGTACCAGCCTCCCCATCCCACAAAGAAGATGGTGCCTGGTAATCAATTGGAACTTAAGTTTCTAGGCTAAAATCTCTCCTCTAGTCTCAAATGTCCTTAAAATGATCTATCTGTATTTACAAAGAAGTGAAAGGGAGCATGCCAATTTCACCTTTGAGGTCTAGTGGTCTTATTTGAGGTAATTAAAAAGCAGTTTTCATGGTGCATTGAGATGCTCTGACATTCTGAACTCTCATGAGAGAGGGCTGAAAAATGCTCTGGAAGTGCCCAGAAATGTGGAGACACCTTAGAATATGGGTTTGTTGAGCTCTTCCTTGACTGGATGGCCAACAATTGACTTTGGGTTCTCAGTGCAGTATTAGGGCAATCATCATCATCATCAATAACAACTGAAAACTTCTTGAGATTAATTCTTTACCCCCCTTCAAGACATACTATATCAGAAAGCACAGGATGGGGCCCAGCAAATTGTATTTTAGCCCAGAGGTTGTTCAGATATCATCTCAACCTTGAAGTTGTCCCATCCAATTGTCCACCCACACAGAATCTCTGCCTTCTCCAAGCTTGGGTGCTCCAAGTGTGCTCCCCACAAAGAAAGCTTTCAAAGTCAGAAAATGCTTCCAGCGTTGGGGAGCCCTTGCTGCTCATGATTGCATTGCCAATCCTGCTGGGACACTTCTAATAACTGGAGGATCTATGTGTCTTTAGTGTTGGAACCGTTTCTAGCAGCAATCCTGCAGCAATGTGAAGTTTCTTCTTTCTACTTTTTTAACTTTTATTTTGGGCTTCCTGATTTACAAAACTGTTAATATAGGCTTTCATTCGTGCATAAAACATTCCATTATTTTTCTAGTACAGCTAGGAATGGAAAAATAAGATATATTATATTACATATTAAAATAAAGATGGATACTTCCTAAACTATTATAATTTCTTTCTTTCTTTCTCTCTCTTTCTCTCTTTCTTTCTTTCTTTCTTTCTTTCTTTCTTTTTTTGGTTTTTGGGTCACACCCGGCAGCGCTCAGAAATTCTATGCTCAGAAATCGCCTCTGGCACTCTACTAGACTGGACACTCTACTGGACACTCTACTAGAGTGTCCGCTGTCCTCCACCCTTGTCCCAATTCTCCTTCCCACCCCCTTGCTTTTAAGTTCTTCTGGTCCCCTGTTGTCACAACGTGGTTTTCTGGCTCCATCTAGTGACTGTGCTTTGAAGAATTCCATTTCATCCATTTTGGTATTTCTCTTGAAATGGGCACCAGAAAGCAGCAAGGACCTCTTCAATAGTTTCTGCTCTTCCTAGATCGCAGGTATCTTTTATGGAAGCTTGCCTGCAGCACTGAGGTACACTTAATCCTGGGGATGTAGTAAGACCTTTAGAATCCTAGTTACTAAAAATACTCTGCTCTCCTCCAAGGTAGAATTTAAGTGTAAATATAAATATATACTTTAATATATATATAACATACATATAAAGAAACATAGGAAATAAAATAAAGTTCTACATTCTCTTATTATAATTAGGCTTGTTTATTTTTGAAATATCACATATCAGTTTTGAAATTTTAATATAAAATACTTCAAATACCTAAAATAATCATAAAGAATATTTTTTTATTTAAAGCATTGTGACTTAAAAGTTATTCAGAGTTGAACTTGGACAATGTTTCTTTTCTTTTTTTTTTTTTTTTTTTGGTTTTTGGGCCACACCCGGTGATGCTCAGGGGTTACTCCTGGCTATGTGCTCAGAAGTCGCTCCTGGCTTGGGGGACCATATGGGACGCCGGGGGATCGAACCGCGGTCCTGTCCAAGGCTAGCGAAAGTAAGGCAGGCACCTTACCTCTTGCGCCACCGCCCAGCCCCGGACAATGTTTCAGCACCAATCCCATCCCCACTATCAACTTCTCTCCACCAATGTTTCTAGAGTCCATTCCACACTTCCCCGCCACCCACCCTAGCCTCCCATCATAACATGCACCTTTTTAAGTTTGGTTGTTGAAATTTGGGTCTCATGATTTTATTGTTGTTGATTTTGTGGCTTGGATATTTATTTAGTTATGTAAAGAATTTTTTTTAAAACAAACTCCTGTAAAGTTCTTCAAGCTTGGCCCCAACCAGTCTTGCTCTCCAGTTTCAGCAAAGCAAAGTCATGTTTTTCAGAGAAAGCATACGACAGACAACTGGAATGACAGCTTTTGCCTACAAAGAGCTTCAAGAATTGGGGCCAGAAAGATAGTACATCAGCTTGTTTGTACTAAGCCAACCTGGGTTGGACCCCAGGCAGCCCATATAGTTCCCATGAGCACTGCTGGGAGTAACTCTTGAGCATCACCAGTTGCCCAGATAGCCTGTGAATAAATAAATCCACAGTGCTAGTCTTGCCATCACTTTACTATCCAGTTTGCAGACTTGGTCCTGGACAGCGTGGTCAGCAAGAGACCCTCAAGACCCTCATATTCTAGCTGGCTGGAACCCCTGGAGTGAAGCAACTGGCGCTTCAGGTATGGCCCCAAAACAAAAACAAAGTGTTCAAGAATTACAGAAGTTAAAACTACATGTAAGATAATGATAGAATTTGGGGAAAGAGCAGTGAATAATTGGAACTTGTGTTCCAATTGTGTTCTAATAAAGAGGACTATGACCCATATTATGAGGAGAAACAAAGAGGAGCTTGGGGGCCAAGGGGCCTGCTATGTGGAAGCAGCCAGTGATATGGAGCAGCTGGGCCAACTTTTGATCCTAAGCAGTAATTCACCCATTGAACTCTAAGAAGGCAAAGTGTGCCTCCAAAGAGCACATGCCCCATTTTGTTTCTGTCTTATAGGTATCATACTTAGTTGATAAACTTGTATTTCCACTGGTCACATGACAGTGAGTTTCACAAGTCTAATTTTGTGCAACTGCTTATTGAGATTCACGTTAAACCCAGTCTAACTGAACCATGTCCTCACAGTCCATTCCTCATCACTAAACAGTGTGTATTCATTTGATGGACAGAAAATCTACTGTTAGTCCTACCAGCATAATTTTCTCTAGCTATAGAAATCAGCCATGCTCAATGTTTGTGACAGATGGTGTGGATGTGGGAGTTCCTTCCCTAGCTCAAGATAAACTTGAATGCCAGAAAACTTTTCATTGCTATCCAACAGAAAGTTGATACACAAAGACAGAACATGTGGCAATTTATTGTCAGCTTCAGCTGAACTCTGGAGCAGACTTCCACATGGCTATTCTGGTGCAGCAAGTCAGTGCTTACCAAGGACAGTTTGGTGAAAGGATGCAGTGGGGTTTTCTGTTTTGCCTACAGTCTGATAAACACTGAGCCCAACTACAGTCGGCACTACAATAAAGAAAATATTAACAAAATACTCACAAGGTATGCTGGCACCTCTGAAACAGCTAGCTACAGTGGCACTCAGACTACAGACAGTCCTGAATACAACATCTGCCTTAAAGAATGAAGACCAGTCACATGCATTGCTTCTAGCATGACACACTTCAGACAGATATGTCTAGGAGCTTGTCAGTGAAGATTGTAATCAGGTCTAGCCCAAAAGAAACCTGACATCATCAAACAGAGTCAGCCATTCCAGGCCAGGGAAACCCTCAGTAAGTAATGATTCTAATCTGAGATGTGAGGAAGTTGCCACTGGAACTTGCAGCTGGACACTCAGATATACCAATAGTGTCAGAGGGGATCAACTGGAGCTGCCAACAGAACCTGCCCAGTACCTATATACCCTGACGTACCCTCTCTGTCTTCTCCTAAATGAAGGCTGCAACCAGGAGGAGGCTGTTTGAAGAACAGCTGGAAAGCAAGGTTAAAAGTGGAAGCTGCACAAAGCTATAAGAAGGAATTTAGGACATCATCTATGTTTCCCTGGCACTACCAAGGGTCATTCCTGTACATATTAGTCCTTGAACACCCTGGGTATGGCCCTCAAACAAAGCAAACCCCAAAAAAGTGCCATGGACAAGTGTGAGCTTGAGAGTTTAATTTCTGGTTCCTGCAGGTGCCTAATTGTCCCAAGGCTGAGATCTGATTGATTGGTTGATTAGAGTATTTAATCAGAAAATCTCATGTGCTCAGTTGAGCATGAATGTAATGGTTTAAGCGTGGTTATTGCATTACCAATGCTATTTTTAAAATGCTCTGATTCAAGCATTTATGCCTTATTGCTGCTATAGCCAGTTATCCTCAATTTGCCCCCTCCCCCAGCAATTCTCAACCAACTGGACCATATGTCCAATGCAAGGAACTGCAGGTACATGCTGTGCTTCTCAGGCCTTAAGATATCTGTGATGACCTGGGCCACTCTTTAGGGTTGCACCCAACATACTCTAGTATCGTGTTGTACCAGGAATCAAACTATGATTGTCTGCATACAAGTCAAGTTCCTTAAACATCCTATACTATCTCTCTGCTCTCTCTTTAATTTGCCATTGTTATTTATATTTTTAATCCTAACACTGACTCTCCATAGCAAACCAATGAAATTGGAATATATTAAAGAAAGAAAAAATTTTCAGAGTCTGGCTATTGTATATAGCGCTGCAATGAATATAGGTGTGAGGAAGAGATTTTTGTATTGTATTTTTGTGGTCCTAGGGTATATCCCTAGGAGTGGTATAGCTGGATCATATGGGAGCTCAATTTCCAGTTTTTGAAGAAATCTCCATATCGCTTTCCATAAAGGTGGACTAGATGGCATTCCCACCAGCAGTAAAGAAGAGTTCTTTTCTCTCCACATCCCCAACAGCACTGCTTGTTCTCATTTTCTGTGATGTACATGGAATCTATTGTGCTGAGTGAAATAAGTCAGAGGGAGAGAGATAGATGCAGAATAGTCTCACTCACTATGGATCTTAAGAAAAATAAAAGATATTTTTGCAATATTTCTCAAAGACAAAGAGAGGAAGGCTGGAAGGTCCAGCTTAGGACATGAAGCTCACCACAAAGAGTGATGAGTGCAATTAGAGAAATAACTACATTGAGAACTATCATAACAATGTGAATGAATGAGGGAAGTAGAAAGTCTGTCTAGAGTACAGGTGGGTGTGGAGAGGGGAGGAGGGAGATCTAGGACATTGGTGATGGGAATGTTGCACTGGTGAAGGAGGGTGTTCTTTACATGACTGAAACCCAACTACAATCATATTTGTAATCAAAGTGCTTAAATAGATATTCATAAAAAAAGAAAGAAAAATTTATTTTTAAAACTCTGGATGATGCTAACATGCATAAATAATTGAGAGCTGTTCCAGGAGAGTGAACTGCTGGCAATGGGACCAGAAGAGTAGTGAAATGGGCTCTATTTCCTATCCAATGGGGCCTCAATTTTCTCACTCATCTGATCTGAAACTGTCAGATCTTGCCAACACTTTTGGGGAGAGCATGCCATCTGCTGGCTAATTTAGGAAATACATGGCCAAGTTCTCACAACAACTTAAGGAATGGGCAGAACAGGGTGAGAAAGGTCACTTGCAACTTGCAGGTGAGAGACTCAGCCCCTCTCAACCCAGTGCAGCTCAAACTTCAAGGTTGTGAAGGAATGATGGCAGGAATTTTTTAGGGCCAACAAGTCAGAAATGGAATGAAGGAGGTGCTGGGTGAAGGGTGGATAAACTTGGCAAAAGGATTTTTAGGAAACAAGACACTCACCTCAGGCTTCAGAGTTGTACTTGGCGAAGAAACTGCTCAAAAGCCCCAGGAAGAAAATTGAGCAGGTTCAAGCTCATGGGCCTTCTCTGAATGGATCAGGAATAGCCCCCCAGAGCTCATGCCTGCACTGATTGGTCTGCTGCTCTCTCCACAAGGAACAGTCTCTCCTGTCTCCACCCCACCCCACCCCACGCCACCACATCACTCTTTTTCTGTTTGTCCATTTTATAGGTCTTAGGAACCTGATCTAGCTGTCCACATTTGTTCCCCAACTCCTTGCATCTTCCAGCCTACTGTGGAGCTGCCTGATTATAGTTTCTACTCTGCTGAGATTCCAGATTCCATGAAGATAGGGATATCATCATAGTTTATTAGCACAAGGAATAAGATAGGAACAGGATAGAAATTAGCTCTTTACTAAACTAATTTTCTTTTTTTGTTTGTTTGTTTTGTTTTGTTTTGGGGTCACGACCGGTGACACTCAGGGGTTACTCCTGGCTATGTACTCAGAAATCACTCCTGGCATGGGGAACCATATGGGATGCAGGGGGATTGAACTGTGGTCTGTCCTAGGCTAGAGTGCTCAAGGCAGACACCTTATCGCTTGTGCCACTGCTCCAGCCCCCTGAACTGCTTTTCTTATGGCAAAATCAGGCACCATGATCTAAAAACAAGCAATAAAGAACTTAGGGTACTTTAATAAAATAAAATGGGGGGGACTTTAAAGCCTATTGTCCCCCTAAATAAATCTCCCTAGAAGTAAATTGAAGTTGTTTGTTTATTTGTCTGAGGGCCACACCCAGGATTGCTACTTCTGGCTCTGAGCTCAAGGATCACTCCTGCTGGGCTCAGCAGACCATTGGAAGGCTGCATGCGAGGCAACCCCTACTCTCTATACTAACTCTCAGGCCTCTGAAATTTTATTTTCTAGTTGTATATTGTTAATTGTATAGGAGTCCATGGTCAACAATGATCTGCTTTTCAATTTGATTATATTAGAAATTAAATACCCTCATGCTTATAATTAGTAAATAGATTTATTTATGGTAACAGAAACTGTTTGAGGCAGCATCCATATCAACTTTATGGAAAGAGGATCTCAATTTTATTCTCTTTTAAAATAATCCTTCATATTTCAGTACATGAGATTCAGGGTAGCTGATTCCACCCCAGGCCAAGTGTGGCTATGTAACCCACAGTAGTCTAGCAACTTGATTGACTAAGGAATGAGCACGTGACCCAGGCTAGCTGCTGCCTTCATGGACCATGACTGGACTAGATGGGGAAGGAAGACCAGGACTTGGCAGAATGGCAGAAAATAAAGCAGACAGAAAATAAAATTATAAGAGATAATATAGGTGAAAAGGCAGTTAGTTGCCTTGTATGTAAGTAACCTGAGTTTGATTCCCTTGATCACATATGGCCCCTTGATCACTGCCAGGAGCACCTCCTAGTATAGGCTAATAACAAAACCAAAAATATCAGGAAAAGGTTGTCTATAGGTGCATATTCATTGAATACTGGCCCCCATACCAGAATGTTTTCTAGACCTTTCTTTGAACATGATACAAAAATATCCCCTTTCCAGATCTGCCCTAGAAAGTTTCTGTTCCTGTTGCCAAAAGGTTTGCCTTCACATAGAAAATATAACAAAGATATAAAATAAAACAAAAGTTTTCTTTATTTTTTAAAACTCATTTGCAACACTTTAAACAGATCGGAATTATCAAATCTTTTACATTATTGTGAACTTTCTTGGTAGAAAAGTTAAAAGATGCAAATCATTGGTCTCATGTTCTCAAATAGTCGTGGGTTGTCAGGATAGGGGACCCATGGATTAGCTCTCTGCAATTCTTTCTGAGCCCTAGTTGCAGTCCTCCCACCTTTTAGCCTCAGTTTCTGGAGAAGAGGCTGAGTTTGGACAAGGTCACAGCCTGCATGCCTCACAACTTCACTCTGGAAACCTCTGTCAGTTCCGTATTTTGTCCACATGCAGCCTCCATGTTGCCTTCTTCACTCACTGAAGTGGCCAGCAGGGCCGCAAATGTGGATCCAGGTCGCTTCTGCAGGACATCAGGCTTGTCGAACTCGATAACCTGGGAGATGGACAAAGGAGGGGAGGGACTGAAAACTGAAAATCTCTGAAAACTGAGAGTACTGACCAAAACATGGCTTCCTTAGCTGATGGATATTCTCACCTTCCCATTGCCCATGACCAGGATTCGGTCACAGCTGAGAACAGTGCTAAGACGGTGCGCAATAATCAGCATTGTACAGCCCCGGAAGCCCTCCCGTATGGTGCTCTGGATCAGGGCTTCTGTCTCCACATCGATGGACGCCGTGGCTTCATCAATAAGGATGATCTGGAGGATACAAGAAGGGAAGCCAATCTCCTTAGGCTCCAAGGTCAGGGATTAATCCTGAGACTCCCACTTATACATCAAGTTTCTTGGCATGAGAGATTTGAATTGAGCTCTAAAAGTGTTTTGAGCTCGAGTTATCCAATAGATTCAGTAGTGAAAAACATATTAGATTTAACTGAAAGCACACTATTATTGAGTGCCTATGGGACTAAATTTTTGATGATAAAAATACCCCCGGACCTTTTAGGTTTCATCACCTTCCCAAAGACTGGGTTAAAAGTAGTGCAATAAGTCCCAAAGGGGACAAGTGCATTACTGAACCTAGAAAGTCATAAACATCCTGGCTTGCACATTGTACGGTATGTTTCAGTAATAATATGGTTTAGAAAAGTATAGCAAGTACAGAAAGTATGGTTTCACAGCTATAATTGTCTAAGATGAAACCAATTTAGGAAGAGTGTCATGAGTAACTCACAAGGATGGCAGAAATATAAATACAAAAAAAACAAAAGGTGAGAGCCCTAATTAAGAAATAAGGGGAAAAAAGCAGCTTCAGCACCAAGTAGCTAAATAACTGTGACATGAGGAACTGAGAAGTTATGAAAGTGT
The DNA here is from genome assembly GCF_024139225.1 of Suncus etruscus. Classification (NCBI taxonomy): domain Eukaryota; kingdom Metazoa; phylum Chordata; class Mammalia; order Eulipotyphla; family Soricidae; genus Suncus; species Suncus etruscus. The sequence continues at coordinate 41,897,898 of NC_064861.1, forward strand.
CACACACATATTACAATTCTTGTCACTCAGTCTCTGAAGCAGAGGGGAAGCCTCCCTCCTCTAACACTGCCAACACCATGAGGCCAGCCTGTTCTTTGCCCTTAGCTGGGACATACACAACCATTGGTTGTGGTGTGTATATGTGTGCTCACACAAACACAGCACAACATGTTTTGGAGGCATAGTATATGTGTGCATATGCAGGCCTATGTGTATTTTGCATGTATAAATACATGAGTTCAAAGATATATGAGTTGTATATATGCAGTAAACATATGCATGTATGGGTGCATTTGATCACTAGTGTGTGAAAATAGGTGTATGAGCTAGTATTCATGTATAATGTGAGCATTGAAATAAGTGTGTCCCTGTAATCACATAAGTATATACATATGTGAAGATAGAGATGTGCGTATAAGTGAGTATGTAAAATATATATGTGAGTATATGAAGAGTTGTAGGGAATGTGCCCTTTCGTGTGTAGCTTTGGGCATGTGTGTGCATATGCAATTCTTTTTTTGAAGGGGGTGTGCATTTTATTTTATTTTTTATATATATCTTTATTTAAATACCTTGATTACAGACATGATTGTAGTTAGGTTTCAGTCATGTGTGAGTATGGAGGGTAGATGTGTATCTCTACATATTGTGCACCTCCGTGACTATGGTTACCTGTATAAATGGTAAAGGATACATGTACATGTTTTCATATGCATTATGTGCCTTTGCATGCCTATTTGTTTGTGTGAGTGAAGATGGTGGATGTGTGCATATGCATTATACGTTTCCATGAACGTATGTTTACCTATGTGAGTGGGGAAGGCATGTGTATATGGGTGCCTGCTGCCTTACTTGTGAGAGAGGGGTCATTACTTACTCCAGGTAGTTAAATATCTAAAATTACTAGAAAAATATTTGAAAATCTGAACCTGAACCTGGGGGGATAATTTGGGACAATCCTCTGAATCCTAGGTGTGCCCTAGTGGCATCCAGCACTTCTTGGGCCCAGCACCCCATAGTCAGGCAAGGGTATTAAACCTCCTGGTCTACTTGGTGAAGTATCACAAAGGTGGTTCACCCTTGCTTCCTAAACACTGCTTAGTAACTTGCCCCCAAATATATAATTTTACCTAAAGCACTTTTGTCTGATTCCTAATTCAAATAAACAGAGTTGCCAAAAGAAGGTATGATGGGTCAGTTCCAAAGAGATGTTTCCATTTTTTGGCTTTCCTGGGAAAGTACAGACTTAGTAGTGGTGGTGGTTGATGGTGATGGTGGTGGTGGTGGCGGCCACTAGAGCTTTGTCTTGGAGAGTCAAGGTTTGTAGTCCCCTAGTGCAGTGCCCCCGCAACACCCCAGGTACAAATATAGTTGCCACAAGTAATGTGAGGAAGCCTTTGAATTTCCATGCCAAGAACACAGCCTGGTGCTCAGTATTGTTCAACATGGAGTGAAAAATAGTCCCAGGGGTTCCCACACCAAACCTCAGCTCTGGCCTCTTGTGCCCTTTCAGCAGCTGACCTGGGAGTTTCGAAGGAGGGCTCGGGCAATGCAGAACAGTTGTCTCTCCCCCACAGAAAAGTTCTTGCCATTTTCTACCACCTCTGTGTGAAGCTTCTGGGGGAATTTGGAGACCTGTATCATCAGGAGGAGAGTGGTGGTTAAGGAGTCTTGGCTTGTGTACTGCAGGCTGAAACCTACACAAAAATCCCAGGTTCTCCCCTGCCCACATCTCCTCATTCCAGCCATTGGTCTTTCTCTTCCCACATTGTGGCCCTCTCACTCACGCGTTCGGAAGACAATATGCCTATGTCTAAAATACCGTATTTTCCAGCATATAATACGACTTTTGAAACAACAAAAAAAAAGTCAACCGAAAGGGGTCATCTTATACGCCGAGTATATTCCGAAAAATGTTTCAATATGCACTAAAGGAAAATTGTCTGAATATTGCCACAAAACAAATTTTCCAACTCGATCCTGCACCAATCACTGCAAGGCTGCTCGGATCGCCTCTCTAACTCAGCCAATCCAAGCAGGCTTTTTATGCATGCAAATTAGACACTGTTCTGCACCAATCACTGCAAGGCTGCTCTGACCGCCTCTCTGACTTAGCCAATCCAAGCAGGCTTTTTATGCATGCAAATTAGACAATGTTCTGGACCCGAATCTACACTGTAAAAAGCCTGCTCAGATTGGCCAGATTCAGAAAGGAAGTCTATTCCAGTATAACCTTTGAACCTTTGCTTGTTGTGATTGGCTCACTGTGGTACATACAGTTGCAGCACAGGAACCGTTCTGTCTGATACAGCGAATATAGGCCTAAATGTTTTAACTGCAAAATTAGGGGGTCGTCTTATACGCCAGAAAATACGGTATGTGTTCAAGGTCTTCATCCTGCTAACCCCTCAATATTTGGTATCACTAAGTGTCCTATCTTTACAAGGCTTCACTTGGACACCCTGTGTGAAGGAGCTGTTTTGTCTGTGACTCCATTCTTCCTCCCTAGTGCAGAACACTCTAAAAGTGTCTGTATTCTTTCGTTTGGTGTCTTTGTCTCCCAGTAGGATCCCAGGATCCCTTGGGAGCCCACTTTGCTTTAGCTATGACTGCTGAGCCTAAACAGCTCACTACTGGTGCCCAAGTGCCCTTTATGGAGAGACCCCAAACATTTCATCTATATCAGATTATACAATCCACATTCTAAAACAGCAGCATCTGAAGCACTTGTGAGAACCCCAAAGCCCCAAAGGACCACCCCCCTTGAGAAGGCAACCTAAGTCCCATTCTCAGGCCTTAGAGCTACTTACTGTCTTGGCTAGATATGTCCTCTCCAAGGCATTCCAGATCTGCTCGTCTGTGTAGCAGTTGGAGGGATCTAGGTTGAATCTGTCATTTGACAGGGAGAAAGCATTCAAGGCCCAACCTTCATCACTGAGTATTCTACCACAAGCACAGTCAAATGGCCAAGAACACATGGAGCTGAGCCAACTGCTGGGTAGTGGGAAACTCAAGAAAAGACCATGTGAACTTGCTTCTATTGTGTCTTACTATACCATTTTTTTTGCATGTAACAACCCCTCAGTTTTATTTGGGGAGAATTAGCTCTTCAAGAAATATAGCCTTGATGGGGCTTTCACGTAGTTCCAGGGATGCAGCAAATAACTCAGGTATGAGCCAAATTGCATGTGGCAACTTCTAGCCACAGTGATGCATTTGAGAATGAGAAGGTAATCAGTCAATGGCTCTAAGAACGCTGAAAGTAATGACCAAAAGAGGTTTGTTTCTTTCTCAGTGACTCATCCTGACAGGACAGATCCACTCTGCCTCAGGACTAGATCTCATGGAGTTCCTAAGGGAACCTGAGAATAAAGCAGAGCTGGAAGGGAAAGGTTCTTGAATCAGCCTTGAATCAACATTATGCAGTAGAGATATTTTCTGAGAAAGTAACTAGTATTTTAACTTTTCTCTCTGTAAGTATGTCTCTTTTAAGTTCCTCATATGAGTATAATTATACTTTTGTTTTTACATGTATACCACTCATTGCACATAGTGTTTTCACGGTATACCCATGCTGTATGTTAAAATGGAATTCCTATTTATGGCTAGAAAATACTTCACTTTGAGTATACATTAAATTTTGTATATCTGTTCATCTATGAGTGGAAATTTGAATTTCTACCTTTGGCCACTGTGAGTAATGTGTGAGTACTTATCTACAAACAACTGTTCAAGCTTTTGCTTTCAAATCTTTGGGAACTGTGTCTAGAAATGTAATTGCAGAATCATATGGCAAACCTGTATTTAATTTCTTACTGAATTGTACTCATTAGCAGTACATAATTTTCCTCATTTTCACTAACACTTGCTATGTACTCTTGTATTTTTCTTTTTTAAGTATTATTATTGTCATCTCATAAGTAGGAAATGGAATTTCACTGTGGTGGGGTTAGTTTTTCAGTTTTTTGTAGTGGAGGGAATCCTAACCAACTGCAGGCAGTTACCATCAGGTTAGAATGTATAACATCAGGTTAGGACATTGGACACATTGACGTTTGTATTTGTGTTGGCATAATTAATGTTCCTCAGTTCTTGATGAAACCTGTTATGACTTCAATTCACTATTCTTCACTTTTGGCAGATAGATACATTTATGTATTCAGGGCTAGATGGTGACAAAGAAGCAGTAGGCAGTGTCTCGTTTGCCTGATATAATAATTCCCAACACTTTTGCATAGACAAGTTTATGGTAGACTTCAACCACTGATGAAAGAATTGTGTTTAAGCTGCTCTGTCACATCACAATAAGAGACAAAAAGAATCAGTCACTAAAAATTAATACAAATATTTTTTCAGCAAAGTATGGGGAATTTCACTGGTCATGGGCTTGGACTACTGAAATTATATCTCATCCTTGCCATTTTCTTGTGTGTGTGTGTGTGTGTGTGTGTGTGTGTGTGTGTGTGTGACCTTACACAAGGAACTTTCACTCCCTAAGATCAGTTTCTTCACCTGTAAAGAGTGTCTATCTGAAAGGTTGTTACAGCTAACTAAGTCTATATGGTAAAGCACTCAAGTGCAGAGAAATTCTCCATCATATTTTAATAACTTAGATATCAAGCAAGACACACAAACTTTTGTTAAGGCAGAACTGTACTACTAAAATGTCAAAGCAACAGTATAGTAGGTAAGACACTTGCCTTTCATGCAACCAACTGGGGTTCCATTCCCAACACCTATTTTTCCCCTGAGCCTGCTAAGACTGATCCCTCAGAGCAGAGCTAGGAATAAGCCCTGAGCACTTCCAGGTGTATTCTTCCACACCCTCTCCCACCCCACCTCCAAAAAAAAACCAACAACTAAAAGAAACTCAATCACTACATGTTTTCCCATTCCCTGTACCCTTTCTGGAAAGATTTTCCCATTTTTGGTTAGGTAAACTCTTACTTACATTTCAATCTCCTGCTTGAGTATTCCCTCTCCTAGGGAATCTTTATAGATTAATCTGGCAGAGATAGTTGTCTCATTTCCAGGATTCCTACACACTTTGTTCTTATTTTTATTAAAAAGTCTTATAGCACTATAAGCCACCTTGCTACACCATTAATTTCTTTGTCACTATCCTCAGTCCTTGGCTCAAGGTCTAGATAAGGTTCACAAAAGGCAAGTTACATAGATGAAGGGGTGAAGGATTCAGAAATGAATGAGCAGGTAGGTGAATGAATGAACAGCACCTCATGTCTCTAAGAATGCCACTCAAATATCCCTGAAACATGAGATTTTTGACTTCGTTCTCCCTCCATGCCTGGTATGTTCTCACAGCTAATGGTCACTGCCCAATTAGAATCACAAATCCAAGTCTACTTCTGGAAATGGATTGTGTGGAATGAGATAAAAGATAATTCTATCTTTCATGGTACTAATAGGGGTACTGGATTATTTCTAGCTTCTCCCCTTTTGGAACACTTAGCCTGCATAGGCACACTTATGAGGTCCAGCCTAAAGTCTCAGTGGGCTCTCCTTATGGGGTGGAGAGCTGAGATTAAACACAATACTTCACCATGAACTGAGGTCTAATGCATCACATCAGTTTTTTTGTTTTTAAATAAATTTTAGGTGTTGCTTTGTCTGGTCAGAGGCTTCCTCAATCGTCCAGGCAGCAGGTTGGCAGGAGTGGCCCAGGAGAGACCAAGCACAGGCCCAGAAAAACTAGAGATATGCAGAAGGGCACCCCATTACTTGCCTAATGGTTCCAGAGAACAAAGTGGGATCCTGAGGGATAACCGAGAGCTTGGAGCGCAGATCCTCAAGGCCAATGCTACAGATGTCCATGCCATCAATGAGAATCTGGCCAGCCATAGGCTCTGCTAGACGGAATAGTGCCACACCCAAAGAGGACTTCCCTGTTGGGCAAGAAATAAGTAAACACAGTTGGTTTCCTGTGTCACTGCACAAGGCAACCTGGTGCATCCAATCAGTGCACCCAACCATGCTCATCATGCTCCCAGAAAAGACAGAAAAAAGGTCATTTATTGTCTCATTTGATGCTTATTAAAACACTTTCCCCTCCATGGAATCCCCACTGTCTGGCACAAACCTAGCTAGTAGCATGTTTATCCCCTCAAAGAGCTCTGACTCGGTTTTTTTGGGCCACACCCGTTTGATGCTCAGGGGTTACTCCTGGCTATGCACTCAGAAATCGTTCCTGGCTTGGGGGTACCATATGGGACACCGGGGGATTGAACCGCGGTCCGTCCTACGCTAGCCCTTGCAAGGCAGACACCTTACCTCTAGCGCCACCTTCCCGGCCCCAGAGCTCTGACTCTTAAGGGTAAAATCAAGGACAGGGTTTTCCCAGTATACTCAGCTCACCGGAGCCTGTCCTTCCCACGATGCCCACTGTTTCTTGCCCAGGGATCTTCAGGTTGATGTCTCTGAGGACTATGGGTGTATTATCTCTGTATTTCATCTGGTAATTCTGGAATATGATTTCTCCACTCTGTGGCCACTCATGGGGACAACTCACACCTTTCACATGTAGAGGAGCCTCAGGGACACAGTACTTTTTTTTAAAAGAAAGAAAAGATTATCAATCTCTGCACATCTTCTGATGACCCATTGGCCTCCCACTGTTTGGGATGTGAACCCCACACCAACTTCCCTGAATTAAGGTCAAGCAACATGAAAACTTGTCACAATCCAGTGAACTTAACACTTTACCATCTTTCCCTTTACAAAGATGGAAACAGAGTGCTAGATAAGCTATCCACAGGGCAAAACTTGAACATAAGCACAGGTGAGTTGGCTCTGAAACCTATACTATATATAATTAGAAGTAACAACTATCATTATCATTAGACAATTCCTCATTTCCTGAAAAGTATATTATTATTATTAACGTATTCCCCCTACATTTAGGAATATTGTGAAAGAAGACTCAAAATGATCCTCTGGGTATAAAAGAACTTGTAGTCAGCAAAATAATTTGCCCCACAGGTGTGGGTCAAAGATGGAGGAAGGTCCAGGATCCTGGGAAACTCTCAAGCAGCAGGGTTTGGGCATTTCCAGAGGTCTCAGGACTGAGTCCCAGCCTTCCAATTCTCCCCCCTCAAATCTGTGACCCACCTTCATGTACTTCAGTATCTTCTCCACACTTGTGAAGCATGCCTCTGTCTCGGAAGCAATCCTAATAGCAGCCTGGAAGTTAGATGCCATCTGGAAAGGAGAAGTATCAGAAGGTTAAAAAAAAGTTACAGGAAGTGAAGCAACAGGAGGTGGAGAAGCATGAGAAGATGGAAAAGTCTCTGGAGGTAGAGATGTATCAGAAGATGGAGAAGCCTCAAAACATAAAGAAGTCTGAGGTATAGAAGTATTGGAAGGAAGAGAAACATCAAGGGGTGGAGAAGCCTCAGGCAGTGGAAATATATCAGAACCCAGTGACATATTAGGAAGTGGAGATGCCTCAGGAAGTGAAGAAGTACTGGAAGGGGAAACACCAGGGTGTGGAGAAGCCTTAGGAGGTGGAAAAGTAATTGGAAAGAAGTAAAAAATCAGGAGATGGAGAAGCATCAGGAAGTGTAAAATATCAAGATGTTTAAGTTCCCAAAGCCCCCACAGCTATTCCTCAGACTAAGACAGTTTCCTGAATATGAATGTGACCTCAGCCCCCAAGTCCTCTTCTAAAAATCCAACCAACACTGTCCCACATAAGGACCCTCTGGGTCTTTCTGCTCCCAGAGCTTGAACATAAAGTTTTTGTGAATTCATACAATACCAGTCATGTACAACTTTAAGCAGAAGACAACAGACCCCTTGGAGTTGTGGGACCAGCTCCAGGGACCCTGATAGACAGCTAAGGTTTGTTGAATAAGAAGAAAAAATATGAACCAGAGAAATAGCCAAATCCTGGAAGTTCTAAATCATGTTCCATGTGACATAAAGCTCTCATTTGTAATGAGTTGTGGACAGGAGGCAGGGTAGTTGGAGGAAATTGCCCAGGCCAGGACTGAGATATCAAACAGGCAGCCAACACTGAGAAGAAAGTAGGGATCCACTGCTGTTCTGAAACAAAGTCAGAGGTCAAAAAAATCCTTATTTTTCCCCTGCTGAAATCAACTGACAAGAACTCTGAACAGTGCTCTATTGCTTCGGCCCCATAGTGGAAATTTTAAAGAAAAAAGGACAGAACTAAATATCCAAACCAAAGTCAACAACAATGGAATCAAGAGACCCAATCTCTAATAATACACACTTTAACTGGGCCTATTATGCTGGTCGACTGGGGGCAGTGGTGGTGCAGGGGATGAACTCTCATTGTGGAGGGAGTTTGGCAATGATGTTGGGGTTGACCCTGTACACACATTGTATGTGTGAAACCCAACTATAAGGAACTTTGTGGGGGGGAAATGTCAACTAAACTCAATAAACAAAAATAGTAAACAAAAAATATAAAACAAATGGGCCTGTTACACAGGCAGGCTTGGGACCTATTATATAGCTGGTGGTTGGGACACACTCTGTGGTATATGATGGAGGGAGTTCAACACTGCTGGTGGGATAGGCCTGTCTGAAACCCAACTAGGAAGGACTTTGTAAGTCACAATAGTTTTCATAAAATAAAAATCTCTTAAAAAAAACAAAGGGAAAAATCTACTCACAGTGAGCACACACATAATAGCTGTTTAGGGAAGCTAGTGAAAGGGCAAAGTACACAGGGGCTGTCTGTGTGCATGAACTCTAAAGCCATCTTTAGGTACTGCACACAAAGCAGTTCCTGTGCATAAGTATATTAGAGCCTGTTGCAAGGACTCACAACCACTCTGCTGCTGCTCAGAAAACTGCCTCAGCACTGGGTTGTGGGCGATGGCACAAGATCACAAGCCATCTTAGAGAAAGCCCCACAATCATAGAGAGAATGGTGAATGAACAGCCCCAGAGAAGAGAATGTACTGGAACTTGTGCAGCCAAAATTCCCTGAGCTGCTGCAGAGATGGCCTCTGAACTCACTGCCAGAACAGTAAGCATGAAACTGGAGCAGTTTGCCCTGTCCACACAAGGATTACATGTGAGGGAGTGTGGGAGGTATGCACACTGCTCCACTAGAATTCCTGAGGGCCCTTGAAAACATTCATTCCCAGGGTGCACTCCACTGGGGCCTGCCTCCAAACCCCTCTAGTTATGTTCTCAAGTATCAGACTCTGACTGTGTCAGCCCCATGGTGCAAGTGAAACAATACCATCAGCCTAGATGGAGAAGGAGAAATGGTCAATTCTCTCAGAGTCTAACCCAAGACACCCACCTTTTTTTTTTCCTAGAAGCCATACCCAAAGGGGATGTAACTCAGGTCCTTGCACTTGTTCAGCAGGTTCTCTCCCATGGGGACTGTACCCCTAATTCCAATGCCTGCATTTTTAACAGCCTACCAGGGTAATTTTAAGCCCCAAATTAGAGTAGATGGAAAAACACTGGCCAGGAAACTGAGAGGCAAACTTCTGGGCTTGGTTCTGCTTCTAACACTGCTATCCTCACAGACACCTCCTCCTGTAACTAAATTCCCCCACTTGAACAACAATGTTGGAATCTGCTGCTTCCAGACTCCCCTTCAATCTAGTATTCTTGATTCTATGAACTACATTTCAATAGAGACTCCCACATGAGGGGCAAGAGGACGAAATAGAGCGAAGGATACTGAAAACAAAGTGCATGGTGCATTATTAGACTACAGATAGTCAAACCCTAAAATTATTCATCAGAGTTCATAGATAGATCCGTCACAATAGTCTCATCTACTCACAAGCTGCTGGCACAGCAAGGCGAGTTCTATAGTCTGAGATCTTCACTCACCTGCAGCACAAGGCTGATAGCTAGGGCTCTATAGGAACCGGGAGTAACGGAAATGCCGAAAGTCACAAATAAGGCTACAGTCAAGGTCACTAGGTTTGTCATGAAATCTATTCTCAGTGCCATCCATCGCGTGGAACATATAAACATCATCAGGTAGCCACTCTGTGTGTCAGTTAGCCTTTGGAATCTAAAAATGAAAGAAGCACCTGTAAGACATAACCATGAACCTTGCCAGCATTCCTCAATATAACCTTCACTGTCCCCTCCCTAGCAGCTCCCACCAGCAGAATCTTACTTTCCTTCGGGGATAATTCCCAAGCCCCTTGTCAGTCAGGGATGACCCAGATCTCAGAAGAGGTTCTTCCCAGCACATGTCTTGGGTCCTAACTTTGGGCTTTAGTAATCAGAATCTGGCTGTGAGAGTGAATATATAGCAGGATTTGTGAGTGAAGGAAAGTGAACCTACAAGTCAGGACCTGTCACCTCAGGATAGGGATGTCTACCGTGTCACAGGAGTGCTAAACATGCTGAAGGTCTTAATGTTGATTTAATGCATTGCTCCAGGATCCACTCAGTCCTGGTCATGAAACTGCAATTTTTGGGTGTACCCTAGTGCACCCTAATGCCACAGAGAGAGTCAGGCCATGCTTCATCCCCTAGTCCATTTATCAGAGCTCCTTTATTATAGCTCATAGACACTCTCACACCCAGGTTTCTAGGCCAGAGCAGAATCTATCGCCTTGCCAAAGCATTCCCTGAGTCCCTTACTGCGAATCTTCTAATTTCCCCTAATTTCTGTGGCTTTTTATCACCTGCTCACTTGTGGTTTTCTGTTTTATTTAACCTGGGTCATTATAAAATATGTTTTGGTTATCCTATCTTCTTTCAAATATAAATATTATGTTTAAAACATAATTTAAAACATGTTTAAAATAGTAAAGGTCATATTTAGTTGACTTTTGAGGGGACTTCCCAAGCAGTTCCCAGGAGTCCAAGCAGTTCTCGGGGTCCACTGGCAATTCTCAGCTAACTGGGCACAATTCAAAGCAAGAGCCTGAGGACACTGGTTCAGACTATACAATTCTAGGAATTACCCAGGACACCCTAAGGTGCTATACTGTCACCATAATTTAAAAAAAAATGTTAAAATCAGAAGGCCCACTGGGCTCCCCCAGCGTGGCCGCTTCCTTGAAAAGTGAGGGAGGTATTTCTCAAGCTTAAGTAATAGTTGTAAACATTTATTTGGCCTAATAAGAATCTCCCTGATGCTGTGCTAAATATGTAAATAGTTGAGCATTTACTTCCAGATGACAAAATCAGTACACACAAATATAGCCTTGATTAAATATCACTTTACCTGGGAAAATCAGCATCAAAAGAAAGATAAAAATAACTCTCCAGGGGCATAAACGTTGTGAGCTGTCTCCCATTAAATAAATCTATTCTAATATATTTATATATTTAGGCCCTATAATTTCCAAGACTTAAAAATTGACTTCAAGAAACCACACTAAAGACTTCAAAAATAATGAGGAGTCCTAGAGAGAAATAAAGCCGTATTTGGAACATAACTATCCAAAATGTTTTAATTTATTTTAAAAATAACTTTGTAATTCTCAAAGTAAAGTCAGTCTTTTAAAAAATATTCTGCTCACTCAGATGAAAGGAGCCCTTTGTAGAAACACCTGGAAAACTTGCTAATCTTTTAATTTATATCAGAATTGACACCCAAGGTCCAGCCTAGGAGTAAAAAGCTTTGAGATGTTCAAGTTTGCCCTTAGATACCAGAGAAGCCTCTGGTTCAACTCCACTTTGTCTTTTAGTTGGAACTTATTATTTAGAAGATTTGTAGCCTGTGAATTATCTGTTGTGAAGAAATTTATAGATTAAACAGTAAGTACTGATAAGTTGCTAATAAGAAAGTACAATTTTTTAACTTTGCAGGAAGCAAATGTAGGCAGTCTCTCACATATAGAATTCATGTCTAATACATCCCTGTAGCATTCAAGAAACAGACACACTATTATGATCCACCACAACAACTGAGTGTATCTTCTTCCTTCACCGAACCCTGCACCCACTTTCCTGGGGACCCAGAGTACTCTCTGAAGTGTCTGAACAAGAAGGCTGTGGCATGGTTTTAAGTCTCCAATGCTATACCAGATTGCTTGAGGACCCTCAAAGCTGTATCCAATGATGCTGGGTGCCATGTGGTATCAGGGATGCACCCTAACCCCTGTACTATCTACTATCTCCCAAATGCTTTTTTTTTTTTATCTTTATTTAAACACCATGATTACAAGCATGTTTGTAGTTGGGTTTCAGTCATAAACAGAATACCCCCCTTCACCAGTGCAACATTCTCACCACCAATGCCCCTCCACCTTCCCTACCTCTGCCTGTATTCAAGACAGGCATTCTACTTCTCTCATCTTTAACATTGTCATGCTAGCTGTTAGTGTATTTATTTCCTTAATAGCATTCACCACTCTTTGTGGTGAGCTTCAAATTGTGAGCCAGTCCTTCCGGCCCTTCCAGCCCTTAACTCTATTGTCTCTGGACCTTATTACAGTAATGTAATTACAGCAATGTCTTTAATTTTTCTTAAAACCCATAGATGAGAGAGGCTATTCTGTATTTATCTCTCTCCCTCTATTTTATTTCACTCAACATAATAGATTCCATGTACATTCACATATAGGAAAACTTCATGACTTCATCTTTCCTGATGGCTAGATAACATTCCATTGTGTATATATACCATTGTATATGTGCAATGAATATAGGTGTGAGGAAGGGATTTTTGTATTGGATTTTTGTGTTCCTAAAGTATATCCCTAGGAGTGGAATAGCTGGATCATATGGGAGTTCAATTTCCAGTTTTTATAGGAATCTCCATATTGTTTTCCATAAGGCTGGACTAGACAGCATTCCCACCAGCAGTGAATAAGAGTTCCTTTCTCTCCACATCCCAGACAGCACTGATTGTTCTTGTTCTTTGCGATGTATGCCAGTCTCTGTGGTGTGAGATGGTACCTCAATGTAGTTTTGATTTGCATCTCCCTGATGATTAGTGATGTATTTATAAAAAGATTAAGTAAGAAAATTAAACCTTAGTACTAATTTTAGAGAATTGTATTTTTCATTTCAATAAAAGGCATTTCTATAGATCTTTTTATTTTGAAAGTTGGAATGCAAATTAGGTACCTGTTTGGAAGCAAGGGAAAGAAGTGACTCAGGAGGTTCTGATACAGGCAAACCTCTTTCCTCTTAATTCTATTCTTTGGTGTGTATTATATCCACATGTCTTTAAACCTTAATCCTCATCACCTAATACTTTTTCAGAGACTCTAGGAAATAAATGGAATATTGTTCTCTTTTGTGAGTAGGCAATACCCTTTATGATTCTTCTGGAGATGATACAAACTTCAGGAGTATTTTTCCTCTACTACTCACTACCACCCCATGATTGGCATCATCTACAGATGCAGCATCAGGACTCACGTGCTGATAAAATCTTCGATTTTCCCATAGACATGAATGGAGCTCAGGCCTTGCAGAGAAGTGAGGACGTGGGTGCAAATAGGGGAGCAGCTGTAGTTGAACAGTCTCTTGAACACATTGACAGCCCTCCTAAAGTATCTGCATTAGAATAGAAATGAGTGACTCAGGGCATCCAGCCCCTGGTGCCTGCTGGTCTCACATCCCAAGTCACGAACACAGGCCAATAAAAGAAAAAATCCACTCACGTATAGTAAATGAAAGCAACGATGATTACTATGCTTGCTATTAATAGGATATACAGAGAAAGCAGACTGATAATCACGACGACGCTAATCGCCACCAAGAACAGGAGCAGGGTGTGTTCTGTAATTGTGGGCAAGAACTTGTCTGCCTCGTCCAGGTATCCAGCAAAGCAGTTCAGGAGTCGGCCTGTTGGGATCGTGTCAAAGAAACTCATGGGACAGCGGAAAACCTGTAGGGACAGAAGTGACCCAGAGCATGAGAACAGGGCCAAGTCTTTCTTGATGGACAAGAAGCAGTTGCCCTTAGGCTCTGAAGAGCTGTCTCAGGGAAGATCAGGAAGAACGGGGAAGAACAATATTTAAAAGCCAAAATGGCGAAGTTACTGTCTTTAAAGAACTGCTGATTTTCAGATGTTTACTTTATTTTAACATTTTATTTTGGACAATAACTATTTTAATAAAATAACATTTTATTGTGGACAATAGTTCACAAACCTAACTTATCAATGAGAAGGGGGAATATATCTCTGGAATAACTGAAAAGAATTTTAACTTAATAAAATAATAAAAAATACCTATTTACCTGCTAGAATCCCCCGCTTCCTGACTCTTTTCACTTGCTCCTGTGACTTTGTGCAACTTACTTAACCTCTCTGAGTCTCAATATTCTTATTTGTAAAATTGGTGCTGCTGTAGGAAGTTGTGGTGAAGATTGCATAGAACTACATAACCTCCTACTTGTACAACTTAAAAGGGTAGATTTTATGGTATGTGATTCATATCTTAATTATGCATTAAAGAGAAGAGAAGGGAGGAAAGAGGAGGAAAGCAGAAGAAAGGAAAGGAACGGAAAGTAAGGAAAGGATGTGAATTATATTGCAAGAATATTCCACTAAAATCAGCTCTTATTATTTCTAAAGATGGGCCTGTTTTCATGAAGGAACTCCAAAGATTTGTAGTAATGACTCTATTGTGATTTTATTCAGTAAAACCTCATAAGAATAATTTAACCGGGGCCAGAGAGATAGCATGGAGGTAAAGCATTTGCCTTTCATGCAGAAGGTCATTAGTTCGAATCCCGCATCCCATATGGTCCTCTGAGCCTGCCAGGAGTGATTTCTTTGCATGAAGCCAGGGATAACCTCTGAGCGCTGCCAGGTGATCCAAAAACCAAAAACCAAAAAAAAAAAAAAAGAATAATTTAACCATGACTACCGCCGTTTTATTTTGTTATTTTGGTTTTATCCTGCACCTGGTGGTGCTCTTTGGTACTAGTGCTGAATTTAAGGCTCCTACATGCAAAGCAGCCTACTGCTCTATCTCCTTGGTCTCCGATTTTCCCTTCTTTAAAGGCACTCTTAAATAATTTGCAATATATTCACACCATAGAATCCTACTCAGCTGAAAGATAGATGAAACCTGGGTGGAACTAAAAACTGTCATGTTAAGTGAAGTAAGTCAGACAGTGGGTATATGCTAGATGATCTCACTCATGTGTGCAAAGGAACTGTCTGTGTCTAAAGAAAACAACCCCTTAAGGGGCCAGAGAGATAGCACAGCAGTAAGGCATTTGCCTTGCAAGTGGCTGACCCAGGATCCCAGGTGGTTCGAATCCCAGCATCCCATATGGCCCCCATATCTGCCAGGAGCGATTTCTGAGCACAGAGCCAGGAATAACCCCTCAGCACATGTGGTTGTGGCCTAAAAAAAAAAGAAAGAAAGAAAAGAAAAAGAAAACAATCCCTTAAAATCTGATGCAGTTCTAAGATTGCCAAGTAGGAATGAGAGTTGTGGAGGAGTAAGGAAGAATGGGTTGAACAAGAAGAAATCATGAGACAGAGATGAAGGTTATTCTGATGCAGGAATTTTATACACTAAAAGCATAAACTTTTAACACTATCATAAAGTATCCATCTCAAAAATAGTAAAAGGAAATAATAAAGAGATTTCTAACTCACTCTCTAAAAACAGTGGACATGCTCCAAGTAGAAGGGCTCTATCAGGGCATTCAAATCAGCCTCCGCATTTTACAAATAAAGAAACTGAAGCTCAGAGAAGAGAAGTTTTCCTAGGTTACACCAGTTTCTAGTGGTAAAACCATGATGATACTAGAGTTGTTTTTACTCTTAACAGTAATCATTTGGGGCCAGAGAGATAGCATGGAGGTAGTGTGTTTGCCTTACATCCAGAAGGACAGTGGTTCAAATCCTAGCTTCCCATATGGTCCCCCGTGCCTGCCAGGGGCGATTTCTGAACATAGGTAGAGCCAGGAGTAACCCCTGAGTGCTGCTGTGTGTGACCAAAAACAAACAAACAAACAAACAAACAAAAACAAAAGAAAAAAAAACAGTAATTATTCAAATCCTGAAGTGTTCCCAACAGCAGCTTACTGCCAATGCTGGGATACTACTGACGAAACTGAGTTCAGTTTTTTTTCCAAGGTGGGGAAGAGGACGGAACAAGTGTCCAAGGTGCAAATTATTAATTTCTTTTACTTTTATGCCCCTGAAATGTCTTGAGTTTTACCTCTAGAATTTTCTGTTAGCCAAAACTAAATAAATAATAAATGCTACAATTACTGAAAGAACACAAAGTAAAAAATAAATTACCCAATTCCCTGTATTGTTTCCAAAGCTCATGAGAGTCTCAAGCACAAGGCAGTTAGGTTCCTTTACATATAATACACAGATGGTCTCTGGAAACAGGTATTGACACAGTAGTTGCCTAAGAAATGCAGCCTCTGCGGTTGATGAGCTCACTAGGCTAGTGAGAGCCAAGGAGTATTCAACTACACAGTCTCTCACCTGGGACAAAGCACTCTGAGGTGCTTCTGCTAATAGGTAAATGTACGTTAGGTTAAGAAGTTTCACAATTAAAGTAGAGCTGTCTCTAGGTACCAAACTAAGCAAGTCATATCCTCTGCAACATTCCTCCCCTTACATTTGTGGCACTGGACATGTCTAGATTAGTGTCTAATAGGTATGGAAAGGCACATTTTCAAGTCTTATCTGGAAGAAAGCACTGATCTCTTTGAACACTAAGGTATGTGTGGTTTCAGCTTGCAAAATACTTAAAACAACTGCTAGTGGACCAGAAGAATATCAACAGCAATGCAATAGTTGTAAGAAACTATAACACTACACTGCCATCTATTGATAGATAAACCAAGTTAAACCTTAAAAAGAATGTATAGACTTAAATACCAAATCCAAAGCCAATGACAACAGAATCGACACCCAATCTACAATATGCTAGACACAGAGGGGACCAGTTATGCTAGCAACATGGGGAGTAAAGGAGGGGGATATGGGATGCATGCTGGGAACAGGGGTGGAGGGAGGACAACATTGGTGGTGGGAATGCCCCTATTCAATGTCACTATGTACCTAAAAAGTTACTGTGAAAGATTTGTAATCCACTTTGGTCAAAATTGAAATTAAAAAAAGCTTATTTGGTACCTTTAAAAAAAAGAATGTACGGGCTTTGAAGGAATAAATAAGAGTGGCTGTTGGTGTACATAGGGTTTTTCATCCTCAGAAAGCTGATTATAGATTCTTCTCTAATGCACATGGAAAATCTCCAACCTTAAACTGAACTATAAAGTAGTGGTTATTAAAACAGCATAGTACTGGAATAAAGACAAACCCTCAGATCAATGAAATAAACATAAATATTCTAAGAGGGAAATCCATGTATACAATTAATCTTCAATAAAGGAGCAAGAAATATAAAGTAGGGCAAGGAGAGCTTCTTCAACAAGTGGTGTTGGGAAAACTGGTCAGCTACATGCAAAAAAGCAAAATCAGACCTCTATCAAACACCATGCACAAAGGTCAAAACAAATGGATTAAAGACTTTGAGAGAAGTAGAATGTTCTGAATATAGGCAGGGGTGTGGGAGGGGGCATTGGTGATGGGAATATTGCACTGGTGAAGGGGGGTTTTCTGAAATCCAGCTACAAACATGCTTGTGATCACAGTGCTTAAATAAAGATTTATTAAGGAAAAAAAGACCTTGATGTCAGATCTGAAACCATAAGGTACATAGAGGAAAAAGTAAGCCTAACATTCCATCACATTGAAGCTAAAGAGATCTTCAAGAAAGAAACACCACTGGCCAGAAAATGAAAGCAAAGAATAAACAAATGAGACTCTATTAAACTGAAAAGCTTCTGTACCTCAAAGAAAATGGTGACTAGGATATAAAGACTACCCACTGAATGAGAGAAGCTATTCACCCAATATCCATCTGATAATGGGTTAATATCTAAGATATACAAGGCATGGTAGAACTCAGCAAGAAAAAAAATTAACCCCATCCAAAAATGGGGAGAAAAAAATGAACATTTTCTCAACAGATGGCTAATAGGCACGTGAAAAAAATGCTCCTGATCACTAATCATCAGTGAGATGTAATTCAGAACAATGAAGTATCATCTCACATTGCAGAGAATTGCACATATCACAAAGTATAAAAACAACCAGTGTTGGCACCGATGCAGGGAAATAGGGACTCTCTTCATTGCTGGTGGGAATGCTGACTTGTTCAGCCTTTTTGGAAAACAATATAGATATTTTTCAAAAACTGGAACTTGAGCTCCCATATGATCCAGCCAATAACACTCCTAGGTATATACCCTTGGGACACAAAAACACAATATAAAAATGCCATCTGCACTCATCTCAGCACTATTTACACTAGCCAGAATCTGGAAACAACCCAAGTACACGAGAACATATGAGTAAGTTAATAAACTATTGCACATCTACATTGGAATCCCGTGCAGCTGTTAGGAAAAATTAAGTCATAAAATTTTCTTATACATTATGTATATGAATAGTATTATGCTGAATGAAATGAGTCAGATGAAGAAGGATAGACATAGAATAATCTCACTCATTTATGGGATATAAGAAAAATAAAAGATAGTGTGGTGATAATATCCAAACGCAATAGGGAGGAAGACAAATAGCATCAGTTCATGGTAGGAAGCTTGCCAAAAATAGTGGAACAGTTTAATGAGGGCAGACATATCACAGGTCATAGCACTATAACAATGATAATAGGAAATGATAACTTCAGGAAATAACTGATATTGAATGGTGATTAAGTGATATGCATGGTATCCTTTCATTAACAATAGGCAAACAACTGTCTAAAAAGTAACAAAGGGAAAAAAGATAGAATCAGACAGAAAGAAAGAGAGGAACAAAAGGCCTGCAGAGGCGGGTAAGTGGGAAGGTAAAAGGGAAACCGGGGATTTTGGTAGTGGGAAATGTTCATAGGTAAAGGATGAGGTACATTATAAGACTGAAATTCAAACATGAATAATTTTGTAATCAAGAGGTTTAAATTAAAATAAAGAAATCATGGGGCCGGGCAGTGGCGCTGGAGGTAAGGTGCCTGCCTTGCCTGCGCTAGGCTAGGACGGACCGCGGTTCGATCCCCCGGTGTCCCATATGGTCCCCCAAGAAGCCAGGAGCAACTTCTGAGGGCATAGCCAGGAGTAACCCCTGAGCGTCACAGGGTGTGGCCCAAAAACCAAAAAAAAAAAAAAAAGAAAGAAATCAGAGCAAACACACACACATGCACACACACACAAACCACACAACACACACACACACACACACACACACACGGCATAAAGCCTTTTTTGGGCTAGTGCAATAGCACAGTGGGTTGAGTGAAAAAGATGCATAATTTTGTCCCTAAAGCCATTGAATCTATTTTTATTTTGTTATGTTTGTATCATACTCAGCTCTGCTCAGATCTTAGTCCTTGCTCTCCAAGCAGTTTGGGGAACCATATGTGGTGCCAGGGATCAAACTTGAGTTGACAGCATGTAAGTTAAGCGCCTAACTGTACAATCATTCTGATCATAGAATCTTTCAACTATGGCTATAGATAAGGATTATGTTTCTTATATTAAATATTGAGTCTAAATATTATGCATAATCTAATTGTAGAAAGAACAGGGACTGTAAATTAATCTGCTCTCCTCAAATTTATAGCTATACCAAAAATAGGGAAAATATTAGCACACTAGACACACTGTGATATCATATTAGTCCAACCATGTGTTTCTAGACAATATTTTCCTGAAATCCCCAAAGGAAATATACTACTGACTGGACCCTATATATAGAGATATCTGAACCTCTAACAACACTATTAATTTTTAACTTAATAATGTCTGGAGACTGATAGTACAACAGGTAAGGTGCTTCAATGCACCTACCCACCTTCTTCACTAATCTTATCCATTTACTTGGATGGACCCAATACACTTGTATTGATGTTCTATAAAAGGCAAATCAATGAAGACAGTGGGAAAAAATCAGAGTTTGCCAAGGCTTGGAGCCTGGGAGAAATGTACAAGTTGAGCAAAGGGAAATTTTAGGGTTGCAAAAATATTCTGTGTAGAAGTAATGGTGAAATAGAGTGAAATGGTGAATTAGAGGTAAACATCTATCAAAACTCATTGTGTAATGCTGGAGATGTTTCTCTAACTTGCCTTGCTTTTATAAGGCTCTGGGTTCAACATGCAACTTCAACAAAGCAAAACACACACACACACACACACACACACACACACACACACACACACACACCACCCTAAAAAGAACAATACAAAATAATGAACTGAATATAAACTTTAGTAATAATGTGTTAATATTGTTCATCAAAATTTTTTTTTGCTTTTTGGGCCACACCAGTGATGCTCAAGGGTTACTCCTGGCTATGCATTCAGAAATTGCTCCTGGCTTTGGGGACTATATGGGATGCCAGGGGATCGAACCGCGGTCTGTCCTAGGTTAGCACGTGCAAGGCTACCACTTGCACCACCACTCCAGCCCCTGTTCATCAATTTTAACAAATGTTTTATATAGAGTGTAGGATAATCCTGCACTTTGCACTCAATTTTCTTTAAACTAGAAATGAAAAAATAATATTAATTAATAAAAAAATAAGTAAACAAGACCAAGGTTCAGTCTGAGGCTATGCCCAGCACTCAGGTCCATACCTTACTGAAGAGCTTGTTGTGCAAGGTTGTGGATGCCTTCTTTGTGAGCTTGGTATACATGGCAGAGAAACAAATCCCTAATAATATCAGAATTGGAGCAATGAGGCCATACACCATTTGGTAAAAGGGCAGCTGAGGATTGTCCAGTATGTCGCCATATTCCATAGTGGTCCTGTTGCTCTCTCTGCTGCTATTGTTCTTTAAGAAAAAACAGGAGTGTTGTTTAATACAAAATACATGCATACAAAATACCCCCAGTCCCTGGCACAGAGATCCCCAGACACTAGTAATTTCCTGAGAGGATATGATAATCAGTTTTTATTCTTTTAGTTGCTTTTGCTTCTGTGTTTGAAACCAGCCTCTTGGACTCCAAGCCAAGTGTGCTTGTAGCAAAAGAGAGGTTTGGCCACCAACTTCAGTATGATCACCAGCAAGAACTAGCCATGGTTGGAAACTTGGGCCTTCCAGCCTCATCCTAATCCTCTAGTATCATTTGTGATGGGACAAAGCAAGGAGATTCAGAGAACTTCCAAGTTGAAGAATCATCCACATGGCCACCCACCAGATGTCTGAAGAATTTGGAAATTGGTGTGCTGGAAAACTAAATTCTTATGTTTAGTTTATCTTAAGTTATGCAAAGAGCAGAAAGTAATGGTTATTTCTATTTTTCAATATTTGGGGACCAGAAAAGACACCATAGGTGGTATAAGGAGAATACCTACTCTAAACCTTTGCTGCTTAGTGCTTTTGCATTTCCCTTCTTCTCCCTCTAGTGTAGAAAATGTAAGAAGATGTAGAAGGTGTAGCCTAGCAACTACATCCCCCATCTGTTCCCAGGACCAGTAGCAGAAGTATAATTGGTCTGTAAGCGCATCCCAGTTCTCCCCTCCAAATTAATTTCAGACCAACTTCACCTGACCACCCAGCTCACTCATGCCTCTCTGCACTTCTGTTCCAAGGAAGCTTCTCTGTTTCTTTCTTTTTTCATGCCTTCCTTCTGTGCTCCCTTTCTTTTTTCTTTTTCCCTTTCTTTATTCTTTCTTTCCTTCCTTTTCCCCTCCTTTCTCCTTCTTTATTTCTTTATTTCTTTCCTTTTTTTTGAGGGCCCCACCCAACAGTGCTCATGGTTTACCCCAGTTTCTGTCCTTTGTGGTGACCCCTCGCAGTGCCCAGGGGACATATGTGGTACTAGGTAGGGATTCAAACTAGGCTTGGCAGCATGCAAGGCACATGCTTGTACTATCATCTCTCTGGTCTCTTAATTCCTTCTTCATGGTGGGAAAGGGTTAACTAAATTACTTCAATCTAATATTAGAGATGGGTGTTTAGAGGGGGCCATATATATAATACAGGAGATGACCTTGCACATGCATGGTCAACCCCAGTTTGATCCTCAGTATTCCCTAAGCACTACTAGAGTTAACCTTGTACACAAAATCAGGAGTAATCCCTGAGCAAGTTGACTGTGGTCCAAAATCCCTAGAATATTCATTAATAAATAATATTTAAAATAAAGGGGAGCTATAGTGATAGCACAGCAGGTTAGGGCATTTGCCTTGCATAAGTAGGTTCAATCTCCAGCATCCCTGATGGTCCCCAGAGCCTGTCAGAAGAGATTTCTGAGCACAGAGCCAGGAGTAATCCCTGAGCACTGCCAGTAGTGGCTCAAAAACAAAAAAAATGTAAAGGGCACTAGAATTTCATCTCCTATCTCCACTGCCTTCACACTCTTTGCATACACTCCACCATCAGGCAGAAAAGCTTGGGATTCTGTTTCCATGACTTGCTAGCACTGTTTTGGGTTAGAATGCACAATGGAGAGTTACTCCCCACAAATGTAAAGTTGGAAGAGAAGGTTTGATGCTGACAACACAGTATTGATGGTGACAGTATATGTGTGTGAGTCCTGGGACACGCAATCAGCTGCCTCCTGCTCTGCTGAAGTCCTGGAGTGTCTTCTTGTATCTTCCCAGAGTGTGTGGCCTCAAATTTCACGACAAACTCTGGAAGTTCTAGACACTTGAAGTGACTTGTTTTGCTGAGCAAGTCCTGCCTGACTCATGACACTAAAGTTAATCAAGTGGAGAAATGAAAATCATGGCATGCATTCCATCTACCAAGTTCAAGACCAGGATAAGTTCTTGATTTTCCCTGAGCACTGCTCCAACATATAAAATTATGGACAGTGATAGCAAACTCCCAAAGAGGCTTTGAAGAGTAATCATGGCATGATTGAGACCTGGAAAGTTTTTGATGCCAAACTGCATCATCCAAGGAGTTACAGACACCAATTTCACACAAGCACAGAAACATCCCTCTCCCATTAGTCACTTACCCCAGTTCCCTGCTCCAGCCAGTAATTCAGCCACCAGAAGTTGAAGAGTGTGAGGAAGACGATGAGCAGCATGAGAAGTAAAACCACAATAGAGACCATGTAACCTGGGAGGTGAAGAAGATGTTCATTGCCATCAGAAGGGGCCCCACAACTCTGAGAATTCCAAAACCTTAATCAATACTGAGCAAAGAAGAACTGATGCCCATGCCTGTGCATGCACCCCTATCCCATACATGCTGCTGTTCTGCTCAAGTCACTGGACTGCTAGAAGACAAAACACACCAACAGGTGTCAGCATCCTGTTTGAGGCTGGTGCATAAACAATATTTTAGAGAAAAAATAGTTTTCATGCAGATCCCAAGTGTCATTCATTCATTTTTTTAACTTTTTAAAAAATTTTTATTGAGACCATTGTGAATTACAAGTCTTTTATAGTTGTGTTTAAGGCATATAGTGACAGTAAATTAGGGCCATTCCCACCACTGGTGTTGACCTCCATCCACCATAGTTCCCAGTATGCATCCCATACCTCCACTCTTAGGCCCCTGGACTACTAGTGTAGCAGGTCCATTTTGTGGTTATCTTGTTATAGTTTGGGTCTCTTGATTCTATTGTCATTGACTTGGACTTGGGTATTTAGATCTGAACTTTTGTTTACTCATTGCTACAGCCCCTGGGTCCCATCCACTTTTTTTTTCTTTTCTCAATTTGTATAAAGATATGAGGCAGAACAATATATCCAAATTCTAAGATTCTGTAAAAAAATAAAGCAGAAGACCCTTTTATAGAATATATAAATAAAATTAAAAGAAAGAAAAATGGAGGGCAGGTGTGGCAAGTTTTTTGTTTCGTTTTGTTGCATAGATGCAGTAAACATTGGGAAAATTGAAAGAAAATTTCCTTGGCCTAAGAGATCAGGGTATCTCCACATGAAGCATTCTGCTTTAAGACCAACTATAGGCTCCAGGCATGTTGGTTGTCCAACTCCAAGGTCTTTATTTATGGTGTCTGGAGAAGTTCTGTTCAGTTGTGGTTGTCAAAATCAGTCTTCTGTTATTAGAGATCGTGGTTTTTGCACAGATCATGGAAGGAGCCTAGGGTAAAATCTTTCTTTATGGTCCAAGGAAAAGTTCTGCTCAGTCACAGTTGTTGTAGCCAGTCTTCTATAATTAGAGATCTTGGGTTTTGCCCAGATCCTAGGACAGAGACTCTTCTTGATTTTATCTCACTGTTAGGTGATGGTGTAGGGAAATATGCTCTTGGATCAAATTGTTGTTGTTTCCTCAAATCAAGGTGTCATATAAATCTACCCTGGAGCAATTTGGTGCCAGAATGATACTAGGGTTTCCCCCAAGGGGAGTTTGATTCCTGGTGCTGGGGGAGGGAACTGTACCAGTTCTAATGTTGATATCTGGAGTTTGGGGTAGATGGTCATTGTCTGATCGATTGAAGCCTAAGTCAAATCTCCATGACTAATGTTCAGGGTGGAAGATGCCCCTGCACTATAAAACTTATGGGTTCTTATTCCTATTAGGTAAGAACTTCATTCTATACATAAGATTTCCCCACTTTAGTGTGCCTATGCAGAAAGGAACAATGTCATATTATATAACTGGTGCATTTGTGGTTAAAAATAACAATCTCTATGTCATGGTTTGGACCTGAGCTCATATCCCAAGCAAGACTTTTCTACTAGAATTTTCTATTAAGCAGATCAACAAAATAAAAAGGATGGGGGAGTCTACTTCTACATATGAAAATAACAATAATAGTTATAACTATTAAGGAATTGCATCTACAGAAACATACAAAGAAAAAGAAAATATAGATAGCCCATTAAGGTTTTTGTTTTGGTTTGGTTTGGTTTGGTTTTTGGATCACACCTGGCAACACTCAGGGGATACTCCTGGCTCTACACTCAGAAATCGCTCCTGGCAGGCTCGGGGGATCATATGGGATGCCAGGATTTGAACAACCATCCTTCTGCACACAAGGCAAACACTTTACTTCCATGCTATCTCTCTGCCCCCCCCCCCATTAAGTTTTTAAGATAGTATGATGAAGGTTAAAATCCAGGGCACATTTTCATCCCTCATTATGGTCTTGTGGAATCTGAGAAATGGTTTGTAGCAATCAGGGATCAGGTAGTGTCCTCAAGCAGGAGTACTGGCAAGAAGTTGCAGCTACAGCTCCTGCTGATTCTTTGTGGCCCTTTTTTTCCCACCCTCCTCACTGTGGGCTCCAGAGAGACCCCCCACGTGTCATGCTTAAAATGACAGCAGCCTCTTTTTTATGTGCTAAATATTGTTTATGTACTCTGAGTTAGGCATTGTGCTTAGTATAGACATTGTTCCTGAGTTAGAAATTTCTATCCCTGAGGTTGGTGTAACAGTTCAGTAGGTAGGACATTTACATGGGTTCAATCCTTGGCATACCATATGGTCCCTGGAGCCTGCCAGGGGTAATTTCTGAGCACAAAGCTAGGACTAACTCCTGAGCATCACCAGGTGTGCCCCCCAAAACACCAAACAAACAGAAATTCCTGTCCCTGTTTTATGGAAATTCTCAAATGTGGCTAGTAGTTAGTATATGGTTAAGCCCCTGGATGGCTTAACTCATTGGTACCGCTCCACTTTTCATGACCTCACATTTCCAATTAGACCCAGTTGAAGGTATAGAGTCTCTGGCCTATTTGTGCCTGGCAGAACTTACCTCCAGCTGCCTGGATGTAGTGGTGGTAGACACTGAATTTCAAGAGACCTTCTTCCATGTTTTCCTCATTTATAATCTTATTTTCCAGCACAGTCTCTGAATAAGAAAAAAGACTAGTGGTCTGCATCACTTGCTTTTCCTTTAGGGTTCTGATTCTCTTTTGCAAGCCTTCTGCCCTACCTTCCAATTTTTTTCACATTTTCACCTAAAGCTACAATGCCCTTAGTGTATTTGACTCAATCAGTCTATTTTCCCTGAAATCGATGCTAAAGTTAATCTTTGACTTGGACCCTAAAGTCTATAAAAGGGGCCTATTCCCAGTCATTCTATAAGCCTTAGAAGCATCAAGTTCCCAAGAACTTGATGGATTTAGAGAAGTTTATAAGTTTGGCCTGTAATTGAGCATTAGAGTCTCCATTTGCTCCTTGCATAAATGCTTCTAGTACCTCTTTCCCCTAAGTTTTGCCTGCCCCTCATCCTAAGAGATGTTCTTATGATCTATGTGTTTGATGTCGAATCTGGTCCAGTTATGAATGGGTGGGGTTAAGGGAGAAAAAAAAGCCTTATAGAAGAACATTATGCATACTCTGGGGAGAGATGATTCCTTGATTAGATCACAAGAAACAAATGTCTTCAAAGGCTCCACTGGCCATAGGAACCATCCCAACTGGCCTCAAGACAGAACTCCCTCATAATCTATCAATAACTATAAATTTCCTCTTATTTTCCAAACAACTGGCTCTTTCTTTTTTTTAATTTTTTTTTTGTTTTTGGATCACACCCAGCAGTGCTTAGGGGTTACTCCTGGCTCTATGCTCAGAAATCGCTCCTGGCAGGCTCAGGGGACCATATGGGATGCCGAGATTTGAACCACTGTCCTTCTGCATGCAAGGCAAATGCCCTACCTCCATGTCATCTCTCTGGCCCCGGTTTTTTGAAATTTTTTAATATAAATCTTTATTTAAGCACCATGGTTACAAGCATGTTTGTAGTTGGGTTTGAGTTATAAACAGAACACCCCCCATCACCAGTGAACATTCCCATCACCAATGCCTTCCTCCTCCCCCACCCCTGCCTGTACTCATGACAGGCACTCCACTTCTCTCATTCTTTAACATTGTCATGTTAGTTGTTAGTGTAGTTATTTACCTAACAGAGTTCACCACTCTTTGTGGTGAGCTTCAAATTCAAACAACTAGCTCTAATCAGAGTAGAAGAGTAATCTACCATCTTCTCATATTGTTATTCCTTGAATAATCTCTTTATTACTTATATCAACATTTTTTACTCATATCAACATTAGGGGTCAGAACTGGGCCACAACTGGTAGTACTCAGGTCTTACTTCAGACTCTGTGCTCAGCAATGCCAGGGATCAATCAAGGTAAGGTGCATGCAAGATGGTACCCACTGTACTATCTTTCTGATTCTTATTAAAATAAATTATTCAACTGAATCACCATGAGATATATAATTATAATGTTGTTCATGATTGAGTTTCAGTCATATATTGTACAACACCCTCCAGCAGTGCACTTTTCCCACCACCAATGTCCTCATTTCCCTCCCACCTTTCTCTTTGCCCTCTCCAACTCTTACATCAACTGTTACCTCTGGCCTTCAAATGACAAGTATCAAAACTTTGTTCAGTAACAGCAACAAAAAAATGAATAAAGCAATAACCTGCTTCCAGAAAATCTGAATTCCAGAATTATCATCATGCTTGGAAACATCCCACGTCCCCAGTCACAGTTGACTGGATAAAGAAGCTATGGTACATATACACAGTGAAATAAATGCTACTTAACTATAAGAAAAAATTAAGTCATGCAGTTTGTTGACATATTCATGCATGTGGAGAGTATCATAAAGAGTGAAATAAGTCAGATGGAGTGGGACAGAGACAGAATAAGCTCAGTTATATACAATATATAGGTTCTTAATATGAAGCTTGTCACTATTGAAGGACATGTAATGAACCCTGTGACAAGATAGAAGAAAGTGGTCACTCTGGATGAGGACTGGTGCTTAAATGAGGTAAAGTGACATGCATGATATTCTATCAGTAACAGTATTGTAAATTACAGTGCCTAAAAGGAAAAATAGAGGGAAAAACACTTGCCATAGAGGCAGGCTGCTGGGGTGACAGAGAACTGGGGACATTGTGGGAGAAAATGGATGTAGGTGAAGGGATTAATGATGCAATATTGTACCCCTGAAACCCAATTTTTGGAATTCATGGTAAATCAATAAAATTAACAAGAACAGAATTATCATCATGATATTCTGTAACATCAGATCACTTTATTTATCTGTTTCCTCCTTTGCCCTATAAAAGGTTTCTGCAATGTTTTTGAGACAGCTCTTAAAATCACTAGCTCTCAAACCAGTCTAGGCATATTCTAGCTGAGAGAAACCAGAAGATGCTGCCAATAACAACAATTATGGGAAGCATCATTATGGGATATGTGGTACATCTTTATTGACACTTGTCTTATAATAGCACCCCAGTTTTTCCTAGGTAAGAATGCTCTCTGTCTGAAATTTTAATCTTGAAAAAATTCACTAAGATGGAAATCATTTGGAACATGTTTTCTTCAAAAACTTTTGTACTTATTCCTCTCCCTAGAATCCAAAGTTATTGAGGCCTGGTTCTTTAACTTTTCCTTTCATTCTGTGATCTGCCCTCTTTCATGCTAGTAAATTATTTTTCTACCCACATCAGTTTTTATATTTGTAGCTGAAAACCCACCTGGTGATATGAATGAGACAAGGCTCTCCTATCCCTTATTTCATTCATTTCCACTAGAATTCAGATATGCAAGTATTATTAAAGTTGCTCCTGTTTGAAAAAAAGGGTATGCCTAGATTACCCTTGGTACAGGAGTATAGGAAGAAGAAATAGAAAGAAGGAAAAAAAAAGATGGGAAACAACAAAAATCAGGAATAGAGAAGCAAGGTACAATGGTGGCATAAAGGAGTGGTAGAGCTAAATAGCAACTGGCACACATCACAAAGAACAAAAACAACCAGTGCTGAAACAGATGTGGAGAAGTGAGAGAGATGCTCATTTACTGCTGGTAGTAATGTAGGCTGGTCGCCTTCTTGGAAAATAACATGGATATTCCTCAATTCCTCAAAAAAAAAAAAACCGGAAATTGAGCATCTATATGATCCAGCAACACTACTCCCAGGAATATACCCTAGGAGCTTCTGCAATCCTATATTTATTGCAACACTATTCACAATAGCCAGAACCTGGAAACAACCCAAATGTTCAAGAACAAATGAATGGATAAAGAAACTAAGGTATATCTACATAATGGAATATTATGCAATTGTTAGGAAAAATGAAGTCATGAAATTTGCTTTATGTATGGAGAATATTATAGTGAATGAAATGAGTCAGAGAGTGATAGATAAACATAGAATAATGTCACTCATTTGTGTAATAGGAAAAAGAAAAAGATAGCATGGTAATAATATTCAGAAACAATAAAAATGAGGGCCAGGAGGATCAGTCCATGGTATGAAGCTTGCCACAAATAGTAGTGGGGAGTGCAGTTAGTGTGCAGAGAAAGAAGGGACCACTTTGACAATGAGAGTTAAAAATGATCACTCTAGGCAAGACCTGGATTCTGAAAGGGGATAAAGTGATATGCATGATACCCCATTATTAACAATATTGCAAACCACTGTGTCTAAAGGGGGTAGAAAAGTGTGTGTGTGTGTGTGTGTGTGTGAAAGAGAGAGAGAGAGAGAGAGAGAGAGAGAGAGAGAAATGTCTGCCTCAGAAGCAGGCAGGGGAGGATAGTAAGAGGGAAACTGGTAGCTGTGCACTAATGGAGGTTGTTGTACATTGTATGGCTAAATTCAATCATAAATAACATTACAACTGTGAAAAAGATAAAACCCAACTATTGGGGTCAGAGAGATAGCATGGAGGTGGGGCATTTGCTTTGCATGCAGAAGGACAGTGGTTTGAATCTCAGCATTCCATATTGTCCCCCAAGCCTGCCAGAAGCGAATTCTGAGCTTGAAGCCAGGAGTAACCCCTGAGCACTGCTGGGTATGACCTAAAAACAAACAAAACAAACAAACAAAAAACCAACTATATAATGAGAGAACTTGTAGCCACAGTGTTTAAATAAAGTAATTTAAAATATTTTGGGGGCCAGAGAGATAGCATGGAAGTAAGGCGTTTGCCTTTCATGCAAACAGTCATTGGTTCGAATCCCGGCATTCCATATGGTACCCAAGCCTGCCAGGAGCAATTTCTGAGCGTGGAGCCAGGAGTAACCCCTGTGCATTGCCGGGTGTGACCCCCTCCCCAATATATATTTGAGACTTTTCTGCACAAAACAGCCAAGAAGATGCCATTGAACACAATCTCCGGGTCCAAACATGGTAAGGGCCCCACCCAATAATGTGGACCACCGTTCGCTTTGCTCCTCGATCACTTGCATCTTCTAATCACGAACTCCAGCACAGCACATAGTAAAAACCAAGTGTTGCAATGGGGAAACTACAGGACAAAACCACGCATAGAGAATGAAGATGACCTGAAAAACCTCTCTTTTAGAGTATTATTATGGGGGATGCTCAAAGAACTCAAAGCAAGCATAGATCAAGCTGAACAGACCACAATGATAGAACTCAGAAAACTCTAAACTGAAACAACAGGTCTGAAAAACTCAGTAGGTGAAATGAACACCTCAATGGAAAGCTTTTCCAAGGGAGTAACAGCATCTGAAGATGGGGTTAGTAAGCCAGAGGATGAAATGCAGAACAACTCCATACAGCAGAAGATATTGGAAAAGAACCTTAAAGCAAATGATCAGACAAATGATCAGATCAAAAATGTGAACAGATGAAAATAGAACTCTTTGATAAACTCAACAGAAGCAACACAGGAATCATTGAAGTCCCAGAGACTCAGAAAGAAAATATTAAGAAGAGTTGGAAGAAGTGTGAGAAAAGAAAGAGGAGTAAAAAGAAGAGGAAGAAGGGAAAGAAGAATAAAAAAGAAGAGAAAGAAAAAAGAGAAGGAGGAAGTAGAAGAGGAAAAAGAAAAATAAGAAAAGGAAGAAGAGGAGGAAGAAGAGAAAGAAGAAGAAAAGGAAGAAGAGGAGGAAGAAAACAAAGAGAAAGAAGAAAAAGGAAGAGGGAAAAGAAGAGAAGAAAAAAGAAGACAAGAACAGGAAAAAGTGGAAGAAGAGGAAGAAAATGAAGAGGAGGAGAAAGAAAAAAGAGGAAGAAGTAGAAGAAGAGGAGGAAGAAGAAAAGGATGAAAGGGAGAAAGAAGAATTAGATAAAGAAGAGGAGAAAGAAAAAAGTAAAAAAGAAAAAGGAATATGGACTGAAGATTTTTTTTTATTTGTTCTTTTTATTATACTGTCTTTGTTCAGCACCATAATTAAAAACATGTTTGTATTTAGGTTTTAGAAGTGGATCAAACACTCTTGAAATTCATCTGGAACAATAAACACCCAAGAATAGTTAGAGAAACCCTTGGGAAAAGAAATATGGGAAGCATCACTTTCCCAACTTTAAATTGTATTACAAAGCAATAGTCATTAAATAGATGGTATTGGAATAAAGACAGACCCTCAGATCAGTGGAATAGACTAGAGTATTCAGAGAATGCTCCCCAGATATACAATCAGTTAATCTTTGGTAAAGGGGCAAGAAATGCAAAATGGAGCAAGGGAAACTCAGCCACTTGCAAAAAACTTAACTCAGACCTCCAGCTAATACCATGCACCAAGGTCAAATGCAAATGAATTAAAGACTTTGATATCATACCTGAAACCATAAGGTATATAGAACAATACGTAGGTAAAACATTTCAGGACATTGAAACTAAAGGCATCTTCAAGGAAGAAACAGCACTCTCCAAACAAGTCGAAGCAGATACACAAATGGGACTATAATAAGCTGAGAAACTTCTGCACTTCAAAGGAAATCATGCCTAGGATATAAAAGCCACTCACAGAATGGGAGAAGTTATTCACCCAATACCCATCAGATAAGGGGCTAATATCTAAGATATACAAGATACTGACAGTACTTAACAAGAAAAAATATATATAACCCCATCAAAAAATGGGGAGAAGAAATGAACAATTTCTCAAAGAAAAAATACAAATGGCCAAAAGGCACATGAAAAAATGTTCCACATCACTAATCATCGGGGCGATGCAAATCAAAACTACAATGAGGTACCATCTCACACATGGAGATTGGCACACATCACAAAGAACAAGAACAATTAGTGCTGGCAGGGATGAGGGCTGAAAGAAACTCTCATTCATTGCTGGTGGGAATGCCATCCAGTCCAGCCCTTATGGAAAACAATATGGAGATTCCTCAAAAAACTGGAAATTGAGCTCCCATTTGATCCAGATATACCACTCCTAGAGATATACCCTAGGAAAACAAAAATGCAATTCAAAAATCCCTTCCTCACACCTATATTCATTGCAGCACTTTTTACAATAACCAGACTCCAGAAACAATCAAGATACCTTTCAACAGATGAATGGCTAAAGAAACTATAGTACATATACACAATGGAATATTTTGCAGGGCTAGAGAGATAGCATGAAGGTAGGGCGTTTGCCTTGCATGCAGAAGGACAGTGGTTCAAATCCCCACATCCCATATGGTCTCCCAAGCCTGCCAGGAGCGATTTCTGAGCATAAACAACAATAACAACAACAACAAAAGGAATATTATGCAGCCATCAGGAGAGATGAAGTCATGAAATTTTCCTATACATGGATGTACATGGAATCTATTATGCTGAGTGAAATTAGTCAGAGGGAGAGAGAGACAGACAGACAGACAGACAGAAGAGTTTCACTCACCTATGGGTTTTAAGAAAAATTAAAGACATTTAAATAATACCCAGAGATGAGGGCCGGAAGGACCAACTCAAGATATGACGCTCTCCACAAAAAGTGATGAGTGCAGTTAAAGAAATAACTATGCTGAGAACTATCATAACAATGTCAGTAAATGAGGGATGTAGAAAGCCTGTCTCAAATACAGGTGGGATATGGGGGCATTGGTGATGGAAAGGTTGCACGGTGAAGGGGGGTGTTCTTGTTATGACTGAAACCCAACTACAATTATGTATTTAATCATGGTGTTTAAATAAATTATTTTTAAAAGACAAATGCAAAATAAAAATAAATAAAAATAAAAATAAATCACTCTTGAGCTTTAAATAAAAATAAAATTAATTTATCATATTCGTGTAAAAATATTTTGAAGCCAATATAACAAAACACTATTTGTTAAATATTAATGGTGAACCATATTATATTATTTTCAGATATTATATTATCTATTATCTATCTATTATCTTTTTATCTATTATCTTTTTTGCATTATTATTATCTATTTGCATTATAATAGGCAATAATCTATTATATAATCTATTAGTATAATAATCATAATATAATAACCTAATAATAGATAATAATCTATTATCTATTTGCATTATTTCTGGTATTTATATAAATATTTAAAACATGTTAATATTAAAAAATTAAACTAAATTAAAGTAATCTATGCCCAGTATCAAAACTCACATTAAAAAAGCACAAATATTAAAATGAAAATTTTTCAATCCTCAAAAATATTAAATTAAGTTAAAAAAGTGAAATTTATCTGTTCAGAAAAGAGCAAGAACTGGACCTTCTAAACTTTAAAACTGAACAGAACAAAATTAATTATTATTCTAATGTAATTACTTTCAACTTATGGGGAAATAATGAATGTCCAGAGGTCTAGCAAAGTTTTTCATTTCTGCTACTCTATGATAAAGTTGTCCCTCATTTTGCTCTATCTCACATGATTACTTGTCCCCTCCAACAGCACTCATTACCTATGGGACTTCAGAATCTACATCCTCATAGCCCTTCACTTCTTGCATATATAACACATGTGTGAGATGTTCAGGCTACTAAAGAGGATGGTCAGAAACTAGGCTGTCATGTGGAGACAATGCCAACACTCTGGAGAATGTGCAGAACAGACATTCCTGGCCCACCTCGACCCTTTTACCAGCATTCTCCTTGGTAGTGTCTTCCTGGGACATGGTCTGCACCTGAGCTTCCTCTAGTGGCTCCTTTGCTATCTTAGCTGTGTCCTTCCGCTCGGCCTGGGAAGAAAACATGTCTTAAATACAGGAGTGTTCCTCCCTAGGATACAGGAAGGCTAGTGGGGGTAGGGTTGAAAATCACCTGTTTGGCTTTCCTGAAGGTCTTCTGGATGAGTTTGGTATATTGCCCCTGTTTCTGTAGAAGTTCACTGTGAGTTCCTTTTTCACATATTTTCCCCTCTCTTAGCAAAATGATCTGGTCACAAAACTCTAAATACTGAACAGTTAAAGAAACATGGTCTTCAGTAAACATAAAAAAAAAGATGTTCATCTTTATTATTCACAAGGTAAATGCTAAATTAAATCAAAATGAAATAGTATGTTAAAATTGAAACAGTTGGCAAAAGTTGAAAAGCCTTTGTTGATTGAGCCATTATCAGCCTTTGTTGGTAAAAAGAAACTGTCATATAAAATTGGAAGGGGATGATGTATATTTGGGTTTTTGGACCACACCCGGTGATGACCAAGGGTTACTCCTGGCTATGTGGGCAGCAATGGCTCCTGGCTTGGGGGGACCATATAGGATGCCGGGGGAATCGAACCGCGGTCTGTCCTAAGCAAGCGCCGGCAGCCAGATGTCTTACTGCTCTGTGCCACCACGCCAGCCCCAACTTTTAAATATATTTTATCTTAAAAATAATATAATATGTATGATAGATTAGATTATATTTTATAAGCCAAAAATTATAAAATCAACATAGAAGAATAAATAATGATGATGCTGGTGAAGGCCTTTCTTTGGAAATTTACCTGGCCACTGTACTTGGTCCAAGAACATTTGAGAAATATACTTTTATTTTTTATTTTTTGTAAAATTGATAGATGCTATCAGAAAAAGTTGACGATAAAGAAAACCTTAAAATTTGTTTTAGTAGGTCAGAAGATATTAAGAGACAAGATGCTTATTTTGCATGCTGCCAACCCCAGTTCGATCCCTAGCACCACATAAAATCCTGAGTCCTATGAGAAACAATACCTGAGAACAATCCCTGAGTATTACAAGAGTGGCAATAAAGAAATATATTAAAAAATTGATTTAATTTAGGCAGAACTCTTACTTACCAAAGGAAATTGATCAAAGAAAATCTAAGTTCTTTATAATGGGCCTCAAGATTGGGGAACTGAGCTTCAAATAAAGAGCTCTAATTTCTGAATGGTACCCTGTAGTAGTAGTTTTTTGGGGAGGCCTATATTATCTGTCATTGTAGTCTGACAATGATGATCACCTGCAACTGGTGGGTGACAAGGATCACTGTCTTTCCCCGTAGCACCTTCTTAATGCATTCCTCAAAGATATGCTTCCCCACTTGCAGGTCCACCGCTGACAGGGGATCATCGAGCAGTAAGATCTCACGATCTGAGTAGACGGCACGGGCCAGACTGATCCGCTGCTTCTGCCCTCCAGAGAGATTGATGCCACGCTCCCCGATCTGCAGAGATGCAGCCAGAGATCAGCAAGTCTACAGGATGGGCTCAGCTGGAGTGCTCAAACTATTTAGGAGTGACATACTGAACCCCTTGCTTCACACTCCTGGACATCTCATGATTCAGCTCTGCTAACATTAAAAATTATTTTTTAATGTAAAGAACCATAACTTACAAAGATATTGCTGATTGAGTGTTGGGATATTTTTCAACACCACTCCTACCACCAATGTCAACTTCCACCACCAGTGTGCCATAAATTCTTGGAGTTTCATAAAGAATTGTCTGCATTTTAAAGGCAGCACAGGGACCTATTGCCACAACTCCCCTAGCTAGTTAAAATTTTAGAACTCATAGTTTAGAATTTCTAAATTTCTATTTGTCTTTAGGGAGTTCTATTAAAACTTAATCACACAGATAATAAAAGTAATCATAAATAGCACTTCTCTTTCATCCTACTCAGGCCTTAAATCTCCATTGACTACAGCTGTCTACTTGACAGAATCAATTACTGGCTAGCTAAAGGCTCTTCACACCAAGTCATCTATAAGGACAGACCCACGATTCTGGGAAAGGTGCTAGTGCTGTAGGGTGGGAATACAACATACAGAAAGTGCAGGCCACTGAGTAGACAGCAGCATGTTGGGGCCCCTTGGCAAATCTGCTTTCTAGGAATGCTGATCAGTTCAGCACTCAGCCAGGTTTTGAGAACCTTCGTCTCAGGATTTAACCCCAAACCCTACTTACCATAAACCCTTTTCAAAATTTTTTTATTATTTATAGAACAATGATTTACAAAGTTATTGATGATTGAGTTTAGGATTTTTTTCAACACCAATCCCATTACCAGTGTCAATTCCAACCACTAGTGTGGCAAAATTCTTAAAGTCTCATAGAGAATTACCTGCATTTAAAAGGCAACTCAGTGACTTTTAGGCACTACTCTGCCTCCAGTTCACCACTGTATAACCCAGGCTCAGCTGCTCCATCTGGCCTAGGCTAGCTTAGGCTGTTTTCTGCTAATGTGCTCTTTCAGCAAATACTTATAAAATTCTACTCTAAAGAAGAGAGGATAATAGCTACTCTATGCTGGGGTATAATGAGAATATTGAGTATTGAGTATTGGATATTGAATATTGGAGTAGATTAGTAGATTGAGTATATTGAAAATTATCAAAGCATTCTCTCAAAGCAACTGGATGAGGTCAATATTCTTTTTTTTTCTTTTTTTTTTTTTTTGTGTGTGATTTTTGGGACACACCCGGCAGTGCTCAGGGGTTATTCCTGGCTCTATGCTCAGAAATTGCTCCTGGCAGGCACAGTGGACCATATGGGACACCGGGATTCGAACTGATGACCTTCTGCATGAGAGGCAAACGCCTTACCTCCATGCTATCTCTGGCCCTGAGGTCAATATTCTTGTTGGTACCAATTACACACAAAATTGTCCTCTTCCTACTGAAGAGACAATCACCAACAAAATCAACGAGGTAACTGCCCTCATGGACCTACAATCTTTAATAAATAATAAGGGACTAGAGATATATTATAGCCAGTACATGACTTTGTTTGTGACCACTCTTGGTTCTATATCAGCACCTGTCTTGGTTCCTTGAGCCTGCCAGAAGTAATCCCTGAGTGTATGCAGGAGTAAGTTCTGAGCACCACCAAGTATGATACAACAATAAAACAGAAAAAATAGAAGAAAGGGGTGCAAAAGAACTGAAATTACACCCCCACTGAGTTTTCCCATGAGGCTTACTATGACATTTGAGTTCCTAGAACAGTGAACATAGAACAGTGAACATAGTGAACATTTACATAGAAAGTACTCAAAAGACTCATGAGGGGCCGGCGAGGTGGCGCTAGAGGTAAGGTGTCTGCCTTGCAAGCGCTAGCCAAGGAAAGGACCACGGTTCGATCCCCCGGTGTCCCATATGGTCCCCCCAAGCCAGGGGCAATTTCTGAGCTCGTAGTCAGGAGTAACCCCTGAGCATCTAACGGGTGTGGCCCAAAAAACCAAAAAAAAAAAAAAAAGACTCATGAGCTATTATTGGTGAGCATGATCAAGGCTACAAATCTGTCTTTTACTTAAAAGAGTTGTATGTGAATTAAAGAAGGTGAACTCTTATCATTCATTATTAAATTATTGAATATCTGGAAGATAGTAAATTATCAGGAATTGAAAATCAAAATGCTACTGTAGGGGGACATGACTGATGTGCCAACCAGCAAAGGAATGATGGCCAGAGTTATTCATGTTGGCTGTATATGCAAAAAGAATATGGATCTTTTATTTTCACAGGGTCTCTGATTTGCTCCAGAAGGAATTGGGGGGCTGGAGATATAGCATGGGAAATTTCTCTGTTCTTTAGATAAGGGTGCTTCATTCCCAACTCTGACAGTAAGATGAAAAATCATTTCTCTCCCTCAGTGGACATAAACGGTGCTTTGAGAAGGAAGAGGTAAGGTTCCTGTGCTACCAGAGGACACCATTACAAAGACCACAACAGAGTTGGCTGGAAGTGAGTGATGGGATAATGGGCATGCCTCCTACCTACCTGTGTCATGTCTCCAAAGGGCAGCATCTTCACGTCCTGGGTCAGGGAACAGCAACTGAGAACCTGGAGGTACCTGCAAAGATGGGAGCTGAAAGCATAGGTGGCTGGACCAGAAAGAGAAAGTTCTTATATTCTGCTCTTCAAAAGTTTGTATATAGGTAGTGGCTACCCTTTACTGGAATCAAGAAGAGGCTATTCTAGTCTACTGAATTCATTTTGAATCCCCATTTTATATCGCTGCAAGTTCTGTGTCATTTTCAGAAGTGGTGCATCAAGGGCTGTAACCCTCTTCCCTCCATGTTGCCCTGCACCATATGTGACTTCTCTGGGTCCCCTGGACCCACAAAACCCCTGTACCACCACCCACCACTCGAACTCAAAACAGTACAGACACTAAAAAAGTCAGTGAAACAATTTTAGCTCTTCAACCCCACTAACTCTAAGTGTTGTTGGTTTTGGTAAATAATCTTCAAATTATAGGAATGCAAGAAATAAAGGAAAAAGAAAAAGGGGAAGAACAAGTAGTGGGAGAGATAATAGAAGAAAACTGTACTCTTTGGAAAGAGGCAGCTGTGTAAATTAAGAGACCAAAGGAGACCAAACAAAATAAACTCAAACAGAACACCACCAAGATATATAATAATCAAAATGGCAAAAATCAAAGAGAGAGATGGGCTTCTTAAAGAAGTAAGAGAGCCCCAGCATCCCATATGGTCCCCTAAGCCAGGAGCGACTTCTGAGCACATAGCCAGGAGTAACCCCTGAGCATCACCGGGTGTGGCCCAAAAACAAAAACAAAAACAAAAAAAAAAGAAGTAAGAGAGAAGAAGACCTTAAATATAAAGGAAAGAATACAAGAATCAAACCAAATCAAATATAAGAATCAAAATCAAGGGGGCCGGAGAGATAGCATGAAGGTAAGGCATTTGCCTTGCATGCAGAAGGATGATGGTTTGAATCCTGGCATCCCATATGGTCCCCCGAGCCTGCCAGGAGCGATTTCTGAGCATTGTGCCAGGAGTAACCCCTGATGAGCACTGCTGGGTATGACCCAAAAAATAAAAAAAATAAAAATAAAAAAAGAATCAAAATTAAACCAAATGAAACTATATAAAGTGGTCCAGTAAAGAAAATAATAGCTTGATATATTCAAACTACTGAATGAAAGAAGTTTTCTTCTTAAAGTCAACTACCCAGAAAACCTCTCATTTATATGGGAGGAGAGGATTAAAAAAACATTCTCAGACAAAAAGGAACTAGCACTATTTTCAAAATCCAAACTGACTCTAAATGAACTACTGGAAGGCTACTCATATAAACCAAGTAAACAATTGTAAAAACAACAACCCTACACAATGAAATGGCATAACAACCCTTTCAGTCAATAGTTTCTTTGAGTGCCAATGAATTAAACTCTCCCATCAAAAGACACAGAGTGAAAGGTTGGATTAGAAAAAAAAAACTTATTCATTTGGTGCTTACAGGAAACACATCTAAAATCACAGCAGAGCAAAAGGATGAAAAACAATTATACTATCCAATAGAAAACAAAATGGGACAGCCATACTTATACAAAATTGTATTCAACCTAAAAAATAAATAAGCCAATGCTGGACACTATTTATTTATATGAGCAGATTTCTGAAAGCATATAATCACTCAAAACTGAATAAGAAGGAAGTAGAGAAACAAAACAGGCCAATCACAAGCAAAGAAATTAAAAGACTAATTAATGGGGCTACAGCACTGGCACAAGCGGTAAGGCATCTGCCTTGCACGCGCAGCCTGGGATGGACCGCAGTTCGATTCCCCCCGCCCCCCGCATCCCATGTGGTCCCCCAACCCAGGAGCGATATCTGAACACATAGCCAGGAGTAACCCCTGAGCATCACCGGTTGTGACAAAAAAAAAAAACAAAAAACGATAATTAAGAATCTCCCAAGTATATACGTTCAGACCCAAAAGGGTTTATGGGTGAGTTTTATCAAACATTCAGAGAAAAATTAGTGCCATTAATTCTTAAACTTGTCCAAAATATTGAAGAAAAAGGAAGCCTCTCTAACATTTTCTATAAAACATTATGCTAGTACCCAAAGCTGACAGAGATACTATCAAAGGAGAAAATTTTCCCAATAAACATTGATGCAAAATTTCTCAACAAATCTTAGCAAACCCTATCTATCAGACATCAAAAAAATTGTATATCATAATCATGTGGATTTCATTCTTGGGATGCAAAGATAGTTCAATATGTGCAAATCAATTAACATCATACACCATATCAATAAGGAAAGATGAAAACATTTGACAAGATCTAACTCTCATTTATAATTAAAATACTCAAAAAATTAAAAGGATCCACAGAAAAGAGAAAGTCAAATTATCTCTATTTGTAGATGACCTAATGATATACATTAAAGATCCTAAAGATTTCATTTTGGGGGGGAGGAGGGAGATTTGGGACATTGGTGATGGGATTGTTGCACTGGTGAAGGGGGGGTATTCTTTTTTTTTTTTTTTTTTTTTTTTGGTTTTTGGGTCACACCCGTCGGTGCTCAGGGGTTACTCCTGGCTGTCTGCTCAAAAATAGCTCCTGGCAGGCATGGGGGACCATATGGGACACCGGGATTCAAACCAACCACCTTTGGTCCTGGATCGGCTGCTTGCGAGGCAAACGCCACTGTGCTATCTCTCCAGGCCCAAGGGGGGTGTTCTTTACATGACTGAAACCCAACCATAATCATGTTTGTAATCAAGGTGTTTAAATTAAGATATTAATTTAAAAAAAAGAAAACTAAAAAAAGATTTTATTTTTTAAAAAGTTCCTAGAAACAATAAGCAAACAAAACAATAAATAACAAAAATAAGACCGGCAACGAATTCAACACACAAAAATCTGTTGCATTCATTTACACAAATAATGAATCAAAGGAAAAAGAGTTTAAGAGTCTATCCCCCAGGCGGGTCTTCAGGGCCACGCCTGGTTAATCGGGCCCTAGGGGGGAGGGGGTGAGAA
Source organism: Suncus etruscus (assembly GCF_024139225.1). Lineage (NCBI taxonomy): Eukaryota > Metazoa > Chordata > Mammalia > Eulipotyphla > Soricidae > Suncus > Suncus etruscus. The sequence goes on from NC_064861.1 coordinate 41,938,729, forward strand.
ATTCCTCCCTAGGCATCCAAAAACTACAGAGGCACGGCTGGGCTCAGAACACTCCACATGCCAGGATTTCTGGGGTGTTTGACTGGTATGTTGGGGGCTCTGGGCAGGACAGCTAGCCATAGGACCCCTGGGCTGACCACTTAGTCCAGGTGAACAAGATTCCCCCCACACCAGGCGGGTCTTCAGGGCCACGCCTGGTTAATCAGGCCCTGGGGGGAGGGGTGAGAAATTCCTCCCTAGGCATCCAAAAACTACAGAACCCCACGCGCTCACGCCCCGCGCGTACTTCATGTATTAAGAGTATTTTTTTTCTTTTGTTATGTTTTGCATATACAGAATGTTCATTTTGCATTCTGCCCTTTCCCACACCCCTACGAAGCTCTTTTTTACTCCTTAACTCTCTAACCCCCTCCCAAACGTCACTAACCTACATTACTCTTTTTAACTTTAGTAGTGTACAATCCTAATCACAGTCCAAATCTGTGCATTGTGTATGACAACCCCAAACTGTTTCAAGATACATTTAATGGACACGTATTTCTTTAGAATATTTTGTGTTTCTTCTCTGACAGCTATGATTCTTACTAAATGTTGTCTTATACAGTGACGATTCTAACCACTTTATATCTTCTTTTTTTGAGCTGTTTAACGAGGAATTTTGGTGAAAGAGTCCCCCAGTTTAATGCTTATGATTGAACCATATCATGGGAATAATTGGAATTGTTCTTATGGCCCCATATGCGACAATAACACCACGTGGCATTGCTTCTTATTTGCATAGGCACATTAAAATGGGAAAATATTATACATACAAATAAGATCCTATCTAATAGAGATTGGAACACACAAATCTTGTAGTGCAAAGAAACCTTACACCCTGAACATTGACATAACGACCTGGCACAGACCTCATAAGAAAGGGCATTTTCCATTCTCCCCTGAACCAGGGAAGCCATCCACAAAAAATCCAGGCTGGTCTATAACATCACCTGGAAGCAGTCCTCTACCATGGAAGACCCTACACTGCTCAGACATCGACCTGCTCAAAAGAGACTTCCCTTAACACTGAGAAGACTTAACAACAACAATGACCTGCTTACAGGACAGGGCTCCCTGCATTGCCCTTTGATTGTGAGGTGAAAGGAGAGGACGCTCCACATCCTGACTTCAATGTAGGATATGCAGATTCCAGGATCTTTAATACAGAAACATGATACCAACAACAGAGACTGTGTGAAAAATAAAAGTGTGTTGGCACTACAGACAATGTCTTGGATTGGACGATCTAGCTTGCCTGGAGCCTAGAGTTAGTCTTGTGCCAGGAAACTTCAGGCACAAGACTTGTATTTAGGCCAAGGTTATTTCTTTCCATGTCCCTCATATTTTGGTGGGCCTATGCAAACAACAATTGCCACTCTAACACCATTTTTACTGTGCTCCTTTGACTCTAATCCTTAAAAAGAACTCACTTAAAATTTGAGGTTAACTTAAGCTAATATGCATGTATATGGAAATGTAAGAAAATACTATGCCTGTAATGTTTAAGGAGTTACGTAAGTTTTATGGCTTTGGATTGCCTTGTGTGCTGTTAAGAAATATTATAATGTGTTACAATCTGGGGACTTGAGGGACAAAGTAATTGTACATGGATTCTGTCTTAATGTTCTTTGGCTGAAATTTCAAAGTTAAGATATCAGCAAGGGGACTTCTGAGAATTATGTTATGGGTGATTTTCCTTCCACTGTAACTTTACCTTGTCCTCTTTCTTTGCATCCTTGTTCTCATACTTAAAAATAAAAATTTAAAAAAGAAAGAAAGAAAGAAAGAAAGAAAGAAAGAAAGAAAGAAAGAAAGAAGGAAGGAAGGAAGGAAAGAAGGAAGGAAGGAAGGAAGGAAGGAAGGAAGGAAGGAAGGAAGGAAGGAAGGAAGGAAGGAAGGAAGGAAGGAAGAAGAAGAAAGAAAGAAAGAAAGAAAGAAAGAAAGAAAGAAAGAAAGAAAGAAAGAAAGAAAGAAAGAAAGAAAGAAAGAAGAAAGAAAGAAAGAGAAAAGAAAGAAAGAAAGAAAGAAAGAAAGAAAGAAAGAAAGAAAGAAAGAAAGAAAAAAGAAAGAAGAGAAGAGAAGAAGAGAGAAAGAAAGAGAAAGAAGAAAGAAAGAAAGAAAGAAAGAAAGAAAGAAAGAAAGAAAGAAAGAAAGAAAGAAGAGAAAGAAAGAAAGAAAGAAAGAAAGAAAGAAAGAAAGAAAGAAAGGAAAGAAAGAAGAGAGAAAGAAAGAAAGAAAGAAAGAAAGAAAGAAAGAAAGAAAGAAAGAAAGAAAGAAAGAAAGAAAGAAAGAAAGAAAGAAAGAAAGAAAGAAAGATAGAAAGAAAGAAAGAAAGGGAAAGAAAGAAGAAAGAAGAAAGAAAGAAAGAGAAGGAAAGAAAGAAGAGAGAAAGAAAGAAGAAAGAAAGAGAAGAAAGAGAAGAAAGAAAGAAAGAAAGAAAGAAAGAAAGAAAGAAAAAGACAGAAGAAAGAGAAAAGAAAGAAAGAAAGAAAGAAAGAAAGAAAGAAAGTAGAAAGAAGAAAGAAAGAAAGAAAGAAGAAAGAAAGAAAAGAAAGAAAGAAGAAAGAAAGAAAAGAGAAGAAAGAAAGAAAGAAAGAAAGAAAGAAAAGAAAGAAAGAAGAAAGAAAGAAGAAAGAAAGAAAGAAAGAAAGAAAGAAAGAAAGAAGAGAAAGGAAAGAAAGAAAGAAAGAAAGACAAAGAAAGAAAGAAAGAATCGAAAGAAAGAATAAGAATGAAAGAAGAAAGAAAGAAAAAGAAAGAAAGAAAGAAAGGAAAGATAGAATGAAATGAAAGAAAGATAGAAAGAAAGAAAGAAGAGAAGAAGAAAGAAAGAAAGAAAGAAAGAAAGAAAGAAAGAAAGAAAGAAAGAAAGAAAGAAAGAAAGAAAGAAAGAAAGAAAGAAAAAGACACAAAGACGCAAAGACATAAAGAAGAGAGAAGAACATGCCTGCCCCAATCATTATTTCTGGAGCACTTTCAGAACCTTTCTGTCTGCACAAGTCATCATCAATACACTGGGCCATTCAGCTTCTCAGAGCTCTTCAACCATTGCATTCAGCCTGCTCTTCACACTCAGCCAGAGACTGATCACACACCCACCACAGGTAGGCTAGCTAATGGCCTCTTCATCTTAAAAAGAGAAAGCTGGGGCCAGAGTGGTGGTGCAGTGGCAGGGCGTTGGCCTTGCAACGCACTAACCTGAGACAGACCACGGTTCGATCCCCAGGCGTCTCATATGCCTCCCCCCAAGCCAGGAGCGACCCCTAAGCATCATGAGTGTGGCCCAAAAACCGGAAGCTGAAGCCCCCAGAAACCTGAGTCACATTTTCAGGCTTCCCTCTGCAGCCATTTTTAACAGAGAAGCACTTAGAACACCGTTATTAAACACCCAACTCCAAATGGGCTGCCTACCCTCCTTTCCTCTGCTCCCTTATTCTTCACAAGGATCTACTTGTGTCTCAGAAGTGGTTGCATTTACCTGGGGCCCAAGTCTCCCACTCCTGCCCCTCAACTGTAATGGGACTTTGTAAAATGACACCCAGCTATTAACCCAAAATAAAGGCATTCCCCCCCCCAAAAAAAAGAGTCTATCCCATTTAAAATAATGTTAAAAAATCATCAAGTACTTAGGAATTAAATTAATAAAGAAGTAAGAGAACTATATCATGAAAATTTCAAAACACTTAAGAAAAAAATTAAAGGGACAAAGGAGATAGAGCAGTGGTGGGGCATTTGCCTTGCATGTGGTTGACCCAGGATGGACCTGGGTTCAATCGTGCCATATGGTCCCCCAAGCCAGGAGCTATTTCTCAGCTTCTCAGCACATAGCCTGGAATTACTCCTGAGCATCAGCAGATGTGGCCCAAAAACAGAAAAAAATTAAAGTCTAAGAAAATGGAAAAGAATTTCATGATTAAGGATTGAAAGAATCAATTATATATATATATATATATATATATACTTAACCTAAACTACTAATAGATTCAGTGCACTCCCTATCCAAATTCAGGGGAAAAAACATTTTTCAAGGATTTAGGACAGTCAATTATAGTTTGTGTGGAATCATATAAATTCCTGGATAGCCAGAACTATACTAAAAGTAAGAAACTGGGAAAATCTCATTACGTAACTATTCTACAAAGTCATGGTGATTCAAACAGCATGGTATTAGAAAAAAGACAGACTTTCAGACCAATGGGTCAGAATATAATATTCAATGACAAACCCTCAAATATATTGTCAACTAATTTTTTACAAAAGAGCTGATAACATGAAATAGAATAAAGACAGCCTCTTCAACAAATGGTATCAAAAGAATTGGGTAACCACATGCAAGAAATTTAATTTGGATCTATATCTCATGCTTTACAGAAAAGTCAACTCAAAGTTGAACAAAGACCTTGAGATCAGACCTGAATCTATCATGTACTTTGAGGAAAATAAAGTAGGAGTATTCCAATGCTTAGACCTCAAAGGAGTCTTTCAATGATATAGTACAAATGGCAAAGGCTTCAAAAGCAACTATGAATAAGTGGGGCTACATCAAACTCAAAAGTTTCTAGATGGCAAAAGAAACAGGAGTTAAAATGAAAAGAGGGTTAACTGTGTAGGAGAAAATATTTGCACTCAACACATCAGATAAGGGGTTATATCTAGGATTATATAATGGACTCACAAAGATTTACTCCCCAAAATCTAAAGACCTCATCAAAAAATAGGGAGAGAAAATGAGTAGACACCGCTCTGATGAAGACCAATGATGGCCAATAGGCATATGAAAAAATGCTCATTCTCACTAAACATTAGGGAAATCAAATCAAGATGACAATGAGACAATCTTATACCAACGAGTATGGTAAATATAAAAATACTAGGTACAATTTGTGTTGGCCGAGATATAGTGAAAAATAAATTCTTAGCAGTTGCCATGTTTGAATGAGTCCAGCTCCATAGATTCACTCTTTTAAGATTATGGCTTCACCAGCCAATGCAGCACAAAGCTGGTCATCTTGAAAGGAATCCTTCACCCCTGCCAAAGCCATTCTTGCTGCCTCCATCACCAAGAATCACAACTTCCCTGATGACTCTGCTTCATCACTGACCCTTTATGATTCCCTTCAAGGACATTGATCTGACCACACTTCAGATAGGCCAGCTTGGTGGATGATATCACGAGGGCTTTTTGTAGTAAGTGCAGACACCTTACCCCAGTATCTTCATTGTTTCAGGAGGCCTGACAGCTGAATACATGACCCTAAAACTCATAGTATCTATCAGAAACAGTGCTTTAAATTTCTGGACAGTTTCATTTGTTTGATGCTATCATTTCTAAAGTAATATTATTTTAACAGAATGGACAGCTAATAAAAAGAGCTCACTAAAACTTCTCCCACTGTATTAATGACTTTATTGGAGATATAGTAATTGTCACAAATGTATTTGCTACTGTACTTTTTCTTTTTTTCTTTTTTTCTGCAGCAATTTGCTGCAACATGATGGAATTGGAAGATGTTATTTAAACTAAGTAAACCAAAAGAAGAAGAAGAAGAAGAAGAAGAAGAAGAAGAAGAAGAAGAAGAAGAAGAAGAAGAAGAAGAAGAAGAAGAAGGAGGAGAAGGAGAAGGAGGAGGAGAAGAAGAAGAAGAAGAAGAAGAAGAAGAAGAAGAAGAAGAAGAAGAAGAAGAAGAAGAAGAAGAAGAAGAAGAGGAAGAAGAAAAGAAGAAGAAGAAATACAAAATAATATCACTTACATGTGGTATTTAGAATAACTGCATAAGAAAATGCAATTTTTAAATGGGGATTGTAAAGAACATTCTTGGCCCCAGATATAGTGAGGAGAAGGAAAGTAATAGCATGTTGGAAGATAAAGAGAGATGTGGAATAATGGTAAACATTGGTAAAGGGGACTCTGGGGTAGTGTTAAGGAAAGACAGAACTAAATATCCAAACCACTGGGTCAAGAACAATGAAACATTGAGACTAAACTTTAACAATCAAACTTGGAATGATGCCTGTTAGGATGGCAGGCTAGGGAGAAGGGAAGGTATGGGAGGAACTCTAGGAACATTAGTGGAAGGAGGTTGTCACTGGTGGTGGAATATTGTATGTCTAAAACTTGACTATGAATAACTGTAAATAACAATACTTTATATTTTTTAAAATGTTTATGAGGCCAATCACAAATAAGGAAATCTAAATAGTACTTAAGAATTGCCCCAAGAACAAAAGTCCTGGTCCAGATGGGTTTTCTGGTGAGTTCTACCAACCTTTCAGTGAAGACATACTACCTTAATCCTTAAGCTCTTCCAAAACATTAAAGACACAGAAATCTTTCCTAACACCTACTATGAAGCTAACATAACACTTAATACCCTAGGCAGACAAAAACATTTACAGAAAAGTAATTTTCAGACCAATCTCTTTCATGAACATTGATGCTAAAATCTGACAAAAATTTTAGCTAACCAAATACAACAACATATCAATATATCATACACCTCAATCAATCTCAAATTCCCAGTTTCATACTGGGAACACAAAGATGGTTCAAGATATGCAAATCAATTAATACACCACATTAATGCAAGGAAGTAACCATATGATTATATCAATTGATGCAGAAAAAGCTTTTGACAAGATCCAACATTCATTAATAATTTCAAAAATCTCTGAGGCTGGAGCAGTGGCACAGTGGTAGGGCATTTGCCTTGCACACTGCTGACCCAGTACAGACTGCAGTTCTATCCCATGGTGTTCCCAAGCCAGGAGTGATTTCTGAGCACATAACCAGGAGTAACACCTGAGCATCACCAGGTGTTGCCCAAAAAACAAAAATAAATAAATAAATAAATAAATAAACCAACAACAACAAAAATCCCATCTCTGTCTGTCCCTCTCTTCTCAACTCATGTCATATATCCAAAAATGTCAGGAGTAAATTACAGACATTTCTCTAAAGAAGACTGACAATAGTAAAGAGGCACATTAAAAATGCTCATTATCACTTATTATTAGGGAAATCTAATTCAAAACAAAAATGAGTTAACTCGTATCTCATTGATGGTATAGAGGTATGGTATAGGTATATACATGTTCAGATGTGGTATATGTATAGGAATGCATATACAAACTTCAGAGTCAACAACGCAAGACATAAACTTCAATAACCAAACTTGAAAAAATGCCATCCAAGGGGAATAACTGGGAACTGGGAGAGAATCTGGGAACACTGGGAGAGAGAAGTCAACACTGGTGGTGTGATGGATTTTTGAACATTGTAGTCCTGAAACTCAGAGTTGATTCTGCATTTAATGGTAAGTTGTGACTAAATGCAGAACCAAATCCACAATGCTGGAATCCTTTTCCATTTCCTTCCTCCATGACACTTAATTTCATGCATGTATTTAACAAACATTTGAACAAAATAAAGATTGTGAAAAGTGAGTTTTCCTAATATTTTTGACCATGGCAGTTACTACTTTAGTCATATGCTTGTGTGCAATATGTATAGATTTATATTGTTTTAATGACACCATATATATGGCTATACCAAAAATAATTTAATCAGCGGCATTCTAGTGCTAAATATTTTGGTTGCTCCATTCTTTCACTACTGTGAACAATGCAGTGTGAACACACTTATACTTGAGTTCTGTGCTTACAGGTAAAATTAGCTATGCATATAGATTTGCTGTGCTAAAAAGGTAGTATTATATTATATTATATTATATTTATTATTATATTATATTATATTAATTATATTATATTATATTATTATATTTTAACTGCTATTTCAAAACTACTTTCTATCTGAAAACAGAGTGACAAGATGGGAGTTGTGTTGTAAGAAGCTGCCTCTTGACTTCAAGCACAGAAGCACAAGCAGAAGATTGGAGACAGGGATAGGAGATAGGGGAAGTGTGAACAGTAGGAGGTCACAGGCAATAACTGCAGAGTAGAGATGAGATAAACACAAGAGCACAAAGCACATTTAGGAGAGAGACTTGTCAGGGTTGGTGACTTATAATAGCATCGCTGGGATGCTCAGTTCAATGATGCCCCCAAAGTTTAGCAATTTATGAAGAGAAATGGGGAAGGGGGAGGGTGAAAAGGAAAGCAGAGTTATCATGAGTTATTACTGGACCTGATCCAGAGGAGCTCACATGACAATCAACTGAAGAAGGCCAGTTTATACACCTCTATATCATAAAATCAAGCAAGCAAAAGAGGCAAGAATCCAGCTGGTTTTGAGAACAGATCACTTCAATTTTCAAATGCATGTCTCAAGCTGATCAGCACCAGGACTTTGGGACTCTGTGATGGAGCAAGGCATAGGATAAGATAGAAAGGGGTAGGTGGTGCTTTGCTATGAGTCATTAATCTGAACTCATTTCCTCTAACTGCATTATTTCAGCTCTCCTGTTTGTGAGACCTATTCAATTCACTTAATAATCTGAAACTAAACTATACAAATGACATTAAAAAAACATTTCTTAGATAAGGAAAATAATTTTTAGTCACTGAGTAATAGCTGAATATGAAGTTTTCTAAAAGAAAAATGGTGTCCATTTGTGTCACTATTATATCCACAAGCTTTGTATCTTTAATAAAATAATTCTTAGCCTCTGAAGTTTCAGTGTTTGATCTTGAAAGTTTGTATGTACCATCTTTCACAGCCAGATAGAAATCTCACAATGTAAGTGAAAACACAGTAAAACTCCACATTGTCAGGTCACTGGTAGCAGCCAGCAGTCCATCTCCCCAAATACTCACACATCCCAGTCCTTCCCTGCCCCTCCCAGAAGCTTACCTGGTCTTGTTGTACTGGTTTCCAAGGAGGATATTTTCCTTGATGCTACCCTCAATGATCCAGGCCTGCTGAGGAACATAGGCCAAGTTTCCATGAACCCCCACAGAACCTTCCAACAAGTGCATCTGGAAAAGAATGAGTCTAGTCTCAGGATGGGGGTGGTTCCGTGGTCAGATCCTGTCTCACTGCCCACCTAGGCCCTGGATGTTCTTCTCTATAAAGGGAAATTTTGTCTGTACCCTGCCTGACCCATCAGTTACATTTCTGGAAACATGAGATATCCTCTAGAGTCAAGTCATATTGCAATTGAATCCAAAGTCTCCTTTGAAGACACCCATTCTTTCCCCTCTTATTTCTTGAGCCCTGTCTTCTAGCAAGCACTGTTGCCATGCTTTTCACAGTGAGAATCAAAGTTCCAGAACATCTCATTCATCTCTAGATATCACAGAATCATTTCTAAGGTTAAGTGTAACAATGGCATTGTGGTTAGAAGAAAAAATGCCCTTATAATTTGGACAATGTGTCCACTTAGTTGAAAATGTGTTGTAGTTTCTGTAATTTAAAATTGTTCTACAAAATGTGTATCCACACAGATGTGGCAAAAGTGTGGATGTTATTAGTAGTCAAACTAATATATAGTTCTTTATTGTAATGTTCTTCCTTCCTTTAAATGAGAATTTTTAAAACACGTATTAAAAAAGATTGTAATTCCTTTGGCACCGCCCAGTTTAAGAACTTATTGTTTATTTTTTCTTATCCTGTGTTTCCTATTTCTGATTTGGAGTTAGGATTTAATTAATGAGGATGAAACATTAAGTTGGTTTCTTCCCCCACCCTCCACGTATTGGAAAGAAAGGGGTTAACTACTAAAGGAAAATGAACACCCCTGACTGCAAAGAGTAGTGGCCCTGAGGCAAGCTTACAAGAAACTTCACTGTGATAGATGATAGATGGGCCTAAGTCCCTGCTCCACTCAACCTGCTTGACCTTAGGCAGGTCATGGCTCTGACTTCTGTGCCCATCTATGAATTGATCCTAGGAACTATGCCTTCTTCATGGGGTTAGTTACATCACAGAGAAAAAATGAAGCTTGCAAGGCAAAAGGCCTAGTATTATTATCACAAGTATTTTAATTTTTTAGAATGTGAGAAGTACGATGTTTGAGCCTAGCACAATGAAAATAAACAAATAGAATAATTTTTATTATTGGAAGGAGGGGTCTTGATGTTCAAAACATCATCAATCACATGTAAGGCAAGAGCCTTAATCTCTGTACGATCTCTCAGTCCCTTACTATTTTATTTTAATTTTGGGGTCACACCAGGAAATGTGCAGGGCTTACTCCTGGTTCTATGGTTAAGTCAGGGATCATCCTGGCAGACTTGGAAGACCACATGGGGTGCGAGGAATTAAATACAGGTTGGCAGTGTGCAAGGCAAACACCTTCCTCACTGTACTATTGCTCTAGCCCTACCTTACTATTTCTTTTTTTTGGGGGGGCCACACCCAGTGATGCTCGGGGGCTACTCCTGGCTATGTGCTCAGAAATCGCCCATATGGGATGCCCAGGGATCGAACAGCGGTCCGTCCTAGGCTAGCTCACACAAGGCAGATACCTTACTGACTGTGCCACTGCTCCAGCCCCGTATCTTACTATTTCTTAAAGTGGCATAATTTTCTTTGAAGATGCAGAGAAGTTGGATAAAAGTAATTGTATGTCCAAGATGAAGAAATAAGAATTTAGATAGCTATTCAGGGAAAGAACTGAGCCAAGGTCATGACTATATTCTAGGGTAACGAACAGGGTATGTGCATTTGGAGAAAGAGTTGAGAGGAACCAAAAGGAGAGAGCACAGACATAGGAAGGAGAGCAGGCAGGGCTATACCTATAGGTGAGGGCAAGGATGGAACTGAGAGAGGAAGGATTACTGAGAACATACATTGGCCAGAGGCCAAAAACATACAGTGGTTGGTAATTTTAGGGTGCTGTACACAAGGAGGTATACAACGTAACCTTAGATATTTGGGTTTTGGGGTTTTTTTTAAAGTGGAGAAAGGTTGGGCTGTACCTGTCTACATGACTCATACTAAGAGGACCTTCATTGAGTGGAAATGTGAACCCAAGTCTTAAAGGCAGAAGTTCTATGTGGGCATCTATACGCTTTCATTCTATGTGTGTTCTCCTCTCCACACATCTCTACCTCATGCTCTTCTTTGTTCTTTTATCCTCCATATTCTACACCTGACACTGTCTCTCGAAAGGCACATGGCACCTCAAACTTGGCTTTGAGAAGTGGTCTTTCTTTTCTTTTTTTTCTTTTTTTTTGGGGGGGTCGGCCACACCCATTTGATGCTCAGGGGTTACTCCTGGCTAAGGGCTCAGAAATTGCCCCTGGCTTGGGGGGACCACATGGGACGCCCGGGGATCCAACCGCGGTCCTTCCTTGGCTAGCACTTGCAAGCCAGACACCTTACCTCAAGCGCCACCTGCCGGCCCCATTATTTTCACGTTAAATATTGAAGAGGCCAGAAAGATAGAAAAAAGATGGTAAGGTGCTTGCCTTCTACATGTCTAATCTGCGCTTGATTCCCAGTACCACATATGACCCCAATCCCTTCAGAAATGATCCCAAAGTACAGACAGAAGTAAGCTTAGACATGGCTAAGCATGGCCCCCCAAAAAAACAAAAACAAAGAAATAAACCAAAAATATTTTATATTTCAAAAATATTGAGACCATATACCCTAATAACTTCTCATTAAGAAGAAAGGTAGGTAAGTGCTGAGAAGGGGTAAGAGCAGATTGTCAGAGGTTCCTCAGAGGGAGAGACTCACCTCCCCTTCACCACATGCTCAGTGTTTTCGATTTATAAAACACATCCTCTTTAAGAAATAAAATGCTAGTGTTGCTTAAAAGGATCACAGTCTTGGGAGCTTCTGCTCTGCCTGTGGGTGGATACATAAGGATTTAAAGTCACTTACCTCCCCCAGAATGGCTGACAGCAGGCTGCTCTTGCCACTCCCTGTCTTGCCACAAACTCCTAATATGGTCCCCTACAAAGCCAAAGATGACAGACAGACGATTAGCACAGACTCCCACTTGCCCAAAGTGGCCCCCAAAAGACATACAATAAAGATAAGCACAGGAGCCTAAAGGTTCCTGAAAGACAGTATTTCAATTTCCTGATATTAAGGATAAGTGGGAAAACTTTAGATAGTAGATTAAAAAGAATGGGCCACAAAAATACTGAAGTGAGTTTTGTCTCTATTCTGTTTACTGAAGTGGGGCCACAGAAAGATTACAGAATTGCAGCCCAGAGATTTTAAAGCTAGAGAAAACTGCACAAAGATGGAATTTAGAGCTGTGGTAAGTGCAAAAGGAAACGGTGACTAAGTAATGGATTTTAATATCTATTACTGTTAGATTTTTTAAATCTGTTTTAGATATAGCTACCACTCAACATAGAGATCATATGTATAGTGTTTTTCAACTTAACATGTATTATAATTACTAGGTTTTTATAATACCTTCTGATCTCTATCAGAAGAATGAGGCAAAATAAGGTAAGAATTGAAACACTGTTCCTGGCAAATATTTAGCAGAAGTACAGATATATTGATATATATATAGATATATATTCAGATATATTGAGCTCACCTCATAACCACTTCAAAATATATGTTTTGATACATATGAAGAGCTTAATACATATTAGTATATCTCCATCCCCTTCTCTTCTTTGTGTCCTGTATTTTCTCAAGGACTAGCACACAAAGCATACTACATTGTATACTCTAATTGTAAAACAATTTTATAGGTGATTGTTATAAATTTATGGTGAAGTATGGAAGACTTTCTACATTTATCTTTCATGAAAAATTTGTTAATTGAAGGAGATATTTGTAGCTGGCAGCATCTATCCAATGAAATGGTTACCTTTGGCACCAACAGATTTATCTTGTACAGTTCTGGGCCCTGGTTATCCCTTTTATCCTCTGGTCTAATGCCCCTCAGTGGAGGTGATGGCTTGGTTATTCCTTCGTGGTTATGTCCGTTCCTTTCTAGCTCCAATGCCTCATTGATAATCCCAGGACAGGATTTTTTCCATGACAAGGTGGCTCCCTCCAGAAGCAGTGCTTGGTGGGGGTCTGTCAATGACTGGACATACAAAACAGGGCTCTCCTGAAGAAAAAACTTCTGCATGGACAAAAAGAAAGAGAAGGTGATGAATTCAATTCGTTAGGCCAGAGGGACCATGTGCCCATTTCACTGACCTGGTCAGAGACCAGTGTTGCCAACAGAATCAATGAGAAAATTTCAAAGAAAAATTCAATGTTTATATTTGGAGACTCCTTTACCTAATTGCATATTAGTTGCCCTAGTAGTTATTTTCCATTTTATTTTTACATTCAGGCCTTATTCACCTCATTTTAGTTGGTGACATCTGTTGATCAACATATTGATGTGTAATTTTCTAACTAAATTTTATTTATTTCCATTAAGAATAAAATTAATTGCTCATATATACACCAATACTATTAGGTCAATCAGTCTAAAGTTGACTGTGACCAGGCCTCTTGTCTTTATACCTCTACTCCTATTTGTAAATACAAGCACTAATCTACATGTTTTCTGGCCCTGTACAGGTAGCTGCAGGACTGAGGATATGGCATATGTGGTAGAGCATGTGATAAAGTATGTGGTAAAGTGCATACTCTGTGTTCAGTCCCCAGCACTGACTATTACTACATGAAGGCCCCAGCTCCCGAAATCAATAGCAAATAAGATGGCTGGTAAGTAAACTTTCAATTATGCTCAATTCTCAACCCGAAAATAAGTTTAGGAAGAATTTTTGTCATTGTTTACTTTGGAGGGGCCCTGGTGTGCTCAGGGGTTTATACTTGACTCTGCATGCAGAAAAAACTCCTGGTGGGCCTCAGGGAACCATATGTACTGCCAGGGATTGAACCTGGTTCAGATATATGCAAGGTAAATGCCTGTATTGTCTCTCCAACTATTGAGAAGAGATTTAGAGTTTTGAAAGATAGTTATTGACATTTTGGATCACAGTATTATCTCTGGAGTATATTAAATGATTTTTATTTTCTCTGTTTTTAGAGTATTTGAACTTTTTACATTTAGTATAGAGCATTATACAAAATCAAGACAAGAAATTACTGGGTTGTTTGTTTGTTTGTTTTCAATTTTTATTGAACCACACCCAGAAGCTCTTGTGGATCATTCGTGCGAACGATCAAATCTGGGTCTCTTACAAGCAAGCATGTTCTCCAGTGCATTGAGCTATTTTTCTGGCTCCAGGAAACTATTAGAGAAAAGAGCCGGCCTTTTTATTTATGTTTAAATGAATGAATACCAATATTTGAGTCATTGGAGATTCCATGAACTCTTTTTTTTTTATTTAAACACCTTGATTACATACATGATTGTGTTTGGGTTTCAGTCATGTAAAGAACACCACCCATCCATGAACTCTTTTAATCTGTTTAGTTATCTGGAAATGGGCAAATTTTGTAGAAGTTCTGTTGTTTTCTTTCAATCACTTGCCAAGTAATAATCTCACCCCTCTTTTGTGAGCTCCTTGCCCCACTCATACCCCTGCTTGGTGTGAATGAGACTTTTATGTTTCCAACACCCTTTCCTACAGTAATCTCTGTCTCAAACATGATGGTTTTCATTTCCTACTTTAAAAAAAAATAAGCTACAGGGGGCCGGAGAGATAGCATGGAGGTAGTGTGTTTGCCTTGCATGCAGAAGGACGGTGGTTTGAATCGCGGCATCCCATATGGTCCCCCAAGCCTGCCAGGAGCGATTTCTGAGCATAGAGCCAGGAGTAACCCCTGAGCATAGTTGGGTGTGACCAAAAACAAATAAACAAACAAACAAAAAGAGCTACATATGATAAAATTTTATGAAGTAAAATTTAAGAAGTACTTCAAGTTCGTAAATGAGTGTGGCAAGCATGCACAATCACAGATGCTAATAAACATGTGGCTCACAGGAAACAAAACCAAGAATTCTGCCTACTATCCCATATTCTTGGTAAATTCTCAATATCCAAATTTGTTTGTGCCCTTCACTGCCACATGCAGCACAAAGAAAAGTGTCATGTAGTCTACCAGGAACTCCTCTCCAGCCCCAGCAGTCACTCACCTCTCACCTGCACTGACACACTCTCTGAGAGTACACACCTTTCTTCTCTCTGACTGGGAGTTGGTGCCCCAATGTTCAAGAGTCCTGAGTCCCAGGTTACTGAGCACTGAGTGACAGCTTCAGGGTCACAGAGATACAGTGGACAACAAAGGTATCCTAGCTTAGGGAACCACTCCTCTCCTTATGATTATGAATCTCAGTCAGAAGCTTTGGTGCAAGAGAGGAGATATGGGTGACTGAAATAAGGGAGAATTGTAGTTGCTCTGGTGAGTGAGGGGGTTTGGAGCCATACCAGGTCAGGGTGATGGGCAGCACAGCCCACTCCATCAGTATCATCTGTCATCAGTTGGTAAATCTCTGCCCTGCTCCTCCCACCACTGGCTCACCCACTCCCCCCAATCCCACTCTGCAGAACATGATCTCTGGTCCACAAAATACCTCTCCAGACATTGCCTCCCTGCTCAGCCCTGTCATCCTTCACACCCAGCGTGCTTCTTTCTCATCTCTGAACAGATTAAAAGAAGGAGCAGAGAATATAGGGCAGCTGGAGGGAAGAAAAAGGTGCAGAGCCCTTCTGAAGGCAACTGCTATGAATCTGAGGAATACTTGGGGCCCTCCAGAGCAGTTACAACAAGCCCCACGTTAGCACTTTTTATAGTGATCACCACTCAATTCAAAAGGCACCTCCAAAAAGAGACTGTCCTAGACTCCTGTCGAAAGTAGCTCTAGGCATCCCTACATTCCCTCTACAATATCATCACTGTTCCTTGTCATTGTTGCTCTTCATGTCATCTCATGTTCTTTGGTCATTATCTTCCTTATCACTTTTCTCTTTCCAATACCAGATTGGAGTGTCCTGAAAGCTGGGACACTGTTGGGCATGTCACGGTAGTATATTTTCCATTTTTAGCAGAAGTAGCTGTTCAATAAATATGTAGGGAGCTCCCAAGCAGTGCTCAGTAGGCTCAGGGCCCATCCTGGTGATATTAACCAACTTTGATGGCATCTTAATTCTACGGCCTGATGTTGTAGTAGTGCTTAAACCCTGTGGTGCTGGGGTCATCCAGGACCACCCCAATAGTGTTTGTGGTCATGTGATCCTAGGCTTTTAACTGGGGTTGAGTGCAAGCAACACATGCAGCACTGCCTCTAAGTTCATTGAGAGAATGAACAAAGGAAGTCAAGAAAATGCCTGAACATTGAGAATTTTTGTGTATAGACAATAAAAAGTCTTTTTTAAAAAATGAATTTATGTTAGAGTTTTTAAACTGATGCCTGTACAAAAAACAGCTGAGTCATGGTAGACCATGACTGAGATGATCAAGAGTGAATTGAAATAGTTCCAGGTAACAAGTGAGTCTGGTGAGGTAAGGATGTTGCAAACTATCCTGGAGAAACTAAACAACAGTTATATATAATATGATAAAATATAATAATATAAATATTCATAAATAAAACCTATAATTTATAAATTATAAATAATATAACATAATATAAATGATAAATAATATATAATATATGTTTAAGGGAGGTTGTGGATTTTTTTTCTTCTCTTTTTTTCTTGGAAAACAAATGGCAGTGCTCAGGGATCACTCCTGGTGGGACTCAGGGGACCATATGAAGTGCTGGGGATCAAATCCAGGTCAGTTTTATGAAAAGCAAATACCTGAATTGCTGTACTATCTATCAGGCTTCAAATATCTAGGTCTTTTAATAAGGCAACAAATAGCAATTTACAAAAGAGGCAAAATCACCAGGGAAAACTTACACCACCTGATGGGTCTGAGGACTGATTTGGATAAAAATCTAAGATCTCTAAGAGTCAGGAAAATGCTCTGAATCATCTGCTTGTTCAGTCCCCACATATGCCTATTAAGTTTAACAACTTCTCTTCACCTAGTGTGGTCTATGAGAACTGCCCAGGCACTGAATGATGGCGCCAAGTACTAAAAATCTTCAGACCACTCACCTTAAATCTCTCTGAAGCAGTCTTGAAATTGGTGATGCCTTTCACACCAAAGGGCACCAGGAACACTATCAGCCGCATGGAGTTGAAGGCAGCTACGGCAGTGAACACCTAGAAGGAGAGGGGAAATGAAAAGTTAGGAGGCAGAAGCCTTTTTTGCTCCCTAGGATCCAATGACCTCCATGCCTGAGCATCTAGCAGTCACGTTTTTCTTTTGCGCGGATCTTGCTGGGATTTAGGGGAAATGGAAAGAATGGAGAACACCCATCTTCAAGTCTCTGAATTACCACTTAGCCACGTATTATAATTTAGCCATTAGATTGTTATATAATTTTGGGTAGATTACCACCCCCTCTTATTTTTTCCCCAAACACACACAGACACAAACACACAGACACACACACAAACATGCACACAGAATTTTCCCATTGTCATAGTGACAAAAGTCCTAAAGAAACAGCATCTGGGAAACAATGAAAAAATTCCTGTAAAAGTTTGTACTGTTGTTGCAGTTAAGGTCTTATTTTTCTTCTTTGTCTTGGACATTCTATTCCAATATATAAAACTCCCCTTTACTTCTGGTCTAAGCCATGTTCCTTTTTCTGCACCCCACCACCTTATCTAAGAGTAAATTGCTCTGAACCCTCAAAATATCAGGATGGTTCCTTGGTAACTTGGGGGATCTTCCAGTCTCAGCAATTTCTTCTATCATTTTTATTGAAAAAAATCCAAATGTAGCAGGAATGCATTGGCCTAATACCGAATGGTGCAAGTGAAAAGGGACACAAATCCCACAGAAAGTGTCCTTCTACAGTCCCACCTTCATCCCCAATTTCAGAGAAGTTTTATCTGGTGCTTGCCTGGGCCAAATACAGGTAACCACAAGTGAGCACAGTCTAGCAACCTGTGATGTCAAATTCAATGCCACACATCCCTCTCCTCCACCCTTGTTCTATATGTTTCCTCAGTCCCTGAGAGCAGACTCTGTCTGAGTATGCTAAAAAACAAACAAACAACAACAACAACAACAAAAAAAAAAAAACAACCCATGGATTCCAAACCCTAAAAAGAAACTGCTGTTTCTCAGGGCTGGGTAGAACTATAAAACAAAACTAAGATGAAGCCACATCTTTATATTTAAAGTTCATTTCCAGTGCCCCATTATGGGATCAAAGTTCTTAACTTAGAGTTCTCAACACAGCCGCAGAATTATTTGAGATTTATCCATACACAGCACCTCTTATAACCAGTTTCCTCCCTTCATTCTTCAGCTGCTATCCCAGAATATTTGTTTCTCAACTGGGTTGAGAGGAAAGAAAGGTTATACACCCAAAAAGTCTGAAAAATTTAAATCAATGTTTATTACTCATTTTCAAAAACTACAGATCTGCAAGGGAACTGGAAATGAACACTGAAGAAAACTCCTTATTCATAAGGGAAAGAACGAACTACCCAAACACTTACAATTGGCACAGTGAGTTTCCATCGTAATAATGTGTGAATGAGGAACGTCAACACTAAGGCCACTGTGGGTGCAATGTACAAGGTTATGGTGGTTATACTCTGGGCAAATCCACATTTCTCCAATAGCTTCCTTTCCTTCTTTCTAAGATCTGGGGGACAAAAAAACAAAGGCACTGAAATCACCCACAAGTTTGTTCTTCATAGAGCACAAAACTATGTAGGAATCTAATAGAAATCCTGAAATGTGAGCCATTGGGTATCAGAGCAGAAAGGCAGATTTTCTGTACCTTTGATTATTTTTGCAAATGGTTTCTCCCAGGTGTACATTTTAATCATCTTAATAGAGGTGAGTATTTCACTGGTCATGCGGATGCGCTCGTCAGTGACCTCAGATGCACAACTCTGTAGCTTCAGGACCTTCATGGTTAGGAGTCCCTAGAGTCAGAGGCAGTGAGAACTTCTTTTGACAAGAGTGAGAATTTAGTCTGGTTGAATCTGACAACTAGCACTTGACAAATAGGCTGGAGAAGAGGCTGAATTCTGCACTTCAACTGAGATTGGAGTTGAGGTCTGGTCTTCACCTAAAATTTTCCAATGAAACTACTTCATGCCCACCTGCCCTAAGCTCTAACTTCTTAAATACATGTTTGGTAATGGAAGTCTTTAAAAATCTGCTTTAGGGCCAGAGAGATATCATGGAGGTAAGGCATTTGCCTTGCATGCAGAAGGACGGTGTTTTGAATCCCGGCATCCCATATGGTCCCTCATGCCTGCCAGGGGCGATTTCTGAGTGTAGAGCCAGGAGTAACCCCTGAGCACTGCCAGGTGTGACTCAAAAACCAAAATAAATAAATAAATAAATAAATAAATAAATAAATAAATAAATAAAAATCTGCTTTAATATGCGATTCAAACTACAACCACTAAACTTTAAAATGGGCCTTTCAAGATGGCAGGCTGAAGGGGCAAGGGAGCTGGGAGGAAACTTGGGAACACTGGTGAAGGAAAGTTGACAATAGTGGTAGGATTTGTGCTAGAAAAGCATATGTCTAAAACTCAACTATAAATAACTTTGAAAAGCACAATTTTATTTAAATAAACACAAACTTTAACAAAATAACATAGCCACTTCCATGTAAACAAGGTCCCAACTTCACAACTAATCTTGGAAGAGAATGTAAGCCAATCCAAACCAATGGAATTTTCAGGAACGGTTTTCTTCATACTGAAAATTGTGGGGACATCTAGGTAAAGTCCCCACAGCTGCACCCACACCCCCACAGCCTGCACTATACAAACAACCCAATTAATTGCCTCAGATCTAATCTCTGTAGAAACACTAATATGACAAAACTTCCAGGCACACTGGTTTTCAGTCTGAAAACACTGGGGTCTTCTTGGAGTGGGGATTGGTAGCCTTTTCCCCCTTCATCCTGCTGGAAACCCCAGAAGTAACACATCCCCGAAGCTGTTGCCATATAAACAAAGGCCCAGATTCATGCCTACATAACTAATCTCTGAAAAGATGGCAAGCTAAGCTGCTAAAACACTCAGGTACATTAATTTTAGGGCTAAAACCTTTGGGGGCCTTTCTTAAGGGGTGGGCTGACTCATCCCAGTTCAACAGATCCAGTAGCTCCTAGAACAAGTGGCCAAGAAATACCTCCAAATGTTCATAATACTGAAAGCCCAGTAGGAGCACAACAAATTAGATGGGAAAGTAGCATTAAAGACAACTAAGTTCAATAAGCAAAAATAATAATACAACATAATAATAACATAACTACTCAACTGCAACAGACAGCTCAGTAAACCTTCAAACAATTATTTTAATAATCCCATTGTGAGACATAACAATCTTCACAAATTTTATTTTACTAAACAATTTTTGATAATTCAATTGCCTGTTGTAATAAGCAATAAAAAATTATTTTGTGCCTGCCCAAAGAGGCTGGCTTCTGGTGTGTATGAGTGGGGGAAACTGGGGACAATGGTGGATGAAATGTCACACTAGTATGGTGGAATTAGTGTTAGAACATTGAATATTCAAAACATCTGTATTAGAAAAAACTTTATAAATTATGGTGTTAAATACATTTTTAATTAATAAAATAAAAATAAGAATATTTATCTTTATTCTGGGACAGAGATAGGTTTAGATGGTTGTCTCCTATGCAGCCAACCAATGTACAATCTCTTGCTTCACGTATGGTTCCTCCAAAACTACTCAAAGAGGCCTTGAGCACAGAGCCTGAGTAAACCTTAAGCACCACTGGGAGTGTCACCAAAACAAAAAATTAAAAGATTTTTTAAGTTATCATCATTTAATATTTTCTGTATATACTTATTCTATTACCTATCTATCTGGATCACACAAAAATGAGTGAAAAGGGATGCCAGTGAACAGTGTCAGAAACACCAAAGAGGGGCCGGGAGGTGGCGCAAGAGGTAAGGTGCCTGCCTTGCCTGCGCTAGCCTTGGATGGACCGCGGTTCGATCCCCCGGTGTCCCATATGGTCCCCCAAGCCAGGAGCGACTTCTGAGCGAATAGCCAGGAGTAACCCCTGAGCGTTACCGGGTGTGGCCCAAAAACCAAAAAAAAAAAAAAAAAAAAAAAAAACCAGAAACACCAAAGATTCATTTGGAGATAGATTCTGAATTAAGTTTTGGACATTACATATACAGAAAAGTCTTACTATTTTTGAAGTCCCCACATTTTTTATGTGACTTTAGATGGGACCACAACATACAGTTTAAGTCCTATAGCATGTGCCTCACACATCCTGGGGACCTTTCTCTCCTGGATCCAAAGCCAAACTGGAAATAATGGAACAGAAGTGACTCCTCTGCCACTGATGATCCTAATATACTAGCAAGTAGACAACTCAGACAAGCTGTCCCAATGGTGGAAAAGAATTGAGACCACTAATTCATACATAATCCAAGAGACACATCTGGCTTTGCCTATTTCATTTCACCTGAAACTGGTAGCAATATAGTTTTCCCTACAACTGTGCCCATTCAAATAACAATTTTGACATGGTTACATTACTACTTTCTAGGTTGAGGAGAAGGAACAAAATCTCATTTAGAGGATATTAGCTAAGGAGAGTCTATAGAGCAGAGAACTGAGGGGACCTTGGCAAATCATCAGGACTCCTTGATGAGGAAGACAGGAACAGCCTGAGGTAGGCAAGAATGCTGCATCTAAACCACCATAAGAGTCAAATTCCCACTCATAGGTACTTCAGGCTCCAGAGCCCTGGGAGTTTTGGGGAGCATCCTATTTCAAAGATGTTACCTCCAGTGGTAAAACCAGGAGATAGCAGAGAGCGGCAAGCAGTGCAGTGGGTCCCAGAAGAATGCAGGTGGTGATGGTGCTAGCAGCCAGCGTTGTGAAGGCAAGCCAGATCATTGGACCATAGTACACCCCTTCAAACAGGTAAGTCAAGTCATTGGTAAAGAAACTGATGACCTGTAAGACAGCAAGCCAGTGGGCACAGGATTTTATCTCAGGGTATACAGAGAAACCATAGATAGTCTCCTCACCTCCTTCAGGCAGACTTGTGTTGCAGGGTGGTGAGAGACACATGAGGTTCAAGACTCTCTCCTCTTACTAGCTGTGATACCCTGCACTTTACTTTGTCCCATTCAGCCTGAGCCTCTCCTCTTGTAGGACTACAATAACTATACCTACTGTATATGATAATAAGAATGTCAATAGCATAAAATATCTGTACACATGGATTGTGATCAGTAAAAGTTACATTGTGCTGTTTATTGCAATTGCAACTGATATCCACACTCCAGAAAGCTGGTTATGGTACTGTTATTCTGTTCTATTCTATTCTTCTTTAGATTGCTGTTACTAATGGAATGTTTTAGACAAGACTTAGCTGACCTTTAAATGCATTTTTGTTTGCTTTTTAATATAGACTCTTCTACCCAGCCCCAATACATACCACCTAATTCAATGTTATATGAAAGCTAATGATACAAATGAAAAAATATTGATAAATGACTTTTAGGATTCCCAAACTAAATTCCTTAAGAAGTGTCTTCCTGGGGCTGCAGAGATAGCATGGAGTAAGGTGTTTGCCTTTCATGCAGAAGGTCATTGGTTCAAATCTTGGCATCCCATGAGGTCCCACGAGCCTGCCAAAAGCGATTTCTGAGCATGGAGCCAGGAGTAACCCCTGAGCGCTGCTGAGTGTGACCCAAAAACCAAAAATAAAAAAAAAAAAAGGAAGGTGTCTTCCTAGGTCGGAGATAGCATGGAGGTAGGGCGTTTGCCTTGCATGCAGATAGATGGTGGTTCAAATCCCGGCATCCCATATATCCCCTGAGCCTGCCAGGAGTAATTTCTGAGCATAGAGCCAGGAGTAACCCCTGAGCGATGCTGGGTGTGACCCCCCCCCAAAAAAAAAGTTGTCTTCCTGGGGCTTTAGAGAGAGGACAGTGGGCAGGGCTCTTGCATCGAATGCAACTGTCCTGAGTTCGATTCCTGGCATCCCAGATGGTTCCCTGATCTGCCAAGAATGATTCCAGAGCACAGAGACAGAATAAACCCCTAGTGGCTACCGAGTTTGACCCAAAGACAAACATAAGAGAAACAAACAACAAAAAATGTGTCTTCCTTCTAATTTCAATCAGATCTTCATGTTTCCAAGGTATGCTCCAGATTATGTTAAATAAACATTTAAACAAATATTTAAAGCCTACATAGGGAACATAACTTAGTATAGCCATTTCAAGAATGATTCAAGAATATCATTTAAAATTATTAATTGTGTAAACTCTGTACCTGGTATGTTTGTTTCTCTGTTGAGAAAGAAAAATGTAAATTCTAGATGAGATATGAAAGATGTTCACTACTTCTATCAGCTAAACCTAGAAAGATTCTAATTTCTGTTGGCCAGGGTTTTGGGAGAAGTGTTAAAGTATTGGATAACACTGAATCTGAATCCTGGAACAAACTGTCACAATTCACGTGCCAGACCTGTCATTTACTAAATATGGAACCATAGACACATTCTTTGTTTCTCTGCTTTCATCACATTATCAGTAAAATGAAATTAATAATCTATCATGAGATACTGTATATAATACACTGATTGGGCTTGATACAAGTGTTCTGTGGAAGGCGAGGGAAGTAGATGATGGTTACCAAAATATACACATTTCTATTTAAAAATTAGTTTCTGGATATTATGTATTCACAGTACTGTATATAAACAGTATTGGACTGTTTCTCTGAAAGTTGTGAAAGTAGATGTTGAAAGCTCTCATCTCTTTCAAAAACTTCCATACAATGTGAAGCAATCGATTTTCACTAAACTAATTGTAGTGATCATTTTACAGCATTATGCCTACATCAAATCATTATATTGTACACCTGGGTCAGTATGTCAATTATACCTCAGAATTAGAGAAATGCTATAATATGAACATGAATATGAATAATATGAATGCTCATAATTGAACTTTCCATCACTGGAAGGAATGAAAAAAAACTAAACATCCTAATATTGAAAGTTAAAACATGGGAAGTAGAGAAGAGGCTAAAAATAATTTGAACAATACAGTAAAAATTAACCCAAAGCATATTACACATTTTTATTGATAAAACTAAATTGTAGAAACAATGTACCATTACACTTATCTCATATATAAAATACAATATCAGCTATGAAAAAGCAAAAAATATATGATTTTAATAGAATTCTTTCCCAATAGTGCTCAATAGGTCATAGAGAACAGGCTATTGAAATTACTGTTGTAGCATTTGATCTATTTTCCTAGGCCCAATACAGTATTATTTTTTTCCTAGTTAATCTAAATTCATCTTATAAAATTTGAAAAACAAAAACCAGATTGACAGATGTCATTGCCTCTGCACATTAAGACCTGGTCTAGGGCCTGGAGAGAAAGCACAGCAGCGTTTGCCTTGCAAGCAGCCGATCCAGGACCAAAGGTGATTGGTTCGAATCCCGGTGTCCCATATGGTCCCCCGTACCTGCCAGGAACTATTTCTGAACAGACAGCCAGGAGTAACCCCTGAGCACTGCCGGGTGTGGCCCAAAAACAAGCAAAACAAAACAAAACAAAACAAAAGACCTGGTCTAGATTATATCTATAATTTCATCTTATTTCCATAGAGAATGTATTTGACTCATTTTTGAAAATTAATTTTAAAATAAAGTATTAGAAAGTAACACTGTAGAAATTCTCTTGCCAGCAAATACTTCCTTCTCCACTTCCAAATAAGCATTTTGTTTACACTTAAAGATGTCTGGGGAAATTTGGTCTTATGGGTGCCCAGAAAAAGGGACACTGTAAAGAAAGCAGGCAAACCTCATAAATGATCTCAACAAGCAGGTAAGTGTGTTGGCTCAGACAGTGCGCTCTGCTGCCAGATTCCTACTTACCAATTACATGACTTTATACAAGTTTTCTGCCTCTCCTTGTCTTTATGAAAACAGGCACAATAACAGAAACTACCCCAGAGGAGGGACTGACTGAACTTAGTAAAAATGGGACAACTTTTGGTCATAAGTTAGCAATCACACAATGCCTTTTCTGAGATACAAAAAGGGAAGTTTACCCTTTAATTATACATCTGTGCAAGAGGACAAGAAAAATTCCATGCTCGAGGCCTAACAGAACTAATGCTAGAGACCAGAGAGATACAGCAGATAAATCATTAGACCCCAGTTCTAGCCCCAACACCACAGTCCTCTAAGCACCACCAGGAGTGATCCTTGACAAAGAGCCAGGAGTAACCCTAAACAAAACTAAGTGTGCCCCACCTTAAAAAAAATTAAAGAGGAAGAAAGAAACTAACGATAATGCTGACCACTTATTATTCCCTACCTCCTTCCTATGTGCTTTCATTCTTTAACAACTTCAGAGAGACTGAACAAGTAGTCAAAAGTACTGAATGAATACAATAGGGAAGAATTACATTAGTACCAATAACACTCATAACAATATTTATGTTTGGTATAAACAATAAACATAATATTGAGTTCAGAAAAATCTTGCATTTGATGGCAAGGCTAAATTAGCAGACATCATATGGACCTCTGTCCTATTTAATTAAGATTCTGGACTTTCTGAAGGATGAAGATCTATAATGCTGTGACTCTTTATAAGGGGGCTCATATTGTGGGGCAATCTGGTTTATGCTCAGTAGGGAATGAAGGTAGAGGATAAGGTTTAGAGATACTATCATGAAGGAGAGGGCAGCTAATGTGGGTCTAGAAAGATAAATGGGATTTTTTAAAGGATAGAGTCATGGAGAAATTGACCTGAGGTAGTCCCCATCACTTACCTCTCCTGTGGTAATGTGCATTAAAGACTTAAATTGTAATAGCTTCTCAAAGGCTAAGGAGGAGGCGGCAGTACGAAACCGGATGGCTGTATATTCATTAATGATCCAATATGTGGTCAAAAACAAAGACTTCAGAGTCTCAAAGAAAAAAAGACCAATACATATTCCCACTCCATAAGCAATATTTCCAGACCACTCTTCAGGATATTCTAGGATTCTTGGAATCATAAGCACCTATAAGGAAATAAGAGTGCCAACATTTAGAACTTGAATTGATATTTCTAATAGTAAACATCAACCTTGCACTGTAGGAAAGTTGCAGGATTAGGACCATCAAAAGAGGATCATAGTTCAGTTGGGGAAGACTACAGAGGAGGGGGATTGACTAAAATCCGAGTCCTAGTTTTTGTAGTGATGATAGAAAGAAGAAAGGTATAAATAGAGTGAATCAAGGGATCATGAAGAGGATACGTTTATATGGATTTATATAATGTGGTCAGATTTAGGAATTCTGGGATGCTGGAGCTCCATGAAGTTGCAAGAAGCTACAGATACTCTTAGCACCACTTGGGAAGATGGGAAGGCAGGTACTGTAATTCACAAAAAGAAACTCATAACAGAAAGGGTCTGTGACAGGAATCTGGCTACCAACCTCCAAAGATGTGTTGGAAAGAAACCAACAGGGAAATAAGTATTTTGAGCTTACTTTTTCCTCAGGGTAGACTATCCCATTATAAAAAGCAAACGGAACCAAAGCACAGGAGAACCCCATAAAAGTGATTTGTATGGGTCATACACAAAAGGGTACACAGACTTTAGGCAAGAACTGCATGCATTCGGGGTACAGGACATTAATGAAGAGTATTTGAGAGACAAATGAATATCCAGCACACTATCACTTAAGTTACTTCTTTTTCCTCCTGATCTACAACCATTTTCCTTTCGGCTTTTAATAGCACCTCATATTTTTGTAGAAAAACTCTCATTTATCCCATTGTGTTCAGTCTCATCTAGATTATTCACTCAAGTGAACTACCTTTCACTAAGCTATTGGTGAGCAGATGACCTCAGCCATTCAGCCTGGCTCCCTATAATCAGAACCTGAGATTGAGATACAGAACAAGAAACTATTCATCCCACTCACAGCACATGGAGGAGATCACTATTTACAATCACCTACATTCCCAGGCTCCACAGCCAGTTCTTAAAGATACTGGCCCTTTCTAAGCAGGGCTCTGTTCCAAGTGCTTTTTTGTACTATTTAATGTCACCCAGTGCTATAAGTAATGTTATGTTCTCCATTTACACATAAAGGTTCCATGAATTTATCCTGAGAGTGTCAGGGTGTTCCAAAAGAAACTAAGGTTCAGAAAAGGTAAACAATTTATCCAAAGTCATCTAGCAATTAAGAGCCAAACACATGGCTTGAATCCAAGCAAGGATCAAAGAACTTACACTACTATCTAACTTCAGAAAGGAACTCCATGTTCTGGGCAGCACTTGAGAGACAAATATATCCCCAATGGTTGACATGGATTTTTTTTGTTTGTTTTTTGTATTTTTTTGGTTTTGGGGCCACACCCGGCATTGCTCAGGGGTTATTCCTGGCTGTCTGCTCAGAAATAGCTCCTGGCAGGCACGGGGGACCATATGGGACACCGGGATTCGAACCAACCATCTTTGGTCCTGGACCGGCTGCTTGCAAGGCAAACGCCGCTGTGCTATCTCTCCAGGCCCCGGTTGGCATGGATTTTGACATTTTAATCTCTCAAGCCAGAGTCCCCCATATCTTCAATAAGCTGCCACTTACTGGCCCTAGCATGCTTGCCACAGAGAAGAAGCATCCTATAAACAAGGCAATAGAAACCCGTGTCCTTTGGAACCTCAGCATCACTCGAAACATGGAAGCTTTGTCAATTCCATACTGTGAGACTTCTTCTTCCCAGAGGCGGCAAAGTCTTGAAAAGAAAATAATTGAATCAGGTGAAATCTCTTAACATGTGATACATAAAATACCTAGATCTTGATGACCTAAAAGTTTTGATTCATAAAATTTCAAATACTCATCCCTCAACTTCAAAAATTTCCAGCAGTGGAGGCCAGAGTGATAGCACAGTGCGTAAGGGTGTTTGCCTTGCACGTGGCCGACCCAGGTTCAATCTTCTGCATTCCATATGGTTCCCCAATCTTGCCAGGAGTAACCCCTGAGTGTTTGGGTGTGGCCTCCAAACAAATTAACAAACACAATTTATCATCATTGGGCACTTTGATTCCATTTCTCATACCCTCCAATTTCCTCTTTTTTGAGGGGATATGGGACTGAGTTGAGTCACATATCTGGCAGTGCTGGAGGCTTTTCCCAGTTCTATGCTTGAGCATTGCTTCCAGTGGTATTAAAAGCATTGTGATCCATGGATCCAACCTGGGTTTTGCACATATAAAATAAGCACTTGCCCACAGAGTTATCTTTGGCCCTTTTCTTTCTTTCTTTCTTTCTTTCTTTCTTTCTTTCTTTCTTTCTTTCTTTCTTTCTTTCTTTCTTTTTTTTTTCTTTTTTTTTTTTTTTTGGTTTTTCAGGTCACACCCATTTGATGCTCAGGGGTTACTCCTGGCTAAGTGCTCAGAAATTGTTCCTGGCTTGGGGGGACCATATGGGATGCCGGGGGATCGAACGACGGTCCTTCCTTGGCTAGACACCTTACTTCGAGCACCACCTCGCTGGCCCCATCTTTGGCCCTTTTTATCTTTCTCTTGACTGGAGTAGTTAATTCAAATACTCAATTTGCATTAGACATAATGTCATTTCATATGAAAATGCTTTGATATATAAAGCTCTTCCCAAGACCTTCTTTTTATAAACAACAACACTAAAACCAGAGTAACAACCTATACAATGCTTTTCTCAAGGGAGTTTAATACCCAGTCTGTACCCAACTTGAACATTTAGAGGGGGGAGGCTTCCCAAGAGCTGCTTAGGGAGTCTGAAGGCTCTTTCAGTCACTCTAACTGGAAGTTCAATGCAAAGATATGAAGACTAAGTGGTGATTAACTCAGTGGTTCTGGGGGTTGTGAGGGCCTCCAGGACTGTATCAGCTATGCTCAGGGACTATGAGCTGCTGAAGATCAAACCAGAGTCAGTCACATGCAAGTCATGTGACAACCTCTAGAGTACCTCTTCAATCCCTAAAATTTCAACAATATGCTCTTACAGTTTGTCTAAATAAAAATCCAAACAAAGTACATACATTTTATTTAAAAAGAAGTCTGCGACCTAGTACAGGAGTTAAGGCACATCACACAGTTCCCAAGCATGCTTTATGTGTGGTAATTCCCAGCACCACAGGGATCCAAGCAGCACTGTATCCTTGGGTCTTCACAATAAAAGACAAGCCTGGCAGTTTAGAGTTACCAAGAAAAGCACCCAGCTCTTCTGGGCACAGATTGGATGGCAGCAAAGCAATACATTTAAATAATTAATTCAAAACTAAAAGCAAAGTTAGTGTGCAGGATGGGAAAAGTGCTCAAGTGATGGAGTACATGCCAGACACAATTGAAGGGCTGAACTTAATTCTCAGCATGCTATGCCCTAGGCCTACAAGAACTTAAAGTGTGTATTGTTGCTTTAAAACAGACCATTAATAAGCCTTTTACTTCTCATGTTAATAAAATGCATAGACTTATTGATTTCATAGTATTTTCCACATTTGAACCCGGTTTTAGTGTCCTACGGTGTTGTATAGTTTATTATTCTGCTCCTGAAATTCTTAATAGAATGCTGATTGGTTCTAGAGACTTAAAGAAATACAGAATTCAAGTCAGTGGCAAACATGTTTAAGAAGTGGTGTCCCACTACTAATAATAGCAAGTGTGGTCCTTACTCACTGCTATCTGGTTCCCAATAGCTGAATTCCTAGACAGGAAACAGGAGTGGAGGTTAGCAAAGTGCTGATTTTCTTTGTAACTCTATGACACTTCCAGGATAACACATTTTAAGTTTTTCAATAAAAAATAAATTTTTCCCATTCACTATTTTGTTACCTATTTTGTTAGTTAAAAAAGTAACTCAGGCTAGAGTGATAGCACATCAGTGGGGCATTTGCCTTGCACGCGGCCAACACAAGACAGACCCTGGTTCAAATCTCAACATCCCATATGATCCCCCAAGCCTGCCAGGAGCGACTTCTGAGCACAGAGCGAGGAGTAACTCCTGAACACAGCCAGGTGTGACCCAAAAACAAAAACAACAACAACAAAAAGTAAATAGGTAATTTAATGTCATGTTCTTCCATTTTATGGAAAAATTAAGTTCATAAACCTATAACATTTGATTCCAAAATTGCCAAGTAGGAGGAGCACATGGCACCAATTTGCAGCCACATTCTAGGCACCTCTGGGAGGCCGTGAGTAAGGGGGAACGGGTACAGTGGACCAAGGGGGGAGCACGCAGGGTCGCCAATTCACCACCACAGCCTAGGCACCCCTGCGAGGCTGTAAGTCAGGGGGACCAGCGACTAGAGGGGCACCATACTTGCTCAGGAAGGCAAGAAGAAAGCGCAGGCGCAGGCAGGCTCCAAAGCGGTGGAAGAAGGAGGAGGGATCTAGGCTCAACTGTGCCCTCTAACATTGTGGCCAGAGCAGAACTGCACTGTCTGGCAGAAAGAGGGGGTGGGCGATTGACCAGGCTCAACTGGAGGATGTGGGAGGGGCCAAACCTCAGTGACCTCATCCAACATACCCACCTAGAACTGCACTCCAGAGAAGGGAACCACTTCCAACCCCACAGGTGGCAAAAGAGGGCTGAAATCTGAAGACACTGCACTCCAAGCCAAACCATTAAATGCAAAGAAATATGGGTAAACTAACCACCAACTAGGGATATGGAGAGAAATCCTAAGAAGTTTCCAATCCACCAAAATGCACAGGCCCAATAGATGAAGACCTAAAAGCAGACATGGCAAAAGAAATGCAAGCCATGGTAAAAGAAATGCAAGAATAACTAGCCAGAGAGTACAAGAAACCCATAGATGAACAAATCAACCAACTTAAAGAACTATTACAAAACATGAGAAATTTCATACAAATTAAATTAAAGGAAACAAAATTGCCAAATATATACATTCAATTCAATTCAAATATATACATTCAATTCAAATTTTCCCCAAAGCTTTGTTTGTTTGTTTTGGAGCCACACCCAGCGATTATATTTGGTCTATGCTCAGAAATTACTACTGGCAGGCTTAAGAGACCATATGGGATACAAGAATCGAACCAAGGTTGGCTGCATGCAAGGCAAACACCTTACCCAATGTTCTGTTATTCAGCCCACCCCCCTCAAAAGAAAATTTTAATTGTCACTTTCTTCATCTATAAAGTGGGAATAATATACATCTTTATTTCATTGGACTATCACGATAGTCAAAGTAGATAATGGATGGGAGATATAACAATATTTTATGATGCTTTAATAATGATGGTGGGGGCTGGAGAGATAACATGGAGGTAAGGTGTTTGCCTTGTGTGCAGAAGGACGGTGGTTCAAATCCCAGCATCCCATATGGTCCCCCAAGCCTGCCAGGAGTGATTTTTGAAAATAGAGCAAGGAGTAACGCCTAAGCGTAGCCAAAAACCAAAAAAAAGAAAAACAAAAACAAAAGAATTAATGATGATGGTGGTAATGCTGGTGGTGATCATTATGGTAAGTGAATAAAATAGAATTAAAATTAATGGCAAAATTAGTAGAAATAGAAATGATTGCAAGTTACTCAGGAAAACTTGTTCTCAAAAGAATTAGGAAAGAAAATGCAAATTAACATTTAGAAGGTTTGCATATTATGAATCAGGCATTTTTGTAGGGTTATTTAATCATAATCCATTACCTCTTTTGATTTCTTATTAAAATCCTATAAACTAAAATGAGATAAATTTTGTGATATAGGGAACAGAGTGGTAGCACAAGCAGTAAGCCTTCTACCTCGCATGTACTAGCCTAAAATGGACTGTGGTTCGATCCCCTGGCATCCCATATGGTCCCCAAGCCAGAGCAGTTTCTGAGTGCATAGCCAGGAATAACCCCTGAGCGTCACTGGGTGGCCAAAAAAAAAAAACAAAAAACAAAAAAATTTTTTTGATGATATACCATTTTATTATAAAGGTAGGGGTTCCTGAAGGGCAATGGCTTGTCTGACACTACAGCTGGTAAGAGGTAAGATTCTGGCCAACATTGGGCATAACCCAAAGAAGCTTGTTTTCTTTGTATTCAATTGAATACAACTGAAAAGCAAGGGGCCAAAGTTTAACTATTTTTTATACTCTACATTTTTAATGCCTCAACTACACTTATCTTTGTAAATCTCTGAGACTTGACAGGAAATTTTCTAAAACTTTCCTGCCTACTGAATGCTCTGTTCAAGGAGAATCATCAGTCTGTAATTAAATTTCCTACTACAGCCCACGTTCAGGATTTAGAGACTGGACTAATCCACAAGGTAAAAATAAATGACACAGTCAAATTTCTAATCCAGAATTTTTCAGAAAATTGAAACATTCACACCATTTAAGAAGAGTCATGTACCCCAGAAGAAGTACATCTAAGGTAAGAGTGAGGCTTCTTGCTAAAGACTCAGAAGTCCTTGACTTATGATAAACCTCATCTACTTCCCTTAAGAATCTCTACATTGGGGCCCAGAGAGATAGCACAGTGTTGTTTGCCTTGCAAGCAGCCGATCCAGGACCAAAGGTGGTTGGTTCAAATACTGGTGTCCCATATGGTCCCCCGTGCCTGCCAGGAGCTATTTCTGAGCAGACAGCCAGGAGTAACCCCTGAGCACCGCCGGGTATGGCCCAAAAAAAAAAAAAAAAAAAAAAAGAATCTCTACATCATCTCACCAGCACAAGGTCTTTAATCAGTTATGTTGATTAAAGCTTTTACCTTTTGACATTTTTGGCTGAAGATTCCTGTGCTGACAGCTGGGGAATGTTGTCTGAATCTAAGCGTTTCTGTGAACCTAGAATCATGAATGGGGTGAGCCATGACAATGTGGCATAGGAGAACAAACCAGCATAATCCAGTGGATGAGAAGTGGCAAACCTAGTAGAGAAGATACAGACAATGTGATCACCAAACTCAATAGAATCTACAGACAATTTAAGTCAAGGGCATGAAGTTGAAAAAGATGCAGAGAGATCGTACAGAGAACACATAAGGTGCTTGCTTCACACACAATGCCCAACAAGAGTTTGATCCCAATACCACTTATGGCTTCCAGAGCACCACCAACGTGACAGCTGAGCAAACCAGAAATATAGCCAGGGAGCCAACACCCCCAAAATAAAAAAAGGAAGTTTTTTAAAGACTGTATTATAGTTATATAAATACCAAAGTGGTCATCTGTCTCTACAGTTTTTAATTGTTCGTGACTCATATTTTCAGTAATTTAGAACATAACAAACAAACAAACAAAAAATAAAGACTCATCAGTAGCAGAATGATTTAAAAAGACAGAAAAAAGGGTATGGTATATCCATCCTATATAGTATTCAAGGTGTATGGTATATTAAGTAAAGAAAAAAAGGACCATTTGCAGGCCACTAAATAATGGCTACTGATTAGAATTGGCAAAGTAAAGGAAAACAAGAAACTCATCATTTTAATGTTTCTATGTTTCACTTGTATAACTTTAATAAAAAACAATAACATATGAAGAATTAAATGATAAGGTTATATCACTGACACAATGCATGAATACAGAAATAATTATTAAATTGGGTTGTTGTAATTTCATGTAATTTCTACTTCCCTAACCCTCTATAAAAATTAACTAAACTCTGTGTGTAAATCTAAGAAAATCGCATTTGTTTTGTTCTCTTTTGGGGCCATATTGATAGTGATCAGGCTTATTCCTGGCTCTGCACTCAGGGATCACTCCAGGCAGGGTTTGAGGAACCCATATCAAGTCTAGGAATTGATATGGTTCTAGAGATCAAATCTGGGTTGACCACATGCAAGACAAGCATTATTCTAGTCATTGTTCTATGTCTCTAGTACCAAGAAAATTCCATTTTAGATTATTTTTCACTTTAGGGCTCCTGGGTAATCTGATAATGCTTAGGGGTTAGCACTTAGGGGTCACTACTAGCAATGCTAGTGGAGTATGTGGGGCTGGGGGAACTAACTGGGGTCACTTCTTCTGAGTGGGTTTGTATTTTTCTGATGACAGATGTAATATCATGTTGATCATTTTGCAATATTGACAAACAACCACATGATAGAGTCAGGACCTGGTTAGGTAAACTGGGAGAGGTCTAGATGTGAGGGTCTAAAGATCACTGACCCTGTGGGTGGTAGTTGTACCTGAAAACTCACGTGGGCTTGGGGTGAAAAGGAATCATGGTTCTCCAGGCAGCTTCATACTTCCCAGGAGAAAGAACATCTATCCCCACTGCTGTCTCAAGCTTCCTCTCCTGTGGGCTCCAACTAACTGGGGTTAGCCACATGCAAGGAAAATTCCTTTACCCCTGTATCCAGCCCCAAGAAAATTATTTTAAAAAATGATTTGAGGGAACTGGAGAGATAGCATGGAGGTAAGGCATTTGCCTTGCATGCAGAAGGTCCGTGGTTTGAATCTCCACATCCCATATGGTTCCCTGAGCCTGACAGGAGCGATTTCTGAGCATAGAGCCAGGATTAACCCCTGAGAGCTGCCGGGTGTGACCCAAAAACCAAAAAAAAATATGATTTGAGGTGAAATGTTTGTAAAAGGGGGTTAGAGAGATAGTACAGCTATCTCTAATAAAGCACTTATCTCCCATGTGGCTAACCCAGATCCAATCCCTTGAATCCCATTGGCTCCCCCAGAGCCTTCCAGGAGTGATAGCAGAGAACTGGTGAGTGTGGCTCAAATATTTCCCACTTCCCTTATAAAATATACAAAAAGCTAAAATTGTTAAACTCCTGGGATGATATTTTTTGGGTTTGTTTTCTTAGTTCTGGGCTCTTTTGCTCTGGGGCCGGCGAGGTGGTGCTAGAGGTAAGGTGTCTGCCTTGCAGGCACTAGCAAAGGAAGGACCGCGGTTCAATCCCCGGGCATCCCATATGGTCTCCCCAAGCCAGGGGCAATTTCTGAGCGCTTAGCCAGGAGTAACCCCTGAACATCAAACGGGTGTAGCCCGAAAACGAAAGAGAGAGAGAGAGAGAGAGAGAGAGAGAGAGAGAGAGAGAGAGAGAGAGAGAGAGAGAGAGAGAGAGAGAGAGAGAGAGAGAAGCATGATTTGAGAATAAATAGTGAGACATGGTACCAGACATATGGGGTCATTTGTGATCAGAAAATAGGATGCTATTTTTTGATCTAGAGTTTATGTCCCAAAGGCCCCTTAGAAACACTAAGAAAAGATTGATCATGCAAGCTAAGTAACAAATTAAGTGCCAAAGAAGTGCCTTTTTATTCAGTACAGATAAGATCAATTCGTTGGGAACATTATAAGCATACTGATAGAAGTTCAGAACAAATAAAAACAAACAAATGCAGTTTGTTTATAGATATGGTCTTGGAAAATTAAGGAGAACAGTAAATGCAAAGTAGCCTGGGGTAGTTAATACCTGAATAGAGTGTTATAGAGTGGCTAATGAATGGAGAATTAGATTGGTATGCATGAGGAGTTTGGTGGAGTCTCTTGAATAGAAAGTTTATTTTTTTTAATGCCTTACAAGGTAGAAAGCCTGAAGTGAGTTAAACTGTAGTTTATTAGAAAGAATCAATTAAATTTCTTTAATTCTGTTTCTCTTTCTTTCCTTGGTGAATTACTTGGTATGTGTTCTAGCACCAAGCCACATCTCAGCCCTTTTAAACTTCTAAGATTTATGTTAGGGTGGGGACCCAGAACAGAAACAACAAAATTTAGCCTTGATCCATAGAGACAATATAGCAGGCATGGTGCTTGCTTTGATATCCTGGTTTGATCCCCAGCACCACAATGCCCACACGTCACCCATACCCTTAGTTTTACCAGGACTGATTCCTAAGCACTATCCTCCTAAAGTTAAATTTTCAAGGTAACTTTATAGAACACTTAACATTTCAAGGACTCCTCCTTAATGTTAGAATTGAGATTGGCATCCTTAATATAGCTATGGTACCTGCCTGCCTCAACAGCCTCCTCCCATGTAAAAGACTATATAGCAAAATGGATTCCTTCTCAATTTCTGGACTCATCACATAGTGTTTCCACTGCCTCACACACACAGTTCCCTACTCCCAAGCCACTCTCCTATTACTCTTGCCTTGTCAGTCTTGTTCATCCCTTAGGTCCCAGCTGAGTTGTCACTCAGAACTGGTTGAGTGCTCTTTGTCCTATTTCTCTTAATATGTGTCCTATTTCTCTTAATATGTGCCCTTCTTCTTTAACTAACCTAAACAACTTATAATCATATTTTGAATTTACTTGTCTTTTGCTCCCTACATGCACCATAATAGAAAGAGACGTGTCTGTGTGGCTCTCAGTTCTGGGCTCCCCATTGTGGGACACTGGAAGGTACTCAAGAAAGTCCTTGGTGAATGACTGAACTCATATTCTGACTGCCACCCTGAGATTCCTCTGGTTGTTCAGTGTGTGTGTGTGTGTGTGTGTGTGTGTGTGTGTGTGTGTGCGTGCACATTAGGTTGAGCGAGTTTGTATTTGTCTGATGTCAGATGCAATGCCATGATGATCCTTTTGCAATATTGACAAACAACCATATTTTTGAGTTCAGGACCTGGTTAGGTAAACTGGGAGAGGTCTAGGTGTTCAGGCCTAAAGATCACTGACCCTGTGAGTGGTAGTTGTACCTGAAAACTCACTTGGGCTTGGGGCGAAAAGGAATCATGGTTCTCCAAGCAGCTTCATACTTCCTGGAAGGAAGAACATCTTTCCCCACTGCTGTCTCAAGCTTCCTCTCCTGTGGGCTCCAAGAGCTGTCTTCAATACTGTAGGTTTTCTTGGGAAAGAAAAACCAAAGACCATCAGTTTCAGATCTCAAAGGACTGTCCTGAGTATTTTTTATTTATTTAGAACAGTAACCTAAAAGAGAAAGGTCTTTGCATATGCAGCTTCTTAAAGAAAGGCTGCTGAAGTCAGAATCAAGCACCATGTAACCCCACTTACATGTAAAACCTAAGAAAATGGGAAATGCAATGAGTTCATGAATCTAGAGGTTAGATGGGTAATTTCAAGGGGCAGGTGTTTCAATGATCAAAACACAGGAAGGGTCAAAAAAGTAGTAATGTAGTTATACATGAAAAAAAAAGTCACAAGAGGTTCTATACTGTATTTTAATCTGATGACTATATTGCATATTTAAGAGCGTTAAACCCCCAAGTTCTCATCTCTAAAAAAATGCACTTGTATGATATTAACTAGGCTAATTGTGGGAAGACATTTCACAATATAAACATAGATTGGTTGTATATCTGGAAGAAAGGTTACTGAGAAGGGGGTTAGCCCTGGGCCAAATTCAGTATAGGCAGACCCTAGTTCTGCTCTACCTGAATCACTGTGAATTGGCAAGTCACTCTACCATTCTGAGGTTTTCCCCGACAATAAATATTGTAAAAAAGAATAAAGGGTGATACAGTTAGTCACTCTTAGAGTGTGAAACCAAATTATACTCTGACAATAACCCTACTAAAAAGAAACCAATAATTGAAAAGAACATTCCCACACAATAACATGGTTCCTCCCTTTTATAAATCAAAAGTTCTAAAATATAGATACAAAAATTAAAAAGTATTCCATCCTTAGGACTTTATATAAATACCTAATACTATTTAGAAGTATAGCAAAGGCTAGATGAGAAAAACTAAGGATAGCAATTAATAAGATTCAGATAGGGGGCAGAGAGATAATATAGTGTAGGTCACTTGCTTTGCATGTTGCCAGCCTGTGTTCTATCTCTGACATTCCATATGGTCTGCCAAGCCCACCAGGATTGATATTTGAGAAGAAAACCATGAGTAATCCCTGAGCATTACCCAAAAACAAACAAAACAACACAGGAAGGGAGAGTTGGGGGTGCAGTAAGTATGAGAGTAAGAGTGCAAACATGAGATTGTTAAGTGTCAGTATAGATTGGCAAGTACTTTTAAGTAACTGTATAAATAAACTTGTAATAGATGATTGACAGCTAATTATCATAGACTGGTTAAACACGAATCATGAAAGTATATCAAGACTAAGAATTGTTTCATATAAATTTTAAAGTCTCAGAACCATTTAAAGAAACAAAGTTGAATAATTGTAAGACAAATAATTGTAAGACAAAACTCTTTAACGTAGCCATTGAAATGGAAAACTTGCAGCCATTGGAAATATCCTGTCAAATCAGTATCCTGGTCCTTTGATGCTAAGGAAGTGTACTTACATAGCTATTCCCTGAAACCATATCATCACTTATATCCAAACCAAGATTCACATGGCCACCAGATGAGTTGGGATTCCAGCATATTCTCTTCTTGGTCATTTTCTGTTGTCCTGCCAGTGGTTTGCTTCCCAGAATCTGAAAATACAGCAGATTGGAGCAGCTGAGATCTAGCCCAGGGCAGTCAGAAGAAGGGTACGCCTTAACTAGGAATGTCTTAGGGCCATGCAGAGGTCTGAGCCCCTATGAGAGCATCTTCTCTTTCTTAGTCTGACTTGGCTATTTCTTGAAGTCTTACTTGGTTCCTGTGGAAGATTTTTATTCTGTTTGTTCCAGTTTGTAAATATAGTATTTTGTAGAAGCAATCAAACATGCCAAAAGATGCTTTGCCTTCTCTATACTATGCTCTCCCCTCTGTTCAGACTTTCTTTACCAATATTCACTGCTTGAGATCACTTGCTCAAGTGATCAAGTTGTTCACCAAGTTGTTCACCAAGCTCCCAAAGTTATCATTCCTTCCTAACTGCCTCTGATTGAAGTGCCTATAAAGACAAAAGTTTACCTGTACCTCTGCTGTATAAACCTGCCTCTAAAGTTTCCACAGTATCTTTTTGAGCAGTGTATTTTTTTGTTTTATTTTTTCATCTATACCTGGCAGTGTTCAGGGCTTAATCCTGGTTCTGTGCTCAGAGATCACTACTGGTGGTGCTCAGGGAGCCATAGATAGTACCAGGAATTTCAACTGGGGTCAGCTGAATGGAAGGCAAGCACTTTCCTCATTGTACCATCTTACTGAACTTACTGCCATTTTTCCTTTGACAAATTGTATTATAATATACATTATAATAATCAAATCATTGCCTGATCCCCAGGGGTCCAGATCTAAAGTATCACCCTTTATTTATTTTTAACATCTGGTCAGGCCTCATCTCTTGATCAAGTGATCAACTTAGGAAGAACTTTCTCTTTTTTAATATAATTTTTATTGAGACCAATGTGAATAACAAGTCTTTCACAGATGTATTTAAGGAACATAGTGACAGTGAATTAGGGTCAGTGTTGACCTCCCTCCACCCATAGTTTCCAGCATACATCCCATACATCCCATACCTCCATCCTTTGCCCCCTGGACTGCTTGTGTAACAGGTCCCTTTTGTGTCTAGCTTGTTATAGTTTAGGTTTCTTGAGTCTATTGTTGTTGACTTTGGTTTGGGTATTTAGGCCTGACCATATTTTTATTTTCACTCAATGCTCCTGAGATCACTTGGCCCCTGGGTCTCATCCACTTTTTTTTCTCAATTTATATGGAGAAATATAAATATGAGATAGAACAAGATGATTCCTGTTTTATGGTTCTGTAGGAAAAAAAAGCAGATGGGAGCCCCATCTAGAAACTATAAATATAAATAAAATTAAAAGAAGAAAAATATAAAAATAGTAAAAAAAATGTGAGGGCTGATGTGGTAAGGTTTTGTTGTTTTGTTTTGTTTGCAGAGGTGCAGTAACATTGGGGAGATTAGAAAGGAAATTCCCTTGGCCTAAAAGATACAGGTTATCGCTACCCTTGAAGCATACTGTCATGAGACTGACTACAGGCTCCTGACATGTTAGTTGTCAAACCCCAAGGTCTTCTTTATGGTGTCAGAAAATGTTCTGCTCAATCATGGTTGTCAAAGTCAGACCTCTGTAATTTGAGATCTTGGTTTTTGCACAGGTCCTAGGATGAAGCCTAAGATAGAGTCTTTCTTCATGGTCCCAGGAAAAGTTCTGCTCAGTCACAGTTGTTGTAATCAGTCTTCTGTAATTAGTGATCTTGATTTTTGCACAGATCCTAGGATAGAGGGTCTTCTGATTTCATCTCACCGTTAGGAGATGTGGTAGGACAACCTGCTCTTAGATCAAGATGGTTGCTGTTTCTTCATTGCCAGGGTGTCTGTCATATGAAGCTACCCTGGCTCAAGTTGATGCCAGAGCAGTATTAGGGCCTCCACCAGGGGGAGTTAGATTCCTGATGCTGGTGCAGGGAATTGTGCCAGTTCTAAGGGAATTGGGATCTGGGATTTGGGATTAGATGGTCAATGTACAATTACATGAGGTCTAAGTCAAGTCCCCATAACAAATGTTCAGGATGGAAAAGAGCCCCTATATTACAAAATTTATGGATTCTTATCCCTATTAGATAAGAACTTTTTTTTTTAATTTTAGGCCATACCCAGTGATGCTCAGGGATTACTCCTGGCTATGCACTCAGAAATTGCTCCTGGCATAGGGGACCATAAGGGACACCGGGGATTGAACCAAGGTTCATCCTGAGTCAGCTGCATGTAAGGCAAACGCCCTACCACTGCACTATCATTCCAGACCCGGAACTTTTTTCTATACATAAGATTTACCAATTTTAGTGCCTATAAAAAATTAGGAAGAACTTTCTATGCTTCTCACACTCCCAAGACTCAACCTTGGCCAGGTCAATCTTTGATATATATCTTTGATATATCTAAAGACTTGCTCCTAATACTATGTTTTCTCCCATATTCTAACATGTATTTTAAAAAACATACTGCAATATCTATTTAATTTTTACAGGCAGTTCTCAGAGGGTTCAGCTTGGCACTGTGGTGCTGAAAAAAAGAATCAGTGCTTAGGTTTAGTAATGAGGCTACCAATGCCAACCTGGCAGTGATTCAGGAGCCAATGGTGTTAGGGATTTGTGTCAGTAGCCTCAGGTACAAGACATGCAAGTCTAACCAGCTCACTTATGTGAATCATATACCATCCCTTTTCTCACACTAGACAGCTTCATGGGTCAGGCAATGGTGAAAAGGCCCTTTTGTGAAAATAGTAAAGAAAAAAGAGAGAAAAGGTATGGATGGTAAGAGAGGAGTCTCTAAACTTATTGCTTAAAACTGAGGGAGAAGGCTGTTTCCTTATTACTGTGAACCAGCCAGGACAAAGACACATAAAAGTAAGCTTGATAGGATTGAGTTACCAGGAAGCCCTGAGGATGTACTATCTTGTTCTGCTGTAGTTTATTCATTACACAAGGTGTCCAGTGCAGAGAAAGGGAGGAGAATACTGGTTTAGATTGCAAGTCATGACACCTGGCAAGAGGCTGTGGGAATTGCTGCTGCAAAATGTTTATAACTTTTATTGACCCACATCTGCAATGAGTGGCAAAGTGTACGTCCTATCAAAAAATAAAAGAATGCTGCTTGACATTTTATTTTCTGTTAGTGAAAGTAAGAGGAAAATATATGTTACCAAAGATGGATATTAGTTGGATTTTTCACTCATTGATCAATGACTTGAGTAACCTTGTTGTGTGATTTTGAAATACCAAAATTTTTTCCCTCATTTTTGGTGTGTGCTTCTGATTGTAGTGACAATAAACACCAGACACATAATTTAGTCTGCAATAGTAACATTTCCTGTACTCACTTCTGAAATTTAGACAGTAAATAAAACAATAAAAACAAACAATTTTTGATTTGTATGGCCTTTGGCAAGTTGTGTGCTATAAACATTCTCACCATGCCTGATTTCAAGCTACCAACATGACTGTGAAGTTAGGAGGAAAATGTGGCATGGCATTATTGCATGGTATTTTCAGTATCAGTACCACAAGTAGAAATAAGTTCAAAAGTATAACACAATCAATGTAGCAACATAATTAGAAGTCATGAATTTTGAGCACTATTTTGAGTATTTTTAGTTGTAATTTATTTAGTAATGTGCTTACATAGTTTAATATTTATTATTGCTGTATTGAATAACAGAGCTTTCAAAGTTACTGAAAATTTGACAGTTGGTTCTTATGAGCCAATCTGAATAGGGCTAGCAAACCACTGTGACATTCATTCAGGAAAGAAAGTGGTGTTTTTTTTTTCTAAATTCTGCTCCCATTCAGGACATCATTTTTCCATTTTACTTCTCAGTGTTCCATGAGCTAATGCTGTGTTTCTAGAATTGAGTTTCCCTCACTTCCACAAGGCACAGATATGATCAAACAACAGCTGCAAACCAGGGTAAGGACCGTGCCTGTGGACTTCTAAGTCTGCAAATAAATGAAAATTCTGGGAAAATCTAGGACCCAATAACAATGGAACACCACCAGGCCATAACAGGTCAGAACATTACTTGAAATGTATATCAGGTCCTCCAACAACAGTAGTGTAGGCAGTGACTAGTTGGGTGAAAACTGAGAAGCAGAGGACAAGGGGCCCAGGATCCTGACTCTTCTTCCATCAGGGGATAACCGTAAGACTGAGCCTTTTCTGAGCATTACTTACTAGAACTATTTAAATGACTGGATTAAATAAAATCTTCAAATAGTAGGGGCCAGAGAGATAGCATGGAGGTAAGGTGTTTGCCTTGCATACAGAAGGTCATTGGTTCAAATTCCTGCATCCCATATGGTCCCCCAAGCCTGCCAGGAGTGATTCTGAGCGTGGTGCCAGGAGTAACCTCTGAGCGCTGCCGGGTGTGACCCAACAACCAAAAAAAATCTTCAAATAGCAAACCTAAGTAGCTAATTTTCTTATTAACTACCTAAGATCTCCTGAGTCCAAGGAAGGGTTCATTTTCAGAGACCAAGTAACGGAATTAGATTTTTCTCTTACTCATCCTCTAAAGGCTTCTTAAGCTTTTTCACTTGCAACCTTTTTGTGCCAATAAACTTTATACATGATCTCAAGTTTATAAGTATATATCATTGATATATAAAAAATTTACTGATAATAGAGATTTACTTTAATTTTTTTGAAACAAGAGATTAACTTAAGACAAATAAAAAACCAACAACATTGTTTTCTAGTTAAAGACCCACAGTTGAAGAAACTAGTTAATGACCCACAGTTTAAGAATTTAGGCTTTCTAATATGATTTGCCCACCTGATTTTTTTTATACACACCTGTAAGTGATGCAAGGAGACCTCAAGGATGTTCTTTTCTATATGCAAATTTGTTCCCAAAATGAGTCACAAGGGAAAGTGAACCAAATGAACATTTATAATAAAATGCAAATGTGTCTAACTGATATGTTTACAGAACAATAATTGCTAAACTCAATATAAAGGATGCAGCCAACATTGGCTTGAGTTCTTTTCAAATCTACAAGGCCCTCCTCCAGTTGCTTGGTCAGAGAAATTCTCTCCAGAATTTCCTCCGGCAGTCCTTGAAAATTTCCCAGGACTCCACAAAACCATCCACTTGGTCAGGTTGGAAACTAAAAAATAAAGGGTAAGGGGGCCAAAAAGAAATGACCTCCAGCCCTACATTCACTATATCCCTGAATTCGCTTTTGTTCTGTTTGGCCAATTGGGACTTGGCCAAAATTCTGACAACTGCAGCCAAGTCACTGAAGTAAAATAACCAGCGACAAGTGCTTTCTGAAGGAGTTTATTTATTTCCTAGTTATTTTTTCCACTCTGACCCAGCAAGCTTCAGTGCCCAAGATCTGAAGATATCTAGGGCAAGGGGACAGAAGTATCTGTAGATGGGGCCATAAAGCAATTCAAATGATTCATTCCCTGTGCTCCTTATCCCTGCTCTCGAGTTTGTTTCCTTCTGCTAATTTCTTCAAGAAATCAAGGATAAAATTACCATAGTGAGAAAACGGGGGATGGGGGTGAGGGAATGAGGGTTGTAAAGGGAATGATCATTTCTTATTTTAATCATTGAGCTTAAGTTATGTAATACAAGACAAGGGAACTGGGTCAAAGGTAGGAACTCACTACTATATTTATGCAATATTTTGTACACTTAAAAATCAAATAGAGTTAACACATTTCCAGTTGATATCATTTAAGTACGGCCATCCTTCTAAACAGCCAAAGCAACTAGCCGGAAAGGTCGGCCTGACTGGAAAGAAGGAAGATGTGGAGAAGGCAAAGTCACTAGGGGCTCCGGAGCCGCTCTATTCGCAGAACTACGGCGCAGGGTCGGGCGGTGGCGGCGCGCAGAAGCAACCCGACGGCTGGGGGGCGGGCCCGGATCCGGGGGCGGGCCGGAAGCGGCCACTCGGAGCTCGGGGAAGCGGCCTGCGGGCTGAGCTGCTGCTGGTCGCGGTGCCTCGGCCTGCGCCCCTCCGCTCGTCCGCGATGTCGTCCGTGAGCCCCATCCAGATCCCCAGCCGCCTCCCGCTGCTGCTCACCAACGAGAGCGTGCTGCTGCCGGGCTCCACCATGCGCACCAGCGTGGACTCGGCCCGCAACCTGCAGCTGGTGCGGAACCGCCTGCTCAAGGGCACCTCGCTGCAGAGCACCATCCTCGGGGTCATCCCCAACACGCCCGACCCGGCCAGCGACGCCCAGGACTTGCCGCCGCTGCACAGGTAGGCCGGGCAGGAGGTATAGGAGGCCCTCCCCCCCCCTTGCCCGGGCCCCCTCCAACACACACACCCCCAGGACCGGCCTCCAGATCAGGCTTGGGGATGGGGGTGTCCCCGCGCGGCCAAGAGGCGCTGCTGCCTCAGACTAGCGTGAGTAAGGGACACACACACACACACACACACACACACACACACACACACACACACACACACACACACACACACACCCGCAAGCTCTTACGTGAGTAAGGGACACACAGAAATAAGCTCTTATGTTTAAAGGGACACACACACAAGCTCTTATGTATGAAAGGGACA
Source organism: Suncus etruscus (assembly GCF_024139225.1). Taxonomy (NCBI): domain Eukaryota; kingdom Metazoa; phylum Chordata; class Mammalia; order Eulipotyphla; family Soricidae; genus Suncus; species Suncus etruscus. The sequence goes on from NC_064861.1 coordinate 41,983,546, forward strand.
CACATACAACACACAAGCTCTTATGTGTGTAAGGGACACACACAAACTTATGTGTGTACGGGACACACATACACACAACACACACAAGCTCTTATGTGTGTAAGGGACACACGAAATAAACTCTTTTGTATGTAAGGGACACACACACACACACACACGCCTGAATTTGCTCCACCGAGTTTCCAGCCCCTCCTCCTCCTGGTCGCCAGTGCTGTATGTAAGGGACACACACACACAGACACACACACACACACACACATACATAAGCTCTTATGTGTGTAAGGACACACACAAATAAGCTCTTATGTGTGTAAGGGACACACACCCCCCCGACACACACACACATACATAAGCTCTTATGTGTGTAAGGACACACACAAATAAGCTCTTATGTGTGTAAGGGACACACACACCCCCGACACATACACACACACAAGGGACACACACACCCCCGACACACACACACACCCCCGACACACACACACACACACACACACACACACACACACACACACACACACACCCTGCCCGAATTTGCTCTACCAAGTTTCCAACCCCTGGTCACTAGTGCTGTGTGTAAGGGACACACGGACAGATAAGCTCTTATGTGTGTAAGGAACACCCCCCCCCAATACACACACCTCCACACACACAAAACACACACAAACACACAAATTTGTTACACCAGCCCCTCCTCCTGCTCGCTTGTGCTCGCCCAACCCGGTCCCCAGACCCTTCCCCGCCTCTTTCTGTCTGTTTTTGCTCAGCACACCAGCCCGTCCTTGACTTTTGGTCGAGCCTTTTTGCCCACCCTCTGCTCCATGTTTTCCCAAAGGGACTCGCCTCGCACTTTCCTCCTCTCCTCTCTAGAACTTTGCCTGCTGGCCCTGGCACTATAGCGTGGTTGTGTGCTGTTAGAGGAGGGACTTTACCTCTGCAGCCTGGCTGTGAGGTGTGTTAGAGGAAGTGAAGCTTCAGTGTGTGCAACCAGCTTGCAGCAGCTTGAAAAAGACCTGTCTTTGCACAGCTGGTGCTCACCTGTAGGAAATGCTCACCTGTTCATATTTGTGTGATTGCCTGACCCAGGAAACCCTGTAGTCCTGCACATACCAGGTTGCCCTATCACCCTAAATCAGGGGTCTCAAACTCAATTTACCTGTGGGCCACAGGAGGCAAAGTCGGGGTGATCCTTGAGTGCAAAGTCAGTAGTAAGCCTTGAACATTGAGGGTGTGACCCAAACAACTAAAAACAAAACAAAACAAAACAAAACAAAGAAAGATTCCTCTAGGTCAGGGCCACAAAATGTTGTACAGAGGGCCGTTTGCGGGGGAGAGGGGCTGCGAGTATGAGACCCCTGCAATGTTCCATAGGCAGAAAAAGGTTGGGTTTTGAGGTTTTAGTACGAAGAGTGTCTTGATTTATAAATTTCATATAGATCAAATGTTGAGCTATGGTAATATTTTGGCTCCTTGGAGCTAAATCAGTAGTGTGACCCCCCCCCGCCCTCTTTTTTTTTCTTTTTTTTTTTTTTTTACTTTATAATGTGGCTGTTAAAATTGCATACGTGTCTAACACTATTTTCCTGTTGGAAGATGATGGGCTATAATGTACACTCCAAAATTGCCAGTTTTATATCAAATTCATCTCTAGGTCCTTGCTTCTTATCCTGAATTTTCAAGGTATTTCTAGTTTAGAAGTCATGCATATACAGCTCCGGTTATTTTCAAGTGATTCCTCCTGATAATAGTTTTAGGGACGGTTTAGGAATGCCTTGTTTTGTTTTAATAACTTCAGTGGTGCTCAGTGCTTACTCCTGGCTCTCTGCTCAGAGATCACTGTTGGTAGTGCTCTGGGACTAAACAGATGAGATGCCAAGGATTGAATCCTCTTCGGCAGTGTGCAAAACCCTACCTGTTCCACTATTGCTCCATCCCAGAATGCCTTATTTAATCTAAAATCTTGTGACTCTACATTAAGAAGAGCCTGTAGATAATTTTTGGTGTAGGACAGGGTGGTGGTACACAGCGTGTCCAGGATGTGTATTGTTCTGGGTGTCATAGATTACAGATGCTAGCATCTGGTGTTTCCCATGAGCTATAGTCCTATGAGCTATTTTCCCTACCCCATTCCTGCAGATTTATAAAGGAAAGATCCTGAAAGCAAAATAAATTGAAAAAGCCCTAAGATTTGCTCTTTGTTGACAGCACGAAAACCATTTTGTCTCCCATCTGATCTACTTTGGTTATTTCTTGACTATAATTGGGTTTTGTTCACATTTCCGTAAACTCTGTGAGGATTTCTGGTTTCCTATACATGATCCCATTTCTTACACCTCTTGAATATTTTCTCCCATACTTTTTTTGTTCTTACTGCTTATACACTTAATTCTCTGCTAAGTGAAGTGGTCTTGATTTGATTTTTTTCTATTCTTTTTCTGTACCTATAGGCGATTTCTTATGCATTCGCTCTGAATTTCAGTAGTAAGTTTGGTCATATTTTCAGCCTAAATAATGTATTTGATATTGAGATTTTGGAGTTGTTTTGTTTTGTTTTGTTTTTAACTATTTCGTACATAAATATCTCCAAAACAAAAATAACTCACTTTTTCTGAAGTAATCAGTAATAATCAATAATATTTGGAAGTCCTTGATGTTACTATTGCTGCTTTGTTTTAAATGAATAGCAAAATTCAGGTCATTAAAGTTCAAAAGTGCACAGTAAAGTCCAGAGATAGTCCAACTAGCTAGAGTAGATGCATGCATCAGGTTACTTCCATTCTCAGCCTACTTGGTCCCCTGAGCACTTTGGGGTGTAACCCCCACCCCAAATGGTGCTGGGAATAGTTCCTGAGCACAGTTAGATGTGACCAGCTCTCCCCCAAAATAAAAACAAAGCATATAGTGAAAACTCTTCAAAGAATTCCAGCTTTATAAGACAACCTCCCATTTTTTTAGTTACCTAGAATATTTGCTACTTGGAAAATCATGAAGAAAGATTTCATTACATTCTTTTGGGGGTAGGTTCCAATGTCTTTTTTTCCTCTCTAAGTAGTTTTTAAAACTTTTTAAAAAACATTAAATAGCATTAGTAGCGCAATGTTGAGTCACCGTTAATTTTTTTTTTCGATACATAGACTTGCCCTTCCCCAGTTACCTGCTTTTCCAGGTAGTTCTCCAGATGCAATATTAGGAACTCAGTCGATGTCTCTTGTCTCCTTTACACAATCCAGGTCATTCTGCTCCAGTCTTTAAGGAACCAGTGAAGTACTTGGTCCTTGTGTTTCTTACCACATGAGGTAGAAGGGCCAGATGTTGACTTACCTGAAACACGTCCTTTATAGCAATAGCAATGTTCTGTTCTGCTTAGTATTGTGCAGGCATATTGCCCAAAACCAGAGCCTTTTAAAAGGAAGAGCTTACGAATACCCCTCCAGTGTAGAATTTGGCTTTCACTCCACCTCCAGGCAGCCTGTTAAACTGGAATTGTTTTAGTGGCTTCCTAGTGACGTTTGTTTTCTTAGTGAAATGAGTGATTTATCACGATATGTACATGAATTGTTCATACATTTCAAGATGGTCATCCAGTCTTCTTCCAGTCTTTATTCTTCAGGTGTTACAATCACTTTTCTTCACAGTGCTGATTTCTCAGTCCCTTTCCAGTTTTTGTCTTCTTCATCTCTGAAAGCTCTCATTAGTTTAATTGACATTGTAGTTTTATTATCTAATAATAGTAATATTTTACATTTTATATCAATTTTTAATTTTTATATAAGTATTTAAGCACCATGATTACAAGCATGTTTGTAGTTGGATTTTTATCATAAACAAAAAATATTTTACATTTTAATCTGTTCCACTTAGATTTTTCTAAATTTGCAGTTATTGTTTTTAAAAGAGGTCTTTCTAAAAGTGGCATTTCTTAAATTTCTTTTAAAATTTTCATTTCTTCAAAAGAAAGGAATGAAAGTAGAAACTTCTAGAGCCACAGAACTTTATGAAGAAGTTGGAATTATCCTAATAGAATCCTTTGTCTCCAAAACATTTTTAATTTTGATAATTTTACCAAAAATTATTAAGTACTCAACAAGGTACATTGAGTAACAGCAAGGTAAAACTATAAAGATGTTTCCTAAAAACATGTAGCTTTTAGTTTTTGTATCTTGGTCCATACCCAATGATGGCCAGGGATTCATTTTGGCTTTACACTCAGGAATCACTGTTGGTGGTGCTCATCAGGATTGATGCTGGGGATCAAATCCGGATCAGCTACATGCAAAGTAAATGCCTTATCTGCTGTACATTTCATTCATTCTAAAACATGTAGCTTTTAATTACCGAGAAGTGTTTCTCATTATTGCCATTAGGATGTCCATATTAGATATTAAGTAATAGTGCTTTCTCCTATTACAACTGTTCAGAAACTTTATTTATTGATTGATTGATTGATTGATTTTTTGGGTCACACCCAGCAGCACTCAGGGTTACTCCTGGCTCTATGCTCAGAAATTGCTCCTGGCAGGCTCAGGGGACCTTATGGGATGCCAGGATTCAAACCACTGACCTTCTGCATGCAAGGCAAACGCCTTATCTCCATGCTATCTCTCTGGCCCCTAATAGCTTCATTTTTATTCTCAAAGATATACATCCATGGTCCATTGTAGCAAGAAAAAGGAAAACCTGTTATAAAACCCAATCAGATGTCCAGTTATTTAATATCTTTGATGTTTGCCATTTACCACTCTACCTGTTCACCTTCTGAGTCTCAGTGATTTATAGAAGTTATTTATAATGAAGTGTATTTTCTACATACTAGGTAATAGTGAGATATAATAATATGTATAAAATATAAAATATGTATAAAAGTCTTTCATAAATTGCAAAGCAATACATATGTTAGTGGCATTAGTCTTCTGCAAAGAGTAGTGTTAAATATAAATCTCATAAAAGGAGTTTGTGGGGATATGAAAAGGGACACCAGGTTCTTTGAATAGGGGCAGAACAAAATAGCATTACAGAAAAGACTTGAGAGGTTGAAGATTCCAAGAAAAATAGAAGTCTACAAAGTTTTTTTAAAAAAGAAGGAAAAGTGGCATATAGCCCAGAGTTGAGATATTATAAAAATAATCATCTTGGAAAACTTCTTTCCTATAGTTAAAAGTTTTCCTGCCACTACATTTGATTGTTTTGAAATGTATTTGGAAACCTTTCATTATTTAAGTCAGTTTCCAAATGATCTGTATCATACCCCATGTAGCCAGATTTTTAGTTTAGTATAATGTGGACTAGGGTAGATAGATCAAAGGGCTGGAGTGAATGTTTTTGCTGCTAGAAGCTCAGGTTCAGTCTCTGGTAACTTGTGGTACCATGACTGCTCAAGATGAAGATATCCCAAACAGAAGAAATTAGTTGTTTTTACCCTATGCCTCTCCTACTGAGAAAAAAATATATAGAGGTTTAAATATGCTCACTGTTCTCAGTTTAAATCACTTGCAAATGAACAGAGTGTACCCTTTGTAAAGAAAAGCATGACCTGTAACATAATATACCTAGTGAGAGATTTATTAGGGAATAGTTTCAATGTTCAGCACTATTTCACAAGTTCTACTATATAGCAGGCTCTCAGTTTTATTCATAAACATTGGTATTATTAAATTAGTACCTCCCTGAGTACCTCTCCCTGTGTACCCCTCCCCCAATAATTTAAAATAAAATATAACTCTGAAAGCAGATCTCTCTCTCTCTCTCTCTCTCTCTCTCTCTCTCTCTCTCTCTCTCTCGTTTTTGGGCCACACCTGGTGATGCTCAGGGATTACTCCTGGCTATGCACTCAGAAATCACTCCTGGCTTGGGGGACCATAAAGAATGCTGGGGGATTGAACTGTGGTCCGTCATAGGTTAGCGCTTACAAGTTATATACCCTACTGCTTGCACCACCACTCCAGCCCCCGGAAAGTAGAGTTCTATTACAAGTTTCAAAAATCTTTATACTATAAAATTTATATATAAAGAATTTTAAGTCAAGTATTAATATGTAGATGAGCTACTACTTGGGGTCAGAGAAATAGTACAGTGGGTAGGATGCTTGCTTTGCATGAAGCTGACCCAGATTCTATCCCTAAATTTCCATATGGTTTTTCCCAAGCCTCCAGGAGTGATTGCTGAGAGTAGAGCTAGGAGAAAGTAACCTTTGAACACCAATAGATGTGTCCCAAGACCCAAAAAACAACAGCAACAGCAAAAATAACAAAATAATAAATTACAACTTGGATGTATAAATGGAGATCTAATATAAACAAGCCTAATAAACATACACTAATAGAAGAATTGTAAAATAGAGGAAGATGATTAGTGGAGAGTAAGGAGGTGATATAATGGGATATAACCATGTATAGTATGTTTGCTTAGAAGGAAAGTATTAGACTAATTGAATAATACCAATGTTTATGAATAAAACTGAGAGCCTGCTATATAGTAGAACTTGTGAAATAGTGCTGAACATTGATACTATTCCCTAATAAATCTCTCACTAGATATATTATGTTACAGGTCATGCTTTTCTTTACAAAGGGTACATACACTCTGTTCATTTGCAAGTGATTTAAACTGAGAACAGTTAGCATATTTAAACCTCTATATATTTTGTCTCAGTAGGAGAGGCATAGGGTAAAAACAACTAATTTCTTCTGTTTGGGATATCTTCATTTCACAGTTAGCAAAAGCATTGATTTTTAAGGAAAATTATATTCTCACTTTTACTTAGTGACGTATTCCAAATAATTAAGTATATCACCTGAGGTAGAATTTGTCTCCTCCCTCTCTTCAGTATCTCTTCAGTTTCTCCACTGCAAACCCCTTAGGCCAAGCACCTGGCTTCTGATCTGTTGATATTTCTTGTAGACAGAACACTTTCTGCTTTATATAAGTATTCCAGGTTATCTTTAGCAGTGAGTTTTAATTAGTCTCTTACTTGTTTGGGATAGCTAGCTTTCTCAGGCAACTTGAATTGGCTTTCACAAAATAGAAATAGATCATAATTGAACAAAAAATAGCAGCCAAAACACACTCAAAATGATTCTAAATCATAATAAGTTCTAAAAGTTCATGTTTTTTCCTTTCTAAGATATTTGTCTTCCTAAATTTTGGTAGAAGATGTTCAAATGAATTTTTATTTGAATTTATTTTATTTTAATTCTCAGAATGTGGTGACAGTTTGACACCAGTTTGGCAAGGGATATGCAGAACTTGTATAGGTTGATTGTATTAAAAAAAATGGCTTGGGGCCGGGCGGTGGCGCTAGAGGTAAGGTGCCTGCCTTGCTTGCGCTAGCCTTGGATGGACCGCGGTTCGATCCCCTGGTTTCCCATATGGTCCCCCAAGCCAGGAGCGACTTCTGAGCACATAGCCAGGAGTAACCCCTGAGCATCACCGGGTGTGGCCCAAAAACCAAAAAAAAAAAAAAAAAAAATGGCTTGCTCTTAGTAGCTGAACTGATATTGAAATCGTTTTTTAATTCATTTGTATCATGTTATTTAAATTTTAATGCTTTAAATGCCAATTGTATAAATTAAGGATATACATTGCCTAGTTTTTAGTAGGCAACTTAATTTAATCTATTTAATTGTGTTCTACTTTTGTCTTTCTTATGTTTAAATAATCAAAATGCTATGGAATTTCTACATAATTTTTAAAAGAGATCCTAATTAGAATTAGTCTTCTTTGCCCCACGGCCAAGTATTACTTGATCTAAATAGAGAACATTCATTTTAGTTCCTTTTTTCTATAATGAAAATTTTCAACAACAAAGCACTTTCTTAGGCCAGTTTCTGATCTACTGTATGGAATATCTGTAACACTGATGTTTTGCATGTTTTTCAGAATTGGCACAGCTGCACTGGCAGTTCAGGTTGTGGGCAGTAACTGGCCTAAGCCCCATTATACTTTGCTGATCACAGGCCTGTGCCGGTTCCAGATTGTGCAGGTCATAAAGGAGAAGCCTTATCCTGTTGCTGAAGTAGAGCAGTTGGATCGTCTAGAGGAATTTCCCAACACCTGTAAAGCAAGGGAGGAACTAGGAGAATTATCAGAACAGTTTTACAAATATGCAGTACAGGTGAGTTGCTTTTATCTTTTCTTAAAAACCTTTTCCTTTCATTGCTTTTCTGCCCTGAAATAGGATTGACCGTATTAGAGAGTGAAGTTTTTAGGACAGGATATGTTCAAATGATTTAACTCTACAGTATTTTAATTTCAGTTAAGCTCCACAGGCTTAAAATTTAATAGTATATCAATTTCAATTTGTTTATATCTAGATTTGTATCAGACTCAGTCTAGCACATATTAATCAGTGATTTCTAAAATTTTTGCAAAAGGTATTTCTACAACTTTTCTCATGACTGGTGTTTTAAAAAATTTAGTTATTCAGCCTAAATGATGTTTTACAATGAATTTTGCACAGAAGCTATTACAAGATTATCTAGGCATCAAATTGTGTGTTGTATTAGGTCAGAAATCAAGATCCAGAGTGCCTAGCAATAATTATGGAAAAATAAATTTATGGAAAATTGATCTGTTATGGTTGATATTAGGTAAATATATCATGTAAAAGTGCCAAAAGGAAAGCATATGTTATATACATACATTAATATTTGACTTCTTGTTTTAATGTTTTAATTGTTGATTGAACAGTTACAACAACAAATACATTGAACAAAAAACTCTGTCCCTTTTCCCATTTTTTCATATTTTCGAAAAATATAAAAGTTGTTTTCTTCTTTTTTGTTAATGAAATCCAGTGACCCTAATAGGTATCTAAAGAACTCACTTACAGACATTTTATCTGATTAAAAGGTGTTGGGGTCGGGAAGAGAAAAATATCGTAGTGGATAAAATGCCTTTGGGTAAAATACCTGCATTTTACTTGGGACACAACCAAGTACTAAAAAAAAAAAAAACTAACTTCCAGAAATATGGAAGTCAGGGGGGTGTTCTTTACATGACTGAAACCCAACTACAATCATATTTGTAATCAAGGTGTTTAAATAAAGATATTAAAAAATAACTATATGGAAGTCTGATTTTCTTTTCAGTTCATAAATCCTGTTAGATGTCATTAACGCTGCTTTTTTTACTCTTGTAGTTGGTTGAAATGTTGGATATGTCTGTCCCTGCAGTTGCTAAATTGAGGCGTCTTTTAGATAATCTACCCAGAGAAGCTTTACCTGATATTTTGACCTCAATTATCCGAACATCCAACAAAGAAAAGCTCCAGGTACAGTGCAGTGTCTCTTCTTGAATGCTGTTTCCCTTGTCACTTTTTTATTTAGATCTAAATAGCAAAATTTGCCCCTCAGGTAAGAGATTTATGGAATTAAAATAATTTCACACTTAAATTGGCTTTTAAAAGACATTGCTTTACCATTTTATATATGCAACACTTTTATTTGCATAACCAGTGCTGGTTTTTCAGTTTATGGGCAAAGTTAAGCCAGAATAATAAAAAAATTATATTTAACATAAATATTCCTTTGCTTTTTGCTTGATTTCGGCTTTGTGATCATAAGCAGTAGTACTCATGGCTTATTCCTTACTCAGCTCAGGAGTGATCCTTGGCATTATTCAGTGAACTTATATATAGTGCTGGGGATTTGAATTGAAATTAACAGGATGTCTGGCTTGCCCACTGTACTACCCTCCTCACTACATTTTATTTACTTATTTATTCCTTTTTATATTTTATTACTGAGAATGTATGGTGCTGTAGCCTTTGCCTTCTGTATGGACTTATTTTATGATAGGGAAGGAAAATGTCTGGTCATTCAATAGTTGTAGATAGAATCCTGTGATCTGGCCCTGGCATATAATGGGACAGATAGGTATGTCGCATGCCTCTCATCAATCTGCTCATGACCTGTCTGCCTAGTTTGTAGGCCATGCGAATCTTCAAATGACCTGAAATAGGCCCTTCACCTCTTGATTTCATGTAATTTTTCATTCTGTTTTGTACATAAGCTTAATATGGTTCATTTTCTATGATTTATAGTTTCTATTAAAGTGAAATGAGTTTTAAAGACACTTAAGATATCTTTAGCTTCTTTAAAATCTTGTCTTAGAGATCAGGATTCAAACTGGAGGGGATGGGAAAGAATCACAACCTATAAAACTGTTTAAATTAAAATGTATTTACTTTAAATAATTTTTAGTATGTTACATTTTTTAAAAAGGCACTTTAAAAAAATATCCAAGTACAGAATATTGAATTAGTATTTTTTTTTTTTTTTTGGTTTTTGGGCCACACCCGGAGGTGCTCAAGGGTCACTCCTGGCTGTCTGCTCAGAAATAGCTCCTGGCAGGCACGGGGGACCATATGGGACACCGGGATTCGAACCAACCACCTTTGGTCCTGGATCGGCTGCTTGCAAGGCAAACACTGCTGTGCTATCTCTCCGGGCCCGAATTAGTATTTTTTTAACCTCAGAAGTTTTCTTACATTCTTTTATAGTATTTTTAAAACATTCTGCTTTATTGAATCTTCCCAGAACACTTGCATTTTTATTGAGAGAGTTGATGAGTTTAATACTTAAAATCCAGCTACTTTAAAAGCAAGCGAAGTACTGAAAAGAGATTAGTATAAACACAGTGATGCTCAAAGATCAATGGATCAACCATGTGCTTTAACCTAACACCCCAGTCCACATTTCTCTTTGACGTCAAGACCTATGTCTATTTTCTAAACAATTTACATCAAGAAATGGGGCGAGAGAGATGGTATGGAGTTAGACATGTATCATGCAAAGTTTGACTCCTCTTATCATATATGATCCCTCAAGCATCATCAGGAGTGATGCCATAGTAAGCCCTGAGCAGCACTGAGTGCAGTCCAAAATCCCAACCCCCCCAAAACAAAAACCTAACACACCAATTAAATAAAAAATGGGGAATATTTTAATAGCAATTATGTGAGCTTTTTGAGTAACAATAGAGCAATTTCTCAATCACAGTCTACATGGCTCTATGGGCACTCAGGATATTCCAAGGGGACTGTTGTTGGACGTTTAGATTGATTCCAACTCTTAGTATACTGAGTGCTGAGATGGTTAACATTGTGCATATATTCTTTGGGTCAGTAATTTTTTTATCCTGGGAATAAATACCTAAAGACAGGATTACTGTGCCAATATTTTCTTTTTTATTTTATTTATTTTTGTTTGTTTTGGGAACATACCAGAGGTTACTCCTGGCTCTGCACTCAGAAATCACCCCTGGAAGGATTGGGGAACCATATGCAATGCCGAGGATCGAACCTGGGTCTGACACAGATTGGCTGTGTGTAAGGCAAACGCTGTACCACTGTGCTATTTTTCCAGCCCCTATATTTTCCTTTTTTAAAATGAAAGCTCAGGATACCTGTTTTTTTATACATACCAGAAATTATTTATTTAATATACATAATTTGGTTGTTAGCTATAGCTAAGCTGTGAATATTGGAAGGAGCTGTATCTTTCTGTTAGCAGTCTAAGTTGTGACTGACTGTCTTGTGATACTGGTGGCAGAAAACTAACTCATATTTCTTAGATTTTAGATGCCGTGAGCCTTGAGGAACGATTTAAGATGACCATACCACTGCTTGTCAGACAAATTGAAGGCTTGAAATTGCTTCAGAAAACCAGAAAACACAAGCAAGATGATGACAAGCGAGTAAATATTTCTTTAAATCCGTTACTTAAGTTCTCATTTGTTTGTATCAATGTGAGATTCAAGGTTTTGGTTTTTAAGAAAAATTTGAGGAGCTAAAAATGGAGAGAAGAAGATAAAAGCCTTCCTACCACTAAAGTGTTCAGTTTCTCTCCCATTGGAGTTTGATGGAACTTTGTGATATTAGTGATTGAACCCAGGACTCTTGCATCTGCTCCACTTTGAGCTATCACTACGACCCCACTCCATTTCCACTTTAAAAACATCAGTACTGGGCCGGAGAGATGGCATGGAGGTAAGGCGTTTGCCTTTCATGCAGGAGGTCATCGGTTCGAATCCTGGCGTCCCATATGGTCCCCCGTGCCTGCCAGGAGCAATTTCTGAGCCTGGAGCCAGGAATAACCCCTGAGCACTGCCGGGTGTGACCCAAAAACCACACACACAAAAAACAAACAAACAAACAAACAAAAAACATCAGTACTGGGGAAATCTAACCCAGAAACTCCTGCATATAAGTGGGGCTTCCCAATACTTTTACTTTGAATAAACCTTTTTTCCTCATTTTTGTTTTAGTAATCACAAAAGGTGATAATTTAATAAGCTATTTCTCATTTTGTATGGCTTATCTATTGTTTTTAGTATTTGCTACATTAAAAAGATTATCAGGGGCCAGAGCAGTGGCGCAAGCAGTAAGGAATTTGCCTTGCACGCGCTAACCTAGGACAGACCGTGGCATCCCATGTGGATCCCCAAGCCAGGAGCGATTTCTGAGCGCATAGCCAGGAGTAACCTCTGAGTGTCACCGGGTATGGCCCAAAAAGCAAAAAAGAAAAGAAAAGAAAAGATTATCAGATAACTGTGAGAGGCATCTTTGAGTCTGATTTTTTTTAAGTTTGTTGGCAGTTTTGGGCCACAGTCAGATATGTGCTCAGTGTTCCTCCCTGTAGTGCTCAGAGACCATGCAGTGCTATTGATGGGATTAGGATTGGGATTGGCTACATAGAAAGTCATGTCTTAATTCCTGTCTTCTCTTTCCACCCCATCTTTTTATTTATTTATTTATTAACTGCATATTTTAAGAACACGCTATAGAGATTTGGAAGATGGTGCAAAAGTGCTTATGAAACTGTCATTTTGATCCTCAAGTACTACATTGTTAGGCCTCTAGTATTAACCCCACAGGTTTGCACTGGCATGCTAGGCAACAACAGGAATAGCTCTATGTCCCCTCCCACCCCCAAGCTCCTTAAAAAAAAAAAAAGCACACTATAATACTCTTTCCTAAAATAACCATGACAATATGTTGTGCCATACCTGGCTCCTTTATTATTTTTTATTTATTTATTTATTTATTTAGTGGTTTTTGGGTCACACCCAACAGTGCTCAGGGGATACTCCTGGCTCCATGCTCAGAAATTGCTCCTGGAGTCACGGGGGACCGTATGGGGCGCCAGGATTCGAACTGATTACCTTCTGCATGAAAGGAAAACGCCTTACCTCCATGCTATCTCTCCAGCCCCTCCTTTATTTTTGTTTTTAGCTTGTGACTTTCACTTTTCCTTTAATCACACTGTTAGTCTTTTCCTAGTTTTAAATGTAAAGCCCTCTGTTCTCCAGTGCATCGATAAATATACTCTGCCATCTTATAGTTTCCCTTTAGATTTTTAAAATGTATTTAACTCTTTAACCCATGTACTTAATTTTGCCCTGTTAATAAAATGAAGAGTGGCCAACCCGGGTTTGATCTCTGGCATCTCATATGATCCTTTGAGTATTACCAGGAATAATTCTTGACACAGCCAGAAGTAGCCTCTGAGCATTGCTAGGTATGACTCAAAACCCCAGAATAAATAAGTAAAAAAAGATGAAGGGAACAGTTGTATTTTTTACACAGTGATTTTTGACCCAGTGGCGCTGTTAAGTAATCTTTCTTTTCTATGTTGATTTTTAATATTCTTATTATTATACATTTATGGAGATGACGGGATCTGTCTGAAGTCTTTTTTATTGGGGGGGGGGTTGTTTTGGTGCCACACCAAGCTGTGTTCGGGGTTTATTCCAGACTCTGCACTCAGGGCTTACTCCTGACAAGCTCAGGAGACCATATGAGGTGTCAGGGATTGAACTATGTCTTATGTATACAAGGCAAACACTTTACAACTCTGTATTATCTGCTTCCCTGAGATCTATCTTGAACTATTGATTTTACTGTTGTTGTACACAAATAAGATCAAGAAAATGTGTTTGATGTGAACAGGCATGAATATGGCAATTCTCTGAGAGATGCTGGGTATTAAATGGAAAATTGAGAATAGTTTTAGAAATTTGAAAGCACAGAAATGTTCTTATATCAAAGAGAATATGTTATAGAGAAGAGCAATATGAAGAATTTCGTCCTGAAGAAGGGAGCGATAAAGTAGGCTGAGGAAATTGTTGAGAAAGGAGTAACCTAAATGGTTACTAAGACACCAGAATATTTGAACATTAGAAATCAAAATTTGGGAGGGGGAATCAAAATTATTTATAATTTGCTATAATTCATTGGCTGTATTATTTATTTAGTGCAAAGAGATAAAACAACACACATTTTTGCATTGGGGGACAAAGAAAACTGCTTATGATCATTGCTTTACAGAAAGTTCTTCAAAATACCTTTAAGGTCAGCAATGAATAATGATTGAACAGGATCCTGGGCTTTTACTATACTGTTGATATGGATGTATATGTATATGTGTGTATGTATATATATGTATATATATATATATATATAAAACTATAAATTACTGACTCAGCAACACAGAGAACATGAGATCAAGTTGCAACCACAAAACTTCATAATATGCTTGTCCAGATAGCACATGAGAAGAGAGTGGGAGCATGGGAACACTGGTAGAGAGATGTTAACACTGATGTGGGATTGGTGTTGAAGTATTATCAACCTAAAACCCAACTATCAGTAACTTTGTTCTTTAAATGGTTCTTTAATTAAATTTTAAATTAAAAAAATAGCTTCAAAGGGCTAGAAGGATATTCCAGAATGTGGTAGAACCTTATATTCAGCTTGGGTCTATGTAATGCAGGGCTCATTAATTGCTCTCTGGCCCAATTTTTATTCATTTTTATCTGTGTATAATCAAATTTATTTAAAGACAGCTTAATAGCTTAAACAAATTCTTAGGCTTTCATAGTAGACACACGCTAGTAGTGGCAAGCAACAGTTCATGATATTGTCATGATTAAGAATATGTAAAAGAGTATGTGGGTAGTTTTTTACAGTATTATAGCTCATAGAAAAAGAATTAATCCATATTACTTGAATGAATTTGGTTGTTGGATTTCAAAGAAGGCTTTCAGTATTATGGCAGGAAAGTCAAAATATAAATTACTGAAGCAATTAGTGAGAAGGGGGAAGTGGCAGTCAAAATATAAATTACTGAAGTCATTATTGAAAAAAGGGAAGTAGCAGTTAAAGTCACTTGTTGCTAAAGCAGAGCATTACAAGAAGGAAGGTAAATAGACTGGAAGACTATTGGTAAGATAAAATATTTTGAAAGGAGGAAGCTTGTTTTATGTGTTGAAGAAAAAAGAGTAGTACCACAATAGTATAATCTCACTTAACTGTGGTATGTAGAACTGGATGAAGAAATGTAGTAAAGGGGGTATGCCTACGTCACCCCTGGCCCCATGGCCTCAGAGCTTAAGAAGGACTGAGAAAGAAAGAAATCAAGGCAGAAAGGAAGAGAGAAAAAGAAGTAATGGGGAAACGGGTTAGGGCTTCCGTTATAATGGTGATGTGGGAGAGTGGTATAACTATAAACCCAACGTATTGGCTCAGCAACACCGAAAATAAAAAATCTTAAGCTGAGTACAAATGTACCTGTCAAGTTGGCAAGCAGGGGTAGGGGTTGGAGAGCTAGGAATGACAGAGTATGAGAACCCTGGTGATGCGATTGGTGTTGAAATATTATATGCCTAAAATCCAACTATCAATAACTTTATAAAACATTGTTTTTTAAATAAAAATATTTTAAAATGATGAAAAGTTAAAGATCTTAGAAATGTGATATAGAAATATAGAATTTATCGAGTTGCCAAATGGTAAGAAGTGCTATAAATAAGCAGTGTGTGTGTGTGTGTGTGTGTGTATGTGTGTGACTTCAATAGTAGCTTAAAGGAAGATAATTCCTAGATATTTTAATTATTTGTAGTATCCATTCCTTGAATTTTTCATGCTAATAAAGTAAACATAAACTAAGAAATAATGTCTAATTTTCTATAAAATTTTTTTTACAATAGTGTAAACCACAGTTCCTAAAATTAAGAAAAAAAAAAAAGGAAAAAGAAAAAGTGCCTGCCATTGAGGCACAGTGGGGTGGGAAGGAAAGACATGAATGACTTTGTAATTCAGGGTGATTCAATTAAAAAAATTCTTTGTAAATTCTGCTACTTCCACATGTGTATATCATGTATTTGCTGGTGTATAAGACAATCCTTCAGCACATGAAAAACTTCCTAAAAGTCAGGAGTTATATTATATGCTGGTATACGGCATGCTGAAACTTGTTCCAGCTTCAGGGACGAGTGATCCACACCCCCACTTACTTTTAAGAAGTAACTTTTAAGACTTTTAGGAAGTTTTTTATGGGTTGAAGGGTCGTCTTATACGCCGGCAAATACGGTACCTCTTAGTTTCATTCTTCCCCTTCTAAGATTCAGGATCTAGGGACTTAGTACAGAACATTAGCTTATAGGTGATCCTTTTGGCTAACTCTGATTCTATTTATGTCTGGTGCCACATTTAGTCCCCATAGCATCACATGTGTTCAGACCTGAACACAGAGCCAGAAATGATTCCTGGATATGGTCCCAAAACAAGAAAAAAACAAAAAATATAAGGTATATGAAAATGTTTATTCAGCATTGATCTATTGATTTTACGTGTAGGAGGCAGGCACCTTTTTGTTTGCTTTGTTATTTTTGTTTTGTTTGGGGCCATACCTGACAGTGTTCAGAGGTTATTTCTGGCTCTGTACTCAGGAATTGCTCCTGGTGGGCTCGGGAACTTTATGGGATGCCAGGGCTCAAACCTGGGTCAGCCATGTGCAAGGTGAACACTTTGCCCACTGTGCTATACTCGGGCCCCAAGGAGGTACCTTATTAACTTACTTTGACTATTTAATTTTCCTACCTTATGCTTTAGGTGATAGCCATACGTCCTATTAAGAGAATTACACATATCCCAGGTACTTTAGAAGATGATGAAGAAGATGAAGATAATGATGACATTGTCATGCTAGAGAAAAAAATACGAACATCCAGTATGCCAGAGCAGGCCCATAAAGTTTGTGTTAAAGAGATAAAAAGGTGAATTTAGAAAACATTCATTTATGAGTATTTTTATATTACTTTCTATTGCTCATAGGATCTTAAATCTGCTACTTTGGATAAAAACTGAAAGCTAAGTAATTTATTTTATATTCTTTGATATTTCTGATAATCTGATATTTAACATGGCCATAATCCCTCTGTTCATCTTATCTTCCCATTCGCTCTTTAATGGCTTTCCTAGTTCTCAAATTATAGTTATGTTCTATGGAATGCCTTTTTATCTTCATTCTCAATCGTAATATGATTCTTAAAACATTCTTAAAAATTAAATTCTTGAGAAAGAATAAATAATTATTGTTATTTGTGAGTAAAATCTTAAAAATTTTTTAATACTGAATTAATATAATATTACTTTCACTAATATTTTTTCAAATGTTGTCTTTAGTAAGCTATCCAATACGATCACTGTTGTTACTCTTTCATTGTTTTAAAGAATGGTATGCTTTGTTTAAAGATGGTGTTTGTTCTGTTATCATTGTGTTCTTCACGTCATTGATTTCTTTTGAATTTTAAAGTCCAGAGGGCAGCAAATGTTAGTTTCTCTTTGTTCAAACACAGGGAAAGATTGATGACAGAATAGGATATACAAGTTTATTATAATTTTTAGAAGATCTCATGGGTAAAAGAAAACCAAATTTTTTTCTTAAAATACTTGTAACAAAACTATGTTGCATTTTCTTTCATTTGTAAATTATAATGACATATAATATCAAAAGGTTCTGAGTTAACATTAGTAAATATAGTTGAAAATTGATTGATATTAGTTAATAAATGTAGTAGAATATCTGTTGTTTGTAAAAACATTGCAAATATTATAGAAGTTGCATTTTAATTTTATTTTATTTGTTTATATTTGTTTTAGAGTCACACCCAGTGTGCACAGGGATCACTCCTGGCAGGCTCAGGGGTCCATATGTGGTGCCAGAAAAAGAACCCGTGTTGACCACATGCAAGACAAATACTCTACATGTTGTACTATTGCTCACTCCCAGAAGTTGCATTTTTTTAAGGTTAATTATGTTAGCCTACTTTTACGAATTTACTCTATAAAAAAATTATGTAGTTAGAGGCCATCGTGATAACACAGTGGGTAGGGTGTTTGCCTTTATGCAGTCAACCTGGGCTCTATACCCACAATCCCATAAGATCTCTCAAGCCCGCCAGGAGTAATTTCTAACTGAAAAGCCAGGAGTAACCCCTGAGCACTGCTGGACGTGACCAAAACAAACAAAAAATTATGTAATTATTGTGCCATGTGTAGTTACTTAAATCTCGTTAAAAGTAAGCTAGTGTTTGGTGGCGCAGAGGTAAGGTGTTTGCATTGCACGAGACTGACCTAGGATGGACCACGGTTCAATCCCCCAGTGTCCCATATGGTCTCCCCAAGCCAGGATCGATTTCTGAGTGCATAGCCAGGAGTAACCCCTGAGCGTCATTGGGTGTGTCCCAAAAACCAAAAAAAGAAAAAAAGTAAGCTAGTGTTTAAACGAATTAAGATTCTCTCTGAGATATTAATAAAACTATTTCAAGGATAGAATCAGATATAATGTATTCTGTCCCCCTTTTGTAGTATCTTGTTTTGTAATTATGTTGTAGAATAAAATTACTTTATTAAATAGTGTGTTTCTTATTCACCTAAATATGCTTAATATATCTATTCAGCAAAATTTTTGTGGAATACATTTGCTTTTAATTTTAGTTTTTGGGTAACATCCAGCAATTGTTTAGGAGTTACTTCTAGCTGTGTGCATAGAACTTATTCCTGGCATTGTTCAGGGAACCATATTGGATGCTGAGGATTGAGTTCAGGTCAGGCATGTGCAAGGCACCTTACCTGCTTTACTTTCTCTTCAGCCCCTTTGTGGAAAACTTTTACGTTTGTTAATATGTTGAATTCTTTTTCCACAGACTCAAAAAAATGCCTCAGTCAATGCCAGAATATGCTCTGACAAGAAATTACTTAGAACTTATGGTGGAACTTCCATGGAACAAAAGTACAACCGGTGAGCCAACAAGTAACACCTTTTTATAAAAACAATGTTTCTCAACCTTTTTCTGATCATAGCCCCCTGCTGAACATTTTCAGACGTGATCCCTTCTCTAACTGGATGGCCTCTTAGACTCATCTAACCCCATTTATATATTACTTTTTAGTCCCCTTGGAATATTCTAGGTGTCCATAGAGCCATGTGGACTCTGATTGAGAAATTGCTCTAATTGTTACTCAAAAAACTCACATAATTGCTATTAAAATATTCCCCATTTTTTATTTAATTGGTGTGTTAGGTTTTTGTTTTTGAGGGGTTGGGATTTTGGACTGCATTCAGTGGTATTCAGGGCTTACTATGGCATCACTCCTAAGGATGCTTGGGGGATCATACTTTTTCCAATTTAAAAACCTTTGGCTTATTTCAATCTAGATCGACTGGACATTCGTGCAGCCCGGGTTCTTCTGGATAATGACCATTATGCCATGGAAAAATTAAAGAAAAGAGTGTTGGAGTACTTGGCAGTTAGACAACTGAAAAACAACCTGAAGGGCCCCATTCTTTGCTTTGTTGGTCCTCCAGGAGTTGGTAAAACAAGTGTGGGAAGATCAGTGGCTAAGACTCTGGGTCGAGAGTTCCATAGGATTGCACTTGGAGGAGTGTGTGACCAATCTGACATTCGAGGACACAGGTAAATGACTTTTCTTAGTTTAATCTCCTTTTTTTTTTGTTCGTTTGTTTTTTTTTGGGGGGGGTGCACACCCAGCAACGCTCAGGGTTTATTTCTGGCTATGCACTCAGAAATTGCTTCTTACTTGGGGGACCATATGGGACACCAGGGGATTGAACCACGGTCCATCCTAGGTTAACTCGTACAAGGCAAATGCCCTACCACTTCCACCACTGCTCCGGTCCCAAATTAATCTCTTGATTTTACTTTTTATTCTTCACTTGAATAAAGGTCCCCAAAAGTCAAGACATAATATGTATCTATGTATCTTATTCTTAGGTCTTATTGTTAATGTTATTACATTGATTTTGCTTGTTTAGTAGCATTTTACATCTATAACCTAAGAGTATAACAAATAAATAGATGGCAAAGTCAAGTGAAATCTTTGATAGCAAATTTGTTCTATTTGCATTTTAAAGTTACTTTCAAGAAGGCAAGTTTTCAAGTCAACACTGCTATTCTAAAGCAGGTTTCCTAGTGCACGCTAGGCCACACTCACCTCCACGAGGAAGATAGATCTGCCTAACACTTGAGCAACTGAGCTGTCTCTTGGCTTTGCACAAAGGTCAAAATCAATCCTGCCATTCTGAAAGATAATCTCCTATATTCAGTAGAACTCCTCCAGAAGTTTCCCTTGCAGAGAGGGTGCCATTGAGAGTAAAGTGAAAAAGATACATCTCTTAACTTAGACAATAAAAAGAACCAGAGTCAAAAAAGAAAACACAATATATAAAAAGGGGGCTGGAGAGATAGCATGGAGGTAAGGCATTTGCCTTGCATGCAGAAGGATGGTGGTTCGAATCCCGGCATCCCATATGGTCCCCTGAGCCTGCCAGGAGCAATTCTGAGTGGAGAGCCAGGAGTAATCCCTGAATGCTCCCAAAAACCAAAAAAAAAAAAAAAAAAGAACCAGGGTAAAGCAGCACAGAATCCCACCAGAGAAGAGGTGAAGATTGTAGTCCTGGAGACTCAATCACACCTATACAATCTCTGAAAAGGATTTCAGAGTGGAAATGCTTAGGATGTTTAGTGAGTTCAAAGAAACCATGAAACAGACTACCAGTAAAACACAAAAGGATAAGAGAGCAAAAATGAGGAAAGTGCAAACAATAATGTCAGAACTGAAAACCTAGGTAAGCAAAATAAAAAAAACTCCTTGGAAGGCATCCCTAGGAGATGTTCAAGACGAATCCTGTCCAAGATGAAGTACAGGGGCCAGAGCAGTGGTGCAAGCAGTAGGGCATTTGCAGTAACCCTTGAGCATCACAGGGTGTGGCCCAAAAAGCAAAAAAAAAAAAGATGAAGTACAGAAAACATTCAAATAAATAAAGATGAGAAAAGCTTCAAAATAAGTGAAAAGCTACTAAGGGAACTTGAAGATGATTTCAAGAGAAACACTGTATCACCAAGGTCTCAGAGGACCAGGAAAGTAATCCCTATAAGAAAAACAGTCAAAGACATCATGCTAGAAAGTTCCCAGAGTTGGAGAGCACAGGTACCCACATCCTGGAGGCCTGAAAGGTAACTGCTAAAAGGGATTCAAATAAAAACATACTCCAATATATATCCTAATCAGAGTGGCGAAACCCATCGAGAGATAGAATACTATAAACAACAAGATCAGAGAAGGAAACTACATACAAAGAAAGATCCTTAAGATTTACAGCAAATTTACCGAGGAAATCTTCAGAGCCCAAAGTCAGTGGTAGAATATAAAAAAAAGCTCAAAAAACAAAACAAAACAAAACAAAACAAAACAAAACAAAACTGAACGCCTCTCACCAGGAATGCTTTACCCAGGCAGTCTCATTCATATTTGAAGGAACACACAACTTTATGGCTAAACAACAGCTCAGGGATTTCGTAGATTCGAATCAATATTTACCATGAATGATTTAGTAACTGCATCTCATGGTGACTCAATTAAAGAATTTACTCTAAAATTTATATTAAAAATAAAAACCATCTTAGTTTAAGACAAGACATATCCCACAAACATACCAAACTACTGCATAAATATGGCACAAAACTCCATGACAATCTCTCAGTGTATAAGCTAAATGCACCAATTATTGTAAGACATGATGGATCAGAAAATTGAACTCAACATTTTGCTGCCTGCAAGAAACATTTGAATAGTGAGAGCAAATATTGACATAGAATCATTGGTAGGGAGACAATTCTTTAAGCAAATTCTTTTAAGCAAATTACCCTCAAAAAGGTAAGGATTGAGGGGTCGGAACAGTGGCGCGGAGTGGTAAGGTGTCTGCCCTGCCTGCGCTAGCCTAGGATGGACTGCGTTCCAGTCCCCCAGCATCCCATATGGTCCCCCAAGCCAGGAGCGATTTCTGAGCACATAGCCAGGAGTAACCCCTGAGCATCACCGGGTGTGGCCCAAAAAAACAAAAAATAAATAAATAAAAGGTAAAGATTATTTCAGTAGTATCAGTTGACATGGACTTTAGATTCAAAATTATAATAAGATAACAAGGGCGATTTTGTTTATAAAAAATGTGTTTATGGGCTCAGACAGATAGCACAGCGGCATTTGCCTTGCAAGCAGCCGATCCAGGACCAAAGGTGGTTGGTTCGAATCCCGGTGTCCCATATGGTCCCCCGAGCCTGCCAGGAGCTATTTCTGAGCAGACAGCCAGGAGTAACCCCTGAGCATTGCCGGGTGTGGCCCAAAAAAAAAAAAAAAACCCAAAAAGTGTTTATTTTTAGTTTTTAAATGAATCCTTTAAAATCATCAAGAGATACACGACTATGAAGTTGTTTATGATTTTAGTTTCAGTTATACAATTTACACCCTTCACCAGTGCACATTTTCTATCACCAGTGTCCCTGCTTTCCCCCCTCTAGGACAGACATTTATCTTTTTTCTTTCTCACACATATTCTCTCTCTCTCACTCTCTCTCTCCTCCCCCCATCCTTTATTTCCCTTTGGTTTGCGTATTGTTAAGGGGTACTGTGCACATCACTTTATCTCTGTTCAATACCCAGTTTTTTTTTTTTAAACACCCAGTTCTTGTCCAGTGTGATCAGTTCCAAATAGTATTCTCATAGTGAACCCATTTCTATTCTAACTGCACTGTTCCACTACTACTTGTGGTGAGCTTCCTACCATGGACTAGTTCTCCTGGCTCTCATCTCTATTGTCTCTGGATATTATTGCTATACGGTCATTTTTTTCTTATATTCCACAAATGAGTGAGATTAATCTATGTATATCCCTCTCCCTCTGACTCATTTCACTCAATATAATAAATAATCTCATATCCATCCAAGTATAAGCAAGTTTTATGGCTTCATTTTTCTAACCAGCTGCATAGTATTCCATTGTGTATATGTATCCCAGTTTTTTTTAGCCATTCATCTGTTCTCAGGCACTTGGGTTGTTTCCAGATTCTAGCTATTGTAAATAGTTCTGTTATGAACACAGGAATGCAGAGGGTTTTTCTGCATTGTTTTTGGGTTTGTAGAGTATATCACTAGGAGTGTTATTGCTGTATCACATGAAGCTCAATTTCTAAGTTTTTGAGGAATATCTATATTGCTTTCCACCATTTCCTCTGAGGTGAAGAAGCTTCTCATTTTTATGTAGTCCCATTGTTTATCTTCTAACTTGTTCAGTGGTGTTTCATCATTGAAGATAGCTTTTGTTTCAGTGTCATGCAGTGTTCTGCCTATATTTTCCTCTGTACTTCATAGGTTTAGGTTGATATTAAAGTCTTTAATCGATTTTGATTTGATTTTTGTGCATGGTGTTAAAGAATAACTTGAGTTCACTCTTTCTTCTCTTGAATTATTGGTATATAGAAAAGCAATGGATTTTTGTGTAATAATTTCATAGCCTCCCACTTTACAAGACTGTTTTCCAGTGTATTTTCTTTTATTTTCTAAAAGTTTTTTGTATAGTCTAGAATTGTGTGTGTGTATATATATAATTATGTTATCTGAATCCAGTGAGAGCTTGAATTCTTCCTTTCCTCTGGATGCTCTAGATATCTTTTTCTTGCCTAATTTCTATGAAAGTACTTCCAGTACTATATCAAATAAAAGTGGCAAGAAACAGCAACCTTGTCTTGTGCCAGATATTAGAGGAAGGCTTTTAGTTTTTTCCCATTAAATATTAATGTTTGCAGTTGGCTTGTGGCTAATGGCTTTGACTATATATGGAAGAAAGTTTCTTCTATTCCCATTTTGCTGAGAGTTTTTATCATGAAGAGGTGCCGGACCATGTTAGATGCTTTCTCTGCATCTACTGATATGATCGTATGATTTTTTATTTTTCTTTTATTGACATGCTGTATTATATTGATTGACCTGCATATGTTAAACCATCCTTGAATCTATGGGATGGATTCTACTTGATCATGATGTTTAATCTTCTTGATGAATTGTTGGATTGTATTTGCTGGTATTTTGCTAAGGATCTTTGCATCAGCATGTAATTCTCTTTTATTTATTTATTTTTGAGATATATCTGTCTGCCTTTGGTATCAGAATGATGTTAGTTTCATAGAAACTATTTGGGTATGCTCTGTTTCTTCAGTTTCCAGAAAGAGCTTGAAAAGGATTGGCAATAATTTCTCTTTAAAGGTTTGAAAGAATTTACTAATAAATCCATCTTGGCTAGGACTTCTGATTTGGGGAAGCATATTGATTACCATTTCAATTTCCTCAATCATGATAGGTCTGTTCACGTATACAGATCATCTTGGTTCAACTTTAGGAAGTTATAAGAGTCCAAGAATTTATCCATTTCTTCCAGGTTCTCTTGTTTTGTGGCATAAAGATTCGCAGAATACCGTATTTTCCGGCATATAAGACGACTTTTGAAACAAGAAAGTCAACTGAAAATCAGGGGTCGTCTTATATGCTGAGTATATCCCGAAAAATGTTTCAATATGCCGCTAAACGAAAATTGTCTGAATATTGCCACAAAACAAATTTTCCAACTCGATCCTGCACCAATCACTGCCAGGCTGCTCGGATCACCTCTCTAACTCAGCCAATCCAAGCAGGCTTTTGATGCATGCAAATTAGACAATGTTCTGGACCCGAATCTACACTGCCAAAAGCCTGCTCAGATTGGCCAGAGTCAGAGAGGAAGTCTATTCCAGTATAACCTTTGAACCTTTGCTTGTTGTGATTGGCTCACTGTGGTACATACAGTTGCAGCACAGGAACATTCTATCTGATACAGACACCCCTGGCAGGCTTGGACAACCATATGGGATGCCAGGAATCGAACCTGGGTCCTCCTAGGTTGGCCACATGCAAGGCAACACCCTATGACTTTGTTATTGCTCTGGCCCCTTGAGCAGTCCTTTGACCCAATTCTAATTTCTTATTGAACACAATGATGTTTGACCAATCCTAAGGTGACTGGTTATAAAAGGTGGTTGTGTGGGGTGGAGGTGGGGCGAGTAGCACAGGAAACCCTAAGAATTTGAAAAGATACAGGAATTAATGTGATAGGGATCTTTAAATGTATTTGGCTTGATGAATAAGAGCCATAATTATGTAAGTGTAATGTTTTCATTTCACTGCATGGAAATAGGTAAATCTAATGTCATGGATAAAACACAGACTCAAAAGGAAATAATAATGCTGAAAAAAATAGTATAGCAGGTAAAAGTGCTTGCCTTGTATTCAGCCCATCTGGGTTCAATCCCTAACACTGCATTTGTGGGGGCACCCAGCTATAGCCTTAGAACGAAGGGATAAAGGAAATTTTGGGTGCATTACAAGGTTTTTAAAATGTAGTTTGCCTCTTGGCTTCATTTCTGTGATGACTTTCTTTACCTAACCCCAAACTATGATTTCTAAATGACAATGATATTGTTCTTTCCTAAGATATCATTGTTGTTAATCTTCTGCTTGCTTCTTTCTTTCTAGGCGCACTTATGTTGGTAGCATGCCTGGTAGGATAATCAATGGCTTGAAGACTGTTGGAGTTAACAATCCAGTGTTCCTTTTAGATGAGGTTGACAAACTAGGAAAAAGTCTACAGGGTGATCCTGCAGCAGCTCTGCTTGAGGTAAGATTTTTTTTTAATTCCTCTTCAATTAGAATCTCTACAACAATAACAGTCCTGGCCCAGTTGGGTTTACTGCTGAGTTTTACCAGACCTTCCGAAACTTATCGCAATTGAACCTCAAACTCTTCCAAATTATCAAAGCAACAGGAATCCTTCCTACCATTTTTTGATAAACTAGCATCACACTGATATTTAAAGCTGACAGAGATACAACTAAAAAAAGAAAATTTTAGACCTATCTCCTTGATTAACATTGAAGCAGAATTCCTCAACAAACTTCTTAGCACACTGAATCCAGCAACATGTCAAAATAACCATACACCAAATTCAAGTGGAATTCATCCCAGGGATATAAGGATGGTTCAATTAACATAATTTACCTCCTCAGTAAAAGAAAGATAAAAATCAGATGATTATAGCAATAGATACAGAGAAAGCTTTAATTATACTAATACCCATCTGTGATAAAAATCCTAAGTAAAGGGGCCAGAGCTATAGCACAGTAGGTAGGGCATTTGCCTTGCACAGGAGGGAAGGAGGGAGGGAGAAAGGAGAAATTTGTTCATCTCTTCTCTTTATAGTTTGATTATTTTGTTGTTGTTGTTGTTGTTGCTGACTTTAAATAAATATTTTGGATATTTCTTGGACAAACATTTGTCAAATGTTTGGCAAATATTTTCTCCCAGTCTGTGGGATGCCTTTTTTTCCCCTAGTGATCATTTTTTATAATGCATAGCTTCTTAATTGAATAGAATCCCATTTCTCTATTTTTTGCTTCTGTTTGCTTGCCTTTGGCCTTGAGTCATTGAAGATAACACTAGACTTAATTTAATGAAGGTTTCTGTTTATGCTTTACTTAGTATAATTTGTACTGAAATCTGATATGGAGGTTATCAATTCATTTTTATTTAACTTCTGTGCATGTATGAGATAGGGGTCAGAGTTCACATTCTTACGTTTGGCTGACCAGTTTTTTGTTTTTTTTTGGGGGGGGGAGGGTCACAACTGGCAGTGCTCAGGGATTACTCCTGGCTCTATTCTCAGAAATCGCTCCTGGCAGGCTTGGGGGACCATATGGGATGCCAGGATTCGAATCACCATCGTTCTGCATGAAAGGCAAACGCCTTGCCTCCATGCTATCTCTCCGGCCCCGGCTGACCAGTTTTAACACTTTTTGTTGAAGCACTTTTCTTGCTCCACTTCATATGCCTAGATTGTTTGTTGAAGATTAGTTGAAGGTATATATGGAGGTCTGTCTCAAAGCTCTCAATTCTATTCTGTTGTTCTGAAAATCTGTCTGTAGTCTCATACCATGCTATCTTGATGGCTAAGGCCTTCTTAAGAATAGGGGTGATAAGATTTTTTTCCCTTCCAGAGAGATTTAGCAGCTGTCACACCTGGCCTCTGACATATTAAACAGCCCAGGTCCACAGTTCCTGCTTCACAAATGAGGCTACACAACATCTCCATATTTCATAGTACTGAAAGCCCAATAGAATGAAGCATAGCAAATATGATGGCAAAATTTCATAGAAACCCACTAAGCCTACTAAGTTCAGTGAGTGAAAACAGTAACAAAAGGCTCAAGTAGCAACAAGCAGGGGCTGGAGCCACAGCTAAGTAGTAGGGACTTGGTTTTGCACGCAGCTGACCCAGGACAGACCTGGATTCAATCCCCAACATCCCATATGGTCCCTTGAGCCAGGAGCAATTTCTGAGCACAGAGCCAGGAGTAACCCCTGAGTGTCACCAAGTGAGTCACCCCCCCCCCAAAGTTTCAACAACCAGCTCAGTAAATAACTCATTCCTCAGTGACTTTAAACACAATCCTCGTTGTGAGATATGACTTTATCACAATTCTCATTGTAAGATATATCAGTTACCACAAATTAAATTTTACTGTTCTATTTTCTGATAATTCCACTTACATTTTGTCATAATAAGCAATATGAAGGAAGTGTGTACCTGGTACCTGATAAAAGGGCAGGCTTGGAAGAGAAATAGAAATGGGACATTGATGGAGGTCATACTGGTGCTGGTATTTGTGTTGGAACATTTAATGCCAGAAACAACATTGAATGCCAGTATAATTATATATAATTGCAAATCATGATGCTTAATTTTTTTAATGACTTACAAGTCATTAGTAAAAGAAATAAAAAGCATAAAGAATCAATGTCGCTATGTACCTAAAATATTACTGTGAAAGATGTGTAATCCACTTTGGTCAAAATAAAAAATTTAAAAAAAAAAGGCATAAAGAAATGGAAACACATCATCTATGTAACGGCTTCTTTGTATCTTTCCCTCTGTCACTCTCTATTGAACCCAGGCCTCCAGTGAATAAATCTCTCTCTCTCTCTCTCTCTCTCTCTCTCTCTCTCTCTCTCTCTCTCTCTCTCTCTCTCTCTCTCTCTCTCTCTCTCTCTCTCTCTCTCTCTCTCTCTCTCTCTCTCCTCTCTCTCTCTCTCTCTCTCTCTCTCTCTCACACACACACACACACACACACACACACACACAGTGGCAGGCAGGCCTCAGACATTCAATGAAACAGAGCTAATCCCACCACCAATGTCCACCTCCCTACACCAGTATTCCCCCAAGTGCATCCCATACCATGTCCCCTGTCCCCCAGCATGCCAGTATAACAGGCCTATTTTAAATTTAGAATGTTAAAGTTTGGGTCTCTTGATTCCACCGTTGTTGCCTTTGGCTTGGATATTTAGTTTTGTCCTTTTTTAACACAACCAATGCACCTGAGACTGCTTGGCCCTTGGCCCCCATCCTTTCATACTTGTGCTTCTCCTCTTTCACTCAGTTTCTTTCTTTCTCCTCACTATACTCTGGGGACAAGGGTGTTTCTTCTTGAATATTAGCATCACTTAGTTTTTTCTTTTCAGTTTGTTGTTGTTGTTGTTTTTTTTTTTTTTTTGGTTTTTCGGCCACACCCAGTAACGCTCAGGGGTTACTCCTGGCTATGTGCTCAGAAGTTGCTCCTGGCTTGGGGGACCATATGGGACACCGGGGGATCGAACCGCGGTCCGTCCAAGGTTAGCGCAGGCAAGGCAGGCACCTTACCTTTAGCGCCACCACCCGGCCCCATTGTTGTTGTTGTTAGGCCTGGCCAGTGTGCCTCAGGCAATCTCAATGTTATATAGCTAGAACATTGTTTGCTTTAGACAAATATTAGGGCTCTTCATACAGGTCTTTCCTGAGTCAGGTCAAAAATCAAATATAGATTCTGAGTTTGACATAGTCCCAGTTATTTACCTTTGCTTCCAAGGGTTCAACTTGGACTCATCGGCATGCCAGCATGCCTTAGCACCTGTACTGTAGACACCTGTATCTGATATTTAGATCACTCTCTTTTTCTTTTTCTCCTCACCCTTTTTGATTTGTAAAAAGCCCCATTAAAGACCTACCTAGGCTTAATCAGCATAAGTAATTTTTGTTTTGTTAACTAAGCCCCCAGCTGCATTACCTTTGTTCTGGTCAATAAAAGTTGACAGGGAAAGTACAGTTCTTTTCAATTCAGTCCAGGATTCCTAACCTTATGCTTTTCTCTGTAGTATCTGTTTGTTTTTGTATTGTACGATGCTGTTGCTGCAGACCCATTCATTCAGGGTTGGAATAGAGCAGGGCAAGCTGCCAGGATGAGGTATCCCTATTTGGGCACCATTATGTCGGGACAGCTGAGGGGCTTTCAGCCTCCCTATAGTTCATATTTGTATTTGTATTACACATTCTTGCCATTACATGTTTCTAATCAGGGATCACTCTTGGCCAGGTTCAGGGGACCATATAGAGTGCCAGGGATTAAGCCTGGATCTGTCTCTTATAAGGCAAGCATCCTACCTGCTCTCATCCTCTATTTCACCTGTTACTTAAGAAATTTTAAGTACATCTTTATAGTCCCACAGCAGGTAAAACAGGATGTGTTTCAAAGAGGGGGACTGGTTTTACAGGATTGGTAACTTAATTCAGAGCCTTAATAAGGTATATAATGAATCATTCATTCATTAAACTTCAAGGAAAAAACTTGAAAGGGGAATTTTTGTGCTTTTATGTTTTCAAAACTCTGATGCTAAATATGCTAAAATTATTATTATTAATGTTATGAATGTGGTGAATGCATATTTGATGTTCAGTTTTTAGTGTTAGACCTGTATTTCCCAAACTAACTATATTACCCATGCAGTTCTTGTGTTTAATTTATGAAGCCTTCTATTGAAACACTGAAGTTGTTTAAATATTTTGTTATTTGTTCTCTTACAGGTATTGGATCCTGAACAAAATCATAACTTCACAGATCATTATCTCAATGTGGCCTTCGACCTTTCCCAGGTTCTTTTTATAGCTACTGCTAACACCACTGCTACTATCCCACCTGCCTTGTTGGATAGAATGGAGATCATCCAGGTGCCAGGTACTTTATTCATAAATAAATCCATTATTTGATATTTCTTACATTTTTTGAGTATTACCCTTTAAAATAGTTAAAACTAGAGCCAAATATCTAAGTCAAAACCACAGAACTCTGTAATGTGCCTGTTAAGGTGTCAGACCCTGGTGGAGGAGGCCAGGGGGTTTTAAGAGGGGAAGCGGAGTACATTGGAGTATGGGAACACTGGTGGTGGAATTGTTGTTGAAATATAATATTTCTAAAACTTAACTATCAATAACTTTATAAATCAAATCATGTTTTTAATTAAATTAAAATGTATTAAAAACCAAACAAACTAGGGCCAGAGAGAATGAATATAGCAAGTAGGGCAGTTTCCCTTGCACACAGCTTACCTGAGTTTGATCTCTGGCACCCCACATGCCTCATCAAGAGTGATCAGTGAGAGTAGAGCCAGGAGTAATCAATCCCTGAGCTCTGCTGGATGTCACACCAAAACCAAAAATTAAAATAAAGGTTGAATTTAAAAAAAATAAAATTGTTCAAAATGTATAGTTCTGATACTTTGGTGTCCTGGTAAAGGGGCAGTGACTTTGTACATAAAAACTATTAGTACATAGCTGGATGATAAGAAACTTAAAGTAAAATTAAATTCATAAACATTAACACTATAGTAATCATGTTACCTAAACTATACTCAAAAATTTTTTTCAATTCTTTTTAATTGAATCTGATCATGTTATTACACTTTATCTTAAAACATATGTCTTCACAGAAATGTGTAAGACCTTTAATTAATAACAGTAAATAAATCTTTTTTGTTGTTGTTGTGGTTGGTTTTCGGCTACACCTGGTGATGCTCAGGGGTTACTTCTGACTATGGGCTCCAAAATTGCTCCTGACTTGGGAGACCATATGGGACACTGAGGGATTAAACTAGGGTTGGCTCTAGGCCAGCTTGGGCAAGGCAGAAAGATGCCTTACCGTTTGTGCAACCGCTCTGGCCCCATAAATCTTAAGTGTTTTAAACCTTATTTTAATAGATTACAATTAATTTTCCTAGAAGAGGTCAAATATTAGTAGGGATTCATAAAATATAAAAATGAGAATACTAAAAAAAAGACAAAAAAACAACAAAAAACGAGAATACTTAAATATGTATATTTCTGATACATATAACTTATTTATTCAAATATATATTACTATTATATGAATGGTCATTGGATTTTTTTTTTTTTGTTGGTAGGTATTTTTTTGTTTTGTTTGGGGCCACATTAATCAGTGCTCAGGGCTTACTCCTGGCTCTGTACTCAGGAATCACTCCTGGCAGGCTTGGAGGGCCATATGGATGCCAGGGATTGAACCTGGGTTAGCTGCGTGCAAGGCAAGCACCTTACCCACTGTACATTCACTCCAGTCCCTGATAATTGCATTTCTTAGTTACCCAGAATATCTACAAGTTACTATATCCAGATTTTAAATGAAGTGAAGTTAAAAAGCTGCTTCTATTAATAAGACCAAAGTAAGTAACAAATGAGAGCCAACTACTTGGAAACACCAAATTAGGACAACAAATGTCTAAGATTTAGTAATATGAAGTGAGCTGATCAAAATGTTTTCTCTATGCAGATTTGCTTATCCTTCCTTTTAAGGTATCTGATGTTTCTTGTTTTCTTTTTGTATTTAGAAGATGTTATCAGTGCATCTTTTACTTTTGGCTTGCCCATTGGAAGGGGCAGCCAGAGAATGTAGCTGTATGGTAGAAGACATGCATGTCTCATATGAGATAAGCCTCTGGGCTCAATCTCCTGTCCTCCCACCCACCCATTTTCCAGAAAAAAAAAATGGAAAGAGACTTATAAGATTTAAAGACTTTAAAATAAAAACATAGGTCTTTAAATTATGTAAATAATATATATAATTTAAACATATAGAAGGAAAAGCATGCATAATCAGAGTTCTGAAAATAGTTCCTTTGTAGTGTTTCTTGGGAAATCATACCTACTAGGTTTTTTTCACTGTTTCAGATTATTTTATTTATTTATTTATTTATTTATTTATTTATTTATTTTTTGTTTGTTTTAGTTTTGGGAGGTCACACCCGGCAGCGCTCAGAAATCACTCCTGGCAGGCTCAGGGGACCATATGTGATGCCGGGATTCAAACCACCGTCCTTCTGCATGCAAAGCAAATGCCTTACCTCCATGCTATCTCTCCAGCCCCAGATTATTTTAAATATGTGTATATATTTGCTTTTGGGATCACACCTGTTAATGTTAATGGCTTAGCATTCAGGGATATGTGGTAACAGGGATCAAACCCAGGTCAGGTGCATAAAAGGCAAGTGTTCCTACATGCTATACTATTATTGCTTTGGCCCCTATTTCAAATATATTTTCTCCTTAATATATCATCCCTAAAGAACTGTATTTATTGGGGCCAGAGTGATAGCTTATGGTAGGACATTTGCCTTGCATGCGGCCAACCCAGAACAGGCCCCGAGTTCAATTCCTGGTGTCCCATATGGTCTCCCAAGCCTGCCAGGAGCAATTTCTGAGAGCAGAGTCAGGTGTAACCCCTGACTGCCACTGGGCATGACCCAAGAACAAAAAAAAAGAAATGTATTTATTTTTATGTTAAATAATAAAATTTCAAAACATTTAAATTACAGATATAATTATCTCTGGGTTTTTCTTTGAGAGATACATTACTTAAAATTCTTTCAAACATTATGCTTGTAAAAGTATTTATTTGTGGGGCCGGAGAGATAGCATGGAGGTAAGGTATTTGCCTTGCAAGTAGAAAGTCAGCGGTTCGAATCCCAGCACCCCATATGGTCCCCCGAGCCTGCCAGGAGCGATTTCTGAGCATCGAGCCAGGAGTGACCCCTGAGCGCTGCCGGGTATGACCCAAAAACCAAAAAAAAAAAAAAAAAAAAAAAAGTATTTATTTGTTTGTGAAAATTGGAAAATTTTAGCATTTAATTACTAGTTAAAAGTTAAAACCTTTATTCGATTATAATCTAAGCCTGAGGTTACACTAAAATCTATTCTAAATTCAAGATCCATTGAATCTATGTATGACTCCTTAGGGAGTCATCTGCAGAAACCTTGGGAATAATCACAAAACAAGATTCTTTCACTTCCAGGCTATACACAAGAAGAGAAGGTAGAGATTGCTCACAGGCACCTGATCCCAAAGCAGCTAGAACAACATGGACTGACTCCTCAACAGGTCCAGATTCCTCAAGTCACTACTCTTGACATCATCACCAGGTCAGTCTGTGTCTCAAGGTTTTCTGAATGTTCAGGTTGAAAAAGGAGATTACTCTTAACATATTCCCAACAGACATTTTCATAAATATTGATGTGCAAAAGTCTTTAGAGTAGGCATAACTTTATGGATAAAGCATTTAGAATATTTTGATCACCAAGGACACTGGCTGAATGAGAATTTCAACTTTTCCACAGTTGCAAATGTAAAAGATTAAGTAAGTTGATAAATTTAAAACAAAACTATGGAAAATATTAAGATACTTTTGTGACCAAGACTTTGAAAGTTGTTAAGTCTCTTAAGAAAATGAAAAGTCGGGGCCGGAGAGATAGCATGGAGGTAAGACATTTGCCTTTCATGCAGAAGGTCGGTGGTTCAAATCCCTGCATCCCATATAGTCCCCTGAACCTGCCAGGAGTGATTTCTGAGCATAGAGCCAAGAGTAACCCCTGAGCACTGCCAGGTGTGACCCGAAAACCAAAAGAAAGAAAGGAAGGAAGGAAGGAAGGAAGGAAGGAAGGAAGGAAGGAAGGAAGGAAGGAAGGAAGGAAGGAAGGAAACGAGAAGTTACTTTCAGATATCTGTTTTAAGTTACTACTCAGAGTTTTCTCTTTGAGAGACATGTTTGGTTTGGGGTCATACCCAGTAGTACTCAGGGCTTGCCTAGATCACAACTGTCAGAACCAGAGGGACCTTACTAGGGATAATCTGGGTGGACTGCCTAAAAGTCAGGCCCCGTTGACAGACTTAAATTCCTTTTAAGACTAAATTAGAATTAATACAGGAAAAATAAGAACAGTGCTTTCCCAAATTAGCTACTAAGTACTTAAACCTGTGGGCAAGTACTTAATTAAATTATCACTTTGTTTAAGTGTAATTTTTAGATCACATGTTTGAATGGAAAATATACTATTGAGAATTTATATCTACAAGAACCTCTTAGAGTTTTTCTGGCTCAGTATTACAGATCCATTGCATCATCTGGCAGATTGTTTCAAGCTGCCAAGTATTCATCATGCAATCCTTTCCCAGGAACTGCTGTTTTTCAGGAGATGGGATTTCACTATTTAGGACTTCTTTAGAGTCAGAGACTTGCTGATTCAAATCATCTCTTCTTATGGAAGGAAGCTTACGTAAATTTATATCCAAAACAGCAGGACTAAATCTGAACTGGGAATTCCTGTTCTTAAGTTTTGTTTGACTATGTGGATAATGCCAGGAGAAATAAATTAGGTGATTTATATGCTAGAGTCTTTCAACAACCAGCAACACATTAGTCCAAAGAATACCCTTGGTGCTTGTGGGTAACTGTCAGCAAGTCATTTAATCTTTTGATAGTTTCTCCAGCTGTAAAGAGGGATAAAGAAAATTAACTCTGGCTCTTTTGAATCTGAATAATAATGACAATGAAGAGTAATAGTTATTTCTGTTTCTCACTTGTTACATGGAGAACTTCCTTTTTTATATCAAAATAGTATTATGTTAGCTCAAAGCATCAGCAATTAAAAGCTGTGTATGTTAGAAAATTTCTCTGGGAAGTTTTAGTATTTTTTAAAATATCACAGGTATTTGCTAATCCACCTGGATTTAGGACAAGGTTTCTCTCTCTCTCCCTCTCTCTCTCTCTCTCTCTCTCTCTCTCTCTCTCTCTCTAATATATACACACACATATATATCTTATCATCATTTTATTTATTTTATTATTTTGGTTTTTGGATCACACTTGGCAGCACTCAGGGGTTACTCCTGGCTCTACACTCAGAAATCGCTCCTGGCAGGCTCTGGGGGGACCATATGGAATTCTGGGATTCGAACCACAGACCTTCTTTTTTTTTTATGATTTTTTTATTTTGAATTATGAGAACAAAAGATGCAAAGAAAGAGGATAAGGTAAAGTTACAGTGGAAGGACAATCACCCATAACATAATTATCAGAAGAAGTCCCCTTGCTGATATCTTAACTTTGAACTTTCACCAAAGAAAGTTAAGATAAATAAAACAGAATCCATGTGCAATTACTTTGTCCCTCAAGTTCCCAGACTGTAGCACATTATAATATTTCTTAACAGCACACAAGGCAATCTAAAGCCATAAAACTTACGTAACTCCTTAAACATTAGAGGCATAGTATTTTTTACATTTCCATGTACATGCATATTAGCTTAAGTTAACCTCAAATTTTAAGTGGGTGCGTTTTAAGGATTGGAGTCAAAGGAGCACAGTAAAAACGGTGTTAGAGTGGCAATTGTTGTTTGCATAGGCCCACCAAAATATGAGAGGCATGGAAAGGAATAACCTTGGCCTAAATACAAAGAGATCCTACCCCTGAAGTTTCCTGGCATAAGACCAGCTCTAGGCCCCAGGCAAGTTATCGTTCGATCCAAGACATTGTCCGTAGCGCCAACACACTTATCACACAGTCTCTGTTGTTGGTCTCATGTTTCTGTATTAAAGATTCTGGAATCTGCATGTCCTACATTGAAGTCATGATGTGGAGTGCCTTCTCATTTCACCTCACCATGAAAGGGCAATGCAGGAAGCCCTGTCCTGTAAGCAGGTTGTTGTTGTTAAGTCTTCTCAGTGTAAAGGGAAGTCTCTTTTGAGCAGGACGATGTCTGAGCAGTGGTAGGGTCTTCCGTGGTAGAGGATTGCTTCCAGGTGATGTTATAGACAAACCTCACCATAAAGGGGCAATACAGCAAGCCCTGTCCAGTAAGCAGGTCATTGTTCTTGTTGTCTTCTCAGTGTTAAGGGGTGTCTCTTTTGAGTAGATCGATGTCAGAGCAGCTGTAGGGTCGTCCCTGGTACAGGAATGCCTCCGGGTGATGTTATATACAACCTTGGATGTTTTGTAAATGTCTTCTGTAGATCAAGGGGTAAATGGAGAATGCCCATTCTTCTGAGGCCTGTGCCAGGTCTTTATGTCAATGTTCAGGGTGTAAGGTCTCATTGCACTACAAGATTTGGAACCACAGACCTTCTACATGCAAGGCAAACACCTTATCTCCATGCTATCTCTCTGGCCCCTTATCATCATTTTATAATATTAGGAAGTGGGGAAGGAATTTTAGGAGTTATCTAGTCCTGTTTACTGCAGAATTAATAGACTTCATGAATTCTTTCAGTGCTAGTGTTTACTACTAACTACTAAATGGTAAGTAAATGTTCTTTGTTATAAAGATATTCCTTATATTCGCCTCCCTATTATTTTCTAGTCCTGCCCTTTAGAATTGCCTAAAATTTAAGTACCTTTTTGTGTGGCCATTCTGACATCAAAAAAAAAAAAAAAGGTTCTAAATTCTTGAGCCAGAGCAGTACTACAGTACAGTTGGTAGAGCACTTGCCTTTCACATAGCCATCCTAGCTTTGATTGCCAGCATCCTAATATGGACCCCTGAGACCCACCAGGAGTGATCCCTCAATGCAGAGCCAGGAGTAAGTTCTGAGCACTGCGTGGTGTGGCCCAAAAAAGCACATCCATGAATGGTCATCTTCTTTTATCTAAACTTTACTATTCTCTCTACATTCTTCTTGATCAACTTTCAGGACTTTCTTTTGCCTTCCTGATCAGTTTTCTTTCAATTGATTTCTGTATATCTATGTCCCTTATTAAATTAAATGCTCTGGACCACAGCAATATAGCACAGTGGGTAGAGAACTTGCGTGCAGTCGACCCAGATTTGATCCCCGGCATCTCATATGGTCCTCTGAGTCTACCAGGAATAATTTCTGAGCGCAGAGCTAGGAATCTCTGAGAACCACTGGGTGTGTCTCAAAAAACAAAAATTCAAATTAAGTGCTCTGAGTAGAACTTAGTGTTTCAGATATATCCTAAATAGTGTATGGTATAAGAAGCCCCTTATTTTATTTTGAATTTGTGACTGTATTTCAAGATTTTTAGCTTTCTGCTTTGTTTTCAGATCACATCTGGTAGTGCTCAGGGCCTACTCCTGGTTTTGTTTTAGGGATTATGAGGTAGTATTCATACAGTGCTGAGATGAATCCTGCGACTCCCAGATGCAAAACGTTTATTTGCTCCATCCCTTTGACTCATCACCCCAGCCCAAGACTTTCATCTTTTGGGGTAGTAGGTAGTCACACCTGGTGATGCTCAGGGGTTATATTACTACTGACTCTGCACTCTAGAATCAGTCCTGGCAGTGGTCATTTGAAATGCCAGGGATTGAACCCTGGTCAACCATATATGAAGTGAGCACCCTACTCACTACACTATCTCTCTAGCCCCAAGAATTTTAGCTTTGTTGTTTAAAAACTCTTATCTGTTGAACACATAGCTAGATAATATCTTAGTTCTTTTTCAGATGAATTTTGCTAAGCTTGATTCTGTATTTAGAAGTTTTTGCATTTCTTTAAATGTAGATGTTTGCATTAATGTATTTATCTTTTATTGTTTTTTTTTGGGCCACACCTGGTGACGCTCAGGGGTTACTCCTGGCTATGGGTTCAGAAATCGCTCCTGACTTGGGGGACCATATGGGATGCCAGGGATTGAACCAAGGTCCATCCTGGGTCAGCTGCTAACAAGGCAAATACTCTACCACTGTGCTATTGCTCTGGCCCCTAATGTATTTATCTTGATATCACTTAGTACATTGGTTTTATGACTTCTGAAAATCAGCACTAACATTACCTTTACATTCAAATTATAAAAATTACCAACCAGGGGCCAGAGCAGTGGCACAAGTAGTAAGGCGTTTGCCTTACACACACTGACCTAGAACAGACCAGGGTTCGATTCCCTGGCGTCCCATATGGTCCTCCAAGCCAGGAGCGATTTCTGAGTGCATAGCCAGTAGTAACCCCTGAGCGTCACCAGGTGTGGCCCCAAAACAAAAACAAACAAACAAAAATCAACCAGTTCTTTTTTGACACTGTCTTTCCTTTTCAGTGCAAACATACTAAATACTACACATACTAAATAGATAGTTCAACATAGAAGCACATGCTTTGCATACATGAGCCCCAACTTCCATTACTATCACCAATTTGTGCCCCAGAACTGGTAAATATGGCCAAAAAAATAAAAATATTAAATAGAGTTAGTAATGTATTTCCTTTCAGTGGCCTATTGTTAACACTCTTTATTTCCTGGCCCATTATTCTAGATATTTTCTTAAAGTTTACTTTGTTGTTGTCCTTCTTTATATTTGGCAAGCTCTACTTCATTCTGAACTTCCTGGTAATAGTTTTGCACAGTCATTGGATTATACCATAATTCATTGCTCACTTTTATTTTTTTTTTCCAGTCTTTAATCTGAATTGATCTGATACTTATCCAGGGATCTACATTAGTATATTCTCTGTTTTTACCTGATGACATGTTTGATTTGTTGTTGATGTTCTTTTGGATAACACCCAGTGATGTCTGGACTATCCCTTGTTTGATATTCTTGAGTAGCTCCTGGTGGTACTCTAGAAGATATGTGATTGGAACCCAGAATTCCACATGGCAAAGCATGTGCACTAGGGATTGGAGAAATAGTACAGGTACTGAGGCATTTGCCTTGCACTCCCTATTGATTCCTGACTACCACCAGATGTAAAACCTACACACAGCCAAGTACACTCCTTCCTTTACCCACCAGTAAAACAAAGCACATGCCTTGGCCCTTCAGAAATATCTCTCTGGCCCCAGATTATTTATCTTTAAAATGTTTTCCTGGGACTAGAGCAATAACACATTGGTAGGGCATTTGCCTTGCATGTATCCAACCCTGGACAGACTCCAGTTTGATTCCCTGCATCCCATATGGTCCCCTGTGCCTGCCAGGAGCAATTTCTGAGCACAGAGCCAGGAGTAACTCCTGAGCACCTCAGGGTGTGGCCAAAAATAACAGCAGCAACAACAACAACAAAAGTTTTCCTGTTTATGTTCTTACTGAAATGATATGCAGTTGCATCATATGATTTTATTCATATAGCCTCCTTGTTAAAAATTCGACCTGGAATAGTAAGAAAGGAGGGAAAAGGCTGATCCAAGACAGACAGTGGTTTGAATCCTGGCATACCATATGGTCCCCCAAGCCTGCCAGGAGTAACCCCTGAGCACCAATGGGTGTGACCCAAAATCCCCCCCCAAAAAAGGCAAAAAAAAAAAAAAAAGCTGGAAGTCCGGTAAACAGTTTCTCTGGCTAAGGACCATCCAGCAGGGGCAAACCAACAGGGCCCATGGCAGTCTCGTCGTCCTCCCCACACCCCACCCCAGCACTTCTGCTAGAGGATTTATATACCTCCTACCCCTCCCCACCAACTTCCTGTGGCAGTTACGGGGGGGGGGGGACTTTTTTGTAACTGACATCTTCACCTATAAAGGTACCTGCTTATGGCTGATCAGTGGCTAAGGAGTCTCTGTTTCCTTACACTACTATTCCTTCTATTAAGTTTATATAAATTATAACTTGTACATATATCCTCCTATTTTTTAAAAAATATATAGATGTCTGGGAGATGGTACTGGTGATAAGGTACTTACCCTGCATGTCTGTTACACTGTGTTTGGTCACCCCAGCATTCCAGGAGTGATCACTAAGCCCTCCTGGATTTGGCCCCAAAAACGAGGATAAAATGACTTTTAAATGTTTATTTAAAAAATTGTTTTAATTTTCCTTGTAACACTGTGATTTATCAAATTGTTCATAATATAGTTGTTTCAGACATAAAATGTTGAGGCCTAGCCCACCACCAATGACCTTTCCAGCAGTGTCCCCATTTCCCATCCACTGTCTTAGCCTGCAAAAAGCAAAAAATTTTTACTTCATATTATTTGTTACAACACAAAGTCAAATGGAATTATCAAAACAGATCAGTAAGTGTCAGTTTGGAATAATTGCTATATATCTTAATGATGTCACGTAAGTCATTGTCTAAGTATTTACTGGGCTGTAGTTGTTACTAGTTGAGTTTCTTAGGTTACCATTTAGATTGACGGAGCTTGGTGGTCTTCTGTGTAACTTTCACATCAAATTTGCTGTGACACCACTGGGCTCACAGTACTATGAAATTTGGGGTGTCCGTAGATGGCAAGCGGCCACATAGTTCAGGATCTATAAATTTGGAATCTATTTGGTGGATTGGCAGTTAAGGTTAAGTTGGAGATCTGGGTCATTTCTGTCAGGGTATTGGGTGTGGCAGAGGGCTGCTGTGGCTTCAAGCAGAAAGGAAAGTCTGTCCTTACCCATTCTTTTTTTTTTTTTTTTTGGTTTTTCGGGCCACACCTGTTTGATGCTCAGGGTTTACTCCTGGCTAAGTGCTCAGAATTTGCCCCTGGCTTGGGGGGACCATATGGGACGCCAGGGGAATTGAACCGCGGTCCTTTTTTGGCTAGCGCTTGCAAGGCAGACACCTTACCTCTAGTGCCACCTTGCTGGCTCCTGTCCTCAGCCATTCAAACAATTTTCCAGAGGTATCAGTCTGGACCAGACCACCTGGGAAGAAATGAAAGTGCCTATCATTTTCTTTGGGAACTTAGAAGAAGAGCTGGGCCATTTTTCTGCTGAGTTAAAAAAAATTTTTTTGAAACTTTTAAAATTTTTGTCCTAAATAAAAGACATTAATTGTAATAATGCCCATAGACAATAGAGATGAGGGCTGGAAGGACCGGCTCACAATATGAAGCTCACCACAAAGACTGCTGAGTGCAGTTAGAGAAATAACTACACTGACAACTATCATAACAATGTTAATGAGTAAGAGAATTAGAATGCCTGTCTCGAATACAGCCGGGGGTTGGGAAGGAGAGAGGGGCATTGGTGGTGGGAATGTTGCTCTGGTGAGGGGAGGGGCTTTTCTGTTTATGACTGAAACTCAACTACAATCACGTCTGTAATCAAGGTGCTTAAATAAAAATATTATAAAAAATAAAATAGTAAAATTTCTGTCCTTAAACTGTATAACAGATTTGTTTTTGGTTTTCGGTTCACACCCGGCAGAGCTTAGGGGTTACTCCTGGCTCTGCACTCAGAAATTGCTCCTGGCAGGCCTGGGAACCATATTGGATGCCAGGATTCGAACTACCATCTGTTCTGAATTGGCTGTGTGCAAGGCAAACACCCTACTGCTGTACTATTTCTCTGGCCCTCTATAATAGATTTATGACTGTGATCAAATTCATATTCACTTCTTTCAGATAATGTTGCAATCTCTATCTGATGCTAACCATTTGAGTCCAGTCAAAGCTGGGTGGTTA
The DNA here is from genome assembly GCF_024139225.1 of Suncus etruscus. Classification (NCBI taxonomy): domain Eukaryota; kingdom Metazoa; phylum Chordata; class Mammalia; order Eulipotyphla; family Soricidae; genus Suncus; species Suncus etruscus. The sequence continues at coordinate 42,025,271 of NC_064861.1, forward strand.
AGGCTTTATTATATAAAGTGGCTGATATTTGAGTCTAATATATATTTTTAAAGCAGCTTTTCTCTCCCCACATTTAATCTTTTTCACAAAAGCACAATGCTTGCATCACTGAGCACTTTCTTTAGAAATCTATAATGAAAATATACTGAAGAGAAGTAATAAATATGGCTCCTAGAAAAATATTGATTTTTGTATCAGTGTCTTTAACTTTAATTGGCAAAGAATTTCTGTTTTTATGACTCTGAACAATATTTCAAATATGATATATTTACCTAGACTTTTCTTAATTTGACCAATTTTAAGAAAGTTCCTTTATACATTAGTTCCTCAGACATTATATTAAGAAAATTCCTTACATTAATTGCTATTTCTCTGCTGCCAAATGTACATTGACAATTTAAGTTGAAGAACCAAACATCCATTTTTTAAGTATAGAGTAAAGGTTTGAGGTCACTTGTATTATATTAAAACAAAAAGTTACAGCTGAAGATTAATGTTTAAGATAGAGCATTAATTAGGAGTTTTTGGTGAGGAAATTAGTATTCACCTTATTATTCAATGTAATTATTATTCACATACTTGTATTGCTATAGGAAGTATTTAGCCAAAAATAAAAGACTTCCCTGGGCCTGAGCATTAGCCAGCTGGGAGGGCATTTGCCTTGCACGCGGCTGGCTCGGGATTGATCCCTGGCATCCCATGTGGTCCCCTAAGCCTGCTTGGAGTAATTTTTGCACTCAGAGCCAGGAGTAACCCTGAGTGTCACCAGCTGTGGCTCAAAAACAAAAATATAATGATAATAATAATAATAATAGAATATAAAAGTCTTCCTTTGATTACAGGTATACCAGAGAGGCGGGGGTACGCTCTCTGGATCGGAAATTTGGTGCCATTTGCAGAGCTGTTGCTGTAAAGGTAGCAGAAGGACAACATAAAGAAGCCAAGTTGGATCATTCTGATGTGACTGAAGGAGAAGGTTTGTGCTCTGGACATGGTGTCTCAGCCTCGGTAGCTGGGAATAAAGGCTACATAAAAGCTAGTTTTGGAGGGATAGGATTGAGTAGCACATAGTAATGGCACATTATGAATGTCATTGCCGGGTGTTTGATATATTTTATATATTTACATTTCATATACAGATATATTTGATCAAGAACGTTCTTTTTAAATAGTTTTCCTGGCGTAATTTGCAGTGCTGATATTTTAAAGATATAGTTAATTTCTGTTTTAGTATTCTTCCCTCTGATCCAGATTCTTAAAAGTTTCCAGTAATTTTGACATAGAAGGTTATTACAACAAGTAAAAAATAAATCAAAATGCAGTACTTTGGAAACAGCTTCATATGTAAAATTCTGATTTCTCACACATTTTCTTAGATAAACAATTAGGTGTCATTTAAATAAATAAACTACATTTTATTAAAAATGTTGAAGTGGTAAATGAAAGAGGATCCTATTATTAAAATTAATAAAATATGCACTTTTCTAGTCCATATTTAACAAACTTGTTATAACTTCAAAGCCAGAGAAGATAGTATAGGGATTAAGGCACTTGCCTTGCATCTCACCAATCCCAGTTCAAATCTCTAGCACATATATACAATGCTCCCATGCCAAATAGTAGCCTCTGAGCACCCCCAAGTGTGACCAAAGCACCAAAACCAAACAAACAAACATGGCTTCTGAAATAGAAATTCAATGTTTGTTTCATAGTAAAGAGATTTATTAGATTTCCTACCATTTCCATAACTTACTAGGAAAGAGTTTGAAAAAATTTGATTGATGAGTCATAGTTTGTGATGGCCTTAATGGAATAGATGTTTTATTCCCTTTGATTGCTAAATATGATACATTTGACAAGAGAATCATCAAAAGAGTAGACTTCGGGGCCCGGAGAGATAGCACAGCGGTGTTTGCCTTGCAAGCAGCCGATCCAGGACTAAAGGTGGTTGGTTTGAATCCCGGTGTCCCATATGGTCCCCCGTGCCTGCCAGGAGCTATTTCTGAGCAGACAGCCAGGAGTAACCCCTGAGCAACGCCAGGTGTGATCCAAAAACCAAAAAAAAAAAGAGAGTAGACTTCCAGATTATCCTTCATTTTCATTATGGTGCTTTGCTGCTGCTGATTCCTAGTAGTTCATTGGTTTATTTTTCTCCAGAGGAAATTTCCCATCTTTTGTTGATTTCAAGATTAGTGCTCTCCAGGCCAGAGAGATAGCACAGTGGTAGGTAGGGTGTTTGCCTTGCAAGCAGTCAATCCAGGACAAACAGTGGTTCAAATCCCGGCATCCCATATGGTCCCCCTGGCCAGCCAGGAGCACCACCAGGTATGACCCAAAAATCAAACAAAGAAAAAGATTAGCGCTCTCTTTATCTAAAGTAGGAGTCTCCACATTAAACTCCAGTTGCTTTTTTTTCCTTTGGTTTTAGGGCCACACCTGGCTGCACTCAGATCACTCCTGTCAGGCTTGGGGGACCATGTGATGCTGGGGATTGAACCCAAGTTGTTTCAACCCTACCTGCTGTGCAATCACTCCAGCCCCTCTAGTTGCTTCTTATATGAACTTCACAGTTTTTTATGTTTAGTTCCACTCCCATACTTTCAGGGTACTTTGAATCTCTACAAACTTATAGGATTTATGGATTACCCAACTACCCTCATAGACATTAACTTTTCCACTCTCTCTAACAAAAGTGTTCATCTTTCCTTTTCTGTATACTTAGTTTTCTAAAATGATGTCACCATTTCATATCAGCTGTTGTATTCTTTAGTATTCTTTGTTCCTGTGGCTTATTCATTTTTGTAGAACCAGGGCCAAAACAAGATCTTATGCATATTGGGCATGTGCTTTACCATTAAGCCACATCCCAATCTATCTGTACTTGATATCATGCTGGTATCTTACAAGGTTTTGGAAAGGAGTTTCAAAGATAAGCATATGTCCAGATCAATGTATCCAGAAATCTGAATTTTTATATATATGCTTTAGGGAATGATAGCCTATAAAGAAGAGAATTTAGGGGACAAAAGAGATAGTACAGCAGGTAAGGCACTTGCCTTGCACATGACCAATTCAGACCTAATCCCAGCATATATAACCTGAGCACAAAGAGGAATGATCCCTGAGCAGAGAGGTAGGTGTAAGCCTGGAGCATCACTGGTTGTGGTCCCAAAACAAAAAATTTAATAAAGAAATGTGGGAAATTTTAGCAAAGGAGACAGTAACAGTGGGATTTTTTTTGTATTTTTGTTGTATTTTTAACAACACTTCTTTTGTACTGTGACCCTAAATAGCAAATTCAGTGTCTTTTTGTTCTTATGTGATGTGATAGCCAGAAAGAGACATAAATTTATCTAATCAACATATTTTGAAAATTGTTTTTGGAATTTAGTTCATAATATTTTGGATTTGTAGTAATATATTCAAAGGAATTTAATGACAAAAGAAAGTTGCCATAGTTAAACATTGCTTAATGTTATATATTATAATATGCCACTACTGTATTTCTTATATCTAACCACATTTCCTATTTTAGTGATAACTCATAGTGGGACTGAAGAGATAGTAAAGGGAATAAAGCACTTGACTGGCATATGGCAGACCCCAGGTCTATTCCTGACTCCACGTATGATGATTTCTGAGCTTAGAGCCAGGAGTAAATTCTGAGCATGGCTGAGTGTGGGCACCCAAAAAATTTATTTAAAAAGTATTAACAATTAAAAAAATAATAATAAAAAAATAAAAAGTCTTAAAAATTAGGAGCCAGAGTGGTAGTATCCACTCTGGTCTCAACATTCACTTCTCTAAGTCCATGATTTAAAACTCAAATAAATTTTAAGTGTTAATATAGTTAAACAGATTTCCTGGTAAATCTAGATTAATAATTAGGATAAATATTGGTCTCTTAAATATGATTTTATTGTTGTAAAATACTACTAGAAGTATTAGAATTCCAAATTGACTCTAATATTGTAGAACATTCTTGAGTTACTATAAATAACTTCTCCAGATTTTAGTAAGATATCCTGAATTGGTACTTATGCCCTTAATTGAGCCAACAGTAAACAATTACAAAACATTTGTGTTAAGTATTTATTTCACAAAATTTAATATTGTTTGTTTAGTACTGAAGTTTCTCTGTAACACATTAAGAAATAAAGTTATACACCTAATGTTGCAGGATGTTGGTCCGATTGGACTGAGAATAACCAAACACTCATTTACAAAGCTTTAGAAACAAGATTTATATACTTGGTGTGAACCCAGCCAAGCTTGATCCCTGAAAGACTGGGCCCAGAACAAAAACAAAAAAAGTATAGATAATCTATACTCTATTAGCCCCCATATACATGTTGAGATGTTCCTTCTGAAATTCACACAAGGTTAAAAGTGAGAGACAAATTTTTGGGGAGGAATGGACAAGAGATTGAAAGTCTGTGAGAAACTGAAGGGAGGGATGGAAACAAATGGATCTTACCCTGTAGGGAATGTTCCTGAATGTCCTGATAAGGGAAACAACTGGCTTAAGGACAGTGGAATGATCAGTGAAGAAGACCCAGCCAAAGAATTTCAGAATGCCCTGGACTGCTAATGTCCCTGACACCACCACACTAAAACAAACTAAGAAATGGTGACTTGAGGGACAAAGTAATTGTGCATGAGTTCTGTTTTATTTTCCTTAATATTCTTTGGCTGAAAGTTCAAAATTAAGGTGTCAGCAAGGGGATTTCTTCTGAGAATTCTGTTTATGGGTGATTGTCTTCCCACTGTAGCTTTACCTTGTCCTTTTTCTTTGCATCTTTGTTCCCATAATAAATAATTAAAAAATAAAAAATAATAAAAAAAGAAATGGTACTCCTAAAATATGCTTTGCAAACAAGATTACAAAAAACCAACCAACCGACCAAAAAACAAAAAACAAGATATTTTGTTGTTTGGTTTGGTTTTCGGCTACACTGGGCAATGCTCAGAGGTTAGGTTACTCCTGGCTGTGCAACAGGAATATAAAACACCAGTGATCGAATCTGGGTTAACTACAGGCAGTGACACCCCTACCTGTTGTAGAGGCCCCTAAACCTAATTTTAAAAAAAATTATATAAATGCTGGGTGGAGAAAGGAACCCTGTCACCTAAGCAAGTCAACTTAGTGCTAGAGAGGAATTCAAATGCCTTAAAAAAAAGAGTATGTGTGGGGCCAGAGAGATAGCACAGTGGTGTTTGCCTTGCAAGCAGCCAATCCAGGACCTAAGGTGGTTGGTTTGAATCCCGGCGTCCCATATGGTCCCCTGTGCCTGCCAGGAGCTATTTCTGAGCAGATAGCCAGGAGTAACCCCTGAGCTCTGCCGGGTGTGGCCCAACCCCCTGCCCCCCAAAAGAAGAGTGTGTCCAATTGATTGTTCATTGACATATTTTGGTCTCTTAGCTACCCACTCATTTTCTAGGTTAACTTTTCTCAAGTCTCTACAGTCCAGTTCCCCAGGAGGAATAATCTATCTCACTCTTTCAAGGTCCTTTGTTGTGGGTTTTTGCCTTTAACTTCTTAAACTCAAAGCAAGCTTTATAATAGCTGTTTTAAGTGTATTTTGTTGTAAGCAAAGCAGGAAACTTTTTCTGCCTGTGAAGTATTTTCAAACTTATCCAAATCTGAAACATATTCATTCTCTTGTCTGCCACTATGAACACATTTCTCATATTGGAAAATACTGCCTCTAGTGCTTTTAGAAAATAATTTTTGAGTTTTCTGTAACTTTTTTTGCCAAATTCTTTTGTCTCTTTTTTTGTTTGTTTGTTTGTTTGTTTGGATTTGGTTTTTGGGCCACACCTGGCGGTGCTCAGGAGTTACACCTCACTCTGCACTCAGAAATTGCTCCTGGTAGGCTCGGGGGACCATATGGGATGCCCCATATTTTTTATCTCACAGTTTCTGTAGGTTAGGAAATCCAGGACAGAATTTTCTGGGTAGCTCTGACTCAAAACTATGAGGTTACAGTCTAGCTCTCAGCCAACTGGAAAGCTCAACTAGGGAGGATTTGCTTTCAGGCTCATTTAACATAGGTGTCAGCAGATTTTAGCTCTTTGCTGACTGTTGACCAAAGCCTTCTATTTCTCACCACTTAGACCTCTCCTTAGGCTCACACATGGGGACTGATATCTTCCAGAGAGGGTTATATGGGAAAGAGTGAAATATAGAGATAACCAAGTATGAAACTGCCATCTTTGATAAGTAGGCTTGCCATATCTTGGTAGGAATGAGAGAAAGCACTAGAGAGGATGTGAACAGCACTCACTATGTAGGCATTATTCGAATCATGCTGAGGGCTGGCTCACTCTCACAGAAGTTGTTTTAAAGAAGATTTTTAGGGGCTGGGCGGTGACGCTAAAGGTAAGGTGCCTGCGCTAGCCTTGGACGGACTGCGGTTCGATCCCACGGTGTCCCATATGGTCCCCCAAGCCAGGAGCAACTTCTGAGCACATAGCCAGGAGTAACCCCTGAGCATTACCGGGTGTGGCCCAAAAACCAAAAAAAAAAAAAAAAAAAGAAGATTTTTAGGATCTTTTAGATTTTTAGGTTCCGAGTGATAGTATAAAGTTGAAAACACTTGCCTTGCACACAGTTGACTCTGGTTCAGTTACTAGGACTAAAGAAAGACAGAGAAAGGAAAGAAGATTGTTTCTAAGTATATTTGAGATTTAAAATAATTTGACTAGCATTCTGATTTGAGTTTTCAGTAGGGTGGAAATGTCTGCCTAACTATGAAGAATTGTGTTACTCATTCACTGTTGGTGGGTATGTTCACTTGTTGAGTTTCTGTGGAAATCAATATGGACATTTCTCAAACTAAGAATTGACCTTCCACATGATCTAGCAATTCTACTTTTTTGCAAGTACCCCAGCAGTCCCAAAATCTTTTTGACAAAATTCTGCAATTTGCTGCTATGTGTGGATGGAACTGATGGTATCATGTTGAGTGAAGTTAATCAGACGGAGAGGGACAGATATAGAATTTCTCATTTGTGAGATCTTAAAAAAAATACTATTAAAGGAATAATAAAATTGCCAAAGGCAGGGGACCGGAGAGATAGCACAGCATTTGCCTTGCATGCAGAAAGACAGTGGTTTGAATTCTGGCATCCCATATAGTCTCCCAATTCTGCAGGAGCAATTTCTGAGCCTAGAGCCAGGAGTAACTCCTGAATGCTGCCGGGTGTGACCCCCCCCCCCTAAAAAAAAAAAGACTTTAAAAAAATTGCCAAAGGCAATAGAACCTGAGAACTAATATTCAGTACAGAGCTTACCAAGTGTGGGGAGGGGGTGGACAGAAGAGGATTGTTTTTGTTTGGTGTTTGGCTATACTACTTGCTCTGTGCTCAGGAATCATTTTCTGATTCCAGGGATTGAATCCAGGTCCTGGGTCTTCTGGGAAGAAAAATATTAACAAAATCCATAAGCAAATAATGATCTAGAGTCATTCACTGGCACCAGAAAAAAGTGGTCACTAGCAGCAATTGAGAAAATAGCTGATTCATTAGCAATAATTGAAAGAATCTTTGTCAGTTTTTGATGTGATTTGATGAGCATGTTGCTTATGTTTGGGGACATTAAAAACTTTATTAACTTTTTTTAGAGAAGAGAATAATTGAGTAGTTTCCTAATTGAGTAGGTTCCAGTTATACATAAAAGTTCTCAAATGTTTTTATCTAAATCTCTTATCTTTTTCTATCCAGAGTTAGGACAAAAGAGAGAGAGTTATCTGTATGCCTTTGAACCCTAAAACCACAGAGCAAATGCTTTGGCTGTTCATTTTAGATTATGATGATACACAGAAGTCAGATATTTAGTTTCTGAAGAAATGTCTGTCTCTAATGGTATTTTAATCTTTTAGTATATCTCAAGTTTTGGGGTTGAATTTAAGTTAACCTACATTTCCCTTATCATTAAGCAGCATAACTTTGAACTATTCTGCTTATATTAGAATTTACTAATTTAAAAATAGAACCACTGATCCAGTCTAAACAAGGAAACATTTTTGTCAGAATTTTTCTAAGTCAGCATTGAAGTTGTTGAATTTGCATATAATTTAAGCTGCAGGATGCAGTAGGGCTTAGAAGTTTCGTTCATTTTTGAATTTGTAGGATATAAAGTCTTCCAATGTATATGTTTATCTTTCCTTTGATTATTATCAGCACAGGACAAATAAAATTTCCAAAAGGTCAGAGGAATTAAGATTAACTTGAAAAATATTGACTTGAGTTTTAGTATTGAAGTACCTGGTATGCTACCTAAAGCTTTGGGAATTTTTAGGTTCTATTACAACACTTTTTTTTCTTTTCTTTTTTTTCTATTACAACTAATTTTTTATGACAAGAATATTAAAAAGGTAATTATAAAGTTAAGACTATGTTATATCCTTTGAATTTTGGTAAGGAACTAGAAGGTAGCATATTGTTTGCAAATATATAAAATCAAGTGATGTTCTAACATTTGATAAAAATGTGCTGCTATACATTGCCAATTTTATAAATAAATACTAAGTGTTCTTTTTTTGGCTTTTGGACCAGAACATGTTGATGCTCAGGGCCAATGTCTTGGGTTGGTATTGGAACAGCTTCACTCCTGGTGGCGTATAGGGTGATGCAAGTGTCCAAGATCACACGTAGGGCTTCCACTGGAAAGCACCTTTTGAGCTACCTTCCTGCACTAATATTTAGTCTTCTCTTACATACATATATACCCATTATTCTTCAGTATTGACGTGGCCTTTGTAGATTGGAAGAAAGCTAGTGAAGGGGCATAATTTACATAAATAATATAAAATCCAATAGATAAAAATGATAATCCTAGACCAAGAAGAGGACTATTCCAGGAAATCAAAAGAGACAAAAGAAGAGCTGGAGAGAGCACAGCTATAGGTGCCTTGCATGCAGCTGACCCGGTACAGACTCGGGTTCGATTCCCAGCATCCCATATCACAGAAGTCAAATATATGTTATTCAAACTCTTGCTTTGGTACAGGAAATTTAAGTATTGTCGAAATATTTGTGTTGTGTTAATTATACATGTTTGTTTTTAAACGTGTATATATTTTAATGTTGGGCCAGAAAGATAGAACTGGGGTAAAGGCACTTTGCATGCCTACCACAAACTCTGATTCAAATACCCAGTACCACATATTGGTCCTTCAAGCACTGTCAAGGATTACTCCTGAGTTCAGAATGAGAACTAGCCCCTGAACACCACTGTTCAGTGGGCTTTTGGTTTGGGGGCCCCCAAAATTGTCATTGTTCCATTTAATAAAACATAGGAAGAGTCAGCATTTTAAGAATCGCTCTAGGCTGAAAACTCCTAGCACCATCTAGAATGATCACTGAGTCCTGCTAGTTCTGTCCCCACCAAATTAAAAACCTACATAAATGAAAAGCTAGTCCTCTGTTCATAAATACAAAGACATTTAGCATTGTTAAGGCCCAGGTTCAGTACATTCTGTAGGTTTAATGCAATCTCCAGCCCTAAAGGATAATATTTTTATTTTTTTAAATGTCAAGTTCATGGATGGAGCAATAACATACAGTGTATGGCATTTGCCTTGCATGTGGCCAACCCATGACATCCAAGCGTGACCCCTCCCCCACAAAAAAGTCAAGTTCAACACTGTCATATAAAATAAATGTGCCAAAGGTTTAACTAATACATAAAGTATAAGCAACCTGGAAAAACACACCCAAATACTCTATTGTCCTTTTCTAAGCCATTCCCAGTTGTTTTGTTGTTGTTGTTGTTGATAAAAACTATAGAAGTGAATTATGTTGATTATTTTCTATCAGAAAAATATAATTGGATTTCTAAATTTACCACCAGGTTGCCTTGTTTTGTCAAGGACCTCCTGAGCTACAAGCAGCTCTTTTAAGATGGATTTTAGGTTAGGACTGAAGGTTTAACGTCTCTAGATCTCAGTTTTCTTGAATGTAAACTGGAAGGTTGAACTTTGGCTTACTGCTGAGCTTTAAAGATGTTATATTTCATGTTCTATTTCACATAATGTCTTAAAATTCCTGATTCATCCTGAGCGCTGATAAGCTTCACAATGAGATTTCAACATTGTATGAAACTAGTTCTCAAGGTCATCATACTGGTAGGACAGGAACAGGCAGTATCTGTTTCTTTGGTGAACTAATCCCCTGTTTGTGGGCCCTGTTATATTTCTAACTACACTTCCTTCCCTCCTCCATTCTTTATCCACAGGTAGTAAAAAGCTGCTTTTTATGAAAATGAGCACTTATTTGTTTATCTATTTAGAAGGGACTCCTGTTACCACTATCCTGCAGAATTTAATTTTTGAACCTTTGAGAACAGGTTGGAGTATACTTAAGTTCCAGTTAAGTACAACAGAGAGAATAAAAAGTGATAGATAGGGGCCTGAGTACCTACCTGAGTACAGCAGGTAGGACATTTGCCTTGCATGCAGCCAATCTGGGTTTGATCCTCAGCATACTTTATGGTCCCTCAGCCCACCAGCAGTAATTCCTGAGTGCAGAGCCAGGAGTAACCCCTGAGCAGCGCTGGGTGTGGCCCAAAAAGAAAAAAACAAAAGAACTAAAAACTACTTAAGTTCTTATTTTAAGTTCCTATTTAAGCTGAGAAGGCCATCTGGTTAGGAGGTAGCTTTTCATTTCCCCATTGGAGAATAGTTGTATTAGAGAGTTTTTGAGTCGCTGGACTCTGCTGTTTTCCATTGGTTGGATTCCTGCCAGAATACATTGTTTTGGCTGCAATTTTCAAAAGGCAAGAAAATAATTTTTTTTTAAGAAATGCTACTAGAGGGCTGGGAGTGGTAGCGCAGAGGTAGGGCAAGCGCTTGCCTTGCACACAGCTGACCCAGGATGGACCTTGGTTATATTCCCAGCGTCTCATATGGTCCCCCAAACCAGGAGAGATTTCTGAGTGCATATCCAGGAGTAACCCCTCAGCATCACTGGTGTGGCCCAAAAGCAAAGCAAAAAAAAAAAAAAAAGGCTACTAGAGCATTTTAAGCTAGTTCACCTATTTATTCTTTCCTTTTTATTGTCATTCTTCCTCCTTCCCACAGTGATTTATAGGCTCAGAATACTGCTTTCATTTTAGCCTTGTTCCCTTTTATTATTCTTTTCTTCTTTGGGATTAAACGCAGAGCCACACACATGTAAGACAAGAGCTCTACCACTAGCTGTATAAATTAAACTTTTTGGTTCTTGGTAAAATTAAAATTAAAAAATTAAGATGACCTCTCTCATATGTGTGATAAAACGAAACATAGTAAGGGAAAAACAAATGGCCAGAGGCAATAGAACCTGAGAACTAGTCTACAGAGCTAAGCTTAAGGAGTGGGAAGGGCTAAGTGAAAGCCTCGTGAAAAATGTGATCTTGGAATGTTGTATACACAAACCCTTTTTGTAGGGGCACACCTGGTGCTTAGGACTTACTCCTGGCTCTGCACACAAGAATTACTCCTCACTGTGCTTGAGAGACCATACGGGATAACAGAGATCGAACCCCAGTCTATTTTGTATAAGACAAGCTCCTTAACCAGTATCACTCTGGGCCCTCCAAATCCCAAAACTTAACTATATTATAAACCACAGTGCCTATAATTTTTACAGATTTAATAGAAAAATATCATTCAATCTAACATAATAGAAACATCACATAGAAATGAATGTTAGAAGTATCACTGTTCTAATAAGATTACTATATTTAAATTTTATGCATTCTCTGCATATATATTCTAGCATCATATTTAACAATTGTTTATAATCATGTATAGTTCCCAGGTATTCCAGAAATGTATGGACCCATCTGTCACTATATATTTGTATTTTAAAAATATATCTTTAGCTCACAGAGGGTTGAAATCATCCTAATGGTGAAATAATTTATGTCCATATTCAGTCTCCATCACCAGAAAACCAAATGGCAGCCATCATTTTGAGAAAATATTGCTACTGTCTCAAATATTAGAATAATAGGAAAGGAAGATAAAGTAATCTTTAGAACAAAGGAATCTGGGAGGATAGTAGTTTTTGCTGCTTTTGGACACAGTGGTACTCAGAGATTCCTCCTGGAATAGGGTTTGGGAAACCACGTGGGAGGAGAGATTGAACCCAGACCTCCTGAATTTTCCATATTCATTTGTCCTTTGAAGTTAGTATTTTATAGACAGCCATTCAGTAGTTTTCTGAGTTGGTTTCAATGCAGCAGATGTTCGATGCAAATCTTATTTGAGAATGTTTTGTTTTGTTTTAATTTATTCCTCCCTCAAATCTAAATGACAGCTTAGTAGGACAAAAGAGTCTAGGCTGAAGGTTCTCCTCATTCAGTACTTTGACTACATCATTCGTCCTTTCTTGCCTGCCGGTTTCATATGAGAAATCTGATGTACATTTTGTGGCTATTATTTTCTTGGTCTTCTGATTTTATTTCACTTTTTCCATTTTAATGTCTTTCTCTTTAGTTCTTTTTTGCATTTTGATTTTTATTTGTCCATCTTATTAATTTAGTTCATTTTGATCATAGTGTTTCTTAGAGATATTGTGTTCAGATTCAACATTTATTAATTCTTAGGTTTCTTGAAAAATTAATTCTGTTTTTATGTTACACTCTGCTGCAAGGCCCAGGGACTGTCTCTACTTTTCTTGGTGTTGATCCCTCTGATCATGAACATGGCACTAGAGCTAAGTACCTGCACGTTTGTGACTTAAAAGTGTCAGGTATAATTTGGCTTCATTCCTTTAATGGCATCTTTGTTAGAGATTATTTTGCTTGCTGACAGTGTGTTTGAATGAGGAATTAAAGTATGTATATGAATCCAATATCTCCTTACTCACTTTGCATTTCAGCAGATCCAGTGCAAGCTTGTCAATTAACTGACTCCATTATCTTCTCTGGAGCTTTAGTTCTTTAGGCTTATATTCTAATGATGAAAAATTCTAAAACATAGTTCTAATTTCACTGAATTTTTCATAATAGAGCTCCTATTCCTAAAGCCTAAATTGTTGTATTTATACGGTAAAATCTAGGCCATTAGAAATAAATCTCCCTATGAGGGCCAGAAGGCTGACTGGCTCACAATATTAAGCTCACTACAGAGTGGTGAGTACAGTTAGGGAAATAACTACACTAACAACTATCATGACAATCTTAATGAGTGAGAGAAATAGAAAGCCTGTCTCAAATACAGACAGGGGTGGGAAAGGAGAGGAGGCATTGGTAGTGGGAATATTGCACTGGTGAAGGGGGGTATTCTGTTTATAACTGAAACCCAACTACAGTCATGCTTGTAATCATGGTGCTTAAATAAAGATTTTATATTTAAAAAGAAAAGAAGGGGGCCGGAGAGATAGCATGGAGATAAGGCGTTTGCCTTTCATGCAGAAGGTCATCGGTTCGAATCCCGGCACCCATATGGTCCCCCGAGCCTGTCAGGAGGGATTTCTGAGCATAGAGAGCCAGGAGTAACCCGAGTGCTGCCAGGTGTGACGAAAGAAAGAAAGAAAGAAAGAAAGAAAGAAAGAAAGAAAGAAAGAAGAAGAAAGAAAGAAAGAAAGAAAAGAAAAGAAAGAAAGAAAGAAAGAAGAAGAAAGAAGAAAGAAAGAAAGAAAAGAAGAAAGAAAAGAAGAAGAAAGAAAGAAAGAAAGAAAGAAAGAAAGAAGAAAAGAAAGAAAGAAAGAAAGAAAGAAAGAAAGAAGAAGAAAGAAAAAGAAAGAAAGAAAGAAAGAAAGAAAGAAAGAAAAAAAGAAAGAAAGAAAGAAAGAAAGAAGAAAGAAAGAAAGAAGAAAGAAAGAAGAAAAAGGAAGGAAGAAGAAAGAGAGAAAGAAGAAAGAAAGAAAGAAGGAAGGAAGGAAGGAAGGAAGGAAGGAAGGAGGGAGGGAGGGAGGGAGGGAGGGAGGGAGGAAGGAAGGAAGGAAGGAAGGAAGGAAGGAAGGAAGGAAGGAAGGAAGGAAGAGAAAGGGGGAGGGAAGGGAAGGGAAGGGAAGGGAGGGAAGGGAAGGGAAGGGATCTCCCTACTCAAAGTCCTAAATTCACTACTGTACTTAGAAAGGAATTGGGTAACCTAAAGCACTTGTTACATAATTATGGGTTGACTTTTACCCTACAGCTTTAATTTCTCTTATGATAGTGAAATCTAGACTGGCAGTAGTAATCAGATCTCAGAAAAACTTTTCACAAAGTATGATAGGCTGGAAACATTTGTCACCTCTTCGGTGTATTGGCGAAAGTTTCAGACTTCCTATTTAGGATACAGTCATCTGACAAATCTCACTTCTTACTGAGCATTAATTTTAGCTAAGTAGGGGCACCTTCTTTTTGAGATCTGAATTTTGCTAACCTGAACTTTGAGTACCTTCCAACCTTAGTCATTGATAATGCTTAGATGTGCTTCAAAGAGAACAGTATGTGGGAAAACTCCCATGCCCATGTACTGCTGAGTTGTAATTGCCAGATTTTGTGAAACAAATCTTTCAAGAAGTCGAAAGGGATTTGCTTTCAAGCCTGTGCTCTCTGTTGAACACATTGTATTTGTTTTCTTTTTTCACTCTGAAAAATATTGTGCTCAAATTCTCTTTTGAGCACATATTCCATTCTTTCTCTTATTTATTTATTTATTTATTTATTTATTTATTTATTTATTTGGTGTTTGGGCCACACCTGGGCAGTGCTCTTGGCTCTGTGCTCAGAAATCACTCTCCTGACAGGGTTGGAGGACCATATAGAAAGCTGGGAATCAAATTCAGGTCAGCTATGTGCAAGACAAAGCTTCTTTGTATAAGAAGCTGTGCTATCGCTCTGACCCCATGTTTTATAATTTTTATTTAATTAAAGCACAAATCCCACCACCAGTGTCAGTTTCCCTCTCTCAGCCTCATCTTTCTTTTTTTGGGGGGGAGGGGATCACACCCAGCAGCACGCAGGGGTTACTCCTGGCTCTGTGGTCAGAAATCGCCCCTGGCAGGCACAGGAGACCAAATAGGATGCTGGTATTCAAACCACCGTCCTTCGGCATGCAAGGCAAACACCCTACCTCCATGCTATCTCTCTGGCCCCTCAGCCTCATCTTTATTTTTTTTAATAATATCTTTATTTAAACACCTTGATTACAAATATGATTGTACTTGGGTTTCAGTCATGTAAAGAACACCCCTTCACCAGTGCAACATTCCCATCACCAATGTCCCAAATCTCCCGCCTCCCCACCCTAGCCCCGCCTGTACTTTAGACAGGCTTTCTTCTCTTAATTCATTCACTTTGTTATGATAGTCCTCAATGTAGTTATTTCTCTAACTGCACTCATCACTCTGTGGTTAGCTTCATGTCATGAGCTGGACCTTCCAGCCCTCCCCTCTTTTGTCTCTGAATTATTGCAAGAATGTCTTTCATTTTTCTTAAAACCCATAGATGAGTGAGACTATTCTGCGTCTATCTCTCTCCCTCTGACTTATTTCACTCAGCAAAATAGATTCCATGTACATCTATGTATAGGAAATTTTCATGACTTCATCTCTCCTGATGTCAGCCTTGTCTTTCTAAGTAAATTTCATTCAATAAAAACTACCTTGTATCACCAAATTTTAAAAAAGAAAAAGAAATTGGAAAGCACGAGGGAGATAGCCTGTGTTTGACCTGAATATGATTCCCAATACTACATGGAAGTACTCTGGAAGTACTCTGGAAGCCCTGAGCACCATTGGGGTAGTACCCATCAATAGAGCTCTAGCACTGAACTACTCACCAAGTTGATGGGTTGTCGTGAGCCCTGACCCCTAAACTACCTGAGCACCACTTTGGAGAACTTTCCCTAGAAAATAATAACTTCGGAAAGATCCAAGATTTTCTAGAATCTGCCTGCCCGAAATATTGGAAGATCAGAGTGACATTATAAAGAAATGAATCTAATTTATTAATGTATGTATGTTACTTTGCAGTCTATGAAACTCAAAAGCAAAACTAGGAATTAAATAAAGCCAAAATTTTCCTGTATTCTTAAGCCTCTATTCATTTCCTTTACTTGGACTGAAATTTACAAAAATGACACAAAGTGTGGTCTGATAGATCAGTTTACCTGTTTCCTCTGTGTCCAGCTTCAATCCAGAATGAGTCAATACAGTAATAACATGTCACCAACCAGAGTTTACAGGTCGGAGAAGAAATTTTAGTCCATTATTATAGAGATTGCAAATCAAGTTTCATACTCTTATTCTGACACTGCCAGTTATATTTGTTTGAATGGAAAAGTAACTTTGAGTTAAGATGTATATTAACAATGGAAATACATCTTATATAGGTTCTGTTCATTTCCAGACTCATGTTGTCTATCAGAAGTTGATATACTTGTTAAGAACTCTGAGAGGGAATTGAAAAGTTTGGGTTAAGTTGATCTAACAGAACTGTAGAAAATAATCTATTGCATTTAACTCTTTGGTATCTGACTGCTAAAAGTTAACTAGTTCCAGGTATTGAATGTACTTGGCTAAATAGTAATGGTTGAAAAACAATAGCTGCCCTCATGAAGTGTGCCTCTACTGAAAGGAAATAGACAGCAACCAATGAAATAAGGTAGTGCATTATCTTAGCCTCCAAGGAACTTGAAAGACTGGTTCAATGCAACATGAATTTATATGTCTTATTACAGAGAGACTGAACTATTTTTAATTCACTGTTTTTTTTGGGTTTGGGTTTGGGTTTTTTGTTTGTTTTTTGGGCCACTCTCAGCAATGCTCAGTGTTACTCCGGGCTCTAAGCTCAGAAATTGCTCCTGGCAGGCTCTGGGGACCATATGGAATGCCAAGAACTGAACCAGGTCTGTCCCGAGTCAGCTGCCTGCAAGGCAAACACCCTACCACTGTTCTATCACTCTGGCCTATTCACTGTATTTTTTTGGTATTTACTCTTAATAAATTTTCAAATCTTCAAAGTCTCCAGAAGTTCTAAGCAATTTTTTTCTCTCCTAGGGTGCAGAGAACATATCTTAGAAGATGCCAGACCTGAATCCATCAGTGACACTACTGACTTGGCACTACCACCTGAAATGCCAATATTGATCGATTTCCATGCACTGAAAGACATCCTTGGGCCCCCAATGTATGAAATGGAGGTGATTATTTTTACTGTTTTGTTAATTCCCACCAATTTGCTCTGATGCTAAGTAATGGATTAGGGGAAATATTTTGAGAGCCTGGATTTTGTCTAAAGATTGGAAACCAGCAGTAAGACACATGCATCTTTGTCCTGAGTTTGATCCTGATGCATACAAAACCCCTCCCAAACAACAACTATTAAGAATTGGAACTGGAAACTTTCCTCTGTGGTTTAAATTCTAGGGTTTAGTGTATTAATGTGGCTGTTACACAAAGCCAGGGACCTTCTTTATATCAGATTCCACATAAGAACAGTCTGACTTCCGTCCCTAGGAATTCTCTATTCCTACTGTATGTATATATGTATATATACATATATGTGGTATATATACATATATAATATCTTTATTTAAACACCATATTACAAACTGTAGTTGGATTATAGAAAAGAACATCCCTTCACCAGTGCAACATTCCCACCACCAGTGCCCCACGTCTCCCCCCACCCCAACTCTCAGCCTGTATTTGAGACAGGCATTCTATTTCTCTCACTCATTGCCATTGTCATAATAGGTGTTAGTGTAGTTATTTCTCTAACCACACTGAGCACTCTTTGTGGTAAGCTTCATATCATGGGCCAGTCCTTCCAGCCCTCATCTCTATTGTCTCTGGGTATTATTTACCATACTGCCTTTTATTTTACTTGAGTCCCACATTTGTGTGAGACTAGTCTGTGTCTTTCTCTCTCCCTCTGACTTATTTCACTCAGCATAATAGTTTTCATGTTTATCCGTGTATAGGAAAATTTCATGACTTCATTTGTCATGATGGCCGCATAGAATTCCATTGTTTATGTGTACCACAGTTTCTTTAGCTACTCATCTTTTGTTGGGCAACTAAGTTGTCTCCAGATTCTGGCTATTGTAAATAGTGCTGCAAAAAATATAGGTGTGCAGAAGGCAATTTTGTATTGTGTTTTTGTGTTCCTAGGGTATATCCCAAAGAATGGTATTACTGGATCATACGGCAATCAGTTTCCTTTTTAGTTTTTAAGAAACATCCATATTATTTTCCATAAAGTCTGGACTAGATATCATTCCCACCAGCAGTGAATGAGAGTTCCTTTCTCCCCACATCTTACCAGCACTGATTGTTATTATTCTTTGTGATGTATGCCAGTCTCTGTGGCATGATATAGTACTTCATTGTTGTTTTGATTTGCACCTCCCTGATGATTAATGATGTGGGACATTTTTTGTGTGCCTTTGGCCATTTGTATTTCTTCTTTGAGGAATTGTCTGTTCATTTCTTCTCCCCATTTTTTTGATGGGGTTAGATTTTTTTTTCTTGTTAAGTTCTGTATATCTTAGATATTAGCCCCTAATCTGATGGGTATTGGGTGAATAGTTACTTCCATTCCGTGAATTATGGTTTCCTTTGAAGTGCAGAAGCTTCTCTCAGCTTAATATAGTCACATTTGTTTATCTCTGCTTTCACTTGTTTGAACAGTGCTGTTTCCTCCTTGAAGATGCCTTTAGTCTCAATGTCATGGAGTGTTCTTTCCTACATGTTGTTGTATATAACTTATGATCCTGGGTCTGATATCTAGGTCTTTTTTTTTTTTTTTTTTTTTTTTTGGGCCACATCCAGTCATGCTCAGGGGTAACTCCTGGCTATGCGTTCAGAAATCGCTCCTGGCTTGGAGGACCATATGGGACACTGGGGGATCCAACTATGGTCCATCCTAGGTTAGCACTTGCAAGGCAAATGCCCTACTGCTTGCACCACTGCTCCAGCCCCTGATATCTTGGTCTTTTATCCATTTGGATTTGACCTTTGTTCATGGTGTTAGAGGAAGTCTGAGTTCATTTTTTTCTTTGCATGTGGCTGACTAGTTATCCCAACACCACTTGTTGAAGAGGCTTTCCTTGCTCCATTTTGGATTTCTTGCCCCTTTATCAAAGATTGATTGTTTGTATGCCTGGGGAACATTCTCTGAATACTTATCTATTCCATTGATCTGAGGGTCTGTCTTTATTCCAGTACTCTGCTGTTTTAATGGTTATTGCTTTGTAATACAATTTAAAGTTGGAGAAAATGCCTCCTATCTTCTTTTTCCTAAGGGTTGCTTTAGCTATTCGTGGGTGTTTATTGTTCCAAATGAATTTCATGGAGCGTTTAATCTACTTCTTTGAAGAATGACATGGGTATCCTTAGAGAGGAATCACATTAAACCTGTACAGTGCTTTGGAAACTATTGCCATTTTAATGATGTTCTCCCAATCCGTGAACAGGGTATGTGTTTCCATTTCCTTGTATCCTCTTTTATTTCTTGAAACAGTGTTTTGTAGTTTTCTTTGTATAGAGTCCTTCAACTCTTTAGTTAAGTTGACTTTAAGGTATTTCAGTTTGTGTGGCACTTATGTGAATGGAAATTTTTTTTTTTTTGGTTTTTTGGTCACACCCGGCAGCGCTTAGGGGTTACTCCTGGCTCTACGCTCAGCAGGCACAGGGGACCATATGGGATGCTGAGATTCGAACCACCGTCCTTCTGCCTTACCTCCATGCTATCTCTCCAGCGGATTTTTTTAACGTCCATTTCTCCTCTATCAATATTTGACCATTGATTGTTGCATGTTAATTTTGTAGTCTGCCACTTTGCTATATGAATCGAATGTTTCTAGTAGCTTTATGGTAGAGTCTTTAGGGTTTTCTAAATATAGTATCATGTCATCTGCAAACAGTGAGAGCTTGACTTCTTCCTTTCCTATCTGGATGTCCTTGATATCTTTGTCTTACCTGATTGCTATGGCAAGTACTTCCAGTACTATGTCAAATAGGAGTGGTGACGGGGCAGCCTTGTCTTGTTCCAGATTTTAGAGGAAAGGTTTTTAGTTTTTCTCCATTGAGAATAATATTTGCCATTGGCTTGTGGTAAATGGCCTAGAATATATTGAGAAAAGTTCCTTCTTGTTGAGTTTTTATCATGAATGGACTACTCTGTGCTCTTTAATTAAAAGTTCTTCAAGCTATCATAGGCTTTAAGAGAACAAAGTAGGGCCCGGAGAGATAGCACAGCGGTGTTTGCCTTGCAAGCAGCCGATCCAGGACCAATGGTGGTTGGTTCGAATCCCGGTGTCCCATATGGTCCCCTGTGCCTACCAGGAGCTATTTCTGAGCAGACAGCCAGGAGTAACCCCTGAGCACCGCCGGGTGTGACCCAAAAACCAAAAAACAAAACAACAACAAAGAGAACAAAGTAGGGAAACAACTTCATATAAAATGTGAGGAAATGTGAAATTAATTGTGGCCTTAGACTGCTCTAGGACAGACCCCGTGGCAGTTTTCAGGAATCTATTGTTTCACTATCCAGAATTGCTTTGGGGTTAAACCACATACAGGTCTAGCCCTATTTTTCATTTCCTGACTCTTCCTCCTGATGGAAAACCTGCCTTAAAAGGCTGGGAAACAGGGAGCTACATGGAAATACATGCTTGGGTCTGTGACTGAGGCATTATGATAAATGCTATAGGATGCATTAAGTAAGTGGTCAGCAAGGAGAAAAATAATTATCTACTGAATTTAGTATCTTAATTCAGAAGCTTTTATTCCCACCTTTTTAAAGGAAAAAAGTCTCTTAAGAAAAATAATCTTCCATCAGTAGGAAAGTTTTCCTCAGATCTTACCATGAATAGAAAAGAAACAGCCCCCAAATCCATCTTATTTATATAAACTATGGTCATTAAAGTCAATGAGCACTAACAAACTCTTGACAGTAAATCTTGTCTTGAAGAAACAGAATCAGAGGTGTTATTTTAGTTATCTCAATTCTAAAAGTAGTATGGATTCAACTTGTGAAATGTTGAAAGAATTAGGACAAAACTTTCCTTGATTGAGAAAGTAACCAAACCCTGTTTTTTCTGTTTTGAGAGAATTTAGTGATTTTGTGAGGAAAGCTGTAAACAGTTTTGAATCCTGCATGTCTGGTGGGGCCTTTTTCTCTAGGTTTTCCAGAACAGCGCATTCCAGCAGGGTATTTTGGAATTTAAAAGAGCAACAAACAGAAAACAAAAGTCTGATGCATATTTCTTCTGTATGTACCCTTCTTTCCAAGCCACTTCTGCTGTTGTTGAGTTTGGACGCATTACTGGCATTCTTGGAACTTTCAGCAAAGAGCCCAAAGAACAGAAATGTAAAATTTTTCAAATACTGTTTAACAGCTCTGATAACTTTGGGAAACTAGTTTTATTGGTAACATGTGAGTTGCATATACTAATACTTATTTCAACATGAATCTGCACAGTAACTTCTGATAGCCACTCTGCCTTTTATAAACTGTATCTTAAGATAGAAAATATGGTATCTGAGTGTTTGGAACATTTTGTTTATCTTTTCCACACTTGAGTTTGCCTTTTTTTTTTTTTCCACCCACCTTGCCTTCCAGAGTTTGCCTCTTAGACTAGGCCAGTGGTCAGCAACCTGCAGCTCACGAGCCACATGTGGCTCTTTACACTTTTAATTTGGCTCTTCTGTGTGCCAGGCGGCCGCTCCAGGAGTCAGGACTCTGCCCCTAGCCTCTGTCAGTGCGCGCCCTGTGTGGCTCTCAAAATAAATTTCAATTGTGGTTTTGGCGAGATTTGGCTCAGTTGAAAAAAAAAGGTTGCTGACCACTGGTCTAGGCTTTCTGTCTCTACCTCTAATGCCTTCAGGCTCAAATTACTTAACCACCTTTCTGTCCCAGCTTTTGTATCTGTGAATTAAGACCTATGGATCATGCCATAATTTAGATTTATGCCAGAATTAAAATTTAGCTAGAGGCCTGAAATGACTCCAAAATAAGTTCCAAACAACAAGAGCCTCCTCTATTTCTTCTTTCAAATTCTCTCAGGTAAAGAATCTGAAGAGCTGGGGCAGGCAAGATGGCACTAGAGGTAAGGTGTCTGCCTTGCAAGCCCTAGCCAAGGAAGGACCGCAGTTCGATCCCCCGGCGTCCCATATGGTCCCCCCCCAAGCCAGGAGCAATTTCTGAACGCTTAGCCAGGAGTAACCCCTGAGCATCAAACGGGTGTAGCCCAAAAAAACAAACAAACAAAAAAAAAAGAATCTGAAGAGCTGTGTGTTGCTTTTAGATTATGACAATTTTTTAGATTGTAGTATTAAATCCTGAGGACTTGATTTATAAATACACTTACATACAATCACAAACATATACATACATTTTGTGTGTATTACAAGACTTGTTAACCTATATCAAATTTATTTTGTACACCCTCACCACTGTGAAACTGCCCAGTACTTTTCACCACTGTCCTTATGTTACTCCTAGTCTACCTCTTGCATCCCCATCCTCTCTCCACCCCAAACCACCCCACTTGGAGGATTGGTTTCTGATGGTATCTGAAAAGCCCTACCCAAAGGCTACTATCCTTAAAGAAATAATAGTAAAAGGAAGAAGATAGACATGATTTTAAAGAGCATCCTGACATTGGGCACATGACTCAGTGATAAAGTGCCTACCTGCCTTGCCCAGCAAAGTATCTTACTTCTTCATCCCATCCCCTTTCAGAATGTTACCATCTTTCCTGTGTCAGTATTGTCTGCATTGTCAGCTGCCCCCAGGTAAGGGTGGGGCTCTAGCACAAATAAGCAAAGGCTGTCTGGAAGGAATGGCAGGCTGGTCATCAGCAGTGCCAGCATCTGGCCAGATAATTCAGTGCTATGAGAGGACCATGGTAGGCCCCACACCTCTCCATAAAAAGGAAATTCTTCCTTTTCCTCTTCTAACAGATTAATAACTCAGAATTCCAAATATTCATGAAATCCATACTTAGGGACTTATTCAAAGTCTTTAGAAAAGTAGGCAAATGTGTAGCTGCAGGGGTAACAGCCCTAGTAGAATCATGAAAAATGCTATAAAAGCAATCAGTCAGGTATCTGAACTTTGAAGTAGCCAGGCTTCACTCAGTGCACTGCTAGTGGACAGCTCATTGTCATGCATGTGGGCAGACATGCCTATCCTGGAAGGAAAGACCAGGTTCCTTGTTAATGGCTCCAGTCATTAGTGAGATGGCCTCTCTGACATTTGCCAGTATACTCTTACTCATGGTTAAAAATCCATTCAGCCTTCTTCTCATATCTATCCTAGCTCCCCAGCCTAGACCCCTGAGCTTAAAGTGTTCTATAGATAAAAGTATCTGTCAATACTCTGTGGTCCTCCCATACTAGAGTACAGTTGCCGCTTTATCTGTTGTCCTTAAGTTGTCCATCCATAATGAAAGGGGTTTTATATTCCTAGGATCTATTGTGCAGCCTGGCACAGGATGGCAGGAAGCACTATCGAAGGAATGTCAAAGTCCTGCTTCCTCTGACAGGGCTGTAGAAACAGGTAATAAGACATTAGGTCTAGGCTTGGAAGAAAGGACTTGTACATAGTATTTCAGTCATATATCATTTAGTTAAGGGACCAATACTATCAGGCGTTTGCACGCACCAAAGTTTTGGCACCACGTAACTTACCCCAAGTTCTTCCAGGAATGATCCTTTAGCCCAGGCCCATAAATAAGCTTTGAGCACCAAACCAGAAAAAATGGGAGGGAGGACCGAAGACAGAATAAGAGAGAAGAGCTGTGTGAGTTGGTGATGATTCAATACACACAGGCTTCTTGAATGCTGCTTTCACTAACAGTGTTAGGAAGGTATCTATTCTCTATAGGACTGGTTGTAGTTGCTGTTTAAACTTTTTTAGTGTTCCAGACATGGAATATAAATCCTCATACATACATGAGAACTGTGCAATTTACTGCTGAATTAGCATCATCAGCTTTCTTTCCCCTGACATGACAATGATTTTTTTTTTGTCTTGGGGCCACACTCGGGGACACTCAGGGGTTATTCCTGGCTATGCACTCAGAAATCGCTCCTGGCTTGGGGGACCATATGGGATGCCGGGGAATGGAACCTCGGTTCGTCCTAGATTAGCACGTGCAAGGCAGATGCCCTACTGCTTGCGCCACCTCTCCAGCCCCATATATATATAATGATTCTTTTTTTTTTTTTTTTTTTTTTTTTTTTTGGTTTTTGGGCCACACCCGGTGACGCTCAGGGGTTCCTCCTGGCTATGCGCTCAGAAGTCGCTCCTGGCTTGGGGGACCATATGGGACACCGGGAGATCGAACCACGGTCCATCCTAGGCTAGTGCTGGCAAGGCAGACACCTTACCTCTAGCGCCACCACGCCGGCCCCTATAATGATTCTTATAAATATCTCATATTCCCTCAGATTACATATTTATATAATACTATCTTTACAGAAGAAAAAATTGTTTTTGGTTTTATGGGTCACACCCACCAATGCTCAGCGTTACTCCTAGCTCAGTGCTCAGAAATCACTCCTGACAGGCTCAAGGGACCATATGTAATGTTGGGAACCGAATCAGGTCTGTCCCAGGTCAGGCATGTGCAAGGCAAACGCCCTGCCACTGTGCTATTGTTCTGGCCCCCAAATTTATCATTTTAATTACTTTACTTAAACTCCATGGTTACAAGGTCGTATATCATAGTTGTATTTTTTTCACAGTCACAAAGTGTTTGATGATAGTTTCAGTCATAAAGTGTACAACACCCTTCACCAGTGCACATTTCCCACCTTCATTGTCCCCAGTTTCCTTCCCTGTCTAAGTCTGTAGTAAATATTTCTCTTTCTTTCTTTCTCTGTTTCTCCCTCTCTTCCACTTTTAGACTCTGTGGTTTGCAGTATCATGAAAGAGAGTCATGCATGTCACTTTATCTTCTTTCAGCACCCAGTTCTTGTTTTTGTCTTGTTCATCATTTCCAACTCTCATTGTCATAGTGGATCCATCTCTGCTCTAACTGCACTCCCCCGCTATTTGTGGTCAGCTTCTTACCATACTGATTCTCCTACCCCTCATCTTTAGATATTAATACCATACTATCTTTTTCTTATATCCCACAAATGAGTATGATCATTCTATCCATCTCCCTCTGACTCATTTTGCTCAACATAATACTCTTCATATCAATCCATGCTTAAGAAAATTACATGGCTTCATTTTCCTAACAGCCACATAGTATTCTATTGTGTAGATGTAGACCAGTCTTTTATCAATTCTTTGAGTGAGATAGTTGACAGATAAGAAAACAAAAGCATAGGCAGGAGAGGGCACAGCAGTAGGTGTTTGACTTGTAAGCAGACCCAGGACCAATGGTGGTTCTAATCACAGCATCCCATCTGGTCCCCCTGAGCACAGAGCCAGGATTTACCCAAGCGCTGCCGGGTGTGACCCAAAAACCTTGATCCTTTAACAGAGAGAGGCACAAGTAAGCCCTGAACACACCACTGAGTATGACCCAAATTCCCCACTCATTCTCCCCCACCCCAACCTGGGGAGATAAAGCACTTCTTGAAAAAAAAGGATTTTGAGACTGGAGCAATAGAATACTACAATGAGTAGAGCAAATAGGGCATTTGCCTAGCACACAGCTGACCCATGTTCCATTCCTGGTACATTATATGGTCCCTAGAGCCTGCCAGGAGTGTCCTGAGTGCAGAACCAGTAGTCAGCTAAAGGTCTGGCCAAAAACAAAAACAAAAACAAAACTAAGTAAAAAGGATTGTTAGCAAACTGTTCCTGATGTCTTTTCTTTTTACAAAGAATTCAATATGATAAAGACTGATTCCTTAGACTAGTCCTCGTCACATAGTAAAGAGGGAACTCAACTCACCTATCCTGATAGATGATACTAAGGCATAATTGACTTATTAAAATAAACAAGTCTAGGGGCCAGAGAGATAGCACAGCCATAGGGAGTTTGCCTTGTAAGCAGCTGATCCAGGATGGACTGTGGTTCGTATCCCAGCATCCCAGATGGTCTTCCGTGCCTGCCAAAAGCAATTTCTGAGTGCAGAGCCAGGAAAAACCCCTGAGCACCTCTGGGTGTGACCCAAAAACAAACAAAAAATAAAAAAGTGGCTTGAAGAGTTTTATAAATGGATGTTTCTACATTTACCATAAATAGTACTGATCATTTTTATATTGGTATTAATAACTTTTTCCTCAGGTAATATAGAACAGGGTAAATGCCCGCACTGACAGTGATTTTTGTGGTGCAGCTAATGCTCACCATGTCTGTAGCATATGCTTTTGATTCTAATTGAAACTTTAAAAACAAAACTTTTTTATTACAAGAATGTCTTTGTTTTTTTTTAAACCCATAGATGAGTAAGACTATTCTGTGTCTATCTCTCCCTCTTATTTCACTCAGCATAATAGATTCCATGTATATCCATGTATAGGAAAATTTCATGACTTCATCTCTCCTGACGGCGGCATAATATTCCATTGTGTATATGTACCACAGTTTCTTTAGCCATTCATCTGTTGAAGGGCATCTGGGTTGTTTCCAGAGTCTTGCTATGGTAAATAGTGCTGCAATGAATATAGGTGTAAGGAGGGGATTTTTGTATTGTATTTTTGTGTTCCTAGGGTATATTCCTAGGAGTGGTATAGCTGGATCGTATGGGAGCTCGATTTCCAGTTTTTGGAGAAATCTCCATATTGTTTTCCATAAAGGTTGGACTAGACAGCATTCCCACAGCAGTGAATGAGAGTTCCTTTCCACATCCCCGCCAGCATCAATTGTTATTCTTTGTGATGTGTGCCAGTCTCTGTAATGTGAGATGGTACCTAATTGTTGTTTTGATTTGCATCTCCTGATGATTAGTGATGTGAGCATTTTTTCATGTGTCTTTTGGCCATTTGTATTTCTTTGAGGAATTGTCTGTTCATTTCTTCTCCCTATTTTTTGATGGTGTTAGATTTTTTTCTTGTTAAGTTCTATCAGTACCTTACATATTTTCTATATTAGCCCCTTATCTGATGGACATAAAACTTTTAAAATGTTTTTTACATGTACTACTAAAGTTGTGTGACTAGTTTTAGTGAATGCCAGATATCATTTTGGACTAAGCCTTAAAATTGGGATACTCATGAAATCTAAGCCCCTTGAAAAAGTAGAAGCAACCCAACCCTTTAATGTGAAAATCAAGTCTATAATGACTGGTCTGCAGTGAGAAAGTTAACCACTCAGTAAAACAATTTGGATTAGTGCTGGGTTGGTATGCTGAGCTCAGTTTCTCTGATACAGATAAGACATTTGGGTAGAGCCCAAATGGACTCCAACAATGCTGTGAATGAAAAAAAAAAAAGATATTTGGAGGATCAAAAAGTGCAATAGGGGCCAGGGTTGTAGCACAGTGTAAGGAGTATGCCATGCATGTAGCTGACCCAGGACAGACATGGGTTTGATCCCCAGCACCCCATATGTTCCCCAGAGCCTGCCAGGAGTGATTTCTGAGCCCCGCTAGGTGTGGCCCAGCCCACCCCCCCAAAAAGTGCAATAAAAGTTATGACTGTTTTCCACCTGGTTTGTTTTTGTTTTGTTTTCAGGCCACACCCATAGTGATTAAGGGATACTTTTGATTGACTTAGTATTTGGTGATCACTCCTGGTAGTGCTCAGGGAACCATGCAGTACTTTTTCTGCAACCCTCCACACCTGTTATTTTTATGTGTGTTTTTTTTTTTTACTTGGATATTTGGCTTATCAGTTAAGCTCTTAATCTCAAATTCAGTTTGAGTGGCAGTGAGATTATACAGTGGACCATCTAACCATGGAAAGAATTTAGGATATCATGAAGTAGTGTGTAGAACAATAACTGAAAAAGTAAAATCTAGGAGTTTTTAATGTATTTGGGGGGGCTGGTTTTGGGGTTACATTCGGCAGCACTCAGGTTACTCCTGAGTAACCTCAGAAATCGCTCCTGGCAGGCTTGGTGGACCATATGGGATGCCAGGATTCAAACCAATGACCTTCTGCATGAAAGGCAAACTCCTTATCTACATGCTATCTCTCCGGCCCCACATTATAATGTTTAAGGCACTTTGTCAGTATGGACCACCCCACTCCCAATAATAAATAAAAATTTTAACATAAACTCATGGTTACAGAAAATGAAAGACTGTAGAATGCAGCCTAACAAAACTAATAGGCAAAACATCTGGATTTGTTTTAACCCTTGAAATGAAGGGTGCATATTTTACCAGATGTGGATTTTCAGAATCAAAATTGTTCACACATACTTTGAAATAAAATTTTATTTTTCTCCTGGCAGAAAGCCACATCATAAGTGGTATGACTCCTAATCCTGTGAGAGTACAAGTGCTTTGAAGTGTAGCTGAAAGTGGAGGCTCCCTGGCAAGCCTTGGCAGCGATGTGGTTTGTTCATTTAGCATTTGGTCACTGGACTCATTTTCCTTCTCTCAAGGTGTCTGAGCGTTTGAGTCAACCAGGAGTGGCAATAGGTTTGGCTTGGACACCTTTAGGAGGACAAATCATGTTTGTGGAAGCAAGTCGAATGGATGGCGAAGGTCAGTTAACCCTGACTGGCCAGCTTGGTGACGTCATGAAGGAGTCTGCCCATCTTGCAATCAGCTGGCTCCGCAGCAATGCAAAGAAATATCATCTGACTACTGGTGAGTTCCTAAGGTGCCACTGTGGGCTCCTGGGAATCCTCAGGCTCATGTTCCTATTTCTGTGACAGTGAAATTGTGCTAGTTTAATACCTTCAGTAAAGTACACAGCTTTAACTCTGAAACTCTATAGAAACTCCAATTCTTGGGTGTAGCTCTGATTAGGCCTGAAATAGAAAATAATTCTATGGGTATATATATTTTTTCATCCTACTTGGAATGTTAATTGATCTTCCAGACCCCCACTCTAATTGTACTACCCACTAATATTTTGAGTAACTACCCAAAACATTTTCCTCTCTCTCTCTTTTTTATCTTTCTTTTATGGGAGAAAAAGAGATTTAATTTTCTTCTACATTCATGTCCTATTTTCCTTTTTAAAGCTTCTGGAAGTTTTGATCTTCTTGACAACACAGACATCCATCTGCACTTCCCAGCTGGAGCTGTCACAAAGGATGGACCATCTGCTGGAGTTACCATAGTAACTTGCCTTGCCTCCCTTTTTAGTGGGAGGCTGGTACGTTCTGATGTAGCCATGACTGGAGAAATTACACTGAGAGGGCTTGTTCTTCCAGTAAGTATGAATATTTTTACTTTTTATAGTATTTTTTAATTCGAATAGTCTTTTATTTCTATAAATACCTTTTTGTTGTTGTTTTTGGCCATACCCAGTGGTCAAGGGTTACTCCTGATTCTGAGCTTAAAATCACTTCTATTGGGGCACAAAGACCGTATGGGATGCCAGGGATCGAACCCAAGTCAGCCACAGACAAAGTAAGTGCCCAACCCCATTGTATTGCTCTGACCCTATAAATAACTTTCATTTTAAACATAAGTAAGCTTTTATATAATAACCTAGTCTTCAAATTTTTATCCATTAAGAGATAAGCAAATCACTTTTTTCAGTTTTCTTTTCTACTAAGTAAGATTTGTTGAGGAATAAATACCCGTCAAATCATCAGAAATAACAGTTAGTCAAAGATTAAGGTTTGGGGCCGGGTGGTGGCGCAAGAGGTAAGGTGCCTGCCTTGCCTGCGCTAGCCTTGGATGGACCGAGGTTCGATCCCCCGGCGTCCCATATGGTCCCCCAAGCCAGGAGCGACTTCTGAGCGCATAGCCAGGAGTAACCCCTGAGCGTTACCGGGTGTGGCCCAAAAACCAAAAAACAAAAAAAAAAAAAAAAAAAAAAAAGATTAAGGTTTTATTCTAGTTAACCAAACACTTATGTATGAGACACGATAGTGGCTGCTTTTTTAAATTTAAGCTTTTCTCACCTTTTGAATTTTTTCTTAAGACTTTGCTTCTTAGAGAGATAAATAGCTTAGATTACTATAGTGTGATATAGAAAAATAACTTTTAAAATGAAAATTCTAATAAAGACTAACCATTCCTAAGTTTTGGAAACATATCCTAAACTACATGTAAAAACTAATAAGATACATAAAATTTAACAAATTGGGGCTAGGTAGTACAGCAGATAGGGTGCTTGCCTTGCACATTATCAACCTGGATTCAATCCCTTGTACCCCAGATGGTACCCTGAACCCATCAGGTATAAGCCCAAACACCTCCAGGTGTGGCCCAAAAATTTTGAAAAAAAAAAAAAAAAACTTAACAGATCATTTAGACTTTTTTTTTTAAACTTTATTTATTTATATTGATAGATTAATTGGTCTTTGGGCCACACCCAGCAGTGCTCAGGGTTATTCCTGGCTCTGCACTCAGAAATCACCCCTGGGGGAAAAAAAAGAAATCACCCCTGGCAGGCTGGGGAACCATAGGGGATGCCAGGAATTGAACCGGGTCCCTCCTGGGTTGGCCACATGCGAGACAAATGCCCCACCACTGTGCTATCTCTCCGGCCCCATGATCATTTAGATTTCTGAGTCATTTCTTACCAATAGGTACATCAGCAAAATGATGGGTCCGGGAAGAATCTTTTTTACTGAAAATATATTTCATGAGGTAATGGTAAAGACATATCATAGAGTCATCAAATAAGACCACTAACAGTGCTCTCAGTTCTTTTAATTCAGCCAGAAAGTCATATTTGGAACCAATGTTTGGAACCAAAGTAGGTTATTACAGCCCTTTGGGATAATGGGGTGCTTGGCCCGGGCAGCTTTCAGTGTGTTCGCTCTAAGAGAAATAAGATTCCAAGGGCCACTGAGTAATATTTTCCTAAATCGGGACCCTCTGTTCTGAACCTTCCCTTATGTTTGACATAACTGCTCAGGAGGGTTAATCTTGGTCTTCATCTTGTTCAGGAACCTTTCAAGATGGAATAAAAAGGAACAAACCCTAACACTCAAAACTAAAGGGGCATGGGAAATAGAATGGCAGAGGATAGACCTGACATGTGCAAAGCTTGGGTATGATCCCCTCTACCATGTATAACATTCCCCTCCCTACTCCACCCCCAGCATTGCTGTCCTAAGAACTGAACTTGGGAGTGTCCCACTGGTTAAACCCTGTGCCTGCTGATGCAATAGAATTGGGGCCAGAGAAATAGCATGGAGATAGGACGTTTGCCTTGCATGCAGAATGGTGGTTCGAATTCCGGCATCCCATATGGTCCCCTGAGCCTGCCAGGAATGATTTCTGAGCAGAGAGCCAAAAGTAACCCCTGAGTGTGACTGGGTGTGGCCCAATAAAAAAATTTTTTAAAAAAGACAAATTGAAATATGAAAATGTTAACCTCTTCAGTGGTT
The DNA here is from genome assembly GCF_024139225.1 of Suncus etruscus. Taxonomy (NCBI): domain Eukaryota; kingdom Metazoa; phylum Chordata; class Mammalia; order Eulipotyphla; family Soricidae; genus Suncus; species Suncus etruscus. The sequence goes on from NC_064861.1 coordinate 42,056,635, forward strand.
TTCCTAGCTCATGTTAAAATAAATCAAATGATGACTACAATGTTTTAAAATAGCAGCAGTGCTTTGGCTCACTGCAAGAAAGGGTGGGTCAGGATTTCCTTCACAGCCGAGGGCAATCATAAACATTTTTTTGCATTCTCTCCTTGTTCAGGTGGGTGGAATTAAAGACAAAGTGCTTGCAGCTCACAGAGCAGGACTGAAGCGAATCATCATTCCTCAGAGGAATGGAAAGGACCTTGAAGAAATCCCAGGGAATGTGCGGCAGGATTTAAGTTTTGTCACAGCAAGCTGCCTGGATGAAGTACTTGATGCAGCTTTTGACGGTGGCTTTACTGTCAAGACCAAACCTACTCTGTTAAATAGCAAACTGTAAGCCCAAGTCTCAGCTTTTATAAATATTAAGATATGAAGTGCCAAAAGGTACTGACAATTGATAATCCATTACCAGTAAGGGTAAACAGTGTATCTCTAATTTGTACACATAATCACACTAACGAATCACATTCAAGTGGTGGCTGTTGCTTATTACAGGACTGATTTAATATATTAATAAAAATTACATTTTTGTCTTGTCTCTCGCTGCATCATTACAGTATGTGGAAAGGTAGACTGTTCTCAGCATGGTTCCCAGAATATAAGAATCTATACTGCCTGAGAACATTATGACATATAAGTTCTCAGAGACCAGAGAGATAGTGCATGAAGCCACCCTGGATTCAATATCCAGCACCTCAAATGGCCCAAGTACCCAGGAGTAAGTACCCAGGAGTGAACCCTGTACACTGTTTCCCACAAAAAATAAAGCTCTTAACAAAATTTAATTAGAGGCCGACAGCATGGAGTACTAGCCTAGAACAGACTGGGGTTCAATTTCCTGTGGTGTTCCATATGGTTCCCCAAGCCAGGAGCAATCTGAGCGCATAGCCAGGAGTAACCCCTGAATGTCACCGGATGTGGCCAAAAAAAAAAACACAAAAAATTAAGTTCTTAAAAGAAATTAAGATTTAATAGAACTTTAAACTCTGCACTGGGGATCCAGACTTGTTTTTAAAAGCCTTTTAGGTGACTCGGGAGATTTAGTATTAGATCCTAACTTTTCAAACTGGGCAATGACCATACATGGGGGTCATGTAAAATTTAAATTTTTAAAATAAAATGTTTATTATTTAATCAGTAAATGTCTCATCTGTATATCTATTCTGTATTGTTTTTGTACCCAGTCATAAGTTTCTCAGGTAAAAAGAGATCCCAAGTAGTTTACGAAGACATAATATAACCCTAACACATTAGATTCTGTAACCCCTAAAAACAGGATATGTGGGAGATGGCTCCAAATCTGGAATTTGGCGTCCCAGCATGACATAACTCACCAAGCACCACTGGAAGTTACCCCTCAGCCTCGGGGAACTGGGCAGAGATGAAATTACAGCCAAACGTTACTCTTAAAAACAGGAATATTCTGGGGCTGGAGAGATAGCATGGAAATAAGGCGTTTGCCTTGCATGCAGGTCAATGGTTAGAATCCGACATCCCATATGGTCCCCTGAGCCTGCCAGGAGCGATTTCTGAGCGTAGAGCCAGGAGTAACCCCTGAGCACTGCCGGGTGTGACCCAAAAACCAAAAAAATATATAAAGTAATATTCAGCCGGAGCCTTGCCCACGCTAGCCTAAAACAGACCGTGGTTCATTTCCCTGGTGTCCCATATGGTCCCCCATGCAAGGAGTGATTTCTGAATGCATAACCCTGAGTGTCACCAGGAGTAACCCTTGAGTGTCACCAGATATGGCCCAAAAAACAAACCAAAAATAGGGGTGCATTTTGGACCCAGAGAGATAGCACGAAGGTAGGGCGTTTGCCTTGCATGCAGGACAGTGGTTCGAATACCGGCATCTCATATGGTCCCCCAAGCCTGCCAGGAGTAACCTGAGTGCTGCCAGGTGTGACCCAAAAAAACAAAAAAGTTCCACATCAACCTGACTTGATGAAGGAAATGTGCAGAAACCAGAATCTTTAACTACAGAAACCTGACACCAACAACAGCTAATGTGCGAAAAAGTTTCACTGGGACTACAGAGAATGACTCAGGGGTTGGGCAGCCTGGTATACCTGGAGCCCAGTCGGTCTTATGCCAGAAAACTTCAGGGGTGAGGCCTCCTTGTAATTATTAGGCCAATGCGCTTTTTTATTTTCCCCATATTTTGCTGGGCCTATGCAAACAATGGTGATTGCCACTCTCACACCGTTACTACTGTATTTTTAACACATCCTTTAAGAAACAAAAACAGCTAACTAAATTAAAAAAAAAATAACTGTAGTAAAATACCTGTTTGGAATACAGGCAGGGGATGGGGAGGAGGGAGGGGGACATTGGTGGTGGGAATGTTGAACTGGTGAAGGGTGTTCTGTTAATGACTGAAACCCAACTACAATCATGTTTGTAATCATGATGCTTAAATCATATTAAAAATATTCTAAAATAGTTTGCACATTCTTATCTAGGACCTTCAGCACAGAGCACTCAAAATAGCAGAGCAGCATGTTAGCACCATCCTGACCATCTCAGAAATGCAGCAGCCCAGCTTTTGATCCTGGGAAGGCACACAACGGGCTCCCTAACTCCTGCCACCACCCATTCAGTTCCTTGTTTACCTGTATCATTCCTCAGACAGCATGGGCTTCTGTGCCTCAGTCCAGAATCTGAATAGCTGTAAAGTCAGATTCTACTTCCTAGTTATCTTTTTTTGACTTTAAAATGTAAATACTATAATGTATAGTACTGAAAGTGCTATACGATTAAAGTGCAGCAAAGCAATTTCCAATTAGTCCTGCCAGTAATAAACTTTAGAATATTGTAAAATAGGAAAACAAGTATGTAAAGATACCTCAGAGTCTACTGGGGCCTGCAAATTACCTAATATATGGTATTTAGTCCTGCTGGTCAAAATCTAATTGTATACTGGGAGGATAAGGCCAAACTGAAGTTCTGTGGGGAAAAGAGCATCAGACATCTGACATTTCGTTATCTTCGTTTGGTGTTTTTTTTTTTTTTTTTTTTTTTTTTTTTGGTTGAGTCAACCTGGTTGTGCTTAGGAATCACTCTTGGTGGGCTCAAGGAACCCATACGGGATGCTAGGGATCAATCCCAAGTCAGTTACATGTAAAGCAAGTGCCTTACTCTCTGGCCCCCTCACTATCTTACGCTATTATAATTTTACCATTTCTGTTCTGTCCGTAGAGGATGAAGGAAAAAAAAGTTAACACTGTTTCAACCTTACTTCATATAGTAGTGACAGCAGGGCACTTTTTAAAGTGTTCAACTGTATTCTGCCTACCCTTAGAATGCAGATGTTCTTGTGAACAACAGGGCAACTATAAGCCCTCATTTTAAACATCCTTTTAAGAAACTAAGAAAACATGTCTCCATCAATGTCTGCTGGGTTTTGGTTTAAGCATAAGCTTTTATTCACTTTTTCTTTTATTATGTTAAAACAAAATTTTACTTAGTTGGCAATATTACATTCACAAGATTTGCAACCACCTCCACTGTATCAAATTTCATTATCAACTAAATTCCACCTCTTCACCAGTCACTTCCCATTTTCTTTGTGTTCCCAATAAAAGGGAAGTGGCAAGGATGGGTGTGCTTGTTTTGTTGATCTGAAGGGAGAGCTTTGTTTTTCACCACCTAGTGTGAAATACGAGTTTTCCATACATCTCAGCAGGGCATCTATATTTCTATCATGAAAAGGGCTATGACAGTTTGCTCAGTGCTTTTAGTATCTACTGAGATGATCATAGAGATTGGCCTTTATTGGTATGTTATGTCCTTAAAGAGGGGCATACAATCTAAGAAAAGTGTCAAGGGCCCAGGAGACAATAAAAAGGTCAGAGAAATTTTCCATTGTATACAGCAGACCAGATTCTCAGTACATGTTCTTGCAGGCTCCATCAGAGGCAATCCCAGAGCAGAGCCAGTGGGAACTGCTGGTAAGGCAGCGAGGATAAGGCCCAATCACAAGACAAAAATGTCCTTAAGCAATTTCATATTATGCAAGTTTCAGGATGCAGACTATGCTTACAAGGAACTTGGATAGTAGTGCCAATACATCTTACACAACTTACTAGAACTACCTTCCATTTCTGTAAATGTCTGTAAAAATATGACTTTGTCTCTACAACTCTGCTTTTCCCAAGTATCTTATGTAAATGAAATATTTTGTGTCTGATAGCTTTCACTTAAAACCATCTTGGATTACCAAGTCTGTAGCAGTACTAGTTTCATTCTTAATGACTAAAATATTCTATATGCACCAGGGCTGTAGCTGAGTCTTGCTGTCATTGCAAAAAACAGTGTGTGTTGTGTGTGTTGGACCTTGCATCTGAGTTGAATAGTCCCATACCAACAAACTTAAAACATTACTAGTCTATTGTATATAGATTTCATTTACTACTGTGTTCCATCTTGGTAATTGTGAATAATTCTGTAGTCACCAGGAATATACAACACTAATCCCTACTTTTCAGTTCGTTGTGTATATACACAAGAATTGCCGCATCTTTTGCTGAGTCATGTACTATTTACAAAACCAAATTCTTCCACAGTAGCTGCACTATTTGACAATCCCACTAGTGATATACAGAGATGTTTATTTCCATTTTCTCTGCATCCTTGCCTTTTTGATAGCTAGACCAACGTTGAATATCTCACTATTTTGATCTGTATTAGGTAAGGTCTAAGTATCTTTTTCTAGCATTTTAAAGTATCACCACAACATAGGGTTTTGCCTATTAACTCCAATTCCAATCCATTAAGTCATTGAGTAATGAAGCCTTAAGTTCAATACCCCATATATGCTGTTTATACAAAGGCAGGTACTACAACTCTGCATTAAATATCTTGATAATTAGGAAATTGTTCCATCTTAAGCACTTTAAAAAATTTACTTGTCTGTGCCTTTTCAGTGGCCTCTTCTGTTAGATTTTCACTGTCAAGAAGTCTGAAAGTCAAGAGACATTTGGTATTCTTTGGATTATATGCAAATACAAACAAGATCATGTGATTCTGACAGCATAGAAATGAATGTAGTTAGACCATTTGATAATGGATAGATATTAAACATACTTTAAATTTTTTAAAGAGGGAAGTTTAAAAAAATGTGCCAAGTAATCTATTTCCTTTTGCTTCCCTCGACATCAGCCAAGAATTTAATTAACACAGACCCTTATAAGGAGGGCCACAAAAACTAATTTTAACTTCCATCTGGGTGATAGTGGCTGCACTTACCGTATATACTCGAGTATAAGCAGAGTTTTTCCGCCACAAAATTTGTGCTGAAAACCCCAAAAACGGCTTATACTCAGGTCATAGAGGTTATTTGTGTGCACCAAATCAAATGTACGTAGTCTCCAGTCGTCTTCTGCCATCTGCTGGAGGCGGCGGTGCTTCAGCTCAGTCCACAAGCCCGGGCTGAGCTGGAGGTAGGCGGCTGAACTGAATTTGTATGCCACTGAACTGTTTAACCCACAATATTCTGTCTGCGCTTTGTATGAGACCAACAGCAGTGATGATATCTGCGAACTCAGTGATGACAATATCTATGCTCATGCTCTCACATCAGATACAGCTGAAGCTCTGTTTGGAAATACAGATGAGGACGAATCCAGTTTTGAAGGATTTTAACCTTTGTGATTTAGCTTGATTACCTGTTAAGCTATGGTTTTCTGCACTTTAAAGTTTTAGTTATTGTTGCTAGTTTAGTTTTTCTTTAGCAATAAATATTGAAAAACATTTAACCTACTGATTCCTCAATTATTATAATTGTTTTGGGTATATCTTTTTATTTTTGAAATTTACCAGTGGCTGCTGCATTTTCCACCTCGGCTTATACTCGAGTCACTAAGTTTTCCCCAATTTTAGGGTAAAATTAGGGGGTTAGCTTATACTTGCGTATATACAGTAATCCTAACAAAGTCCAACATTTCACTAATGAACTATTGAGACTAATAAGAACAGAGTAGACATCACTTTCAGGTTTAGAAGGGGAATGTTGAGCTTCAGTTAACAAGGTAATCAAAAAAAAAAGTTCAACAATTTATGAGGTAAAGTGGGTTAATCAGTTTTCTTTGGTGACTTACTCAGTTCTTTTACTCTAGAGCAGTAGGCTAACCCATAAGTGTTTCAATTTTTTAATTCGGGAAACTTAAATTATTCTATTCAGGAACTGGAATGAAATACAACTATCATTAGTAAAATTGTTGCAGGTATTCCTGAAAAAGAACGAGGAGGAGTGGTCTAGCAACTCACAGTTTCCAATTAGAATGGTCACAGCACCAGTTAAGCTTCAAAGTTGTAGGAACACGGGCATACAAAGTTATAACAAAAGTCAAAGTAATGATTATCACGAGGGGCCAGAGAGATAGCACAACGGTAGGGTGTTTGCCTTGCATGCAACTGACCCAGGACGGACCTGGGTTCGATCCTGGGCATCCCATATGGTCCCCCAAGCCAGGAGCAATTTGTGAGGGGCATAGCTAGGAGTAACCCCTGAACATCACCATGTATGCCCCCCCCAAAAAAAAGATAATCACTAAATATGACTGAACTCAACAGAAAAAAATGGATTTAAAAATATAAAGGCAAGGGGCCAGAGATAGCACAGCTGTTCAAATCCCGGCATCCCACATGGTCCCCCAAGCCTGCCAGGAGCAACTTCTGAGCGAAGAACCAAGCGAAACTCTCAGGAGAAACTCCTGAGCGCCTCCGGGTGTGACATACATACATACATACATACATAGATTAGATAGGTAAAATGGATGGATGGATGGATGGATGGATGGATGGATGGATGGATGAAAGAAAAGCAAAAGTATAATTCCCGAAAAACAGGAACATTTAGCTATAGAGCAAGGCTGGATAGAATGGCGGAGAGGACATTTGCCTTGCACGCGACAGACACAGGCTCAAATGGTGCCCCCAACCCTGGCATTCCAAATGGTATCCCAACCCCGGCAGGAGTGACTGCTGAGCGCAGATCCAGGAGTGGCCCAAAAAAAAAAAAGCTATATAACACTGAATTTTAAGAATTACTTAAGAACAACAAATTTCAAATGAGCCAAGTGATTAACTATCAAAAGTAACTTTCCAGGGCCCGAGAGATAACACAGCTGTAGGGCGTTTGCCGTGCATGCAGCTGACCCGGGAGTGACCCAGTTCAATATCCAGCATCCCACATGGGCCCCAGGCCTGCAAGAGGCGATTTCTGAGTGCAGAACCAGGAGTAACCCCTGAGCACTGCTTGGGTGTGACCCAAGAACCAATCAATCAATAGTTTTTTTTTTTTAAAAAGAACTTTCCGGGGCCGGAGAGATAGCACAGCGGTAAGGTGGTTGCCTTACATGCGGAAGGTCACTGGTTCAAATCACGGCATCCCATATGGTCCCTCGAGCCTGCCGGGGGTGATTTCTGAGCGTCGAGCCAGGAATAACCCCTGAGCATTGCTGAGTGTGACCCAAAAACCAAAAAAAAAAAAAAAAAAAAAAAAAAAAAGAACTTTACTATACTGTAATACAAATATGAAGATGACAAAGAATATATTTAAATGCAAAGTTTTTACCTGTCACAATTACCTTGATTTATATAAATTAGCAAAACATGAGGTTACAATGAAGAATTCTTAATACAGTTGCTAAAGCTGTAAAACTTCTCTAGAAAATAGTAATAGTACCAAGACATTAAAAAAATTTCTAGTGTTAATCTTCGAAGATATGCTAAGCCAATGAAAATCACAAGTATACTGGTTTTGGGGCTGAAAACTCTGGGGTCTTCTCAGTGGAGTAGGGGCAGGCAGCCTGCCCCCACCACCCACACTCCAGTCTCTGGCATATAAACAGCCCATCTTCATTATTATTCATGAGAAACTAAGGCAAAGAATCAGCCCAGATGAAGGTGATATGCATAACACCCTTTCAGTAATAATACTGCAAACCACAGTGTCAAAAAAGGGAGAGTGGGAAAGAGAGAGGGAAGAGAGGAGAGAGAGAAGAGAGAAGAGAGGAAGAGGAGAAAGAGAGGGGGGGAGGGAGAGAGAGAGAAGTAACCCCTGAGCACCACTACCAGTGAGGCCCAAACCCCTTCTCCCTCACAAAAAAAGAAAAAAAATTGGGTGGATGAGAAACTGGGAACAATGTGAGGAAAAGATCACATTGGTGGGATCAGTGTTGGAACACTGAATACCTGGAACAATCGCTTTGTTAACCATGGTATTTAGAGAAAATACTAAAAAAGAATATAATCAGAAGATATACATAGAAATGTTTTATAAATAGCCCCTCGAAATACCCTTATCCAAATCAAATACCCAACAAGAAGCTTGCTAAAATTAATCAATCCCCAATATTGTTATCCAAAATGGTCTTCCAAAATTAGTGAAAATTACTGAATACTTGAAATGACTGTGTTATTTATGTGGCACTATGAGGAAGCTACATCATTACATAATTCAGTATTACATGATTTCAAAACAAATGTACAGGATAGGAAAAACAATTTTGTATTTTTGTCATTTTTGAATAGGTAAAATTACAGATCTCCCTAATATGTGCTGTTTCCAACACCAAAGTCTATATTACTGAGTGCATACTAAGCTTATAAATTAAAAACATTTAAAAATATTTAAAAAGTACAAAATGTGGCTGGAAAAATAGGCAAGGTAGTCAGTTGCATTATACGTGGCTACACCTGATTTGATCACTGTTGTAGCAAAAGGTGTTCCCCCAACCCCTGCCAAGAATCACCAGGTGTGGCTCTCAAACCAAAATAAAAATAATATATACAATATGAAACGTTTCTTTGAAAAATATTAGAAGGGAAGAATTATTTTTCCATCTTGCTAATAGCAACAGACCTGGACTCACATTTATGGCTGAGCTTTTTGCCCTTTTTTCACAAAAATGGTTATACAAAACATCAATTTAAAAAATTATGTTATGTGCTCGCTTAGGCTGCACATATACTAAAATTGGAATGATACAGAGATTAGCATGGCCCCCTGCGCAAGGATGACACACAAATTTGTGAAGCGTTCCATATTTTTATAAAGTGCACCTGAAGAAAAAAAAATTATGCTGCTATAATCCTGAAAAGGGTGACAAGTCAGTTCTGATGCTAAAATAAAACAAATACAAATTAATGATAACTGATTCTAATTTTAAGGTTCCCATAAAACCCACACACATCTCTGTTGATTCAAAATTTTGCTGTCTCCAGATAACTAGCAAGAGTTACCTAATGGTGTTAGTTTAAGGACTACTAATAGCAGCAGCTAATATCTGTTGGGTATTTATGAGCAAAGCAATGTTTGAATAACATTCTTGTACCCATTTAACTCTCCAAGGTAGCTAGCTACCATAATTAATCCCACTTTATATATTAGGTAAACTTGATCCCAAGGTCACATAGATGATAAGTGGGTTAGAGCTAACTAAGACTATCACATAGGTTCTTAGAAGTCGGACTAGAGTGCCCACTCATATCCACTGAATTATATATAAATTATAAGCTCTATTTTTAAAGGATAAGTAATTAATCAACATTTGAACTAAGTATTTTCCTAACAAATAAGCAAAATATAGGAAAGAGGAAGCAAGAGAAGAGTCTAAACAAGCCACTGGTCGTTCTTTTTCTGTACTTTAACATACAATTCTGCCACACTACAAAACAAAGTATGTTGCTTTCCACTAAGCGGATTAAACAGAAATAAACTTGTATTTTAATCACACTTTGGACTAAAGCAGACACATAACAGTATTTTTATTTGCCAGATAGTTTTAATGAGTACTATAAAAGACCAAAAACATTTTTTTTGCAAACTGCCTTTTGTAATAAACAAATGACTTGCTTTTAATTACAAATACTGTGTGTAAGATGATGATAACTTATTTTGGGAAACGAATAAATACAACAAATTTCAAACATGTGATTTACCCAAGATATTGGGAGTTGAAACATCTGACTTTATTTTTTAATCCATATGCCCTACCCTTTCAAAGAATATGTTTGAAAGTATTTCTCAACTGAAAAAAAAAAAAGACAATTTTATAGTTGCTTTTAGTGTCTGATAATTCTTCCCATGTTACCTTTCCTTCATGAACATATATCCTCACAAAATAGCTGAATTTAAAATATTTCTAATGAACTGATTAATATGAGGGAAGAAAGTATGTACGGAACGTGTATAAACTTTGCCATAACAATTATGCGTATCAAAATGACACTAACTTTAAAAAGGTACAAAATAAGTGAGGCAATACCTGAATTACAGAAAAGAAAGTCAACTTTAATGAAAAACTAGAATAAAAATTAGCAAAAATACACACACCAAAAAAAATAAAGAAAAGAAAAATACACACAGCAGCACTATGTATTGACTCTCAAAGGAGAAAAGCAATGGTCCAAGACCACTCAACATGGCTTGTCAGTTAAAGTGTTCCCACACGCACACACATCTACACCTGCATACACATACACGCACCCGCGCAAACACATACACACGCGCGCACACACACACCAAAACAAAACAAAAACCCAGTATTTAACATTACACTCAATCTACAACGAACACAAATTCAGAATTATTTTACAATGCTTCCTCTTTCTTAATACAAAAGATGCCCATCGTGGGTGTATATATATATATATTTTTCAGTGGTTTACTGTTGACTTATTTTTAAATATATTAGTGTTACTACATGCAACTGTTTCCTGTATTTAACAGCCTTTTCTTTTATTTGCCTTCGGGTAACTTTTACCTACCAAAATTCAGGTTGGCAGGTAAATGGGTGCCTCTGTAAAATTGAATGCATCAAGTTTTAAACATGGCCAGAAAATGTTTGATTGCCATTTCAACACATGGAAATAGTTACATTGATGCCTAAATTGCCATTTTCTGCGAAAAGCTGTGCAATGCTGGTATCAAAGACTAGGCAGTCACTATTCATAATGGCTGTTGCAATTCCCTCATGAATAGATCGAGGAGTCGCTTCCCAAGTCAATCGCCGCCTATGACCATTTAGCTCAAGTCGATAAGCAAAATTTTCCGCTTGTTTGCGTGTTCCTATCAGCTGTACAATCGCAAAGAACTGCTGGTGACCATCATATTTTTCCTGTTTCTCCAAAACTAACATGAAGTGAAAGCCAAAACAGGACTGCATCATCACCCAGTCAACAGCACCAGGAAGATTAATGTCTGTAGCAAGAAAAACTATATCCTCTCCCTGAAGGGTTGTAATGGACTTATGCTGATGCATCAGATGGGGCATTACAGCATCCAAAGAGCCTTGCCATTTACAGGAAGCACCAGGGCACGGACAGGAATAAGGCCTAAACTCACAGAGCTCTTCATGGTCTGCTTTTTCTGTGTGTGGCAGAGTTATTTCACATCCAGAAGAGGCATATTTACAAGGGAAAAGTACTGAATTGGCCACTTTCTCCATAGCCAAGTTGCGAATGGATCCCAACGGGCCCCGGCAAGTTGGACAACATGTGAGCTTTGGGCGACAGTTGCTACAAACAAGATGGCCACTCTGACACTGAAGAATGGGTGGTAACACATAGTCAAAGCAGACTGGACACTCAAAAAGACTCGCCAAGTCATTGTTGGATGCAGTTGTGCCAGTCAGAGCAGGCACCCTCTGGGATGGTGTACACTTCGAAGTTCCAGTAGGTAATGCTGTGGCAGTTTGACGGCTCATTTCTGTAATAAAACATAAACAAACAAAAGTGAGAGGCAGCAAGAGAAAAGTAATTATAATTTGTTTTGTAATATTTGTATGCCAGTAATAAGGTTTCATATGAAATTTTACCTTGTAGAAAATAATGAAATAGGACAGACTATTGAAAATATCCGTTATCAATATTAAGAAAGGTACAATAGATGGAATCTCTTTTCAAAATGTTTCAGAACACATTTACATTTCCCTTTTATTTATAATACTAGAAATTATACTTAGGTTGGCTAAATGCAGTAAACACTGAAACAAAAACTGCACCAAAAGCAACAAATACTATAGTAACAGCTTAAATTAAAATAGATTTGATCTATTTTTTTCCATTTGAGATGATAGTTATAGGTGCTCCAAGGGTAACCATAGCATTGACTTTGATCAGATATTGATGGTTGGGGAAGAGGGAGACATATAGAGGGGATTTCGGAAGGGGAAGAAATCTAATGCCATTCATCAAATAAGTATACCCCCAGAATTTTAGCATCAATTATGTAACTCTTGTTCCTTACTAAAAATTCACCACCACAACCCTCAAAAGAGAAGATAAGGCAAATTGAAAAGCACCTCAAATGTGAATTTTCAGTCTCATATTTTTTAAAAGTCATTCTTTTCGGGCCAAAGAGATAGCACAGCAGTGGGGCATTTTCCTTGCAAGCAGCCAGCCCAGGACCAATGGTGATTGGAATCCCAGCATCCCATATGGTCCCCAGTGCCTGCCGGGACCGATTTCTGAGCAGAGAGCCAGGAGTAACCCCTGAGCGCTGCCAGGTGTGGCCCAAAAACAAAAACAAAAGTCTTTCTACTTCCATTCCACAACATACGTCAAATATAAAGGGAAGAGAATCAGGATAAAGTAAATAAAGAACAAAGAGGAGACACCACAAAGACACATAAAACACTGGAGATTAGAGATTAAAAAATTCCCCTTGCACATTGGGTCTACCAACATTTATACTAAAAAACTTATCAGCATAGTAATAAACATAATTTAAGAGACATCTGCAAGAAATAGACAATGTAAATAACTTGTCATTGAATCAAAGATAAAATAGAAATCTTTCCCAGGTCCGCTGTCTGCTACATTATCTAATGGTGATAAATTATCTGATAATGTCCTAAGAATATACTCCCAATACTGCATAAACACAAAAGTCCTACTCTAAAATGTAGAACTTAAAATTTCTATACTAAAATGTACATCAAAATTATTTTTTCTCAATTATAATCATTGTCACACAAAATTTAACTTTTTTAGCAATGTTATTTACCAATGTGACTTTGGTTCTAATTACTCTAGATATTATAAATTTTAGATAACTTAGTAAAAGTCTACCCAATGTGATTTATCACAAGAATATTATTAGGGCAATACGAATCAATTATTATCTTTAATTTCCTAAATCACCCAATAAAGGACTATAAAGAAACTGCAGTAAATCAATCCCCCCAAAAAGAAACTATATTTTATAATAATCCCTACATTTTAGGATGTGGGGGGCAGCTTAGTCTTGTCTGTTACACTGCTCACTTAAATGGCCAATAAAGTACAAAGTGGTTCCTTGGGCAAAACAGTCTAAATCACAATGCCTTTGCAATCTATAAATCCAGAGCAAGATATATAGTACATTGCCTTGCAATGCAGCTGACCCTAGTTTGATCCCTTGGCATTATATGGACCCAGGGCTCCCTCTTGAGATCATCTTATAAGTACTGTTGAGTGTGGACTCTAACCATGAACTAATGCATGCATGCTCCAGGATAGTTTTCCCTAAGCAGAAGTCTAAAGTTATCTGGCTTACAACCTAACACTTCAGGGGCCGGTGAGGTGGTACTAGAGGTAAGGTGTCTGCTTTGCAAGCGCTAGCCAAGGAAGGACCCGCAGTTCGATCCCCCAGTGTCCTATATGGTCCCCACAATGGTCCCCCCCAAGCCTGGGGCAATTTCTGAGCGCTTAGTCAGGAGTAATCCCTGAGCATCAAACGGGTGTGGCCCAAAAAAAAAAAAAAAAAAAAGAAAGAAAGAAAGAAAAACCAACCTAACACTTCAGCTCTTAAATATGTCTTCCCCAGATTCAAAGGCTTGGCTCCAGCCGGCTCCATGCTGGCCACACCTAGGGCTGTGACTATCCCAGCCCTGCCTGGACTGGTGACTGAGATACACCCACCCCATCATCATCATCACCACCACTAATCCCAGCAGCAAAACCAGTCAACATTCTCCTTCAAAAGCCTCGGTTTTTCTACCAACTTAAATTCTTGTTGCCACCATAACAGATTTCTAGAAAAATGAATACTGGCAATTTTGTATTACTTTGTTACAGTATAAAGGAAATGTTCTCTCCTACATTACACTTCTACCCCTCACCCTCACACTTGATTTACAGGGTTCTAATACTCCAATCATTCAATAAGTTATCTAGAGGGTTACCTATATCCTCAATTCTAACTCCTTCATCCCTACCCTGATCACACCAACCTTAAATCCTCCCCCAACTTTCCCTCTGAAATGACTATGGGGAGAGTAAACACACATCACTAAATTAAACTCCTGCTAAATGAAATTACATTCTCTTCCTGCTGGGGAAAGCCATCTTAAACGGCCTCATTAAACAGACTAGCTTGTTTTATTTTTAAACAAGCAATACCCTTGTCCCAATAAAGTCCTATGACTCAGAATCAGATTTTGCATTTGACAGCTACAGTGCTTAGAAGTTTAACCTGTCATTACATCATGCAGAACAGCCTTTAAAGGCGATCAAGAGCTGAGAATGGGGAATAGACCCTGTGCAGCAATTCGTAAATTACCTACTTTTAGTGGAGAATTTTAACTTTAACCATTTCTCCACTCAATTATGATATGTCCAATAACCGCAATCTCAGATTAATATTAGGTTACACAAAATATCAGAAATAAAAATATAACATAACATACACTCTACGTATGATAGTTGTGGGGTTTTTTGTTTGTTTGTTTTCTTGGGTCACACCCTGCGGTGCTCAGGAGTTACTCCAGCTCTGTGTTCAGTAATCACTCCTGGCAGGTTCAGGGGACCATATGGGACTCCGGGATTCGAACCACTGTATGTCCAGGATAGGCTGCGTGCAAGGCAAACGCCCACCACTGTGCTATCACTCCAGCCCCTGTGGTTTTATTCTAAAGAGGTCTCAGGGTTCTAAAACAAATCAGTAAATTGGGATGGAACCTAAGAAGAAAAATTTTTTCAACAAATTCCCAAAGGATAACTATGTGGTACAATCTACATATCATTTACTTAATAGTAAACCTCTCAAAGAGAAGAAAAATGTCTGCCACAGAGTCAGATAGGGGAGAGGGCTGGGGGTAGGAAAGGAAGAAAACTGGGGATATTGGTGGCAGAAAATGTGCACTGAATGACAATTCAATCACGAGCAATTTTGGGAGGGAACACCTGTATTGTAAACAACCTTAAAAATCATGGTGTTTAAAGTGATTTTTAAAAATATAAACACATACACAAACTCCATTGTATAAATGAAAGTCAGGACAACAAAGGTCATCTAAATGACTTTGTATTTAAATTTAGTCTTCCTAGTTTACTCACTTATAAAACTGGAACTTTTTCCATCTTCACATGACTTGCTAGTTCAGTCTTTCCTAAAATTAACAATCCTGCCCCACCTCCACTTTGTACCCAATGAACACTGGAGTGAATGAAGGAGGGTGAAGGTATGAGGGTATTAGCCTCCGATGTAAGCAGGGAGAAATCTATTTATTCTCTAAAAAAGGCAATTTCAGGGGTAGGGGAAAGGGGTTGTGTGTACTTATAGCATAATGATATATATTCCAAAATATTTCGTTGCGTGTCTATGTATTACATTGTGTGGGTGGTACATATTCTAAAATGTCTTTACCTAAGATAAAAATGTGGTTGTTTTTTTGTTGTTGTTTGTTTTTTGGTTTGGGGGCCACAACAGGGGACACTTAGGGGTTACTCCTGGCTATGTGCTCAGAAATCGCTCCTGGTTTGGGGAACCATATGAGACGCTGGGGATCAAACCCAGGTCCATCCTGGGTCAACCGCTTACAAGGCAAGCGCCCTACCACTATGCTATCACTCCGCCCCCACAAAAAATTTGTTATTTTTATAACATAAATTTGAGCTTGGAGAAATAGCAATACTTTAGAATGCCTGCCTTGCAAATGGTCCCTATTGGTACAAATAGATTGGCATATATCTAACAAAACCGATCATAGCAGTTCTGTTGTTCATGATCACTAGTACCACAAGCAATTTCAAGCCACACTATAGCCAGTTGTATAAATATAACTAAAATGTAAATCTTAAGCTAAAATGTAACCCCTGCAAGCAGTACAGTTTAAAAAAGATGTTAAAAACACCACAGCCAGGAAGTACACCACCTGGCAAGCACTATAACCAAAACATGCTTGCCCAAAAAATATGACCCAGGCAGCAAACCTGAAGAAGCACAAGTTGGTGAGTACCAAAGCAGAGTATGACTGAGTACTACAACCAAACATGTGACCATCAATGAGCACTACAGCTAAATATGAATCACCAAAGCCAAGAATCCAGGCAACCCCGACAACAAAGGCAACAAGGGGACAAAATGAGACCAAATGGGATGAAATTGAGGAAGAGTAGAGAAGAGAGGAGGAGGGGAGTGGAGAGGGGGGGAGGAGAGAATTGTAGCCAGACACAGACAAGGGATCAAAATTACTATAAAGCAAGTTTAATAAACAGGAGCCGAGAGATAGTACAACCAATATAACCAATAGGGTGCTTGCATTGCACATGGCCAACTCAGGTTTGATCCCTGACACACCACTGTGATCAGTACCCAGAGCCCACCATAAGTGATTCATGAGTGCAAAGCTAGGAGTTAGCTCTATGCACCACTAGATGTGGCAAAAAAAAAAAAAAAAAAAAAGCCCAAAAATATCAACAGTTTAGAACACCAAAGGCCAAGAAACAATCATTATATATTAATAGTGCTATTAAAGTTAGCATATTTTAGTTTCCAAAACTGAGACCAATTAGGGGAATTTTTCAACTATATTATTTTTCCTAAAAATAATTCTAAAAGTGTTTTGTTTCGTTTTGGGGTCACAAACAGTGCTCAGGTCTTACTCCTTGCAGGCTCGGGAACTATAGGGGGTAGCAGTGACTGAATCAGGTCAGCTGGACTATCACTCTGGCTCATATTCTGAAATTTTATTTTTGTTTGCTTTGGGGCCACACCTGGCGGTGCTCAGGGGACCATACAGGATGCCTGGAATTGAACCCGGGTCCATCCTGGGTTGGCCTCATGCAAGTCAAATATCCTAACTGCTGTGCTATCATAATTACAAAAGTTGTGTTTATATTAAGATTGCTGATCTGAAATGGGGACATTATTAAAATTAATAAAAAGGGGAAATAGAACAAAGAAAACACAGTAAATAGGAAGATGTAAATACCAATTCAATTTAAGGCTTCCTCCTCTGGTAAAAACGAAAAACAGGGGCCAAAGAGATAGCAAGGAGGTAAGGCGTTTGCCTTGCATGCAGAAGGTCAGTGATTCGAATTCCGGCATCCCATATGGTCCCCTCAGCCTGCCAGGAGCGATTTCTGAGTGTAGAGCCAGGAGCGACCCCCTGAGCACTGCCGGGTGTGACCCAAAAAGAAAAAAAAAAGAAAATAAAACCAATATACTTACCAGAACCTAGTATATATTATTATAGATACCAATATAATAATAAAACAAAAGAGGTATAAGTTTTTGTTTTTTTGTTTTTGTTTTTTGGGTCACACCCAGCAGCGCTCAGGGGTTCCTCTTGGCTCTAAGCTCAGGAATCGCCCCTGGCAGGCATGGGGGACCATAAGGGATGCCAGGATTCGAAACACTGTTCTTCTGGACGCAAGGCAAAAACCTTACTTCCATGCTATTTCTCCGGCCCCAAGAGGTATGTTTTTAAAGGTACATACAGACATTATGAGATTAAGAAAGTAGGGCTAATCTAGTGCTTCTCAATTATTTTCTGTCATGCCCCCCTAGGAAGAAGAAACCATTTTTCCCACTCTCTGAGTGACTATAAATAATTTTTATTAAAAAAAAAATTTAGGGCCCGGAATGATAGCACAGCGGCGTTTGCCTTGCAAGCAGCTGATCCAGGACCAAAGGTGGTTGGTTCGAATCCCGGTGTCCCATATGGTCCACTGAGCCTGCCAGGAGCTATTTCTGAGCAGACAGCCAGGAGTAACCCCTGAGCACCACCAGGTGTGACCCAAAAAACAAAAAACAAAAAAAAAAAAAAATTTACCTGCAAAATAAAAATATATAAAATAATTTGATCTGATTTTTTTAATCAGAAGTGATGTCTGGATTAATGGCTACAATGAGCAACGTTTTGCAATGCATAGCTTTTCAAAGCGGGGTTTGAGGCAGGACACAGCAACTCTCAGCTCCAGAGACATACAGAGACATAAACACGGTGCTTAGCTTATTAAGACAGTGTTTGCCGAGGTCAAACGTGCCCCTTTAAGAAGCCTCGCCCTGAGGGGGCACACCCCATTATTTGAGAAGCACAGGGCTAATCCAAGTTGGTCACAATCAAAGTATATTGTGGCCCTCCCTAGGCTCAAACTTAAAGGTGTTCCTCAGGGGTTGCTTTTGGTTGCTCCCTGGAATGAAGTAGGGAGATTCCAGAGAATCTCCTAAATATTTGCTCAGCTGATTGACATAATTTTAGGTTTAGGGTCAAACACCATTGTGCTCAGAACTTATTTCTGACTCTATGCTCAAGGATCACTCCTGGAAGTGGTCAGGGAACAATACATAGTGCCAAACTGAAACAACTCTAGGTCAGCAGTGAACAAAGCCAAGTTCTGTACCAACTAAACTAATTCTCCAGTCCCAGAAGATTTTTAGATGTATAACAATAATGAACCCTTAATAGTACTTAATTTTTAAAAAAGGGGGAGGGTTCAAGCAATAGTACAGTAGTTTAGGGCATTTATCATGCACATGACCATCCTGTGTTAAATTCCCATCAGCCAAGTTTGCCAGAAGTAATCCCAGAGCACAAAGCCAATGGTAAGCCCTCAGCACTGCCAGTTGTGGCCCAAAAATCTAAAGGTACGCCCCCAAGAAAAGAAAAGGCTAAACCAACTGTTGTAGCAAAGAAAAGTAGTGATCTTAGAGAAGATGTGGATAAGTAATAAGGCCTGTGTATAAGTAGTAATACATATATAAGTAATAGTAATTCACCTAGGCTTGATGTTCCCCATACAATACCCACCCAAAGAAAGATGACCTATTTCACAAAAGAATTAGCTCACAATTCCATGTAAGTAGATTTAAGATGATTAAACAATAACCGTTACAAACTGTAATGTAATAATTAAGCCTTAGGAGGGTCAGAGTGATAACACAGCAGGAAGAGCATGTTTGCCTTGCATGTGGTCAACCCGGGTTCGAGCCTGCCAGGAGTAATTCCTAAGCACAGGGCCAGAAATAACCCTCAGTATTGTTGGGTGTGGCCCAAAAACAAACATACGAAAGTCCTCATATAGAGGGGGAGGAGGCCAGAAAATTAGTACAAGGTTTAAGGCACATTCCAGATACAGTTACAGCCAGTTCAATTTCCAACACTGCATATGGTCCCAAGAGCACAGGCAGAGTAAATCCTAAGGATGTGGCCCAAAATTTCAAAAAAAAGTCGTAGTAGTAAAAGGAAAGAGCAAGACTGGGGAAAGAAAGTCAGCAAGTTTTAAGCCTCGGGAGCTTTTCTTTAGATCCTTTTCTTATTTTTTTTAAATGATAATAATCACTATATAGTGAGTACAGAGTTCATTTAAAAAAATGATAATCCCAAGAAATAAAACAATGTACTCGAAACCCAACTACAATCATGTTTGTAATCATGGTGCTTACATAAAGATATATATAAAAATGTTCTCTTAAAAAAACAAAACAAAGAAAAACAACAATGTACTCAAGTTCACGCTAAGGTGAAAATCTAAATCAAATCTAAAGAACTGCAATAAGGCAGATCAGAGAAAAAGTCTTCCTCTTTTTAGATAAGGGAATGAGAGAGCTTTGAAGTGATGTCACCTCACTAAACATCCAATCAAGGAAGAGTATGACAAAATATGAGTGTTTCATGAGTTGGTTAGATGCAGATAGGCTCCTAAGAACATGATGACTATCCTGTAAAGGCATCCTTTGTATCACCCCAAATTCATACTACCTTTCTTAAAATATCTTTTCATTAACCTAATGTGTTCCGAACTTTATGATTAGTTTTCTAAAACTAGAACAGCCCTGTACCTTTTATTTCAATGATAGTAATAAAATAGTAACTAACCATGTCTTTTGTCACTGAAACTAACTACTAGATAGCACAGTTCTATATTCTATTTTACTTGCAATTACTCAGCATTAAATTAATAACAGAAGTGCAGCTTTTTATTAACATGGAAGAATAAAAATAACATCTCCCCCAAACTCAGTATATCCATCAATATGCTAATAGTAAAAAACTTTTCCTTTCTTTTTGTTTTTTTTTGTTTGTTTGTTTGTTTTTGGGCCACACCCGGCGATGCTCAGGGGTTACTCCTGGCTGTCTGCTCAGAAATAGCTCCTGGCAGGCAGGGACCATATGGGACACCGGGATTCGAACCAACCACCTTAGGTCCTGGATCGGCTGCTTGCAAGGCAAACGCCACTGTGCTATCTCTCCGGGCCCTCTTTTTTTTTTTTTGTATTGTGACTGAAGTTCATTACACAGAATTATTTACAGTACATAGTGACAATGAATGAAGGGCTTTCCCACCACCAATGTTGTCCTCCCTCCACTCCTGTTCCCAGCTTGTCTCTCACATATCCCTCCTTTACCCCCCAGAATCCTAGTGTAACTGGTCTCCACCTTACAGCTTGTTATAGGTTGAATATCTATTCTGTTTGGTGTTCCAGTCTGGTTATTTTTTATTTACACTATGTGTTCATATGACTGGTCCTGGTATCATTCTTTTCCCCCCCTCAATTTATGAGGCTGAATGATTCAAGTTATGCTATTCTGCTGGAGATAAAAAGGTTAAGGAAAAGAGAAGAAAAAAGTATCAACTACTAAAATAGAAAGAAAAAAATCACTGAATAATATCCACAAAAGTGAAAAAGAAAGAAAAAAGTGGAAGAAAAAAAGAGAAGTGAGATAATATCAAAAAACAAACAAAACAATAAATCAAAACAAAACCAGAAAAAGTGGTACAGTGGCAGGGCTTGGTGTTACCCCACCATTTTTTTTTTGTATAGGCACAGTAGTATTAGGGAAGGAAGGAAATTCACGTGGCCTAAGAGATTCAGGGTTTCTCCACTCTTGAAGCATATTGTCGTGGGAACAACCACTTTTATCTCAATTTCATCTATATATTCTAGTTTTATACATATACATATTTTCTCTACCCTCACCAGTTTTGGTGCTGCTTTCTACAAAATCTAAGAAAACGTCTTGCCTGGGACCAAAGCTCAGACCACACCACAGATACTGTGTGTGTAGCCTGTCATCCTTACCCGGAATAACACCAGCAATACAAAAGGACACCATATGTTTTTGTATAGGCACAGTAAATAAGGGGAAATCATGAAGTAAGACACAAGATCTTATCTTCTAAAAATAAGAACTCACATTTTTTTATACAAGGGTACCTCCCATCCTGGACATATGTCATGTGGATACAACTCAAGTCTCCACGAGATTGGACAGTGTTAGTTCATTCTCAAATCCCAGATCCCAGACGTAGAACTGCAAAAACACCAGGAACTAAGCTCCGTTGGGAGATATACTTGTGCCAGTGTTAATATGACACCAGGACAGCGAGGAAATGACAACTTGACCTAAGACCAGGAGGTCCTATCACATCACCTAACACTAAGTGGAAATCAGAAGATGTATCGTCCTTTGAACTATGAAAAATAAGAGCACTAACTACAGAAAACTGACTTTGACAACCGTGACTGGGCAGAACGTACCTTGAGACCATTAAAGAAAACCCTACCCTAGGCTATAGTCCAGGTCTCCTACAAAAATCAAGATTTCTTAGTGCAGAGGCCCAATTCTGACAACAGAGACTGAGCAGAACCTTTGGAACCATAATTTCCTAGACTTTGGTTTAGGGAACAAGCAAAAACATGGAGCACATGATACAAAAAAACGGAACACACCAACAGTGTTGGAACAGTACCTTTAGAACCTTAAAAACTCTATCCTAGGCCTTATCCTAGGACCTGCACAAATACCAAGATTGCTTGCTACAGTGGCATTTTCTCATCCACAACCGAGAGGAAAGGTTCCTCTCACACACACACACACACACACACACACACACACACACACACACAAAAAAAACTTTCCCTTTCTAACAGGTGTGAACATATTTCCCCCTTTAGAATTTGTATTTAATGGTAAGAATACTAACAACCAAGTTCCATTTGGTCATTAATCGAATTGGTCGTTAAGTGAGGAACTGCATGTACTGTATACAGTAGTACAGTATATAAATAGTACTTGACAATACAGTATTCTGAATAAGTAACGAGAAAGATCAAACTGAAATCTCCCACTTGTTTTAATTCGCATAGTTGTGTAATTTACACACTGTACTGCAATGTATTACAGAACATAAAGTTAGTAAAGTAGGTATATTAAAGCACCAAAAACCATAGTACTGTACTGTAGAGTGTACAAGATGGAAAAAGGATATTTACAATAAAATAAAATGAAGAGATGGTCTTAAGTGCGAGCGGTCGCTAAACAGGTAGGTTTACTTTGTTTTGGTATGTCCTTAATATCTCAAGAAAAGTAAAAAATAATGTAGAATGGAGAGAAGATACAAGGGTTAAAGCATTTACCTTGCAATTGGCCAACTCCAGCTGAATCCTTTTCACCACATTTGGTCCCCTAAACACCACCAGCACGATCCCTGGCAGTCTCAAATAAGTCCTTTAACACCATCTTGTGTGACCCAAGTCTACCCTAAAGGGATAGTTCAGAGGGTAAGATGCTTGCTTTACACATAGCCAACTCATATTCAACACTGGCAAACTAAATGATCCCCTGAATCCTGCCAAGAATGATCTCTTAACAGAGCCAGGAGAAAAGTCCTGAGCACCGTCACGTATTTGGGGGGGGGGGGGGGGGTGAGGAACACTCAGAAAGAGCTATTACATGTCTCACAAGTCTAAAACCCATAAGGTATATAAATCAACATGTAGGTAAAACACTCCATGACATTGAGACAAAAGACATCTTCAAAGAGGAAACAGACTCTTCAAGCCAAGTGGAAGCAGAGATAAACAGATGGGACTATATTGAGCTGAGAAGCTTCTGCAGTTCAAAGGAAACAGTGTCTAGGATACAAAAGCCACAGAATAGGAGTCACTATTCACCCAATACCTACGAGGTAAGGGGTTAATATCAAAAATATACAAGGTACTGACAGAACTTAAAGAAAAAATACATCTAATACCATCAAAAAATGAAAAGAAATGAATACACTTCCTCAAAGAAGAAATACAAATGGCCAAAAGACACATGAAGAAATGCTCCACATCACTAATCATCAGGGAGAAGCAAGTCAAAACAACTATGAGGTACTATCTCATACCACAGAGACTGGCACACATCACAAAGAATAAGAACAATCGGTACTGGTGGGGATATATGGAGAGAATCTCATTCACTGCTGGTGGGAATGCCATCTAGTCCAGCCTTTAAGGAAAACTACATGGAGATTCCTCAAAAAAACTGGAAATTGAGGAGGGTGAAAAAAAAAAAAAAAAAAAAAAAGCTGGAAATTGAGCTCCCATATGATCCAGCTATACTACTCCTTGGGATATACCCTAGGAACACAAAAATGCAATAAAAAAATCCCTTCCTCACACCTATATTCATTGCAGCACTATTTACAATAGCCAGACTCTAGAAACAACCAAGATGCCCTTTAACCAGATGAATGGCTAAAGAAACTGTAGTACATAGACACAATGGAATATTATGCAGTCGTCAGGAGATATGAAGTCATGAAATTTTCCCATACACGGATGTACATGGAATCTATTATGCTGAGTGAAATAAATCAGAGGGAGGGAGACACACACAGAATAATCTATGGGGGTTTTTTTGTTTGTTTTGTTTTGTTTTGTTTTTCGGGCCACACCCATTTGATGCACAGTGGTTACTCCTGACTAAGTGCTCAGAAATTGCCCCTGGCTTGGGGGGACCATATGGGACGCCAGGGGATCAAACCTCAGGGGATCGAACCTCGGTGCTTCCTTGGCTAGCACTTGCAAGGCAGACACCTTACCTCTAGCGCCACCTCACCGGCCCCTCATCATTTTAAGAAAAATAAAAGACAGAACCCGGAGAGATAGCACAGCGGTGTTTGCCTTGCAAGCAGCCGATCCAGGACCTAAGGTGGTTGGTTCGAAACCTGATGTCCCATATGGTCCCCCATGCCTGCCAGGAGCTATTTATGAGCAGACAGCCAGGAGTAACCCCTGAGCACCGCAGGGTGTGGCCCAAAAAAAAACAAAAAACAAACAAACAAAAAAAAGACATCATTGTAATAATGTCCAGAGACAGATGAGGGCTGGAAGGACTGGCTCATGATATGAAGCTCACCACCAAAGACTGGTGAGTACAGTTAGAGAAATAACTACACTGACAACTATGATGACAATGTCAATGAGTAAGAGAAGTAGAATGCCTGTCTCAAATAATGCAGGCAGGGGCAGGGAGATTGGGGCAATAGTAATGGGAACATTGCACTGGTAAAGAAGGGTGTTTTTATATGACTGAAACCCATCTACAATCATGTCTGTAATCAAAGTACTTAATTATTTAAAAAAAAGAAAAAGAAAATGTCCTAGAAAGCTCAGCAGATTTAGGTAAAGAAATAAAAAATTTTCAATTAATTTCTAAATAAAAAAACCTCCAGAAAGAAAGATATTACAAGTCTAAAGCTCTTGCCAAAATTACACAAGCCTATCATTTTGGTCATGTCATTTTACCAGCAGAACATAAATTCTACTGCCATCGGACATTTAATGATATAGGTAAAAATTCTAATGCTATTTACTCTTAATTCCTTTGCAAGTAGCCTTTTCCACCCTTCCACCTTAACAGAGAGACTATCAATACAAGCTGAGTCCAGAGATTTGTTTGTGATATTTGTGGCATTTACAATATTCTAATTATTCTATGCAATTTTACCACATATTTTTATATATTAGCTTTTTTGGATTTTACTGTTATCATCCCTCCTCATAATTCCCAATCTGTTTTACACTGCATCCTAAGAGAATGAATCAAATTCTAATTCATGACTTTGATTTGTGAAGATGTATTGATATGCTAAAGCATTTTAAATAATCTCCAACAAAAGATTATTATTCCTTATCTTTCCCCTGAAGTCAGAATGCCATATAAATCTAGAAGGCATTACACTCATATTTCTTTATCCCATGTTTAAGTATAATTGAAAAATAAGCTCATACCCAGAATGGAAGTAAAGGAAGAAAAGATAAACTACAGAGCCAAAGTTTAAGAATCAAAATTAGAGCCAGAAGCATGCCAGCCATATACTCTATCTTTTAAGCTACCTCCCTAAGCCTTTGAGTTTTTTGGGTTTCTTTTTATTTTGCTTTTTGGGCCACACCCTGTGATGCTCAGGGGTTACTCCTGGCTATGCGCTCAGAAATTGCTCCTGGCTCAGGGGACCATATGGAACACTGGAGGATCGAACCAAGGTCCATCCTGGATAGGCTGCATGCAAGGCAAACACATCTTACCGCTGTGCTATTGCTCCAGCCCCATAAGCCTTTGAGTTTAATTTTCACATATATTCATTCTTAGCTATTGATTTTGCTCTTGCTGTTGTAACAGTTTTAATGAGTTCAAGCAAGCTTAATACTGTGGCAAAGTAGCCTTTCCTCCATGCTTAGTATTACTAATGTCAGCTGCTTCAAGCAGTGTTTCATTTGTTGAGGCCAACCACAGTAATGCTAGGGCTTATTCCTGGCCCTGTGCTCAGGGATCATGTATAATAGCACCAGAAAGTCTGCAGTGAAACAGAATAGTACCTGGATTAGCCCTACCCACTGTACTGTTGTTTCTCGATCCCCTCAAACATTTGAGTACTACTGGGTATACAGCCCTGCAGGCCCCCCAAGTACCAGACTGGTGATGGTCCCCAATACCCCAAGGACCAAGTGGCAACTCATCCTCAGGCCCTGTTATTCAACCATCCAGCTCTATTAGCTGAGAATCACTGAGAATAGCCCCCAACCCTATGAGCATTGCTTGGAAGGAAAAAAAAAAAAGACTTTAAGGAACAAGTCCTAGTATGTACCAGACAGAAAAAGTCATTTATATATGCTCTAATATAACTAACTCAACCTGTTTTCTTGTCCATAGGGACAGCAGATAAGAAAACATTTCAAAATGAAATGTTTAAGATCATAGAATTAAAAATAGTTTGGGCAATATAATCAGGGAAGACTTATGGGGGACAAGGGCAACAAAGGAAATTCAAAGTAAAGCAAACATATTTCAGACTTAAAAAGAATCAACCTTCTCATTTTCAGGAAAGAAAAATGATTACTGAGGACTCACAAAATCACCCAGTGGCTTAGAAAGCCTGTCTAGTTACCAGTTTGAATTTTCAGTGTTACCACATGCCTTAACACAGTACTGGCAGAACTGTTGTTTAACCTGGCAAGTGTGTGTGATAAGACACTGTAAGCAATTTCTGGTCACACTTAAGTCAGGTGTGTGTGCAAATACTGCAACTAAAAGAAAAAGAGAATAAACACCAGAGTCAAGAAGTAGAGCCCACAATGTGAGCACTACAACCAGAACATGTCTGCCTTAACTAAAATGTGAACTCCTCCTCTCCCTCAGAACAAGGTTAACAAGTACCATGATTTACTTGCTTTGGCTGATAGCCCCTTTGTACAAACATGTAACCAGGGGTCTCAAACTCAATTTACCTGGGGGCTGCAGGAGGCAAAGTCGGGGTGATCCTTGAGTGCAGTCAGTAGTAAGCCTTGAACACTGGGGGGGTGTGACCCAAACAACTAAAACAAAACGATTCCTCTAAGGCAGGGCCACAAAAAGTTGTACAGAGGGCCATTTGTGGCCCGCAGGCCGTGAGTTTGAGATCCCTGAGAGCGCTGCAATCAGATGTGTAACACTGTGAGGACAACAGCTAAATGTTCAAGTTACAGCCATAATGTGTGATCCCTTGGTCATGGCAACAATATTAAAAGGGGGAAGCACAAAAAATGAAAAAAGAGAAAAATGATCCCATTAAGAAATCTGCTAAGTGTACATCATTTAGGTCAAAGTTGTAACTAAACTAAATGTTATAAATTTCTAGATAATTTTTAAGTAGACATAGGTATATTCTGAATATTTTCTAATCCAATTTGAAACATTAATAGTTTCTAAATTTAAGACTAGCAAGATTCAAAATTAAATGAAAATTGAATGAAACTATCTTCCTTTTTCCTCACAAGAGGGACAGCTAACATAGTTGAGAAAGATCCAAAAAGGAGAAAAATGCCTTAATACTGAACACATTAAGAATGACCTAAATGGGGCTGGAGAGGTGGTGCTAGAGGTAAGGTAGCTAGCAAGCGCTAGCAAGCTTGCAAGTGCTAGCCAAGGAAGGACTGCAGTTCAATCCCCCGGCATCCCATATGGTCCCCCCAAGCCAGGGGCGATTTCTGAGTGCTTAGCCAGCAGTAACCCCTGAGCATCAAACAAGTGTGGCCCAAAAAAAAAACAAAAAAACAAAAATACAGAGAAAGTTAATACAGAGACCTACAGGGGGCCGGAGAGATAGCGTTGAGGTAAGGCGTTTGCCTTGCATGCAGAAGGATGGTGTTTCAAATCCAGGCCTCCCATATGGTCCCCCGAGCCTTCCAGGAGAGATTTCTGAGCACAGAACCAGGAGTCACTGCGGGGTGTGACCCAAAAACCAAAAACCAAAAAAAAGAATGACCTACAGCCAGCAATCATTTTATTTTATCTAAAGGTCATGGTCGGGGCCGGGTAGGTGGCGCTGGAGGTAAGGTGTCTGCCTTGCAAGCGCTAGCCAAGGAAGGACCGCGGTTCGATCCCCCGGCGTCCCATATGGTCCCCCCAAGCCAGGGGCGATTTCTGAGCACATAGCCAGGAGTAACCCCTGAGCGTCAAACGGGTGTGGCCCAAAAACCAAAAATAAATAAATAAATAAATAAAGGTCATGGTCTCCACAGGGAGGTTAAGGGGAGAAGGCCCTCTCACCTGGCCACTTATGAAAATTGTCTCTTTTTACTGATTTACACACTTGAAAACACTGATTGGGGGGGGGGGGGCAGAGGTACAGCAGGTAGGGTGGTTGCCTTGCACACAGCTGACTGGAGTTCAATTCCCTGCACCCCAATTAAGGAGTGATCCCTGAGAAAAACTGGGTGTGGCCCTCCCAAAATGATAGGAGCCAGAGGAGTTAAGGCATTTTTGCCTTGCATACAGAGAACCCCAGTTCAATTCCTGGCATCCTATACTATGTTCCCTTCAGCACTATTGAGAGTATCTCATAAAAGCCACAAAAAATGGACCCCGCAGGAAAAAAAAAAAACCCAATAGTTTTTCATCTATGTTGGTTGATGTCATAATATTTACTATTATCATCAAATCAAAGGTAAAAGGCCAGAGAAGTAGTGCTGGGGAGAGGCACAGCTTTGCATAATCCCACTCAGGATATACTTGGTTAGGCTATGCAAGCTTGATATTGCAATAGCCTGAGGATAAGTCACAAAGATGCTGGAACTCTATAGAACTCAGAGGCCCTGAATGAATTATTCTTCTCTCCAGTCCACCATTACATTTTAAATAACATTTAAAAATCCATTACAGGGACCAGAGCTGGAAGAGGAGGTAAGGTACTTGCCTTAGATGTGGCCAACCCAAGGTCAAATTCCTGGTGTCATATATGGTCTGCCTAGAAGCCCGAGGTATTTATTCCTGAGCAGAGCCAAGAACAGTCCCTGAGCATAGCCAGGGACTATGAACACACACACACACACCAACCACCCCAAAAAAGCCAACTCCATTACATATTACAGTTCTTTGTCTAAGACCTGAATAAAATACACTAAAAAAATACAGGCATAACTCTTTTGGACACACACACATACATTGGGGACACACACACACACACACACACACACACACACACACACAACCACCCCAAAAAAGCCAACTCCATTACATATTACAGTTCTTTGTCTAAGACCTGAATAAAATACACTAAAAAAACACAGGCATAACTCTTTTGGACACACACACACACACACACACACACACACACACACACCCCAACCACCCCAAAAAAGCCAACTCCATTACATATTACAGTTCTTTGTCTAAGACCTGAATAAAATACACTAAAAAAACACAGGCATAACTCTTTTGGACACACACACACACACACACACACACCCCAACCAACCCAAAAAAGCCAACTCCATTACATATTACAGTTCTTTGTCTAAGACCTGAATAAAATACACTAAAAAAACACAAGCATAATTCTTTTGGACACTCAATCTAGAGACATTTTTAATGACTCGATACCAGTAAGAAAAAAATTAACACCTAGAATTAAATCAAATTAAGCAACTTCTGCACTATAAAGGAAATCACTGAAATAAAGACTTCACAGATTGGAAGAAAATATTTGCTCGTAACTCATATGACAAGAGTTAATCTCCAAGATATATAAAGCATTTGTAAAATTAAAAAAAAAAAATCAAAAACTGAGGAATAAAGCACCAGAATACAATGGGTAAAATGGGTAGGGTGCTTACTTTGCACATGGCAGGCATAAGAGTTCATCCCTGGCACCCCATGACCCCCCCCCCCCGAAATACAACCCACAGGGGAGGTAGGAGAGCTGAACAGACATTTCCTCAGTGACATGCAAACAGCCAATAGGTCATCTCATTAGGAAAATGGGAATCAAAACAGCAAAGAATTATCACCTCACATCAGTGAGATATCAAAAACAGAAACAGGGCTGGATCGATAGTACAGTGGGTAGGGGATTTGTATTGCATACACCTGACCTAGGTTCAATCCCCAGAATTCCATACAGTTCCCTGAGCATCACCAGGAGTAATTCCTGAATAAAGAGCTAAAAATAACATCTGAGCACTGCAGAATATTGTGGGACAGTATGGAGACATCTCAGAAACTAAGATTCAAGCTTGCTTGCATACAAACCAGGAATCTCATTTGGTGTCTACCAAAGAATTTCAAAACACTACTGCAAAAATATCTTGGTGTCAAAGAGATATTAAAAAGGCCCTTGCCTTGTAAGTTGCCAACCAGATTCACTCCTGGACATTCAAATGGTCCCCCAACACTCCTACTCAAAAAAGGAATAATTTACATACTCTATGTTCACAGAACTTGAGACTCCAGAACTGAGTTTACCAAGGGAGTGTGGACAGGTAGAAGAAAGGCCTACAAGCGCCAGTGAAGGGATGTTGACCTTCTGGTGGCAGGTGTGGTATTAGAAAACTATATGCCTAAAACTTTTATATCATTAATAATACTGTAAATCAGTGCTTCAATAACAATTGGAGAAAAACAATAAAATAAAAAACCATTACATACATAAAAACTTCTTTAAAACAAAGAAACTTTTCTTAATAGTGAGAAAAATGCTTTACACGGTTTTGTAAATCTCCAATGTCTAAGTAAAAAGTAGCTGAACTTTCATTATGTTTTCCCACTCTCTATTAATATAACCTTTATTCAGAAATTCAGCAGCGGGCCAGAGAGATAGCATGGAGGTAAAGTGTTTGCCTTGCATGCAGAAGTCCGGACGGTGGTTCGAATCCCGGTATCCCATATGGTCCCCCGAGCCTGCCAGGAGCGATATCTGTACATAGAGCCAGGAGTAACCCCTGAGCTGCCAGGTGTGACCCCCAAAAACAACAAACAACAACAAAAACACAGAAATTCAGCAGCACTGCCTCATTTCGAAAAATGATCCTCAAACACTACTTAGAATCCCAAGATCCCACTATTGGTTCAGAACCTCTGTACTACAATAAATCATAAAGGAAAGAGCATATTAATGAACTGAAGGTTCCTAATGTACCTACAAGTAAAGCATATTTCCCTGATAAAACCTTTAAGAGTTCATTTTAAAATCATACTCTACTGGGGACCGAAGAGATAGCACAGCGGTAGGGCGTTTTTGCCTTGCAAGTGGTCGACCCAGGACCAATGGTGGTTCGAATCCCAGCATCCTATATGGTCCCCTGTGCCTGCCAGGAGTGATTTCTAAGCAGAGAACCAGGAGTAACCCCTGAGCACTGCAGGGTGTGGCCCCAAAACTAAAACAAACAAAAAACAAACAAACAAACAAAAAAAAACAATAAAACCATACTCCACTGATTTCAAAGCTTGTACATAGATATTTACCAAAGGGAGATAAGAATAATACTTTAATGTTCAAGTGCACAGGTATGAGCATCGCTAATCCCAATATTGTGCTTGCTAATCTTCTGGGGGATGGCATCACACCCAGCAGTGCTTCTCAGGAGTCAGAGCAATGCTGAGGACTGAATCGAGAGCTCTCATGTGCAAAGCATGCACTTAGCTCACTGAGCTATCACTTTTTGGGAGGAGCGGATGGTCCAAACCTGGCAGTGCTAAGGAGTTACTCCTGGTCTATGCTCAGAAATTGCTCCTGGCAGGCTCAGGGGACCATATGGGATGCAGGGATTGGAACCACCATCTTGCTGCTGCAAGGCAACGCCTACCTCCATGCTATCTCTCCGGCCCCTAAGCTATCGCTATCTCCCTTGTCCAACTCTATTTTATAATTGCAATCATGTGATAAACATTTTATCATTAAAAACTAAAAACTAAAAACACTGCATATATTTCTATACCAATTCTCAAGTTGTCCAAATACTTGTGATTAGTTTTCAATAAACTCAGCAATTCCTATTCCATATTTTTACTTTTCAATACTGTACTACAAACAACATATACCATAGCTAAAAAGAATGTATCTGTAAGGCCAGAACAAAAGTATAGCTCTTGCCTTGCAAAAGGTCAACCCAAGTTCAATTGCTGGGACCCCAATTTCAATTGCTGGGTCTACCAAGCCCTAAGGGAGCAGTCCCTGAACAAAAGACAGGAGTAAACCCTGAGCACATGCAGTGTGGCCCCCAAAAAAAATAAAATTAAAAAAAAAAAAGAATATATGTATGTATAATGAAAGGATACTGAATTTGGTTGACATCTAAAGCTCAAACTTTACTGTTTTGGCCCTTATTTTGATATTCAGAAAATTTAAAAACTCTAGGATTCAAGTTTCTCATTGGGGGAGAGAGGTTGGTGCTTGAGCCACACCTAATAGTGTTCAAGAGCTTACTCCTAGCTCTGTGTTCAAATCCCGTGGTGCTCAGGGGATTATACAGGGTGCTGGGGATTGAACCTAGGTTGGCCACATGTCAAGCACCTTGCTTCTTACACTAACTCTACAGCCTTCATCCCCAAGTTTCTCATTTATTGAAGAATAAAACCAATGACAGATATTAAGTGAAACAGGGAACAGAGTGGAATGATAAACAGTATGGCATAGGGTGCTTGCTTTGCACATCGTAGACCTAGATGGATCCCCAGCATTCCATATGGTACTCCAAGCCTACCAGGCATAATTCTTGAGTATACTGCTGGGTGTGGCCCAAAAAACAGGAAAAAAAGAATGCAGCATGGGCAAGCATTGCCAGACACACCCTTATATTCATTACACAATGTATTAATTTTTGGTCATTGCTTATTCAGAAATTTTTACTTGTATTTATATTTTTTTTGGAATTTCACATACAATTATAGACCCCAAACTGGGTTTATGATCTCCAATTTAAGAGGCCATGGCCTACTAAAAACTCTATTAATCGTATTGGAAATCACTGACCTGGTTAAAAAAAAAAAAGGCAACAGCTGGGGCCCAAGTCCAGACCACCATTTTCACTTGCCTGAATTACTATACTGCAATATATCCACCTCATAAACCATCCCTGCCTTTTTCCTGCCTTTTTTCTTGCCTCTCACCAACACAACAAAATATATGCTGAGCACAGCCTAAGAATAACCCAATTTGGGTTTGTGGCCACACTACATTGTGTTCTAGAGTTACTCCCAGCCTAGTGCTCTGTGGTCATTCCTGGAAGTCCTTGGGAAGTATTAAGGATCATACTTGGGGCTCCTTCATGCAAAATATATACCTCAATCCACTGAACTCAGTGGCACTGCAGTTATTTAATATGACAGTGTCACCCCTCTGTTCAATATTGTCCCCATTGGGAACCCAAACTCAAGTAACAATTAAAATTCAAAACTGTATTGCTCTATAATGTATAAATATATATAACAAATGTATAGTCATACAATACTTTGTAATACAATATGGTGATAATTTATATTACTCTTAGATGTGATCTTCCACTTCCTCTCCCTTACAAACTGCATTAGCCTCCTTATTCCATAATGTATGCTGTACACCTTTGGCTTTAAATAATTTAATTTATAATTTATATAATTTTTATTATTTATTATTTATTATAATTTAATTTATAAATAATTTAATAATTTAAATAATTGGATATGCACATGACTGATTCATCCACTTTCTCTCATCTGTATATGTTACTCAATGAGGCTGGCTTCCCTAGCCCCTTTTCAAAACAGTGGTCCAACTCTGCCCACTGACCCTTCCACACACGCACTTCTATAATCACTACCTCCTTTCTTCTTCTGCTTCTCCTTTACTGCTCTATTTTTCCTGTGACCATAATAGTATTACCTTGCAACATGACACAAATTTACTACTGTTAATGTACCACTGTCAAACCTTCCACACCCACCCCAAGAATTTGAGATTTGAGTCTAGAACTTAACAGATAGCAGTAAAGTTTCAAGAAATCCTTATTGGATGAATAAATCAAAAAGAGACTTTGGAAGTCTGAGCAGCAATATTCAAAAAAAGTAACCAATGCCTTTTACTAAATAAAACAAATATTACCAATTCCAGAATTCTATGTCCAATCAGTTTATCCACGACAAGTGCTAATACAAGGTCTAAAAATATTACTTTGAGTGCCAGAGCAATAGCACATAAAGTAGGGTGCTTGCTTTGCATGCAGCCAAACCAGGCTCAATTCCCAGCATCACATGAATACTGCCAGGAGTTAATTCCTAAGTGCAGTCAGGAGCAGCCCCTGAGTATCTCCAGATATAGACCAAAAAAAAAAAATGTTTTTTCCCTTTGGGGTCAGAAATGAGTAAAGCAATTAAAGTGCTTGTTCTGCATTCAGTAACAGACCCTAGTTGATCCTCAGCACTAAGTACCACCAGGAGTGACCCTAACTGCAAAAACCAGAATAGCCAAACACTGTTAAATGTGGACCAACCCCAAACTGCTCCAAAAAAAAAATAAATAAATAAAAACACATTACCAAAAACCCCAAAAGCTTTATTTTGCCTCTTCAAAATAGAGAGAATGAACCAAGAAAATAAATGCTGCCTACTGTAACAAAAGACTTAATTCAGAAAGAATGGGGAAAATTAAGATAAAATAACTGTACACTGGGGCCAGAGAGATAGCATGGAGGTGAGGCATTTGTCTTTCACGCAGAAGGATGGTGGTTCGAATCCCGGCATCCCATATGGTCCCCTGTGCCTGCCAGGGGCAACTTCTGAGCATAGAGCCAGGAGTAACCATTGAGCGCTGCCGGGTGTGACCCAAAAACAAAACAAAACAACAACAACAACAAAATAACTGTACACTAATGGGAGAAGGCACTGTGAAGCATTAGACTAGTCTTTCCCAAAGCAATCAATACCACCCTCCCACCAGCTCAAGATATAATCATGAGACATAAATTAGTTGCTTTCTTTATATATAATCATGAGACATAAATTAGTTGCTTTCTTTAAAGAAAGTAGACTTGCGGGGGGAGGGGGCATGAGTGATTTATCCTGAAAAGTAAATTATAAGCCAAATCTGGGAACCTCTGATTCAGATGACAACAAAAGTGACACTACATAAACTGTGCAAGGGAATGAATAACAATTAAACACTATGGGGGGTGGAGGGGAGTACTGACTCCAGGTATAAACCATAACTGCTAATGATCATAATAATACACAAAACAATGGTATTATTACATCAATCAGAATGGGATATATACTTGTAACAGGTAAAAAGATGAGTCAGAGACCAAAGTGATATAGTACAATAGGTAGGGCATTTATTTGCAATGCACAGAGTAGTAGGCTGGGTTTGATTCCCTAGAACCCACTGTTCGGTGCACCATCAGGAATAATTTCTGAGTACCAGAAATAACCTATGAGCAATGCCGGTGTGGTCTAAACACAAAACCAAAAGAACAAAAAAAGTTAAGTCCACAACAGACACAATAAAATGTGAAGACTGAAACCTCAAAATAACATGTATTTGAGACAAGCAAGTAAGTACAAGAAAAGTAAAACCAACACTTAAAGAAGTAAAAGCAACTGCTTCTTAAGGACAATACAGGTGACTATATATGCCTACTACAAACTTATGTAAATAGTAACACTGTATACTCATGAATAAAGTAGCATGTAAGCACCACCCAAGTGGTCTAAAAGCAGATGTGTGTTCTAAGGACTGCTTCAGCTTCACCTGCTATATTTTTATTTGGAGAAAATAGCACTGTTTTCTAATATGATGACTGCCATTTGATTAGCTGGTGACGGGAAACTGAATGTGAACTTACCCTACTTTATCATCAGGATGACATCAGCCTTCTGTAATCAATACTTTTGTCTGCAGAGGGGTGAACACATACATATCAATTATTAATTAGGATGGTAAAAATGTATGAGTACATACAAAAATAAATTTGGGGTTTTGGGGCCACTAAGGGGTTACTCCAGGCAGGCTCAGGGAACCATATGGGATGCTGAAAATAGAATCTGGGTCTGTCACAGGTCAGCAGCATGCAAGGCAAACACCCTACCTCTGTGCTATCTCTCTGGCCCCTAACATTTTAAATAAAATATCAGAACATTGACACTAACATTTCTGTTTCCATGCTAGTGTCTGTAAATTTTATTTTTCATTTTTTAAATTAATACTTATATGCTTTAGATAACAAAGTTCTAGAAAACTTCCAACATATTCAAGTGAAGTTTGATGTAATAGAAATACTTTGGGTTTTGTTATTATATAAATCTATTTTCCCTGTTAATAATAGGAAGCATTAGGGCCGGAGAGATAGCACAGAGGTAAGTCGTTTGCCTTAGATACAGAAAGACAGTGGTTTGAATTCCGGCATCCCATATGGTCCGCCTAGCCTGCCAGGAGCGATTTCTGAGCAGAGAGCCAGGAATAACCCCTGAGCACTGCCAGGTGTGACCCCAAAAAAAAAAAAAAATAATAATAATAATAGGAAGCATAAAGATCTATTAAAGAACAAGTTGTGTGTAATGTAATTCAGGACTGAGGGGCCAGAGATATAGGGGTTAAAAACAATTTCTGAGCATAGAGCCAGGACTAACTCCTGAGCATAGAGTCAGGAGAAACTCCGGAGTGCTGCCAGGTGTGACCCAAAAAACAAAACCAAAAAAAAAAAGTGTATTAAGTCATTAAGTGATACAGCCCCTGTGTTTCCTACTGTGTGTAAACAAATAGCAATCTTGTTTGTAATGACAATACCTATCTTGAGAATTTAAATGCTTCAGTGCCTGCCCAAACTGCCTTTGGAGAAAATGACACAAACCCCACCACTTCCCAGGACCACTAGATAGATATGGCCATGGTAGCCCCCAAAAATTGTGTTGTCCAGACAAGCAACAAAGTTCCACTTCTGGGCCAAGCATAGCCACGAGTGACCCTGAGCAACACAACCCCAATACTGCTGAGTTAGACCTTATTAAAATAAAAGCACTTAGGTGACAGCCCTATATATATTTTTTACATATATATGTGTGTGTATATATATATACACACTCATATATATGCATATAAAATGTTTTGCTTTTTTTTTTTTTAATAAGATGGACTCTTTCTTTTTTTGGTTGTTTTTTTTATTTTTGGGTCACACCCATCAGCGCTCTGGGGTTACTCCTGGCAGGCTCAGGGGACCATATGGGATGCCGGGATTCGAACCATCGTCCTTCCGCATGTAAGGCAAATGCCCTACCCTCCATGATATCTCTCCGACCCCTGGACTCATTCATTCAACATGGAGTGTGGCCCAAGATCAAAAACACAAAAACAAAAGTTTAGGGACCAAATAGTACAGTGGATAAGGTGTTTGCATGCAGTAGACCCAGGTTCAATTCCTAATTACCCATACAGTTCCCGAAACAGAGCCAGGAGTAAGCCTGGTACTACTGCTGGATATGCCCCCCTCCCAAAAATAAAAGTTGAGATAAATGCATATCAAAGCTATCATTAAGTATGTTTCAATACAGCAGAACAGAAAGAAAATGGCCAAGGTATCTGAAATGACAAAATTGTAGCTTAAACACAGAATATAAAGAATTATGAAAGGGAAATAGAAAGGTCAACTTTAGTCGTAAGACCCAGAGAACAAAGTAAAAGCACATCCAAACTTCAGGATACACAGAATCACACACTTTGATAATCCTTCCTGTATGCTCATACACACACCTCACACTGGATCAAGACCAGGACCTCATGTACGTAAGTGCCAGGTTCTTCTATGGCTTAGTCTTATTGCCAGCCCCTCAAACTTCATTTAAACTCATAAATAAGTGGTAGTCAAAAAATTTAACTTTAAAAAATATAAAAGGCACACTAGAAACTACACCAAAATCTAAGAATGACTTCTCTGGGGCCAGAGTGATAGTATAGCGGGGAGGACGTTTGCCTTGTACATGGCTGACTTAAGTTTGACCCTGACACCCCATCAGGTCTTTCAAGGACCACCATAAATGATCTGAGCACAGAGCCAGGGTAAAGGCCAGAGCACAACCAGGTGTGGCCCCAAAACAAACAAATAAGCTCATACTTTGGTAATTTAAAAAAAGGACTAATTTTTATTGTAATGTGTATTATGCCCCATCTTTTGACTAATGATTGTCAAAAAATTTGGTTGGGATCAATAGACAGTCTATAATTTTAAATGCTTCAAACACTGATAATTACATGGAGAACTTTTTTAAAAGTTCCTGGCTCAATTATTCATAACTGGTTATGAGTAGAGATGGCCTCTAGAACAACACCCTGAACCTTAGTTACTTTAGATTCTTTAGATTTGTTGGCTACTACCACTGCTACCTACATATATATATATATAGTGATGACTGCTCTGAGATATCTACATTCTGGTGCCAGGGGCAATGAGCACAGGACTTGATATAGCATGTTACACTTGGTCCAACAGGTAATAGCTGTAGCAAGTTTAGGAAAGTCCTTTGGGCAAATCTTAGGTATATGGCTCCAACATAAGCAAACCCTTTCCCCAATTTCTCTCATAGTCCTCTGCCTAATGTATCTCCAAATTAACTGGACCTACAAGAATGAGTTTTTTTCATAAAATGATCAAGGTACTCAGGGTCTCATGCATACAAGGCATGTACTCTACCCTTTGTCATATCACATCATTAATTCTTGAGAAATTCAAACGAGAAACTAAGATGTTAATTAGTTAGCTCTTCACATGTCAAAAGCCAGACAGCCCAATCAACTCGTGTCCCAGTTAATTCCTCCAATAAAAGTTTAATGTATCTTTATACTTGTGCTTCCCACACATTATTATGAATGCAATAAATTTTCCTGACTTGTTCTGAACTGGCTCCAACATAGCATGATGACTCTACCAATGCTAGTGATAGT
Source organism: Suncus etruscus (assembly GCF_024139225.1). Taxonomy (NCBI): domain Eukaryota; kingdom Metazoa; phylum Chordata; class Mammalia; order Eulipotyphla; family Soricidae; genus Suncus; species Suncus etruscus. The sequence continues at coordinate 42,095,380 of NC_064861.1, forward strand.
GAGCATACCTCCGCCTTAAAATCTAGTAAAAAGATATTATTATAGTAACAAAATTCTGGCTCACTCACTATCTTTGCCGTCCATATGACACAGAATGTGGGTAGGATCAACAGATGTCATCCCTTGTTTTAGGAGACATGTGACTATTTGCTCAAGGAACACAACTTCATTATAAAGAGCATCAACCACAAATGAGAAAATTCATAATTGAATACTCAGTTATGGTTGATACCACTGAATATTTTTTTTTCTCCACTCAAAAAGATCTTGGATTTGGCATTCTTTCAATAGATCATTTACTCTACCCATACCTAGGGATTCAACCTCAGCTGAACTTAAAAATGTCCCGCTTTTTACAGTCGTAGAACTAAACTCTCTTACTCAATAATGGGGTCATTATGGTTGATGCCACTGAATATTTTTTTCTCTCCACTCAAAATGATCTTGGGGGGCCGGAGAGATAGCATGGAGGTAAGGCGTTTGCCTTTCATGCAGGAGGTCATCGGTTCGAATCCCGGCGCCCCATATGGTCCCCTGTGCCTGCCAGGAGCAATTTCTGAGCCTGGAGTCAGAAATAACCACTGAGCACTGCCGGGTGTGACCCAAAAACCACAAAAAAAAAAAATGATCTTGGATTTGGCATTCTTTCAATAGATCACAGGGGTGGGGTGCAAAAAAAAAGTTTTTTTTTAAATTAAAAAAAAGATCACCTACTCTACCTATACCTAGGGATTCAACCTCAGCTGAACTTAAAAATTTCCCACTTTTTACAGTTGTAGAACTAAACTCTCTTACTCAATAATGGGGTCATTGTCTCGGCAAGAAACTATGGTGGATTCTGAAAAAAAACATTTAACCTATTTCCATTTTTTAAAAAATCCATATTTTATATCATATGTACACTATTATTATCCGAATAGCTTTTTTGTATACACAATTTTTATAATTTGCCTTAAATTTATAGTCACCACTTCAAATAAAAATTAGTCTGCAGAAATAAATCCACAACTACATCTGAAGTTATTACTAGGAAAGTCACTTTCCAAGGATCAGGGTCCTTGAAAAGATTTATCCTTAATACTACCCCACCAAATCCCACCTCTAAATTAGTTTAATTTAAAGCAAAAAGTAGCACAAAGGTTGTGAAGGATGAAGGGGGGGAAAAAGAACCTAACAATTACTTTGTCACTAATCAAGGAAATGCAAATCAAAACAACAATGAGAGTATCACCTCCCAGGAAAGAACAGAACACCATTACAAAGAACACCCAGTGTTGGCATAGATATGGGAGGAAAAAAGATAAAGTCATATTTGTAGAAATATAGATGGATGTGGAGAGTAATAGATGAAATGAGTCAAGGGAGAGGGACAGACACAATGATTTCACTCATTCGTGGAATATAAAGAAATACAGAAAGGGAATAACTAATGCCCAAATGATAGAAACAAAGAGTAGGAAAACTGGTCATTAGTAGGAAATTTGCCATAGTAGAGGAAAGGGAGAATAGAATAGGGAAGGAAAGGACCATCTACTACTATGACAATGATAGAGGGAAGTGGTCACTCTGGAAGAGAACTGGATCCTGAAAGTGGCAAATTGATATGTATAATAACCTCTCTCAGTATCAGTACTGCAAACCACAAGGCCTAAGAGGGGAAAAGAAGGAAAAATGTCCTGACATACAGGAAGGCTAGAGTTGAGGAAAGTTGAGAGCAAGCTAGGGATAGGAGAGAACTGGAGCTGAGGAAAATGAACACTGGTGAGGGGATGGGAGCTCAACAATGTATGCCTGAAGCTCAGTCACGAACTTTATAATTAACAGTGATTCAGTAAACATTAAAAACAAATTAAAGAATTAAACAACTACTGAAATCATCTTTTTTTTGGGGGGCCACCTGGCGGCACTCAGGAGTTACTCCTGTCTCTGCGCTCAGAAATGGCTCCTGACAGGGACAGGGGACCATATGGGATGCCAGGATTCACCACAGTCCGTCCAGGTGCAAGGCAGATGCCCTACTGCTGTGCAATCTCTCAGGCCCCTGAAATCATCTTTTTAAGGAAGTCTGCTGAGGAGCTAGAGTACAGTTAAGTTCACTATATCAACCATCACTAAGCCTGTCAAAATGATGGCAATAAATCCAACACAAGGATCAAAATCTTACTTTTCAATAAAGCATTTTTCATTGGCAACATTGAATTTATACATACAGATTAATTCTCCAAGAGTATTTCCTCTAAGAAATAAATGTTTGTAAACCACAGAAACTCAATTAAAACAAAAAGTAAAATTGTTCCTCCAACTTCCTCTTTCTTGTTACTTCCATACATGCCAGGTCAGCTCTGTTCAAAATAAAGCAATGTTTGGGCATCATCAAACCTAGGGCCCAGAGAGATAGCACAGCGGCGTTTGCCTTGCAAGCAGCCCACCCAGGACCAAAGATGGTTGGTTCGAATCCTGATGTCCCATATGGTCCCTCGTGCCTGCCAGGAGCTATTTCTGAGCAGACAGCCAGGAGTAACCCCTAAGCACCACCGGGTATGGCCCAAAAACAAACAAACAAACAAAAAAAAACTAAAGAAAGATCTTTGTCAATATCATTCTGGTAACTGTGGTACAAGGGTACAGAAACCACTACAGGACTGTCTTATCTCTGTGATTCACTGTCAATTCCTAAAATTAATTTTAAAAATATAATTCAAGGGGCTGGAGAGACAGCATAGCGGCAGGGCATTTGCCTTGCATGCAGCAAATCCGGGTTGACATCCCATCTGGTCCCCCAGCCTGCCAAGGGAGATTTCTGAATGCAAAGCCAAGAGTAACCCCTGAGTACCGCTGGGCGTGGTCCAAAAACCAATCTATCAATAAAGTTTAAAAAAAAAATGATCCAGGGGCCGAAGAGATATAGCATGGAGGTAAGGCGTTTGCCTTTCATGCAGGTCATCGGTTCAAATCCTGGCGTCCCATATGGTCCCCCGTGCCTGCCAGGAGCAATTTCTGAGCATGGAGCCAGAAGTAACCCAAGCACTGCTGAGTGTGACCCAAAAAAAAAAAATGATCCAAGTACTGGAACACAAGTCTCTTGAGCTATACTAGGAAGAAATCAAACAGTAATCAGGGTTATAATGTATTATTTCATATACCTGTGGCCCTGGATGTAAAAGGAATTGGCTTACCTCCTACACTTCTTTTCTGCATATGCTTTTAGATACAATGGTGAACACTATTCCAGTTCTCATGGAGCTTAAAGTCACAAACAAAACTGGTAAGAGCCAAAAAACATCCAATGCCTAGGATCAGAGAAATAGTATAGGTGTTAGGGTGCACTCATCATTATGCATCAGACCCCAGTTCAATGCTCATCACCATGTGAAGCCATCCTTAGCATCATGAGGTACAGCATGGTGCCCCCCCAAGCAACATGAAGTGTGACTTGGGTAATCCAAGGCACAACAGGGTCCCAGCACTAACATATCCTCGAGCCCTCACATTAAACCTGAGGGTCTAGTTCACAAAGAAATCTTAGGAAGAGACCCTAGATCTCCTGAGTACCACCTGGGCCCTGGGCCCCCCTCAAAAAATTCTGCTGTCTCTACAGAGATGCTACTCCATAGGTGCTAAAAAGTCTTTGAAACATGCTGTGATCTCATATGCAAGACAACAAATGTGCTCTGGTCTGCAAGAGTCAACTACAAAAGTTTGAAGGAACATTGCTCCTCCGAACAACTCTAGGACTGCCAATCCAGGAAGAGGAGGAACAAAATCCTTGGTTTCATATGCTAGTAAAAATTAGGACTTGAAGAGGTAAAGTAGTTTGCCCAAAGTAGCTCAGATAGGCATTTGAGAAATTAAATACAATCACAAGTAAAGATATATATGATTCAAAGTGTTATACAAAAAGAATTCAGTTTGACAAGGTAGGGCAAAGAAATGAAGATAAGGTAGGAAAAGTATATATTAAGTGTGAAGACAATAGTCATTAACATTTACTAAATACCAACTACATACCATACAGTGTTAAAAAACGCTATGCTAGGAACTTTGGGGGAGGGGGAGTTGGGGGCCATACGCAATGGTGCTCAGGGGTTACTCCTGACTCTGCACTCAAATTGCTCCCAGTAGGCTGCTGGGGGGGTGGGAGGGGAGAACCACATGGGTTGCTGGGGACCGAATCTGAGTCCATCCCAGGTCGGCAGCGTGCAAAGTAATCATTCTACCGCAATACATCACTACCACCCCCAGGCTAGAACTTATAGAAATCATGGTGTTTTTTTTTTGTTTTTTGTTTCTTTTTTGTTTGTTTGTTTTGGATTTTTGGGTAACACCCAGCATCACTCAGAGGTTACTCCTGGCTCTACGCTCAGAAATCATTCCTAGCAGGCTCGGGGGACCATATGGGATGCCGGGATTCGAATCACTGTCCTTCTACATACAAGGCAAACACCCTACCTCCGTGTTATCTCTCCGGCCCCAATCATATGCTCTTTTAAATCGGCAACGTAATACAGAAAAATTACAGTTCAGGAAGATATATGTCACAGAGGCTAGGCAGAGTACTACAGAAATAGAACTGACATCCAATTCAAGGCATCCAGGAATATTTCAGTTTAGCCTGATGTCACAGTCATTCCAAAGGGGTTAGGAGATAGCTCAGAGGGCTAGAGGAAAAGATTTGTAAGTATGTGAGCCCCTGAACTAAAAATCCAAAACTTCATATAGCTATCCCGGAGCACTGAACCATAAATTTCAAAGCCAAAGAGAAAAAAAGGTTCACATAGGAACCTGAGGTATCGCAGTTAAAAAATGAAAGAGAAGGGGCCGGGTAGGTGGCGCTGGAGGTAAGGTGACTGCCTTGCAAGCGCTAGCCAAGGAACGACCTCGGTTCGATCCCCCGTCCCATATGGTCCCCCCAAGCCAGGGGCGATTTCTGAGCACATAGCCAGGAGTAACCCCTGAGCATCAAACGGGTGTGGCCCAAAAAAAAAACCAAAAAAAAAAAAAAAATGAAAGAGAAGCAACAAGAGGCTACTCAGGAAGGGCGATGTAGTCATTAATCTTCTCAAAGAATATGGAATCTCAAACTGGATGCCTTGCACATCAGACATACTTATTGTGAAAGCCTCTCTGCATGGAAATAGGAAAAACTGATGGAGAAATTATAAGTAGCTAGAACACTTAGGCAGAAGAAAAGGATTGAAATACAAAATAAGTTATGTCCAGATTTGAGACAACTAGGTAGGAGAAAAATCAGACTAGAGGTAACAAAGTAGATGTGAGAGGTTTGAATAGTTGGGAACGTGTTTTAGCTTTGTTTTGGCTTTGAACAGACAAATTTTAAATACAAATGACCTGCACAAAAAAATACTGTCAAGAGAAGATAAACCATAGATTGGGAAAATTATTTGCAAATGACATCTTTGATGAAAGATACACAAAGAAAAAGAAAAGAAAAAAAAAGATACACAAAGTATTTCAAAAAACTCAACATGCCACCCACGCCAGGCCATAACAAATAACCACAGACAATGAAGAGAATTGGGAGAAAAAGAAGGGGTAGGGGTGTAAAACGAATTCAACAACATAAAAACCCTTTATTTAAAAGGGCTTACAAGACAGTATAATAGGTAAGGCACTTGCCTTTGCATGCAGCTGGCACCATTTAGATCCCCAGCACAGGTTTCCCTAACATCACCCGCAGAGGTCATGACCTCCTGATGGAACCAGGAGCCAGGTGTAGACTCAAAATCCCCTTAAAAAACAAACAAGGCTGTAGCAACAGCACATCAGTAGAGCGTTTGCCTTGCATGCGGCTGACCAGATGGACTCAGGTTCGATTCCGGCATCCCATATGGTCCCCCAAGCCTGCCAGGAGCGATTTCTGAGTGCAGAGCCAGGAATAACCCCTGAACACTGCCAGGTGTGGACCCCAAAATAAACAAATAATAAGGTGCAAGGCCTTAAACAGTTCTATCACCAAAGATTTACACAGATGGCAAAATGGAAATAACTAAGCTTAATCAAAGAAATTGAAAACATACATACACAAAATTTACAGTTAGCAGTTTTATTCATAATCAAATTGAAAACACATAAAAACATAAACACTTAACACAGTTTTGTTCATAATTTCCCAAAAGTGGGAACAGCCATGATATCCTTTGAAAGGAGGGAAAATTGACAATGGGTTATTTGTGGCTAAAAACTGTACTGGAGCCTAAGGACTGAATGCATCCTCTGAGTGTAATCCACAACACTGTGGACCCCAGGAGGCACCCCAGCACTAAATTAGAAGCAGGCACAAGGCACTACTACCCAGTATGGCCCAAAAAAATCAGAAGAAAAATCAAGTTATGGAAGAACCTAGCAGAATCTTAAATTCCTATTACTAAGTCAAAGGTGATCTGACAGGCTATAAGCTTTTAGTTAAATGACACTCTGAAAAAGGCAAAACCATAAACAGAAAAATATCGGTTTGGAGATGATTCAAATGATTGAAAAGCATATTTTGTATGTTGGGAGCATAAGGTTCAATCTCCAGCAACACAGGATCCTCCAGCACCACCAAAGGGACCCACAAAACCAACCACTGTGTTGGGAGTAGTTCCTGAGCAGCAGCTAGGTGTAACCCCACAAAGAAACAAAAAAAAAAGAGCATTGTTATCAGAGAAGGGAGGCGTGATAGTAGTCAAGTCAGGGAGGCAAGAGAATTTTTAGGGCAATTGAAATCATTCTGTATGAAACTGATGGGGATAGTATTTGTATACATTTGCCAAAACTCATAAAATACCAAGAATTAGCTTGTATTATAAACCAAATATTTGGTTACAATAATTACACTAAACCAATTACACACATCAAGTGTACATTAACTTGATTAACAAATGTATCAAACTGGAGAATGGTAATAAATGGGGAGGCATTGTACAAGTGGGGGTCAGGGAGTATATAAGAAATCTTTCTATTCAGGGCCGGATAGATAGCACAGTGGGAAGGCATTTGCCTTGCATGCGGCCAACACGGTACGGAACCCCGGTTTGAATCCCAGCATCCCATATGGTTTCCCAGAGCCTGCCAGGAGCGACTTCTGAGTGCTGGGCACCACCTGGTGTGACCCAAAAAGAAAAAAAGGAAAAAAAAAAAAAAACAAAGAAAATTTTCTATTTAATTATGTTGTGAACCTAAAACTTCTTGGGGAAAATCAGTAATAAAAGTGCATACTTCTCATGCATGAGGCTCTAGGAGGGTTCAATTCTCAATTCTGCACACAAGCCCATCACCCAAATTCTAGCCTCTTTCCCCAATTTCTTACTTTTACGCCAATGTTTTAGTGATTACAATCTTGAAAAAATTAAGTGATTCAATTTAAAAAATTCTATTAAAAAGCCACTAGGTTAAAAATTTATTCCCATTCGGTTTATGGGGAGGGGGCCCCACAGATAGATTTGAGTTGTGGTTTATATCAAAATATTCAGAATACAAAAGTATCTTACCAAGCAAGCATATAGATAAATTTCATAATTATAATTAGGTTTGTGATGGAGCTCAAGCATAGAAACACTGTCAATCTTTAAATAGTGTCTATGTAATCAACTACTTTAAAATAAAATGTGAAGGCCAGAGAGTTTATTCAATGGGCAGAGAAGCTTTACAAGCTGGTGCTTGATCCCTCCGTAAAAGCTCGAAGCCTCCACAGAGAACAGGGGCACTCTCCAGCAAAGAGCCAGAGTGAACCAAATTCTTCCCCCATAAATAGTATACAATTTAAGTGGTCAGCTAAAGTCAGTTTTCAAAACACTGAATACACGTAATTGCCCAAATTTTCATATTACTGTCACTGTCCCAAACTATTTTCTAAGTTCAATTTAGCCTAATTATAGGTTTGTTTGTTTTGTTTGTTTATATGCCACACCCTGTGGTGCTCAGGGGTAACTCCTGGCTCTGCACTCAGAAATCACTACTGGCAGGCTTGGGGGACCATAGGGGATGCCAGAGATCGAACCACTGGGCCACGTGCAAGGAAACCATCCTACCCACTGTGCTATCACTCTGGCCCAATTACAATATTTTAGAACCAAAGACAATACTGGTTGACAGTGGTTTTGAAATAATTGCCCATAACTGCTATTATAAATTCAATGTTTCCGAATTTGTAGGTTATGAAAATTATAAAAAGTGCACTTTCATATAAATTATACTGTACTTCAGATTAAAATAGTAAATATAACTAAATTGTGCCAGAGAGGTGCTAAGAAAGGTTATATAAACCAGTCATATTTTCTTTTTGTTGTGGGCCACACTCCGTGGAGCTCAGGGTAATCCTGGCTTTCTGCCCCAAGGAATCTTACTGATATATTAAAACCTTACATGAATCTAGTAAGACACCTTTAAATCCCAGACACACAAGATCCATTCCAATCCTACCATATAAATACCCAAGTACAATCAGCATGCCTGTATCCTTTTTAAGCTTATGATTTTCAGCTTTTGATTTTCATATTCAAAATGACGCAAAGAAATCCCAAAGTGCTGTCTCTAATGTGATTTCCCAAATTCTAGTCTGTGCACAAATCCACCGTGCCCAGATAACCCGTTGTAAATTGGAGTTATTAAATAACCGCCTTCGAAGCCAACTGACGGAGCACTTGGCACGGGTCAGTCACTGAACTAGGTAGGCCCTTCGACCTATTATCATTTATCGATTCTCCCAACAATCCTATAAAGTGGGTAGTCATTACACCCGTTTGCAGATAAGGCAAAGAGCAGCACGCAGCTAAGTTTAAGTAGTTAGCTAGCTCAACGCCCAAGGTCATACATACGTAAACCGGTGGGGCAGGATTGGGAGAACGAACCAAAGGGGGGGGAGGAGGAGGAGGAGGAGGGAGAGGGAGAGAGAGAAGCAAGAAAAAGAGAGAGACAGAGAAGCAAGAGAGACAGAGAGAAGCAAGAGACAGAGAGCGAGAGACAGAGAGAGAGAGACAGAGAAAGAGGAAGGAGAGAGAGGAGACTTCAAGAGCGCGCGCTCTCCAAGATCCAACTGTGTCAAAGACTTCATTTATCTTTGACAGCCTATTAAAAATAAACCTATATATGTATGTATATATATATATATATTTCTATTTCCTCTTAAAGGACGATGTCCACCCTCTAAGGGACGTTGGCGGTGGAATCCCAGCACCGTACCCACTAGAGCGCTCAGCCTGGGGGGCTTTCTATGACTTTCACTCCACCAGCAGCCCAAAACACCGATTTTTCTTTCCCAGCGAGCGTGCGAACCAGAGCTCGTCCGAATGTCAGTCTGAGCAAAACAAATGCGGGGAATATCTTTTCAGGAACGGGAAAAGAAAAATCAAAAAACAAAAAACAAAAAACAAAAAAAAAAACCAGAAATAAAACCTACGCAACGCGGTGACCCCCAGGTTGCGCAGATTCCAAAGTTGTGACTCCAGGAGAGGCGCCCAAGGACCTCGAACTGGGGCTCCCCAAAACAAACGAAGCCGGGGGTGAATGGGTGGGTGGGAGTGAGTGGGCAAAAGCTTTGGGCTTCCCTTTCCTCCGAGACCCAGCGGGAGCAGAAATCCTCCCAGGCGAGTCAGTCCTGGGAGCGACCTCCCCGTCCTCCTCCTCCTCGCCCTCCTCCTCCTCCTCCCGACGACACAAACAAGGGAGGCGGCCGCATTCTTCGCGGCGCACAATGAAGGCTCGCGAGGCTCAGGCCGGAGCCGGGCCAGGAGCGCGCGCGCCGCGCCATCGGGACCCGGGGCCGGGCGGCGGCCGTCCTTGGCCGCGCCGTCCTCTTCTCGCCTGGCCCGGCCTGGCCTGCCCGGCCCGGGAGGGGAGGGGAGGGGAGGGGAGGGGCCGGCGGGCGCCGGCGCTGGCCGCGGCGGCTCGCACTCAGCTGACCTCCGCCATGTTGGCCGCACGGCCCGGGACCCCCGGCAACAAAGGCCGGCGGCCGGGCGCGGGGAGCGTCGGGTCGGGTGGGAGCCTGCCTTCCGCGCCGGGCCCGCCCCGCACAGCCGACCCGGGCGGGGGCGAAGCGGCCCGGCCCGGCCGCGGAGCTGAGGGGAGGGGCGGGGGCGGCGCCGGCTCCGGCTCCGCTCGGGCCCAGACCAGACAAAGGCGCCGGCGCCGGGGCCGGGGCCGCCTCGCCCCTCGGCCGCACAGCGCGGCGCGGCGCGACCCGGCCCGGCCCGGCCGCCATCCCCCAAGGCCCCGGGCGGCCCCACTCCCGGGGAAGCCGCGGCGGCCGGCTCCTCCCTCCCGTACCTGAGGGCGGAGAGCGCGCCTCGGACCCCGGTCCCGGCTCCCACGCGCTCCGTCGCCGCCGCCGCCAACCCCGCCACCGTGCGCCGCGCCGCGCCGCCGCCGCCTCTTCCCAGCGCCCCCTCGGACGGGACAGCCCAGTCAGTCGCCCGCCGCCGCTCGAGAGCGCGCCCCGCAACGGCCGCCCCGGCTCGGGCTTAGCCCCGCTCTGCTGCCGCCGCCACTGCCGCCGTTGCGCGCGTCCCCGAGCCCGCCGCGCGCGCCCGCTAAATACCACACACTGCGGCGGCCGCCATGGAGGAGGCGCGGCCCCGCGCGCCCGCCCGGAGCCCCGTGAGGGGGCGGGGTTGGCGCGGCCGCGCAGGCGCAGTGGCGCGCGGGGCGCTCGCGCGGCGAGCTGGGGGCGGGGGGAATGGGGGGACCGGGGGGCTGTGACTCGCGCCGGCGTCGCACGCGCTGTGTGTCTGTGTTGTGTTGTATGTGTGTGTGGATTGCTCGGAGTGGCTGTTGGCCGCTCGGCCTCGGCCTCACCTCACGCGCCCAGCCAATGTGGGCCGGCGCCTCGCGCGCTTCGCCTCGCCTCGCCTCGCCTCGCCTCGCCTCGCCTCGCCTCGCCTCAACCGTCCGTCCCCGCCCCGCGCGACTGGAGCGCTCCGAGCCACGTCACGGCCCCTCCTCGCGCCCAGGCCCCCGGCGGGTCTTTGTTCTGCGAGCCGAGGGGCGTCCCGCGCCCGCCGGCCCTGCGCACCCCGGAGGGAGGGAGCGATCTGTCAGTCGCCCAAGCCTCTACTACTTCGACCGCGCCTATTTGTTTTTTGTTTGTCTCTCACCGACCCTGCGCGGGTCCATTTTCTCCAGAAGAAAAACGCTTTTGCTTGGCGGACCGGGTCCGAGCCCCTCGGGCTTGAAGCCGCACTTTTTTTGGGGAAAGCCAAGATGAGTTTCCGAGGCTGCTTTGAAGTGGAGAAGAAAATGGGTCATGGGAAACGCATGTGTTTTTGTTTTGTTTTTGCTTTTTCCCTGTGTTCTCACTTACCTGGAAGCTAAATGGAACTCTTTATCTTTTTTTTTTTTTTTTTTTTTTTTTTTGGTTTTGGGATCACACCCGGCAGCTCTCAGGAGTTACTCCTGCCTCTGTGCTCAGAAATCGCTCCTGGCAGGCTCAAGGGACACTGGGATGCCGGGATTCGAACCACCGACCTTCTGCATGCAATGCAAATGCCTTACATCCTTGCTATCACTCCGGCCCTATTTATCTTTTTTTCGGCCACACCCGGCGCGGCTCTGATCTGGCTCAATGGGACCCTGTGGGGTGGTGGGAGCCTAACCCGGGTTCATCCTCGGTCAATCAGCCGCGTGCCAGCGAACGCCCTGCTGCGGTGCTCTCTCCGGCATCTGTTTGCTTTTCTTTAAAGGAAAGGGAAAGAAATGTCATTGACAATTTTCTGTTAGGTGCAGTGTATGTACTTGAGCAAAACAGCGTCTGAGGAAATATTTATATGCCATGATAGGATTTCCATATACGAAAAAAATAGTGTTCTGTGTAAAAAACGGGAAAGACATTTTTTATGAGCATTTAGAAACCAGGTAGTCTGTAATCCTCCCACCAATAGAAACTCTTTCTAGGAGAAATATTTATGCAGGTACTCCAATAAGAATGCACTCAAAAGTTTCTGTGAGAAAAAAGTTTCTGTGTGGGGGCCAGAGAGATAGCACAGCGGTAGGACGTTTGCCTTGCAAGCAGCCTACCCAGGACCAACGATGGTTCGATTCGAATCTCAGCATCCTATATGGTCGTCCGTGCCTGCCAGGAGGGATTTCTGAGCACAGAGCCAGGAGGAACCCCTGAGCACCGTAGGGTGTGGCCCAAAAACAAAAACAAAAAGTTTCTGTGAGAAGGGGCAAAGAATAAAATCAGTTACCTTAGGCTCTAAAGTAAACTGCTTATTTTCAGACTTTCCTCAACAGATTTGTAAGACTATACTTGTATTTCTGGTCTTAATCTAATATTCATGTTAACTCGAAACTTGCTCTCTTCTGAGATTATTAACATACCCAAACAACTGTTTCTTGAAATTAGGAAAAGTTTAAAATAGCCTTTTCTTAGCTGTAATACTAACATACTAATCTCCAGCTCAAAAATCAGAATCACTTTATTGCATATTTGTGTTAATGACTTACTGATGATATCATTTATTTCTTCAGTAGCAGAATTTACAGAGAGATACTAAAATATTGTGTGATATACTGTGCTTGGTCATGAAACTCACCTGATTCATTCATTGGTCAGGGCACTCAATTTCACTCATTCTACCAGTGCCAGGTGCCAGGAGTTGGCTAAGTAACTCTTCAATATACAGTCTAGTCAGGGACAGTAATAATTTTATAAATTTATTATTAGAACAAGTAAATGTTACAAAAGAAAAAGAAGTGCCCGCTGCCATATAGGATATGTGACTTTTTTCGCAGAACAAACAGTTGAGGAATATTGGAAAGTGGAGAACTTGGAAAATGGAGGAAAACCTTTATAGGAAAACTTTGCATAAAAACAAAACTGCCCAAATTCTGAGAACAAAAAAAAAAAAGATTTCTGGATTTTGTTTTTGTTTTGTTTTGTTTTGTTTTTGCTTTGTTTATCCTTGCAAGGAAGATACTGGGAACAGACAAAGCAGAAGGATGTGATGATATCAACAGTGGCACTGACTAAATCAATGACGTTTAGGGGCTTTATGGGCCACCTTACCCAAATTACACAATGGATAATAGTTCTTAGGTTGGTGAGGCCAAGAATGAATTCATGGAGAAATAAAGTAGGAACTGGCCTTGGAGTTTTGCAGAAATAAATGAAGTCTTCCTATGTCAGAGTAATTAAAACATCAGAAAACAGAATGGTTATGTGCAGAAGTGAATGGAGAAAAATAGAACAATAAGGCTTGATTTAAGAGGCGGCCAAAAGAAGGAAAGAATATCCTTTTCTGATCAGCAAAAACATTCTGTCTTGATAAGACTTCTGGGTGAGATATGAAGCCCTGAGGCAAAGAGATAGCAGTAAATATAGGAGGGTCCTGAAGAGGCCATTGGATCTAGGGAAGATTTAGAGGATTGGAGGAAAAGAATCTAAAGTGTGAGAGTGAAGAACTGAGGCTGATGAGAATGATCTAGAAAAACTAATTGCAGGGCAGGAGAGATAGTACATCTAGTAAGACACTTGTCCTGCACATTTTCAACCCCAATTCAGTCCTCAGCACCCCATATGTTCCCTCAAACTCCCATCAGGAGTGATCTCTGAGCACTACTGGGTGTGGAAGAAAATAAAAAGGGAGGGAGTACTGACTGGCATTTTGAAGCGTAAGTGTCTGTGCCAGATACTCCCATTATCTCATCAGTCCTAAAAAATTGAATGAAGTAATACCATTATTACACTTATTTCACACATTAGAAAAAAATACACAGAAGACACACAGAGGTATGTGTGCTAAGATCACAATGCACCTACATGGCAAAATTAGAATTCAAACACAAACCCATTTTTGCTCTGTTCTAAGGCTTCCTTTTGAGATTTGTGGCTTGGTAATTGGTGATGAGTATTTGGGGAAGAACTGTTCCAAGGAAGGGGTGGGCAAATGGTATGAAGTTCCTGGGGTGCCTGAAGCAGGCAGCTGGAAGTTGTGATCCAGAACTCAGGAAGTTGCAGGTCATACCTGCCTTCTTGGGAAGGAGTTGGGGAGCAGTGTGTGAAATCCCAAAGAATAGGAACCTAGTGGGTGAATTACTGAGTGAAACCAATTAGGGTTCTTTTCAGAATGGCAATGTTTGAGGTTTGTCAATGGTAATCCAATAAATGCAAAACAAGACAATATAAGGCACAATTATAGGAGTCTTTAAGTTATATAAAGTTCTCTACAAACTGTCAAGCTAATAAAGGATAACACCAAATAAGCACATGACACATCAAAGGTGGAGGCAGATTCAGAGTGGGTCACATCTTATCAGCAATAGATTCAAAACTGTCCATAGGGCCAGAGTGATAGCACAGAGGTAGGGCATTCACCTTGCACACAGATGACTCAGGATGGACCAGGTTCAATACCCGGAATCCCATATGGTCCCCCAAGCCTGCCAGGAGTGATATCTGAGTGCAGAGCCAGTAGTAACTCCTGAGTGTCGCTGTGTGTGGCCCCAAGCCCAAAACAAAACAAAAAAACTGTTCATGGAAGAAAAGTAAACATGATCAAAATTACCCTGAAAAAAAGCTAAAGGATGCCCATAAATTAGTCATTTTGTTTATACAATCCCTTATGCCTAGTAAATGATAATGTTGAGCAAAACACAATTTCATAATATTTCTATTTACACAAAGTTTTAGTTTTACATATTTTGGGAAGAAGTTATCACTCTTCTGTATGGGAAGATCAACAGAATTCAGCTCCAACCCAGTTTGGATAAGTTTCTGTTTTCATAGACAATACTCTGAAAAATATCTACATGGTCTTGAACCACACGATCTTTCTGCTTCCTGAGGACTATATGTAGTACCAGGGATGCAAAACATTAGCCACATGCGTGGCAACTTTTTCTCCTGAACTATCTCCACTATTTCTGAGTGATGTTGATGCTTCAAACTCCCCAGAACCTTCTGCCTTTGCTGCAAACAGTATAATGGGCATTGCCTAGAGATAATTCAACTGTAACATGTCAATTAAGCTTACAAATTGAAGTGGAATCCTTATGTCCCAAATCCAGGACTGGAAAGATGGGGGTCTGGAAGCAAACAGCCAATGCAGGAAACAATCCACACACAGTTAAGGGGATAAAACAGGTTCGGGAACTCTTACACGAATCTTTCTCTTGTACGAAGCAGTAGCTCAGTGATGGAAAACCAAAACATAAAACAGCTTTTGTCTGAGATCCAGGGTCTTTATTAGCAAACACCAGACCACACCCTAGGGTGGAGAACAGGTGGTCTAAGGCACCAATCCAAAGAATGCTTCCATTCAAAGGTGCTTCCAATCAATGAGTAACAAGCATATTCTGAGAGGGATGGAACCCCGTTAATCCAACAACAAATACTTGCTTTGCCAAACTAGAATTTAGCTCCTCATATTTGTCCTTTCTCTTACCCAACAACTTCCCATCTTTTTGAAAAAGACAATCTCTCTCTAGTCTACTACTGGGAAGTACTCTCACTGGGAATGGATGCTAGTTGGTCTCAAAGCAGCATTACTTTTCTATCCAAGGCTCAGAAGCAGCTTTGCTTGGTGTGGTTTTGGTTCAGGCCTGATCTCCTCTATCAGAGAAAAATTCTCTTTTCCTGCTCCCTCTTTCTTTTATATGAAACTAATTCAATTCATTGCTTCTCTGCTAATTGTAACTAGATTTAGGAGATCGCACAATCTGATTTACTTCATTCCTACTAACGACTAATGTACATAGGTAAGACGAAATCACTAATAATCTATTTTTAAATATTTGAAGAAATATAACTCTACTATGAAGTAACATCCTTTTTTTTTAGGGGAGGGGAGGGTGAAGGGTAAGGAAAGGAAGGGGTCACATCCTTTTCTGACTGGGGAAGTGACGCTGCTTCCCTGAGCAGAGAAGCTATAGAAAAGTATTTTGTAAATGGTATAGCCAAACAAAAGAGTGCTCTAATGCATGACATTTCAAGAAGAGAGCCAAATAATTTCAGACCACCTAAAACTATCTGGGGATGGTGATTTCTGGTCTCTTCAAATCCCATCAAATGGCTATTCCATCCGTCATGGTGAAAATGAACTGGCTATGCTATTGTTGACTCAGAGTAAGTGCTTCACTTTCCTGCTTTCCTCTTTCCTGTCTATGAATAAAGCCGTATTTATGTTTATGGATCAAAAAGGAATTTATTTATTTTACATTTAAAATAATCGATGAGCACCTTCTCAAAAACAATGATTCTAGTTGTGTGGGAGGTATATCTGGAAGTGCTGGGGTGGACCATGCAGTACTGGGGATCAAACACAAGAGTATGGCAGTGAGTAGAGTGTGCTTTCTAGTGCTTTAAACCATCTCCATGGTCTGAATATATTATTTTTTCTATGATTCCTGATGAGATTTCACCAAGAGGTAAAACGGGAGCAAGTAGAATAAAATGAAAAATGTCTTTGATTTATTGCACGACTTCTAACTACTACACAGTGCTTTTTTTGTTTTGTTTTGGTTTTTGGGTCACACCCGGCCATGCTCAGGGGTTACTCCTGGCTCTGCACTCAGAAATCACCCCTGGCAGGCATGGGGGAACCATATGGGATGCCGGAAATCGAACCACCGTTGGTCCTGGGTCAGCCGCTGGCAAGGTAAACGCCCTACCGCTGAGCTATCTCTCCGGCTCCACAGTGCTTTTTTAAAAAAGGTGTTTGTTTGGAGGTCACACTCAGCAGCGCTTAGGGGTTAACCCTGACTCTGCACTCAAAATTTACTCCTGTCAGGCTTGGGGGACCATATGGGATGCCGGGGATTGAACCCGGGTCAGTCATGTACTATTGCGCTGGCCCTACACAGTGCTTTCAAAACTAAATATTGAAACTGGAAAGATAGAAGGTAGGAAGCTTGTTTTACATGGGGCCAAACCAGCTTCACTCCCTAGCATAGTCTGCCAAATCCACCAGCAGTGATTCCTGAATGAAGAGCATTGCCCAAAAATAGAAAAGCAAACAAAACAACCTACAATCACTTTTTCTTCTATGTGGGAATTCCTAGAATATGCACATTGCCCTCTTTTCTCTCCCCCCGTTCCCTTCTGTGACATTTTAAAATTGTTCTATAAATAAGACCATTTGAAATAATCTATCCAGTTAGGACTTCGGGTATATCAATGTACTTAAGTTAAGAAACATTAAGTTATAGACATTATAATTATATGTAGTGACAAGTATGTATCAGATGTATAAAATTCTAACTCCACATTTTCTTCCCAATACAAGAAAATTATATAGTAACTTTCCAAATGCTCCCAAAAGCTCAAGCCTTAGTCTCATTTAGTCCCCTCCTTCCAGACACCAGGACTCTTTTTCTAAAAATGAACTCTGCCTTTGCCAAATTCTTCTTCTGCTGCTGCTGCTGCTCTGATTAAATCGCTTTCTATATGGGTATATTAAATCCCTCACTTTTTAGAAGGCCCTTTTCTCAGAAATCTCCACATCAAGATTCTATTAATTCACTGATTGCTTTCCAGATGTTAATGCTGTGTAAAGCAGACTGATATCTTCTACAGTAAATACCTCAACCTTTTCACCATTCCTACCCTTGGAATATTCTGGGTCCACAAGAGGCTCCAACTTGAGAAATGACATACAAATCCCAGGAATGCTATCAAAATGATTTCCAAGTGTCTAATGTCAGTTTGATTATCTTTTATAACAAACCAGTTTACAAAAATAAACTCATCGCACCTGGAATACCAACCCTAAAAGGAAAAGAGATGGATCATGATAAACTCTATTTCTAGACAATCATAAATATCTTCTGTTCATGAAACTATTGCCATTTCCTCTCATATTAGAGCATTAATACCTGTACTGACCCTGTAGGCCCACAAGGGTCAACTTTCTCCTCCTGGTGTATTCAGGTACTGAGGACATTCCTCCTCAGCTCCTGAGCAAGAAAGAACGGGTCCAAGGCTGATGACCAGAGACAGTTTGTTTCCTTACAATGATGGTAATAGGACCAAAAGAGGAACTGGGAAATCTGAAGGGTAACAGTATATAGACCAGGGCTCAGTGAGGTTCTGGGGAGAAGCTCAGCTTGCACAAATGGGGCTTAGGAGTGCTTAGGGGTGCTTATAGTTATTATAAGCAGAGCTCTCCGGGAGAAGGTATGGCCCAAGAAGGGGAGGGAACCCCTTTTTTGCTGTCTTTTTTTTTTTTTTTTTTTTTTTGGCCACACCCGGCGTTGCTCAGAGGTTACTCCTGGCTGTCTGCTCAGAAATAGCTCCTGGCAGGCACGGGGGACCATATGGGACACCGGGATTCGAACCAACCACCTTTGGTCCTGGATCGGCTGTTTGCAAGGCAAACGCCACTGTGCTATCTCTCCATTTTTTTTGCTGTCTTTACCCATCTCTGGTATAGTGTTTTTTCCAAAGCTTTGAGACTCAAGAAGAATCCCTGTAACTACAGGGCCCCATGGATCAAATAATTCTACAGGGGTTTCGTCTGTCAGGTGGTCTGGAAACAGTGTCACAAAGGGCATCCAACATCTCCCTCTTTTCTATTTGCAAACTGCAAGAAATTGAGATGGGCTTGCTAGGCTTGATAGGCCTTAAAAGACTATGCTCTCCATATGGATTATTTTTCTCCAGTCAAGATCCCAGAATCAGTAAAGCAAACATGAGAAGTAAGACCATACCCAGCCCAGCATGGCTGGGTCATGCCACCATGACACAAGGTCAGGCCCTGAAATGCATCTGCAATCTTCTGAGCTTAAGTCGTCCAGGTAGTACCTGATTTTGTTCCACATGTGAGCAGACTCATATACACAAAAGATGGAACTGCTTAAGTCACAAAACAGTCCATTTTTTTACTCTAAAATATTGACCTGCTCCTGCACCCATCGCTGAGTTCGTTGCAGTGTTCAGTCATTGTTCAATGTTGTGATTGATGGTGGTCTAGACCAGAGGTGGTGTGAGTCATTTAAACATGTGAGTCATATTTAAAATTACCTTAATACTAACATGCATTCCCATGAACTGGGAAGACTAATTAACAATATAGTTTGAAAGAAAAAAAACTTATCACAATAATTTGGAACTTTTTTCATGCAAATCTCTATTTTTATTTTTATTTTTGCAAATCTCTATTTTTAGAAACCACTAGACTGTTCCTTGCTGCTTCAAAGTAAAAAGTGGACTTTTTAAAATTCTTTTTCTTTGGAAGGGGCTGCAATGGGGAATGTCCGCTGATTCTGTGAGGCCTGGGGCTGACCCCTTCTCTAGTTTTCCAGTAATCCAGAGATGGGATTACCAAAGGTATCAAATTTTGAGTGGCAATCTCTTGCCCAATGGTTTCCCCTGTGGTACCTCGGACAAGGTTCAGGTGGTACTCTCGAGGGAATAAAAACAGTAGGTGCCTTGCATTCCCTGCAGAAATGGCCTGATTAAATGCAATTGAAACAGATACTCTGAGCTTGTCTCTACTCTACCTAGGCCTCAATAACACTCACACATGCCTGATGTTTAATAGAACCAACATTCCGACATGCATTTATGTACCCCATAACGTCCTCTTTTTCTCTGATGGGGCACAGGATAGCCAGACAATCCTCCTTAGTATTCATTCTCAAAAGCCAATTGTTTCAACAGGTGTTGTTGAGTCTCTCTATATTTAACCTGTTTCTGAACTGCAACCATTAGTTTCCCAATAAATTTTGCATATGGTTCAGACACTCCCAAAAAGTTATTTTAATTTCCTTAAATTCAACATCTGCATCATTTTTTTCCCAAGCCCACAATGCTGCCTCGAAGGTATGAGCTAAAAAAAAAAAAAAAGCACAAGGCAAGGCAGCTTGCTTTTTTGTGTCCTGCCACTCTCCAACATCTATAAGCATTTCATAAGCAATCAAATCACTGAAAATTTTTTCCCAGAATGATCTAAGGTGGGGAGTTTTGCCTTGGTATCATCACTGAATCACATTTTTCATTGCATATATCGAGAAGGATTTAGGCAGCTTTTAGCAACCACATGATAATCTTGAGAAGTCCAAGATTGCACTTTGACTCCAGCCTGTAAGATATTCGTTGCAGTACAGAGACATAGGTCTGTACAAAGCACAGGCCTTTTTAAAGTGATTGAATGGCTCCATTTCAAGCCTTCATAAGATGGAGGCTGATTTTCCTCCAGATGGATGGGGAAGAAGAGGCCTAGGTGAAATAGACTATTTATGAACCAATAAAGATTTTCTTTTTTTTTTTGTTTTGTTTTGTTTTTTGGGCCACACCCAGCAGCGGTGCTCAGGGGTTACTCCTGGCTGTCTGCTCAGAAATAGCTCCTGGCAGGCACGGAGGACCATATGGGACACCGGGATTCGAACCAACCACCTTTGGTCCTGAATCGGCTGCTTGCAAGGCAAACACCGCTGTGCTATCTCTCCGGGCCCACCAATAAAGATTTTAACTGTAAGTTTTGTTTTGAACTATGTCTAGGGCAGTCTCTGGGGGAGTGTTTTTACTGAGCCATTTTCATACTCTTAAGTCTGAAGAGGTGGTAGTCAGTTCATTGTGTACATCTTCCTCATCTGATGTACTGAAGATTAAGTTATATTTGAGATATAGGGGCTTACCAATATGATGCTAGTAGTGAATGATAAATTACTGGCCCTGGGAAGGCCTTTAGATTCAGAATGCATCTCTAGTGGGAAGACACCTCTATTTTTACGGGACATAGACACAGGAATTCTAAGTCCTATTTTGTTTCCAGTTTTATCTTGATCATGAGGTGCCCACAGGAAAAACTCTTTTTGGGGGGGTATGGGAGAGGCTGAGAGGTAATTTTCTCAATTAGAGGACCCTTGTCTTCATTATCACTAATCCCCTTAAAGGTTCCTTTACTCAACTCTTTCTCCTCTCATATCTAGTATCCTCTTCTCTAGCAATACAGCCCAAAACCTGGATGATGGAATTAACAATATACCAAGTTACCCAAAATTTCAGGGAAATCTGAATCCCCTTCTTATATACCCTATAAATATTGTCCTGAATGCTTTTCAAAATTTTGGTCTCTAATGTGCCCGCATTGGGGAACCAGGGATTAATTTCAAAGACAATTTTAAGGCAGGACTGGAGCTACTTCCGGGAAATGTGATCTCCAGTTCTGCGTGAAAAATACAGAATCAAATCAATAAAAGGCACAGCATGTCAGTCTGGCATGAGAGATGCAAGGAAGGCTTAGCACTGCACAACTTATGTCCCATCTTAATGAGAGAGGTATGGCTAGGATTCTATCTCCCCATTACCCCAAAAACATGTTATTCCACTCACTATTTTTGTTGTCAGCTGGCAAAAGTCAACTTCCTTCTCCTGGTGCATTCATGAGGACAATCCCCCAAGCTTAGGAATAGCAAACAACTGGTACCAGACTTAAAAATAGTTCCCTTACGGGGATCGGCAAGGTGGCACTAGAGGTAAGGTGTCTGCCTTGCAAGTGCTAGCCAAGGAAGGACCGTGGTTCGATTTCCCGGCGTCCCATATGGTCCCCCCAAGCCAGGGGCAATTTCTGATAACTTAGCCAAGAGTAGTAACCCCTGAGCATCAAGTGGGTGTGGCCGAAAAAACAAAAAAATAGTTCCTTTACAACAGTGCTTATATAGGACCAAAAGAGGATGGGTAATAGGACATAGCCTGGAGGGGTTGGTGAGGCTCAGCGATGGGGCTTAGAAGTGCCCTGGAGCAAGGCAGTATTGATAGTTTTTTGGGGGTGAGGGGTTGGGCCACACCCAGTGGTACTCAGGGTTTATTCCTGGCTCTGTGCTCAGAAATTGCCCCTGGCAGGCTTGGGGGACCATAAAGGATGCCTGGGATTGAACCTTGGTCTGTCGCAGATTGGCAGCTTGCAAGGCAAATGCCCTACCTCTGTTCTATCACTCAGGCCCCTTTATAGGTATTATATCCAGAGGTCTCTGTGAGGGAGGAGGGATGACCCAAGAGGGCGGGCATGTTGTCCCTCTTTGTGTTGTCCATCTCCATCTCTGATGCAGTAGTGTCTCTGAAGTTTTCCGTTTCAAGTAGAATCCCTGGAACAGTCACTCTTCAGGGCCCTTTGGATCAAGTAGCTCTAGAGGGGTGCTATCTGCCAGCTGGTTTGGGATCAGCATCACAGAGGGCATCCAACAAATACCCATTTGTCATTCACATTCAGAAGCTAGCTCTAAAGGCATACTAACATTTCATTCCTAACTTAGCTCTACTGCTAACCAAACCAAAAACCTTTCTTGGCGTAAATCTGATAGACACATCTCCCTCCTGAATAGATTCCTATCAGAGGAAAGCAGGTCCCCAACATGTCAGACATGTCTGAAGCAGAACAGAAACTGTTTTTGCTTTGTTTTTGATCAGACACACCTGTGTACAGTCATTCACTGTCTGGGTCAATGAATGTATTAAACAGCATCCAAAACAGATTCTGCCAAATGTGTGGAGACAAAATTGAAATTATGTTCTGAGCATCCAAGAATGTGACTGGAAGAGACTGCAGAAAGCTATTCAAACCCCAACTGATCAGAAACCACATTAGCCAATGACCATTTTATTTATTTTTCTTGAACTTAAGCTGTTATGTGCTGAGGATTAAATTTTATAAAAAGCTAGACAGTCATTAGGTTTTTGTTTGTTTTTGTTGTTTTCTTGGGGCCACACCCAGTGATTCTGGAGGGCTGCTTGACTTTCCAATTGTCAGTTAAAATCAACTAAAAATCAACAAGTATTTTATTTTATTTTATTTTATTTTTGGGTCACACCTGGAGGCGCTCAAGGGTTACTCCTGGCTCTGCACTCAGAAATTGCTCCTAGCTGGCTCAGGGTACCATATAAAAATGCCAAGGAATCAAACCACCGCCTGTCCTGGGTCAGCCACGTGCAAGGCAAACACCCTACCACTGTGCTATCTCTCCGGCCCCAAATATCTATATTTTTAATGCAATTCTGCCCTATCCCCACAACACACACACACACACACACACACACACACAATTTCTAGGATACAAACTTATACATCAGAAGTAAGCCTTTCAAAAAACTTTTCTCTATTGATACCTGGGATGTAGCTCAGAGAAGGCACATGATTTGCACATGTGAGAGCCTGAGTTTGATCAGTGGTCCCACAAAACAAATACTATATGTTGAGCTGCTGTTAGAGATCACTAAATCCTTGGACTACAGGGCATGTACACAACTATGTCTCAGGCTTGGTTTGGCACAGCTCTATTTTTGTTTAGCAAATGAAGAAGTACTAGACAAGGAGGTGACTGATCCCTCTCTGTTTTCCCCTCACAAACACATACGTACACCCACATATGCATACATTCATCACTGCCACCTTTTGTTTTTGAGAATTAGCATTTACTAGGCAGAGCTTGA
Source organism: Suncus etruscus (assembly GCF_024139225.1). NCBI lineage: Eukaryota > Metazoa > Chordata > Mammalia > Eulipotyphla > Soricidae > Suncus > Suncus etruscus. The sequence continues at coordinate 42,118,745 of NC_064861.1, forward strand.
GGGGAACCAGCCAGCACCAAGGACCAAATCTGAGACTACTGCTTGTAAAACATGTTCTCCCAGACTGTCACAGACTGATTTTTCAATGCAAGTGCTACTGCAATCTATTCAGGGTTATACTTCAATTATTCTTCAGAATCCTCAAGACTTTTATGAGACTTTTTAAAAACATTTTTATTTTTATAATTTTAGAAGATGTAATCAGTGTATTTTATTTCATATAAACAACTATCTGTAATTCTCCACATTAGTTTAAAAAAATATCTGTAGGGGCCGGAGAGATAACATGAAGGTAGTGCGTTCGCCTTGCATGCAGAAGGACAGTGGTTCGAATCCCAGCATTCCATATGGTCCCCCGAGCCTGCTAGGAGCAATTTCTGAGCATAGAGCCAGGAGGAACCCTTGAGTGCTGCCAGGAGGGACCCCCCCAAAAAAAAGTATTTGTAACATTAGAACCACTAGAAGCACTACAGTAGCAAATGGTTACACTAAGTGGGGTCTAGATACAGAACAGGTGAAGAATAAAGGAATTTATTTTAATTTTAAATATTTTTATTTTAATCATATAATTGTGTTATACTTTTTAAAAATATTTTATAATGAAAAGCACTTAGAATCTTTAGGATAGATCTTTTTAGTAAGTATAAAGGCTTGAATCCTAAATTAGTGATACTGATAAGTAATTTTACTTTTTTTTTTTTTTTTGGTTTTTGGGTCACACCCGGCAGTGCTCAGGGGTTACTCCTGGCTGTCTGCTCAGAAATAGCTCCTAGCAGACATGGGGGGACCATGTGGGACACCGGGATTTGAACTAACCACCTTTGGTCCTGGATCGTCTGCTTGCAAGGCAAACACCGCTGTGCTATCTCTCCGGGCCCGTAATTTTACTTTTTTAAAATTATTTTTGTTTGTTTTGTTTTGTTTTGTTTGGGGGCCACACTCGGTGACACTCAGGGGTTACTCCTGCATATGTGCTCAGAAATTGCTCCTGGCTTGGGGGACCATATGGGACGCCAGGAGATAGAACCGCGGTCAGTCCTGGGTCAGCCGCATACAAGGCAAATGTCCTACCGCTGCTGCCACAGCTCCAGCCTCGTAATTTCTCTTTTCAATTGACTTTCTCATACAAAAATAGACCTCTTTTCTAGGGTGATTGAAAAGGGAAATGAGTTAACAGATCTCAAACATTTAGATCAGGCCTGGCTTAAGTAGATAGAAAATAAAAAACAGAAGGACATTGAAAAAGAGAGACTGTGGTAGACAGAAAAGGGATTCTCATAAATGTCCCCACCTAATTTCCAGGACCTATGACAGAAATGACTTTGCAAATGTGTCTGGCTTAAGGATTTTGAAATGCAGATATTGATTATCACTGCCATTCTCTGTGCTCAGAAATTACTCTTGGCAAGCTCAGGGGACCATCTGGGATGCCGGAATTCTAACTACCGACCTTCTGCATAAAAGGCATCCTATCTCTCCGGCCCCTGTCACTGCCATTCTCAATGGCTCAAAATCACACAAAGAAGATTGAAGTATCATAGAGAAGATGAGAGGTTGGAATGATGTCAGGAAGAAACATGAGCTAAGGAATGCAGGTGACTGCAGAAACCTGGAAAGGAAAGGAAATGGGTTCTCATGTCCAACTTGCTCCAGAACCTTTAGTAGAAACTTGCCTACCAACACCTGAATCTACCTACCCCAGCACCTTGACTTGAGGCTGATTTTAAACTTTTGAATTCTAGAACTGTAAGATATTACATTTGTCTTGTTCTAAGCCATTAACTTTGCAATAAATTGTAAAAACAGAAATAAGAAATCAACCCAACTGCAAAAAGCAAAAAAGCAATGCAACTCCTCAGTTAGACTTAAAAGAAAAAAAAAGAAAGGCCGGGGCCGGGAAGGTGGCGCTATCAGTAAGGTGTCTGCCTTGCAAGCGCTAGCATAGGTCGGACCGAGGTTCGATCCCCCTGCGTCCCATATGGTCCCCCTAAGCCAGGGGCAATTTCTGAGCGCTTAGCCAGGAGTAACCCCTGAGCGTCAAACTGGTGTGGCCCAAAAACAAAAACAAAAACAAAAACAAAAAGCAAAAGACCAAACAAAAAAGCAAACAAAACTAATTAGAAGTACATTTCTTTTTTTTTTTTTTTTTTTTTTTTTTTTTGGTTTTTTGGGCCACACCCATTGACGCTCAGGGGTTACTCCTGGCTATGCGCTCAGAAGTCACTCCTGGCTTGGGGGACCATATGGGACGCCGGGGGATCGAACCGCGGTCCGTCCAAGGCTAGCGCAGGCAAGGCAGGCACCTTACCTTTAGCGCCACCGCCCGGCCCCTGAAGTACATTTCTTATACTCTGGTTTCTCTTCAGATCGCATAAATCTTTCGCTTTTTACTAAAGATTTCCATGGAGAGGAACAATTCTGAGTTTTGAACCAATTTTTGAGGCCTTCCACTAGTAAGGCTAAAAAAAAAAAGGCCATTGAGGCCTTTTCAAACTCGTGGCCCTCCGTACAACATTTTGTGGCCCTGCCCTAGAGGAATTTTTGTTTTGTTTTGTTTTGTTTTGTTTTAGTTGTTTGGGTCACACCCCCCAATGTTCAAGGCTTACTACTGACTTTGCACTCAAGAATCACCCCCACTTTGCCTCCTGCGGCCCCCAGGTAAATTGAGTTTGAGACCCCTGATGGAACATCTTGAAACATCTGGAAATGCCCCTGGGCAAGTCTGCCAGCAAAGTGCAAGCCAAAAGCTGCCTTGTCTTGTTCAGGGATGTTAGAACAGAAATGACATCAAAGGTCATTGAATTCCATGTTTACAAGCATCGAATCTCACAGTTCTTTAGTCTTTCAATCCTACCAAAAAAAAAAAAAAGCGGGCCCGGAGAGATAGCACAGCGGCGTTTGCCTTGCAAGCAGCCGATCCAGGACCAAAGGTGGTTGGTTCAAATCCCGGTGTCCCATATGGTCCCCCGTGCCTGCCAGGAGCTATTTCTGAGCAGACAGCCAGGAGAAACCTCTGAGCACCGCCGGGTGTGGCCCAAAAACCAAAAAAAAAAAAAAAAAAGCAAATATCTGTCTAATTCTTTTATGAAACTTTCCCTACGCCCTTGAACAACTGATTCTTATTTACTGTCTCTTGGCTAACAAGTATTATGAAACTCATTTGTGAATGAAATTAAATTCACTTCTTTCTTTTGGTTTTTTTGAGTCACACCCAGCAACTCTCAGGGGTTATTCCTGGCTCTACACTCAGAAATCACTCCTGGCAGGCTCAGGGGACTGTATGGGATGCCAGGATTCAAACCACCGTCCTTCCCCATGCAAGGCAAACGCCTTATCTTCATGCTATCTCTCCGGCCCTAAATTCACTTCTTAATAAACAGAAACATGGGTTAACCCCACTGACTTTCTAGCATGTGGACATATGGAGATACATTTCTTTTCTTTCACCTTTCTTATTTTATTAAAAATGGAACTTTCAAAAATAATCACCAAAATGACATAGGCTTACATTAAAGCTCTAATGAACCAATCATTTCATTTCCTCCTATTACACAGAACAATAATCTTCTACAGCTTAAAACTCCAAAGCATTTAATTAATCCTCCCCATAGTCAGGGAAAAGGAAACTGATATTCATAGTGTCTCAGGCTGAGACATCTTTAATTTGGCAAGACTTTGACTGACTTTGAAAAAAAAATTCTGTTAACCAAACAACTATGAAGATTATTTGGGTCAGGATTGTTTAATGGGTTCTCCTTACCTATGAAATCTGTTCATTAGAATGGTTTAAATTGCCATCTCACCCAGGCTAGATGAAGGGGCAGGAGGAGCTAACTTGGATCCTGGAAGAGAAGCAGCAGTGACTCCCTTCAAGAAATGACAAAGCTCATCTGTACTGAACCTGCAAGATGAGGCTCGTGATTAAGGCCTGTTGCCAATTGCATCAGAGTCTGATTCACTGTGTGGAACTGGGACACGATGAGTATCATGAAGCTGTTCTCAGAACTCAGCTCTCCTGAGGCCCAGGCAGAATCAGCTGTTGATTTTCACTAAGATTTCTTAGCCCCATAAATGTGTGGGAAACTCTGAGAAGCCCTACTTTTTCTTGTCCCTCACTATTCAGACCTGCTTTTTTTTTTTTTTTGGTTTTTGGGCTACACCCGGTGACGCTCAGGGGTTACTCCTGGCTATGCGCTCAGAAGTCGCTCCTGGCTTGGGGGACCATATGGGACGCCGGGGGATCGAACCGCGGTCCGTCTCCTAGGCTAGCGCAGGTAAGGCAGGCACCTTACCTCCAGCACCACCGCCCGGCCCCCAGACCTGCTTTTTGACCTAGGTTTTCCTCAGACAGACCAACCATGCAAGCTCTAAGACAAACCCAGCACTCCACCAGCTTCTGGGCTCCAGGTATGGCCCTTTGCCTACTCAGCCTCCAGATCTGCTCCATTTATTACAAATTCAACCAGCTAATCCCCTCTACTTCTCTGTCAGTTACCGCAGTGGCCAGAACAATGTCAAATCTCCTTTGCAATTCCAAGAAGGAAAATACAAGAAATGTCATCTGCGTGCCTGCAATGTGCCAGAAACCACTGGGTCTCAAGAAACATGTTTTTTTACTAAAATGAGTAGCCAAATAACTTGTTTATTTATTTGTGGAGAGAGGACTGATTGAGCCACACCTGGTGGTGCTCAAGGCTTACTCATGGCTTTTTAGTTTTTTGTTTTGTTTTGTTTGGTTTGGTTTGGTTTTTGGTTTGGGCCACACCTGGTGGTGCTCAGTGATTACTCCTGGCTTTGCCCTCAAAAATCGCTCCTGGCAGACTCAGGGTATTGTATAAAGCTCCGCGGACCACTTGGGGTGCCATGAATCGAACCTGAGTCAGTCTCGGATCAGCCGTGTACAAGGCAAATGCCCTACCACTATGCTATCACTCTGGCCTTTACTCATGGCTTTTTAGGCAGGAATTACTCTTAGTTGTGTTTGGGGATCATATGCAGTCCTGGTGAGTCAAAATGGCATGACACATTCAAGGCAATGTACTATCTCTCTGGAATCCTAAAGACTATCATAGAGGGGCTGGAGAGAAAACACAGTTCATCCTCAGGTTCAATCCTTAGCATCCCATATGGTCCCCTGAGCCTGCCAGTAACGATTTCTGAGTGCAAAGCCAAAATGACCACTAGAAAAGACTATCTTAGAAATGCCAATAAGTATTACTAAGAAACTAGGGCAGGAAGAGAGGAACAGAGAAGAGAAAATACCATTTGCTATTTGGGAGCAAACATTATAGGACCCTCAACAGAGGTAATATTTTAATATGGCACTTAGGGACTAGGATTTAATAAGCCTTAAAGAGAATATGATATGTGACATAAGAAATATATATTTAAAAATTTTGTTAAAAACATATGTTGGATCTTTGTCTTCAACAGGACCTTTTGTGTTCTAGAGACTCATTTTTTATATAATTCATCTGAGTATTTATAGCTCTTATAAGATCTTTTAGAGTAAACTTGTCATCATAAGCATTTACCCAAGTTATATGAGTCATTATGGAAAAAAGATATTTTATTATTTTTGAGGGGACCACGTGTGGTAGTGTTCAGGGCTTACTGCTACCTATATGCCTGGGAATTACTGTTATTTTTTTGCTCTCTAAGACACCTGACTATAAGACACACAGTTTTTAGATGCTCTCCTCCCCTGCACTCAGGCTTCAGCTCCAGGTGGCATTCACTCTATAAGACACACTTTTGGGGGAAAATATGCATCTTATGATATGGAAAATATGGTACTCCTGACAGAACTCAGAACACTTGGAGTGTCTGGGATCAAGCCTGGGTTGGCTGTGTAAGGCAAATGTCCTACCCACTGTATTATCTCTACAGTCAGCAGCTATGAATCATTTTTAACATTTTAAATGGCTATCAAAAAATGTTAAAGGAGGGCTGGAGCAGTGGAGCTAGAGGTAAGGCATCTGTCTTGCAAGTACTAGTCTAGGACGAACCGCAAGTTCAATCCCCCGTGTCTCATACTCCTGAGTGCAAAGCCAGGAATAACCCCTAAGCGTCAAATGGGTGTGGCCCCCCAAAAAATTCAAAGGAATGTTATGACACATAAGAATTATATAAAATCCAAATTTATTGTTCATTAAGATTGTGGAATAGAAAAACCACATCCATTTATCTACATTTTGTTTATGATTTCTTTCAGGCTCCAGCTGCAGAGCTAAATAGTTGCAATATATAGGGCTAGAGAGTTAGCATAGCGGCAGGGCATTTGCTTTGCACGCAGCTAACCCAGGACGAACTGGGTTCAATCCCTGGCATTCCATATGGTCCCCCGAGCAATTTCTGAGCTCAGAGCTTGGAGTATCTCCTGAGTGCTGCAAGGTGTGGCCCTCCCCAATAAAGAATAGTAGCAAGATATATGCTAAATGATCCACCGAGTTTATTCATGAGTTGACCCTTTTCAAAAGTTTGTCCACCTTGGATACAGTGTAAATACATCAACATATACATTTGGAAATATATCACTTATCTTAAGAGAAAAGTAAATGGGAGAAGCAATTAAAAAATAAAAGTAATACCAGAGGATGCCACTCAAATAACCCCTTGGGAAAACACTGCTTTGTTGAGTACATTGTGGCTGGTACTTTTTGATAAACCCACTTGCAATGGGATAATAATAGCATGGGATGATAATAGCAGTGTAGTAATATATGTAATACAGCTGCTTAACATGAAAAAGATTAATACTTTATATGCATTATATAATTTTAGTTTTCAAGATGTCTGAAAAGAAATAATGTATTCCCTTTGGGAGATAAGAAAACACCCTAGGGCCAGAGAGAGAGAGTACAGGAGTTAGGGTAGTTGTCTTAATCATTTTGGGTTCAGTCCCTGGCACCATTTATGATGCCTCAAACACTGCTACTAGTAAGCCATAAGCACTGCTAGGTGTAACCCAAAAACAAAAACAAAAAAGAGCAAGGAAAAGAAAATACAAGCTAACTCACCGAAGTAAAGCAGCTTTCCCAGGGCGCACCAGTAGCAAATGATGTATCCAATATTTAATCTTAGGTTATAGGATTTAAGTTATTGTAAGTTAAACTATAGATTATGATAATCAAATAAACTAAGAACCCTGGAATCGGGCCCGGAGAGATAGCACAGCGGAGTTTGCCTTGCAAGCAGCCGATCCAGGACCAAAGGTGGTTGGTTCGAATCCCGGTGTCCCATACAGTCCCCGGTGCCTGCCAGGAGCTATTTCTGAGCAGACAGCCAGGAGTAACCCCTGAGCACTGCCGGGTGTGGCCCCCAAAAAAACAAACAAACAAACAAACAAACAAAAAGAACCCTGGGATGACAAGATTAAAACTCCATTTCTAAGTCTGTAAATAAAAGAGTCCTTCAATATTTTTGATAAGGGAGGGTATTCTAGAATTCTGCTGTACCAGGATCAATTTGGTATGCTGAACAGAAAGAGCTGACTTGGAGACAGATTATACATAGACTCTCCATTCAGTGTCATTGTGGTGAGAATAAAACCCAAAGGACCTAGTGGTGAAATGGATTTAAAAGCAATGGTCAGACAGAACGCTCAAGGTTTTGAATATCAGCAATGAGATAATGAGCAGTTTGGGGAAGGGGAGGTTAATATAAACATACATGGCACACCAAGCTGCCTCTGCGATATCTAGATTGGCAGATACAATAGGAAAATATGTAGAAGCAGAACTTAAAAGAATAAACTTTAGCATATCTGCTACTCAGAGGAAATGGTTAAATCAAAGAAGTCAGTGAGAATTTTCAGTACAAAGATACACAGAAAAGCAAAATGGCACTAGGGAATGCCTATATTCAGAGAGGGACTAGAAAATGGGAGGGGTGACATTAAGTAGACAGAGCTGAGGAGTGGGGGCACTAAGAATGGGAGACAGACCACAGACTAGAGGGATAACTTCTAAGAATCAAAAAGACTTGATAATGCTGGAGTTTTGTGTGCTTCTACAATCAAATAGTCAAGGCAAAGTAATTTATAATCCCAGAGAAGCAAGGAACATTGCTTCTCATATAGCCTTTATAAAGTAAATCTCAGTTTTCTTTTTTGCTTTGTTTTGGTAAGCATGAAAAATAAAAAAAAATATTTGTGGTGTTTAGGCCACACCCAGCAGCACTCAGGGGTTACTCCTGGAAGGACCATATGGGATCCTGGGGATCAAACTTGGGTCTGCTGCGTGCAAGGCAAACACCCTACCCTACCTATCACTCCAGTCCCTAATCCTACATTCATTTGAAATTCTTTTTGTATAACCCACACCTGGATGGTGCTCAAGGACCTCCAGGGCCATACCTAATTGTGCTGGCTGAGGACGGAAATTAAGGGATTAAGGTCCTGGGGGTTGAACATATTGAGCTACATACATAGTTGAGAAGTCTCTCAATGCTTTTTAAAGTAGACTTTACTCCCCTTATTATCCTTGTGTGTGGGTTTGTTAGATGCCCTACATGACGCTGTTCCTGAACCACCTGGCAGATGGAACCCATGTAGAGCTATTTGTTCTAAGGGACACTGCTGAGCATTTGTTCCAAGGATTCTCTGAACGCTGAAAGCTTCTGAGACACCACTGTACCAGAAATGGGGAAAGACAGCACACAGAGGGGTACCATTCCACCCCCTGATTAGTATTCCTAATTGGGCTTGACCTTGGCTGACCCTCCTCCCTCATAGAGTCCAAGTTATAATACTTATCAATACTGCCTTGCTCCAGGACACCCCTAAGTTCCTTTGTTCATTCTGAGCTTCTCAGAATGAACTTCACCTACCCTCTACCCCCTATTTCAGATAACTTAGTTCTTTTATTGTAAGGAAATAAATGGTCTCTGGGTCATCAACCTGGGACCCATTCTTTCCTGGTCATGAGCTGGGGGGAACATTCTTGGTCCCCAAATGCCCTGGAGAAGAATGTTGATCCTTGCAGGCCAACATGTTTGACCCAGGGGATGAATGTGGGGCTCATTTCTAACAGAATAAGACAAACTAGATGTTACTTTGTTTTTAAGATTTTCAACATAGTTTATTTTTCTGTTTCTAGAAAATATTTCAATAGTGTACATAAATGAGGAAATGAAAATTTCTATAAAGACATTTAGTAGGGGCCAGAGCAGTGGTGCAACCAATAAGGCATTTGCCTTGCACGCGCTAACCTAGGAAGGACTGCAGTTTGATCGCCAGCATCCCATATGGTCCCCCAAGCCAGGAGCAATTTCTGAACACATAAGTGCATAGCTAGGAGTAACCCCTGAGTATCACTAGATGTGACCCAAAATAAAAAAAAAAAAAGGAAGAAAAGAAAAGACATTTAATTAGGTGAACTGATGTTATTGAAAAGTCAATTAAAAATGAAATTTATTTTTGGTGTTTTGGGCCACACCCAATGACGCTCAGGGGTTACTCCTGGCTATGTGCTCAGAAATGGCTCCTGGCTTGGGGGACCATATGGGACGCTAGGGGATCAAACTGTGGTCCTTTCTAGGCTAGTGCAGGCAAGGTAGATGCCTTACTGCTTGCACCACTGCTCCAGTCCCCAAAAATGAAAATATTTTGACAAAATTCAATTACTCATTAACTCCCATTGGAAGAAAAAAGAAGTGATGAGGCTTTTTATGTATAAATCAAGTTTCCAGAATCTGTTTTTTTTTTTTTTTTTTTTTTTTTTTTAGTTTGTTTTGGTTTGGTTTTTGGGCCACACCCGGCAGTGCTCAGGGGTTACTCCAGGCTATCTGCTCAGAAATAGCTCCTGGCAGCCACGGGGGGGGGGGGGGGGGGGGGAGGACCATATGGGACGCCGGGATTTGAACCAACCACCTTAGGTCCTGGATCGGCTGCTTGCAAGGCAAACGCCACTGTGCTCTCTCAGGCCTCAAGTTTCCAGAATCTGTAGAATGTGTTTACAATCATGTTTGTAATCATGGTGTTTAAATAAAGATATTATTTAAAATAAATAAATTCTAATAAAAAGACACCTAACTGTCATTATCATGCTCTATTGGCAGAATCTAGTAGATGTCACTTTTTTGTTTGTTTGTTTGTTTGGGCCACATCAGGCAGCACTCTGGTTACTCCTGGTTCTGTGCTCTGAAATCACTTCTGGGGTGCTAGGGATCAAACCCTGGTTGGTCCTGGGTCAGCCGCATGCAAGGCAAATGCCCTACCCACTGTACTATCCCTCTGGTCCCTAGATCTTACTTTTTTTTTGGGGGGGAGGGGTTTGGCTATACCCAGTGACACTCAGAGATTACTCTTGGCTATGCACTCAGAAGTCACTGTTGGCTTAGCAGACAGTGGGGATAGAACCCAGATCTGTACTGGGTCAGCCGTGAGCAAGGCAAATGCCCTAGATGTCATTTCTAAGACAAGTCAAAACTGGCATTTTGGCTCCATTCTTATTCTCTCTTAAATCACTCATTATCAGGGATGCAGCCATTTTGTTATAAGGACGCTCGTGTTAACCAATGAAAAAGTCTATTTGGTCTGGTAATAATAGCCATTACTAAAATGTGGCTTGCAACCAACAGCTCTGTGAATGTATTGTTTTAGAAGCAGAAGTTCCAGACCATGACTTTAGCTTTGGCACACAGTTTAACTGCATCCTTTAGAGAGATTATGAACTAGAACACTAAGCTAAGCCACTTCTAACCAGAGAAACAACTTGATACCCTGTAATTTTAAGCTAAATGTAGGGGTAATTTTATATAGAGATACAGATATGGATATAGATATAGATATAGATATAGATATAGAAATGGAAGCCTCCTACTGGCCATCAACCATTGGGTTTCCCTCTTCCCTAGAAATGAAGATTTCAGGAATTCATTCTCCAGAGTGGGGAAAGGTTGATGGTAGTTTATACAAAGAATGCTTTTCTAAGTTTCTCAAGGTGAAACATCTCTGTCCAGTTGCAAGACATTTTGTTGTCTAAGCATTCGCCTGTCAGCTCCTCCAACAATCATCAATTAAGCACCCACTTCATGTAGCTGCTAGCAAAAGAGCATCAAGCCAAGCAAGTCAGACCTGTTATTGAAAGCTTGCATTTAATGGGGAAAGGCAGTGAGGAGGCAAACACATTCAGACCATTTGGTGTTCTAGAGAAAATAAAAGTGATTGGAGATTGGCTGGATGTGAATAAGGAAGGAAGCAAACGGCCTTATATCATCCTGAGGGTTAGTCTAAGAGTACAAATGGGGGCCCCACACATGTGTCTAAATATTTAAAAAGAATATGGACATGTTCAAAAACTATTCGTGAAAATGCATGTTATTTTCCTACATGACCAAATAAATACCTTCAGAAAAACCTAGAATACCAGGTGTGCACTTTAAATCTGTAATTTCCCAGAGTTTCACACAGAAACATGGCAACATGGAGAGTCAATTTGATCTCTAACATTCCTCCTGACTTTCTCTTTCTCTCCTCCACTGTACTCTGATCTCACATGGACTTTTGTGGACACTAAGTTCAATGTTCCAGCTTTATCTTCACTCCTCCACTACCACGTATACATCTGCCTCAGCAGTGCTCTCTTCATATTCTGTCCACCCTGCAAAAGAGGAAGGGAGGAGGAGCACAGGGATTTTTGGAGCAGGCCCAGGACCTGAAGGTCCAAGGTCCTAGGACAGACGCTGTCCCTGAAGGGTAACTCTCCTGGTCCCTTAGTCCTCATTCCTGAGAGACACAGCCAGAGGAGAGTCACAGCTGCAGGATTACAGATAGTGTGTCTCTTTCTTTTCCATGTTGAAATGACCACACACAAAGTAATTTGAGACAAGGCAAAATCATTATAGTTCTTTGCAGCTCAGAAGGCTGGTTTCACAGGATGCAAGTCAAGTTGGCATTAGGCTGTGCTCCCTTTTTCTTTGTTTTTTTGTTTTTGTTTTTGTTTTTGTTTTTGGTTTTTTGGGTCACACCCGGCAGTGCTCAGGGGTTACTCCTGGCTGTCTGCTCAGAAATAGCTCCTGGCAGGCACGGGGGACCATGTGGGACACCGGGATTCGAACCAACCACCTTTGGTCCTGGATCGGCTGCTTGCAAGGCAAACGCCGCTGTGCTATCTCTCCGGGCCCAGGCTGTGCTCCCTTTGCAGTCTCGCTGTGTCCATGCCAGGCAGGCAGAATGTAGTTCTTGTTATTGTGGCCTCTTGATCTGCACCCCTTCCCTAACTTAAAAGGGACTTCCCACATTCTTGACAGGGGCCCCTCCCCCAACTTTAAAGCCCTGGCTGGTGAGCTTCCTCTCCATCTTTCCTGCCTTTTTTTATTTACCTTCTCTGTCTCTAACCCATACCACTTCTCTTCCCATTTTCTTTCTTAGGGACCCAAAAAATTCAGCATAACTTTCCCATCTTACGATCAGACTAACCAGCAACTTAATTCCATTAATCCCTAAGTTCCCTATTCACACATGTTCTGGAGATGAAGCCACAGACCTCTCAGAGGACCATTCTGCTATTTCCTACGTCAGGTATTTAAAAAAAAAAAAAAAGCTTCTCTGAGAAGGTGGTTTTAAATATGAACTCATACCTGGCTACTTAAAATTATAATGAAATAGAATTTTAAGTGTAGTCTTCAGTCACTCTGACCACAATTCAAGAGTAATATGATCATATTTTGCTAGTGGTAATGGTATAGAATTGCACAGGTTGCTAGAACATTTACATCAAGCCAAAAGGTTCTACTGAGGGAACTGATCTAGGTGAAAAGTTAGCTCTGAGCAGAAGGAAAGATGCATGCACTGTTGCCAGGAAGAACACAATACCCTAGGGCAGCAATGGCAAACCTATGGCACTTGTGCCAGCAGTGGCACGCTAAGGCCTTGCAGCTGGCATGTGGGAAGGTCCGCAATTAATAAATTTATAAAATTTATAAAGAGTTTTTAGGTACTAAAATCTCTTTATTAAGGTTTAATTGATGTGCTGGCACTTTGAGGAAATTCTTTTGGTTTTGTGCGGCAGTTTAGGCACTCGGGCTCAAAAAAGTTAGCCCTTACTGCTAGGGTTTTGAGGATACAACCACACAGACACCTGAGTCCCTATTCCTGATTCATCACAGAAACACAAACTATAATAAATGTGCATAAATTATTAGCATTAGAAATGACTTTGAAAACCCTGGTCATCCTTTTTCTCAAATTTGAGCCCACTTCAAGGCAATTTGGGTCCATCAGGCTCTCCTAATTCCCAGTTAATGATCCCTTCCCCTCTGCCTCCTTTCCTCCCCTCTCAGGAAGGCCAGATTTTTGATAATCACTATATTTCCAGAGTGTGTCTCCATATTATCTGCCAACTTAGCTATGACTGACTGGACATGCAAGTTCCCCAGAGGTAGAAACATAACTGTAGTGACCCCATTTGACCAGTATCCCCTCATATAGATTCTTGTTAAATGGCTGAATGTCTTGTGTCCCTAACTAAATTGCACTGGCACTAGAACTGGAACTTCTCTATGTTTGGTTTCCCCACAGCAGAAAGCAAAGGTGACTGAAAAGTTTTCAGTAAAGAAAAGAAGGTTAAGTAGGTGGTAAACAGAAGGAACTTGCACTGAGCTCCAGATAGAGATTACAGATTGGTGAAGAGCAAAGTGTGTATTTAGTCTGTGATATAGGATGAAGGCAAGATTGTGAGCGAGTCATATTTGTTATCAGATTTCTTTAATTTTTGCTTTGTCCTGGGAAAAATCCTTTAGAATGTGTTCCTTTCTTGTTTTCTTTAAATACATTCTAGACTTGTTGAAGGGAAGTTAGATGATGAAAGCATATGAGAATAGAAATCCAGAAATCCTTGTTAGGCATGTCTTTAAGAGAGTCTAGAATTTAATAAGTTCCTATGTATAATTAATCTATTTATTCCCACTCCCCTTTTTGCTCTTGCTGGCTGAACATGCCAATCAAAATGTTTTTCTAAGCCCCTGGAGAAAAATACTGAATTCTTTTACACAGTTCAAGTGTTTTCTTCTCTAATAGTACAAACTTCTGTATATTCTACCTCAAAAGAGCAGGTTTAATGGAATCCACAGGATACTTATATGAAAGAAATTAGAGTTATTCAGTCCCAAGCAAGATGCTAGAGATCAGACCTAAAAATGTGAGATATTCATAAGCAAGGGAGCCTCCTTATTTAGCCTGAAAAATTGGTAGATGGAGGGACAAGGTTTCTAGATAGGGTTTCACCAACTTCGTAGGTATCAAAAGCCCTGAAGGAGAACCAAGACTGAGACATGAGGCAAACAAAACAAAATAAAACAAACAAACAAAAACAGCCTGTTTTTTTGAGGGCTAGGAGGACTAGTCCATGGTAGGAAATGCCACAAGTGCAGTTAAGGCAGAGAAGGGATCACTATGACAGTGGTAGTTGGACATGATCACTTTAGACAAAAACTGGGTGCTGAAAGGAGGTAAAGTGATAGTGTGATATCCTTTCAGTAATAATATTGCAAACCACGGTGTCTAAAAGAAAAAGGAAGAGTAAAAGAGTGTGAAAGAGAGAGTGAGTGAGTGATTGAGAGAGAGATGTCTGTCAGAAGACAAGCAGTGAGGAGGGCAGGAGGGAGGGGAAGAGGGAAACTGGGGAGATTGGTGGCAGGAACTGTGCACTGGTGAAGGGATGGATATTGGACATTGTATGACTGAAACTCAATCAAGAACAACTTTGTAACAACAAAAATGGTGGGTCTCATGTCATTTAGAAGCTTTCACATACATATTTTTATTTTATTCTTTAAGCTATATTAACAAGTGACTGTATATTTATTTATTGACTGATTGGCTTTAGGGCCATATCCAGTGACGCTCAGGGGTTACTCCTGGTTCTGCACTCAGAAATTAGTCCTGGCATGCTGGGGAGGGGGCTATATGGGATGCATGGGGTCAGCTGCATACAAGGTAAATACCCTGCCCATTGTGCTACTGCTCTGACCCCAACAAGTGATTTTTTTAAATTTATTTTTTCTTGAAAAGAGCCTAAGATAGGAGAATAGGAGAGGTCACTTTTCTCCCCAGTTATATTGGTGAACAGGAAAGAATAATATACTTGGGGGGCTTGGGCCACACCTGGCAGCGGTGCTCAGGGGTTACTCCTGGCTCTGCACTCAGAAATCACTCCTGGCAGGCTTGGGGACCATATGGAATGCTAGGAATCGAACCTAGGTCAGTCCCATGTTGGCCATGTGCAAGGCAAAAACCCTGCCACTGTACTATCACTCCAGTCCTTTATCACATACTTCTAATACCCTTTAGGGCTTTTCTGTTATGGCAATAGGAAAGGTAAGCAAAGAGTGCACTTGGTGCACATTTGTGAAATCAACTAGTGAAAGAGGAAAAGGCAAATAAATGTTGCTCCTAGCTGGGCCTTACCAAAAGAGCACATTGAACTACCTGACACAGGACATGATGGGGAGTTTACAAAAATGTTTCTATTTTGCTATTGCCAGAGCATAGTGGGTAGGGTGTTTGCCTGGTATGAAGCTGACCCTGTGCATCCCATATAGCCCTTGCATGAGGCCAACTCAGGTTCAATCCCCAGCATCCCATTTGTACCCTGCTCCATCTTGCTAGGAGAAAAATTTGAGTGCAGAACCAGAAGTAATCCTGAGTGTGGCTCCAAAAAGCAAGCAAGCAACAAACAAAGCCAAGAAAAGTTTTTTTTTCTCCAATCATTCTCCAATTCTAGTTGGGAATTTCAGATATTCTCCTTTACTTTAGGAAGCTGAGTCTGGGGGCCACCAGCAGAGATAGAGCAAAATAGTGGTCAGAGAACTGGAAAAAACCTGGAAAAAATGGAAAACAAAACAAAAAAGAAGAAAAAGAAGAAGAAGAAGAAGAAGAAGAAGAGGAACGAGAAGAAGGAGGAGGCAAAGGAGGAGGAGGAGGAGGAGGAAGAAGAAGGAGGAAGAAGAAGAAGAAGAAGGAAGAAGTAGAAGAAGAAGAAGAAGAAGAGGAGGAGGAGGAAGAGGAGGAGGAGGAGGAGAAGAAGAGGAGGAGGAGGAGGAAGAGGAGGAGGAAGAGGAGGAGGAGGAGGAGAAGAAGAAGAAGAAGAAGAAGAAGAAGAAGAAGAAGGAAGAAGAAGAAGAAGAAGAAGAAGAAGAAGAAGAAGAAGAAGAAGAAGAAGAAGAAGAAGAAGAAGAAAGAAGAAGAAGAAAGAAGAAGAAAAAGAAAGAAACACTTAGGCCAGTGACAGAAAGCAGCCTAGGCTGGTGAGGGAGCACCCGGATAAAGGAGCTCCTAGGAAAACCCCTGAGAACTCAGTCTAGACAGTGCTTTCACTGAGTTCTTTCACTTTCACTAGTGAGTGGTTCTCTAATTCTGTTATGAGGGAAATCACAAACAAAAAGCTACAGTAAGACTCAGTATTTATAGGATACCTAAAGTGACAACCACAAGGCCAAAGAATGCAGATTGTCTTGCCTTGCAGATAACCCAGTGTAGGTTTAATCCCTGGCACCCCATATGGCATTTTATATGCTGTTCCACATCCCTCCCCCACTTTTATAAATGAGGAACTACATTTCAGGAAATGAAAATTGCCCAATAAGCTCTTTACAGCTAGGCGGGCCTAGAGCTGGCCTTTACGCTGAGTTCTGTCTGGATCCAAAGTCCATCTCTTGCACCTTTTATGTACAGTACTATTTTTTTTTTTTGTTTTTGGATCACACCTGGCAGTGCTCAGGGGTTACTCTGGCTCTATGCTCCCCGGCAGGCTCGGGGGACCCTATGGGATGCTGGGATTCAAACCACCATCCTTCTGCATGCAAGGCAAATGCCTTACCACTGTGCTCTTTCCGGACCCTATGTACTACTTTTTGTTCTAAGTTCCTGGCCTAGCAAACCTGGGCCCTGCAGAACCTGTTCAGTATTTCCATTGTACAGTTTTGGTCTTTCCACCACCTACTCTCTGAATTATTGCCTCTCTGCTTCATTGAAAAAATGGTTTGAACCCCACATTGGCCAGGTACTGTGTTGAAAGTTCTTATCAACTTCCTGTGGCCCTCATTACAAACATATTGAAGAGACACCCTTGAGGTCTCCCACTCATAGAAGACAAATTGGTCTTGGAAAAGTTAAGAAGTGTATTAGAAAAAAAAAAAAGAAGTGTATTAGAGGAACCAGAGAGCTAGCACAGCGGTAGGGCATTTGCCTTGTAAGCAGCTGATCCAGGACAAACGGTGGTTCGAATCCCAGCATCCCACTTTGTCTCCTAAGCCTGCC
The DNA here is from genome assembly GCF_024139225.1 of Suncus etruscus. Classification (NCBI taxonomy): domain Eukaryota; kingdom Metazoa; phylum Chordata; class Mammalia; order Eulipotyphla; family Soricidae; genus Suncus; species Suncus etruscus. The sequence continues at coordinate 42,136,005 of NC_064861.1, forward strand.
AAGAGTGATTTCTGAGTGCTGAGCCAGGTGTAACCCCTGAGCGCTGCCAGGTGTGACCCAAAATCCAAAAATGAAAAAAAGAAAAAAAAAGAGAAATGTATTAGAAGCTCTACAGCTGCTGAAGATTGATATTCATTGCCCAAGCCCTGCCTACACTGAACTAGCTGTTTCAAAGCCTAGAGTAGAGGAGTCCCAAATTTTATGTCAGTTCTGCTTGCTAGTTGTTTCTACACCCTCTATTTTCAGGCCGAGTATGCAGCAGTTGGTCAACAGATTTACTGTAAAACAGATTCTAACTGCCCTCAGCTGAATGTTTCTATAACTCACTTGGAAAATCTTTGTAGACTCAATTAGGAGGTGCCCTTTTGAGCCTCTATGCTTCTATTGCTGTCGTATAACTCAGAACCCTACAAAAATCTTCTATCACTTCTCACTATTCTAGATACAATCAAATTTACTGCCTGCAAGGTCTGGCCCTGACTATCTATCTCTCTTAAGACTAAATAAGCTGGTCCTAGCTTATTTATAACTTGAGAGACCTTCTAGTTTGTTAATTTGTTGTTTGTTTGCAGGCAACACCAGCAGTGCTTAGGGGTTACTTCCAGTAGTGCCTGAGGTACCTATCAAACCTATGTTTCTTACATGCTAACTAGATGCATTAGCACTTTGAACCATCTCTCCAATCTCAAGTTATTTTCTGATCCCTGGTCTTCCCTAACTAAGGAGCATACAGATAATGTTTGACTTACTGAGTTTGCTGCCATTAATTCTGGTTCTTGTTGATTAACCCAAATGTCTACAATAGTAGAACTCTGTTTGGGGAACACATTTTCTATGGTTCTCTTCAAAAGACTCAAGACCTGACTGGCCCTATGCTTAACTTTTTTCCCATATCAAGGACAAGCCAGTCTTTGAAGGAAGAAATAGTAACTTTTTCCAGAACAAAAGCAGATTTGAGTCCATTTGGAAGATGAAGAGTGCTTGCTAGGGAGCAAAAGAGCTTTTATTATTGTAGAAGATATAAATTCCTAAGTATACAGCCTTCTCTTCCTTTATAATGCAACCCACTGCAAGTATGTGAGTACCTGGGCTTCTTCCATCACCAAGTGGGAACCAGTCTTGGGGAACCGAATCAAGAAAATGTGAATACTCTGGGGTTGTTATCTTTGTAATAAAGTCCTTTGTCTCTTACCCAAGAGTCTCTTGTTTTCTGCCAACATCTCAGAAACTGCAGTAGGTCACTGGTTAGCTAGCAGATAAGGGGAAATCCCTACATGTTCACATTTTTGGAAGGGTACTCAAGGATTATTATTGCCTTTGAGATCATGAAATCACTGCTGGTAGATTCAGAGGACCATATGGGATTCAGGAGATCAAACTCAAGTTGGCCGAATGCAAGACAAAGACCTCAACCCTCCTTCCTTGCTGACTATTGCTCTACTCCCAAATGTTTTTAGGTTTTTTTTTTTTATTCAATTAAAAATTTATTTTAAAAAATAAGATGTTATCTTCCACCAAGTTCCATCTAAGCAGATGCAGATTTTGTATATCACCACTGTGGAATATGTACAATTTCTATATCCACATGACACAGAAATCCCAGTTCTAGACATCTACCACAAACAACAAAATATTAATTAAAAAATGCTATCTTAGTACAATAACCAGAATCTAGAAAGAAACAAAGTATCTGTCTGTACTTATTCTCCCACAGCCATGCCCTCTGATGGCTGACTGCAGAGTCAAAGGCTCTGACTTTTTTTTTTTTTTTATAAATCTTTATTTAAGCATCATGATTACAAGCATGTTTGTAGTTGGGTTTCAGTCATAAACAGAATACCCCCCTTCACCAGGGCAACATTCCCACCGCCAATGCCCCTCTCCTCCCCCACCCCTGCCTGTATTCTCGACAGGCATTCTACTTCTCTCATTTTTTTTTTGGTTTTTGGGCCACACCCGTTTGATGCTCAGGGGTTACTCCTGGCTATGTGCTCAGAAATCGCCCCTGGCTTGGGTGGACCATATGGGACGCCGGGGGATCGAACCGCGGTCCTTCCTTGGCTAGCGCTTGCAAGGCAGACACCTTACCTCCAGCGCCACCTACCCGGCCCCTACTTCTCTCATTCTTTAACATTGTCATGCTAGCTGTTAGTGTAGTTATTTCTTTAACAGCCTTCACCTGTTTATAGTTTTTGACACTTACAGCTGAGTTTGCAGCTTCACTTCACTCATGCACCTAACATCCAGTGATATCACAGTGTTCCAGTGACTCTGAAAGCGATGTAATTTCTGGGGTATAAAATTTCTAGGAAATTTATTTAGTTGTCACAACACTGTTGGGAGTCCTGTTAATGTTGCAGTATTTTTTAGTTTGCAGTAGAAAATGGTGCCAATTTTGCATCCTCAGAAATAAGAAACAGAGACAGACATCTCAGGCAGCCTGCACTGTCTTTTTCTGTGTTTGTAGTGGCTCTGTCTTCACTGTGTCTCATCCATGGCCTTGTCCTTCTCTCCTATAATCCTGAAGGAGCTGATTGGGGTCTAGTAATACTGTCGTCCTATCATATACTCTTATATATTGTTATCAGTTTTGTTTGGGGGATTATACCCAGTAGTGTTCATGGACAGCTCCTGGTTCAGTGCTCAAGATGGTGCTCAGGGGATCATATGCAGAGCAGAGTCAGGGCTTAAAATCAGAAATGACCCTGTAAAGTACAGTCCTTAAATTTATAATTATCAAAATGACTTTATAATAAAAAAATTGTTTTTTGGTTTTTGGGTCACACACAGCAGTGCTCAGGGGTCACTCCTGGCTGCTCCTGCCAGGCTCAGGGGACCATATGGGATGCCGGGATTCAAACCACTGTCCTTCTGCATGCAGGACAAATGCCCCACCTCCATGCTATCTCTCCATAATAAAATATTTTTATTTCATTTCATTTAAAAAAATTTTAAGGGCCATTCCAGGCTGACCCTTGAGGGTCAATTAATCAAGGGCCACAGGGGCTACACAGCCATATATGAATGGAGGTTAGATGACTTGTGGTGCTGAAGACAAAACTTAGAGTTATCTCCCAGCCCCTAAAAGTTTTAAATACCGAAAGTAAAAAAAAAAAATTATAAAAGCAAAAATATGTTCTAATATCTGATAAAAAGCAAAAAATTATTTAGTATTGCAAACATTTTAGACATGAAATGTTACTCCTGTTTTAGAGAGAAATAGATTTTTGTTTCAGACTTGGGGGAGCAAGTGAGGGTGGGAAAGAACAGAGTTCTTAAAAATCTTAATCACTTGTTAGAAAATCTTTTTTCTCAGGGCACAAGACATCTCCATAGGCTGAGGGCACGTGTTGTGCTCAAAGGGCCAGGTTCAAGTCCTGTTGCTACATGGTCCCAGCATCACTACTGGGAGTGACCCCTAAGCATCAAACCAAGAGCAGCCCCTGAACATCTCTGGGTATAGCCCCTAAATAAAATAGAACCAACCCTATATTTTTCTTTTAGTATTAAATTTGGGTAGACCAGAAACATGTATGAACTCTCATTCTCTACTTCAAGGAATGTCCCATCTTTGAGAGAAGTTAACCCTTTAAGTGTGAGCTAAACCAGAGTCCTGGCATCAGCAGAAACTTACTTCTGAGGAGATATCATGCAACCTGGGAGTGCAGAGCTCACCCAGATGTTCTCCCAGTCAAGTTAGTGTGATATTGGGGATGGGGCAGCACACAGAGGCACAGGTGTGAAGAAGAGGGAAGTTACTACATTTGTGACAGATAGGGGCTGATAATCTAAGACATTTGAGGATAAGGGGTGCTGGATGGAGAAGGTAAGGCCATCCAGGGTGAGAGAGAGAAGAAAGGGGAAGACTTGAAAGACTGAAAGTCATGAGGGAGGAAGAGGCAAAGGAGACAAAAAAGGGAACAGGGTGGATTGGAAGGCAGCCAGATGATTATGAAAGGCCTCAGCCTGGAAAACCGGCTCCTTTGCCCTTTCAGAGAGCTCTGCATGGCACAGGGCCTGCAGCAGAGGAGTCAGAAGCCCTTTCCCTGTTTCCCTGTGTCTGTGTGAATTCCTTTTTCCTTCCTTCCTTCCTTCCTTCCTTCCTTCCTTCCTTCCTTCCTTCCTTCCTTCCTTCCTTCCTTCCTTCCTTCCTTCCTTCCTCCCTCCCTCCCTCCCTCCCTCCCTCCCTCCCTCCCTCCCTTCCTTCCTTCCTTCCTTCCTTCCTTCCTTCCTTCCTTCCTTCCTTCCTTCCTTCCTTCCTTCCTTCCTTCTTTTGTCCCACACCCAAACTGTGCTCAGAGCTTACTCCTGGCTTTGTGTTCAGAGATCACTTCTGGCAGGTTTAGGGGACTATTGTGGTGTCAGGATTAAAGCCAGGTCGGCTGAATGCAAAACAAATGCCTTACCCACTGTACTTGTAGCTCGGACCTCTTAAAGTGAATTCTTAAGTCTGTGTCTGTGTGTCAGTTTCACACTACTTTGCTCAACATACTTGAGTGGCACACATCTCTGTATTTTAAAATGTTTTTTAAAAGGGTTGCTCTTCAAGCATGGAGGGGGAGACAGACAGACAGACAGACAGACAGACAGACACACACACACACACACACACACACACACACACGTCAGTAAGCCTGAGCACATGCTTATATTCTAGATGTTGGGGTTCAATTCCTGGCACTTCTTGGTTCTCAGAGCACTGCCAAGAGTAACCTCTACATACTGCTGAATATAACCCCCAAAACTCAAAAACAGATTTTAAAAAGTGTTTTAAAAAGTAATAATAAAGTGTAATGAAATTAGGGTTGGGGTAGGGATGTGATTCAGTGGCAGAACACTTGCCTTACACGTGTGAGGATGGGAGTTGGATCCCTGAATTTAAAAAGCACTGAGTTTAAAACAAAACAATGCTAGGATTGAAGAAACAGCTATGGATAGTTGATGGAATTTTCAGAAAATCATCTTTAATGCCTAAATGCCTAAACTTTAAACATTGAATTTGAGATCCTTTAAGATGAGATAGCAATCATTTAAACCCAGAAGAAAAATAAGATGGTTCAATTTTTTGTTTTAGAAACAAACTGACAAATATGTTTGTTAAGTGAACTTAGAAGAGCTTATCAGAAAAGACATTTCAGATAGCCTGAAATATTTTAAGTTAACCTCATATACCTTACTTTCCAAAGTGGATTTTGAATCTGCACCTTACTGCAGTAGGTTTATCAGCTACTAAATCAAGGAGTTTGCTCCACATATTAATTACCTGACGTGCTACAACAGAGCAGAAGTAGGCCAGAGGTCATACACATGTGTGAATCAAACTGTAAAGAAGCTGCAGAGCATCTGAGGAGGTTGGCCCTCACCAGTCTGGTGCCATTTTGGAATCAGGAGCCTGAACAGTCTGCAGGGTGGTTTCCTCAGGATCTGCCAAAGCTCATGGGTGGGATCCATAAGGGAGTGGGCTCTGTCCCTGAAGCTCAGAGAATAGATCAGAAGTCTCTTCCTCTTTTGTCCTACCCCTTCTTGGCATTCACACAGGAATCTTATGACATCCTACTATACCTCCTCAATGCTAATTACAGGTTTGCATCTAAACCACAGGCCACCTCACAGAGGTGCAGGGCTGCTCTGCAAATGGAAACACCTTTGCTCAAAAGGTAGGGAGGTAGTTAAGGTGAGGTCACAATTGCACAACTCTTAGCCTCACCCAATTTTCCACTAACAAGGAATTGTTCTTTAACAAATAAGGCCATTGACTTCACTCGAAATTGTCTACCACAGGTAGTACATTCAAATCATTTATGACCCCAGTCTTGCCAGACAATTTTCAAATGCGTGTTTATGAGAAGGGAAAGATCCACCTATTTGTGAAACCAATTTCGACAAGAGCTCAAAATACATTTGTGCACAAGAAAATTAGCTTGTCAGAGCAGGTGGGTGATAGAGAAGCTCTGAGTGTCATTGTCTAGCATGACTCTCTTCCAGCCCTGTTGAATGAAAATATAAAATATAAAGTATAAAGTTCACGTGTTGGGTGAGGCTGCCCCAGGCATCCCATGTTTCTAACTCTTCAGGCTGGCAGGTCTGATGAAGTAGGGTAACAGCAGAGAAACAATTCACAAGCAGTCAGTTGAAGTTTCATCGGAGTCAGCTTGCTTTTATTCCATGGCCTTTCTCTGTCATGTGTATTTCCTCACATGTGCTTCTCTGCTAAGCTTTCTGCTTCCCCTCTCTGCCTTTTGCTGCTTTTCGTGGCTTCTTCTTGCCCACCCCAGACAGACTCTTTTATTCTTTATTACGAACAGCCTGCCCCCATTCCAGGTGAGGGTGGATCTGATCATCCAGGTGGGATTAACATCTCAAAAGAAGAAGTTAGGGAAACAGGAAGTTGGGGGAAGTAATACTTTACACAGTCCAAAATGGAAACACTTCCAAATGCAAGGCTCTTGATGCAGGAAGGGGTCTACTCTGGGGACACCTTTCACCTAGCCTGCTCAGATTCCTGAATGGTTCGGCATGACCTCATGGTGAAGGAAGAATTGGAGCTGCCTTCCTGAGGAGTGTTCCTTCATCTCCCTGTTCTACCCAGCACTGGAGTCATTTAAGAGTTATTAAATCAGAGTGGAGAACATGGCTTGAGGTAGAACTCATACTTGGCAAATGTGTGACTTTCACCAAGAAAGAGTTGACAAAGACATTCTCCACTGTGAAAGGTTGGGGTTTCATTTGTTGTTTTAGGTTTTTATTTTGTATGTTTTTGTTTTGGGACTATACCCAGCTGTCCTTAGGCTCTGTGCTCAAGGAGTTTGAAGGATCATATGGGGTGTTGAGGAGTGAACGTGGATTTGTTGTATGCGTAGCAGGCATTCTACCTAGTGTACTGTATCAGGCCTCTGATTTAGATTATTGAAACTGTCAGTCAGAGAGCCATCAGGGTTAGATGGACCTGGTCATTGAGTAGAGGACTGTTTGGTAATATTTATTTTTTGCTTGTGAATGTAGTTTTATGTTCATATAGTTTTTTTTTATTTTTGGTTTTTGGGCCACACCTGGTGACGCTCAGGGGTTACTCCTGGCTATGCTCTCAGAAATCACTCTTGGCTTGCGGGACCATATGGGATGCCAGGGGATCGAACCATGGTCCATCCTAGGTTAGCACACGTGCAAGGCAAAAGCCTTATCACTTACGCCACTGCTCTGGCCCTTTGTTCATATAGTTTTATGAGACGGTAAGGGAGTGATATGGAAGAAATTCTGCCCCAGGCAGCATTTTTAGAGATAGGAACTAGTATACAAAACCACAGAAATACCCTTAAATGTCTATATGGGGTGGAATTCAAGTGGAGAAATTAATAGATACATTTGGTGGTGGTATGGGGAGCATTCCAGAGGTGAGAGCAGAGTTTCTGTGGGGTCTTTTATGGAAGTCCTCAGTCAAGGTGAGAGACACAGCCTGAACAAGAGCATTCAGGTAGCAACTCCATATGGGAAAGCTGAGGAGCAAGAGTAAGTTGGCCCAAAGAGGTCCTAGGAGAAGGCATGGGTTGTGGTTGCAAATTGAAGAAAATCCTAGCTATAGAGATGGGAAAGGAAAGGAGAGATAAATCCTCTTTGCCTATGCACTGGGTGGGTGTATTTAGTGGGATGCTGAAAACTGGGATAATAGGAGGTGGCATGCTCAAGACTGGAGTGGGGAAAATCAAAAGTGACTTCAGGACTGCTGTAAGAAGCTGAAGCAGAGTCCAGGAGATAGTGCAGATGTTAAGGTTCATTCACTTTACCCAGAACTGCTCCTAGACACCACATGTTCCTCTGAGCATTGCTGGGTGCAACCTGAAGGCTCCTGAGCACTGTTAGCATGCCTAATAACTCCTGACACCTCTGGGTCCATGAAACACTGCATCCTTCAACTGTCAAGTTACACTGTGGACCGCTGGGCCTCCTGACTACTGCTTGGAAGATTCCCCCATATATACCTAAATCTGTATATAGTTCATCTGTAAATTTATCATCTACATATTCAAATATTAATATATGTGTATATATAAAGATGCACAAGGCCTGGGGCACAAAGGGAGGGTCTGGTTCATGAGAACAGGTGGACATCAGCTTTCCCAGCATAATCCACGGTGGTAGCCCTCCAAGAGATCTAGTCTTTAAAGGAGCTCCCTCCACTGATTGCTATCTGTCTCCGACTCCTATCAGAGAGCTGGCCAGTTACAACTAATATATATGATAAAAATTTAAATCATAGAAAGTGCTTTGTTTGGGAAATCACACCCAGTGGTGCTCATGAAATGACCTCTCATAGTTCTCAGGAAATCAGATGCAGTGTTGAAGATTGAATAAGATGCAAGCAAATACCTGAACCTCTAAACTCTCCACACTGCATAAAAAGCTTTTAGAAGGGGGCTAAAAAATGGGCATTCCTCCCAACTCCCTCTAAATTTATGTTTGCTCTTTCAAGGTAGTCTAGCTGAAACTGATCTGCTTCCCTAAAAATGCCTGGGGTTGCCAGTAAATAGCAAGGCAGGGAAACACCTCTCCATGAGTCATTGTGAGGGAAATTTAGAAGGTCTGAAATTCCAGAGAGAAGTAATTAGTGCAGTGTCTGGAGGAGAAGCCTGGAGATCCAACTAGCCAATGGAAAGAAAGGTTCCTGGGCCATCAGCCAGGACTGTACCAAGACTCTGAAAGCAGAAACCCCCAATGAGCTAGGAAGGTGATATATATATATATTCCTCTCTCTTGCTATGTGGGGTCAGTGCTTGAACCCAGACTTCACATATACAAAGGATGTGCTTTACCATTTGATTCATGCTTCTCATTCTTACTTTTTGTCTTCAGAAGAATAAGTTTTAAAGTCTTGAAAATATATTACATACCATTGGAGCTGGAGAGAGTACAGTGGACAGGGCACTTCTTTGCACATGGCCAGCATAGGTTTAATCTCCAATAACTCATAAGGTCCCCTGAACCCCTGCCAGGAGTGACCCCTGAGCAAAGGGCCAGGAGTAAGTTCTGAACACCACTAGGTGAGGCCTCAAAATCAAAACAAAGAACATAGTACATAACTATTGTTTTTATTTGTTTGTTTTGGACCACATCCAATGGGGCTCACTCAAGGTTTATTCCTGGCTCAGTACTCAAAAATCACTCTTTGCAGTGCTGTGGGGTTCTGGGGATCAAACCCAGGTCTGCAAGGCAGACCTTTCTGCCTTTTCTTTTTGCCCTTTCTGCTATATGATCATTCTGGCCCCTACATAACCATAGTTTAAAAAAAGATTCTAACATTTCAAAGGAATTCCATAACAAAGGAATGCACATACTCCCATCCCCCACCGAATCTCCTGTCTGTGTTCTCCAGCCACTGTCACCACTGACCAAGCATACTCACATAAGCTCTGTGCCTCTACTGATACCTCTACTGATACCTCCTTTTTTAGACCTGTGGTGCCACATGATTCCCAATATTCTTTTCTACCATTCACACAGTGGAGCCTGATTACCTAAGCCTGAGGGGCTTTGGCAGGGGTGGTATGGTCTTGGTCGGACTGAAGCATTCTTAGAGCTGCTGGGTTTTCTTTTCTTTTCTTTTTCTTTTCCTTTCTTTCTTTCTTTCTTTCTTTCTTTCTTTCTTTCTTTCTTTCTTTCTTTCTTTCTTTCTTTCTTTCTTTCTTTCTTTCTTTCTTCTTTCTTTCTTTCTTTCTTTCTTTCTTTCTTTCTTTCTTCTCTTTCTTCTTCTTTCTTTCTCTTCTTCTTTCTTCTTCTTTCTTTCTTTCTTTCTTTCTTCTTTCTTTCTTTCTTTCTTTCTTTCTTTCTTTCTTTCTTTCTTTCTTTCTTTCTTTCTTTCTTTCTTTCTTTCTTTTTTCTTTTTTTTTTTTTAGTTTTTGGTTTTTGGGTCACACCCAGCAGTGCTCAGGGGTTACTCCTGGCTCTACACTCAGAATTCACTCCTGGCAGGTTCAGTGGACCATATGGGATGCCGGGATTTGAACCACCATCCTTCTGCATGCAAGGCAAACGCCTTACCTCTATGCTATCTCTCCAGCCCCTGGGTTTTCTTTTTTCTTTTTTCTTTTTTTTTTTTATTTAAGCACCATGATTACAAACATGATTATAGTTGGGTTACAGTCACAAACAGAACATCCCCCTTCACCAGAGTAACTTCCCCCCTCCGAATGCCCCCTTCCCCCCTTCCCATCTCCTGCCTGCATTGGAGACAGGCATTTTACTACAGTTATTTGTTTTTAAGTTCAGTAAACTGTTTTTTTTTTCTTAAAGGATAAGTGTTAAAAAAAAATACAATAGTAAAGGTGTGACAGTGGCAATTGCTGTTGTTTGCATAGGCCCAGAAAAATATGGAAAAAAACGGGAAAAAAAATCCTTGGCCTGATTACAAGAGGTCTCACCCAGAAGTTTATTAGCATATGACCAACTCTGGGCTCCAAGAATACCAGTCTGTCCAACCCGAGTCATTTTCCATGTTCCCAGTGAAACTTTTTCACACTTTAGCTGTTGTTGGTATCAGGTTCCTATATTTAAAGATTTTAGATTCTATGCATTTCTTTCATTGAAGTTAGGCTGATGTGGAGCATCCTCTAGTTTCAGCACACCATTAGATGTGGAGCCATCTGCCCTGCAAGCAGGTTGTTGCTGAGTCATCTGGGTGTTGAAAGCACTCTTTGGAGTAAGTCAATGCCAGAGCAGTGATAGGTCTTCCCTGGTAGAGGTTTGCATCCTGTTATAGACAATTTTGGTTGTTTCCATAGATGGTATCCATTGTTCAAAGGTGTATGGGCAATGCCCAGAATCTGAGGCCTAAGCCAAATCATTATGCCAATGTTCAGGTTATAAGGCCTAACTGCATTACCAAATTTGTGTTCCCATCTCTATTAGATAAGAACTTGTTTGCATATGTATTATGTTCCCATTTTAATGTGCCTATGCGAAAGAGAAACAATGCCACAAGATATTGTTGGTTAAAAATAAAGATATTTTGGTGCATCTAGGGGTCAACGGATCAAGTTCAGCATAACTTGGTTCAAACATGAATTCTATACAGAAGTACTCTTCTAACAACATTGCTTATAAAACAGATCTCAAAATAAAAAAACCAGTGGGCAAATTTGTCACTATATAAAAGGATATTCAGAAAAGAGTTATAGATATTAAGGGAATACATCTGAGATATACAAAGGAGATATATGTGTCCCTTTTATGTTTTAGAAATAGTTGAAGGGGAGGGTGTTGTTTCCGGGACACCACTTTGGTCTGTGATTTGGCCATCTAGAGTCTGTAAACAACTCACAGCACCTCATATCAGGAAATGTCTTTGCCTGGGGGCGTCTTGGAAACTGGTTATGGTAACAAGCACAAGTACCCAGTGAAGGGAGTTGGAAGATAGGAGTCCAGTGATAATAGATTGATAGGAACAGAGTTTTGGTTTTTTCTCAGATGGAGAGTCTATTTTTTCATTTTGGGAGCTGGCTGGCAGCTAGCTTGAGTGATGATAAAAATCTGCTTCATGAGGAGCAAAGAGCTGAGGGTAAAAATGGTTACACGTGGGGTGATAGACAATGAGGGTGAGAGTAAAGGACTAGAAATGAGCCTGTAGGGTGGTGAGCCAATGGGTGGGGAGGAAATAATACAACATAGACATTCTATATATTTTAAACATAGATGAACCCCTATGATATCCTATTTAACTATCTGTACTGTATAATGAAAGTGGATTAAATGATACGATATCCTACAAATTTATATAAATTTTTTTGTGCGGGGCTTTTGCCCCTGCAAGGTTTGAAAATGGGAATTGAGAGAAGGCTGTGGGTGGCAGTAGAGGCTGCACCTTCCCCTAAGCTTAGCCAAAAAGCCTACAGCATGGAGCCATGTCGTCCTGGTGGACGAAGCTTCCGGCTCCCCAGAGGCATTTGCTTCCTAATTGCTGGAAGCTGGAAGTTCACTAGTCCCCTCCCTGCCCCCTGCAGGAGCAGGGAGACCTGGGGTCTCCTTTAAACTGCTCCTCGCCAGAAACTTGCTGGGACCCAGAGCAGATGGCCAGGGGTAACCCTGGGGTCTGGGAGGAAGAAGAGAGAAGGATGTGGGGGGCTGCCGAGGCTGCATCTTCCCCTAAGCTTGGCCAAAAAGCCTACCGCATAAAGCCATGTCATCTCCGTGTTATCTGCTGAAGCTTCTGGCTCCCTGAGAGGCGTTTGCTTCCTAAATTGCTGGAAGCCGGAAGGTAACCAATCGCTGCCCTGCCCCCTGCAGGAATGGGGAAGCCTGGGGTCTCCTTTAAACTAGCCCCTGGGTTTTCATTAAAAATCAGCAGCTTGGGCCAGAGAGATCGCATGGAGGTAGTGCGTTTGCCTTACATCCAGATGATGGTGGTTCGAATCCCAGCATTCCACATGGTCCCCTGTGCCTGCCAGGGGCGATTTCTGAGCGTACAGCCAAGAGGTACCCCTGAGTGCTGCCAGGTGTGCCCCCCCCCAAAAAAAAGCCAGCAGCTTAAAATGGCAGTTCCCAAAGTTCACGACCCACACAACTCAGTATAATCTTCATGTCCAACCATGTACAGGCAAATTTCATGATTTCATGTTTCCTAATAGCTGCATAGTATTCCATTATGTAGATGTACTACAGTTTCTTTAGTAACTCATCTCTTGTCAGGTACCTGGGTTGTTTACAGATTCTGGCTATTATTAATAGTGCTGTGATTAACATAGGAAGGCAGAGGACATTTTTGTATTGTGTTTTTGTGTCACTAGGGCCTTCAGCTGACAGTCAAGAAGGTAGATTTGCCTAAGGATCAGAGAAGGCTCCTCAGAGGAGGTGATATTTTAGTTGCAATCTAAAGGATAAAAGAAGGCATAAGGAAAAAAGAATTCCAAATTCAAAGATTAGAAAGCATACAGAAGATGATCCATAGGAAAAGAAAGAAAACCAATGACATATTAATTACTTGTTGTGGGTCATATGTGACAGTGTTGACAAGAGATGGGGGAGCACTAGGGGTTAGGAGTGCTTCAGGTTACTTCCACATTTGGCTGCATGTAAGGCATGTGTCTTCACCCCTGTGCCATCCCTCCAGCACCATTGTCCCCAACGCTTGCATCTTATTTTGTTTGAGCACACTCAATGGTGCTCAAGAATTACTCTTGGCTGTGTGCTCATGGAAGGCTTAGAAACCAAGTGCTGAAATTGAACACAGGTCGACCTATGCCAGGCTAGTGCCCTACATGCAATACAATCACTCTGGTCCCAGCACTTGCATTTTAAATAGAAATAGAAAAACATAGTAGTTAAGTTCTTTCTCGATGCAGAATATCTGAGTTTAAACTTTGTCTCTACCACTTACTGGCTATGTGATTCTAAACACACTTCACCTTGCTGTTCTGTTTCCTCTTTTATAAAATAGGACTGAAACAGGGGCCGGCGAGATAGCATGGAGGTAAGGCGTTTGCCTTTCATGCAGAAGGTCATCAGTTTGAATCCCAGCGTCCCATACAGACCCCGTGCTTGCCAGGAGCAATTTCTGAGCATGAAGCCAGAAGTAACCCCTGAGCACTGCCAGGTGAGACCCAAAAACCACACACACACACACACACACACACACACACACACACACACACACAAAATAAGGACTGAAACAGTTCAGATAAATTCACTTTAAACACATTAAGTCTTAGCTGTTTATTTGTTTTGCTTTGCTTTTAAAGTTGTATTTGATAGATCAGAAGGACTGGAATGGGAATAAGAAGAGAAAGTAGTGGAAGACAGGATGGTGGGAGAGACACAAGCAAGTTTTTGAAAGCCCTTTTGGGGTTTCAAAAGAGGCTGAAACTTTTTTAGAGTATCAAATAAATTTCTGCAAGCAAGTCTCTTTCCAGACTTAGAAGTCTGTGTTGGTGAAAAAGTTCTTGTGGTAGTTTTCCTGTGCTCTTGGTAGCAGAAGGGGGCAGCTGGGACCACAGAGGCCTGCCCCAAGTGAAGCTCAGAAGGAGCCATCATTTCTATCTTACTCCTCATGGAAGTTGACTTTCTGGGTTTTAAAGAGGCCAGATGTTTCCTTTTCACAGTTTCCAGGACAAGAGCAGGGTGTCATGTTGGCTGACACCTTTCCCCTACATTCCACAAATTCTTGAGTGTTACAGCTTCTACTTCCTATTCTATTAACTTCTCCAAGCTAAGCCCCAGCTTCCTCTTCACTGAGATCCATGATTTCACCAGATGAACCTTCTTCTAGAGACTTGACTTTCAATTTCGTGTATGTGGGCTCTCTCCAATCAATTCAAGGAAACTGTGACAGGTCCATGACATATCAACTATCTTGTGTTAACTGGGTTGAACAAAATGTAACAGCACTGCTGGGGGTAAGACAGGCACAAATCTCCTAAATTAGCCTGGATTTGGGAAATTCTTTTTCTTTTCTTTTCTTTTTTTTTTTGGTTTTTCAGGCCATGCCCGTTTGATGCTCAGGGGTTACTCCTAGTTAAGCACTCAGAAATTGCCCCTGGCTTGGGGTACCATATGGGACGCCCGGGGATCAAACCGCAGTCCTTCCTTGACTAGCGCTTGCAAGGCAAACACCATACCTCTAGCGCCACCTCGCCGGCCCTGGATTTGGGAAATTCTTAAAAGCATAAACAAGTGAGAACATTTCTAGTTGTGCTGTCATCATTTCCCTTAATCGGGAAAGACTTCTTGCCTATTAAAATAGTTAGAAAATATTTAATTCAAAATGTAAGCACAGATGTATGGAAATTGCTCTCTGGATCAAATCTTGAGCAACATTCGAAGAGACAAAGCAAATGAGACTTAAAGAATTAGCTTGAGGTTTAGAGCACAACACATACATGTGTGTGAAGATAACAGATAGTTTTCCCAAGTGATTAATATTGAAGCCAATTTTGAAAGCTGTGAGGATCTGGAGGGGTACAGCCCTAAAAATTGTTCTGCAGCTCTTGAAAAGTGCCATTTGTTCAGACAAGGCTTTGTAAAAAGCCAAATAATAAATAATGTAGTCATTGTGTGTCATGCCAACTCTGTTACAATTACTCAACTCTGCATTTGCAGCACAAATTGACAGCAAAAATAGCAGTGAAAATAAATCCGTGTGGCCATATTCCAATTAAACTTGAGATGGGTACTGAAATCATTCCAGGAAATAGTCTCCTTTTTCTTTTCGACCATTAAGAAATGTAAAGAGCATTCTTAGTTGGTGCACTAGACAAAAAGAGGAGGCAGGGCCTTAAAGAACTGAATGAGTTAAGTGCATGCTTTGCAAGAAGGGGGCCCTAGGTTTGATCCCTAGTACCTACCACTCTTGAGCACAGAGCTGCCAGTCGCACAGTGGATTATGGTCCAACATCTTTCCCCAACTCCCAACCTGTTTGTCCTCATGATTCCATTCCTCTGGTCAGGGTCTGCATCAAGCAATCAGTTTGCCTCACATCTGTGTTTGAGACTGAGAAACAGGAATAACTCAGAGAGTTGGGAGGCAGCCAGATCTTGCCATTTCTGCATCGCTCCTACTCTGGGTCCCCATGAGAAGTCTGACTCTATATGAAAGGTTTCTTCTTTGCTAATTTTTAGGTTAATTTTGCAACATTACTTTTGTTCCTTAATTGATGGCCTTGTTTCTCCCCCTAGTAAAGAACCTGTTCAGCTATGAAACTGGAAAAATTGCAAAGAGGAGTATGAGCTGATGGCAGTCATATCAGATGGAAAAGGAGGAGAAGCCTGCACTTCACTGTGGAGGATGGTGAGTTTCAGAACTTTGAAGTAGAATGAAAGGTTGGGTTCTTCATGTTCCTTGCCTTGTGGGACTATCTCTCAATGAAGAGGTACAGGATTTGGTTTCATGCAGCTGTGGCTGGGAGCTCCTGAACATGGTTTGTGATCTTCCCTGGACAGAATCTTGGTGGCTGCCAGCAAAATAGAACCATGTTCTGTGGTCTGACATCAAATGGCAAGAACACAGAACCAAGATGGTTACAATAGCCAGTCAGTTGTGACAAAACATTGTGGCTCTCCAAGTTTTGGCATGAAAAATCAAGTCCCAGTGAGGTGATGCAGAGTCAGTGGATCCTCTGAAGTACATGAGAGAAAGGAGAGCCAGAACCATGGACATTCGCAGTAGAAGTTAATGAACAAGCACAATTAGAGGTCTCCAGTCCCAGAAGGCCAGGCAGAGATGCTTAAAAGATCAGGGAACACTCACAGGACACTTCCTGAACCAAAATAACTCTGAACTCTCAGGACTCACTGAGCCTCTATACCAAGGCACTATTATGGGGGAAGGAGGCTACATAGCTCCAAGGAATTGTGAAATGATTACTCTGGACTCTTACTTTCTAGACTACACACAACTTACTTTCCTTACTCCTACCTCTCAGCAGGATATAGCTTTATAAGATTCTAAAAACCAAAGGAAGTCATGTTTTCTTTGCATTGGTTCAATGTCCTATGAACTTTTAGATCACACTATACTAAAAGGATCTAGAATGTAACATCCATATATATTACCAGGAGTCAAAAGAATAATTCAAAGAACAATTGCTGCCTTACTCTACCTTTTCTCAACATCCCTTCTTTCTTTCTCTCCTTCTCCTTCTCCTTTTTTATTTGGTGATGAGGGGAAGACACACACGACAATTTAGAGATCATTCTGGCAGACTTGGGAGATCATATGAGCTGCTAGCGATCAAGTCTGGGGCAAGAGGTCTACCTGATGTACTATTGCTCTGGCCCCATCTCTCCCATCTTTTACCAAGATGGAACAAAAGGTCCATAAATGGATATCTCAAAATAACCAAAAGAGAATTCCTTTTGCAGGGAAGCACTCAGTCCTGGAGAAGAAACAGATTAAACATTTCCAAACCAGGTTTGTTTTCCAAGTGCTTATTAAGCATGAGAAAATTGATGAATCAAATAATTAATGATTGAGCTGGATGGCGATGGATGGTGAAGGATTTTTCTCTGCCACCCCAGGCCACATGGCTCTGCAATCCCCATCCAGCCGGTGGGTCCCAGGCCCAGGTGAACGGCAGAATCAAACTCATTCAGAGACAGGCATCAGGAAGCATCATCTTTATACATGCCCTATTCACCACATGTGTGTGGCCTACTCATAACCTTTCAAGCACTAGTTATTCTTGGCCCTGCATTTTAACTCCTTTCAGCCATCTTCCCTTTGGGCTCCATGCTGGTCAAAGACCAGAACACAGAGCCCCAAAAGCCAGAGAGCCCAGCAGGCCAAACGGCCCTAATCCCCTGGCTCAAAGGTTTATCTACCTATTCCAAGACCGCTCCCAGGAATGGGCGGGGTCTTGCAGGTAAGGTCACACCTAATATTCAGTTCCCAAGACCCCTCCCAGAAATGGGGGGGTCTCAGATAGGTACACCTACATTTCCCCCTTTTCTGAAATATAAAGACCCTTTTGTAATTCTGACTCCACCTTTAGCCAAAGGTGGGTTAATATTTTCATACAACAACATAATAAAGTGAAAATTAATATACCAGCCCTTTTCAAAAACATAACATTTCTGCAAAATATACTATACACCTGTAACTTAAAATTCTCTTAATGCTTTTTTACCAAGCACTATTCCGGAACTTTCATGTTCCTATTCTTTTAAACTATATTGGGGGAACTTTTTGTTCCTATTAACCTTCCCTACACACAAGTACTACAGCATAAATGCATAACATACCTTTTAAAAACAGGCTAAGTACATTAAAATACACACAGTAAAACATTTTGCAATTGAAAATATTAACTATGAAAGACAACAAAACACATTTAAATTATAAAGAAAATGACTTAAGACAAAGATGCAGGCGGTTAGAAATTAGATCTTTTAGTTGGGCTAAGCTGTATTACCTCCCTTTTAAAAAAAAACAAACAAACCACTAACTAACTAAAACTTATCCCATCACCAACTATGAGTAAAAATATATGACTACCCACTTAGTCCCTACACGTAAAATCATAAGTCCAAATGCTGGTTTGTCCCACGCTGATCTCACCACGTGGCTTCCTTCCATAGTCCCAGGCCCCGCAGACGGTTTGCTCACACTGCTGTTGACCATGTGGTCGCAGGTCCCACTGTCTGTTCGCTCGCTGTTTCACCTTTTTGATTTGGAGGGCAGATCCCAGGCTTGCCACTTTTCCGGAGCCGCTTTTGGGTTGATCAGGCACTTTTCGCCGCTTTTCTGCTACAGGGCCGAGTTCTTTGTTGATTGCAGCTGCCTTTTTTCCCCTCCGGACGGCACTTTTGGAAGCAAGTTTCTCTCGGCCACAGCTTTTTTGCAGGTGACTTTTGGATGTTCAGAGTTCAAAGTGATTTAAACTAAAAGTTCAGTCCGAAATTTCCAAAGTAGAAATCCAAATTCAAGCCGAAGGTTGTTCTCAGAAAATCAGTCCACTTGCAATACAGTCTTTTTTCTCCTGCGTTTCCAATCTAGGCTTTTAATCAGTTTTTGAGGAGGCCGAGGTTTTTATTTATTGTAACAAAGTGTCAGTCCTGGGCCTGGGCCTGGGATGGAGGTGATGCAAGCTTTCATCACCTTTGTTTCAATGGCCTTTGAGCCCCCAGATGGGGTGTCAGCCATCTTTGAAAATTGTGGCACGTGGCCCAGGGTTTTGGGCTCAGTGCATCTGAAAAGAGCCAAAATGAAACTGAAAAGCAGAAATTTCACCATCATCGCTGTTTTCTTGGGTCCAGGATTCAAATCACAGTTCGAGCGCCAATTGATGAATCAAATAATTAATGATTGAGCTGGATGGCGATGGATGGTGAAGGATTTTTCTCTGCCACCCCAGGCCACATGGCTCCGCAATCCCCATCCAGCCGGCGGGTCCCAGGCCCAGGTGAATGGCAGAATCAAACTCATTCAGAGACAGGCATCAGGAAGCATCATCTTTATACATGCCCTATTCACCACATGTGTGTGGCCTACTCATAACCTTTCAAGCACTAGTTATTCTTGGCCCTGCATCTTTTTTTTGGTTTTTGGTTTTTGGGCCACACCCAGCGATGCTCAGGGGTTACTCCTGGCTGTCTGCTCAGAAATAGCTCCTGGCAGGCACGGGGGACCATATGGGACACCGGGATTCGAACCAACCACCTTTGGTCCTGGATCGGCTGCTTGCAAGGCAAACGCCGCTGTGCTATCTCTCCGGGACCGTGGCCCTGCATCTTAACTCATTTCAGCCATCTTCCCTTTGGGCTTCATGCTGGTCAAAGACCAGAACACAGAGCCCCAAAAGCCAGAGAGCCCAGCAGGCCAAAACGGCCCTAATCTACTGGCTCAAAGGTTTATCTACCTATTCCAAGACCCCTCCCATGAATGGGCGGGGTCTTGCAGGTAAGGTCACACCTAATATTCAGTTCCTAAGACCCCTCCCAGAAATGGGTGAGTCTCAGATAGGTACACCTACAGAGAGGACAATTTTTGAACTCTGATTCAGTGGGTATAGGGTTTCAGAGGCTTGTGGAGTTTCTGGTTGGTGTTTGTGGTAGATAGACACACTTAAGCTACTTACCAGCAAACTTTTCTTCCATTTTCCTAACAGAAACCCAGTTTTGTTTGCAGCCTTTGTGACCATCCTAGCCTTGCTGCATGATTGCTTCTGTTTCTACTTTGAGACACCCAGCTTCCCCAGGCCTCTTCCTTTTTATCTATGGCTTCCTGGATCTGGTCAGCAAAACATTGCTGGAGATATTCTGCAAAACTATTTTCCCTCTATAAGTTATATCTGTCTAGTGCCAGTCCTTCCTCACTTTTTCTGCACTCAATATGTTTATAGTCTGGCTCAGTTGATCATCACTGATGACCATCAGTGGATCATCTGGCAGTTCTGATAAGTAAAAGTTAAAATGTAGAGTTCAAAAGCAAATACAAAGGAATCAGGTTTCTTAAATGCATTGCTTCACTGTACTCTATTGGACTATCTACCTTTAGATTCGGAGGACCACATTGAAAGCTTAGCTGTGTGCTAGGCAAACGACTATCTACTGCACTATCCCTCTGGCTCCATCTAGCTGAATATATTTAAATTTAAGTTGTTGTCGTTGTTGTTGTTGTTTGGTTTTTGGGCAACACCCAGTGACGCTCAAGGGCTACTCCTGGCTCTGAGCTCAGAAATCGCTTCTGGTTTGGGGGACTATATGGGATGCCGGGGATCAAACCGAGATCTGTCCTGGGTTAGCTGCATGCAAGGCAAGCGCCATATCACTGTGCTCTTGCTCGGCCCCAATTTTAATTATTTTAAGATCATTTTAATTATTATGTCATTGTTCTTTTGGGTCCATACTTAGTGGTGTTAGTGATTGAATCTAGGTTGGCCACTTATATGGTAAGAGCCGTATCCAATGTACTATTTTTTAACCCCCAGTTGAATGTTTGTTTTTTGTTGTTTTGTTTTGTTTTTGGTTCACACTCGGCAGCACTCAGGTGTTACTTCTGGCTCCATGCTCAGAAATCTCTCCTGGCAGGCACAGGGGACCATATGGGATGCCAGGATTCAAACCAATGACCTTCTGCATGAAAGGCAAATGCCTTACCTTCATGCTATCTCTCCTGCCCCCCAGTTGAATGTTTTTAAAGGCATTACTGAAAATTTTCTTAACTGTTATGATGTCTTAAAAGACATCATAGTGTTATGATGTTTTAGACCTTTCTTTCTGCTCCCAGTAGTAGTAAAGTAAAATACTGACAGTCACCTACTAGTAAAAGACTGACAGTCTGCACCTACCTGTGGCTAACTGCTGCATTGCACATTTTAGCCTAGTTCTCAATGCCTCTCTCTTTTGAGATAGGGTCTTTAAAAAGGTAATTAAGTTTAAATGTGGCTATCAGAATAGGACCTTAACTCAGGATGACTGCTACCTTCTATGAGGAAGAAAAGATACCAGAAATGCAGTCAATGCAAAGAAAAGACCACAAGAGGACATAGGAAGAAAGTGGTCAAATTATAGATAGAGAAACCAAACCTATTGCCTGGATCTTAGACATCAAACTTCTTTTTTGTTTTTATTTTAATTTTATATTTTGTTTGGTTTTGTTTGTTTGTTTGTTTGTTTTTTGCCACACCAGGCAGCGACACTCAGGGATTACTCCTGGCTCTGTGCTCAGAAATTGCTCTTGGCAGGCTAAGGTACCTTATGGGACACCGGGGGTCGAATCTGGGTCCTCCATGGGTTGGCTGTATCCAAGGCCCTACCACTGTGCTGTTGCTCCAGCCCTGAGACATAGAATTTTTTTTTTTTTTTTTGGTTTTTGGGCCATACCCGGTGACGCTCAGGGGTTACTCCTGGCTATGAGCTCAGAAATCGCCCCTGGCTTGGGGGGACCATATGGGACGCTGGGGGATCGAACCGCGGTCTGTCCTACGCTAGCGCTTGCAAGGTAGACACCTTACCTCTAGCGCCACCTTCCCAGCCCCGACATAGAACTTCTGAATGTGAAAAATGAAACTTCAGTTGTTGGGAATGGGTAGAGAGGTATCTTAGTAAGCTGACTCTGTGTTTTGTAGGCTGTAGGCCTGAGTTTGATCACTGACATCACATGATTCCCTGAGGTTCATCAGGAGCAACCCTTAAAGAACCTGTCTAGGAGTAACTTCTGGGCACTGCCAGATATGGACTAAAACCCACAAGAGTAATTTTAGTTCTTAAAATCACAAAGTCTATATTATCACCCCCAATATCTGTAATAACCCATTATATATTTAAAATATTAATGAAAATTGTGACTCTCTAGGATTTAGGAGACAAGTATGGAAGGGGGGTAGCCAAAATAACATACTTAAAAAATAAAATTCAAGGATATGAAATAAAGCCTTGTTTTAAAAACCATCAACTGATGAATTTGCAACAGAGATTCAAATATTACATCAATAAAAAGAGGAGACTTTTATGAAGAAGTAGTTAATAATAATATACTTTTAAAGAATTACCATCAAAGTAAAATAAATTATATAATAAAAAGTAAAGTCAATAACATTGAAGTGTGGAAATATAGCTTGTTAAAGTATCAAGCTATCAAAGAATAAAAAGGAGTAAAAATATAAAATAAAAACAAAGAAAATAAATAATAAAAGAGGATGATAATTTCCCGGAGCTGAGAAAGAACCCAATTTTTTTAGATTGAAAGGGAAAATATAACAAAAATAAGTGGAAAATACATCCTAATGAAATGTTAGAATATCAAGGACATAGAAAGTCTCAAAGTTTCTAAGGAGACAGAACAAGTTAGTAAAAAGAAAGAGTTGCCATTCTGGTTTCTAATTTCTTAGTAGCAACTCTGGACACAATAGAGAAATACTTTCATAGTTATGAGAAAAATATTTGAATTTGGAATTCCATGGCCAGCTGAATATTTATCAAGTAGCAAAATATAAACCCTTTCCAAGAGGCAAGGTCTCAGAAACCATGGCTCCCATACTCCCTTCCCTCTCAGAGAAATGTACGTGAGGATATCAAAGTCATTACATAGGTAGAAAGAAAACACATCAGGGCCGGAGAGATGGAGCAGAGGTAAAGCATTTGCCTTGCATGCAGAAAGACGGTGGTTCGAATCCCGGCCTCCCATATGGTCCCCCGAGCCTGCCAGGAGCGATTTCTGAGTGTAGAGCCAGGAGGAATCCCTGAGTGCTTCTGGTTGTGACCCAAAAACCAAAAAAGAAAAAAAAAAAAAAAAGAAAACACATCAAATAACATTGATGGGAATGTGGGGAAAAGGAACTCTTATTCAGAGCTGTGGAAATGTTGCCGATGGAAAACAGTATGGAGGTTTTTCAGAATAGTAAAATAGAGCTGTTATAAAACCCAGTAATTCTACTTCTTGGTATCTACGCACAGGTCACAAAAATATTCATTAACAAGGACATATGCATACCAATATGCATTGCAGCATTCAATACAATAGCTAGGAGATGGAATCCACATAGGTTACCAACAACAGCTGATTGGATAATGAAAGTATGGTTATATGCACAGTGGAATTCCATGCAGCTGCAAGAAAAGATGAAATCATGCAATTTGCTGCAACTTGGGCAAAACTAGATAGAGCTTGTTAAGTGAAGTGAGTCAGATGCAGGACAACTATCAGATGACCTCACTAATCTGTGATATGTAGAAGGGAAAAGCAGGAGGGAATGCATGATATCAAAGCATGGATACCCTTGATCACAGAAATGAGAGGACTGGGAAGGAAATAAATGGGTGAGGGGAGTGAGAAGAGATGAACAGAAGGTAACAGGGATAGTAGGATCAGGAGTCTTAAGCACATCAGTGGAATAGAGGTGTGGTATATATATATATATCTAAACAACAGAGCCAACAATACTGCAAGCATGGAATCCACACAAAAACAACTACATTTAAATATGTGCCAGTTAAGAAGGAGGGCTGAAGTGTGGGAGGGAACCAAGGGACATTGGTGGAGGGAAGTTGATACTGGTGGAATTGGTGTTTCAACATTATTACCATTGTAAACCTGAAACTCAACTATGTGGTTTTTTTTTTTTTGTTTGTTTGTTTTTGGGCCACACCCGTTTGACGCTCAGGGGTTACTCCTGGCTATGTGCTCAGAAATCGCCCCTGGCTTGGGGGGACCATATGGGACGCCGGGGGATCGAACCGCGGTCCTTCCTTGGCTAGCGCTTGCAAGGCAGACACCTTACCTCCAGCGCCACCTACCCGGCCCCAAGTTTTTTTTTTGTTTTTTTTTTTGATTTTTGGGCCACACCCGGTAATGCTCAGGGGTTACTCCTGGCTATGTGCTCAGAAGTTGCTCCTGGCTTGGGGGACCATATGGGACACCGGGGGATGGAACCGCGGTCCGTCCTAGGCTAGCGCAGGCAAGGCAGGCATCTTACCTTTAGCACCACCGCCCGGCCCCTGAAACTCAACTATGAATAACTATTTAAATCACAGTGCCTTAATATTTCTTTCTTTCTTTCTTTTTATTTATTTATTTATTTTTTTGTTTTGTTTTGGTTTTTGGGCCACACCCCGCTGTGCTCAGGGGTTACTCCTGGCTATCTGCTCAGAAATAGCTCCTAGCGGGCACAGGGGACCATATGGGATGCCGGGATTCGAACCAACCACCTTAGGTCTTTAATCAGCTGCTTGCAAGGCAAACACCGCTGTGCTATCTCTCCAGCCCCCACCTTAATATTTCATAAAAAGAAAAAGAGAGCTCACATAGATAGTAGATCTAATCCAAGAGGATTATGTTATTGCTAAGAAGGAAACTAGTTCAAAATAGAAAGTTGAAGCTCGGGACAGAAACATCTGAAGAATTTGAGGACTTTGATTGAAATAATTTATTTTTTTGTTTCATTTATTTATTTATATTAGACTCCTAAGTGGCACTCAGGAGGTCTGGCCATTTCTCATCCCTCAACGGTGCTCTGATGCCTGCAGAACTGCCATGTGCTGCTGGAGATGGGGGCTGGTCACATGCAAGACAGGTACTCTAGCCATTTGTGCTGTCTTTCCGTCCTTTTGCTTTCTTTTTTTTTTTTTTTTTTTTGGTTTTTGGTTTTTGGGCCACACCCGGCGGTGCTCAGGGGTTATTCCTGGCTGTCTGCTCAGAAATAGCTCCTGGCAGGCACAGGGGACCATATGGGACACCGGGATTCGAACCAACCACCTTAGGTTCTGGATCAGCTGCTTGCAAGGCAAATGCCGCTGTGCTATCTCTCTGGGCCCTGCTTTCTTTTCTTTTCTTTTGTAAGTGTAAGAGTACCACATGGGCTAGAGATGGCTCAATAGACTGGATGCAAGCTCTGTATACAGGAGTCCTAGGTTCCAATCCCAATACTGCCTGGTCTTCCTGAGCACCACTGGGAGTAATCGCCAAGCACTGAATCAAGAGTAACCACCAGCATTGCTAACTCCAAAATAAATTATTAAAATATGAAAAACACATGATTCAAAAACTTAATCAGAATGGGTATACTAATTCTGTATATCAACACCATCATCGTTAACATATAACTACCTAAAGTAAAATATATAAAAATAATTAAAACTGAGGCCAGAGAGATCGCATGGAGGTAAGGCATTTGCCTTATATGCAGAAGGACAGTGGTTCGAATCCTGGCCTCCCATATGGTCCCCCGAGCCTTCCAGGAGCGATTTCTGAGCATAGAGCCAGGAGTAACCCCTGAGCGCTGCCGGGTGTGACCCAAAAAAACAAGCAAACAAAAAAATTAAAACTAAATGAAATGTTGGGGCTAGAAAGATAGTATAACAGTTAAGATGCTTGGTTTGCATGTGCCTGATGTGGGTTCTAGCCCTGGCACTACATACACAAACCTTTTTAAAAATTATTTATTGTATTTTTATCTCTTACCTTTTAAATTAGGGCTCCCATCTTTTTCATAGAACCTTGGGACATAGGATACTTAATTTAACCACATATTCCTACATTTTTCTATAAAACTACTAAGAAAGAAATCAAGAAAGGCTGGGGGCCAGGTGCTAAGTGGTCTCAGATGCATTAGAGGGGAAATAAATAAGGACAGAATTAAATATCCAAGCCAAAGTCAATGATAATAGAATCAAGGAACCTGAACTTTAACAATCTAAACTCAAAAGGGCCTGTTACACTGGCAGGCCACAGGGCAAAGGGTGGTAGGATAGGATGCACTTGGGTCCATTGGTGGAAGGAGGTTTACTGGTGGTGGGAAGAACCCTGAATTATTGTATACCTGAAATTCAACTATGAAGGACTCTGTAGATCACAATTGTTTCAATAAAATAAAATTAAAGAAAAAAAGCTCTAAAGTTTTCATGAGAAAAAAATTGGGCTGGAGTGACAACACAGTGAGTAGTTTGCTGTGCATGTGGCTGATGAGGGTATGATCCTTGGCATTCCACATGGTCCCCTGAGACTTCTAGGTGTGATTTCTGAGCACAGAGCCAGGAGTAACTAACTCCTGATAATCATCAAGTTATAGCCCCCCCAAAAAAAAACAAACAAAAAATTAGTCAAAATAATTAAAACTGGAGAGATAGTACATCGTCTCTCATGGAATTTTAAGATGGCCATTGGTAACAGACCCTAAGAGTCAGCTCAGTCAAACTGAGCCTCCACTGAGTTTGCTAAGTGGAGAATGCAGTGAAGGTTGAACAGGACCCAGAGACTGTGGCAGAGGGATGTTGACACTCTGGTGGTAGAGATGGTGTAGCAACAATGTATGCCTGAAATATTACAACTAACAATGTCAAAAATTATAGTGCCCACATTAAAATAAGCAAAAAGGATGCAGGTGATATTTTTCCTTTTTCCTTTTCTGTTTTTCAAGTGTACTATAATCTATACTATACTATAATCTATACTATAAACATTGATTTCAGTGACAAATAAAAACTAAGCTTTTTTTTTTTTTTTGGTTTTTTATTTTTGGGGGCACGCCCATTTGATGCTCAGGGGTTACTCCTGGCTAAGCACTCAGAAACTGCCCCTGGCTTGGGGGGACCATATGGGACGCTAGGGGATCGAACCGTGGTCCTTCCTTGGCTAGCGCTTGCAAGGCAGGCACCTTACCTCTAGCGCCACCTCACCAGCCCCTAATTTTTTTAATTTTTTAATTTTTTATTTTTAATTATCAGAACAAAGATGCAAAGAGAGAGGACAAGGTAAAGTTACAGTGGAAGGACAATCACCCATAAACAGAATTCTCAGAAGTCCCCTTGTTGAACTTTCAGCCAAAGAACATTAAGAAAAATAAAACAGAACCCATGTACAATTACTTTGTCCCTCAAGTCCCATTCTGGGTAAGTACCAAACAGGAGACCAAAGGTGGAGAGAGCTAGAAAGAAGGCAAAATTTCTTTTATCCCATATAAAGCTGTCAGTCTAACTGGGAAGAACAAAGCATATGTAGAGTTAAAATTTTGGTGAGTTATTATGATTTGAGGGGCCAGAGCGATAGCACAGCGGGTAGGGCATTTGCCTTCCACATGACTTATCTGGGTTTGATCCCCAGTATCCCATATGGTCCCGAGCCTGCCAGGAGTGATTTCTGAGTGTAGAGTCAGGAGTAACCCCTGAGCACTGCCAGGTATGGCCCAAAAAAACAACAAACAAAATAAATTAAATAAATTTTAAAAATTTCTTAAAAAAAGATTTATTATTATTTGGGACCAGAAAGATAGCTAAAGGGCTGAGCACACTACTTTGCATGAAGGAAGTCCCTGAAGATCTCCTAAGCACCTGACCTGTAAGAATGGCCCAGGTGAGGTCCTGTGCTGAGCCCCCAAGTCACCTGTGCCCAAGGTCTGTATCTGGAATAAGGGTGGTGGAGATTTTAAGGCCCTGTCCACCTAGACTGCAATTTGGGGGAAGACACCTGGACAAGAGCATATATCCTAGATTCCTTAACCACCCAGTCCATAATGCCCACAGATGGTTTCTACTGTGAGCAACTGAGTAGGAAGGAGCCTTCTGAGTTATGTTGCAAGTCAGTCCCTGAAGAGGTTGACTGATGGAGGGATGGAGGATGAGGTCTTTCCCCTCCAGCTCGGAGCACATGTCTGCCACCCTGTTCAGCCGATGGTTCTGAGGTGAAGCGGCAGGTAAACAGCTTGCAGACTGTCAGGCTTGTGGAAATATTAGCTTTATTCGATGGACAAGACTGAAGTCCAAAGCCTCATCATCAATTCCAGCCAAAAGCCCCTCGCCTTTCCACAGACCCTTGTTTTTATCCCCCAGAATCAGGTATCACCCAATGGTGGGATCAGATACCACCCAATGGTGGAAGCAGAATCAGGTACCACCCTAGGATGGGGGCAGAATGCCAGGTCACGTCCTAGGGTAGGGCACAATCACCGATCAGGGTAGGGTCAGTACATAATAATCCCATAATCCCATACACAACACTGAGTCAGTCACCTCTGTTGTATCACTCAGAGACAGGGAGGTCGGGAGTTTGTTTTGGGGATCTACATGAGGTACAAGTTCCTCCAAATGGCCACTGATCAGACCATGGGTCACCACAGGCAGTCCTGTCTGTCCTCTGAGACAGGTACCCCATTGAGCCCCACTGGGCACTCCAACTCAGCCCCACTCTCCTGAGTCCACCTCACCATCAACCCCCTCAAGAAATCTCTGTCACACATTTCTACCTGGCTTTGGCTCCTCCTGCCTGGGAGGCCTTTGCTGTCCTGTCCACCTATCCTCCCTTCACCAGGCTTCTCATATCCCCACTTTCCTGATGCTGTTCTAATCTGGTATTGAGCCATTTTGACATTCCAACCCCTTTTCTTCCAGTGACTGTTAAGAGTCGTCAAGTATTGATTAGTCTTTCCTGAAGCGCATTGTCAAATGGACACCCAAAAAGTGCCTATAAATGAATGCTACACTTGCATGCTGCATGCCGGTCAGTTTTCTCACACCCTCTCCAGTTTATGGTTCTTCACTCAAGCTCCCTGTTTAGACACAAGAAAACAGGGATTTGAGAGCAGAAGATGGCTTGGTTACACAAATTTTTATTTAGCTTATTAGTTTGGGGTCCAACATTGATAGGGGTAAAGATAGTGATAGTGATAGGGATCAAGCCCAAATTCCTGTTGGCAAAGCATGCAATTTAGCTCAGCTTGCTTGTTTTAGGGCTATATCCAATTACTCTTGCCTCCTGGTTGAAGATCTGAACTATCTCTACAGTGCTCCAGGCATGGTACGGAATTCAAGTAGGAATCAAACTCCCTAGGTCCCAATCTAGCACCCTATCATTCACTATTCTGCCCTGGGGAAATATTAATTTTATGTTTAATCACAAATATTTCATGGATAGAGCAAAAATAGAGGAGTCTTTCAAGAATGACTAGATCATGATAGAGAAAGAAGTATAGAGAAAACATGCTGCAATCTCAAGTTTCATCTATGTAGAATGGAGTAGCTGACCTCCAGCCTAAAATATTCTATGGTGGGGGTTAGCGATGGAACAGCACAGAATGAAGCAATAGGAAAGGTCGAGACCTTTTTTATAATAATCTTATAATATAATATATAATATAATAATTTTATAATAATCTGTGGATTATTTTCATGAAGGAGCCCTGAGTTTGATTTTAGACATCACATGGCTCTTCAGCATGAATGGAAGTGACCCATGTCCACCAAATCAAAGTAGTCCAAAGCCACTCTGAGTGGGGTTCAATTCTCTTAAAACCCACCCTTGAAAAAAACATTTCTAAGGCTGGAGTGATAGTATAGTGTGTAGGACATTTGACTTACATATGACCAATTCATGGCATCCCATATTGTCCCCTGACCATCAGGAGTGATCCCTGAGTATATTACCAGGAGTAAGCCCTGAGCATCACTGGGTGTGGTTCCAAGAAAAAAAATAATAAAGAAATAAAAAATAAGATGCCATTTATAGAACACATTTTCTAAGCTCATTTTCTACCCTACCACTGTAGCTCACACTTTATTCAAGCCACTGTCTTCCCTGCTCTGACCCAGCCCTCTTTCTCCTGTATACCACTGATTTCAAGCTGTTCCCTTATGTGGAATAGCCTTTCTTCTCAATTCAACTGTTACAAGCTTGATCCATGCTCTGGGTTCCTCAAAGACCCCTTTTTCTTTTCTTTTTTTTTTTTTTTTTGGTTTTTGGGCCACACCCATTTGATGCTCAGGGGTTACTCCTGGCTATGTGCTCAGAAATCGCCCCTGGCTTGGGGGGACCATATGGGACGTTGGGGGATCGAACCGCGGTCCTTCCTTGGCTAGCGCTTCCAAGGCAGACACCTTACCTCCAGCGCCACCTACCCGGCCCCAAAGACCCCTTTTTCTAAGAAGACCTCCGGGTCCCCTTCTGTGCCACAGTTTCCACATTCCACCCCTTAAGCATGTCCTGCCTGGTTTAAGCATACGCTGGTCATTGCTGGATATACGTCCTCTTCTCTGTAACCTGTGTTTTTTTCCCAAAGGCAGAAAAGCCCTCTCTTGTATCCTCTCTTATGGTCCCAGGAATCATGTAAAGCAGATGGTCCAACTCTTTGAGCCATTTCTCATTACCCAGAGCCTCTTGTTACATGTTCTGATAGCAATTGGTCATCTTTATGGTTTGTAGAGCTCACCTCCAGCCAGTCCCCTCAAAAGTCTGCTACTCATTTTGCTTTTTAGGCCAAACTTTCACAGTAGCACAATTCTACCTCCATCATGCAGCAGAGGTTGAGACCCTCCACCTACCTTTCCACTTGTAGCTCTGGCCTCACCAACTGTTTATTTGCATCAGAATTGAGAAGTCTAAGCATTGTGATGCTCTTGTGATGCTTACTCACCAACAGCTGTGTGAGCCTGGGTGTGTGTCTTCACCTGTCTGGGCCATTACAAGCCTCTGTGACTCCTGGGCTGCTGTGAATATTAGATGAGAAATGGCAGAGGTGCCTGGCCCAGCACCTGACAACAAGTATTCAGGGAATGCTTCCAAAAATAGAAAGAGGAAATGTCCTAGCTTTAGCTGCCTATTTTTGTTTACTCCCAAACCTGCTCAGGGACCTCTTCTCCCGTTTCATTGTTTGTTGTGTCTAGCTTGGAAATGTAGAGCAGCTGCTCACTGGAGAACTTCTGTTCTCCCCTCTGCAGCTTTCAGAAAACTGTGGCCTGTGGCGGCTGAGCAGCTGGCTCTGAAGCTCAAACCATCCAGTCCTCTTTTCCCAGACAGGGCAACCTCATTGGCAGTGATGAACTCTTGCAGGCAGGTAAATTGGGAGGGAGGGGAGTGGTCATGGAAAGAAGAGGGTAGAAGGAGAAAGGAGGTGGTGGCCAATAGTGATTTTTTTTGAAATAAATAAAAATAAGTCATTGGCCCTGAAGCTTCCCAAAAGCAGAAAATGTCTCCCCTTTGTGATTAAAATAATGAGCATTTTGGAGATGGAGAAAATGAGGCACCGCACAGATGCTGAAACGTAGGCCCCACAGGAGAAGTTGGGTGGATACTTCAGAAAAGGAGAAGCTCTTGCACAAGAGAGACTGTTTAGCAGTTTGGCACTGCCTTGTATGAAGCCAACCCTGCTTGTCCCCCCCCCCCCCGGACCATATAAGGTCACCCAAGGACCAACAGGAGTCATTCCTGAGTGCAGAACCAGAAGTAAGCTGGGAATGGCCATAAAACAAAACAAAAACAAAAACAAAAAAAGTAGCTCAGGGGCTAGGAAGGTGGCACTAGAGGTAAGGTGTCTGCCTTGCAAGCGCTAGCCAAGGAAGGACCAAGGTTCGATCCCCCAGTGTCCCATATGGTCCCCCAAGCCAGGAGCGATTTCTGAGCACATAGCCAGGAGTAACCCCTGAGCGTCAAACAGGTGTGGCCCAAAAAACAAACAAACAAAAAAAGTAGCTCTGATTGCCTTTACTTTTTATTTTTAAATTAATGCACTGTGACTTACAAAAATAATTCTTAGTTGAGTTGTAGACATACAACAATCTCACCACCTGTGTCAACCTCCCTCCACCAATGTTCCTAGAGTTGATCCATACTTCCCTCTCCCAGCCTGCCATCTCAACAGTCACTTTTAAAAGTTTTGGGTCTCATGTCAGTGCTATTGACTCCATGGTTTGGATATTTACCATATATACTCGAGTATAAGCCGAGTTTTTCCGGCACAAAATTTGTGCTGAAAACCCCAAACTCGGCTTATACTGGGGTCATACATGTTATTTGATTCAGTGCTTGTGTACCGTATCGAATCAAATGCACATAGTCTCCAGTCATCTTCTGCCGTCTGCTGGAGGGGCGGTGCTTCAGCTCAGTCCACAAATCAGGGCTGAGCTGAACTGTATACCACTGTTTAACTCACGATATTCTGCGCTTTGTATGAGACCGACAGCAGTGATAATGATATCTGTGAACTCAGTGATGATGGCAATGTCTATGCTGTTAACTTCACATCAGATACAGCTGAAGCTCTGTTTGGACATACAAATGAGGAGAGGAATCCAGTTTGAAGGATTTCAACCTTTGTCATTTAGCTCGATTACCTCTTAAGCTATGGTTTTCTGCACTTTATTTAAAGTTTTAAAGTTATTGTTGCTAGTTTACAGGGTTTTTTTTTTCGCAATTGAAAAACATTTAACCCACGGATTCCTCAACTATTGTAATTGTTTTGGGTATATCTTTTTATTTTTGAAATTTACCAGTGGCTGCTGCATTTTCCACCTCGGCTTATACTCGAGTCACTAAGCTTTCCCAGTTTTTAGGGTAAAATTGAAGGGGGGGTTTGGCTTATACTCCGGTCAGCTTATACTCAAGTATATACAGTAATTGTCTTTCCTTAACACCACCAGTGTAACTGAATCCCTTTGGCTCCTGCCCCCTCTTCCCCAATTATTTTACTATGTATTTTTCTCTTTTTACACAATTTCTTTCCTTCTCACTATACTTTGGAGCCAAATTAATCTTCACAATCCCCCTCCAAACTATTTCATTCCTTCATGCAGTCATAGCACATATAAGTGATACCATTCTGTATTTATCTTTCTTCTTCTGGCTTATTTTATTTTCCAGTTCTATCCGTGTTTCAGGAAATGTCATGATTACATCATTGCTTCTTGCTGTGTAGTATTCAATATATATATGTATGTACCACCTCTTCATGATCCATTCACCTCTTGTTGGACATCTAGGTTGATTCCAAATCTTAGCTATTGTACTGAGTGCTGCAACAAAGTCATTTTAAATGGATTTTTGTTTGTTTGTTTTTGTTTTTGGGTCACACCCGGCAGTACTCAGGGGTTACTCCTGGCTGTCTGCTCAGAAATAGCTCCTGGCAGGCACAGGGACCATATGGGACACTGGGATTCGAACCAACCACCTTAGGTCCTGGATCGGCTGCTTGCAAGGCAAACGCCGGGGGCCAGGAAGGTGGCGCTAGAGGTAAGGTGTCTGCCTTACAAGCGCTAGCCAAGGAAGGACCGCGGTTCGATCCCCCGGCGTCCCATATGGTCCCCCCAAGCCAGGGGTGATTTCTGAGCACATAGCCAGGAGTAACCCCTGAGTGTCAAACGGGTGTGGCCCAAAAAAAACAAAAAACAAAAACAAAAGCAAGGCAAACGCCGCTGTGCTATCTCTCCCGGCCCCTAAATGAATGTTTTTATGTCATAGGGCTATGTACTCAAACGTTGGATTTCTGGATCATATGACAATTTAATTCTGAGTTTACTGAGACCCCGCCAGACTTATTTGAGTTTCTTTTCATCATATCCCTGACAATACAATTTATTTTTAGCATTTTTGATATGTGCCATTCTCACTGGTATGAAATGATATCTCATTGTCATCTAGGTTTGAATTTCTCCAAGTGATGATCATTTTTATGTGTGTGTTGGGCATCTGTTGGTTTTCCTTTGATAAATGTTCACAACTTCTTCCATTTTTTGATTTTGGGATTTAATCTTTGTGAATACTTTATATATCCTGTATGTCAATCCCTTAGCTGATAGGTTAAGGACAAATGTTTTCTTCCATTCAGCTGTCTTTTAGTTTTAACCCATGTTTCTTTTGACAGAAAGAAAACTTATTTTGATAAGTCCTATTATTTTAGTTTTGATTTTGTAGCCTTTGCCATTGGCTTCATATCATCGAAGACTCCTTTGATGCCTGCGTTTTTTAGCATTCTGCCTAGGTTTTCCTCAGTGTACTTTTATAGATTCAGTTATGGTCTGAAGATCTTTGACCCACTTTAAATAAGCTTTTGTGTATGAGATGGGTCCAGCTTTAATTTCTTACATGTAATCATCAAATTGTTCCATTTGTTGAAGAGACTGTCTTTATTCCAATTCATGTTCTCAGCCCCATTATCAAAATAGTTGACTGTATACTTGGGGGTTTGTCATCGGATATTCTGTTCTGACATATTGGTCAGGGAGTCTGTCTTTATTCCAGTGCCATGCTATTTTGATCACTATGGCTTTGTAGCACAACTTCAAATTAGGTAATGAGATGACTCCCAGTTTCTTATTTTTCAGTATGGTTTTGGCTATTCAGGGTCTTTTATGATTTCAAACAAACTTATAATTGACTGATCTAAGTCCTTGAAGAATGTTGTCTAAATTTGGATAGGAATTACATTGAATCTACGTAGCAGTTTAGGTAATTGCACCATTTTGACAATATTGATTCTTATAATACTCAAGCATGGGATGTTTTTTCATTTCCTAAGGTCTTCAATTTATTTTTAAAGTATCTTAAAGTTTTGATGGTATAGGTCTCATAGCTCTTTTGTTAAATTGATTCTTTAGGTACTTGATTTTTTTTTTTATTTTAATTATATATTATTTTATTATATTTGTATTTTCTTTTTTTTTTTTTTTAATTTTTTTTTTAATTTTTTTTTATTTAAACACCTTGATTACATACATGATTGTGTTTGGGTTTCAGTCATAAAAGGAACACCACCCATCACCAGTGCAACATTCCCATCACCCAAGTCCCAAATCACCCTCCTCCCCACCCAACCCCCGCCTGTACCCTAAACAGGCTCTACATTTCCCTCATACATTCTCAATATTAGGACAGTTCAAAATGTAGTTATTTCTCTAACTAAACTCATCACTCTTTGTGGTGAGCTTCCTGAGGTGAGCTGGAACTTCCAGCTCTTTTCTCTTTTGTGTCTGAAAATTATTATTACAAGGGTGTCTTTCATTTTTCTTAAAACCCATAGATGAGTGAGACCATTCTGCGTTTTTCTCTCTCTCTCTCTGACTTATTTCACTCAGCATAATAGATTCCATGTACATCCATGTATAGGAAAATTTCATGACTTCATCTCTCCTGACAGCTGCATAATATTCCATTGTGTATATGTACCACAGTTTCTTTAGCCATTCATCTGTTGAAGGGCATCTTGGTTGTTTCCAGAGTCTTGCTATGGTAAATAGAGCTGCAATGAATATAGGTGTAAGGAAGGGGTTTTTGTATTGTATTTTTGTGTTCCTAGGGTATATTCCTAGGAGTGGTATAGCTGGATCGTATGGGAGCTCGATTTCCAGTTTTTGGAGGAATCTCCATATCGCTTTCCATAAAGGTTGAACTAGACAGCATTCCCACCAGCAGTGGATAAGAGTTCCTTTCTCTCCACATCCCCGCCAACACTGTTTATTCTCATTCTTTGTGATGTGTGCCATTCTCTGGGGTGTGAGGTGGTATCTCATCGTTGTTTTGATTTGCATCTCCCTGATGATTAGTGATGTGGAACATTTTTTCATGTGTCTTTTGGCCATGCGTATTTCTTCTTTGTCAAAGTGTCTGTTCATTTCTTCTCCCCATTTTTTGATGGGGTTAGATGTTTTTTTCTTGTAAAGTTCTGTCAGTGCCTTGTATATTTTGGAGATTAGCCCCTTATCTGATGGGTATTGGGTGAATAGTTTCTCCCACTCAGTGGGTGGCTCTTGTATCCTGGGCACTATTTCCTTTGAGGTGCAGAAGCTTCTCAGCTTAATATATTCCCATCTGTTAATCTCTGCTTTCACTTGCTTGGAGAGTGCAGTTTCCTCCTTGAAGATGCCTGTAATGTCCTGTAGTGTTTTGCCTATGTGCTGTTCTATATATCTTATGGTTTTGGGGCTGATATCGAGGTCTTTAATCCATTTGGATTTTACCTTTGTACATGATGTTAGCTGGGGGTCTAAGTTTAATTTTTTGCAAGTGGCTATCCAATTGTGCCAACACCACTTGTTGAAGAGGCTTTCCCTGCTCCATTTAGGATTTCCTGCTCCTTTATCAAAAATTAGATGGTTGTATCTCTGGGGAACATTTTCTGAGTATTCAAGCCTATTCCACTGATCTGAGGACCTATCCTTATTCCAATACCATGCTGTTTTGATAACTGTTGCTTTGTAGTACAGTTTAAAGTTGGGAAAAGTAATTCCTCCCATATTCTTTTTCCCAAGGTACTTGATTTTTAAACACGAGTTTAAATAGGATAGACTCTTTGATCTCTTTCTCCTCTGAATCATTATTTATATAAAGGTATAGATACAATTTTTGTGTATAGACTTTGTAGCTGGCCACTTTATTATATTGGTTATTGCTTATAGGAACTTGCTGTGGACTCTTCAGGGTCTTCAATATATCGTATCACAAATAGAGATAATTTGACTTCCATTTTTCTAATTTGGATCCCTTTGATTTCTTTCTCTTGCCTGATTACTTTTGCTAGGACTTCAAATATGTTGATTAAGTGTGGCGACAGTGGACATCCTTGCCTAGTATCTGATCTCAATGGAAATGCTTTTAGTTTTTCACTGTTAAGAATAATGTCGAGGCCGGAGAGATAGCATGGAGGTAGCGTTTTTGCCTTGCATGCAGAAGGACAGTGGTTCGAATCCCGGCATCCCCTGAGCCTGCCAGGGGCGATTTCTGAGTGTAGAGCCAGAAATAGCCCCTGAGTGCTGCCAGGTGTGACCCAAAACAAATAAACAAACAAACAAGAATAATGCCAGCAAAAAAAAAAAAAAAAGAATAATGTCAGCTTTGGGCTTTTTATAGATAGCTGTTATTATCTTGAGGAAGTTTCCTTCCACTCCTATTTTTATTGAGGGCTTTTTTTTTTAATCATAAATGGTCCGTGTCAAAAGCTTTTTCTGCATTGAATGATATGATCATAAGATTTTTCAGTTTTTTTGGGGGGGACACACCCAGTGACACTTAGGGATTACTCCTGGCTAGGCACTCAGAAATCGCTCCTGGCTTGGGGGACCATATGGGATGCTGGAGGATCCCCGGTCTGTACCTGGCTAGCGTGGGCAAGGCAGACACCTTACTGCTTGTGCCACAGCTCTGGCCCCTGATCATAAGATTTTTAGCTTTTCTTTTACTGATGTGGTATATGATGTTAATTTATTTTGGTATATTGAACCATTCTTGCATCACCTGGTTAAAATATACCTGATTATGGTATATGTTTTTTAATGTGCTGTTAGATTCTTTTTTTTTTTTTTTTTTTGGTTTTTGGGCCACACCCGATAACGCTCAGGGGTTACTCCTGGCTGTGCATTCAGAAGTTGCTCCTGGCTTGGGGACCATATGGGACACTGGGGGATCGAACCGCGGCCGGTCCTAGGCTAGGGCTGGCAAGGCAGACACCTTACCTCTAGTGCCACCACACTACCCCTGCTGTTAGATTCTTTACTAAGGTTTTGTCAAGGGTTTTTGCACTGGTGTTCATCAGAAGATTTAGCTGAAATTTTTTTACTATTCTTTTTTATATTGTTATCACTGTTTATTCTTTTATTTATTTATTTATTTGTTTATTTTAAATTATCTTTATTTAAACACCGTGATTACAAATATGATTGTAGGGCCTGGAGAGATAGCACAGCGGCATTTGCCTTGCAAGCAGCTGATCCAGGACCAAAGGTGGTTGGTTCGAATCCCGGTGTCCCATTGGTCCCCCGTGCCTGCCAGGAGCTATTTCTGAGCAGACAGCCAGGAGTAACCCCTGAGCAACTCTGGGTGTGGCCCAAAAACCAAAAACAAAAAAAAAACAAACAAAAACAAAAACAAATATGATTGTAGTTGTATGATTACAGTCACGTAAAGAACACCCCCCTTCACCAGTGCAAGATTCCCACCACCAATTTCCCAGATCTCCCTCCTCCCCACCCCACCCACACTGTACTCGAGACAGGATTTCTACTTCCCTCATTCATTCACATTGTTATGATAGTTTTCAGTGTAGTTATTTCTCTAACTGCACTCATCACTCTATGTGGTGAGCTCCATGTCATGAGCTGCACCTACCAGCCCTCATTTTTTGCTATAATATCTGCCAGCTTTAGGTATCAATGTAATGTTGGCATTGTAAGAGATATTATAGAGGATTCCTATTTCTTGTATTTTTTTTTTAGAAGAACTTAAAGATCAGTGGCATTTAATCTTCTCTGAAGGTTTGGTAAAACTCACTCATGTATCCATCTGGGTCTGAATTTTTATTCTTTGAGAGAATAAAAGTTTCAATTTTACTACTGTTTCAATTTCCTTTCTTGTGATTGGCCTGTTCAATCTATCTACTTCCCTTTTGTTCAATTTTTGAAGAATACATGTTTCTAGAAATATGTCTTTCTTTCAGGTTCTCTAGCTTAACAGTAATGTTCATAGTAAGCTCTTGTGATGCCTTGGATTTCTGGAGGTTTTGTTGTAATTTCTCCTTTTTAATTTCTGATAGGATTTATTTGAGCACTTTATCTTTTTTGCCTTATGATCTTACCAACAGTTTATCTTGTTTATTCTTTTGTAGAACTAGTTTCTGCTTTCACTGATTCTTTGCATTGCTTTGTTGATTTCTATATCACTGATTTCTGGTTAGGTTTTTATTCTTTCATTTCTTCTGCTAGTGTTTTAGTTCATTTCTTATAGGTTCTCCAGACATTTAAGGTATGTTTTATCTTTTTTATTCTTTTCTTTTTATCTTTTTTATTCTTTCTTTATGTAGGCCTATATAGCTATGAGTTCCCCCTAACTGCTGCTTTTGCTGTGTCCTATAGATTTTGGTAAATACATTATTATTAGTCTCAAGGATCTTTTTATTTCTTCATGTTTTTCTTTGATCTAGTTGTTATTAGCAGCATGTTGTTCAGTCTTCAGGTGTTGGAGTTTCTCTACATCTTTTTTTAGTCAATTTCTATCTCTGTGGCATTGTGGTCTGATTGGATATTTATTGTGTTTTTTGTTTGTTTTGTTTTGTTTTTGAGTCACACCGGGCAGTGCTCAGCGGTTAGAAATCACTCCTGGCAGGCACAGGGGACCATATGGGATGTCAGATGGGTTGGCTGCATGCAAGATTGTGAGATTGTCCAGTGGTGAGCATGGTTTATTGAAATATCTTACTCATATCACATTTCCAGTCATGCTTTTCTCTACGTTTGTGAGCAAAAGCCTTACAAACTTTAATGACCCAATGTTTGGTGCCTACATGTTGATTAGGGTTAGTAGTTCTTGCTTTAGTAGTCTCTGATCAATAATTTTAGTCCTACATTAAATATTACCCCAACAGCAACCCAGCACCAGCCACTCATAAAAGGTGTCAGCCCCTTTAAGAAATATCTTAATTATGATTGGCTGCCTGGGCCTATAAAACGCCCACTAGTGGAGAGTCTGTGTGATGAGGTGTTGGCAGTTGGAAGAAACAGTTGAAGCAGCAATTTGAACGAACTTTTTCTGTTCTTAGCTGCTGCTTTTCTCCCTGATATGACAGACCTTCAGCAGTATCTTTTTGGAATATTTATCCCCTTTACATTATATACCTGTTCCTTTACCTGGCCATCAGTCTAATCTTACCCTGGTTCCAAACTCAGCTCTCTTTTCCTCTTTCTCTCTACTGGCCTAGGGGTTTGTCATAGGCCCTGGCCTTCTCTATTAAAAAGGATTGTAAGATTTTGTCATCTTGCCTGCAAGCCCTCTGTAGACACCAACAGCGTGGGCCCATCTCTAGCAGCTCAGTTTGAGAATAATTAGTGTTCATCCTTGTCTCTGCTTTCTTTTGGTTGAATGTATTTTTTTCTGTTATAATTATGGATTTTTCTAGCCTTTTTGGTTGTTTTTGAACATTAGGTTGTATACTTGTCCATTCCTCTGTTCTGAGCCTGTGCCTATCCTGAAATTTTATATTTGTTTCTTTTGAGCAGCAATGGATGAGTTTTGTTTCATGATCCATCCTACTGCTCTGTGCCTTTGAATAGAAGAGTCTTGTCCATTTGCATTTAGGGATATTATTGATATAAAGAGATGAGTTGACATTGTGCTGTGTAGGGTTGTTGATTCTACATTAGGCTATTTATGGTTTATGTAAATGATTTTTAATTCATTCAGAGCCAATGTGGTTATCATAAATGTTGTCAGCTCTTTTCTGGAAAAAAAAATTGGGGGGGGCGGGGTCAGACCAAGTAGCTCTCAGGGGTTACTCGTGGCTCTGCATTCAGAAATCGCTCCTGGCAGGCACAGGAAACCATATGGAATGCCGGGATTCAAACCACCATATGTCCTGAGTTGGACGCATGCAAGGCAAGTGTCCTACCACTGTGCTATCTCTCCAGCCCCTCTGGAAATATTTTTATCACTCCCTCTCATCTAAACGAGAACTTTGCCAGATAGTGGATTCTAGATAGAAAGATTCTTTTATTCAGTAATTTGAATATGTCATTTCATTCCACTCTTTTTGTATGGGAGATCTGTTCTGATTCTTGATCTTTTCTTTATATTAAAAGGTTTTCATCTCTTTTGCAGCCTAAAAAATTTCATATTTCTTTAGTTTTTGCCATTTTGATTACTATATATGCCTTGGCATTTTTCTGTTTGAGTCTAGTTTGTTTGGTCCCCTATTGGACTCAGACTTGCACAGCTGCCTCCTTTCAGTGAGTTCCAGGGAAGTTCCTGCTATTATCTTTTTCTTTATATAAAATCTTTAAGCACCATGATAACAGGGATGATTGTAGTTGAGTTTCAGTCCTAAACAGAACGCCTACCTTCACCAGTGCAACATTCCCACCACAAATGCTCTGCCTCCCTCCTTCCCAACCTCTGCCAGTATTTGAGACAGGTATTCTACTTCTCTCATTCTTCAAGGTTGTCATAATAGTTGTTAGTGTAGTTATTTCCCTAACTGCACTCATAATTCTTTGTGGTGAGCTTCATATTGTGAGCTGGTCCTTCTGGCCCTCATCTCTATTGTCTCTGGGCATTATTACAATAATGTCCTTAATTTTTCTTAAAACCCATAGATGAGTGAGACTATTCTGTGTCTATCTCTCTCCCTTATTTCACTTAGCATGACTTATTTCACTTAGCATAATAGATTCTATGTACATGCATGTATAGGAGAATTTCATGACTTCATCTCTCCTGATGACTGCATAATATTCCATTGTGTGTAAGTACCACAGTTTCCTTAGCCATTCATCTGTTGAAGGGCATCTTGGTTGTTTCCAGAGTCTGGCTATTGTAAATAGCACTGCAATGAATATAGGTGTGAGGAAGGGATTTTTGAATTGTATTTTTGTGTTCCTGGGTATATTCCTAGGAGTGGTATAGCTGGATCATATGGGAGCTCAATTTCCAATTTTTTGAGGGATCTCCATATTGTTTTCCATAAAGGTTGGACTAGACAGCATTCCCACCAGCAGTGAATGAGAGTTCCTTTCTCTCCATATCCCAGCCAGCACTGATAGTTCTTTGTGATGCGTGCCAGTCTCTGTGGTGCACCTCTTGTTCTTCCCATTCCCCTTTTGCTCCACCTCTGGTATATCTATAATTTCAAAATCATTTCTCTTGTCTTTGTTCATTATTTTACAATTTATTTCATCTTTTGTCTCTCTTTTCTTTTTTGTGTTCTTTATCAATGCTAGCTTTATCTTCACATTATTTATATGGTTCTTTCCCTGTAATATTCTGCTGCCCTGGCTTGCTAGCGTGTTCTTTATCTTCTTCAATTTTATTTGTCTGGATTATCTCATCCTTTGAAAAAGTTCTATTTTTTGGGGGGGGGCCCACACCCGGCGTTGCTCAGGGGTTACTCCTGGCTGTCTGCTCAGAAATAGCTCCTGGCAGGCATGGGGGACCATATGGGACACCGGGATTCGAACCAATCACCTTTGGTTCTGGATCGGCTGCTTGCAAGGCAAACGCCGCTGTGCTATATCTCCGGGCTTTGAAAAAGTTCTTATTTGAGTTGGCTTAATATCTCATTTACTAATTGCTTAATTTCACTGTCTAGTAGTGTTTCCTTAATTTCTGTTGCCAACGTATTAAGTGCTGATTTTAGATCCTCATTGACCAAGTTCAAGTGTTTTGATGGCTTGTAGATTTGATTCAGTTTCTCTCCTTTCTGTGTCTATAGTTCAGCTCCTTAGTTTCCCAATTTTATTTGAATTTTTGGG
Source organism: Suncus etruscus (assembly GCF_024139225.1). Lineage (NCBI taxonomy): Eukaryota > Metazoa > Chordata > Mammalia > Eulipotyphla > Soricidae > Suncus > Suncus etruscus. The sequence continues at coordinate 42,177,909 of NC_064861.1, forward strand.
TGTTACTGATAGTTTTAGATTCACAGTTACTTGAGAAGCAATCTGTTGAATTGATTCTACTAAATGACCACTAACAATACATCTGATTTTCAAATTATTTTTTTTTACCATACAAAATTATTCGGGTATGCTGAGAAAATTGTCAACTAGTTCCTCTGTTGAGTTAACTGAGTTTTGAGGTTGTATACTGTATAAGAAACAGGACTGATATATCTCACCTACTAGTGAATAGAATAGGTATTTAGCAGTGTTTATTGTTTGGCTTAGAGGGCAAAAGATGTCAGAGCTAGCCAATTTCTGGCTGAAGATAAGGGAAGAATGGATCACAGATGGGTGTTGGCATTCTCAGTTTGCTGGGTGTACCTTAGAGGCACAGGTTCAGCTTAGATTCTAAATTATTTGTATTTTTTTTTTTAGGTTTTGGGCCACACCTGGTGACATTCAGGGGTAACTTCTGGCTATGAGCTCAGAAATTGCTGCTGGCTTGGGAGACCATATGGGACACCGGGGATCGAACCAATGTCCATCCTGGATTCGCTGCATGAAAGACAAATGCCCCACCACTTGTGCCACCACTTTGGCCCCTTTTACTTGTATTGATTCTAAGAGAAAATAAAGGTTGTATAAGAATATTGGAGCTAGAGAATTGATAAAGGGAATAAGGTGCTTGCCTTACATACTACCAACCTCAGTTTGATTCCCCAGTAACTACTTAGCTCCCAAAGCACCACCAGAAGTCATTCCTGAGAACAGAAGCAGGGATAACCCTTGAGCAGAGCTGGATGTTTCCCAAAAAGCCTCACCTATGAGAAATTATAAAAATCAGGGAACACACCTTGAAGCAAACAGTAGCAGCATTCCCACAAGCCCACCATGTTCTAAGAACGACCCATTAATTCTAGCCAACAACCAGTCAGGAAATATAATGCGCCAGAAAGAAGAATGCAATTCAGCATTCTCAGGGGTGGCACACCATCTTGAGTAAGTTGACAGCTTTTCTCAGGATATAGAACACAATTCTGAGCTAGCAGAGCTGAGGAAGATGACAAATGGACAGGTAGAGCATTGAGAACAGTTACTGTGATGCAGAGTTCACTGGTGCCAACAACTCCTTAATAGCTAACACATGCTACTCCTTTTTTTTTTAACTTCAAAGAATGATGGCACTAGGGTATATATTCAACTATAAGCCAAAGTCTAAGCTTTTCCCTGTGGAGCAGACAATGTTGGCCCACCCAGATCTCCTTGGCCACATTGATGGCCTCACAGCCCAGTGACTAAATATTTTTCTGACAGATGAGCTATTGCTTTTTCTGGCACAATGTCTCACCTGGAACAGATGGTAGAGGAGACCAAAGCCATGAAGTCCATTTTCAGGCAATGACTGGAATAAGGGTAAAAGTCTGATGTCCAGAATCAAGGTGACTCAGCTCTGTGCTGCCATTCCTGTTCTAGAGGACCTGTAGAGGCTGGGTCTGAGCTAAAGCCATGACTTTACTTAGCCTGTTTTTTCCCTCCTTCACCCAGAACACCCTCTCCAGTATATCCTTTGCATAGGAATCCTGCTTCCTGACTTGTAAGAAATATAAGATGGTAGGCTGCAGACACTAGCTAGAATCAAATAACTTTTGATTAGATTTGTCTATTAACTTATCTTAAAATATTGGTGGGTCTCAAAAAATATTGGTGGGTCTCACCTGGTGGACTGTTTTCTGGTTCTGTGTTTGGGAAGCTTACTCCTGGCAGTATATATATCCACTGTACTCTCAGATCCCCACTTTACTGATTTGATGCATACCTTTATAAAGGCTTTTTACTTGAATTAACCTTAGAATGCTTAACTTTCAAGTAATTTTAATTTTAAAATTTCACTTAAAGGAAAATATCAAATGTAAAGTAATATAGGTGCTCATCACAACTTAATTCATAGTTGTCCCAAACCAGAAATATTCTGATTTTATTCAGCTGGTGAAGGGATGAGAAAATTAAGATAATGCATACTCAACAGTAAAAAACTGAATGAGGAGTCAGGGAGATAGAGCCAAGTACAGGCTTTTTATGCTGGAAGTCCAAGAGCCTGACCTATGTGGTGGTCTCAGGAGCACACAGCCATGAGTTATCCCTCAGCACAACCAGGTATGGTCCAACCAACCAACCAACCAACCAACCAACCAACCAACCAACCAACCAACCAACCAAAGAAACAAACAAGTCAATTACACAAGTATCAACTGGGATGAGAATCCAAAGCATTATATAAGAAATCATCACAAAAGGCTAAATTGTCTATATTCCCCCAGAAGAAACTTTGAGAAAGCGAAACAACAGTGAATGAAAATACCTGCTAGATGGCTATGAACAAGGACAGTGGGGAGGTTGCAAAGAAGTGTAAGGGAGATTTCAGACTGGTAATAACGTTATATTTATCACAATTATCACGTTAGATACATACCACATGCACCAAAACTTACCAAAATATCCACTCAGAAGATACATTTTAGTATGAGTGGTACTTCCAAGCTACCCTAACTGGTATGTGGCTTGCAAGTGGGCACAGGATAAATGATAATAATGGCAGAGGTGCTGAGATGTATATGCAGATTGACATTCAAAGTGTCTATCTGCAGAAGTGGTCACTGTGGGTGGAACAAATTTGTGTGCTTCTTTGGGGTGAGGGAAGTAGAAATCAAGAGTAATGCATATTATCCTCCCAGAGAAGTTAAAGGGCAACTCACCAATATCTGCCCTCTAGGTGCTGTGATTGGCCCTAAGAATTGGGGGTGAGTATGGGCAGATGCAATGGATCCCTCTTTCACTTCCCCCTCGGATCAAGGGAACAGGAAACCAGGCCCCTGTCTCTGCATACCAATATCTTTCCTGAAGTTAATTTTTCAGAGAGAGAGAGAGAGGGTGAGTTAGAGTGTTTAAAAGTAGATATCCCTAGCAAGAGAAGAGGAAGGAAGAGGTTCTAAGGCAGCTAAAAGAGCACTGCCCCTGCTCCAAATTTTTTTTAATATGGAACACTTCACGAATTTACGTGTCATTCTTGCTCAGATTTTTAAGGTGAGGTGGAGAAGCAAAAGAAGGGTTAGTGATTGGTCATGGAAGAGAACCTTGAGTTCCACTTCAGAGAATGATGGAACGTTCCTAGGGCTACTCAGCCAAAAATCTCTCCTCACAGCCTGGGTCTTTTTTGATCCACATCATCATCATCATCTTCTTCTTCTTCTTCTTCTTCTTCTTCTTCTTCTTCTTCTTCTTCTTCTTCTTCTTCTTCTTCTTCTTCTTCTTCTTCTTCTTTCTTCTTTCTTTTATTCTTCTTTTCTTCTCCTCTTCTTCTTCTTCTTCTTCTTCTTCTTCTTCTTCTTCTTCTTCTTCTTCTTCTTCTTCTTCTTCTTCTTCTTCTTCTTCTTCTTCTTCTTCTCTCTCTTTTTTTTTTTTTTGGTTTTTGGGTTACACCCGGCTGTGCTCAGGGGTTGCTCCTGGCTCTACGCCCAGAAATTGCATCTGGCAGGCTCAGGGGACCAAATGGGATGCCAGGATTCGAACTACTGTCCTCCTGCATGCAAGGCAAACATTCTACCTCCATGCTCTCTCTCCAGCTCTTGATCCACATTTCTTAAGGATACAGAAGAGACAGCAGAGCGAAGATAACTTTATTTAGAAAAGGAATCCATGCTAAGAGCAAATAAATGTTGACTTACAAAGTTGGCTTGTTCAAACATCATATATCACTGTGAACCATATTTTATTAGATTAAATGGCTTTTCTTGGGGGTTAAGAAATACTTGTACTAATATTCATCTTGCAACTTGTAAAATCATATGGAAATTGGATGACATTTAAAATAGAAAAAGTGAATCCCCTGCAAGACTATGGCTAAGATATTTTACTCTAAATGTGAAGTCTGGTTGGTCCCACAAATTCCTGGGACAACCCCAATCTTTGTTTGAGCCCCAGGTGGGAACCCAACAGTCTATTTGAATGTATACCTTGAGTTTTTCTTATATTTAGGCTGAGTGTACTTTCCCTCAGACTTTTTTTTCATAATTTATTAAGAATGCAAATGATATTGATGTTGGAGAGCTAGTTTAATGTACTGACACTTGCTTTTCATATGTAAGACCTGAGTTCTATTCCTGGTACCACACAGTTCCCCAGGCACCATAGGAATCATCCCTGAGCTCACAATGGTGCACAGTATGAGGATGTGACTCAAAACCAAACAAAAATGTAAATAATATACTCAGTTGTGTATCCAATTTTCTTCTCACAAAAGTTCTCATTGCACAGGGAAAAAGTTGTGTTTCCCTTTCTTTTGTCTTAGTGGAAACAATGCAGTCTTCACCTAGTTGCTGATTTTTCTTTATTCATCTCATGTTTATTCCCATGGGTTCACAACTTGGCATCAGTGGTGAGGAGACCTTTTTGTCTCCGAGAAGTTCAACACACACTAGAATTCTTTCCCAATTCTGTCACTATGATGTCATTAAAAGTCCATTCTCAAGGAGCCAGAGAGATGGCATGGAGGTAGGGTATTTGCCTTGCATGCAGAAGAACAGTGGTTTGAATCCCGGCATCCCATATGAGCCTGCCAGTAGCAATTTCTGAGTGTAGAGCCAATAGTAACCCCTGAGCTCTGCCAGGTGTGACCCCAAAACCAAAAAAAAAATTTTATTCCCAAGGGGATGGAAACGCACAACTCAGAAAACCATGGCAAGAAGATAAAGTGAGTGGCCTGGGTTCTGGCCCTGGAAACCCAAGAGAAAGTCTGCCTTATGTGGTGGGCATACTGAGTAGCATTTTCCCCAATAATTCTTTTTTTATTTTGGGTCATACCATGCAGTGATCTGCGCTCTCTCCTGGCAGGGTTCAGGGGACTATATGGGATATTAGGAATTGAATCCTACCCTACCTTCTGTTCATCTGCATCACAGTGACAATTTGTTTTGGGATTGAAACCAGTGTTATGTATCTGGACAGTAGGTCCAGATAAACTGTTAATAGATTCCTGGGGCCTGACCTTCCCTGTTAGCTCCATGGAACCACAGAGATTTCCTGGAGGAGGAGTCTTTGATTGTAGAGGTTGTCAGAAGGGCTATTGTATGGTAAGAGGAGGCCCAAGAATTTAAGGAAGTGCCAGGTTCATAGGGAATGCTCCAAAAATGCAGTGAATAATGTGGGATGGTGCAGCTGGGGAGACTAAAGGGGCTCAATGGTGCTCCTCTAAGGGGCATCTGAAGATGGCTGCAAGGCTTCGACCTATGGGATCCAGGGAATGTGTCCCATTCTGGAATTTCATAAAATGCTTTGGATTCCTTCCTAGACAGAGAGCGTGCTTCTATGCTTCTCCCTTTACAAAGTGGTCTAGGGTCTAGCAGACACAGGGATCTGTATGCCCCAACCCTAAGGTTTCCTATACAAATCCTGCCAAATCTTCCCAGATTGGATTTCATAGGAAGCTCCTGTCTCCAGGCTGCCTAGTGAACCTTAAGACAGGGACCCCTCCGGAGTGATAGCACAACAGTAGGGCATTTGCCTTGTACACGGCCAACCCTGATAGACCTCAGTTGAATTCCCAGCAATCCATATGGTCCCCCAAACCTGCCAGGGACGATTTCTGAGCACAGATCCAGGAGTAAACCCTGAGCGCCACCGGTTGTGACCCAAAATCAAAACCAAAAAACTAACCAAACAAAAAAAGACAGGGCCCCCAGCAAGGGGGCAGAATTGCTGTCTGGCACCCCCACCCCAGTCACTATTGGCTTTGGTGTTCATATATTCTGTGCTCTGTGGGTAAAGATGAGTCTTGAGTTATTCCTTGTGGGAATGTTGGGAGAAGGGGAGGGCACTTGTCTTAAAGCAACATAAAGGAAGGGCTCATTGTTCTGCAGGATGACAGGAAATGTTGACACTGAGTGGTCTTTTTACTATGGCCTGACATCACTAGCATCCCCTTCATTGCTTCCTCTTTGTGCACAGTCTTCCTTTAGTTTGAAGTCTGGAATCCCTGATACCAACTTTTGCATGAATTCCCAAGGACCACAGGAAAGGAAACAATTCAGTTACATGAGAACAGACGGGAGTCTAAAATCCATTCTTTTATGTAATGCTTACATATATATATTTTTTTTTGCAATGGGACAATTAAAGCGGGAAGCTAGAGAAGAACCTTTGAGTGGCCCATTCTGGGAGCTGAACAAAGGTGAACAAGGCCATAAATCATAGTCATGTTCAGACAGAGCAGAATAGCCAGAGTAATCAGGTTGCTTGAGCAAAAACAGAACAAGATCACAGAAACAATTAGCAAATGTTTATATAAACTCTGAAACAATGTATTAATCACTGATTGTACCAAGCATTATATATGTTAATGTTTATTGTGTATGTTCTCATGTAATTGTTTTCATAGAATCAGTGTATACTTTATCTAAACTATACAAGCTCTGTATGTACCTCATTCTCAGCTTGACCCATTTTGGCTTTAGCCAGGTCAAGACCACACGAGTTAAAAAAAAAACTTGGTTTTCCTAATCTCTCAAGTGCCTGCATTTGATTCTAGGTCAGATTTCTGTAATACTCTGTGGTAAGTCCCCCCCCCCTTTTTTTTTTTAACAGATGAGCAAACTAAGGCACAGTGTATGCAGATCATAACATATATACATAAGGTGGCAAGAAGCAAAAACAGAAATAAGCCAATCTTTTTGTGGCTTATTTATTTTTGAGTCACACTCAAAGGTGCTAAAGGACTACTGGCTTGCGCTCCAGGGACCATTTGCAAATCAGTGCTAAGGGACTGAACTGTGCAAATCTCATGCAAGGTAAACACACACTTTACTTCCTGTACGTTCTCTCAGGTCAAGAGATGGATACTTAGGAAAGAATTAAGGCGTTTGTGGGATGAATTGGATTGTGGGATTGATTTGGTCCCACTCTATTCAGTATACGCCTTGTTACTCATTGGTTGGAAGCATCTTTGAATGTAGAACCTCGGATTAGTGTTTAGACCACCTTGTTCTGCCTCCTAGTGTGGTCTCCTCTTTTAGAATAAATACAGATTTTTAGGAAAACATGCTCTTGCATTTCTGGACTTCCATGGAGCTTGCTTCTTCTTAGGAGCAAAGGGAAACCATGTTGGAACTCCTGAAATCCTTTTCTCCCTCCTTGTGTGTATGTGTGAATTATTTCCTAGATTGAAATTTGCTTCCAGACTCACATGTCTCTCCAGTGTTTTGGCTTTAGAACCTGAGGATTAATCTTATTGGGGTAAGGCACTTGCCTTGTAAACAGATAACTCAGGTTTCATCCCTAGCAATACTACCAAGAGTGATACTTGAACACAGAGCCTAAAGTTAAAGTCTCAAAATGTCCAGGTATGGCCCAAACCTTCCTCACTCTCCACCAAGGAAATAAAAGTCAACCAGAACAAAGTCTGGTTGTAGATGACAGTGGCTGTCAGGACTGTTTGCTGTGGCCAGTATTTACTGCCTGAGATAGACTGCTGAAAGTCTCCCGCCAGGCCTTCTTCACAGATATTCCTCCTGCACTCCCTAAGTCATTTGTTTCGCTTATCAGGACTCTCCAGAACATTCCCTCCAGGGTGCTATTTATTTGTTTCCATCAACTAAGTTCAGAGTCCCTCTCACAGAGTTTCTCTCCAACCATTTTATCTTCTACTTTTAACTTGTGCACATTTCAGAGGGAGCATCCCATTGTGTGTATGGGGTAAATAGAAAACACTTTTTTGGTTTCATCTTTGTTCAGCACCTACTTATAAAGCTTTGTGAGTGAACATTTGGTTCTTATTCTTAGTTCCTTGCCACAACAATGGGACAATTAATTCATAGCTATGTATCTTGGTAGTTAAAGAAAATGTGGGGGCCAGAGAGATAGCATGGAGGTAAGGCATTTGCCTTGCATGCAGGTCTGTGGTTCGAATCCCAGCATTCCATATGGTCCCCTGAGCCTGCCAGGAGAGATTTCTGAGCATAGAGCCAGGAGTAACCCCTGAGCACTGCCAGATGTGACCCCCCCCCAAATAAAATAAAAAAAGAAAATGTGGGAGGTGAGTGGAGCACACCTGGTGGTGATAGGGCTCTGCTTCTGACCCTTTGTTCAAGGATCACTCCTGTTATTGTTGAGGAATGCAGAGTTAGGGACTGAACCCTAGCTGACTGCATGTTGCACACGCAATGCACTTCTGTGTCTAGCTTGTTGTAGATTGGGTATCAATTCTGTTGTAGTTGGCTTTGGATTTGGTGTTTAAGTCTGATCATTTTTTATTTCTTCTCAATGTTCATATGCCTGTTTGGTCTTGGTGCCCTCCATTATTTCCCCCCTCAATTTGTGAGGCAGAAAAAGATGTTTCAAGTTATGTGGTTTTGTTTGAAGGAAAGAAAAATAAAAAAGAAGGGGGGGGGGGCAAAAATTCTAACAAGCAAAAAATGGCAGGAGTTCTTCTAGAGACTATAAAAATTAGTTTAAGAAAAGAAAGGGGGGGCCCGGAGAGATAGCACAGCAGTGTTTGCCTTGCAAGCAGCCGATCCAGGACCAAAGGTGGTTGGTTCAAATCCCGGTGTCCCATATGGTCCCCAGTGCCTGCCAGGAGCTATTTCTGAGCAGACAGCCAGGAGTCACCCCTGAGCACTGCTGGGTGTGGCCCAAAAACCAAAAAAAAAAAAAAAAAAAAAAAAAAGAAAAGAAAAGAAAAGAAAAGAAAGGGGAAAATGAAGGAAAACATAAAAATAATACAAAAAAATCAACCCCCCCAAAAAAAAACCAACCAACCAACAAACAAAAAAACCTGAAAAGCACCACAGTAATAAAGACAACAACCAAACACTAACCACGGTCCCGAACTAGAGACGAATCAAAGCACAGGAAAAAACAAACAAACAAAAACAAGCAACAACAATTACAAAAAAAATTTAATTTGTGCTATTCTTTTTTGCATAGGCACAGTAAAAATTGGGGAGATTTGACTGGGAATTCCCCTGGCCTAAGAGATACAGGGTTTCTTTGCCCTTGAAGTATACTGTCATGGGTATAACTACAGGCTCTGTACACGCTCTTTTACTCTGTTTTGTTTTGATATCACACTTATTGATGATCAGGGGTTGCTCCTGGCTCTGCACTTAGGAATTGCTACTCCTGGTGGTATTCAGGGAGACCATATGGGATTCTGAGGATTGAACTTGAATCAACCACATACAAAGAAAGTGCCTTGCCAGCTGTACTATTTCTCTGGACCTCATTTGTTTTGCTTTAATCATCAGGGAGGTAACAAAAAGAAGATGCATATATCTGACATAGATAAGCTGGCATAGCAAGCAGAGCAGAATCCAGGCATACACAAGGCTCCTATTGCTTCATTTAATCAGTTAAGCCCAGACTTGCTAGAACTTTGAGATGAAGAAGTGATACAAGTAAAAGAAAAAAATGATATTTTCCTGACTTTTGAAGTTTTTTTGTTTTTTGTTTTTTGTTTGTTTTGCTTTTGGGTCACACCTGAAGCTCAGGGGTTACTCCTGCTTCTCTATTCAGAAATCGCTCTTGGCAGGCTCAGGGAACCATATGGGATGCCAGGATTCGAACCACTGTCCTTCTGCATGCAAGGCAAATGCCTTACCTCCAAGCTATCTCTCCAGCCCCGACGTTTTTTAAGTTTTAAAATCTCAGTAGGATACATAAAATACTTAGGGTGGAGGGAGGACATAAAGGACTAATAGCCTCTCAATAGAGGTGGATCCGTGGGCAGGTGCGAAGGGACAACCTGCACAAGGAGAAAGACCTAGATAAATTGCATAGACAAGGAGCCCCAGTGTCACTTCTGAGGAGTATGACAGCCACTCACAAAAAAGGTGGTAACTTCTAAAAGTTGGGAACAATGAACTGATACTGGGCCTCACCACTAAGGCACAGGACCTGAACATGGAGGATAAAGGTCTTCACCACAAACTGTGAGGCCACACAGCCCCACAGGGCCTTGGTAACATGCTTTTGATAGGTCCCCAAAAGTGTAGTTAGCCCCAATGTCTCAAGTTGCCCAGGATGACAGTTCTGCCGCTTAGCTAAATTGGACATCTGAATAAAATCAGATGTGTGTGTTTGTTTTAATTTACTCCAATATGATGTCATCTCACCTCACCCTTCAGTTATATCACATACAGACACTTGCTTTCATCCTGGGAAGGCCTGGAGGGCAGAAAGTTCTCCAGTGAGGATGTAGAAGTTCCATTGCTCTCAGTGAACAACTGAGACAAAGATCTACTCAATATTCTCTCATGAAAACCTAGTTGTTTTGAACCCTAAATGTAGTCTAGGAAGGTCTGCTTATGTCTTACTATAGAAGTTCACTACACAGTGATTAAGCTGATTTAGCTCACTACATAAAGAGCTTACTAAGGGTAAGCCCTACCTCACCTTGTATGGTATGTCCAGCATACACATTGTATCCACATTAATCTTTGCCCCCTATTCAGTTTAGAACTTCTAACCCTAATCCACATTCATCTTTGCCCCCTATTCAGTTTAGAATTTCTAACCCTAAACCAGAGAGGTTTGCTGCTGATAATACAGTACAGAGGCAAGGGAGCTTGTTATCTGACCTCATGTGGACTGCTCTGACTTCACAGCCTGATGAGATGCTCCAGTGGCAACATCCCAAAGAAGTGGCACAGTGGGTTCTTTCTTCATGGCACTATTAGCATCCTTTAGCCACCCTTCTCCAATTATCTCAGAGACTCCTGAGATTTTGTTTACTGTGATTTACAGAACTCTTAATGATGTTTCCCTTGCACATAATTCCAACACCATACCCATCACAGTGTACCCTCCTCTATCTCCCAAGGACTCTATCAAATGTCCCTCCCTTTGACACTCCCAGTCCAACCAACTCAGGTGTGTGGATCAATTTTTCCATTGAGTTGCCTTTGGCTCTTGGTTGCTCTCCTGAGATATATCTTTATATCCCACAAATGAGAGGTCATTCTGACTGGCTTAATTCTATCTGATTTCCTCTAGTTCCATCCATGTTGCTGAAAATTTCATGATTTTGTCTTTCTTAGAGCTTCATAATATCCATTGCATATGTATTAATATATATCATCATTTTTTGATCCATTCATCCATAGTTGAGCATTTGGGTTGTTTTCCAGATCTTTGCCATTGTACTGTTTCATATATGTATGCCTTGAAGTAATTTTTTTATGTTTGAGGATAGAGCAACTCCTGAGATTTCAACACTCAGATTCAGTATCATCTCCTTTATGAAGTGTCCTGGGTGAAGTAGCCATGCCTTGTTGTGTGACATCACTTGTTGGGGGCGCTGATGGCTGCCAGCTGGCTTTTATATTCTTCTGGTGAGTTTGTTGGGTCAGTTGCTTTCTTCCAAAGACTTTGTTGTTTTAGGATGAGAGACAGAGAAAGGACAGAGAGGAGCTAAAGGAAAAGAGAGATGATCAGAAGGTATATTTAAAGATAATTTCTTACTAATTTACTTGATAAATTAGTGTTTTATGGATGGATATGGAGAGTATTATGCTGAGAGAAATGAGTCACAGGGAGAGGGATAGTCATAGAACAATTTCATTTGTGGAATATAAAAAATAAGATAGTGGGCCGGGAGAGATAGCACAGCGGCGTTTGCCTTGCAAGCAGCCAATCCAGGACCAAAGGTGGTTGGTTCGAATCCCGGTGTCCCATATGGTCCCCCGTGCCTGCCAGGAGCTATTTCTGAGCAGACAGCCAGGAGTAACCCCTGAGCACCGCCAGGTGTGGCCCAAAAACCAAACAAAAAAAAAATAAAAAATAAAAAAAAAATAAGATAGTATGGTAATAAGATTCAGACATAAAAGAGAAAAGGACCAGGACCAGTCCATGTTAAGAAGCTTGCCAAAAATAGCGGGGGAGTGCAGTAGGGCAGAGAAGAGACTACTGTGATAATGATAGTTAGAAATGATCACTCTGGGGGCTGGGTAGGTGGCGCTGGAGGTAAGGTGTCTGCCTTGCAAGCGCTAGCCAAGGAAGGACCGCGGTTCGATCCCCCGGCGTCCCATATGGTCCCCCCAAGCCAGGGGCGATTTCTGAGCACATAGCCAGGAGTAACCCCTGAGCATCAAACGGGTGTGGCCCAAAAACCAAAAAAAAAAAAAAAAAAAAAAAAAAGAAATGATCACTCTGGACAAGAACTGGGTGCTGAAAGGAGATAGTGTTAGGCACGATAACCTTCAGCAACAATATTGCAAGCCAGTGTCTAGAAGAAAAATGAGAGTGGTCTGACCCAGAAGCAGGCATGGGTAAGGAGGATGGGAGGAAAACCGGGGATACGTGGCAGAAAATGTGCACTGGTGAAGGGTGTTGTATATTGTATGACTGAAACTCAACCACGTTCAACTTTGCAATTATGAAAATAAACTATTATGAGTTAACCTTGTAATCATGGTATTTCAATAAAGTAATTAATTTAAAAAATGTAGACCATTTAAAAATATAGCTAAGACACTAAAAGAAAAAAGGTATTTAAAAAGATACCATAGGGTAACCCCAGCACCCCTCTACCACCTTGCTCCAGATCTCCAGGGCTTCCCCGGGCCACATGCCTGGGCAAGCCGGTGAGTTGGGCCCCTTGGTAGAGCTTGAAGGTACCCTGGGCTTTCCCTCATTATCCATTCAGCTCCTTAGGGAGGGTCTGGGTGGGGCCCTGAACTTCTGGCCTCCCAGCTTCTTGAAGGATCTCTCCTTCCTGGGAGCCGGGAGTCTAGCAGGAGAGGGTTTGGCAGGCCACCGCCATGCCGGAAGCCTTCCTAACCAGGCCTAGTGAGGGTGCGGGACTTGGGTAACCCCAGCACTCCTCTACCACCTTGCTCCATATCTCCAGGGCTTCCCTGGGCCACATGCCTGGGCAAGCCGGTGAGTTGGGCCCCTTGGTAGAGCTTGAAGGTACCCTAGGCTTTCCCCCATTATCCATTCGGCTCCTTAGGGAGGGTCTGGGTGGGGCCCTGAACTTCTGGCCTCCCAGCTTCTTGAAGGATCTCTCCTTCCTGGGAGCCAGGAGTCTAGCAGGAGGGGGTTTGGCAGGCCACCGCCATGCCAGAGGCCTTCCTAACCAGGCCTAGTGAGGGTGTAGGACTTGGGTAACCCCAGCACCCCTCTACCACCTTGCTCCAGATCTCCAGGGCTTCTCCGGGCCACATGCCTGGGCAAGCCGGTGAATTGGGCCCCTTGGTGGAGCTTGAAGGTACCCTAGGCTTTCCCCCATTATCCATTCAGCTCCTTAGGGAGGGTCTGGGTGGGGCCCTGAACTTCTGGCCTCCCAGCTTCTTTAAGTCACTGGTAATCTCTGTCCAGTCTATATTTTCACTATCATTGAATTATGTTTTTATGTATGCAGAATGTCCATTTTGTACTCTGCCCTTTTGCATACCCCTTCATAAGATCATATTTCTCTTTAACTTCCTTAACTCCTATCATCATTACTCCTCATTTACCCTTTCTAACTTAAATACTGTAGAGTCCTAAGTCACAGACCAAAGTGGTGCCCTGGAGTTAACACCCACCCAACAATTTTAAAAGGCATAAAAATGACACTTAAGTCTCTTCAACATTTTATGGGGGTTTTCTTTGACGGCTATAACTTTTGCTGAATATTTTCTTATACAGTGACGATTCCCCCCCCCATGTTTTTTATCTTCTCTTTGTGAACTGCTCAATATGAAATTTGGTGTGAAAGAATCCCTCAGTTTAATGCTTATGTTTGAACCAAGTCATGGGTATTGTTGGAAATGTTCTTACGCCCCCATATATCTGATAGCACCACGTGGCTTTATTTCTTGTTTGCTTAGGCACACTAAAACGAGAAAATACTATACATACCAATAAGTTCTTATCTAATAGAGATGGGAACACACAAATCTTGTAGTGCAATAAGACCTTACACCCTGAACAATGACATAAAGACCTGGTACAGGCCTCAGAAGAATGGGCATTCTCCATTCACCCCTGATCTAGAGAAGACATCTACAAAACATCCAAGGTTGTATATAACATCACCTGGAGGCATTCCTCTACCAGGGAAGACCCTACAGCTGCTCTGACATCGATCTACTCAAAAAAGACTTCCCTTAACACTAAGAAGACTTAACAAAAACAATGATCTGCTTACTGGACAGGGCTTGCTGTATTGCCCCTTAATTGTGAGGTTTCTCTATAACATCACCTGGAAGCAATCCTCTACCACGGAAGACCCTACCACTGCTCAGACATTGTCCTGCTGAAAAGAGACTTCCCTTAACAATGAGAAGACTTAACAATGACCTGCTTACAGGACAGGGCTTCCTGCATTGCCCTTTCATGGTGAGGTGAAACAAGAAGATGCTCCACATCATGACTTCAATTTAGGATATGCAGATTCCAGAATCTTTAATACAGAAACATGATACCAACAACAGAGACTGTGTGAAAAGTGTGCTGGCACTACGGACAATGTCTTAGATCGGACGATAACTTGCCTGAAGCCTAGAGTTGGTCTTATGCCAGGAAACTTCAGGGGTAGGATGTCTTTGTATTTAGGCTAAGGTTATTCCTTTCCATGCCTCTCATATTTGGTGGGCCTATGCAAACAACAATTGCCACTCTAACACCGTTTTTACTGTGCTCCTTTGACTCTAATCCTTAAAATGCACTCACTTAAAATTTGAGGTTAAATGCACCCACTTAAAATTTGAGGTTAACTTAAGCTAATATGCATGTACATGGAAATGTAAAAAATACTATGCCTCTAATGTTTAAGGAGTTACGTAAGTTTTATGGCTTTAGATTGCCTTGTGTGCTGTTAAGAAATATAATGTGCTACAATCTGGGGACTTGAGGGACAAAGTAATTGTACATGGATTCTGTTTTATTTATCTTAACGTTCTTTGGCTGAAAGTTCAAAGTTAAGATATCAGCAAGGGGACTTCCTCTGAGAATTATGTTATGGCTGATTGTCTTTCCACTGTAACTTTACCTTGTCCTCTTTCTTTGCATCTTTTGTTCTCATAATTCAAAATTTAAAAAAATTTAAAAAAAAGATACCATAGCTTTGCTACCACTATTATTTCATAATAGCAAGGTATTAATAAAAAAAATAAATAGAAAGGCTCTTAGAGTTCTCTCAGATTTAAGGACAGTACTTTAAAGAAGGAAGTCTGAACAATTTCTACATTTATAGCTCCATGGGTGGCCTTGTGTTTTGTACTTATCTTTAGGTCACAGGGTGGGAACCAACTTTTCAAACCTTCTGTGAGCTCACAACTAGGCTTCTGATGTTCCCCTGGCAACCAGAACCTAAGATGAGTTTAACAGGCTGTCTGAGGCCCCAGCCCTTTAACCCAGCTCAGGCAGAGTCTGGCAGACTGGAAGGTCATTCGGTGAGTCTCATCATAGACTTCTGGCACCTGTGCGTTGAGTTTAGCTTAACAGGGATTTTTCTTGTCTAGTAAATCCTGTTTGTATTGGGAGCCTCAGGCTGAGAGTGGTTACAAGATGAAGGCATTCGACCTGAATCAACTTCCCCATTTTCAAATGCTTCTAGTTTTTAGAATGAACCAGGATAGCAGGACAGAAGTTTGTGGCTTACTGTCTCCTAAATTTGTGCTTTACTATCACTGAGCTCACAATTCTAATAACTCTATCCTTATCTCCCCTTTCATGTTTTGTAACCTCTCTCCACTTTCTTGAAATTAAATGTGTTGATATCAACTCTATTTTTTTTCCATTAGGTTGCTTTTAGGTCACATCTGGCTGTACTACAGAGATTATGAGTTGTGGAGATTAAATCTGCGTCTTCTGCAAGCTAAGTATGCACTCAGCCTTTAAGTCTCTGGTTCCTCTATCTTACAGATAGAGAAGAATTTAAAGTAAGTTCAGATAACAGACTTTTAGTGGGAAGATGGGTCAGGGGTCAGAGGCACCTGCTTTTCATGCACAATTCTAGCTTGATCCTCAGCCCCACATACCTTGGCACCCAGAACTAGGAAATTAGCATTGAGCTATCCAGCCTGGGTGGCAGAGTATTGCCATGTTTGGCCTCCAGGCTTCTGAGTACTTCTTGGGTAGCTGAACTCTTATAGGCCTTTCCTGGTCCCCCCTCAAATTAAGTCATTTGACTTGAGTGCACACAACCCTCATATGATCCCCAGCATCACAGATAGTCTCCCAAGCACCACCAAGAGTGATTCTTGAGCACAGAATCAAAAGTAAGCTTTGAATAATGCTTAATAATACCAAAAACAAATAAAACTGCAAAAATATTTGGAGCTAAACATAAATATATACCCTACATATAAAAATAGATCATTAATCTGATCTGCACTGCTGTTGGGAGGAGCCATTGGAAGTCAAGAAAGAGACCAACTAGCAATCATGATGGAAAACAGAACCTGCACACCTCAGTACATGTACAACACCTCTCATGGAGGACCGCTCACATCTGGTTTGCAGATGAAACCAGAGCACAGAGAGAACACAATCCGCAAGCTTGTTAGTAGCACAACTTACCTATATATCAGATCTCCTGACCCTAGGCTTATAGTTCTACCTCTCCCAGCGGGTTCCAGCTCCTGCTCTCATTCAGACTTCTCTGGACGATCAGGGAAACTCTGGTCCACATGAACCATGAAAGTGTTGCCTTTATTTTTTGTTGAAACATTTTTATAAACAGTTGATAAATTTGTCATGTGTCAGCACTACTTACAAAGGCACAGTACAGCATTCTCTCTGCCACCTTGTGGACAAATATTAGGATCTCATTTTGCAGATAAATAGCTGAAGGATGCAAGCCTCTCTGTTTTGACTTTTAGCTTGGGGGCTACTCCTGGACCATTGCTCAATGGCCATATTTAGTGATGCTTAGGGGACCCTCACATACCAGTTATTGAACCTGGACCTTCAACATTCAAAATATGCATTCAGCCCTTTGTGCTCTATCTCCAGCCCCTCTCTGATTTGAGTATCAGCTTCCACGATTTCACATTAGGTTTCTACATGAATTTGTGTGTGTGTGTGTGTGTGTGTGTGTGTGTGTGCGTGCGTGTGTGTGTGTGTGTGTTTTGTTTTGTTTTGTTTAAAGAGGTTTTACTCTAAACCTCTTTTTGAGAGACCACGTAGTAGGACTTGAATATCCTGCTGGAGTTTTTTGGTTGGAACTTCAGTGCTTCAGAAGTTGCTTCACCTAGAACTGCAGCCCTCTACCCAGAGCTTCAGCCCTCACCAGCGCTGCAGGCCTGAACTCTACCTAAGAAAATCACTGACGTGGGGCCGGGCGGTGGCGCTGGAGGTGAGGTTCCTGCCTTGCCTGCGCTAGCCTAGGATGGACCGCGGTTCGATCCCCCGGCGTCCCATATGGTCCCCCAAGAAGCCAGGAGCAACTTCTGAGCGCATAGCCAGGAGTAACCCCTGAGCGTCACAGGGTGTGGCCCAAAAACCAAAAAAAAAAAAAAAAGAAAATCACTGACGTACCTAACCATTACCAAAAGGTATAACATAAAAGAACAAGTCAAAAAGCCTTTTAAAAACCCCTCCTTGATGAGATGGTATTGAGATAATGTTTTCATATGTTTCTGAGATGGTTAATGCAGCATATCATTTAAAACATTTTACTGTCTAATTTTGTGACTTTGGAGACAATTTCTGTCTTTAGAACAAGGTCCGAGAATCACCTAGACAGACTTTAGTCATCAAGCTTGTTTGATCATGCGGTCAACTCATTGGTGCCACAAATGTGGCTCTTAGAACATAGCCACCTCCCCACTGTCCGTACTTTGTCCAGTTGTAGTCTCTTCTAACCACTTCTGTGGAAGGTTGCTTATTATCGTTAAATTACCCTCGTTTTGTTGAAAAGGAAACCAAGTCAAATGGCTGTGTGGCTTATCAGATGGGGGAGGCACCAGGATCACACAGCTTAGCACCCAGCTCCTGCTGCCTCCTGGACAGATGTACCTCTTTAATCAGACTGCCAGCTGTAGTCAGTCTACTTCAAGCTGGTTATACCTCAGCAAAGCCAGTGGGCCCTAGCTGAGATCCTGGACACTTTGGAAGGCTGAGATAGTTGCCAGGAGTTGTGCCTTTCCTAGAGTTCTGGCTAATCCTTCTTGCTAATCCTGACAATGCCTGAAACTTCTTAGCAGTTCTCAATAATGCCAATGGAAAAGGGGTTGCAGGTGAGGCTGGTGCCCTAGCAGAGCATCTGGACCATCAGCAAGTGCTTGCTTTTCTTTTACCAACTGTATGTACCTTGATCTGGCCTTGTAGGGTGCAGGCAGAAGTTTGACTGTTTGAGAGCTCTTCCCATCCCCCTATAAAATTCCCCCATTTTCTGGATCCTGCAAACAATTCTCCCAGAGACCAAAGCCTGAGCTCTGGACAGGGTAGTGGGGTGTGAAGTCTCCTTCAGGGCCTCTCTGCCAAGTACCAGGAGTTGAAGTCAGATCTGGGGCACCCCTGCCATTAGAGCACAAAGGATTCAATTGGCAGGCTCTGGTTTTCTGGTCCTGGGCTCTTGGGGATTTACAGTTTGCAAGAACAGGTCATTAACAGTGCCTGTGCAGGCTAGGGCCCCCTGCAGTTGACTGCTAGCAGCAGCAGCAGCAGCAGCAACTCTTCTGCTGTTCTTGTCCTGTAGCAGTTTCTGCTATAGTTTCTCTCTCTCCCAGGACTGCACTATCAAAACCTCACAAAATCTGTTTATATCCTACTGCTATTCCCACCCCTATTTTCTGATTGGTGATACCTGATATAAGTGGGGGCTTGGAAACTAATCAGTCTTATTGGTTACACATAAAGCACAAATAAGAGTGTGGGCACCCTCCCCATCATATCTTTCTCCTCCTGGGAAACCTGGCAGCCATAACCACATGCACAAATGCAGTCATGTTCAAACCAGGCCAACTCCATAGATTTACTCTTTTCTTGAATGAGATGTAAACTAAGCTGCGAAAGATCATGGATACATCAGTCCATGCAACAGAAAGCTGGCCATCTAGGAAGAGGGTGAACCAAGATCCTTTCCTACCAAGTCATGTCTGCTGCTTTCATCATCCAGAATCACTTCTCTTGATGGCCCTGCCTCTATAATTCCCTTTAGGCATGCTGGTCTCTGAGCTGATATTACCAGGGCTTTCTGGTGTGAGTGCAGGAATCCTCTCCTCATATCTTCTTCTAGGAGGCCTGGCAGCTGAGTACATGTCTCTAAAAGTCACAATATCAGTAATAGTGCTTTAAATTCCTGGACAACTTCTTTTGTTTGATGCTTTCATCCCTATAGGGATATACCAATTTAACAGAATGGACAGTTAACAAGAGCATACTAAACTCTTGCCATTCTATTAGTGTCTTCATTAGAGAAATACTTATTTTCACAAATGTGCTTTTTCTTTTTTCTATTTTTCTCCCTACTTTTTCTACTGTGTTTTTTCTATTTTTAAATTTTCTTGTTTAGGAAAACCATCTGGGCCTGGGCTTTTCTTTTTGGGTAGATGTTTGATTACAGTTTCAATTTCCTCAGTAGTGATGGGGGTGTTTAGATATGCTACATCCTCCTTACTTAAATGTAGAATGTTATAAGTGTCCAAGAATTTTTCCATTTCTTCTAGGTTCTCATGTTTTGTAGCATAAAGTTTCTCAAAGTAGTCTCTGATCATCCTTTGGATCTCTGCAATTTCTGTTGTGATCCCCCCCTTTTCATTTCTAATACAGGTTATCAGATTTGTCTCTCTTTCTTTGTGAGTTTTGCCAATGGTCTATCAATCTTGTTTATTTTTTCAAAAAAACCAGCTTCTGCTTTCGTTGATCTTTCGGATTGCTTTTTGGTTTTCCACTTCATTGAGTTCTGCTTTCAGCTTTGTTATTTCCTTCTGTCTCCCTATTTTTGGTTCCTTTTGTTGGTCATTTTCTAATTTTTTAAGCTGCACCATTAAGTTATTCAGGTATGCTCCTTCTTTCTTCCTGATGTGTGCTTGTAGAGCTATAAATTTTCCTCTCAGGACCGCTTTTGCTGTGTCCCATAGATTCTGGCAGTTTGTGTCTTCATTATCATTTGTTTCCAGGAAAGTTCTGATTTCCTTTTTGATTTCATCTCGGACCCACTGGCTGTTCAGTAGCAGGGTGTTTAATTTCCAATTGTTAAAGTTTTTCTTCTGTGTGGCTTTGTAGTTCACATCTAATTTCAGAGCCTTGTGGTCAGCAAAGGTAGCCTGCAAGATTTCTATCCTCTTGATTTTATGGAGGTATGTTTTATGTGTCAGCATGTAGTCTATTCTGGAGAACGACCCATGAACATTGGAAAAGAATGTGTATCCAGGTTTTTTGGGATGGAGTGTCCTGCATATATCTATTAGTCCTCTTTCTTCCATAACTCTTTTCAGGGCTAGTATGTTTTTGTTGGGGTTCAGTCTGGTTGACCTATCAAGTGTTGATAGGGCTGTGTTGAAGTCTCCCACAATGATTGTGTTATTATTGATTTCTTCTTTCAGATTTGTCAGTAATTGTATTAGATAATTTGCTGGTCTCTCATTGGGTGCATATATGTTTAACAGTCTGATTTCTTCCTGTTGCACATATCCCTTGATTGGTACATAATGTCCATCTTTGTCCCTTACCACTTTTCTGAGTATAAAGTTGGTGTCATCTGATATTAATATGGCCACCCCAGCTTTTTTCAGGGTGTTGTTTGCTTGGATAATTTTCAAATCTTTCAAGAGGAGCTACTACCAATCCTAGCCAGACTCTTCCATGAAATTGAAAAAACGGGAACCCTCCCAAACAGCTTTTATGAAGCCAACATCACCTTGATACCAAAACCAGACAGAGACGCTGCCAAAAAAGAAAATTACAGACCAATATCCCTGATGAATGCTGATGCAAAGATCTTCAACAAAATCCTGGCAAATAGGATCCAATGCATCATCAAGAAGATCATACGGGGCCGGGTGGTGGCGCTGGAGGTAAGGTGCCTGCCTTGCCTGCGCTAGCCTAGGGCGGACCGCGGTTCGATCCCCCAGCATCCCATATGGTCCCCTAAGAAGCCAGGAGCAACTTCTGAGCGCGTAGCCAGGAGTAACCCCTGAGCATCACAGGGTGTGACCCAAAAACCAAAAAAAAAAAAAAAAAAAAGAAGATCATACACTACGACCAAGTAGGCTTCATCCCAGGAATGCAAGGATGGTTTAACATCCGTAAATCTATCAGCATCATACACAACATCAACAACAAGAAAAATAAAAATCACATGATCATATCAATAGATGCAGAGAAAGCATTTGATAAGGTCCAACATCCATTCTTGATGAAAACTCTCAGCAAGATGGGAGTGGAAGGAACCTTTCTCAATCTAGTTGAAGCCATCTACCACAAGCCAATGGCAAATATTATCCTCAATGGAGAAAAACTAAAAGCCTTTCCTCTAAATTCGGGTACAAGACAAGGCTGTCCACTCTCACACTCCTCTTCAACATAGTACTGGAAGTTCTTGCTATAGCGATCAGGAAAGAAAAAGATATCAAGGGAATCCAGATAGGAAAGGAAGAAGTCAAGCCCTCATTGTTTGCAGATGACATGATACTCTACTTAGAAAACCCTAAAGACTCTACCAAAAAGCTTCTAGAAATAATAGATTCATATAGCAAGGTGGCAGGCTACAAAATCAACCTACAGAAATCAATGGCCTTTTTATACACCAATAATAATAGGGAAGAGATGGAAGTCAGGAAGGCAATCCCATTCACAATAGTGCCACACAAACTCAAATATCTTGGAGTCAACTTGACCAAAGACGTGAAGGACCTATACAAAGAAAACTATAAATCCCTGTTCCAAGAAATAAGAGAGGACACACGGAAATGGAAACACATACCCTGCTCATGGCTCGGCAGGATTAACATCATTAAAATGGCAATACTCCCCAAGGCATTATACAGATTTAATGCAATTCCCCAAGGCATTATACAGATTTAATGCGATCCCCTTAAAAATACCCATGACATTCTTCAAAGAAGTGGATCAAACACTTATGAAGTTCATCTGGAACAATAAACATCCTCAAATAGCTAAAGCACTCCTAGGGAAAAGGAAAATGGGAGGCATTACTCTCCCCAACTTTAAACTGTACTACAAAGCAATAGTTATTAAAACAGCATGGTATTGGAATAAAGACAGACCCTCAGATCAGTGGAATAGGCTTGAGTTCTCAGAGAACATTCCCCAGGCATACAAATACCTAATTTTTGACAAAGGAGCAAGAAATCCTAAGTGGAGCAGGGAAAATCTCTTCAACAAGTGGTGCTGGCAGAACTGGTTAGCCACTTGCAAAAAAGCGAACATAGACCCCCAGTTAACATCATGTACGAAGGGAAAATCCAAATGGATTAAAGACATTGATATCAGACCAGATACCATAAGGTATATAGAACAACACATCGGTAAAACACTCCATGACATTGAGACTAAAGGTATCTTCAAGGAGGAAACTGCACTTTCCAAACAAGTGGAAGCAGAGATTAACAGATGGAAATACATTAAACTGAGAAGCTTCTGCACCTCAAAAGAAATAGTGCCCAGGATACGAGTCACCCACTGAGTGGGAGAAACTATTCACCCAACATCCTTCAGATAAGGGGCTAATATCCAAAATATACAGTGCACTGACAGAACTTTACAAAAAAAAATCTAATCCCATCAAAAATGGGGAGAAGAAATGAACAGACACTTTGATAAAAAAGAAATACAAATGGCCAATAGGCACATGAAAAAATGCTCCTCGTCACTAATCATCAGAGAGATGCAAATCAAAACAACGATGAGATACCATCTCACACCACAGAGATTGGTGCACATCACAAAGAATGAGAACAATCAGTGCTGGCGGGGATGTGGAGAGAAAGGAATTCTTATCCACTGCTGGTGGGAATGCCGTCTAGTACAACCTTTATGGAAAGCGATATGGAGGTTCCTTCAAAATCTGGAAATTGAGCTCCCATTCGACCCAGCTATTCCACTACTAGGGATATACCCTAGGAACACAAGAATACAATACAAATACCCCTTCCTCACACCTATATTTATTGCAGCACTATTCACAATAGCCAGGCTCTGGAAACAACCAAGATGCCCTTCAACAGATGAATGGCTAAAGAAACTGTGGTACATATACACAATGGAATATTATGCAGCCGTCAGGAGAGATGAAGTCATGAAATTTTCCTATACATGGATGTACATGGAATCTATCATGCTCAGTGAAATAAGTCAGAACGAGAGAGAGATGCAGAATAGTCTCACCCATCTATGGGTTTTAAGAAAAATAAAAGTCATTTTTGTAACAATCCTCAGAAAAAATATTTTCTTGTTTTAAACTTTACTTCTTTTTTATTTTTTCCTAATAACATTGCTTTCAATTATCTGAAAACAAACGTATTATGGTCAACTATGTGATGCATTTTCTTTAAATAAGGTTAAAAAAACTTCGATAATCATTCATCTCTTGTCCACAGGATATTGTAGGATCATTCATTCATTACCATCTCACTTTCTCTGAGCCCAACATTTTTCAAAGGCTATAGAGAAAAGTAAAAGGGTTTCAGTTCTGTTTCAGAAAAAGGACTTGATGATTAAAGAGAAAAGTAAAAAAAAAAAGATCCTGAACTCAGACATGGGCTGAGTGAGGCTTGGGTATAGGAGAAATGTCTCTGTCTCTGTCTCTCTCTCTTCTCTCCTTTCTCTCCTCTCTCTCCCCTCTCTCCTCTTTTTTCTTTCTCTCTTTCTCTGTCTTTCTTTCTCTCTCTTTTTCTTTCTTTCTTTCTCTCTCTTCTTTCTCTCTCTTTCTCTTTCTTTCTTCTTTCTCTTTCTTTCTTTCTTTCTTTCTTTCTTTCTTTCTTTCTTTCTTTCTTTCTTTCTTTCTTTCTTTCTTTCTTTCTTTCTTTCTCTCCTCTCTCTCTCTCTCTCTCTCTCTCTCACACTCTCTCTCTCCCTCTCTCTCTTGGTTTTTGGGTCACACCCGGCAGCGTTCAGGGGTTACTCATAGCTCTACGCTCACAAATCGCTCCTGGTAGGCTCGGGGGACTATATGGGATGCTGGGATTCGAATCGCTGTCCTTCTGCATGCAAGGCAAATGCCTTATCTCCATGCTATCTCTCTGGCCCCAGATGTCCTTCTCTTATTAGAGCTGCCTGTTGGAGAGGGACAGTGGAGGACTTCCCGGTAGATGATGCCAGTGCATTTGTTTTGAGAGCTGGAAAGAGCCTTGAGGAATGAAGTTAAGTCCCAGGCTTCCTGCAGTCACTATGCAGGCTGAGCCAGTGCTAAAGGCCAATGAAAGAAAGTTGGGGTGCACTTGCCCTATTATATCTGGAGCAGGGGTCTTTTTCAGGTAGTCTCAAGGTTCAGAAGAGCAGAGCAAGTGGGTCTTTGATCAGGCCCCCTTACAGGTCTCCACGAAAGAGCAAGCCACAACCCTTTTCTCCTTTGTGGCAGAGTGTGGGTGCTCTGTCCATGGCCAAGGAGAATCCAGCTATTGCCCCATATTGGTAGAGGAGGTGGGAAGTTCTCTCTGTGCACTTATATTTTAGAAGTGGGGGAGAATCACCACTCTCCTTTGAACAAAGGCCTCCAGTGATGCCTCCAGCTGGGCAGGCTCACAGGCCTGTGAGAGAGTGAAGGCACAAGTCAGCCCTACCATTAAGCAGCTTTGGGGATTTGGACACAGTCATGTCTACCCCATAGCAGATGAGCCTTCCATGCAATATTAAATATGAATTGACCCTCAGAAAGGGCAGTTGTTGCCTGGCCAGGAAGGTCACTAAGAACATTTGAGAATGCAGGAACTATCTGAAGCTGAAACAGACATTTTTTTTAACCCTTCAATTACTTGGATTTTATTAGCAGTGTCTTGTTTTGTTTTATCTAGAGAACTATTTGAGATCCAAATTCTCAAGCTCTGGAAAATAAGTAAGACCTGGGCTAGGTGCTGGGTCTTGTTAGGACCTTCACAGCCTGATGATGTGAAGTGTTGAAAGAGACTTGCTCTGAAACTTGGAACAGCTCTGCAGAACCCTGCAGTGTGCCAGCCTTTGAACCTTTTCAATAGCAGCATGTTATCATTTTGAAATGATGTGTTGTTACTCCAAAAATAGAATATGACTATTGAGATGAAAGCCTAGAATGAGCTTATAATATAGCAGGCACTGCTGTACTGTATCTTTTAAAAATTATTTTGTATTCCTTCTTTCTTGTTGTTGTGACTGGGGAAGGCACTTAGACCAAACTATGGTGCTTACTAGGGGTTGTACATCTAATCTCAGTGTCATGCTCAGCCATGGTGCTCACTAATATTTGCACTACTTGAATTGTGCTGCTTGCATACCTGCTTACCAGGGTTTGCACTCTGAACTGAGGATCCCAGGTTATGGTTGTGATGTTTGTTAGGTGGTTTCTGCAGTAGTCACACATATATTCACCAGTATCACACTCCCTGGCCAGGCACTCACACATTTTTTCATTTGTTCACTGGGAATTATACTCCTTTAAGGGTAATCTTACACATATCTGGCTCAAAATTATATATGTGCCGGGATTGTGTTAAGAGCATAGGCGACACCAGTGGCTGACCTCATAACCATATGCTTGCAAGGCAGGCACTAAAGTCACTGAGTTATATTTCTTTTTATTAACTTTCTTTTTCTCTTTTGGTTTTGGGCCACACTCAGCAGAGTTCAGGGGTTACTCCTGGTTCTACACTCAGAAATTGCTCCTGGCAGAGTCGGGGTCCAGATGGGATGCCGGGGATTTAACCCAAGTTCATCCCAGGTGGCCAGGTGAAAGGCAAACACCCTAACTGAGCTATTTTTCAAGCTCTCTAAAGCCTTAAAAAATGTACTTTCAAAAATGGTCAGAACTAAATACTCAATCCAAAGTCAATGACAATAGAATCAAGAAATCCAAACTATAACAAGCTAGACAAAAAATGGACCTGCTACACTAGTAGACCAGGGGCCTAAAGTGAAGATATGGGATGCATGCTGGGAGCTATGGTGGAGGGACCAACACTGGTGGTGGTAATGAACCTAATTCACTGTCACTATATGCCTGAAATACAACTGTGAAAGACTTGTAATTTGCAAAGGTCTCAATAAAAAATTCAAAATAAATTTCAGGGCCAGGTATCAGCCCAAGAAAAAATGTAACCCAATTTATTACTAATTACATCACCGGCCCCAACATTTAAATTATCACACTAATTTTATGAGTACTAAAAATATTAGAATAACAATATCAGATAAAATATCAGATAAATAAAACGGATTAAAGTGCTTGCCTTGCACACAGTTGATCCCAGTTTGATTCCCAGAACTACACTCAATGACAAAAAATTTAACAACCCCATCCACAGATGGAGCAAGGAGATGAATAGACACTTTCCCAAAGAAAACATAGAGAAGCCAAAATGATAATACAGTGGGTAAGGCATTGATTTTGCTTGTGGCCAAGCTAGGTTTGAAGCCCAGCACTCCATATGGCCCCATTAGCACTGCCAGGAGTGATCCCTGAGTACAGTCAGGAGTAAGCCCTGAGCAACATTGGATGTGACCCAAAATAGAAGACATACAAGTGGCCAGCAGTTATATTTAAGAAGTGCTCATCATTCATGATGAGCGAAATATAAATCAAAACAATAAGTTTTTATTTCATGCCTATGAGAATGGAACATTCTAAAATGTCTGAGAAGAGTCAGAATTGGCAGAATGGAGTTACAGTGAGAGAAGAGCCCTGAACCACTGCTGATGGGAATGTAAGTGTTATCATCACTCATAATTAGGGAAGTGCAAATCAAAACAATGTGGTGATATCTCATTCCTGTAAGATTTTCACATGTGTAAATCTGTGAACAGCTAGTGTTGATGGTGAGAAATTAGCAGGCAGGGGACTGGAGAGAAAGAATACAGAGGATAGAGCTCTCACTTTGCACAATGCCTACTCAGGTTTAATACCCAACACCACACATAGTTCCCTAAACATCACCAAGAGTTATCTTTGAGTGCACAGACAGTAATAAGCTCTGAGGATAGCCAGATATGGCCACTCAAACAATAATAAGCAATAAAAATGTAAAATTAACAGACTATAGACATCACTAAAAATGGGAGATTATACAGAAGAATTCAAAACAGCTGATAAATATTTGTTCACCATGGCTGTAGTCAAAGAAATAGTTATTAAAATGATATGTAATTTTCATGTCTCACTCTTGGCAAGGATACAAAAGACTGACAATGAAAAGTACTTCCAAGGGAGAGAGCCAGAAAGTTCTTCCCAGATATGTTTGGTAAATGTTGACTGCCTTTATGCTATGGCCTGGTTATATACCCATCTACTAAATATTTTACCTCTAAATTATTGTTATAATGAAAAATTAGATAAATGAGAAAGAAAAGAAAAAGGAAAGAAAAATGTGCTAGAATATTTTCTCACTAAAATAATTTTAATAAAAGTTCTAAAAAGTGGAATGTAAGTTTCCTTTAAGAGGGAATTTGATATGTAAAACACTGTGAAGCTACAAAATAGATTTTCATTCAACTTCAAGGGTAATGTAAAGGTTCATTTATATATATGATAAAGTCCATATGTTCACAAACTGATTTTTTAAATATTTATTGAGATTCTGTGGTTTAAAATATTGTTAATGATATTTTTTCATATATATAATTTCAACATAACACCCTTCCCAGTGTACTCACCTTCATTCCCCAAGGCCCCCACTACCCCACCACCACCAACTCAATAGCGTAGATTAGTTCTTCCTTTGTTGCTTTTGGACCTTTGTTGCTACCTTCTTGTGTATCTTAAGACCCACATATGAGAGAGCTCATTCTCTGTCTCCTTTGGATATATATATATATATATATATATATATTTTTTTTTTTTTTCCAGATCTTGGCTATTGTATTAAGTGTGGAGATGAACACTGGTGTGCATATGCCCTTTCAAAGTAATGTTTTTATGTTTTAGGAATCTATGCGAAGAAGTGATATTGCTGGGTCAGATAAGAAGTCTATTACTGGAGTAAGAAATGGCTGGCCGTGGGGACTGCCAGGTGAAGTGCTGATTGACTCACTTGCGGAGTCCCTGCCTGGCTGTGCTTCTTCTGAGGAAACTGAGGACCTGAAGGGAGCCCTGCCCTGTGCTTCTCTGTCTTTTCTGAATCCTGAAACTCTCCTCAGAGCCCTGGGAAGCGAACCCCCAAAAACTGCATTCTGAAGCTACCCAGCGAGCGGCAGCGAGCGGGTGAGTGAGTAAGAAATGGCTGACCGTGGGGACTGCCAGGTGAAGTGCTCATTGCTCCACCTGTAGAGTCTCCGCCCTGCTGTGCTTTTTCTGAGGAACCTGAGGAAACTGAGGACCTGAAGGGAGCCCTGCCCTGTGCTTCTCTGTCTTTTATGAATCTTTGAAGCTCTCCTCAGAGCCCTGGGAAGTGAACCCAAAAAAAACTGCATTCTGAAGCTACCCAGCGAGTGAGCGAGTGTGTAAGAAATTGCTGACTGAGTGGGGCCCGACTATGAAAAACTGTGAGTGCAGCCTGAGTGTATCTGTCTACTGTCCTCTTGCATGAACCTCTTGGGAGTGGGCCGAAAAGAGGCTCCAGCAGAGCACTTAGCTCCACTTTGCTATGTGGCCATGCGCTCTTTCTAAGAAAAGAACACCATCGCAACAAGAAGAAAAAATCACACTAAGAACCGTGCTGGATCACAGAAGCAAGCATTTCTCTCCAGACTGTCTTCTCTGCTGCGTGCTCGGGCCTAAGATTTGATCCTGTGTGAGGCTTCATCCACGGAGGACTCCCCTCTCTTAGAAGAAAGTCGGCCCATCCAGAAAGGGCGGAGCCAGAGGAGAGTGGTGCCTGCATCATATAGCCAATGAATTCCACCACAACATGTAGAAAAACCCACGATACAAGTGTGACAATGGGGAAACAACGCAGGCCAGCATTAGACATAGAGAATGAAGATGACATTTCTGAGGACCAGATAATGACCAACCAACTAATCAACCTCTCAGATAAGGACTTTAGATTAGCAATATGGAAGATGCTCAAAGAACTCAAAGAAACGATGGATCGAGTTGAACAGAACACTAATAAGAACCAAGAAAATATGAAGACAGAAATCACAAAACTCCAAACTGAAATAACATGTCAACTAACAGGTCTGAAAAAGTCAGTAAATGAAGTGAATGACAAAATGGATAAGCTCTGAAACAGGGTATCAGAAGCTGAGAATAGACTTGGTGCTGTGGAAGATGAGATACATAACAATTACATACAGCAGGAGAGATTGGGAAAAAAAACTTAAAGCAAATGAACAGAAAAATTAGTCAAATAATGGGAACAGATGAAGATAGAAGTCTATGATAAGATCAACAGAAACAACTTAAGAATCATTGGAGTCCCAGAGACCCAGGAAGAAAATTTCCTTGACCATTGAAAAATCAATGGTCAAGAACATCATTAAAGAGAAACTTCCAGAGGTAAAGAATATATGTGATCAAATCCTGCATGCTCGAAGAGTACCAACCAAAAGAGACCCCAGAAAAACCACCCCAAGACACATCCTAGTCACAACGACAAATCCCACAGATAGAGACAGAATTGCCTGCACTAGCCTAGGACGGACTGTGGTTCGATCTCCCAGCATCCTATATGGTCTCCCAAGCCAGGAGCAATTTCTGAGAGCATAGCCATGAGTGATCTTTGAGCGTCACTGGATGTGGTCTGGCTTTATTCTTAATGGCGGGTGTCCGCTCACCTAGCAAAATATTAGGCACCTCCAAACAGTTTCCACTTTGACTCCATACTTTATGGTGGGAACTGCTCTCCTGAGATGCTTTCCAGTGCTACCAAGCAGATTCCTTTTCTGGGTTTGACCTTGATGGGGTCCCTCTTACCTGGTGGTTTATTCTAACCACTGGCAAACAGATTACTTTTTCTGAGTCTGTCCTTGAAAATAGAGGTCAGCTTACCTGACAGTACTTTTTTTTTGCCCCCCAACAGATTACACTTTCTGTATCTGGCCTTGTGTTCAGAGGTCTGCTTATCTGGTGGGGCTTCCCAGGCACTTTCTGGGTGCTGCCAAGCAGATTCCCCTTTCTGGGTCTGTCCTTGATTTCAAGGATCAGCTTACCTTTGGCACTTCTGGTTACCACCAAACAGATTCCCATTGCTGCCTTTCCTTAACGTCAGGGTTCTGCTTACATGGCATAGGTTTCAGGGAACTGCAAACTAGATTCCACTTTCTGCCTGTTTCAGGGTGGTGTCTACTCATTTGCTGTTGCATTCCGGGTGCTGCCAAGCAGATTCCCTTTTCTGGCTCTGTTCCTGATGGCAGGGTCCACTCACCTGGTATTGAATGCTGGTCAATGGCAAGCACATTTTCCTTTCTGGCTCTGTACTTTATGATGGGATCTGCTCACATGAGACACCTGGTGCCACCAAGTAGATTCCACTTTCTGGCTCTATTATTCAGGACAGGGTCTGCTCAGTTGATGATTCTTTCCAGGTGCCACTAAGCAGATACCTCTTTCTGGCTCTCTACTTTTTGGCAGGGTCTACTTAAGTGGTGATGCTTTCTGAGTACTACCAAGATTACCCTTTCTTTCTTTTCACTTTGAGACACTTTCTAGACACAACCAAGAAGATTCACTTTTCTGGCTGTCATGTTGATGGGAGTCGTCTTACCTGGAGGTACTTTCTAGGTGCAACCAAGCGGATATCCCTTAGGAGCCTGTTTGTGGGGTCTGCTTACCTGGTGGTAATTCTGGGTGACACCATATAGATTCCATTTGCTGTGTCTTTTCTGGATGGTGGGATCTGCTCACCTCACTATCCAGGTGCCACAGATTTCCTTACTGGCTCTATCCTTGATTGTGTGGTCTGTTTATTTGGAGACTCAGTATGGCTCCACCAAGCAAATTCTCTTTCTGAGCTTGTTTTTCAAGTCTGGTTCACTCACATGACAATGCTTTCCAGGTACCAACAAGCAGATTCCCCTTTCTGACTGCCATGATGGAAGTGGTCTGCTTACCTAGTGACATTTTCTGGGCATCTCCAAGCAAATTCCCCTCTATGGATCTGTTCTTAGGACAAAGTTCACTCGCCTATACTTTCCAGGTGCTGCCAAGCAGATTCCCTTTTCTGGCTCTATCCTTGATGTGAGGGTCTGCTTATTTGGATACTATGTCATCCTCTTCCTGGGTCTATCTGTCAAGGCGGGGTCTGATCACATGAAGATGTTATCCAGGTGCCAATAAGATGATTCCCTTTTCTTCTTCTGTCCTGATTAAATGTTCATTTACCTGGTGAGCTTTCTAGGTGCATCAGATTTCCCTTTCTGACTCTGTCCATCATAGTTGGGGTAAAGTAACCTGGCAATTCTTTCCAGGCACTGTCAAGCAGATACCCCTTTCTGGCTCTGTTTATCAGGGCAGAGTCTGCTCAGCTGAGACACTTCCAGGGTGCCACCAAACATATTATAATTTCTGGCTCTGTCCTTGATAGTGGAGTTACTGGATAGTGGGATAGTCCTACCTGGAGAAGCTTTCAAGAAACTCCAAACAGATTCCCCTTTCTGATTATGTCCTTGATGGTGAGGATTCATTAACTTGTGTTGCTTTCTGGGGACCACCAAGGAAATTCTTGGTTGCCACAAGCAGATACAACTTTCTGATTTTGTCCCTTATAGTTTGATCCTCTTACCTAGTGATACTTTTCAGGCACTGGTGAGTATATTCCCCATACTGGCTCTTCCTTGGGTCTGATTACCTGATGATGCTAGTAGGGGGCCAGGGATCAAAGAAGGGCCTATAAGGAGAATATACACAGCACATCTAGGTGCCAAGCCGATTCTCCTTTTCATGTCAAATGGTAGCAGAGGTCCACTTACCTCTCAGTGCATTCTGGGCACCACCAAATAATTCCCCTTTCTGGCTCTGTCACTGTGGATAGGATCTGCTTACCTGATGATGCTTACAGGGCACCACCAAGAAGCTTCCCCTTTCTGGGAATGTTCTTGATGGTGGGGGTTCACTTACCTGGCAACACTAATCAGGTGCTACTAAGCAGATTCCTTTTACTAGCTCTGTCCTTAATCGTGGTGGGGTCAGCTTAGCTGGAATCTTCTCTGGGTGCCACTAAGCAGATACCCTTTTCTAGGTGGTTTCTGATGGTGGGGGTTCACTTACCTGGTGGTGCTTCTGGGCACTGCCAAGCCAATTTTCTTTCTAGTTCTCTTTTCAAGTACCACAAACAGATTCCCCTTTCTGTCCTTGAGTGTGGGATCCGCTACTTAAAGATGCTGTATAGACTCTGCTGACCAGACTCCCTTTTATGAGCCTCTTTTCACAGAGGGTCCTGCTTAACTGGTGATGTTTTTACATGCATCATCAAGAAGATTCATCTTTCTGGCTCTGTCTTTGATGGCGGGAGTCTGCTTACCTGGCATCACTTTCTCAGCACTTCCAAGCATATTGCCATTTCTGAATCTGTCCTTCAGGACAGGGTCCACACATCTTGTTTCTGGGTGCAGCCAAGTATATTCCTACTTCTGGGTCTGTCCTTGATATTGGTGGTCCCTGAACCTTCTGAGGTTTTCTGAGAGCCACCATGCATAATACCCTTTTAGGTTCTGTTTATGCAAGATCCTTTCATATGACAATACTTTCTGGGCACTGTCTGATCCTTGATGATGAGGTAAGCCTACTGGAGATGCTATTTGGGTGCTGCCAAACAGATTCCCCTTTCTGGTTCTGTCCTTTAGGGCAAGTTCTCACCTGGCAATGCTTTCAGGGTGCTGAAATGCAGATTTTTCTTTTTAGTTTTGTCCTTGATGGCTAGGGTCTACATAACTGGTAGTACTTTTCAGGTTGCCAAGCAGAATCTGCTTTCTGACTCTGTACTTCTGCTCACCTGGCAATGTTTTCTGGGTGCCACAAAGAGGATTGCTCTTTCTCATTCTGTCCTTGATAGCAGGGATTCGCTTACCTGGTGGTGATTTACACACACTGCCAGATTCCTCACTCTGGAAAAATCCTTCAGGTTGAGGTCTGCAGACACTTTCAGTGCACTGCATTGTTCAGTCTTTGGTGTTGGTGGTCCATTACCTGGCAATGATTTCAGATATATTCTGGGCACCACCAAGCAGATTCCACTTCTGACCCTGCTTTGGTGGTAGGGATATGCTTATCTGGCAATGCTTTCTGGGAACCCCAAGCAGATACCCCTTTATAATGATGTCCTTCACAGATGGGTCCACTCAGGGGCCTTCTCTTGGCTTTCCTGTGACTGAGGATTTGATCTTTTCTGTCCAATTATTCCTGAGGGCTCTTCTTCTTGGAAGTGAGCTGTCCTTCCCACAGAGAGTGAAGCTGGTCTCTGCTATTTGACCTGAACCACAGCAACTGTTTTGGGCCTTCTCTTGGCTGTCCTGCGGCCAGAGCTTTTATCCTCTCTGCCATCATTCCCTAAAAACTCACCTTGGAGGTGAGCACTCCGGCCTACAGACAGTGGAGCTGGTCTCTGCTGTTTGACCTTAATTAAGCATGGCAGCCATTCTGGGTCTTCTCTCAGCTGTCCTGCAGCTGGAGATTTGATCCCCTTTGCACTTCGATTATTAGAATTTGGCATTCCTGCCCACAGACAGTGAAGCTGGTCTCTGCTGACAAGACTGACATTTTAGGCTTTCTCTCAGCTGCCCTGTGGCTC
This sequence comes from Suncus etruscus, assembly GCF_024139225.1. Taxonomy (NCBI): domain Eukaryota; kingdom Metazoa; phylum Chordata; class Mammalia; order Eulipotyphla; family Soricidae; genus Suncus; species Suncus etruscus. The sequence continues at coordinate 42,211,685 of NC_064861.1, forward strand.
AAGATTTGATCCTCACTGCCATCATTCTCTAAGGGCTCTTCTTTTTGGGAGTAGTCCCACCCACAGACAGTGCAGCTGGTCTCTGCTGTTTGTGCTGAAGCATGGCAATCATTTTGGGCCTTCTCTCAGCTGTAATGTGGCCTGGGATTTGATCCTCTCCACCATTGTTCCCTGAATGCTTCTCTACTTGGAGGTGAACAGCCCCACCCACAGACAGTGAAGCTGGTCTTTGTCTTTGACCTGAAGCATGGCAGCTATTTTGGGACTTCTTTTGGCCTTCCTGTGGCAGGGGATTTAATACCCTCCAGCATCGTTCTCATAGGGCTCTTCATCTTGGAGGTGAGCAGTCTCACCCACAGACAGTGCACCTGGTCTCTGCTGTTTGACATTAAGCACGATAGCCATTTTGGGCTTTCTATTGGCTGTTTTGGGGCCAGGGATTTGATCCTCTCCTGCAATCAATCCCTGAGGGCTATTCTTCTTGGAAGTAAGCAGTCACACCCACAGACAGTGGAGCTGTTTTCTGCTGTTTGACCTGAAGCACGGCAGCCATTTTGGGCCATCATCACTAAGCTGTCATGCGACCCAGGATTTGATCCTCTCCACCCATCGATCACTAAGGTCTCTTCTTCTTGGAGGTGAGCACTCCCCCTACTGACAGTGGAGATGGTCTCTGTTGTTAGGCCTTAAGCATGGCAACTATTTTGGCCTTTTCTTAGCTGTCCTGTGGCCAGGAATTTGACCCTTTCTGCCCATAGATCCCTGAGAATTCTTCTTGTTGGAAGTGAATAGTCCTACCGATAGAGGTGAATCTAGTCTTTCTGCTGTTTGACCTGAAGCATGGCAGCCATTTTGGGCTTTTTCTATCTGTCTTGCAGCCCTACTTTGATCCTCTCCACCATCATTCCCTGAGGGCTCCTCTTCTTGGAGGTGAGCAGGGTTCTTTTTGTTGGAAGTGAATAGTCCTGCTGACAAAAGTGAATCTAGTCTCTGCTGTTTGACCTGAAGCATGGCAGCCACTTTGAGCTTTCTCTAGCTGTCTTGTGGCCCAACATTTGATCCTCTCCACCATCATTCTCTTGTAGGTCAGCAGTCCAGCCCACACATAGTGGAGCTGGTCTCTGCTGTTTGACCTGAAGCACGACAGCCATTTTGGGTTTCTCTAGCTGTTCTAGAGCCCGAAATATGATCCTCTCTGCCATTGTTTGATGAGGGCTCTTCCTGGAGGTAAGCAGTCCATCCCACACACAGTGGAGCTGGTCTCTGCTATTTTGGGTTTTCTCTAGCTGTCCTATTGCCCCTGATTTGATCATCACTGCCATCATTCGCTGAGGGCTCCTCTTCTTGGAGGTGAGCAGTCTCAATCACAGACAGTGGATCGGTACTCTGCTGTTTGGCCTTAAGCATGGCCGATATTTTGGGAGTTCTTTCGGCTGTCTTGTAGCCAGAAATTAGATCCAGTACACCATCATTCCCTGAGGACTCTTCTACTTCAAGTTGAGCAGTTCTGACCAAGACAGTGGAGCTGGTCTCTGCTGTTTGTGCAAAAGCACAGAAGGCATTTGGGGACTTCTCTCGGCTGTTCTGCAGCTTAAAATTTTCTTGGTAGTGAGTAATCCTGCCCACAGACAGTGGAGCTAGGCTCAGCTGTTTGACCTGAAGCACAGTAGCCATTTTGGGCCTTCTCATTGCTGTCTGTGAGTAGGGATTTGATATTCTCTGCCCACTGATCCCTGGACAGTGGTCTTGGAGTGTGTACTTCTGCTCACAAACAATGAAGCTGCTTTCTGCTGTTTGGTCTGAAGCACGGTACCCGTTTTGGGCCTTCTCTCGGCTGTCTTGCAGACAGAGCTTTGATCCTCTCCACCCATCAATCTCTGATGACTCTTCTGGAAAGTGAGCAGTCTGCCTACAGACAGTGAAGCTCTTCTCTGCTGTTTTTATCTGAAGCATGGCAGCCATGCTGGGCCTTCTCTCAGATGTCTGCGGCTGGGGATTTGTTTTCACTGCTATCATTTCCAGAGGGCTCTTTCTTTTGGAAGTGAGCAGTTCCACCCACAGACAGTGGAGCTGGTCTCTGCTGTTTGACCTGAAGCACTGCAGCATTTTGGGTTTTCTCTCAACTGGCCTGTGGAAACGGATTTGATCTTCTCTGTCATAGTTCCCTGAGGACTCTAGTTTTTGGAAGTGAACAGTCCTGCCCAAAGACAGTGGAGCTGGTCTCTGCTGTTTGACCTTAAGCATGGCAGCCATTTTGGCCGGCTCTCATCTGTCCTTCAACCTGGGATTTGATCCTCCCCTCCATTGATCCCTCAGGGCTCTTATTCTTGGAGGTGACCAGTTTCACTATTTGACCATAAGCACGGTAGACATTTTGGGCCTTCTCTCTGCTTCCCTGCAGCTAGGGATTTGATCCCGTCTGACCATCAATCAATCCCTGATGTTAGCCCTGAAGCATAGCAGCTAGTTTGGGCTTTTTCTTGGATGTCCCACGACCCAGAACTTGAACCTCTCTGCCACCATTCCTTAAGGGCTCTTGTTCTTGGAGGTGAGCAGTCCCACCCTCAGACAGTGGAGCTGGTCTCTGCTGGTCTCTGCTTCTTTTAAACAGAAGCACAGTAGCCATTTTGGAACTACTCTTAGCTTGCCCTCTGCAGAGAACTTTGCTAAAAGCAGGGAACCCTGAGAAGTGTAACCATTTAAGGCTTGACTAGAGACAATGAGAGCATAAAATTTTAACCCTGGGAAACTGAGTCTAACTTATCTAAAGTCCCCGTTATCTGTACATTCTGGCCTACCCGAGATGGGTCCCATTATCTAATAGGTATTTCTGTCTGTTCAATGTATCTATGCCATATCTGCATGTGTACGAGCAGAATGCTGCCCACAGAGCACTTCAAAAAAGTATTTAAACTGAACCTCCTGTTTCAATAAATGGAATCCTTCTCCCAGCTTCTTTCTGTCTCTGTGTCTGTAATTTGTTCTGTGTGTGTCTGTCTTTGTTTGTATACTCCCTCTGATAAATAACCCACAGCCCTCCTGTGGCTTGGGATTTGATTTTCTCCGCCCATCAATTTCTGAGGGGTCTTATTTGTAGTGAACAATCCTGTCTATAAACAGTTGAGCTGGTCTCTGCTGTTTGACCTGAAGCATGGCAGCCATTTTGGGCCTTCTATCAGCTGTCTGACAGCCCGAGATTTTATCCTCTCTGCCATCATTTCCTGAGGGCTCTTCTTATTGGAGGTGAGCACTTCAGTCCACAGACAGTAGAGCTGGTCTCTGCTGTTTGACCTGAAGCATGGCAGCCATTTTGGGACTTCTCTCGGCTGTTCTGTAGCCTGGCATTTGATCCTCTCTGTCCATAGATTCCTGAGGGATCTTCATCTTGGAAGTGAATAAACCTGCCCACAAACATTGAAGCTTATTTCTGCTATTTGTTTGGAAACACAGCAGCTATTTTGAGCAATCTCTCAGCTGTCTTTGGGCCAGGGATTTGATCCTCTCTGCCTATTAATCCCTGTGGGTTCTTCTTGGAGGTGAGCAGTCCCACCCACAGACAATTGAGCTGGTCTCTCCTGTTTGACCATAAGTATGAAAGTCATTTTGGGTCATCTCTCAGAGCTCCTCTGTTCAGGATTTTGATCCTCTCCGACCTTGGTTCCTGATGGCTCTTCCTCTTGGAAGTGAGCAATCCCACCCACAGACAGTGAAGCTGGTCTCTGCTTTTGACCTAAAGCATGCAGCCATTCTGGGCCTTCTTTTGGCCTTCCTGTGGCAGAGGATTTGATCCTCTCTGAAATTGTTCTCTTAGGGCTTTTTATCTTGAAAGTGAGCAGTCTGGCCTACAGACAGTGCTCCTGATCTCTGCTGTTTGACAGTAAGCATGACACCCCTTTGGGCCTTCTGTTGTCTGTCTTTGGGCCTGGGATGTGATCCTTAGTCCTAATCAATCCCTGAAGGCTCCTCTTCTTGGAAGTAAGCAGTTCTGCCCACAGTCTGTGGAGCTGGTTTCTGCTGTATGACCTCAAGCATGGCAGCCATTTTGGTCCTTCTCTCAGCTGTACTGTGGCCTGGGATTTGATCCTCTCCTCCATCGTTTCCAGAGGGAGGTGAGCATTCCCACCCACAGACCCACACAGTGGAGCTAGTCTCTGCTGTTTGACCTGAAGTACAGCCATTTTGGGCCTTGTTGGCTGTCCTGCAGACAGGGATTTTATCCTCTCTGCCCTTTGATCTTGAGGGCTCTTCTTCTTGGAGGTGAACTGTACTGCCCACAGCCAGTGGAGCTAGTCTCTGCTGTAAGACCTAAATTATGGCATCCATTTTGGGCCTTTTCTCGGCTGTCTTGCGGCCCTGGGTTTTACCCTCTCCATTATTTTTCTTGAGGGCTTTTCGTATTGGAGGTGAGCAGTTCTGCCCATAGACAGTGGAGCTGGTCTCTTATTTTTGACATTAAACATGGCAGCCATTTCGTACTTTTCTCAGCTGTCCTGTAGCCCGGGATTTGATACTCTGCCATTGATCACTGAGGGCACTTCTTCTTGGACATGAATAGTCCCACCCACAGAAAGTGAAGCTGGTTTTTGTTGTTTGACCTAAAGCATGGCAGTCTTGGGGCTGGGGCTAGAAGATTTGATCCTCTCTGCCATAGTTCCCTAAGCAATGATTTTCTTGGAAGTAAGCAGTCCTACCCACAGACAGTGGAGCTGGTCTCTGCTGTTTGACCTGAAAAATGGCAGCCATTTTGGGCTTTCTTTAGCTTTCCTGCAGCCCTGGATTTGATCCACTCTGCCATTGTTCCCTGAGGGCTCTTCTTGAAGGTGAGCAGTCCCACTTACAGAGAGTGGAGCTGGTCTCTGCTGTTAGACTTTAAGCATGGTAGCCATTTTAGAAATTCTGTTGGCTATCTTACAGTCAGAGATCTGATCCTCTCCAACCATTGATCCCTGAGGAGCCTTTTTCTGTCCTGCAGCTGGGTTTTTGATCCTCCTCTCCATCATTCCCTGTGGGCTCTTCTGCTTGGAGGTGAGCCATCCTCCCCACAAACAGTAAAGATGGTCTCTCCTGTTTGACCTTAAGTGCAGCAACCATTTTGGCCCTACTCTCGGCTGTACTCTGGCTTGAGATTTGATCGTGTCCACCCATCAATCCCCGAGGACTCTTTTTTCTTGGAAGTGAGCAGTCCCCCCAGAGATATTGAAGCTGGTTTTAGCTGTTTGAACTAAATCATGGCAGCCATTTTGGGTCTTCTCTAGGCTGTCTTGCAGCTCGAGTTTTGATCCTTACCACCATTGTTTCCTGAGGGCTCTTCTTGGAAGTGAGCAGTTCTGCCCACAGACAGCGGAGCTGGTCTCTGCTGTTTGACCTTAAGCATGGCAGCATTCACTTAGAGGGATTCAATTCTTTCCACCCATTGATTCCCTGAGGGATCTTCTTCTTGGAAGTGAGCTGTTCTGCCCAAAAACAGGTGATCTGGTCTCTGCTGTTTGAACTTAAGCATGACAGCCATTTTGTACTTGGTCTCTGCTCTTTGTGCCGAAGCACTGCAGACGTTTTGGGCATTCTCCTGGCTGTCCTATGGTGAGGATTTGATCCTCTCTGCCCATCGATCTCAAGGCTCCTCTCAGAAAAGAGCATTCCCATCCACAGACAGTTGCACTTGTCTCTACTGTTTGACCTGAAGCACAGCAGCCATTTTGGGTCTTCTCTTGGCTTTGATCCTCTCTGCCATCGTTCCCTGAGGATACTTGGTCTTGGAGGTGAGCACTTTTGCCTTTGAAGGTGGAGCCAGAGGAGCATAGCTGCTATGTTTGGCTTTGTGGATATGCACATCTCCTAGCGTATGAACACCACCATAACACGTACAAAAATCTACACTACAAGCATGACAATGGGGAAGCAACACAGTCCGATGGAATCTCAAAAACTGCCAACCACCTAGTCTCTCAAATAAGTGGTTTAGAGGAAAAATATGGAGGATGTTCATAGAACTTAAAGAAAGCATAGATCAAGTTGAATGGAACACAAATAAGAATCAAGAGGATATGAAGATAGAAATAAAAAAAACTCCAAACTGAAAAAAAAACAGGTCTGAAAAACTCAGGAGATGAAATAAAACCTCAATGGAAAGCCTGTCCAATAAAGTAATGGCAGCTGAGAATAGAATCAGTGAGCTAAAAAAAAAAAAGAAAGAAATAAAAGAATCAGTGCATCAGAGGAGATTGGAAAAAAGCCTTAATGCAAATGATCAGACAATGGAAAAATTACTCAAAGAATGTGAACAGATGAAAGTAGACATCTTTGTTAAACTCAACAGAAACAGCATAAGAATCATTGAAGTCCAAGAGACCCAGAAAGAAATTTCCCAGGAAACTGTCAAGAAACTCCAGAGCTAAAGACTGCATGCAACCAAGGATGGGTCCACTCATCTGGCTATGATTTCTGGTCTCAGCCAAGCAGATTCCCCTTTCTGGCTAGATCCACTGTCTGGCTCTGTCTTGAAATGGTGATTCACTCACCTGGTAGTGAATTTTAAGTAATATCAAGCAGATTACCCTATCTGGCTCTGTCCTTCTGGTGAAATCCACTTACCTGCCAATGCTTTTTGGGTGCTGCCTTTCAGATATCCCTTACTGGCTCTGTCATTTATTGTGGGGTCTGCTTACCTACTTTCCAGTCATCACCAAGTAGATTCCACTTCTTGCTTTTCTTTGATGGTGGGGTCCACTTTTCTAGTGACACTCTCCAGGAACTACCAAGCAGATTTCTCTTCCAGGCTCTGTCCTTGATGGTAGGCATCCACTTTAAAGGCAACATTGTCTGGGTGCCGTCAAAAAGCTCCCTCATTCTGACAAAGTCCTTCCGGGTAAGATCTGCTCAGCTGGCAACACTTTCAGTGTGCCACCAAGCAGATTCCTCTTCTTGGTGTGTCCTTGAGGTTGGGGTTGGGATGAAGCTCATTATACTTTCTGGCTTTGTTCTTGAAGGTGGGGTCCTCTTAATTGGTTAAGTTTCCAGGCATTGCTAAGCACATTTACTTTCCTTGGTCTGTCTTTGATGACAGGGGTCCACTTATTTGCCAGTACTTTTAGGGCACCAACAGACTTATGTTTCTAAATCTATCCTTGATGGCAGGTATCCATTTACATTGTGATGCTTTCCATACACCACCAAGCAGATTTCCTTTCTGGTCAGTTCTTGATGGAAGGAGTCTGCTTACATGGCAAGTCTTTCCATGCACCAGCAAACAGATTCACCTTCTGGCTCTGATCTTCAGGACTGGGTCTGTTTAGCTGGTGACACTTTCTGGGGCACATGCAGGTTCTCATTTATGGCTCTCCTTGATGGTGGGGGTCTGCTTACCTTGTGAATGAATAATGCTGGGTGACACTAAGATAACTTCCCTCTCTGGCTCTGCTTTCAAGGCATGGTTCACTTACCTGGCAATGCCTTATGGGCACTGGCAAGCAAATAACCCTTTTATGCTCTGTTCTTTACTTTGGGGTCTGCTTGCTGAGACTAACATATAGATTCCCTTTTCTGGTTCTTCCTTTATGGCAGGTCTGTTTATCTGGTGACACTCTTTGGGGGACACCACGTTGATTTCCCTTTCATGCTCTGTCCAGGGTGCCCTGGCATCTGGGTGCCACCAAATGGATACTCCTTTCTATGTCTGTCCTGGATGTCAGGGGGAATTTGCTTATCTCTCGGTGCTTCTGGCAAAGCCAAATGATTCCCTTTTTGGCTCTGTCTTTGAGGATGGCACCACAAAGCAGATTTCCATTTCTGAATCTATTCTTGATGATGGGGCTCTGCTCACTTGGAGACGCTGCCCAACTCTGCCCAGCAGATTCCCCTTTCTGGGCACCACTAAGCATATTCACTAGTGACTCTGTCCTTGATGGCAGATTCTGCTCATCTGGCAATGCTTTCCAGTTACTTACAAGCAGATTCCCCCCCTTTAACTCTGTCCTTTACAGCAGGATTTGCATACCTGGTGATGCTTTCCAGGCTCCATCAGGATTCTCCTTGCTGACTCTTTCCTTAATGGTGGGGTCTGTTAACTGGTGACTTTTTATTGGTGCCGTTAATCCAGTAACTTTTTAAAAATATTTTTTGTTCATAGGTCTAATTTGAGAAGGCCCTAAGTTCAATTCACAGAAACACACATTCCCACTCACCACTCCCCCACTCAGGAACTTGGTGGCTTAAATAACTAATGGGCTTAAGCAGCACCATAGAGTTTGGTCCAAGCATGCTGGCCTACACAGCTGAGGCAAGTTCAAGTATTATGGGTATTGGCACCTGGTTCCCTGGAGTATTGCTTCAGAGCAACACACACACACTCTAAATCCTGCATATATATTATTAATATATTATGTTATATATAATTTTATTATATATATATATATCTACTAGCCCACTCTTTTCCATTTCTCTTTTCAAGTCTAGTATATTTTTGTTGGGTTTCAGTCTGATTGACCTATTAAGGGGTGATGTGGCAGTGTTGAGGTCTCCCACAATTATTGTTTTGTTGTTATTTATATCTTTTTCCAAATTTGTCAACATTGCATTAAATACTTTGGTCTTTGAGGTTTCCTGGGCTGGCAGATGGCAGGTTTCCTCTGTCTCTACCCCTCCCCCAAATGCGTCTTTGAGGTTTCCCAGGACGGCAGACAGTAGGGAACTTTCCTCTGTCTTTGCCCCTCCCCTGACCACATCTCTGAGGTTTCCGGGGCCGGCAGATGGTAGGGGACCTTCCTCTGTCCCCGCCCCCCCCCACGCTTCTCCAAAGTGCATCTCCTGCACCGCTGGGACAGGCTAGGAACTACAGATGGGAGGGGTTTCTGGCAGAGGCCTGGAGGGGGCAGAGCTCCGCTGACTTCCAGGTAGGGGAGGACAAGAGAGCCAGGCTCAACAGCACCCTCCACCATTGTGGCCAGGAGTGGTACTGCACTGGCTGGAGGGGGAGCAACTAACTAGAGGCCAAACCTCACCCAGCCCACCCAACAGTCCCACCCAGAGCTGCAATCCAGAGAAGGGACCCAGCCCCACATCACAGGGATCAAAAGCAGGCTGAAATCGGAAGGCACTGTTCTCCAAACCACACCAATAAATTCAAAGAAACATGGGTAAACTGAGGAAGACCCTAACAGCTGGAGATATGGAGAGAAACTCAGGTCCAACAGATGAAGATTTAAAAGCAGCCACGAGAAAGGAAATGCAAGCCATGATAAAGGAAATGAAGGGATCACTAACTACTGAATACAAGAAATCCATGGATGAACAAATCAACCAAATTAAAGAACTGTTACAGAACATGAGAGATTCCATACAAAGGGAATTAAAAGAATTAAAAGACACCATAACAAGCCATACAAGCAGGATCACACATTTGGAGAAGCACATTGAGGAACATGAAGGAAAACTGCAAACAAAAAACGACCAAGAAACCAACTAGGAAATAAAAGGCAAAGCACTGGAAGAAAAAGCCCAGTATTTAATGAAGACAAAAGAAATAACCTAAAAATTGTAGGTATACCAGAAGGGGAGGAAACAGGGAAAGGGAAAGGGAAAGAACAACATCCTTTGGAAAGAGGACTCTGTGCAAATCCAGGAAGTGAAAAGAGTCCCTAATAAAATAAAACCAACACCAAGACATATAGTAATCTAAATGGAAAAACAAACAAACAAAACAAACAAACAAACAAACAAAAACAGAGAAAGATTTAACCCTCTCAAGTACAAAGGAAGGGACATAATAATCAAACCAGATCTTCCATTTGAAACAATTCAAGCAAGAAGAGAGTGGAATAAAATATTTAAATGACTGAATGAAAGAAATTTCCAACCTAGGATCCAATACCCAGCAAAACTGTCATTCATGTGAGATGGTAGCCTAAAAACATTCTCAAACAAAAACAAACTTTCATTATTTGTGCAAACAAAATTGACTCTAAATGACCTACTCAGAGACGAACTACACAATCCAAACCCCCGATTGTAACAACAACCACCCTACACAACACAATTGCACAACAGCCCTTTCTGTCAATATTCTCCCTAAATGTTAATGGACTAAAGTCTCCCATTAAAAGACACATTGGATTAGAAAACATAAACCGGACTTCTGCTGCCTGCAAAAAACACACCTACAAGTACAGGACAGGTATAGGCTTAGAATAAAAGGATGAAAATCAATTTTTCAGGCCAATGAAAAACAAAAAAGAGCAGGGACAGACATTCTTATATCAGACCAGATTCCATTCAACCTCAAGAGTGATCAGAGACAAAGAGGATCAATACTAATCAAGGGAACACTAGATCAAGAGGTACTAACCCTGATCAATATTTATGCACCTAATGTAGAGTCAGCAAAATATGTGAGGCAATTGCTCACTAACCTGGAGAAACACATGAAGGGAAATGTGATAATAGTAGGAGATCTCAATACTCCACTATCACCACTGGACAGATCCAGCAGACAGAAAAATAGCAAAGAAATAAGAGCCCTAAATGAAAAAATTAGGATATCTAGGGCTAATAGAATAATTTAGGGTACTCCACCCCTAGAAAACAGAATAAACATTCTTCTCAAGCCCTCATGGATCCTTATCCAGAATAGACCATGTCCTGAAAAAACCAGAAATGTAAGGATCATTAGAAGCACCCTATCAGATCACTATGCAACAGAGTTCAAACTTGACTATAAGAAGAAGCAATGGAGTAAACACAACATCTGGAGATTAAAAAACATGCTGATCAATAATAGCTGGATCAAGGAGAAACTCAAGGAAGAAATAAAAAGATTCCTTGAGACAAACGATAATGAAGAGACAATTTTTCAAAATGTATGGGACATTGCACAAGCAGTAATTAGGTGCAAACTCATAGCAATACAGGCCTATGTCAGGAAAGAGAAAAATGACAAAATCAACAGTTTAAAGGATCACCTTAAAGAATTGGAACAACAGCAGCAAAGAAATCCAACCACAACCAGAAGTCAATAAATAATAAAAACCAGAGCAGAAATAAACAACATAGAAACTAAAAAAATACAAAAAATCAATGAGACCAGGAGTTGGTTTTTCAAAAAAATTAACAAGAGAGACAAACCACTGACTAAACTCACCAAAAAAGAGGAAAAACATCCAAATTAGTAGGATAACAAAAGAAAGGGGAGAGATTACAACAGAATCCCGAGAGATATAGAATATCATAAGGTCATATTATGAACAACTATACTCAGTTAGGCTAGAAAACCCACTAGAAATAGACAGATTTCTGGAAAAATACCATCTTCTGAGACTGGAAAATGAAGATGCCTAAACAGGCCAATCACTTCAGAGGAAATGGAAGATCTAATTAGAAAACTCCCTAAGAACAAAAGTCCAGTTCCAGATGGCTTTACAGGCGAATTCTATCAAACATTCCGAGATGAATTACTACCATGGTTTGCGGAATCCTCCGCAACTCCTTTTATGAGGCTAATATCACACTCATTCCCAAAGATGGCAAGGACACCACTAAGAAAGAAAACTACAGACCAATCTCACTAATGAACATAGATACAAAAATACTTAACAAAATTTTAGCTAACCGAATTCAGCTCTATATCAAAAAGATTATACACCATGACCAAGTGGGTTTCATCCCAGGGATGCAAGGTTGCTTCAACATACACAAATCAATCAACATCATACACCATATCAACAATAAGAAAGACAAAAATTCATGATCAGATCAAATGATGCAGAGAAGGCATTTGACAAAATCCAACACCCATTCATGCTGAAAACACTCAGCAAAATAAGGCTAGAAGAAACCTTCCTCAAAATAGTTACAGCTATCTATGACAAGCCCAAAGCCAACATTATCCTTAATGGTGAAAAACTGAAAGCATTTCCACTAAGGTCAGGAACTAGGCATGGCTCTCCACTCTCTCCACTCTTATTCAATATAATCTTAGAAGTCCTAGGAATAGCAATCCGAGAAGAGAAGGGAACCAAAGAAATTCAAATTGGGATGGAGGAACTCAAACTATCTCTTTTTGCAGATGATATAATGATATACATTGAAAACTCTAAAGAGTCCACAGAAAAACGCCTAGAAACAATTAACCAATACAGCAAAGTGGCTGGCTACAAACTCAATACACAAAAGACAGTAGCATTTCTCTATACAAATAACGAAGTAGAGGAGAGAGAGACTAAGAATACAATTCCATTTAAAATACTATAAAAAAAATATTAAGTACCTAGGAATCAACCTTACAAGAAAAGTGAAGGACCTATACCAGGGAAATTTCAAAACACTTCAGAAAGAAATTGAAGAGGATCTAAGGAAATGGAAGAACATCCCATGCTCATGGGTAGGAAGAATCAACATAATCAAAATGACTATCCTACCCAAACTTCTATATAGATTCAATGCAATCTCCATTCAAATCCAGGCATCATTCTTTAAAGACTTAGAACAATCAATCATAAAATTTATCTGGAACCACAAAAGACCCAGGAAAGCCAAACAGATACTAAAAAAACAAGAAGCTGGGTAGCATCTCTTTACCTAACCTGAAGCTATACTATACAGCCATAAAAACAGCATGGTACTGGAACCAAAACATCATACCAATGGGTTAGAACAGAATTTCCAGACATAAATTCCCAGATATACAGTGAACTAATATATGACAATAGAGCCAAGAACTTGAAATAGAACAAAGAAAGTCTCTTCAACAAATGGTGTTGGTACAACTGGAAAACCGCCTGTAAGAAACTGAACATTGACTCATACCTCACTCCTTATTCAAAAGTTAACTCAAAATGGATTAAAGACCTTGAAATTAGATAAGAATCTATAAAGTTTATTGAGGAAAAAATAGGTAGAGCACTCAAAGACCTAAATATTAAAAAAGTCTTCAAGGATGGAACACCAATGGCAAGGACTTTAGCATCTAACATAAAGAAATGGGACTACATCAAACTAAGAAGCGTCTGCACGGCAAAGGAAACCCAACTTAAAACAAGAAGACAGTTAACTGAATGGAAAAAAAATTTTTGCAGATAAAGGGCTGATAACCAGAATATACAAAGCACTCAGAAAGCTGAGCCATAGAAAATCAGGAGATGAAATGAATAGACACTTCTCCAAGGAAGACCGAAAGATGGCTAACAAACACATGAAAACATGCTCACTTTCACTTATCATTAGGGAAATCCAAATAAAGACAACAATGAGATACCACCTTACACCAGTGAGGATAGCTCACATCAAAAATAACGGGAACAATCTCTGTTGGCAAGGATGCAGTATGAAAGGAACTCTCATTCACTGCTGGTGGGAATGCCCCCTAGTCCAACCCCTATGGAAAAGTCTTCAGAATTGAAATGCCATTTGATCCATCAATTGCTCTCCTAGGTATCTACATCCAAATCGGAAGGACATTCATCCCAAAGTTTATGTGCACCCCAGTATTTATCACAGCACTCAGTATAATAGCCAAGTCTTGGAACCAATCTTGATGTCCAACAACGAATGAGTGGATCATCAAGATGTGGTATCTATACACAATGGAATACTACATAGCAGTTAGAAATGCAGCAACATGGATGGACCAAGAAAATATTGTGTTAAACAAAGTAAGCCAGAAGATGAAAGATAAACACAGAATTATAGCACTATTCTGAAGTACTACAATATACACCAGATATACAACCAATACCCCACGATCAAATAACAGGGTGTAACAGAATAGAAACCTCAAAAACTTTAATAATCACCATATACTGGGGAGTAGAGCCCAAAACAAAGGGAAGAGAACCAACACAAAGCCCGACTACACATTATATCATAAAGAAACCAGCAACAGCAGAAACAGAAGTGTAGAGAGAACAGGTATGTAATTAGCCTTTTACTACAAAGGCCCACAATAATTTACTAGGGATCTTATACAGGATTACAGGTAAAGATTAGGATGGGAATTACTGACTCCAATGGAAACATTTAAAAAAATATGTTTGAGTGCCTTACCCTTACCACATTTTTCTGTGCATCGGGGTTCCTGGATACAAAGGGTGAACATCCTACAGTGGTATCTCGGTGCTCAGTCACACGAGGTACCATACTCAGCTATGGTATCATGAAAATGTCCGGATAAAACTATTTAACATACCCTTTATCTCTAGATTATGCCTTCTTTTAGAACCTGAAGCACATGACCAGCCAAACCACCGAAACAACAACCGTGACCTACAGATTTATACTTAGAGGGCGTAAGCATCGAACACGTTCAAGCAAACTAACATGCCCTTGCTCTTTTATCCTCTCTTCTCATTACATCGCATTTTTTTTGTTGTTGTTTGATTGTTGGTTTGTTTTGTTTTTCCTTTACTCTCTTCTTGTCCTCCATTTCTTCTTCTACCTTCTCCTCCTCTTTATCATCAATTCAATCCATGTCAAATAAAAATTACACGGTTACCTCCTCTGTAGGAAAGGAAAGCTGACATATAGGGTGCTGAGGACAATACTGCAAAGGGTAAACACCTACATAGATAGACCTCACTAACACAATGGTTAGTACTCGAGACATGAAACCTATAAATATCCAAAAGTTGACCTATTAGTTTCTCTTCCTTATAAGTACTATACTTAACTATCTTTCTGTACTCAGAGCATCTCTTGTCCTCCCCATCTCTCTTCATTAATATATACCTAAGCTAACTTCTATATGTTTATATGTGGGCAAAAGCATACAGAGATAGGAATCCTCCTTAAGAGATAAGCCTAAATCACAAACAACCCATACCCATACCCAGAATATACCAGGATACTGGCGGGGAAATGATCCACAGACAGATTTCAGGAGACATCAGCATTATTTAGGCCCTGGCCAACATGTGTGGCCAACATGTGTGGCCTATCATAACCATTATCAGCCCTGCATTCAATCTTGTCTCTTGCCAGCACCCCCTGCCTCATTATTGCTGAATCCTTCTCCATCCATCTTCCAAATCCCCTTCCTGTCCCCAAGGCAAACCTTTTGATACTTCCCAAAGACTCCTCCCAGAAATGGGCAGGTCTTACTATCAGGTAAGGTTACAGGAATATGGGGTGGGGTGGTTTCTACTTGTTTTGCATAGGCACAGCAAGTATTGGGGAAATTAGAAAGGTAATTCCCTTGGCCTAAGAGATACAGGGTTTCTCCTCCCTTAAAGCATACTGTCATGGGAAAAACTACAGGCTCTGGACATGCTCATTATTGAACCCCAAGTTCCAGAAAATGTTCTGCTCAGTTATGTTTGGCAAAATCAATCCTCTGTAGTTATGGATCTTGATACTTACACAGGTCATAGAATGAGGCCTAGAATAGAATTTTTCTTTATGGTTCTAAAACCCAGAAATTTTTTCAGGTATCACTAAGCAGATATAAATTTCTGGCTCAATCTTTCATGGCAGGGTGCTGTGAAACAGATACCCCTTTCAGGTTCTGTTCTTGATGGTGAATGTCCACTTAGTTGGCCATGCTTTCCTTCAGGGTGGAATGCACTCACATGATGATGCTTTCCTAGTGCTGCCAAGCAAATACTTTTCTGAATCTTTCCTTAAGGGTGAGGTATTCATTTACCTGGCAGTGTATTCTGGTTGCCACCAAGCTAATTCTCATTTCTGGCTCTGTCCTTGATGGTGAGGATCTGCTTACCTGTTCCAGGCACTGCCTTTCTCCTTTCTATCTCTTCCTTGATTGTGGGGCCAGCAAGCAGATTTCACTCTCTGGCTCTATCTATGATGTCAGAGGTTCACTTCCCCCAAGACCTTCTATGTCTGTCCTGAATGACATTGGTCAGCTTACCTCTTGGTACTTTCTGGGCACAGCCAACTAATTCCCCTTTCTGGCTCTGTCCTTGAGGGTGGGATCCGCTCATGTGGAAATGCTTTTTTGATGCCACCAAGCAGATTACCATTTCTGAGTTTGTCCTTGATGGTTGGGTCTGCTTACTTGGAGATATTGTCCAGCTCTGTCCAGCAGATTTCCTTCTGGGCTTGTTTTTCAGGGTGGTGTTTGCTCACCTGGTGATGCTTTCTGGGTGCCACTAAGCAGATTCCCCTTAGTAGCTCTGTCTTTGATGGCATATACTGCATGATCATAATACATTTGTTTCAGGAAGAACAAAGGCAAAGTTATTTTAAAAATATATATAAAAAAACTAATGAGATGAAAGAGAAAGAAAAGATTCAGTAGAAAATAAATTTTTGAAAATCATTGAATCATCAATTAACTCACTAAAGGCCTAGCAGAAGGTTTATTATGGTTTTCTTTTCTTTTTAAGAATAAGAGTTAAAGAAGTACAGCACAAACATTGTTAGAGTGGCGATTGTTAATATGGGGGACATGGAAAGGAAAAGCCTTGGCCTAAATACAAGGAGACTTTACCTCTGAGGTATTTTGGCATAGGTATTTTGCCATTTCTAGGCTCCAGGCATACTAGGTTGTCCAACCCAAGTCGTTGTCCATAGTGCCAATAAGCCTTTGTTTTTCTGCACAGTCGTTGGTGTCATGTTTCTGTAGTTAAACATCCTGGAATCTGTGCGTATCCTACATCGAAGTCAGGATGATGTGGAGCATCCTCTAGTTTCACCTCACAATTAGAGGACAATGTGGATAGCCCTGCCCTGAAAGCAGGTTGTTGTTGTAGTGGGAGGGAAAGTTGCCATCGACTTTCTTAATTATGCTGGAAGCTGAAAGTTCACCAGTCCCCTCCCCCAATCCACTCCTCTGGTGCAGGGTGGGGGCTGGGAGAGACCTGGGGTCCCTTTTAAACTCCTCCCCAGCACCCACCTTGCTGGCACCCTGGTAGGCAGCTAGGGATAGCCCTGGGATCTGGGAGGAAGGAGAGAGAAAGCTGTTGAGGGCAGCCGGAGCCACCATCTTCCCCTAAGCTTGGCCAAAAAGCCTACAGTATGTAGCTATGCCGCTCCCCATGCTGCCTGCTGAAGCTTCTGGCTCCCAGAGAGAATTTTGGGTTCTTAATTATGCTGGAAGCCGGAAGTTCTGGGGGAGGCCTGGGGTCCCCTTTAAACTCCTCTCTGACACCCACATTGCTGGCACCCTGCCAGGGATAGCCCTGGAAAACCCTATATTTTAGCAAAAAAATTAGGGGGTCATTTTAATCTTATATGATAAAAAATATGGTTCATATCTAAATATATGGTGCAATATTATGCCTTGTTTTGTGGTCACACCAGTAGTGCTCAAGATGTACTCCTGGCTCTATACTCATGTATCACTCCTGATAGCTTGGCAAACAATACGGGATGTGAGGACTGAACCTGGGTCTGATACATGCAAGGCAAATGCCTTACCCAATGTACTATAACTCAGGTGCAAGATAGTTTTATTTAAACATATTTTAAAAGATTCTCTAGGATGAAAAATATCATTATGCAATTATTTGCCAAAGGAAACTGCATAGGCTATACATCAGACTAAATTAACATTAATGCAAAAGTTATTTTTGTTTGTTTTGTTTAGGGGTCAAAGGGGTTACTCCTGGCTCTGTGCTCAGAAATTATTCTTGCCAGGCTCAGGGAACCATATGGGATGCTGGGGATGGAACCTGGATCAGATGTGTGCACAGCAAATGCCCTGCCCTCTGTGCTATTATTCCAGCCCCTAGGCCAAATTTTAAGGAAGTTTATCATGGAGAAAGTTTCAACTCATCAGGAAAAATTATAAAAATGTGTGCATTTAGAGCCAAGAGATTGCTTAACAGTCAGATAAACCTTGAGCCCAGACCTGATTTTGGACTATGTTACCACATTGATCACAGTGAACCACAGATTATAATCCTGGAGGAGCCTGAGCATCATGAGTGATACTGATGGTCCCTGGCACAACAGACCCTAAAAGTATAGCTCAACATCATTATGTTCTTACAATGAAACAATCTTGCCCCAACAAATTCCTACCTCATTAGCTGAATATTGCTAGGAGTGTCACTGTGTTCCATTGAGCACTGGCTGGTTACCAAGTTATTTGTCACACACATACAAAGGGTAGCCCCCAACTCCCAAATACATGAAATATATGTTGAATATGTAAAAACAGAAAAACTGGAGATAGCATTGAGCAGGAATTGAAGTTTTCTAGGACTTTACATTTATAAATGACTTTAGGGTAATTCTTTAAAGAACAAAAAAGTTAAAAATATAAAAAAGAAGGAATATATATCCAGAAAATGAATATATACTTTGTAAAGGGAAGAAAGAAAATAAAAATGAACTTTAAAGACAAGAGTGAAGTGGGAGATTTTAATATAAAAATGGACCATGAAAATTCAATTGGTGGAACCTTTTAGTACAATCCTTGACCTCTGAAAACCCCCAGACTCTGCATCACCAGGTCTGGTAACTTCATACTGAGCATCATCCAGTGTGGTCTCAAGCTCTCCAAGCAGCATTGAATGTAATACTGCTACCGATAAAATTTCTGTATGCTTATACATTATATTTAGAAGATGTGCTTATTCATTAAGTATTAATTTTGAAATTTGCTAATTAAAATTATTTGTGACAAAAGGAAATTGAAAGGGCTATTCTAATATGAAATTATACTTTGGTCTAGAAATAGAAATATTATCAGTAATAGAGACTTTATCATTAAAATCATACAAAAGAAAAACAAAAGATTAATGAAAGCAAGACTTGGTTCTTGGAAAAAATACACAAGATTGATAAAGAGAAATTTAATAAGCAGAAGCAGAAATGAAAAGGGGAAGGCCACTATGAATACTACAAAAATTTGAAAGATAGAAACTGCCTTGAGAATATCTATGCCATAACAGAGACTAGAAGAGTTGGATAATATTTTGGACTCCTACAACCTTCCTAGGTGGAACCAAGGTGATCTGAAATACCTCAATAAAATTGTGAAAATTGATTGGCTAATAAAAAGGCTTTCCAAAAACAAAAGCCCAGGTCCAGATGGATTCAGTAGTGAATTCCTTCAAATCTTTAAAGAGGATCTACTACTAATTTTTTTTTTGTGGTTTTTTTTTTTTTTTTTTTTTTTTTGGTCACACCCGGCAGTGCTCAGGGGAAACTTCTGGCTCCCTGCTCAGAAATTGCTCCTGGCAGGCACGGGAAACCATAAGGGGTGCTGGGATTCGTACTGATGACATTCTGCATGAAAGGCAAATGTCTTACCTCCATGTTCTCTCTCCGGCCCCTCTTTCCACTTTTTAATGCCACTCTTCTGTGTGCTGGGTGGCCGCTCCAGGAGTCAGGACTCTGCTCCTAGCCTCTGTCAGTGCACGCCCTGTGTAGCTCTCAAAATAAATTTCAATCATAGTTTTGTTGAGATTTGGCTCAGTTGAAAAAAAAAGGTTGCCCACCACTGCTCTAGGCAGAACATCAATAAGAATGTTTATAGAGTCCTAAATGAGAAACTAGAAGAGCTCGGTCTGATAAATTTATATGGGAATCTCCATCCTCAAAAAGCATTATTATATAGTGCACATGGAACATTCTTGAGGATAGCTCATATTTTGGGACATAAACATAACCTAGAAAAATTAACAAACATAAGAATCATATTAACCATTAGCGATTTCTGAGCACAGAGCCAGGAATAATCCAAAGCTCTGCCAAGTGTGACACCCCCCCCACACACACAAAAAAAGACACATCAAGCTGACAAAACTCCCAGGTGTACCAGTCTTTAGGAGGAAAATTCTGGGAACCCTTTCAGAGGATGGGCTGAGTTCTACAGATCTTGGAGCTTGAAGTCACAGTCACACACATTGCTATGTGACATCTCTAAATTCCCCAATTCTGAAAGCCTATTAGGAGCACACCAAATTAGACAGGAAAGGAACATAGAAGCCAACTAAGCTCAATAAGCAAAAATAGTAACACTGAAGGCTCATCTAACAACAAACAGCTCAGTAAATCCTCAATAAGTTTAATAACACCATTGTGAAATATAATGATTTTCACCATTTTTCTTTTATTGAACAATTTTTTGATAATTACATTTACCATTTTGTTATAACAATTAGGAGGTGGATATAAAACAAGGGACAACGGTGGGAGGAAGATCATTTTGGTGGTGAAATTAGTGCTGAAATATTGAATGCCTGAAACAACTGTATTATGAAAAAACTTTGTAAACTACAATGTTTATTTATTTATTTTTGGTTTTGGGGTCACACTGGTGGCGCTCAGAGGTTCTGACTCTGCACTCAGAAATCACTCCTCCAGAAAACCAGCTAAGCTTTGCAAAAGCTGGCTCCCTGTGTGTGACACCAGGCGGGGAAAATCCGCGAAAGTACACCGGCCCAGTGGGGCCCAACTGTGAAAAACTGTGAGTGTGACCTGTCTATGTCTGTCTACTGTCCTCTTGCATGAAACTCTTGCAAGTGGGGCAAAAAGAGGCTCCAGCAGAGCACGGCCGCTCCGCTTCGCTACGCGGCCATGCACTCTTTCTAAGGAAAGAACTCCATTGCAACAAGAAGGAAAAATCACACTAAGAACAGCGCTATATCACAGAAGCAAACATTTCTCTCCGGACTGTCTTCTCTGTTGCATGCTCGGGCCTAAGATTTGACCCAGTGTGAGGCTTCATCCACGGAGGACTCCGCTACCTTAGAGGCACGTCAGCCCATCCAGAAAGGGAGGAGCCAGAGGAGTGTGCTGCCTGCATCATATAGACAATGAATACCACCACAACACGTAGAAAAACCCACAATACACGTGTGACAATGGGGAAACAACGCAGGCCAGCATCAGACATAGAGAATGAAGATGACAATTCTGAGGACCAGATAATGACCAACCAACTAATCAACCTCTCAGATAAGGACTTTAGACTAGCAATATGGAAGATGCTCAATGGACTCCAAGAAACCATGGATCGAGTTGAACAGAACACTAATAAAAACCAAGAAAATATGAAGACAGAAATCACAAAACTCCAAACTGAAATAACATGTCAACTAACAGGACTGAAAAAGTCAGTAAACGAAGTGAATGACAAAATGGATAAGCTCTGGGACAGGGTATCAGAAGCTGAGAATAGACTTGGTGCTGTGGAAGATGAGATACATAACAATTCCATACAGCAGGAGAGATTGGACAAAAAACTTAAAGCAAATGAGCAGACAATGGAAAAATTAGTCAAAGAATGGGAACAGATGAAAATAGAAGTCTATGATAAGATCAACAGAAACAACTTAAGAATCATTGGAGTCCCAGAGACCCAGGAAGAAAATTTCCAGGAAGAATCAACGGTCAAAAACATCATTAAAGAGAAACGTCCAGAGCTAAAGAATATATGTGATCAAATCCTGCATGCCCGAAGAGTACCAACCAAAAGAGACCCCAGAAAAACCACCCCAAGACACATCCTAGTCACAATGACAAATCCCACAGATAGACACAGAATTCTGAAAACAGCAAGATCAAAAGGGAAAATCACGTTCAAGCAAGCTTCCCTGAGATTTACAGCAGACCTGTCAAAGAAACACTCAATGCCAGAAAGCAGTGGTGGGATATTGTGACAAGACTGAATGAAATGAATGCTTCACCCAGAATACTATACCCAGCAAAACTCACTTTCCGGTTTGATGGAAGAATACATGGCTTCACAGACAAAAAACAGCTCAGAAACTTCACAGACACAAAACCAGTCTTAAGAGAAAAACTGAAAGACCTAATCTAAGACAAGACTACCCAAAAGACACACCAAATTTCGAAATAAAGATGGCGTTAAATCCCAGGACAATTCTTTCTCTCAATGTCAATGGACTAAATGCACCAGTTAAGAGACACAGAGTGGCGAAATGGATCAAAAAACTCAATCCAACCTTCTGCTGCCTACAAGAAACGCACCTGAATAGTCAGAACAAACATAGACTCAAAATAAAAGGCTAGAGAAAAATTATCCAAGCAAACAACACCCATAAAAAAGCTGGAGTGGCCATACTAATATCAGATAATGCAAACTTTATACTCAGGAAGGTTGTAAGGAACAAAGATGGACATTTTATATTAATCAAGGGGTACGTAGAGCAGGAAGAATTCACTCTCCTAAACATATATGCACCGAATGAGGGGCCAGCAAAATATTTAATACAACTGTTGACAAATCTGAAAAATAATATCAACAACAACACAATAATTGTGGGGGACCTTAACACGGCTTTGTCAACACTGGATAGGTCAACCAGACTGAAACCCAACAAGAATATACTAGACCTGAGGAGAGAAATGGAAGAAAGAGGCCTAGTGGATATATATAGGACACTCCATCCCCAGAAACATGGATACACATTCTTCTCCAATGTACATGGGACATTCTCCAGGATAGACTACATGCTGGCACATAAAACATACCTCCATAAGATCAAGAGGATAGAAATTTTGCAGACTACCTTCGCTGACCACAAGGCTCTGAAATTATTTGTGAACTCCAAAGGGACTCAGAAGAAACACTTTAACACCTGGAAGTTAAACAGCCTCATGCTCAATAACCAGTGGGTCCGAGATGAAATCAAGGAGGAAATCAAAAGTTTCCTGGAAACAAATGACAATAAAGACACAAACTCTCAGAACTTATGGGACACAGCAAAAGCAGTACTGAGAGGAAAATTTATAGCTTTGCAAGCACACATCAGGAAGGAAGAAGGAGCTTACCTGAGTAGCTTAATGACACAGCTAATAGAACTAGAAAATGCTCAACAAAAGGACCCAAGAATAGGAAGACAGAAGGAAATAACAAAGCTGAGAGCAGAAATCAACGAAGTGGAAACTCAAAAAACAATCCGAAAGATCAACGAAAGCAGAAGTTGGTTCTTTGAAAAAATAAACAAGATTGATAGACCACTGGCAAACCTAACAAAGAAAGAGAGAGAGAGAAACTTGATAACTCGTATCAGGAATGAAAAAGGAGAGATCACTACTGATATGACAGAGATTCAAAGGGTAATCAGAAACTACTTTGAAAAACTCTACGCCACTAAAAATGAGAACCTGGAAGAAATGGATAAATTCTTGGACTCTTATAATCTTCCACGGTTGAAGGAAGAGGATGTAGCATATCTAAACACCCCCATCACCATTGATGAAATTAAAACAGTAATCAAATGTCTGCCGAAAAACAAAAGCCCAGGTCCAGATGGATTCACTAATGAATTCTATCAAACTTTCCAAGAGGAACTACTGCCAATCTTGGCAAGACTCTTTCATGAAATTGAACAAACAGAAACACTTCCAAATAGCTTTTATGAAGCCAACATCACCTTGATACCTAAACCAGACAGAGACGCTACCAAAAAAGAAAATTACAGACCAATATCACTGATGAATGCAGATGCAAAGATCCTCAACAAAATCGTAGCAAATAGGATTCAATGCCTCGTTAAGAAGATCATCCACTACGATCAAGTAGGTTTCATCCCAGGAATGCAAGGCTGGTTTAACATCCGTAAATCTATCAACATCATACACAACATCAATAACAAGAAAAATAAAAACCACATGATCATATCAATAGATGCAGAGAAAGCATTTGATAAGGTCCAACACCCATTCTTGATCAAAACTCTCAGCAAGATGGGAATGGAGGGAACCTTTCTCAATATAGTGAAGGCCATCTACCACAAGCCAGTGGCAAATATTATCCTCAATGGAGAAAAACTGAAAGCCTTCCCTCTAAATTCTGGCACAAGACAAGGCTGTCCTCTCTCACCACTCCTATTCAACATAGCACTGGAAGTACTTGCTATAGCGATTAGGCAAGAAAAGGATATTAAGGGAATCCAGATAGGAAAGGAAGAAGTCAAGCTCTCGCTGTTTGCAGATGACATGATACTCTACTTAGAAAACCCTAGAGACTCTATCAAAAAGCTTCTAGAAACAATAGACTCATATAGCAAGGTGGCAGGCTACAAAATTAACACACAAAAATCAATGGCCTTTCTATACACCAATAGTAATAAGGATGAAATGAACATTAAGAAAACAACCCCATTCACAATAGTGCCACACAAACTCAAATATCTTGGAATCAACCTGACTAAATATGTGAAGGACCTATACAAAGAAAACTATAAAACTCTGCTCCAAGAAATAAGAGAGGACACACGGAAATGGAAACGCATACCCTGCTCATGGATTGGCAGGATTACCATCATCAAAATGGCAATACTCCCCAAGGCATTATACAGATTTAATGCCATCCCTCTAAAGATACCCATGACATTCTTCAAAGAAGTGGATCAGACACTTTTGAAATTCATTTGGAACAATAAACACCCTCGAATAGCTAAAGCAATCATTGGGAAAAAGAATATGGGAGGAATTACTTTCCCCAACTTTAAACTGTACTACAAAGCAACAGTTATCAAAACAGCATGGTATTGGAATAAGGATAGGTCCTCAGATCAGTGGAATAGGCTTGAATACTCAGAAAATGTTCCCCAGACATACAACCACCTAATTTTTGATAAAGGAGCAGGAAATCCTAAATGGAGCAGGGAAAGCCTCTTCAACAAGTGGTGTTGGCACAATTGGATAGCCACTTGCAAAAAATTGAACTTAGACCCCCAGCTAACATCATGTACGAAGGTAAAATCCAAATGGATTAAAGACCTCGATATCAGCCCCAAAACCATAAGATATATAGAACAGCACATAGGCAAAACACTCCAGGACATTACAGGCATCTTCAAGGAGGAAACTGCACTCTCCAAGCAAGTGAAAGCAGAGATTAACAGATGGGAATATATTAAGCTGAGAAGCTTCTGCACCTCAAAGGAAATAGTGCCCAGGATACAAGAGCCACCCACTGAGTGGGAGAAACTATTCACCCAATACCCATCAGATAAGGGGCTAATCTCCAAAATATACAAGGCACTGACAGAACTTTACAAGAAAAAAACATCTAACCCCATCAAAAAATGGGGAGAAGAAATGAACAGACACTTTGACAAAGAAGAAATACACATGGCCAAAAGACACATGAAAAAATGTTCCACATCACTAATCATCAGGGAGATGCAAATCAAAACAACGATGAGATACCACCTCACACCACAGAGAATGGCACACATCACAAAGAATGAGAATAAACAGTGTTGGCGGGGATGTGGAGAGAAAGGAACTCTTATCCACTGCTGCTGAGAATGCCGTCTAGTCCAACCTTTATGGAAAGCGATATGGAGATTCCTCCAAAAACTGGAAATCGAGCTCCCATACGATCCAGCTATACCACTCCTAGGAATATACCCTAGGAACACAAAA
This sequence comes from Suncus etruscus, assembly GCF_024139225.1. Lineage (NCBI taxonomy): Eukaryota > Metazoa > Chordata > Mammalia > Eulipotyphla > Soricidae > Suncus > Suncus etruscus. The sequence goes on from NC_064861.1 coordinate 42,236,984, forward strand.
ATACAATACAAAAACCCCTTCCTTACACCTATATTCATTGCAGCACTATTTACCATAGCAAGACTCTGGAAACAACCAAGATGCCCTTCAACAGACGAATGGCTAAAGAAACTGTGGTACATATACACAATGGAATATTATGCAGCTGTCAGGAGAGATGAAGTCATGAAATTTTCCTATACATGGATGTACACGGAATCTATTATGCTGAGTGAAATAAGTCAGAGAGAGAGAGAAAAACGCAGAATGGTCTCACTCATCTATGGGTTTTTAGAAAATTGAAAGACACCCTTGTAATAATAATTTTCAGACACAAAAGAGAAAAGAGCTGGAAGTTCCAGCTCACCTCAGGAAGCTCACCACAAAGAGTGATGAGTTTAGTTAGGGAAATAACTACATTTTGAACTGTCCTAATAATGAGAATGTATGAGGAAAATGGAGAGCCTGTCTAGAGTACAGGCGGGGGTCGGGTGGGGCGAAGGGAGACTTGGGACATTGGTGATGGGAATGTTGCACTGGTGATGGGTGGTGTTCTTTACATGACTGAAACCCAAACATAATCATGTTTGTAATTAAGGTGTTTAAATAAATTTTAAAAAAATGGGAAAAAAAAAGAAATCACTCCTGGCAAACTGAGGGGACCATATGGGATGCTGGGAATTGAACTGGGGTCCATTCTGTGTTGGTCAGATGTAAGGCAAATGCCCTACCACTATGCTATTGCTCTAGCCCCATCAACCACAATGTTTAAAGTTAAAAAATAAAAACACAATTTTAGGAGGCTGAAAGATAGTACAATGGTTAGGGTATTGACTTTGTATATGGCCAATCCAGGTTTGATCTCTGGCATCACATATGATCCCCTGAGCCCACCAGGCCACCAGGTGTGAACCCCCTAAGCACAGAGCGAGAAGTGAGCATTGCTGGGTGTGACCCATACACCATAATAAATAATTTTAAAAAACGCACACAACTTTGATTAAAAAATTCAGTACCTGGACTTGTTTAGAACTATTTATATCAACTTATTTCACTCCCCTACCCCCGTATGTGGGCTATAATTCCATTTTTTATTGCCTCATAAATTTCTGTTGTTGCTGGAAATTGGCTATTTAACTTCATATAATGTGATAAATCTTTGGTTGTTTCGTTTATCTATTTAGAATAAATATTTATTCTATTTATTATCTATTTATTCTAAAGAGATAAACCAGTAATAATAACCAGTGTTGACCGTAATCAAACTCACACATGGAAACTACCGAGTTACATGCCTGGACTCAAAGTGATAATTCTTTTTTTTTAATTATCTTTATGTAAACACCATGATTACAAATATAATTGTAGTTGCATGATTACAGTCATGTAAAGAAACCCCCCTTCACCAGTGCAGGATTTCCACCACCAATTTCATTGAGAAACAATGATGCAAAGAGGACAAGGGAAAGTTACAGTGAAAGAACAATCGCCCATAAACAGAGTTCTCAGAAGAAATCCCCTTGCTGACGCCTAAATATTGAAAGTGAAGTCAAAAACACTTTAAGAAAAATAAGGCAGAACCCATATACAATTACTTTGTCCACAAGTCCCCAGATTGTAGGACATTATAACATTTCTTAGCAGTACACAAAGCAACATAAAGCCATGAGATTTATGTGACTCCTTAACTTTGAAGGCATAGTATTTTTATATATTCATGCACATACATATTAGTTTAAGTTAACATCAAAATTTAAGAGGTTTTTTTGGGGGGTTATTCAAAAGGGCACAGTAAAAACGGTGTTAGAGTGACAAATATTGTTTGCATAGGCCCACCAAAATATGGGGTTCATAGAAAGGAATAGCCTTGGTCTAAATACAAGGAGACCCTACCCCTGAAGTTTCCTGGCATAAGACCAACTCTAGGCTCTAGGCTAACTAGTTTATTCAATCCAAGTTATTGTCTGTAGTGCCAATACAGTTTTATTTTTCATGCAGTCCTATTGTTGATATCAGATTTCTGTATTAAAGATCCTGGAATCTGCACATCCTACATTGATGCCAGGCTGGTGTGGAGTATCTTCTAGTTTCACCTCACAATTAAGGGGCAATACAGCAAGCCCTGTCCAGTAAGGAGGCCATTGTTCTTGTTAAGTCTATTCAGTGTTAAGGGAAGTCTCTTTTGAGTAGATCCATGTCAGAGCAGCTGTAGGGTCTTCCCTGGTAGAGGATTGCCTCCAGGTGATGTTATAGACAACCTTGGATGTTTTGTAGATGTCTTCCCTATATCAGGGGTAAATGGAGAATGCCCATTCTTCTGAGGTCTGTGCCAGGTCATTGCCATGTCAGTGTTCAGGGTGTAAAATCCCATTGCACTACAAGATTTGTGTGTTCCCATCTCTATTAGATAAGAACTTATTGGTATGTATAGTATTTTCCTGTTTTAGTGTGCCTAAGCAAACAATAAATAGAGCCACGTGGCGTTATCAGAGTATATGGGGGCGTAAAAACACGTCCAACAATACCCATGAGTTGGTTCAAACATAAGCATTAAACAGGGATTATTTCACACCAAATTCCATATTGAGCAGTTCACAAAGAGAAGATAAAAAAGAGGGGGAAATCATCACTGTATAAGAAAATATTCAGTAAAAGTTATAACCGTCAAAGAAAACACCCATAAAATGTTGAAAAGTCATACGTGTCCTTTTTATGCCTTTTGGAATACTTGGGTGGGTGTTAACTACAGGGAACCACTTTGATCTGTGACTTAGGACTCTACAGTACTTAAGTTAGAAAGTGTAAATGAGGAGTAGATGATAGGGGTTAAGGAAGTTAGAGAAAAATGATCTTTTTGTAGGGGTGTACAAAAGGGCAGAGTACAAAATGAACATTCTGCATACATAATACATAATTCAATGATAGTGAGTACTATATATTTTGAAAATATACACTGAAAAGAGATTACCAGAGAAGCTGGGAGGCCAGAAGTTCAGGGTCCCACCCAGACCCTCCCTAAGGAGCTGAATGGATAATGGGGGAAAGCCTAGGGTACCTTCAAGCTCCGCCAAGGGACCCAACTCACTGGCTTGCCCAGATATGTGGCCCGGGGAAGCCCTGGAGATCTGGAGCAAGGCAGCAGAGTGGTGCTGGGGTTACCTAAGTCCCACACTCCCCCTAGGCCTGGTTAAGAAGGCATCCAGCATGGCGGAGGCCTCCCGAACCCCATACTGCTAGGCTCCTGGCTCCCAGGAAGGAGAGAGATCCTTTAAGAAGCTGGGAGGCCAGAAGTTCAGGGCCCCACCCAGACCCTCCCTAAGGAGCTGAATGGATAATGGGGGAAAGCCTAGGGTACCTTCAAGCTCCGCCAAGGGACCCAACTCACCGGCTTGCCCAGGATGTGGCCCAAAGTGATAATTCTTATAAAACAGATTTTTCTTCTCTCTAGGTTTTATTGGTGGTGATTTTTTCCAGATTAATTTGAGATTCTTCTAGATTAATTCTTTATTCTTTATTTCTGGACCAAAATTCTGCATTCAGTGTAGTTAGCTTAGTGCTTAATGATTAAGGAGATTTCCTTAGATACTTGGACCACCAAAATATTCCTGTCTTTGGAAAAGAGGTATTCATCTTGTAATTCTAACCAACACCTCACAGGGAGACCAGGAGGAATGATTAAGCTTTTTGCATGCCCTATTCTTTTTAGTATGGGGTGGAGCATAATGGAGGTGATTCAAACCCAGCCATGCTTAGGTGCTTACTCCCACTTCTATGTTTGTAGTCACTCCCAATGGTTATCAGGGGACTTTGTAGTACCTGGGCATTGATTGAACACAGGCCATCTACATGTAAATCATGTACTCAGCTTCTTGAACTTCCTGATCTTTTTAGTCCTGTTCCTGGCCAGGCTTTCCAGGTCCTATTTCATTCCCCTGGTTTTCCTTTTAGTTTTTGGCTCAACTTCTAGTCTCCACTTTCAGAGAGTTGTGAGGTTAATGCTGTTGTTGCTTTTAACAATAGCTGGGTGGCTGGGTTTTTCTCACTGAGTGAGCTGAGTCAAGTCAAACAAAGACAGGGCTATTCCAGGGAACTGTGAGGCAGGCAGATAGTGCCATCACTTGGAATAGACAAGAGCCAGTGACTTGTGCTGGTCACTCCACTGGTGACTCTGGGGTTGTCACAGCCATTGTGCTGTGGTTTCTGGTTCTCAAGCTAACCAATGTCCTAAGCAGAGATAGGATGAGGGCAGGTTAGTTTCACCTTCCTGAGTGTGACCTTCCTTTCTCTTGAATAAAAGCTCCTTCTTTGCTGCAACCTGGTGTAACAATTCCAATGTTCTGGAAAGTTAATTTTTTCTTTAGCACCCCCACCCCGTTTTTTTTTTTATGTAGAAGTGAATTTTGGGAAGCAATTATACCACAATTCTGAGTTCTTTCTGACTTGAATATTAATTCTGCATATACTTTAAATACCAAGTTGTATCATTTAGTCCCTTTTAATGTATTTGTAGGTAACACTTCTTGCATGTTTGTCCCTCCAACTATAATATTCTCCCTCTGTTAACAAATAACCTAAAAATGATTTTAATACTTCTCTTAATTCCCATTTCTCAGTTTTATATAACTGAAAACATTTTAGTTTTTCTTTCTTTTTTTTTAAAGATGATTTAAAATACTCAGGGGAGTGGCTGTGAGCATTTCTCACATGTGCAATTGCATCGTGACACTGTCTGTGGGGAAGAGAAAGTCAAAAAGTATTCTTTTTGTTTTGTTTTGTTTGGGGGCCACAACTGATGGTGTTCAGGGTTACTCCTGGCTCTGCACTCAGGAATCACTCCTGGTGGAGCTTAAGAGACCATATAGGATCCAGGGGATTGAACCTGGACCTGACTGTGTGTAAGACAAGCACCCTATCTGAGAGGTAGGTATTGGTCTCCATCAGTAATCAAGACTTTCTCCTGGCTCTGTCCTCAAGGGACCGAATAGTGTACTGAGTTTGAACCAGGGTAAAATGTATGCAAGGTCTTATCTTTTGTATTATTTCTCCAGCCCATTAGGAAGATACTTGAAAACAGTATTCTAGGTTTGTTTACATTGGTGTCTGACAGTTATTTCACAGAGCTAAAGCTTTCATGTCTGTTGAAAATCATCAATATAATAGAATATAATTTACTTTTTTTTGAAAACTGTGTTTCTTTTCCTTCTACTGACTTTACAGCTTTCTTTATTTATAATTTTCAGCAGTTCAAGCATAAACAGATGTGCTTTTGTTTTGTTTTGCTTTTGAAGTTTCTTTTTTCCTTGCCCCCCCCCCTTTTTTTTTGAGGAGTCACATTCTGCAATGCTCAGGGTTTACTCATCATTCTGAGCTCAGAGATTACTCCTGGTGGACTAAGGATCATATGGAGGTACCAGGGATTGAGCACAGATCAAAAAAGCACTCTACCCCCTAAACGTTTGCTCTGGCCCCAACATTTTTTGGGGGACAAGTGCTCAGCTGGTGATGCACAGAAGTTAGTCCTGGCCCTAGATTCAGAAATAACTCCATGTAGTACTTGAGGGAAAAGGGGAACTATATCAAACACATGCAAGTTAAATTCTACCTGCTGTACTATCTCTCTGGCCCTTAGTTTTTATGATTTTTTGCCATGGCCTCTTTGTTCGGACACCTCACGGAGTTATCTGGGGCCCCAGAAAAGTGGGTGCAGGTTTCAGTGAAAAACTCAGTTGTTGTAGTGAATCATAATTGTGTGTGTGTTGAATGTTACAGGGGTGTATTTAAACATAAATTTTACATGTGAGACTGCATACATCTGCTTTCCTACAAGGTTAAAAATAATTGTACTTTCTTATTAGCAAAAAGACATCAATATATACTGTTTGATCTATAAGTTTCTTCACAACAGATAATTTACAGGCCTTTAGTGTGGATGATAAGCTTCAATTAAAAGACAGAGGGAGTTGATCCAGAGGATCAACGTAGGAGTTTTTTTACTCCTAGGCTGGACCTTGGGTGTCAATTCTGGTATAAATTTAAAAATTAGCAAGTTTGCCAGGTGTTCCTATGAAGGGTTCCTTTCAACTGAGTGCATAGAACACGTTTTTTTTTTTTTTTATTTTTGGGTAACACCCAAAGGCACATAGGGGTTACTCCTGGTTCTTCACTTAAAAATCACTCCTGGCTGGCTCAGGGACCATATGGGATGCCAGGATTCGAACCACCATCAGTCCTGGGTTGGCTGCTTGCAAGGCAAACGCTCTACCACTGTGCTATATCTCCAGCCACAACACAGAACATCTTTTAAAAGACTAACTTTACTTTGAGAATTACAAAGTTATTTTTATGTTTCTCTTGATGCTGATTTTCCCAGGTAAAGTGATATTTAATCAAGGCCATATCTGTGTGTATTAATTTTGTCATCTGGAAGTAAATTCTCAACTATATACATATTAGCACTGCATCAGGGAGATTCTTATTAGGACAAATAAATGTTTGCAACTATCGTTTGAAACTATTACTAAGCTTGGAAATACCACCCTCACTTTTCAAGGAAGCGACTTCTCTTTGAGGTCTTTTCTCAGCCATCTGCACTGGGGCAGCCCAGTGGGCCTTCTGATTTTAACTTTCCTTAAATTATGGCGGCAGTAATTTTTAATCTCATCCTTGACATTCAGAGAGTTCTTGTCTTTATATCATTCAGTCATATTCACTTTAAATGTTGCTTTTCCCATTGCTTTTTCTTTCCTCAAACTATAGCATTTTTGTTATCTTTCACATCTTTTAGATGTTTAATTGAAAGGCTAAGCATAGCTTGGGAGGTGATCTGCCCAACCCTCCAACTGACCCTAGTCCCACAAATTTTTTAACTGAATGCCAGGCATTGTGCATGAAAACTTACAAAAAATATTCTGAGGGTCTCAGGATGTTGCTTTCCTTAGAATAAATTTTTTTTCCTGTGTCAGTTAGTAGGTATAAAGACAGATTTAATCTGGCTTCATTTTGAATTGCAACCAAATTTTAGTTTTCAGCAGAGACAGAGTTGCATGTCTGGGATGTCCTCTCTGGAATACTGGTTAGAGCTCTGGGATTTCTTCTTTGTGACTCTGAATGCCAACTTTCCTTTCTTCATAGCGCAGGGGTTGGGGGGTCATTTGCCATGCTACTTACTGAGAATCCTGTACAAAAGTCTGAGGACCTCCACTTACCACTCTCCTGGGTCCCCTGGGGAAGGCACTTGGCTTCTGATTTCTCTGTCTTATTCCTCCAATGAGATCTGGGAATCATGCCAGGTTCACTCTATGTCCCTCTCTAAGCTCAGGAATTTTGGTTCTTCAAATCCTAGCTATCTTTAACCAACAATGACAACCTTTAAATAAACATTTTGTTTTGAAATAATATTTTGACTGCAGAAAGTTAAAAAAGAATAAAATTTCTATAAATCCTCTATAGTTTCTCCTAATTTACTTTTTAATTTTATATGCCTATTTCTAATAAATTATTATTTTAAGTGGGGTTAGATGCTGAGCATAGTCTGTCAGTCATTTATATATATATGTATGTGTGTGTGTGTGTGTGTGTGTGTGTGTGTGTGTGTGTATTGGTTTTTGGGCCACACCTGCAGTGCTCAGGGGTAGTACTCCTGGCTCTCTGCTCAGAAATCAATCTTGGCAGGCATGAGGTACCATATGGGATGCCGGGATTCGAACCAACATTCGTCCTGAATGGCTGCATGCAAGGCGAATATCCTATCGCTGTGCTATCTCTCTGGCCCCCATTTTAATATTTTTAATTAGCTTTTGTTTGTTTTGGAGCCATGACCAGATTTCTTCTGGTCTATACTCAGGGATCACTTCTAGAGGTGCTCAGTGAGAGATATGTGGTTCAGGGCCAAACATATGCAAAACCAATTTCTTAAACCCTGTACTATTTCTCTAACCCACTTTTTTCTTATTAACCAGTGTTGGGGGCTACCAGAGCAATCCTGGACATGCACAGAAGTGATGCTTGAGGACCCACCAGGTGTTCAAAGTCCTGTTACATTTGTAAACATAAAAAACTTGCAAATGAGCATTGACCCAAAATTGTAAACTCATCAAGAACACCAGTTCAGATTTTACCGGAATTGTCACAGTGTCTTTTTTTCAGTTATAAAATCTAATCTGTCTTTTATTTATTTGCATTGACTGTAACTTTTTTTTTTTTTTTTGGTTTTTGGGCCACACCCAGTGGCAGTCAGGGGTTACATCTGGCTATGGGCTAAAAAATTGCTCCTGACTTAGGGATCAAACAGCAGTTCATCCTAGGTTGCAAATGCAAGGCAAACACTCTACCATTTGCACCACTGCTCCGGCCCAACTGTAACAATTTTTTTTTGGGGGGGGCACACCCGGTGATGCTCAGGGGTTACTCCTGGCTATGCGCTCATAAATCGCTCCTGGCAGGCTTGGGAGACCATATGGGATACCAGGATTTGAACCACCGTCCTTCTGCATGCAAGGCAAACACCCTACCTCCATGCTATCTCCCCCCCCCCAATAGTTTTTAAAAGTGCTGGCCAAGTATTCTCCCCACCACCACTCCCAGCCAAGTATTTATAGAGTATCTCTAAAAATTGACTTTGTGTTTTTTTCTCATAATTAAATTGGATTATTGATTTTGGAGAAGTGGGAGGGAGGATAACACAACTGCAAAATATCCTTCTCATGATATTATATCAGAGGATACTGTTTGGGGGCAGGTGTTGCCTTCCCCAGCAGAGCTCAGGAGGCTCAGAGATCAGTCATGGACGGTGCTATTTGACTCTGCTATGCAGACCTGAAGGCCTGCTACTAAGCGTGGCAATACAGTGTTGCTGTATCCTGTAGTGCTGGGATTTGAATACAGGGTCTCTGCATGCAAAGTGTGTACTCTAACCCTTTGAACTATATCCTTGGCCCCAAGGGACACTTTCCTGGACAGATTTATTGTTTCCCTCCTCTCCTACTTCCCCTTGATACATATGATGAAGTCCTAATTTTGTGCTTCAAAGTGATGGTAATGGAAAGAGAGGCCTTTTAGAAGAGGTTCAAATGACATTATGAAGGTGGGTCCCTCATCATGGGTGTGGTGCCCTGGTAAGATTTAGATAGCAGATAACTTGTGTCCTTTCTGTCTCTGTCAAGTGAGAGAACAGAGAGAAAATGGTTGTCTGCAAGCCCAAATTGGAAGGCTATCACTAGGAACTTCGTCTGTCATCCACACACACTTTGGCTCCTGGTGTGTAGAACTTTAAGAAAACAGCACTGTTTAAGGCTTAGAGTTGGATGTTTTGTTGTAGTATACTGAACTAAGATGATACATGAAATCAACATGACTAATTACCAGCACTGTGAACCTTCAACAGTAAGCTGCGGATGCCCCTCTTTCCTTGCTATTTGAGAGCCAGGTCTCTAAGAACAGCTTACCCTTGCAAGGGGTATAGCTACTACAGGGAGAAATATCTATTTCTCTAAATGGAAATTTTTGTATAGTAGATCATTTCCCAAATAGATTTTTGAGATTTTTTTATGCTTTTTGGTTTTTCGGGCCACACCCATTTGATGCTCAGGGGTTACTCCTGGCTAAGCGCTCAGAAATTGCCCCTGGCTTGGGGGGACCATATGGGACACCGAGGGATCGAACTGCATCCTTTCTTGGCTAACACTTGCAAAGCAGATACCTTACCTCTAGCGCCACCTTGCCAGCCTTTATTTATGCTTTTTTTTTTTTTTTGTGGTTTTTGGGTCACACTCGGCAGTGCTCAGGGGTTATTCCTGGCTCCAGGCTCAGAAATTGCTCCTGGCAGGCACGGGGGACCATATGGGACGCTGGGATTTGAACCGATGACCTCCTGCATGAAAGGCAAACGTCTTACCTCCATGCTATCTCTCCAGCCCCTTATTTATGCTTTTTAAATTATTATTTTAAATGGGCTTAGATGCTGAAGATAGTTTATTCAGTCATTTTAATATTTTTTAATTAGCTTTGTTTATTTTGGAGCCAACAGTGGTGCTTAGTGGAATATGTATGGTGCTGGGGACCAAACCAGGGTCAGACACATGCAAAACCAATGCCTTAAACCCTGTACTATTTCTCTGGCCCACTCTTTTCTTTTATATCAGTGGGTTTTTTTTTTTTTTTTTTTGGTTTTGCTTTTTGGGCCACAGATGGTGATGCTAAGGGGTTACTACTGGCTATGAGCTTTTGGTTTGGGGGATCATATGGGACACTGGGGATCAAACCCAGGTCCTTCCTAGGTTAGCCGTGTGCAAAGCAAATGCCTTACTGCTTGCACCACTGCTCCAGCCCTTTAATGTGTTTCTTCTTGTACTTAGTTCAAGTATGAATCTAGTATAAGATAGTTTGTAGTGACCTGAATCAAAAGTCTGCTACATTTATTTAATAGGGTTGGGGGATGGGCACATTCAGTGGTGTTCAGAGTTTATTGTAGGGGTCACTCCTGGCAGTCCTTAGAAGCCTATATGTGATACAAGGATCAAACCATGGTGACTGTGTGGAAGGCAAGTGCCTCTTACTATCCTATTCATTAATCTTTTAAAAGAAACAAACATATTTATTTTTTTTTATTTAAACACCTTGATTACATACATGATTCTGTTTGGGTTTCAGTCATGTAAAGAACACCACCCATCACCAGTGCAACATTCCCATCACCAATGTCCCAAGTCTCCCTCCTCCCCGCCCGACCCCCGCCTGTACTCTAAACAGGCTCTCCATTTCCCTCATACATTCTCGTTATTAGGACAGTTCAAAATGTAGTTATTTCTCTAACTAAACTCATCACTCTTTGTGGTGAGCTTCCTGAGGTGAGCTGGAACTTCCAGCTCTTTTCTCTTTTGTGTCTGAAAATTATTATTGCAAGAATGTCTTTCATTTTTCTTAAAACCCATAGATGAGTGAGACAATTCTGCGTTTTTCTCTCTCTCTCTGACTTATTTCACTCAGCATAATAGATTCCGTGTACATCCATGTATAGGAAAATTTCATGACTTCATCTCTCCTGACAGCTGCATAATATTCCATTGTGTATATGTACCACAGTTTCTTTAGCCATTCATCTGTTGAAGGGCATCTTGGTTGTTTCCAGAGTCTTACTATGGTAAATAGTGCTGCAATGAATATAGGTGTAAGGAAGGGGTTTTTGTATTGTATTTTTGTGTTCCTAGGGTATATTCCTAGGAGTGATATAGCTGGATCGTATGGGAGCTCGATTTCCAGTTTTTGGAGGAATCTCCATATCGCTTTCCATAAAGGTTGGACTAGACGGCATTCCCACCAGCAGTGGATAAGAGTTCCTTTCTCTCCACATCCCCGCCAACACAGAAACAAACATATTTAAAGTTATTAACTATAGCTATCTCTCGGTACTCTTGATGAATAAAATTACTATGGCTATGGCTCACTTCCAACGGTTCTGCATTTATTTTTTTATTTTTGGGCCACACCCAGTGACACTCAGAGGTTACTACTGGCTAGGCACTCAGGAATCACTTGTGGGGACCATATGGGACACTGGGGATTGAACTGAGGTTTGTTCTGGGCAGCCGTGTGCAAGACAAACATCCTACCACTGAGTTATCATTTCAGCCCCAACAGTTCTGTATTTTTCTATTTTCTAGCAAGAGTGCGTTTTATTTACAGTCAGTAAAAACAATGTTTAATTTTATGAAAAAAATATTAATAGAGTGAAACAGAGGACTTCATATCTGTTCTCATAAACCATGATCATAGCTCCAGTGGAGGTAAACTGGGTTCATGGCCTGCATTACTCAACCTTCAGTGACATCTTTTCCTCTCTTGAAATACTTAGAATATAATGAGTTGCACTTTGGGGGGAAGTTTATGTGATGCTAAACAAACCAAACAAAAAACTACCAGGATCTAGGGCTGGAGAGATTGTAAGCTGGTAAGGTACTTGTTTTGCACACAGCTTTAACCCCTAAGTCCAATTCTCAGCACCCTTTATGGTTCCCTGAGCCTGACAGGTGTGATACCTGAGCACAGAGCCAGAAGTTAGCTGAGCACTGATGGCACAAAACAGCAACAAAAACCAATTAAAATTTCAACAACAAATTTCAATTTTTGAACCCTCTACTTAGAGGTTGAGTTATTTTGATAATATTTAGCTCTCTGGTCCAGCTTTTCTGTGAGATACCAAACTTAATGACTATATGTACTTCTGTGGTGGTGAGATCATTGTAAGGGATTCATGAGATACAAATGTATAACACTATGTGTAGAACCTGACCCACAATGTACACAACTTAGTTTAGTCATAGTTATTATTAGGGAACAAATGAAGGCTTGGAGCTTGCCTTGAGCTTAGTCATTCTGGAACTTTCTCTTTATTGTACCACCCTTTAGAATTCTCCTTAGTGTCATGAGTCTTTGTGATCTCATTTTCTTTCGAATTTCGGTTGCTAAGCGATGTGCAATTTTCCATATTGACTCAGCACATTATGAAACATACTAAGTAAAACAAGTGAGCTAGGAAAAGCTCCATCAGCCAGGGCGCGTGTTTTTATGCTTTTGTTCTGTAACAGTGAGTTTATTTTTTTTAACGGAATAAACAAGCTGTCCACACTCTTTACCTCACTGTGATCTTTCACAGTTTGGAATCAGGTTTGATCCCCCAAGGTCCTAGCAGAGCCCAGTACCTGGAGAGTGTCAAGCTTTGTGACCGTGGGTGCTGATGCATCATTTGAAATCAGGAGATGCTGGGACAGATGCCACTCACGTGCACATTAGTGACCTGCATCAGGGGACCCATTGTGGGATTAGGAAAGGCAGGCTTTGTTATGAAAAGGCACTGAAGGAACACCCTCTGCAAAGTGATGAACTGATTAGTGTACTGATAGCTTGTTTCGAGCCTATTATGGAAACTAATTATAGGTTGTTTGGACATATTAAGTGTGCCCGCTTCAACAAAGACATTCATGGCCATGAATAAATGAGATGTGCTTGCATGTTTAAGTAGAAGGGTTAAATTTCATCATTTTCTATTTTTCCAGCAATGTCTCTTCAGCATAAAGTGCCACGTTCCTTGTTTGCTAAAGTCAGGGCCAAGGGCTTCATTCAATGGAATACAGGTTCAGACTACAACATGACTTCATGAAAACAAAACAAACAAAAAAATTGACTGAGAGTCAAGATGTTTGTGTTTCTCCCCACTTCCTGTGATGACTTGGGGAGGAATATGCCTTATTCTAGGCACTGTGCTGGGTTCCCGAGACTTCACTTTGTTCCCCACCCCACTCCAACCCCTTCCCTACTGTTTCCTATATTCCTCTAACTGTTCAGGGGCTGTATTGAATTCTAACGTATCCAACTATATCCCTTCTGAACCAACTGTGTGTGCTCTTTCTTATTATTAGTTTATAAAAAGTCAATATATTTTCTAAATAATAGTTTTACCCCCTCAATTATTGTGTGAATGAAAATATTCCTTTTTATGGAAAAAAATGGGAGATTTTGAACTATTGGCAACAGTGCTCAGGGGCTGGCTATTCTTGCTCTGTGCTGAAGAATAAGACTCAGCAATGCTCAGATCATATGGGGTGCCAGGGATTGGACTGAGACAGGTTTCATGCAAGACAAGCACTTAAACCCCTTACCACACCTCCAATCTGTTCATTTTAAAAAGACACTTTTATTGAAGGTACAGGGATGTGGCTCAGCAGAATAGAGCATGATTTACAAGCTTAAGCCCTCAAGTTTTATTCTAATGTTTGGGGTAGGTGTTGGGCAAGATACTTATGCTGAAAATCAAAACCTACTTTGGCAGTTGTTTTAAGGTTTAAAATGATTGAGCTCCTTTCAAGATTGTTCAGAGAGTTTAGTGCTCACTCCCAACTATACTTAATGAACTGGGATAGGTGGTTTGCTGATGAGGCCATGTTGATGAGGGCCAGGCAATGCTGGGGAACAGAGGTACAGCCTTGTGTATGTCGTGTGTTATCTCCCCAGTTCCTAAATGTAGATTTAACTAATTCAATTAATTTATTTCATGGGTTCTCTCCAATACTGCTAAGAATTACAAGCACTGGAGGTTACTGAAGTTTAGGGGGGGCTAACAGACCTGGTGGAACTCAGGAGGTGGTTTTAGGGATTTGGCCTGGGGTACTGCACTTGCCTTGCATGAACTCCAGCCTTTGAGCTTTCTCCTTAATGGCAAAAATCTGATGTTTGAAGCCAAAATATTGCTCAGTGAAGGTCAGTCTGAGCCTCTTTATTCCCATGCTCCCATGTTCTCCTCCTAGATGCAGCCTCTGGGCTTGGTGCCTGCTCTTACTCACAGCACTGCTGCCACCAAATGTATTATCTTCTCTAATCGCACTGCTCAGCACTCCCACATCTGTGTCCTCAGTTCTACCCACCACAGCCACCCTAGGTGCACACACCTCATTATTCAGGCCCCCTCCTATGATCCAGGTGTTTCAACTTGTTCCTGATCCTTCTGACCACCAACCATAAATTCATGGGGTTCCCACCACCCCCTCTCCAGAATCCTCAGTTCATCATCAAAGACTGTTGACCTCAAACAGACCATCAGTTCATCCCTGACAGGCAGGATTTACTCAGAAGCCAAACAACAAAGGACTTGGACAGACAGAGCTCCATGGGTGAGAGCCAGCGGCTCTTCTCCCATTTCAGTCGGAACCTCAGAAGACCCAATCACTCCCTTTTGTCTGTAAGAGGCAGGGCTCATAGAGGTACCTTGGACTGTGAGGACTTTCACCCTCTGTTTGCTTGCCTGATTTGTGTCTGTGCCCTAGTCCCTGTGAACAAGCTGAATGTATCTGTACAATAAAGATTGAATTTACTTTATTCAATAATCTGGGAATGGGACAACAGGCCAAAATAAAAATTGTGCCAAATACAATGTTGTTACTTGTTGTTCAGTGTGTGGGTCAGAACACAGGGCAGCTCTGCACTCTAATAGTGAGCCACACTCCCAATCCCAAACATGTTCTTATGAACAAAGGGAGTGGAGGATAAGAAAGTTAGGAAAAGGATAAGGAAAAGTTAATTATTTCCCGCAAAGTTACCTGTCAGTGACAGTGGTGGCAGTGGGCATGTAGAGGTTATCAGTCAGATTGCCTTGTAGGTTTTAAATAGGAAATTCCAGCGAAAGTCACTTAAAATTCCACAGACCAGAAAACTAAAAATGTGGTTAAGATAGGTATTAAATCTTGGTGAGATTTAGAATGAAATTTAACTTTGAGGCTGTTGTTTTTAATACTGTAGGTTGCTAAATCTGCACATGAGAGTAAGTTCTCTAATTCCAAGAAGCATGCAATGAGTGGTGGGAATCAATAACAGGAAGAGTGGACCCATCACTCCAGACAAGCTTCTGCACCTTGGAATAAGATCAGAAGTGTATGCACATTCGGAGTTTCAAATAGTTGTCAGTAAAAGACACAAGTTGGGGTCAGTAAAAGACACAAGCAGGGGTCAGATGTACAGCATTTAAGAAGTTTGCCTTGCATGTGGCTGACCAGGTTCAATCCATGGCACCCCTAAGTCCCTAAGGAGTGATTCCTGAGTGCTGTAACAAGAGTAACTCCTGAACACTACTGGGTGTAGACTCAAACCCCAAATTAGACAAAGATACAAATGGATTAGGGGAACAGCACATCTCTGTTGCTCATTTGAGTTAACATGTTTCCATTACCTGCTTGGACTAAAAATGAGACTTGTTTTAAAAAAGCAGGTAGACGTGTCAAATAACAAACTTTTGTGTTAAGTTTCAAACAGGAGATAAAGAGATGGCTCAATGGGCTGGAGTGCATGCTTTGCCAGCAAAAACCTCAGGTTCAATCCCTGGTACCATATGATCCCAAGCACCTCTGGGAGTGGAACCTGAGGAGTGCTGATAATAATGTCCTCTCCCCACAGAATTTTAAATAGTTCATGAAAATTAGCAGAGACTATTCTTATTTTGTTTTGTTTTGTGTTGGGGCTACATTCAGCAGTACTCAGGGCTACTCTAGGCTCTGCACTCAGAAATCATTCCTGACAGGCTCAGGGGATTACGTGGGGTGCTAGAGATGGAATCTGAGCTGGCTGTGTGCAAGGAAAACTGTGCTATCACTCCAGCTCCTACAGACTATTCTTGTTTACGTTAATTAAAAAGAAAAAAATCACCTGCAACAGGCAGAAATCAGAAATTCTGTCTTAAACTACTTAAATAAATCAAACACTTGTGGTTGCTACAGGCTCTATATTTGTCTTCCCCAAATTCATACTGGAAGTGTGAGTTCTTCCTTTAATTTGTTTCATTCTTCCTGAAGTACATATCCCTTTATCAATTAGAAATTATCTTAATTGTCTCTTTGAATCTTATTTAGTCTGAAGTTTATGTCATTTGGTATTAGTATGGTCACTTTCTGAAGGAGTTGTTTGCTTGAAGAATTGTCTTCCAACCTTTGACTTTGAGTCTGTGTTTGCTTTGATTATTCAGCATTCTGCTAAATAATCCTCATCACAAAGTGGCACAAGTTGTGCTGCAAACTGACCTCCAGTCAACTACCCCACCCACCAACTAAGCCTGCTTCCTATTAGTGAAGATTCCTAGACTCTGCAGGAGGTTGTTTTGACTGCACTCAAAGGTGCCCCAGATAGACTGCTCCACTTTCTTTCATTTGCAGTCCAGAGGCTTCATCAAAAACTTTTTTTGTTTTGTTTTGTTTTTCGGGCCACACCCGTTTGATGCTCAGGGGTTACTCCTGGCTAAGCGCTCAGAAATCGCCGCTGGCTTGGGGGGACCATATGGGACGCTGGGGGATCGAACTGCGGTCCTTCCTTGGCTAGCGCTTGCAAGGCAGACACCTTACCTCTAGCGCCACCTAGTTGGCAAAACCTTTTTTTCTTTAAATAGAAATGTTCTTTTTTACTTCTTCCCTCTGAATTACCAACTCAACTTTCTTTTTTCATTAATATACAATATCCCATTATATATACATACATATATATATGTATACATACATACATACACTACAAGTCTGTGGTCAATTCTAAAACTCTCCAACATAACACCAGCTATTAAGCAACTCATAAATGGTTTATGTTATTAGGTCTTGGAAAGAAAATAACTTCCCTGTGAATGAAGTCTCAAGCTCCAAAACCAGGAGCTGGAGAGATGCAGGTCTGAAAGCAAATGCTAATGCAGGAAATAATCCACACAACGAAAGGGGGGTAAAAACAGGTTCAGGAATTCCAGCACTCAAGCCAGGAATTCCAACACACAAGCTTTTTACTTCTAAGAAAGAAAGCTGCTTAATGGAGGAAGACTAGAGAATGAGTGTATTGCTTTCCTGAGACCCAAGCTTTTTATTATCAAGAAACAGATCATACCCTAAGGTGGAGAATGAATAAGTAGAAAAGAATAAGTAGAAAGGGACCCAATAATCCAACACTGATGGAGAATGAATACTGAGTAGTGTAGGACCCAGTAATTCAACACTTTCCAACTTTATTCCTTCTTTAGAAATGGTTTTCAGAGATAGGAGGTTAGCTCAAAGGGCTGGAGCACTTTACATGCTGAAACCACAGGTTTGAACTCTGACACATCAACCTCTCCTGAGTGGGCCTAGAAGGGCCCAGCAAAATCGCTCTCCTAGAGGTACCCAGCCCAAAAAAAAACAAGAAAGACTGAGTCAGTGAGTGAAAACCGGCTATCAGCAGTGCCCTGGCAGAAAGGCAGATCCTTTGTCTGTGAAGTCAGGCTGGAGGAATCTGGCCCTGCTGTGAGACTACCAATTGGGAGAGTCTGAAGGGGGTGTCTTCTCTACATGTTTCTCTACTCTTCTGTATCCTGAACCTCTCCTGAATGGGCCGAGAAGGGTCCAGCAAAATTGCTCTACTAGAGACTCCAGAAGAACACGACCACTCTGCTTCACTTCACGGCCACTCCACTTAGCTTCACGGCCACGCACTCTTTCTAACTAATGAAACCCACCATAACACGCAGAAAAAAAAATCACACTACAAACATGATAATGGGGAAACCTCACAGGCAAACACCATGCACAGAGAATGAAGATGATAGTTCTGTTGTCACAAAAAATAACAACCATCTGATTAATCTCTCAGATAAAGAGTTTAGAATAGAAATATGGAGGATCCTCATGGAAATCAAAGAAAACAGCTCTAGCTGAACAGAATACAAAGACAGAAATCTGAACTCTGACACATCATGGTACTCCAAGCATCAATGCTTTGGACCCTTGAGCATTTTACTAGTAGTAACTCCTGAGCAACTCCAAGTGGAACTTCCCCAAATCAATTCAAATAAAAATAATTTTTGACTTCATGAATAGTATGATCTAGAACAGAACGATTTTTCCTAGTATTATATATCTATAATAAACATACCTGAATATCCATACATAAATAGTGGAGTGTGCTAATAAAAGCCTGTCTTAAAAATATAAAAGCAAACAAAAAAATATACCACTGACCTCATAATTTTCCTTCTTTCATCTTTGTTCTTTTCAGAAATATCTTCAAAAATGAGGTGTAGGGCCAGGAATGTGGTTTACACAACAAAGTTGGTCCAACCTGCTCTGTCACACAGCACTCCAAGCAATGCCTAGCAGAGGACAGATGGCTCCTGAAGACCAGGAGCAGCATGAGCACTGCCAGTATGGTCTGACTGTTCATATTACACAGTGATGTCTCTCCCAGGACATGCCATTTCATTCTCCCATCTCTGAAACAAATACCATTATGATGACATCTGCCTGAAAAACTGCTCTAAGGCTTGGCATGCCTCATTCAGTGACCACTTCTCTTTCTTCAGCTCATGCCAACACCTTTATCAGCTGACCTTCACCTTTCCTTGCATAACTTCTATCCTCAGCTATGGGGGCTTCACGTTTTCCTCCAACTTATCTAGCCGACCCTCCTTACAAATAGTTTCTCTGCTATTTATTCTCAGAACTCTAACTCAGAATATGCAGGGGATCCGAGGTATGCTCTTTAGGACAACTTCTCTTCCCACCTCCATTTTCACTCATTTCCATGACTTTATTTATTTGATTTTTGGGTCACACCCGGCAGCGCTCAGGGGATGCTCCTGGCTCTATGCTCAGAAATCACTCCTGGCAGGCTCGGGGGACCATATGGGATGCCGAGATTCGAACCACCGTCCTTCTGCATGCAAGGCAAATGCCCTACCTCCATGCTATCTCTCTGGCCCCCATTTCCATGACTTTAAACACCAAGTGTGCACATAGTAGATGAACATCAGTTGATTGAATAACTGTAATAAAAAATTTTATGCATTTACCTTAATATCACTATGCAATATTCAATCACCTATCAGTAGAACACATTTTTCCACTTTCTGCTCTTTATTACAGATACACCTCACTTAAAGACCAAGTTCTGTTTGGTCATTAAGCAAAAGGGTCGTTAAGTGAGGAACTGCATGTACTGTATACAGTAGTACAATATATGCATAATACTTGACAATATAGTATTCTGAATAAGTAAAATAATAAGATCAAACTGAAAACTTCCACTTGTTTTAATTTGCATAGGTTGTATAATTTACACACAGTACTGCAATGTATTACAGAACATAAAGTTAGTAAAGTAGGTACATTAAAGCACCAAAAACCACAATAGAGAGTACAAGATGGAAAAAGGATATTTAAAATAAAATAAAATAACGGTGAAGAGATGGTCATAAGTGCGAGCGGTCGCTAAACAGGTAGGTCATTAAGCGAGAAGTATCTGCATACTCATTATGGTATGCTCAGGGATCCCACAGTTAGCTGAGATGTCTGAGGGGGTCCCAGACTGTGTAGTGCTGGGGGGGGTGTCCTATACTTAGCTGCTGTAGCATCAGGCATAATTCAGGGTGGTGTAGGGATCAAATTCACAGTCTCAGGTATGTAATGCATTTGACCAATCCTGAACCCTCTCCCTGGGCCTTCAGCTTGACTGCTTTGACCACACAAAAGTATAGTGGCTTCTTAGGAGGGGTGTGGGACAACATCTGAGATGCAGACACAAGTTTCTCTTGGGAATGATTCATATTATTCAGGGCTCTGAAGATACCGTCCCCTATCACCTCCTTGCCCATTTAAAGGAAGCTCAGAGTTCTCAGGCAATTAATATCACATCTGGAGGACTGCTGGGACACTTTCTATCAAAGACATCATTATCATAATAACAAAGACTATTATTTTTAATCCACATGCCTGTAAGTACTTTGTGTGGATAAATTCAAGTTTCTCATAAGACCACTTCACAGGGGAGGACACTCAAGTTGAGATGTTAATTAATCCTCCCATGCTGGCTGTCAGAGCCAGATGGTGAGGAATCAAACTATCCTAAGATTATCACAGGAAGAAGGAAAGAGCTGTGGGCTGTCACCTCTACAGATCCTTCCCCTTCAAGGCCCTTGAGTTGAGCAACTGGTGTCCAAATCTCTGTGGGTCTCAGTGATCTCCCTTTTATCTTGACCAAACACACAGGAGTGACCCTTCTCTAATTCTAGAATTTCTTGGATTTCTGAAATGGAGGGGGTGCTTTTGTGGGAAGAGGAAATTTTAGTGGGACCAGTAGCTGAAGATATGCACCCCTAGGAAAAGGTATATTTCCTTCATTCACCCCTCCCTCCAGACCCACACACTGCCAGCCAGATCCCCAACCCCCAACCTGGCTGGGACTGAAATAGGCACTTTTACCAAATGTGTGCATTTCCACCCCTGGGAACCTCTATTTCAGTGGGGGAGGGTTGTTTGTTCGAGTGTCATACCCAGCTATGCTCAGGGCTTACTCCAGGCTAAATTCATGGGACCATATGGGGTGCCAGGATCAAACTGCATCCTAGCAAGTGTCCTCCCCATCCAGCCCCAAAGTTATTATAGTTTAAACAATAAACCCCTTGGACAGAGAAACATGTGGGAATAAAATCTTTCAGGCAAAATGCTGAAAACTTCTGTGATTTTGAAAATGTGCCAATCCCTTCTTTCTCTTCTTCATTCTGTGATTTTTTCATATTCCTGTGCTCTTAACAGAATGTTGTCAGAAATTATATCAAACATCATGATCATAGTTTGCCTTCTTTTGTTGACAGTTTCACTGACTTACTCTTTTTGTTCTATTTTGGTTTTGATCCAGTAGCAGGTAGCAAGGGAGTGAAATAACAAGTCTCAATAGAACTTAAAGATACTTACTAGGTCTGGGCTACTTGAGTGATAAATTAAAAAAAAAAATAGAAGTGAAAAGAAGTGTTCAAACACAATTTGTAACAGATATTTTAGTTTTTTGTTGTTGTTATTGTTTTTGTTTTGGGGTCACATCCATTGATGCTCAGGGATTAATCCTGACTCTGCGCTCAGATATCGCTCCTGGCTAGGGGAACCATATGGGACCCCAGGGGATCAAACCACAGTCTGTTTTAGGTCAGCTACATGCAAGGCAAACACCCTACTGCTGCGCCACCACTCTGGCCTCAATTAACAGATGTTCATAGTAGATTATTCATAATAACCAAACTCCACACATTCATTAGGCAATAAATTGTAGTATATGCATACAGTAAAATATTCAGCCTTATTATTTAGGGCATTATTGTATTGTAAATTCTCCATAAAGAAAAATTGGGGCTTCCTGAATACCTGCTTGAGGCTGCAGAGGAAGACCCCAGCAAACTTAATTCCTGCAAGGTAGGCTGTCCCCGCCCACAAGGATGGTGCCAGACTCCTGCCGTGAACTTATAAAAATCCTCTAAATTTTTCCATACTTGGCTTCCTAATATCCTCCTTGAGGCTGCAGAGGAAGACCCCAGCAAACTTAATTCCAGCAAGGTAGGCTGTCCCTGCCCACAAGGGTGGTACCGGAGGAGTGACCGTTCTACTTCACTTCACAGCTGTGCTCATCTTCTAGCTAATGAACTCCACCATTATACGTAGAAAAAAACACACTAGAATGTTGGCATAGAAAGATGGCAGCTTTCATGACCCAAAAAGAGCCAATCACCTCGTTAGCCTCTCAGATAAAGGTTTTAGAGAAAAAATGGATGATGTTCATAGAACTCAAAGAAAGCATAGATTGAGTTGAATGAAACAGAAATAAGAATCAAGAGGATATAAAGATAGAAATCAGAAAACTTTAAACTGAAATAACAGTCTGCAAACTCAGTAGACAAAATGAAAACCTCAATGGAAAGTATATCCAACAGGGTAACAGCAGCTGAAGACAGAATCAATGAGCTGGAAGAGATAAGATGCATAACAACTACATATAACAGAAGAGATTGTAAAATAGCCTTAAAGCAAATGAACAAACAATGAAAAAATACTCAAAGAATGTGAACTGGTGAAAATAAAAGTCTTCAATAAACTCAACAGAAACAACATCAGAATCATTGGAGTCCCAGAGACACAGGAAGACAATCCCCAGGAAGAATCAATATGCAAGGACATCATTGCAGAAAAATTTCCAGAGCTAAATATTGCATACAATGAAATTCTGTATGCCTGAAGAGAACCACCTAGAAGAGATCCAAAGAAAAGTACCCAAGTCATATCCTAGTCACAATGATGAATCCAATAGATAGGGATAGAATACTGATAGCAGCAAGATCAAAAAGGGAAATTACATTTAAAAGAGCATCCTTAAAATTTACAGCAGACCTGTCACAAGAAACCTCAAGGTGAGAAGCAGTGATAGGATATTGTGACAAAACTCAATGAAATGGATGCTTTTCTTAGGATATTGCATTTAGCCAGACTCACTTTTATGTTTGAAGGAAAGATACTTAGCTTCACAGAAAAACAACAACTCAGAAACTTTGCAGACCCAAAACCAGCCTTACAAGAAAAACTGAAAGGTCTACTTTAAGACAAGAAACACCAACAGACACACCAAACTTCTACACAAAGATGACATTAAATCCCATGACAATTATCTCTCTCAAAGTCAATGGACTTAATGCACCAGTTATAAGACACAGACTGGCAAAATGGATCAAAACGCTAAATCCAACATTCTGCTGCCTACAAGAAACACATCTGTATAGTCAGAACAAAAACACTCAAAATCAAAGGTTGGAGGAAAATCATCCAAGTAAACAACTCCTTAAAATATCTGAAGTGGCCATATTGGTAACTGATGACAAAAACTTCAGAGTCAGAAAAGCTATAAGGGACAAAGATGGACATTTTATACTAATCAAGGGATATGTACAACAGGAAGAAATCACACTCCTAAACATATACACACCCAATGAGGGACCAGCAAAATAGTTCATACTATTATTGACAAATATGAAAGAAGACATCAATGACAACACAATAATAGTGGGAGACCTCACCAATGCCTTGTCACCCCTTTATAGGTCAACCAGGCTGAAACCCAACAAGAATATACTAGCTCTGAAAAGATGAAAGAAAATGGAAGTGGACTAGTAAATATATATGGCACTCCATTCCCAGGAAATGCGATACACATTCTTTTCTTTTCTTTTTTTTTTTTTTTTGTTCTTGAAGATAATTTATTATTATTTTGTCAGCAAGCCAAGTACAGGCTCCAGTTTAATTGAGTCAAGCAAGTATAGCTTCTAGAAGAGGGAACAATGATTGAACCAAGACATTCCCATCACTTTTCTGCACCGTGTGTCCGTTTCTGCACCGTGTGTGCAATATGCTAACACCCTGTAGGCTCATATGTGCACATGCGTGTCTCGTGGAATTCCTTACAGACCCAGCTTCGTTCTTCTCCAGTGCCGCCTCTTGGAATTGTACCTGATCTTATTACCAGTTTTCATCCGAATCCATTGAGGAATGGGCCGGTTCTGCTTTTGTTTCTTGGCTAGGAACCGCTTGATCCTAAACGTCTTGTGGGAAAACATGGCGAACACCGGCCACGTTCGCACAGCGGTGATGGCGGAGAAAAGAAGAGAAAAGGTACACATTCTTTTCTAATGCACATGGGTCATTTTCCAGGATAGACAACATGCTGACCATAAAACATAAATCCATAAAGTCAGGAGGACAGAAATCCTAAAGACAACCTTCTCAGATCACAGTGCACTCAAATTAGAAGTGAACTACAAAGGATCACCGAAAAAAAACTTCAACATCTGGAAATTAAACAGCTCACTACTGAACAATCAGTGGATCAGGGATGAAATCAAAGAGAAAATCAAAACATTCCTGAAAATAAATAACAAAAAAGACACAAATTATCAGAATTTATAGAACACAGCAAAAGCAGCACTAAGAGGAAAGTTTACTGCTTTGCAAGCACATATCAGAAAGAAAAAAGGGACCTACATAAAAACCTTAATGACACAGCTTATATAAATAGAAAATGATCAATAAAAGGAACCAAAAATAGGTAGGCAGAAGGAAATATCAAAGCTTTGAGCAGAAATCAATAAAGTGGGAATCAATAAAACAATCCGAAAGATCAGTGAAGGCAAAAGTTGGTTCTTTGAAAAAATAAACAAGATAGGGGCCAGAGAGATAGCATGGAGGTAAGGCTTTTGCCTTACATGCAGAAAGATGGTGGTTCAAATCCCGACATCCCCAAGCCTGCCAGGAGTGATTTCTGAGCATAGAGCCAGGAGTAATCCCTGAGCACTGCTGGATGTTACCCCCACCCCACCCCCCAAAAAAAGATTGATAAACAACTAGCAAAACTCACAAAGAAACAAAGTGAGAGAAACTTAATAAACCAGATTAGAAATAAAAAGAGGAAGATGACTACAGATACTGAAGAGATTCAAAGGGTAATCAGAGACTACTTTGAGAAACTCTATACCATGTAAGGTAAGAAGAAATGGATACATTCTTGGACTCTTAAAATCTTCCACAATTAAACCAGGATGATTTAGCATATCTAAACAGACCCATCACTACTGAGGAAATTAAAATGGTAATCAAAAATCTTCAAAAAACAAAAGCCCAGATCTTGATGGATTCACTAATGAATTATTTCAAACCGTTCAAGAGGAACTACTACCAATCCTTTTCAAGCTCTTTCATGTAATTGAAAAATCAGGAACACTCCCAAATAATTTTTATGAAGCTAACATCACCTTGATACCAAAACCAGACAGAGATGCTGAAACAAACAAAAAAAACTATAAACAAATATCCTTGATGAACACAGATGCAAAGATCCTCAACAAAATTCTAGCAAATAGGACCCAATGCTTCATCAAGAAGGTCATACACAATGACCAAATAGGTTTCATTCCAGGAATGCAAGGATGGTTTAACATATGTAAATGAATCAATATAATACACAATATTAACAACAAGAAAACTAAAAACCATATAATCATATCAATAGATGCAGGGAAAGCATTTGATAAGGTCCAACACAAATTACTGATAAAAAAATCTATCAAGATGGAAATGAAAAAAACTTTTTCAATATAGTCAAGGCCATCTACCACAGCCAATGGCAAATATTATTCTCAATAGAAATAAACTAAAAGTCTTTCCTCTAAAATCTGGTACAAGTAAAGGCTGCCTCTCTTACCACTCCTATTCAACATAGTGTTGGAAGTTCTTGCCATAGCTATTAGGCAAAAAAAAGATATCAAGGGCATCCAGATAGGAAAGGAAGAAATCAAGCTCTCACTGTTTACAGATAACATGCTACTATATTTAGAAAACCCTAAAGACTCTACCAGAAAGCTTCTAGAAATAATAAGTTCATATAGCAAAATGGCAGGCTACAAAATAAACACAAAAATAAATGGGTTTCTTGTACACCAATAATGAGAGAGAAGAAATGGATATTAAATAACCCCATACATATTAGTGTCACACAAACTCAAATTATCTTGGAGTCAACTTAACTGAAGATGTGAAGAACTTATACAAAGGAAACTACAAAACCCTATGTCAAAAAATAACAGAGGACACACGAAAATGGAGACACATACCCTGCTCATGGATTGGTAAGATTAACATAATTAAAATGGCAATATGCCCCAAAGCATTGTACAGATTTAATGCAATCCCTCTAAAGATATCCATGACATTCTTCAAAAAGTGGATTAAACACTCCTGAAATTTATTTGGAACAATAAACACCTGCTAATAGCTAGAGCAACCCTTGGGAAAAGGTATATGGGAGCATCACTTTCCCCAACTTTAAATTGTATTACAAAGTTATAGTCATTAAAACAGCCTGGTGGAGTTTGAGAGATAGCATGGAGGTAGGGCATTTGTTTTGCCTGCAGAAGGACAGGGGTTCGAATTCTGGCATCCCATATGGTCCCCCGAACCTGCCAGGAGCAATTTCTGAGTGTAGAGCCAGGAGTAACCCCTGAGCACTGCTGGGTGTGACCCCCCTAAACAAAACAAAACAAAAAAACTCAGCATGGTACTGTAATAAAGACAGATCTTCAGATCAGTGGAATAGACTTGAGTATTCAGAGAATATGCCCCAGATATACAATCAATTAGTTTTTTATAATGGGGGCAAGAAATGCAAAGTGGAGCAAGGAAAGACTCTTTAAAAAGTGTTGTTGGCACAACTGGCTAGCCACTTGCAAAACAAATGAACTCAGACCTCCATCTAACACCATGCAAAAAAGTCAAATCCAAATGAATTAAAGACCTTGGTATCATGCCTGAAACCATAAGATATATAGAACAACATGTAGGTAAAACACTCCATGACACTGAGACTAAAGGCATCTTCAAGGAAGAAATAGCACTCTCCAAATAAGTGAAAGCAGAGATAAACCGATGGGACTATATTAAACTGAGATGCTTCTGTACCTTAAAGGAAATAGTGCCTAGGTTATAAAAGCCACCCACAGAATGAGAGAAACTATTCCCCCAATACCCATCAGATAAGGGGCTAAAATCTAAGCGATACAAGGTACTGACAGAACTTAATAAGAAAAAACACCTAACCCCATTGAAAAATAGGAAGAAGAAATGAACAGACACTTCCTCAAAGAAGAAATACAAATGGCCAGAAGGCACATGAAAAATTGTGCCACAACACTAATCATCAGGGAGATGCAAACCAAAACAACAATAAAGTACCATCTCATACCACAGAGACTGGGACACATCACAAAGAACAAGAACAGTAAGTGCTGGTGAGGATGTAGAGAGAAAGGAACTCTTATTCACTGCTGGTGGGAATGCCATCTCATCCAACCCATATGGAAAACAATATGGAGATTCCTCAAAATTAAGCTTCATTATGATCCAGCTATTCCACTCCTAGGGATATACCCTAGGAACACAAAAATACAATTCAAAACCCCCTTCCTCACACTATATTCATTGCAGCGCTATTTACAATAGCCAGATTCTGGAAACAACCAAGATGCCCTTCAACAGATGAATGGCTAAAGAAACTGTGGTACATATACACAATGGAATATTATGCAGCCATCAGGTGAGATGAAGTCATAAAATTTTCCTATACATGTACATGGACTCTATTATGCTGAGTGAAATAAGTCAGAGGGAGAGAGACAGATATAGAATAATTTCACTCATCTATGGGTTTTATGAAAAACAAAAGACATTATTGTAACAATGCCCAGAGACAACAGAGATGAGGGCTGGAAGGACTGGCTCTGGATGTGAAGGTCACTACATAGAGTGGTGAGTTTAGAGAAATGACTTCACTAATTATCATGACAATGTTTATGAATGAGAGAAGTAGAATGCCTGTCTTGAATACAGTAATCAAGAATAATAGGAAAGACTCAGAGGATAAATTGTTGCCAAAGGCATCTGCTTGAATGCATGACGCCAAGAGTTTTATCCCCAGTACCACTCACTTGCACTGAATCCAGTCCCAATATCCAAAAGGATAATAGTGATCTCCAAGCATAGCCAAATATATATGAGCACCATAACAGGAAGTGTGAGGTTGAGTCCTCTGCATGAGAATGGCTGACTAGTTAAAGGAGTGTGATCCCAGAAGGCACCACAACTGGGGTATGTGACTCCAGTGAACACTGAAATCAAACATATGCATAACCTGTTTCCATCTCATCAACAATAAGATGACATAGGTCAGCAGCAAAGCACTGGCTCTGTATGTGTGAGGCCCTACACTACAAATACCAGCAGCATAATGCACACAAACACGGAGCACATGTCTAAATAGTAAGGGAAAATAAAGAACAAGAAATATAACAACACTACATATAAAAATCACCTGAGGAAAGAGGATATTGCACTATGGGTTGAATCATATCATTCTAGGAGTCAAGTCTATATATCACAGTAGGATGCATACCCAAGATTTCCACTGCAGGTTGAGAAAGCACAGACAGAGTGGATGTCTATGGCCTCAGGACACACATATGGTTGCCAACAGATGTTTGCGGAAGTGGGGAACTTGTTTCCCACTAACAGGAATTCTGAACTCAGTTTTGTTATTTCACTTGAAGCTTTTTAGATGTAGAACAATTCATAACAAAAAATAGGTATTATGAATAAATATTTACAGTGTACATGCCTAGCTAATCCTTCACAACTTTCCAATTTTACTATAGCATGTTAGGTTTTGTAACTGACAGGAACCTCAATGAAAGGCTTTTCTCCTACTTAATTATATACATTCAAGGATGGAAATGTACTTCAGCAATGACCCCCAGTACCCCAAGAAATAACAATAAATAGATGCACCCAGTAAGACTACTCCCAAACATATATAAACACTTTTTGTTTGGTTTGGTTGGGGGGGGGGCACACCCAGTGATGCTCAGGAGTTACTCCTGGCTATGCTCTCAGAAATCGCTTCTGGCTTGGGGGACGATATGGGATGCCAAGTAATCAAATGGCAGTCTGTTCTAGGCTAGCACCAGCAAGGTAGATGCCTTACCATTCCGCACCACTGCTCCAGCCCCAATATATAAATACTTAATAGCATTTGCCAAATGCATTTTAGTAATAGGGCTGAATATACAGTACAGGGTTTCTTGCTTTGCATTCAATTACCCTGATTTGAAACCCCAGCTCCCATTCCTATACCATCCTGTCCATTCTGCCAAAAATTGGTCATATATGATGTCTGTCTACGCACGAAACCTAAAACCACACAGATGCACTTACAACCATGCAAAAACATTGCTAAATACATCTATTTTTCAAAGGCAGCTGGAATTTGGCACTTCCATTTCTCAGACAAGATATAGTCTCAAAACTCAGTTAACAGAGGAACTAGTTGACAATTTTCTTGGCATACTCAAGCAACTCTATATGATAAGAAAAATAACCTGTAAAACACATATAATTATTAGTCACCATTTGGTAGAAACAATCAACATACTGTTTCTCAGTTAACTGGTAATCTAAAACTCCACTATTTTTTTTCTTTCTAAATAAATCCCAAAAATACTTTAAACATTTTTATTTAAATTAAATACAAATTAAATAATCATTTGTATTCATTCACTCACTCACTCATTTTTTTAACCCACTAATTCCAGTTCTGGATCAAAAGTCACTGCAGGGCAGTTGAATGTACATAATGGATGTCATTGCTGGACCATATGTCCTTCTATTTCTGGACACATTCACACACACACCTTCATGCACTCAGATAAGGGAGGCTGAGACATACCAGTGGCCCTGGCAGGCATATTTAGCATATGTATGGAGAACCCAAAGTTCCTGAGATAACCCAGACAAGTAGAAAGTATGAGATACACAGACCAAGGTCTTCTCCAGGATCTTTGTATTTGTCCTTGTCAACAATAAACAACACTGAATGAAACAAAGTTCTCTAAGAATCTGCTGCACTGCCTATATCTGGCCAAATATTTAGTTCTACACTAATTGAATGTTCTAGAATAACAGGATAGAGTTCCTTTAACTTTCAATTTTAGCACAGAGATGAGCAGACAATAAGTAGTGCTCATTCTACTAAACATTAGACTGTGAGTGAAGCTAGAATTGAACTGTGGGTGGATCTGAAATGCTTGAGCATTCACTGGCTTTGTGTCCCAAGCCTCAGTCCCTCTGAGTTTCTTTTTTTTTTTTTTTGCATTTTTTCTTTATTTAAACATCTTGATTATAATTATGATTGTGATTAGGTTTCAGTCATGTAAAGAATACTCCCCTTCACCAGTGCAACATTCCCACCACCAATGTCCCAAATCTTCCTCCATCCCACCCTACCCCCACCTTACTCTAGACAGGCTTTCCAGTTCCCTCATTCATTCACATGATTATGGTAGTTCTCAGTGTAGTTATTTCTATAACTGCCCTCACCACTCTTTGTGGTGAGCTTCATGAAGTGATCTGGAAGTTCCAGCCCTCCTCTCATTGTCTCTGAGGATTGTTGCAAAAATGACTTTTATTTTTCTTAAAACCCATAGATGAGTGAGACAAGGTACTCTTATTCACTGTTGGTAGGCATATCAAATAGTCCAGCCTTCCTGGAAAACAATAGGGATAGTCCTTTAAAAACTTAGAAATTGAGTTTCTTAAAAAAAAAAATTGAGTTTTTATTTGACCCAGAAGCTCCATTTCTTGGAATAAACCCTCAAGGATCCAAAAACAAAATGGACAAAAGATATTTGCTGAACAGCATACAATGAGTGAGATGAGAAATTTTGTTTCAGGATGCGGCTGAAAGTTATAGACAATTTTCTCTGACACTTCACTTTCCTCTACTCCCCCTTCCTAGAAACAAATGTATTATGATAAACTATGTGAACTATAGAATACATGCTATTTAAATAAGGTAAATTTAATTAAAAAGCTTGAGAAAATTAAAATATTGCTAATATTGCTAAAGTAAATATGACATTTGATATCTTTCTTTTCTGTGTAAAAGGGAAGATTGGAGAGAAATAAACCCCACCAACCTGAAGTCTGTCTTCAAATTGATTCTCCAGCAGTGATGGAAAAATAAAAACTTTTTCATATAAAGTAAAAATGGAAGGTAAAACTTGCTTACAGCAGTATGTGGGCTTAATCCCCAACAAAGGAGGAAGGGCGAGAGAGAGAAAGAGGAAGGAGACAGGAGGAGAGAGAGAATTAGTGTGAATAAAAACTAAGACCGGGGCAAATTTATAGACCACAAACTATAAAATACATGCCTAACATGCATTAGATCCTGAGTTCTGGCACTCTATGTAGAAAACTTACTAAACCAACATTAACCAAAGAAAGCAGGAGTGCTGTAGTAATACTACAGCCAGAATAGCTCTTGCCTTGCATGTGGCTGACCTAGCTACAGTTTCTCACACACCATATGGTTCTCCAAGCCTGGCAGGAGTGATTCCTGATCAAAGAACAAGGAGTAGCCCAAACAAAGGCAGGAATGAGTCAGGGAGATAATTCAAGAGACTGGAGCAGAAGATTTTATATATTCCCACATGGTTTCCCTAGCACTATCAGAAGTGACTCCAAAGCACTAAACAAGGAAAAATCCCTAACTGCATCAGGCATGCCCCAAAGCATAATGAGAAAATAAAGCAGATAGAACAGAGTAGATCTAGACACAGCAGACGTTTTTTTTTAACTTATTATAATACATTTTATTTTATTTTGCTACAACCAAATTATAAAAGAATTCTTGAAAAGTTTTACTTTATTTCTATAATATTAGAAATAAAATTAACAAAACATGGGCCCAGAGAGATAGCACAGCAGCGTTTGCCTTGCAAGCAGGATCCAGGACCAAAGGTGGTTGGTTTGAATCCCGGTGTCCCATATGGTCCCCTGTGCCTGCCAGGAGCTATTTCTGAGCAGACAGCCAGGAGTAACCCCTGAGCACCGCTGGGTGTGGCCCCCCAAAAAATTAACAAAACATGTGAAAACTCATACATCCTTTACTGAGGAAAATTTTTAGTAACAAGCAATTTTTTTTAAATGTTCTATTGGTTGCATTAAATGTTTTAACTTTAATATTATTGAAACCATTGTGATTTACAAAGTCCTTCATAATTGGATTTCAGAAATACAATGAATCAGGACCAATCCAACCACCAGTGTCCACTAATGTTCCCCAAGTGCGTTTCATACCAGGTCCCTAACCCCCAGCCTGCCAGTTTAACAAGTCCATTTTAAGTTTAGATTGTTAAGTTTGGGTCTCTTGTTGCCTTTGGTTTTTTTTTTGTTTTTTTTTTTTGGTTTTTGGGCCACACCCATTGACGCTCAGGGGTTACTCCTGGCTATGCGCTCAGAAGTTGCTCCTGGCTTGGGGGACCATATGGGACGCCGGGGGATCGAACCGCGGTCCATCCAAGGCTAGCGCAGGCAAGGCAGGCACCTTACCTCTTGCGCCACCGCCCGGCCCGCCTTTGAATTAGATACTTAGTTCTGTCCTTTTTAACACTTCCAATGTACCTGAGACCACTTGATTTCCTGGCCTCCATACTTTCATATTTGTATTTCTCCTCTTCCACTCAATTTCCTTCCTTTTCCTCACTATACTCTGAAGCCAATGGTGTTCAAGACAACTATCATTTAGACTATTGTATTTCTTCATGCAGTTATTCTAAATACTACATATAAGTGATAATATTCTGTATTTATCCTTTTTCTGGCTTACTTCATTTCACATATCTTCCAGCTCCATCCACGTTGCTGCAAATTGCATGATTGCATCATTCCTTACAGCTATGTAGTATTCCAGTGTATATATGTACCACATCTTCATGACCCACTCATCTGCTGCTAGACACCTAGGTTGATTCCAAGTGTTGACTATTGTACTGAATGCTGCAATTAATACTGGTGTGCATACATCCTTTTGAATGAATGTTTTTATGTCCTAGAAGAGACAGAAAGAGGGATTGCTGAGTCATATGGCAGGTCAATTTTAATTTTACTGAGAGCCCCATACTGTTTCCCTAGGGCAGTGATGGCTAACATTTTTGAGCCCGAGTGCCCAAACTGCCACACAATGCCCAGTTCTCCCAATGGCCAGTCTGGCCCTGTTTCTAGGTGAGCTGCAAAGTAGACAGACACACTTGCCTCCCGCCACACTGCATATCTTAATTGTGGACTTTCCCACGTGCCAGCTGCAAGGCCTTTGCGTGCCACAGCTGACATGCGTGTCATAGGTTCGGCATTGAGGACCTACGGGTTAGATCAGGCACCATTCCCACCAGCAGTGAGGGAAGTTCTTTTCTCACCATATCCCCCCACAGAAGTTGTTCCTACTTTTTTGATATGTGCCATTCTTACCGGTATAAGGTGATATCTCATTATTGTCTTGATTTGGATTTTTCTAATGAGAAGTGATGATGAGTATTTTTTCATGTGTCTGTTGGCCATCTGTTGCTCTTTTTCAGAGAAGTGTCTGCTCGTTTATTCTCCCCATTTTTGATAGAGTTTTTAGGTTTTGTGTGATTAACCTTTGTGAGTACTTTGTATATCCTAGATATACATATCCCTTTATCTGATGTGTTGAATGCAAAATTTTTCTCCCATTCAGTTAACTCTCTTCTTATTTTAGCCCGTTTCTTTTGCCATACAGAAACTTTTTAGTTTAATATAGTCCATTTATTTATGTTTGATTAAACACACAAGAAAATTTATCAGGGGTAAAAGAGGGCTACAAATTAATGATAAAGGGATCAGATCTTCAAGATGCATTAGAAATCCTTTGGTGCATGTACCTCCCAACAGAACATCAACATATATGAATAAAAATTGAGAAAACTTTAAGAAGAAATAGACAAACCTGCTACAAGCTTTAACACCCCTATTAGAAGAAGGCAAATTCTTAGTAAGGGCTAGTGAACTCAATATCACCATCCATAAGGCATCTGTAGAAGATTTCAACTAATATCAGCAGATAATATATTCTTCTCAGACTCACACAGACCATTCATCAACATAAACAACATTTGGGGCCATAAAACACATTTTTTAAAATTTATTTATTTTAGCCATAAGTACATATTGATAGATTTTAATGGAACAATAAGTCACAACTGAGAATTTACATGGTTTGATATATAACCCAACTACCTGCCCCCTATACTATCACTCTGTTCCTCAAGTGTCTATTTCAGAAGTGGTCACCATATTAACAAAAGTTCAGCTGTGGAGATTAAGAAACCAGGAAAAATTGCCTAGAGGCTCAGTTCTCATCTTATCATGGCCACTACCTTTCCAGAAACTCCCCTAGCAGTCCTTCATAAGAGCAGAGTGCAGGGACCAAGAGAGCATAATACAGTTCTGAGTAAAGTGTTGGTTCCTAAAAATGCCTGGTAAAACAACATCCCCAAGACTTTTTCAGTGTGTAAAGGTAGATAAAAATGGCCAGACTGTAAAGGTAGATAAAAATGGCCAGACTGACAATCTAGCCAGCCAAGTCAGAAGGACATTTATTGTGCAGAACTTGGAGTGTTGTATAGAACAGAGGGAACTAGAGCTTAATAAAAGACAGAGAGTCTGGGGCCGGAGCAGTGGCAAAAACGGTAGGGCATTTGCCTTGGTCACAGTGATCTAGGATGAACTGCGGTTCGATCCCCTGGCATCCCATTATGGTCCCCCCCAAGTCAAGAGTGATTTCTGAGCGCATAGCCAGGAGTAACCCCTGAGTGTCACAGGTGTAAATTCATTTAAAAAGAAACCATCACCACCAGCAACAATAAGGCAGGGAGTCTGAGGGGGAGTGGCTAGCAAAAGTCTGGAGCACAAGATGGAAAAGCAGCCAGCAGGCCGGAGAGATAGCACAGAGGTAAGGCATTTGCCTTGCATGCAGAAGGTCAGTGGTTCGAATCCCAGCATCCCACGTGGTCACCCAAGACTGCCAGGAGTGATTTCTGAGCATAGAGCCAGGAGTAACCCCTGAGCGCTGCCAGGTGAGACCCAAAAACCAAAAAAAAAAAAAAAAAAAGAAAAGAAAAGAAAAGCAGCCAGGCTGGAGAGCAGTTGCCCAGTTTCAGAGCCCTGGGAAAGAGCTTTGCTAACAGGTTCTTGACAGTATTGTCTTGCTCACTTTCTCAGGCTGGATGGACCTGTACCAATTAGCAGAACAGGGTGAGATGATGCTTAAGTGGAGATCACCAGTAAATGAAAGGCACAGAAAGAGACTGCATGTGCTCAAAGCCAAAGCCCTCTTATAAACCTCCAATAGGCCTCAACCCTCTGACCCTTATGTCTTCCAGCCTCACTTTCTGTTCTTGAACACCTCATTTTAGGAACACAGAACTTTTCTTTGGTGTGAAAATATGCCCAACTTCTCACTTAGGGGAATATGCTATTCCCTTTGCTTAAAATATAACTTGGCCAACACCAGCTTATATCTTAATTGATTTACTTGTTTCTGAGTGGTAGTTATGCTTTTTCAAAGATAACTGCAAGAACTAGAGTGATAGTACAAGGGGTAGGTACAAGGGGTAGGGTGCTTACCTTGCATATGGCTGACCTAGGTTTAATCCTGGGTATTTCATATGGTCAGCCAGGCTCCACCAGGAATGATTCCTGAGCACCACTGGGAGTGGCCCAAAAAACCAAACCAAACCAACAAAATAATCAGAAAGTGTCAGAACTGACATGTAATTGACCAGCATGGCTCCTTATTGCTGTTTCTTTCTTGGGATGCTTGTCTTTAAAACTCAGCACTAGGGCCAGAGAGATAGTACAGTGGAAGGGTGTTTGCCTTGTATGTGGCTAACCCAGGATGAACCCGGGTTCGATCCTTATCAACCCATATGGTCCCCTGAGCCTACCAGGAGCAATTTTTGTGTGCAGAGCCAGGAATAACCCGAGTGCTGCTAGATGTGGCCCCAAAACATCAATCAATCAATCAATCAACCAATCAATAAAACTCAGTACTACTTTAGGAAGGTGTTCAAGCCAAACCAAGAAGCCTCATTAGAGTATCTGGCCTCAGCCTTCCAGAGATTCCAGAGTTTTCATAATCTTTATGCATCAAGAAATAAAGATAGGCTAGTCCACTGCATCCTACCAATCCACAGAAACTGAGAGATAACAAAGATAGAGCAATAGTTCAATGTGTAGGGTACTTACCTTGCGTGCACCTGACCGACATCCCATATGGTCTCCTGAGTACAGCCAGGAATAATTCCTGAGTTCAGAGCCAAAAAAGTAATCTCCTCGAACATTGCCTGAATGGGGCCAAAACAAACAAAACAGACACCCTTGTGGTTTAAATCACTTCATTTGGAAGCAATGGACAATACCAGTATCCTTATATCTGTGTTTTCCCTCTTAGATACTTGCAGTTCCCTGTCTGTTTTTTTTCTTTGCATTTACCACCATTGTGGATCCGTCTGTTCATGTGTTTGAGAGATGTCTCATTCCTCATGAGGTATAAGGACTTCTGTTGTGTCCATTTCATGCTTAATAGTGGAGTGTGAGGTTTGGCTCTGTGGTAAAAAGTCTTGAGGGGCTCAGGACATGAAGCTCATCACATAGAGTGATGAGTGCAGTTGCAGAGATGACTACACTGAAAACTATCATAACAATGTGAATGAATGAGGGAAGTAGAAAGCCTGTCTCGAGTACAGGTGTAGGGGGGTGGGGAGGAGGGAGATCTGGGAAACTGGTGGTGGGAGTTGCACCGGTGAAGGGGGGTGTTCTTTACATGACTGTAATCATACAACTATAATCATGTTTGTAATCATGGTGTTTAAATAAAGATAAAAAAAAAAAGAATGGAATGGAAAAAAAAAAAGTCTTGAGTGAATGAAGCTAGCAAGAGAAACCTGACAACCTGACGGAAAAGACAGCATTCTACCTGCTGACCCCCCTCCCCCGCATGCTCTATTCCACAGCATGCTCCCACATTCATGGCAATTGCCTCTTTTCTGACTACATTCTCCAGGAAGCCTTCCATGATGGAGCTCTTTAATTCTCCAGTTGCCCTGGTCATACTAAGGCCTAGGCACAAAGTGGCTCCTTCCCAGCACCGAGGGGTGGGGGTCAGTGTGATATCCTTAAACTACCCAAATAAATCTAAGTTGATAGAAGCTTGTGGAGTACACACTGAACAACACCCCCACCCCAGTTCTTAAAGCATTTTTAATAACCTCCTCCTTCCGTCCTTCCTCTCCCCCATATTTCCGCCCTTCCTCTCCCTCATCATTGCAAATGACAGCTTCAGAGACAAGCTGCAGAGACACTGCTGGTGACAGGAGGCCATTTTCCTCTGTTCTTGGAGGTTTTTCACTGTCTCTGGCCTCTGACATCTACTTTCCATCAGCCTGAATAGAGGTCTGGCAGAGCACCTTTTAGGTTGTACAGGAGAACTCTGTGCCGTTTTCTTCTTCCTAGTTTCAGCTTTCCTGCTCCTACCGTATTTTCCAGTGTATAAGACTACTTTTGAAACAAAAAAATGTCAACTGAAAATCGGGGGTCGTCTTATACGTCGAGTATATCTCGAAAAATGTTTCAATATGCCGCTAAATGAAACAAACAAACAAAAAATCAGGCCGCAGAGTTTCCAAATCTCTTTCTTGGGGGCTCCCAAACAGTACTCAGGAGATCTGGGGGCCACTTCTGGCAAAACCCAGCTAACCGTGTTGGTGGTTCAGTCCGAGGATGGGGTGTTGTTTGGTTCATGTAGTGGGGGAGATTAACTGACGCCACCAGTAAATTGTCAGAAAAGGTGCCTATGATAAGGAACCAATCACTGCAAGGCTGCTCGGACTGCCTCTCTAACTCAGCCAATCCAAGCAGGCTTTTTATGCATGCAAATTAGACAATGTTTTGGACCCGAATCTACACTGTAAAAAGCCTGCTCAGATTGACCAGAGTCAGAGAGGAAGTCTATTACAGTATAACCTTTGAACCTTTGCTTGTTGTGATTGGCTCACTGTGGTACATACAGTTGCAGCACAGGAACGTTCTGTCTGATACAGCAAATATAGGCCTAAACCTGTTTTAACTGCAAAATTGGGGGGTCATCTTATACGCCGGAAAATATGGTACTTCTCTAGTTGCACTAAGATATCAGCATGGTTCTAGGGCCAGAGCACACAGGATTTGAGATTTACATTCTTCAGTTCTTCAGGCATTCTGTGTCCTTTGGACATTCCAAGAATCTCCCTACTCTACCTTCAGCCTTTGGTGGGTGAATCCTGAGATCAAAGGAGCATTGCCTATAGATGCAAAAAGAGAGGATTTGGGGGGCTTTATCAAGGATCAATCTAGGAACAGTCCAGGCAAAGAACTTCAGCTCCCTTGACTAGGTGCCCTTGCACTGTCCTTCTCTCTGCCTTCCCAGGATCCCTGTGTTCCCTGCACATGTGCTGCACAGGGTCCTGCAGACTCTTGCTTGATCCTTTTCTCACTCACACACATTGGTCTGTGTCCCCTCCTTCCCCACCCTGAGGTCCTAACATGGACAGGCAAAAAAGGGGTAGATTCTGCATTTCCCAGGCCCCAGTTCTTGTCTTTTGCCATTGTTTCCAGCCTCTCTGATGGGGCCTCAGAAGCAGCTGCTTGTCTGGACTTGTGGTGCCAGCAGACTGGCAGGAGCCAATGGGGGAGGGTGAGACAGAGAGACAGAGACACTGACTTCCTTGAGTCAGTTAGCAGGCCTGTGTCATAAGGGTCATGAGGAGATAGGCACTGACCTAGAAAGGAACCTGGATGGAGCAAAGGACTTTAACACAAAGGTATAAGATTAGTTAAGCCATCTTTGGACCAGAACGCTGAATACAAAGGTATCAAACTAGACTCTACCAGAAAGATCCTGAATGACACTACTGCTGTCTCCTGCCCCTTTTGGCAGCCTGGAGTCTTACTGCACATAGCCAAGCTCTCCCCTATCCTTGCCTCTGCCCTCTCAGGCTCTAGTCTCAACCTCTATATGCCCAAATGTTCTGTTTGGCTTTTTTTCTGTAAGTTTTGTAATTTTACATTTGGACCTATGATTCATGTTGAGTTAAACTTTATGTATGGTAAGAGGTATGGATAGAGGTGCATTATATTAACTTATATTGTCTCATAAATTGGCAAAAGGCTTGACATTTAAAATACACATTTATTATTATAGTCTCTATGAGTCTGAGCACAGCTAAAGGGGATCTCCTTGGGGTTTACCGAGTTGCCATCAGGGTACTGCTGGGCTATATTCCCAACTCAGGCATGACTAGAAAGAATTCACTTTAAGCTCTTTTACATGGTGGTTGGACACACTTGCTGGCAGCTATCAGATATGGCTTAGCTGCCTGCTGTCTCCCTCAGCTCCTACAAGGCAACTGTCAGGTGGATTTTTCAAATGCAACTGCTCTCTACAAGGAGCTAGAAGGAATCTCTGGGCAAATGACTGTCAGGACAGTCTCATTCCATTATGTGGCCCATTCTATGTTGATGAGTTCTATATCCCACCCACATTACAGGGGAGGAGGTTTCACAGAGGTGTAAATAGCAGGAGACCCAGCAGAGGTGGTCAATAAGAGACAGTCACATGGGTTCATTTACTAAAAAGAAGGTTATCCCTTCCTCACTGAATATCTTAGTACTTTCATAAAAAATCAAATGAGGGGCTGGAGAGATAGCACAGGGGTAGGGTGTTTGCCTTGCAAGCAGCCAACTTAGGAGGAACCTGGGTTCAATCCCCAGCATCTTATATGGTCCCCCGAGCCTGCCAGGACTGATTTCTGAGAGCAGAGCCAAGAGTAACCCCTGAGCGCCACTGGGTGTGGCCCAAAAACCAAAAAATAAAATTAAAATTAAAAATCATTTAACCACTCTGATATACATAGTTACCTCACCTCAAGGCAATGAATGTTGAGATCAGTGATATAATACTGAAGTAGGGCCTTTGACTTCCACAAGGCCAAAATGGGTTTGGTCTCACTAGGAGTGATCCCTAAGGGAAGAGCCAAGAGTAAAATCTGAGTACTGCACGGTGTGGCCTCCAAACAAGACCATGAATGTCAGCATTACTATAAATGCATAATTTAAATTATGATAAAAAAATCATTTGACTATATTTGTGTAGATATATTTCTGTATGCTCTCTTCTCTCTGGCTTATCTGTGTATTCTTTTCCCCAATAACATCATGCCCTCGTTATGTAACCCTATAATAAATCTAGAAGTCAGGCAGTGTTGCTACAGAAGCAGCAAAGGAATCAAGCAATTCTGTATATACCATCTGGGTGGTACATTAAGAGGTGACCTGACTGGCCTTTATCTAGGTGATCTGATCAGTTGTTTTGTGTAACAAATAAGATTCACTGATTGCAGACTCATTAAAATCAGGCATAAACAATCAGACAAAGGGCAAGAATACCTAACGTATATAATTACTGATTATGAGCACTGAGAATTGTGGTCCAGAAAAATAAAAAAAAAAAAAGCTATATTTAGAAGCTGCTGCTACAAACAGTGAAACTTCTGCTGAAAAGAAGCTGCTGGGAATCCTGCAGAGGGTTGACCTTTTGTGTACTATAAATAGTTTAACACTTTAGACCACCAGTGGCTGGTGGGATATTCTTACTCACCAACCCAAGAACTCAGAAGCTAGCTGCTTTGGTAGTCTTTTGCCAGCTTTATTGGAAACTTGCAGATAACCAGGTGACACTAAAATATTTGGTGACAATGTCCAGACAATGTTAGACTATCAGCATGTAACTGCAATAGATATCAGGACAGTGGAATAGGGTGAGTAAAATGAAAGTTTCTTTGCTACGGCCTTACTGAAGGCCCCTGAACATGAGGCTGAGTTGCTCCAGAAGTCCAATTAGGCAAGACCTATGGGACTAAGAATTTCCTGTCTTTATATTCTTACTTTATACTGGGTATCATTTTACACATAGCAGACTGTCAACAGCTTAAAAAGCTCAAGAAAATCTTCCTGAGAACTCTGTTTACATCACTTTGAACATTAGTCCAAGATAATTGAGGTATTTGTTTAACCACAAGGCCACACTACTCAACTATAACACTCCCTCTAGGCTGTGATTCTAGGCTTGAGGGACACACATAAAGAGGGCACAGTCTGGGAAGAGACAAAATGGCACTAGATAGATGGAAGTGAGAACATGAGAGTTTTTAAAAAGTTCTTTAAACACTAAGGTTTGCAAACTCATTCATAATACAGTTATTTTTGTCATTCAATGTTCTTTTTTTTTTTTTTTTTTTTTTGTTTTTTTGGGCCACACCCGTTTGATGCTCAGGGGTTATTCCTGGCTAAGCGCTCAGAAACTGCCCCTGGCTAGGGGGGACCATATGGGACTCCAGGGGATCGAACTACAGTCCTTCATTGGCTAGCGCTTGCAAGGCAGACACCTTACCTCTAGCGCCACCTTTGCGGTGCATTCAATGTTCTAACACCAATCTTACCACCAATGTAACATTCCTTCCACCACTGTCCCCAGTTTCCCAAACCTGCCCCTTAATATTGCTTAACATTATAAAGGTACTGAAAATAATGAAAAAAAGGCTTCATTAAAAGATTTGTGAGAAATGTCTTATTTCAAAATGGGGTCATTAAGTTATTATCTTAAGGCTTAACTAAGCTGTTTCTTCCTAATTCAGCATTCTGTTGTTGCTTTTGTTTGTTGAGCTTTAGGTGGCTTCTATATCTAATTTGGTGCATTCCTACTGAGAAGTCAGTATTGAAAAATGTGAAGGCGGGCCGGGCGGTGGCGCTAAAGGTAAGGTGCCTGGCTTGCCTGCGCTAGCCTTGGACGGACCGCGGTTCGATCCCCCGGTGTCCCATATGGTCCCCCAAGCCAGGAGCAACTTCTGAGCACATAGCCAGGAGTAACCCCTGAGCGTTACTGGGTGTGGCCCAAAAACCAAAAAAAAAAAAAAAAAAAAAGAAAAATGTGAAGGTGTCGCAGGCTGAATATGCAGCCACATGCTACAGAACTTCAAGTATCTATGGAACTGGGTTGATAAGCTGACATGGAGGAGGTTCTGGGTCATAGGTGTAGCTGCTGCAGCTTCCTGAAGTACAGAGGCGTGGGAGAGGTTGTCTGCACTGACTCCAAAAGCCCCCAGATATATCACCTTTTAAATAGGGCATACCTACAGTTTTTGGTGATTAGGTATCTCTATAGAAATCAGTGGGAAAGTGGTGAAGTTGGGCCACTGGTATGATTGGGTGTGTGTGCAACTACTAAGGCTTCAGTAGGGTGGGGACTTAGCCCACCCCCTTCCAAAGCATTTCAGAGTAATCAGCTATGAACTTAGTTTATCCATGCATTTCTATGATTGGTTTACCTCTTTTGAGAGTTAAATGAGTCCATGGTGCTGGTCAATGGGCAGACATGATGGTGGCTATGATTTGTGATTATGACTCCATGAGGTGTTACTGATTTATTTTTATTTTATTTTAGGCACAATAGTTTATAATACTAAGTGTAAGGTTTCATGCACAAAGCATTTCTGCACCGTCTTTCCACTAGAGTGCCATTTTCCTCACCATTGTCCAGTGCTCTTCCAACAACCATCCCACCCCTCACCTTTCTTTCTGAAGACCATATCTTTTTCAGTTGCTTTGGACATTTGTTGTTTCATTACTTTGTTTAATTCCCACATGAGGGAGATCATTCTGTACTGAACCCTCTCCTAACTTCACTCGTCTATTCCTCTTCTGAACCACAAGTAGGCCTTCCACTAGAAAGCAGTCTATAATTTATACTCAGTCACTGTCTTTGAGGTCTGTTCCATCCCCTCCTCCATCACCAGGACTCATTAAGAAAAAAACTAAATAATTTATTCTTTGTTAGAAAAGTCAATTACATGGCCAAAATAAAATCAATAGAACCAGAATGGGTAAAAACAGCAAATCTCTCTTTGAACAATGGCTATCACCTTGTTACTTAGTTCTTTAAGCCTTTGGTTCTTTAATCCAGACATAAAGGAAAAATTTATCTGAGTGATGGGCCATTAAAATATTATTATAAATATAAGGACATTTTTTCTTATTCTAGGTCAATTTCAGGATTTGCTCTTGTAAAGGAAGTAACAAGTGTTGCCTAAGGAGAAGGTTAAATGGGTCTTCACTCTAACAGGAAAATTGATGGCAGCAAATCTTGTCATTGTAGTAATTGGGCTCTCCTTTTACAAAGGAAGCAGTAAGTTTAGGATCTGCTAGTTCTGATACAAGAAAACTTCAAGCATGGCTCTCACAAAATGAATGGTGCACAGAGGACAATGAGGATTGTGATAATGTAAAAGGTGAAGACTTTTCGTTTCGCTCAGTGAATAGAGATGACTTCAAAATGCACAGGTATTGTTAAACAAGTCTTCAGCTCTGGCAAGAGGCTTTTAACTTTGTCTTGGGGTGATCTGGAAAAGCAGATTGGTTTCAAGTTCTGCCTTGGAAATAGTCTAGGGATTACAACTGTCAGGTTTCATTCTCTTCAGATGGTAGGCAAGCTCACTCAGGAGCTCTGTGTAAGGGGAATTACTTCGGAGCTCTTTGTCAAGAATACAGTTTCACAACAGGCCCTGTGACTGTTGGTTCCTGGGTTACTCATGGAAAAGGTATGCACAGTACTGCAGACCCTTGACTCTAAACTAGATGATGGCTTTAGGCCCACAACAAAACTTTCTCGTCCCACACCTGATAAAAGTAACAAGAATTTCAATTCAGAGTTCTTGCAGAGGGCAGCATGGCAAATTTCAATTCAGAACACAGCCATGGAGGTGTGTCTGAAGCCTTATAGGTCAACACTGGGTCACAGCCACACCCTGTGGGTCTTTTCCTGAAGGTGTCAATTTAGATTCTAAGTGATGAGAAAACTCAAGCTTCAGGTGTTCCAGCATCAGGGAGCT
Organism: Suncus etruscus; assembly: GCF_024139225.1. Taxonomy (NCBI): domain Eukaryota; kingdom Metazoa; phylum Chordata; class Mammalia; order Eulipotyphla; family Soricidae; genus Suncus; species Suncus etruscus. Next base: position 42,280,692 of record NC_064861.1, read on the forward strand.
CCCAGCACTGGCAATGACTAATGTTGCCTATCTCTACTATTGTGCAATTTAAATGGTCAGGGTACCTTCAGCAGGCCAGGAAATAAAAGGTTTTTCAATTTTGCCCCCAGAAAGCAACCTAGGGGCCTTCCAGGACATCATCATTCAGGTGTGATGAGATCCCTGTGTCAGAAATCCTGGGCAAAAAGAAAATTAACTCAGGTCCACTCCACCAGAAGCACATCTGCATGTCACGATTAATTTGAAGGTTTCACAGCCAGAGAAAAAGGAAAAGCCACCTTTGGTCTTTGATCTCATACCCGAGTCATTATATAAGGGTTTAGAGATCTGGTCAGGCCCGTGAAACACAGGAAAATTCTGTGTATGGGATACATGAACCTAAGTTTAGCACTCAGTGGCCATGGGTTTTGTTTTAGGGATGCATCCCAATAGTGCTCAGGGTTTAATCTTGATGGTGCTTGTGGTAGCAAAATGGGGTGCTGGAGATCTAACACAGATCATCCACATGAAACGTAAGTGTCCTACCTGCTATACTATCTCTCAGGCCCAGCCATCAAGTTTTGAGTCAGGAAAGGCATGAAATTCTTGGTTTCAGTGTCCTCCAATTTTGTAAACAAAGCAAAAATTAGCTTAAGGGAGAACCGTTATCTATCAGGTCAAAAGGCAAAAGTCTTCCTTAGTCTCTGGTTTTCATTCTTGAAACTGTTTTTCAGAGATGGGTGTTAGATACTGAAATTCAATCATTAATGATTTTGTAATTGTGTATCTCACAGTGATTCAATTAAAATATATTTTTGAATTATTTTCCGGGAACTTGCTCCAAATTACCTCCCCTCAGGGTTTTTCTCTGATTCTGGTGACACTATAATGAGGTTTGAGAGATGTTATTCAAAGGGTAGCAGTTTTCTGCCTCATGCCATACAGTTTTATTTCCAGGTAATGAATATAATCTTAAATTCTTGAGATGCCTCCTAGAGGAGTTGGCTCATTGAACAGTCCACTATGATTTTTCTCACACTCAACAATCCCTCACTGACTCCAGAGCCATAGAGACGCTTTATCCATGGGAAACTCACACAGTCATCACAGACATCAAGACTGGCAAAGCATGGAATGCAATGCAAAGAATGGAATGCAAGATACTCGTTTCTGTATATGTAAAGTCACACGCATACTATTCTGGGTAAAAGAAAAAAAACTTCTAAAAGCGTTCAAGGACTAGCCCCTGTCGGCTAATAAAATTGGCTTGCCAATGAACACTCAGAAAGGAGCAAAGGGTCAAAAGAAGGTAAAGCAAGCAGGTAGATAGAAGGCCCCCTCCCTTGGAGATGAGTTCTTGAGAAATTATAAAACAAAGATGGAGTTTGAGGAAGTTATTTTGTTACTAACCCTAAGTACTGAAAATCTGAATTCACTTTGTGGACAGAGAAAATGAGATCTATAAAACTTAAATGGAGCCTTGAGGCCGAAGTGGTGATTCAAGAGGTAGGGCGTTTGTTTGCCTTGCACGCGCTAACCTAGGATGAACCACGGTTCGATCTCCCTGGCATCCCATATGATACCCCAAGCCAGGAGCAATTTCTGAGCACATAGCCAGGAATAACCCCTGAGCATCACTGGGTGTGGCACAAAACCAACCAAACAAAAAACTTAAACAGAGCCTCACAGGTCTAGAGAAGCTGGTCTTTTCTGCTGAGAAGTTCCAGAATAAACAACAACAACAACAAAAAAAAAGGGTTGTGATAAGGACATAAAAAGGACACCAAAAGTTCTGGGCTTTCTCCCTTGACAATAACAATGGACTATTATCTAGGTAGAAAGCCCCATATCTGAGCAGTTTGGAAGAAAATCTATAAAACCAACTGCATAGGCAAGTGGTGAACTTCTCCATTCTAGGGGTGACATCTCCACCTGAGATGTGCACTCTTGACTCACTAACTTCTGGAAGATTCTAACCACATTCCATCCTGAATCGACTTCATGTAAGGCAAACACCCTTTTACTTCACCCTTCAACCCTTCTTCCTTCTTTCCTTTCTTCTCCCCTCCCCTTTCTTCCTTTTTCTACCTTTCTATTTAGGACTTTCTTTTCCTGAAGAGTAATTTCTAATTCCAGCCTGAGTTCACAGCTACCCAAGGAGTAGGTTGTGGGGATCATTCACCCAACCTATCCACAACCAGGGGACCAGTGGAACTAGATGGTTTGACAATGGCCTCACCTGGTAGGACTGATGAGAGAGATGTTAGGTCTGTACTGTTCATAGGATCAGTACAGACTCTTATCAGGTCTAGATTTCCTTAGGCACTTCCCCTGGTGACAGAGAAGGGTAAAGAAGAAAGCAGAGATCTCAAGGAAAAGAAATGTTCAACTACCTCTGTCCTTGATTGGGTCATTTCAAAGCAAAAGTGTCACTGTTGTCCCTAGGAAAAATATTGGAAAAGTAAGTATCCAAACAGAAAGAGTATGGGGCTGTAGAGATAGCATGGTGGTAAGGCATTTGCCTTGCATGCAGAGGGACCATGGTTTAAGTCCCAGCATCCCATATGGTTCCCTGAGCCTGCCAGGAGCGATTTCTGAGTGTAGAGCCAGTGATGTCAGGTGTGCCAAAAACAAAAAAAACAAACAAAACAAAACAAAACAGAAAGAGGAGACTGCCACCAAGATCATGTCTGAGTAGGTTTATGTGCCTAATGACAGTTTACACTATACCAGTTACCACTTCCATAGGATGCTACTTGAGAGAAAGCAAATCTATGGTCCCAGGGAGCATGGTTCTATCCCCTCAATATTGGCTTTCCAACTTCTGGGACCCTTGAATGGGCTTTCTCCCCAGGCTCCTACCCTCTTGGTATTAAGTACAAATGACAGTTGTGGTGGTGTACTTGTCATAAAAATATTTCTTCTGTTTATATGTTTCAGACAGGGAACCCCAAACAGTTTCAGATGACACCTTCGCAATACTTACTGAAAACAGATAAAATTTCATCACAATTGATGAGTAAGGAAGGCCTCATCTATTTTTGCACCCTTGTCTGCCCACAACGCAACTTCCAAGTTCAGGAAGTATTGACAATACAAGAAACCTTAAATCATAATACTATTAAAAAATACAAGTAAGGATGCAAAAATATCCTCCATACAATTGCACTATAGTGAAAGTTGGAACTTAGCCTTAATTTTAACTTGGACACAGCTTTAGTTACAGGTGCCCTAAGACAATTAGGAGAAATATCTAAGCCATCCTCCTCCAGAAATACCAACAGTCCCACTTTACCTCCTCCATGCCTCTATACATAGGTATTCAGAAGACAGGGAGATTTAGATAGGGCTTCTGTGTCTACTTCAGGTAACACACCAATGAGTATATGGATGTCTAGAATCTATATTTTTTCTTCTTGAGGAATATAAACCAGATAAAGCAGACCTAAGGAAATTCACTTCTGGAGTCTAGCACAGGTATTTCACTGGTCCTTGGAAAGAGAAAATCCCTTACATTTAACACACATACTGTACCTAAAAGTTCCTCTAGCCAGGATAGGGTTACATACAGAAAAAGCAATATTTGGTACTTGTCATATTATTTTTTTTTTTACAAATTGAAGGATTAATGACACACAGGGTAAAACAATTATTTGAGGATAATCAGCATATAACAGGAACCTAGTGAAAACCCTATATTCTTTTTAGAAGGCTCAGAGTTGGTGATAAGAAAACACACTATCCTGATATGCCACAAGGTGACTGACTCCTAAGAAAAAAGGTTCTAGCACATGCTTCCCCAGATATACAGGGAAAATTTCTGAGATGGGTTAAGGGTTCTTACAGGTTCTGAGAACAGCCTAGGAGAGCCAATAAAAGTGGCCTCAACAATCCAACAACCAGAACGTAAATGCTGACCATAAGCCACAAAAACTCCAGCTAAGGCTCTTGAAAAGCTGCTATCACTTGGTTTCTCATGTCCTGCACCCCTATTCAACCCCACTATGTTCTTAGACATTGCTGTTGGTGGCATGCCTTTGGGCCACATCTCCTTTGAACTGTTTGCAGACAAAGTTCCAAAGACAGCAGAAAATTTTCTTGTTCTGGGCACTGATGAGAGATTCTTTCACAGAATTATCCCAAGATTTGCCAGGTTGGGGAACTTTTCTCTCTCTACAACCTGTCAACATAGACAGCAGGTCCATCTATGAGGTGAAACTTGATGTCCTGGCATTTAATTTATGGCAAATACTGAACCTAACCCAAAAAGTGCCTAGTTCTTCGCTTGCAACTGCCAAGCCTGAGAGGTTGGATGGCAAGCATGTGGTGGCAGGTGAAAGAAGGCATGAATATTGTGGAAGCCATGGAGCACTCTGGGAAAGACCAGCAAGAAGATAATGATTTCTGGCTGTGGACATGTCTAATGGCTATGACTTCTTTTAATTACCAGAACATTCCTTTTGTAGCTCAGGAGAGCATCCCTTCCTTCCATGTGCTCAAAATGTCCTTTGACCCTTGTGCTTTCCTTTAGGTTCGATGTCCCACTGTACAAGTCAAGCTGGATTGCAGTAGTTTATGACTATAAAATTAAAAAAATAAAACTCCAGCTAAGTACATCATGACTTCATCTCCTCTTATAAGCATCACCCATATTCCTACTTACTGTTCAAAGGCCCTCTTAAGGCCAGAGTGATAGCATAGTGAATAGGGCACTAGTCTTATGCAAGGATGACCTGGGTTCTATCCCCAGCATCCCATATGGTCCCCTGAGCCACCCAGGAGTAATTCCTGAGCACCAAGGGGTGTGGCCCAAAATCAAAACAGGGACCCCATTCATAGTGTAGCTCTTGAAATCCCTTAGTATTTTTGCTTTTGTGTTCCCATAAGCCAAAACCTAAAAGATTCTTTATATTCCTTTCTCCAATGTCCTGCCTACAATCATCACACCCTGGAACTGGACTCACTCACTTATGCACCCCTACCAGAACAAGAAGTAATATCATACATACCCCACTGACCTAAAAAAAACAGCATTCATCTATCATCAGGAAGTAGCTTCAGAAGATGGGTTTTTGCCCCTTAACTCTAAAAGCTTTTAGAGTACCCAGAGGGGAGGATGTTTCAGCAAAAGTGAAAGTGGCTGGGCCAGGGAGATAGTATGGAGGTAGGGCATTTGCCTTGCATGCAGGAGGATAGTGGTTCGAGTCCCGGCATCCCATATGGTCCCTTGAGCCTACCAGGAGCGATTTCTGAGCTTAGAGCCAAGGGTGTGACTCCAAAACCCCCCCCCAAAAAAAAAGTGAAGGTGGCAGGTGCCTCTATATATACCACCTGGGTGGTGTGAATCTTCCAACTTCGTTGCTCTTCTCCAAATTGGTTTTAGGTATGTAAAAATCAGCTTGAAAATTTTGGGGGTGCTAGAAGTTGGGCCACACCCAGGTTGGCTCAGGGTTTACTCCTCTGAGCACAGGGATTACTCCTGGCAGTGTTCAGAGGAACATATGAAGTGGCTAGGGACAGACTGAACCCAAGCTGGACACATACAAGGCAAATGCCATACCCACTTTACTATTGCTCTGGCTCACAGATTTTTACCAAAAATACTAATGCAATTTCTGTTTGGATTGCTTTAAATCTATAGGTCTATAGAGGTGATTAAAACACTGAGTCATATCTAAACATAGATAAGGGTGCATTGTCTAAATTCCATGTTCCAGGTTCAGGATGACTCAGCAAACTTGCCTGATTCTCTGTCGCCAAGTTTGAGCTTCCTAGACAAGATTCCTCATGCTCTGGCTCTGTCGTGGGGGATGTCCCACTCCTCTTCCCAGTGTTATTGTCTTCTCATCAGTCAGTACTGCTCTGAATTTGCCCACCTCCTATCCAATCAAAGCCTAAAGAAGCCCAATTCTGCAAGACTTATGAGTGCAGAGCAGTCTGCCTTTCCTAGTCCTCATGCCAGAACAGAGTTTAGTTTGCGGTTGTGACCATAAATTTCCATCTCTCACAGGGACCTTGCCTTTTGTTTGGGGTTTCCTTTGTTTTACCCTCGCCTTCCTTTCCTTCGCTAATTCTATAGTGATGTGGGTGTGTTGAGGGTCATGGCAAACTTCAGTTATGCTCACACACACCAGGCTGCCAAGTTCCAGAGGATATACACTGTGTGGCACTAGAGAGAACTTATCTCCTAGAGTCACACTCAGCCTGTGGGGGTAGCCTCACCTGAGCCGGACAGAGTCCCCACCAGCTGAGCTCCTGGCCAAGACTCTACTCTTTCCATCTCCTCTCTTCCCCTCCCCTCCTCTTCCCTTCTCTGTCTTCTTCTCTCTCCCTCTTTGCCCCCCCCCCCCGCCCCATCCCATGGTCTCTTCACCTCATGACACAATTGTGGAGACTACGACCTTCTGGTCCTGACTGAAGAAGGTTTGCTAAGCCTATTTAGTGCTGGTGCTAGTAATGGTTGAAAAGGGAAATGAGGGAGGGGGAAAAGCTCTAGCAAGGCCCTGCTTTGGCTTTTCTTTTTCCTTTTTATTTAAAAATGAAAGCATTACTTAAAACACGAAAACACCCACATCCTCATCATTCATTTTAGCCTTGACAATGGCATACACCACTCAAAACAAGGTCTAAGAATCTTCATTGTCAGATATTTCCTGCAGGATCCCTCGTGTGTGTGTGTGTGTGTGTATGTACACTCCTGAGGGTCCCTCATGTGTGGGCTTAGGGGGACCACATCCACACTGGATATTGGATGTTGGGGATCGAACCTGGGGTCAGTAGTACAAGGCAAAACACTTTACCTGCAGTACTATCACTCTGGTCACTAGTGTACTTTGTAACTGGCTTATCCACTCAGCTGATTCCTCTGAGGTTCACACATGCTGTTCCCCTCTTGGTGCTGTGGAACTTAGACAACGGACTTCCTGCTGAGTAATGATCCACACTATTTGGCAGGAGCAGCGTAGATTATTGAGGAAGAAAATGCTCAGCATGCCTATGGTTCTGGTGGTCTTGAGTTTCCAATAATAAGGGATTGTAGAGTGGTTCTAATCTGTTACTGGTGCATGTTCATGGACAAGACCTAGACCCTCTTTATACCCTTTTCCCTCATTAAGACCCAAATACCCAGGAGCGTCTAAGTCCCTAATTGAATGAGATGTTCATGACACATGCGTCACATGAGCAGGCCTCTCATCCCAACTACTGTGTCTGCACAACCCCAACAGCTTCATGACCATGTCTCAACTGAGCTGATTCACCCTATATAATTCTGACACCCTCCCCACTAAACCATGCAGGCAAAGTGCTCCCCTGAGAACACTCATTGTCCATGTACTCCAATACTTCCTCTTTTTGTCCACTCTGCCCTTGACTTCTTTCTCAGGATGAGAAAGTATCTGCTACCTGGGTGAAGCTGCTCACACCCCACTGCTCCAGTCTTGGGGAAGTTCCCTAAGTTGTAGGCATTAGAGTGGCAGGGACAAGCTCCCAGGCCAACCACAACTGTGTGCAGCAGAGGCAAGAAGGGCGACAGGAACTTCTTAGTCCTCTTTAAACTTCCCAGGTCTTTCTTCAACCCCCTGAGGGTACCTTCCAGCTTAAGTGTGGCTGTTCTACAAGTCGATCATCCTGTTTACCTGTTGGATATAGGATCACCTTCCACTATGGCTTTTGGGAAGCAATGGCTGCTATTAATATTCTGATACTAGTACTCTGTGAAAGACACAATTTTTGTTCTGCTTTGCTTTGCCTGTTTGGATCACACCTGGTGGTGCTCAAGCATTACTACTCCTAGCTCTGTGTTCAAAAATCACTCATCAGGCTCAGGGAACCATATGGGATGCCGGGATCAAACTCAGGTCGGCAGTGTGCAAGGTAAATGCCCTACATGCTATGCTATTGCTCAGGCCCTAAAAGATACATTTTTGTTCTCTTAGCTAACATCTAGGTATTGGTTTTCTGACAGGTATAAAATAAGTTTTGGCTTATTCTTCCTGCTTTTGATTCCCAATGACCTGGCTGAGATGTCAGAATCAAGACAATTCAGCAGTCAGCTCCCACCTCTCATCCTCAAATGAGGAGCCTCAAGTAGGATGGTTTGTTTGAGGAATCTCATAAGAACTCAGAGTCAGAAGTGGGGTGGTATCTGGACTAAGGCCCAGTACTTAAGAGATAGAGAAAGCAGATGAATGAAGAGGAAAAAGCTGCCCCATTTGCTGAGAGATTCTCTGGGCCATCAAATTAAACTGAAATCCTAGCATAAATGAGCAGAGATAAACTTATTTCTCCCCTCTTTTTCATTAAAGAACTCCTCTCTAAAGAACTTAGGGAAGCCACATAGGCTTCAGTCAGTACCCCATCTTCTGAGGATTCAGAGCTATCTTGTGGTGTCTCGCCTGCAGCTGAGGAACTCAGTAAAGTAGCATGTAGGTATGACACCTGTCCCATCTCCCCCCACATGCCCCACTATTGGCCTTACAGTGCACCAGGATGGCCTCCTCTAAGTCCTTGAAGTGCTAGCTTGGCCATGGTTTGCAATCAAGAGGGAGAAATGCCCTCAGGATGTGGCAAATGTCTTAAGCTAACAGTCAACCCAGAGCAGAAGGGGCCTGGAACCAAGGTGGAATGATTCCTGCCCTTCCTTTCAGGGAGCCCTTTGAGTACACTGCTTCCTGGCCCCCAAATTTTCCACTCTTGCATCAAGAAGTCTTGGCTTCCATAGGCTGGTGCTTCTAGAGGAATTCTGAAAGAAACACACTAAACAACTCTAGGCTAATTCTGGTGCCCACAGGCCTACGGCTACAGGAGTGACTGCCCAAAGACTCCTGCCACATTGCAGGCAGCATTTTCCTAGCACCCAGGGATGCACCAGAGCCCCACCCCATTATAACAGAAGACACAAGTAAAGCAAAGAAGGCCACAGGAACCTGGATTGTAAGTCTTGAGACATCCCAGCAAACAAGGCCACAGTTCAGGAATAGCAGAGGGCCAGTGAGTGAGGGGGCAGTGCAGTGCAGGAAAGAAACGCTAAGCAGCCTACGGCCTCCCTTTGTCCCATTGGCTTGTCCCACTCACCTTCCTTGTACTCTTTCCCCAGGCACTGTGAACAAAGGAGAGAATCTGGGCCTGAAGTGAACTTCAGGTGAAAAGCTTTGGATTTTGGTTTTGGGTTGCTTGCTGAGGCAAAATCAAAGTGAAGAGATTGGGTGTGGCAGTCTGACCCCATTCCTGAGTGAACTGACAAGGGGTGGCCTGTCTGGCCAGCTTGCTGTTGATGACCCCTCGTGCAGTAGTCCCCACCTCTCACTCAGGGTCCATAGCTCTTTACAATACCAGGCCACGATTTTCATCTGAATCTATGACCTTGCTGATCTCCTCCAGATCGCCCCTACACTGCCTTCCACTCTCTCTCACACTGTCCCTCTGTGCAGCACCTCTTTACTATTTCCTGGAGGCTCATCTCTTGGGCCCTCAGCCTTGTTCCCACAGCCCCAACTGCCATGCCTCACCTTCCTGGGGTTGGCATCATGGCCTGTCTGGTTCAAAACCAAGCAACCCTTCTACTCATACTGGACCTGGGCAGCTTGCGTCAGAGAGCCCATCCAGAACTCCTGGTTTTGGATTCTAGGCAGGAACAACATTAATCACTAGTATGCCCGTCAGCTGAGTGGGCTTGTGTAGACAGTGTTTCCCACAGTGCCTCACATGTCACCAGAACACAGGAAACACAAGCCAGTGTTTGAGAGCATGGTCCTCTCCTCCACCTAAGAAAGGGACCACTGGCCAGGAAGGGACATGTGATACAAGTTGGTCCTTTTGGATTCTGCCTCCTGCCAAGGGGTCTCTGGTGATCTGAGACTCAGAGATGCTGCAGGTAAGACAGCAGCGTGGCCCTGAAGAGGAAGCCAGGGAGAGGGAGGACCAGATGATAGGCTAGAAGCCCACCACCTCCCAACTCTAGGCTAGAAAAAAACTATCAGCTGCAGCCAGTGTGTCTGTTTTACAGAACACTTTTTTGACAGCTCATATGTGCAAGATCTAGCCTAGTGCCCTACTCCAGACAAAAGCACAGCAGGAGTAAAGGGAGATGATAGTCAGGGGATAGGAGCAGGCCACCTAGAGGATCCTTGATGTGTGAAGGACCCAGGGACACAAGATCCACTGGAGCCAAAGCAAGCCTGTGTGCTTCTGAGGTTACCCTAGAAACTGCTGAGCCAGCAGACCTGTGCTGAATTGGGGTATGGGACTTTTTCTGGAAGATTTAATGGAAGCATGTACACTTTTGTGGTTTTAGGACCATGCCTCTGATAGTGGGGCTCACTATCAGTCATTCCCTTGAGAACTCTTCCCCAGATGTCACAGCTGATTTCTAAGGGTTGCAGAGCCTCCAGCACAGTACAGGCAGTCCCCATATGAGGACATGGATGCTGAGGGTAAAGGTCAAAGACCTGGAACCCAACAAGTGGTGTCCTTGACCTGAAAGAGATGGACTTGTAGACAGCGAGGGAGAAAACGTTCTTCCTTGTCTTCTACAACTGCCATCCAGAGAACGGTCGCTTGGGCCTAGAAGCTCACTTTCTATTCTGGCCAGCTGGATGCAATTACCAGTTCAGGAGGCCAGGCAGGCAAGGGGCTCGTGGAAAGGACCAGGAATGCAGGCTAGCTGCAGGACTATTCTTCCAACCTAAACAAAACTGAAAAGCACTTGCTTTATTGTTGCTTCTCTGGCTCAGGCCAGAGACCTCTAAACTTCACACTTTTTTTTTTTTTTTTTTTAAGGAAAAAGTGTTCTTTCTTGGAAAACACAAGAGATTTTCTGAAAATTTTTTCTGCAGAGATAACTTGTGGAGTTCTCAGCAAGGGCTGGCTAGTTAGAGCCATGGATGAGTTGAAGACCCCCAGTTCTGAGGCTTTGCAGTCACATGAGACAAGGATACAAATAGGTACTCTGGAGCCCTCCTTTCCACTCTGTTCTTTGTGCTTATGGACCCTGGCCTGCTCAGTCAAGGAACAAGACCGAAGACCCTTACAAGTGGAGATGCTGGTTCCCTGCGTATGGTTAGGAGGACACCAATGTCCTAACCCCAGGAGGTTCTGGAGAGCAGAAATGTTCGGATTCCCACTGCAGACACCCAACAAGATGCCTGTTTGGATCCTCTTCTGTGTGTTGACAAGCCATACAAGCTCAAGACATGAAAAGGAATGAGCCTTTAATACAAGAGGCACGCTTTTTCAAAACAGGGTGACTAGGTGTACTGTGGGGGAACTGTGGCTCAGGAGAGTGAAGGAACTCTCTTAAGAGGAAGCTATAAACATAGATTCAATCTTCTCAAATGAAATGTAAAACGAGCCATGAAAGATTATGGATGCAGCAGCCCACGCAGCAGAAAGCTGGCTATCTCAGGAGGGGAGGGTGGGCAAAGACCCTGCCCTGCCAAAGCTGCATCCCTCACCCAGAATCACTGTATCACAGATGGCCCTGCCTCATCTCTGACCCTCTATGATTCCCTTCAGGAATACTGATCTAACCATACTTTAGGTACAATGGATTTTTATCACCAGGTCTTAAGTGAGGGCACTCTCCCTCTATATCCTCTTTCTTCTGGGAAGCCTGGCAGCTGAGTGCATGCCTATAAAAATCGGAGTATTAGTAATAGTACTAACTTTCAATTTCTGGACTTCATTTATTTGATGCTGTCATTCCTAAAGAAAAACCCAATATTATGGAATGTACATCTAACAAGAGCTTATAAACCTTCTGACATTATATTAATTACTTTATTGGAAATATAATAATTTTTACATATATGCCTGGTACTGTAATTTTTCTTTTTCTCTTCTATTTTTTCTATTTCTCAATAACTTTGCTTTCACTTATCTGAAAATAAATGTATGCTAACTACATGATGCATTTTCTTTAAACAAATTAAAAAAAAAAAGGAAGTCATACATTACATGAGGGGTGAACCTCTTACCCTGAACAAGCCAACTTACCATTTCCCCAAAGGGCCACAATAGTCCCTGGATCTGGTTCTTCAAGATAGACAGGAACTTTGTGGGGAGCTGTCTCTGTGGAGGGGATGAGGCGGAGGAAAAGAGTTAATCAACCATCAAGTAACAAACCCACAAGCTGATGACAGGCCTGGTCCCCCAAAGACCAGCCAATCCATTGGGACGAGAAGCCCCAGGCTCTCCCCCAAATACAACAGACATAGGCTGCAGTATGGTTGCTAGAGCCCAAGGGGGCTGGCTGAGAGGTGTCTACAAGTGCAGAACTAGGTTCTTTTCATGGGGTAGACTGTAAACCCATGCCCCCCGTCCCCTAAGGAGAAAAGGCAGAACACCCTTCAGAAATGTGGCAAAGTTGCTCCCCTAGAAAACTAGCCAAGTTCTGAGTTCTCCACCATGGATGGCCTTCCTTTCCTTTGCTCTTCCCTCTGCCAGACACCTGGTATGTCCTGCTTTATCCTGCACTCCGCCCTAGCTGTGGGCTAATTTCTGGTCTCTAAGCCCCAAGCCCAGACAATGCAAATGGATCTGATCTTCAAAAAGGCCTCCAGCTGCAGTTTAAGTCACTCAACTCTGAGCTCTGTGGGTCAATCAGCTGTCTCAGTTTCCATGTCTGTTCAAGTCAAAAGGTGTGCTCAAGTCAAACAGTTGTGACTGCAAAGATGCCCTAAAAGACACAAGTCATGACTCCAGACCCCCTGCAAGACACGGGGCATAAAATCCCTTCCTGTCTGGGCTGCAGGTGTAACCCTGGCAACAGGGTCTAAATCATAGGGTCAGTGTTTAGTTAGAGCCACATAGTGTTGGAGGTGCCTCACTTCTGCAGCTAGGGACCCCCAAGGTTATCCTATTGAGGCCCAGGCTGTTCCCCAATGCCCAAATTCATGGTCTGTGGGCTATGTGAAGTGTCAGGAAACCAGGACACACCTGGGTGTTTCCAGGGAGGAGTCCCATAATGTAATGAATCAGTTGGAAGATCAAGGGAATGCCAGTCCCCTCCCACAGACCTGCATTCTCCACATGGTGTATATCTCATCTGTGCTGTCCCTGATACCCAATTCCATTAGTCTCCTGTGGGACAGTGACAGGAAGCAAGGTGCTGATTTGGTAAGGAGTTTTTATGCTCAGTGTATAACAGCTGCTCCCTTCCTCTGCCCTCTGAACACTCAGCAATGTCCCCCAGATTTCATTAGCACCATCTTCTGCCAAGACTGAGAACACAGAGCTGGGAAGGGGGAGAAACCACCATGCTGGCCCCAAATAGGACAGAAGGTGATCATGGCTTACCTGATTGAGATTCCTCTACCCTCAACCAGGGGCCCGCTCCAGCAAGGTCTTGGATTAGAGGCACACTAAGGTTGAAAGAGGTCCCATGTGCATTTAGGACACCAGGTTTCCAAGGTGTGCTCTTAATGGGGGGTCAGCACCAGGCCCAGTTCTGGATTTCATCCTGTGTGAATCACAGCTTTGGGTAGGGTTTTGTTGTCTGCCTGGGCCAGGTGCCTGAGTCAGAAAACAAGCATGGGTGTTCCACCCATGAAAAGGAGGTGTGTGTTGTGGTGAGGGGTGCTGTGGTTATGACAACTACCAATGAAGCCATCTGTCAGGGGTTTCTTTCCTAGACTGTCACAAAGGTTGAAGCCTTGGAATGATCCTGGAGCCAGGCAGGAGACTAACAAGTACCTTCTTTTCAGAAAGGCCTCCTTTTCTTGGGAACCAGGTTAAACCCAGACTGGCTTCCAGGTTGTGGCACCAAGCACACTTCCCAGGGACTCAGTCTAGTAGTAAGGGAGTCCCTGATATAGAGGACTTTGGTTGAGACCTCTGAGAGATGTAAGGGGCAGAGCAAGCAGAGGTGTGGCAGATCTCTTCTACCAGCCTATTTCTCTTCTACTGACTGCTGCTGGCATGAGAACCATTTTCAAGAGAACTGAAACTCGAGCAGTGCAATTAGGCTACTTCCAGTTTTCAAAAAAACCCATCCAAGGTCATTTAACTGTGTTATCCTATGTGAACAAGAAAGCTGGGAGTGTACGCATGAGCTCTGCTGTGCCAGCAATTTCTTTTTAAAGACATGGGCTTGGCACACTCCCAAATGCATTCACAGGGCTGCACCTGGGCCCCAGGATGCTAGAGGCCTGAGGGGAGGCATCTTCCTTCCACACTCTCCTCCCACTCAACAGACTGATAACATTGGCCTGTATTTATTCAATGAGTAGATACACAAGGGGTGTATGTGAGGTGCAAATCTAGCTGCCAGGGCATTTTTAAGATACTTGCCTTTAGGGAGGTAGAGTAAGTGCTGGACACCTTAGGTTTGAGAACTGCCAAATCTCAACTAACAAGCTCAACTTCTCTTCTACAGAGTGATGGTGGCAGAGGAGCAAGAGGTGAGAGAAAACGAAGTTTGCATGAGCCTGGTAGCATCTCTTCGTGACATGTGTTAAAGGAGCAAAAATACCTTTTCTCAGTGGACATGAGCTTCCTTCCTGTGGCTCCATGGCTCCGAGGAAGGTGTCACCACCTTCTCCCAGTCTATTTTCTCTAAGTGAATTGTCAGGGAGATGGGTAATAGACCTCTGGAAAATGAAATCTCTAAGCACTAGAAGAAAACACACACACACACACACACACACACAGCCTGGAAAATGAGATCTCTAAGCACTAGAGGAAAACACACACACACACACACACACACACACACACACACACACACACAGAGCCTGGAAAATTAGATCTCTAAGCACTAGAGGAAAACACACACACACACACACACACACACACACACACACACACACACACACACCCTGTGTTTGACCTTTGAGGAGAGATGGGATTTAAGGGAAAAAAATGATTTAAGGTCTGCAGACTGTTGGACAATGAACCCATGTGGGTATGAATACATAAAATCCACCCTCACAACACCCTGGGCTCATAGAACAGGACTTCATTATGTCTGCTTTCCTGATGTGGCTCAGAGTCTGTCTGAGTGAACATGAACAAGCAGACATGTGTGCCAAGGAATTTCTGAAACATGAACTTGAGAGGAAGTGGGGATGCCGTGAGGGAAAAGCAGCTGCAGGAAATAGTGCTTGAGGGTGGGCAGGGTAGAAGAGGTCAGGTCAGGAGGCTTTGCCCCCATTATAACTATGTAAATGTTCCCAGAGCTGTTGGTACCTTTCTTCAGGATTTTCCTATAGAGAAAACAAGCTTCTCTTTTATCTCATCTGCCCATGCCTGGCAAGAGTGAAATACATATAACTCCAGATTCCTGCTTTGAAGGAATGTGAATCCAACTTAAATTTTAGCAAAATATCAGGATGGTGGGGGCAGCTCATACTCTAAGAGTTACAAGCGTCATCAGCTTCCCTGCTGATTGGAACCTGCCTCTAAAAACAAACACATGAGATGTAAGACAGGACTCAGTTGCCACAACGTACCACCAGGGAGCGAAATCCAAGAAGTGGCTCTGAGTGGCCTAGTCTTGGGCAGGTGTTCATCTTGGGCAAGTTTACCAGCACACACAAAGTCAGAGCACATTGTAAGGTTCAGCCTATGTTGGGTCCACATCATGGCCCAGGCTATGTGTAGAAGGAACCCCTAGTGACTGAGTCTCTGGTTAGGTATTGTAGTGGCAGAGTGGGTTCCTGAAAACTTTTCCTCTGGATGAAAGTCCATATGTCACATACAACAATCAAGAAGGCACAGTTCAGTCCTCTGGTTCAGTTGAGCAAACGTTTATTGAGCACCTAATAAGTGCAAGGCACTGTGCTAGGTGCCACAGGAAACACAAAGAGTGAACACAGATGGTCCCTGCCCGCGAGGAGCTCACAGTCTAGGAGGGGCGATTAAGAAATAGTCACAATCAGCTTCGGTGACACTAGTCAACATGACAAGTGTCAAAAGCAAGACACACGCACTGGGGGCAGAGAACATGGAAGGGGTTGCCTCTGGTTAGCGGTAGCGGGCAAGGGTACAGAGAGAAACCCAAGCTGGGACATCAATGGGGGAAAAGCTATTTCTAACAGAGAGGAGGTAAGAGTGAGGTCTGGATACGACTATACAAAGTATGACTGAGGAGGTGGGCAGCCATGAACACCAAGCTTGGGGAACACAAACCAGACACACTGGTGGAGGGCCACTGAAGATGCTTCAAAACAGAAATGGGGGTGAGCAGACATCAGTTTCTGAAAGGTATGTGTAACGGCGCTGTTATCTGGAAGAGAGTTGAGGCAGTGCTGGTCTGTGGAGTGAGTGACACCTTGAGGGAGACCACATATACAGCGGGGAGGCAACAGCAAGACTGGAAAGAGTGGCTGAGACCTTTGTGGAGTAGATGGGGGTGTGTGTGAAAGCCTCATGATGAGGACCTGGGAATGAGTGTGAGGATGCCACAGATGCACTTTTGCAGGGCAGGGTTGAAGGGCAGGGCTGAAAGGGGACTTAGAAGTTACTGTCAGGAGACAGTGGGAATCCCTAAGGGTGAGGACAGAGAATCTCAAGACATGGTCCATGCACCATTTCTTTACTGGAACTCCCAGGGAGCTGGCCGAAGCCACATACTTCCAGATTTCCTTCCACACAACAGGGACGGTGCCCAATAACTTTTTTTCTTCAGAGTTCTCTTCCCACTATGAGTCTCACTGCTGGACCAAAGTTTGAGACCTACTTGTAAAGAAAGAAAGATAAAAAGCTCTACGGAGTGGCCTTGAGGTAAAAGAAAAGGAATGAAGAAATAAGGATGAGAAAAATCTTAGAAAATAGGAATAAGGTTTTGTCAAACACAATGAGGAAAGACACTAAGATTACAGACTGATACGAGGTTTATGAACCAAGCAATTCAATGGTCCTTGGTGGCCTAGACATAAGTGGTCAGGGTAGACTCCAAGCTTGAAGGCCAGTGAGGTGTAGGAAAAGCAAAGATAATAAGCAATGAACAAATTAATTCTTAGGGGAAATCAGGTTATTTTTCCCCACCCAAATGATCTGAAACTATACATAGGGAACAATGGAGAGGTAGATAAAGAAGACATGAAATGAGTCAGCGTAATCAGAACCATGGGCTATTTCCTGGAAAGGGGCAGCAGGTATCCTGGGAGAGGAGACATGTAAGCATGATGGAGAGCCTAGTTTTCCATGTGCAGATCGCATCCCAAGAATGCCACAATCAAGATTATGTCCCTCCTCTCGAATCAATAGCTGCAACAGGCCAAAGTCCTTGATGTTACAGCTGAGACTGCCAGGCAATGCTGGCCGGTTTAGCTAAGATGACTTCTTGCTATTTTCCTTGCCCAATCCCAGAGGAAATATAGCCCTTGAGCAATCACTCAGCATCAACACCAATTTATTCCTTATCCTGGGCACCCTGAATACCAGCCATTGATCCTTTCTCTTGCCACCTAGGCAGGAAGGCTCCTGAGTAGTGTGTAGAGCCACTACACACAAAAGCCTGAGAAGGGATGGCAGGAGGGTAAACTGGGTAAACTGGTGGTGGGAAATGAACACTGGTGAAAAGATGGATGTTGGAACACTGTATGACCAAAACTCAACTATCAACAACTTTATAACTATCTCACAGTGAGTAATTAAAATATATATAGATATAGATATATATTTTTAAAAAGCTTGAAGACTGTCACAAAATGAGGCAATACTGCTGCTGACACTACCAAGGTAGCAGGTTAGAAATCTGCCACAGGAAACAAATATTTCTATCCCTATCACCGAAAATCAAAACAGATGTTTCTATCATTGAGAGAAGTTTATTAGAATCAACACCTACTCTAGTAGCCAGAGACTAAGAACAAGCAAGACATTTTTGGAGGATGGAAGATAGTGGTGGTAGG
Organism: Suncus etruscus; assembly: GCF_024139225.1. NCBI lineage: Eukaryota > Metazoa > Chordata > Mammalia > Eulipotyphla > Soricidae > Suncus > Suncus etruscus. Next base: position 42,298,526 of record NC_064861.1, read on the forward strand.
GGCACACGTGGCAATGCTCAGAAGTACTCCTGGATTGGTGCACGAGTCACTCCTGGCTATACTAGAGGCACCATTGCAGTGCTGGGGGATGGAACCTGGGTCTCCTACATATACTCAGCCCTTTGTGCTATTCATGGCCCTGGCAATGACTTTAAAAGATTTAAAAACTTGAGTTAAATGTTAAAATGTTAAATTTAATTAAACTTGATTATTTTTAGATAGGTGATTATTTCATGCTATAAATTTATTATAAAGGTAGATAATGCTTTTCTATATTCCTCCCAAATAGTTTTCTGCATCCTTTCTTCTCACACCTGAGAGAAGACAAGGTAGGTAGAGATCAGAAATACTAAAAACACAGGGGCTCATATAAGAGAGTGGTTAAGGTCAAGTTATTTCTTGAGCCTAAGAAACTTTTGACTTCTTGACCTAGCCAACAGCAGGTGGTAACAGGAAAGCCTTAGTCTCCCACCAGGTAAAATAGTGGTTAAACACTGTTGCAATCAAGGTCCTTCCTGGATCCCCTCCAAAATAAGGGAGAAATATTAGATTAGTAAAAGTAAGCCAGGCTGTGCCAAGTTTGGGCCACAGGGCAGCAAGCACGAATTACTCAGAAAAAGAAGACTTCCCGTATCAGCTCTGCTTTGAAACTACCAGCGTCAAAACTAAAGCATTGAGAGCTGTGACTGAGTCACATCCTGATATGCCAGCATGTCTTCTGCCAGCACTTCAGAGGTGGCAACCTGCCCCCAAAGCAACAGCTACATAATAGGATGCACCTGAGGCACCCAAGTGACTATAAGTTTTTATGACTGAACTACAAATCTGTCTACCTACGGGTCTTAATGCATCCTCTGAGGGATACAGGGAGTCAATGCACCTGGAAAGAGCATCCCAGGAAGTCACCCAGCTTTGCTCAGAGCAAGCAAACTGCCATCAACATGGAGTACAAACCAGCAAAGTCCTCAGCTGTTTCTGGGGGCCAGGAGATACACGATCCACAGGGCAGACATGGAAGTGACCGTGAGCAGCCTGGGGAGAGAACAGGTACAAAATACAAAGCCCTTTGAAAGTTCAGAGAACAGTAAAGATAATTAATTACTCAGAAAAAAGAACTTCAATGACATAATATGGTCAACACTGAAAATAGATAATACTAAGATACCAATTCTGAGCCTTTTTAGGACACTACAAAGACAAACACAGGAAAAAATAAATATGGGGCTTTAGGCCCCCATAGAAGCTACTAATGCTATTTACTGGCTTAGGTCATTCTTGATAATATATAAAAACACTTTTGGACAAAGCGGCACTAACTTCACATGGGGACATCATTTTCACAATAATGAGGCTGTTCATTCAATGTTGTCAAGCTCACTCCTATCTTCAGAGACTCAGCAATGATTTTGAGTCAGGTTGGGCCAAGTGAGGCCTTGGCATGTTGTGAGGTTTTCAGAGCAGTGAGGGTCCTATCTGTGCACGTGTGCCACTGCCCTATACAAGCTTGTACATGCCAGGCCCGTGAGCACGCTGAGACTTAGCTCCCCCTTGTGCTGGACAGGAGGTGAGACGGGTTGATTATACGGGCTCTAAATTTTCTCTTGACCCTGACATTCCGGGAGGCCCTGATCATCAGTAATGGTTAGGCACAAGGTGCCATCTAGTGGCACCCATTGTCCATTTCACAAATGGCTCCAATGAGACCTCAAGAAAGCAAAATTGATTCCCACAGACTCTGTTTCCAGTTGTGGGTGGAGGTTTGAGGGGTGAGTACACTTCTTGTTAGTGCACATGACATAGTCATCAAGAAAATATACTTTAAGAGGTTTTGCTTTCCTAAAAAAGCAACTCTTCTTTTTTTTTAAGAAAGGCTAATCTTATCCATTTGTCAATATTTTCAGCTTCAGGAAAATAGTTTAAAAAACATAAAAATGTAAATACAATCAAGTTAACTGCTATTAAACAGTTCTGAACAGGCAGAAAATGTAGACTTTCCTTTTACAGAAAATGTTAAATCTGTAATAGCAGCATAATTTATATATAGAAAAAAAGCTGGTTCTGAAAATCCAGATTTTTTAATACACAAAACATGTTTTTTTCTATATACTACAACAGCATTTCCACTGGGAAACTGGTTTCTTCACATTATATCGCTTCTGGCTGCCATGTGCAGACAATAGCTTGAGTGCGACCTTCAGCCCTGAGCGCCAGCTCCTGAGCCTTCAATCCAACACCATGGCAGAGAGTGCATTCAGGTCTTTCATATATGGATGGGCAGCCAAGATCTGGTCAATCTTTGTTCTCTGCTCCGAGTCAGGAAAGATCTTCAGTAAGGCTTCCCTCAGCTCGTTGGTCTCTACAGAAGACCTCTGTGCTGGCAGGGACAGGTTCTGCTGGATATTGGGAAGATTTGGCAGAAGTGGGTAGTGGGACTGCTGAGGAAGCCAGTGGCTGGGCGGGCTGCCCTGGATCCGGGCTGGAGGCTGGTGGCTGGTGCTGGCTGCCTGGGTGCCAGAGACTCGGAAGCCAGGGTCAAATATGCCCACATTTGGCAGGGCATTGTACAAAGGCTGCATATCTCTGTGAATGGAAGCAAGTGAGTGGGTTTATTAGGAAAAACTAGAAACCCTTCTAAAATAGCCAGTGCTGAACTTGAGGCTCAAGCTGCAGGCTTCTGAAAGCAAGACAAAAATCTGTAGTCAAGGTGGAAGTGACAGCTCTTCAGGTGTAAGGCACCCAGTCAAGGGCTGCTGTTATGAGGAGTGACCTCATTCAATCACTGCTCTAATCCAGTTGCTCCAAAATTACTTGGGAGCGTTAGATTCTGTTTCTGTGTGAAGCCCTGGTTGACAGGACTTAGAGGACAAAGGAACCTCTCTGTACTCTGAGAGGCAGTCTCAACTGACTGATAGACTGTCTCCTTCTCTAAAGTGTCAGTAAGGTGTGTCACCTGATTACATGACATGTGTCAGAAGTAACTGGGAATCTGCTTTGTTTGGAGGTTGCCTATGTAACTGGTTTGTAGCTGAGGGAACAGGACTGGATGAACATTTATCAAAACTTCAAAAATTAGTTCATTTGTGGACCACTCTGGACAAGAATTGGGTGCTGAAAGAAGATAGGCATGATACCTCTCAGTAACAATATTGCCAAAACCACAGAATATTAAGGAGTGGAGAGTAAAGGGGAAAGGAGAAAGAGAGAACTGTGTGCCCCACAGGTAGGTGGAGTGGGGGGAACAGAAGAGAAACTGGGGGCTTTGGTGTTAAGAAATATGCACTAGTGAAGGGTAATGTACACTGCATGACTGAAATGCAGTCATGAATAACTATGTGTCTGTGAGATAGCACAGCGGTGTTTCCCTTGCAAGCAGTCGACCCAGGACCTAAAGTGGTTGTTTCGAATCCTGGCATCCCATATGGTCCCCCGTGCCTGCCAGGAGCTATTTCTGAGCAGACAGAGAGGAGTAACCCCTGAGCACCACCGGTGTGGCCCAACCCCCCCCCCACCCCCAAGAAACAAAACCAAAAATCAACTATATTATGAACAACCTGAATTCACAATGTTTAATTAAATTAATATGAAAAATTAGTTTCTGGGGCCAGAGTGACAGCACAGTAGTAGGGCATCTGCCTTGCATGATGCTGACCCGAGACAGGCCTGGGTTCAATCCCATATGGTCCCCTGAGCCTGCCTGGAGCAATTTCTGAGTGAAGTGCCAGGAATAACCCCTGAGCGCTGCTGGGTGTAGGCCCAAAACAAAACAAAAAATTAGTTCTTACAACATTAGTGGTAGGAATGCCCCTGATTCAATATTGCTATGTACCTAAAAAAATTACTGTAAAATATTTGTAATCCACTTTGGTCAAAAAAAATGTTAAAAATAAAATTAGTTCCTTTGTAAATGGAGTTACTGCTAACTTTGTTTTGTTTTGCTTGTTTTTGAGCCACATTGGTGGCACTCAGGGGTTATTCCTGGCTTTGCACTTAAAAATTATTCCTGGTAGGGCCGGAGAGATAGCATGGAGGTAGGGTGTTTGCCTTGCATGCAGAAGGATGGTTGTTCGAATTCCAGCGTCCCATATGGTCCCCTGAGCCTGCCAGGAATGATTTCTGAGCCAGGAGTAACCTGAGCACTGCTGGGTGTGACCCAAAAACAAACAAACAAAATTATTCCTGGTAGACTCAGCCATGGTGGAGAATGAAGCCAGATTGGCCATGTGTAAAACAAGCACTATCCCTGCTGTGATCCCGTCCCTTTTGCTACCTTTTAGGGAGGGAGGGAGGAAGGGAAGAGGGGAAGGAGGGAGGAAAGGAGGGAGGGAGGGAAGAAGAGAGGGAGGGCTGCCAGAAAGTTGAATTTAGGGAAAATAGAGAAGATTCCACTTTGATTAAATAGGAGCTGTCAAAGGACTCAGATTTTTAAAGCTTAGCAAAGAATCTCCAAGATAAGATATAAAACATGTGAGCACTAAAAGAAGCTGCAATGACATCCAGGAAATGTTAAAATGATTGCAATTATTGCAGGATATTTGGAACTAAATCCAAAGATTCAAAAAAGAAATGGTTCGTGTAATCAGGGACTTTAGGGAGGTGAAATCATACTAGTCTTCTCTGCAGGAAACAGAGACCCTTCCCCAACTGAATTCATACCCACAACCCCCAAAGGATCCATTACAATGGGAAAGATAAGATACACAATGTCATTGCCTTTAAAAAGCAGGGGAAGCTGAGCATTTTCCTCTAATTTTGACACTCAAAATACCCTTAAGCCATATTTGTGGCACCACCAGGCACAACCTCCAAGAACTGAGTCAGGAATAACCTCAATGCAGTACTGGGTTTGGCTCACAAACCAAAAATAAGTAACTTAATGATGAAAGTAAAGTTTGTGCTGGGTTATAATGATCCATAAATAAAAATTCTAAAAACAGAAATGATCACTAGTACAGTATCTTAAAAGAAAAATAACCAAAATACCAAAATAAACAAACCCAACGGACAACCAACAGACATCTGAATTATCAATCAACTTCAGATAAATGTGGAAATAAAATGTAATGAGACAGTCCTTCTACTCATAATCCCTGGACAGCAGATAAACTTACAGAACTCACTCAAAGCAAGCTGACTATAGAAAATGGATATGAGAAACCCATCAAAAAATATATAATAAATCTCAGTGGCACTTGTTAATTGTGTTTGTTTGGTTTGGTTTGGTTTGGTTTGGAGTCACACCAGCGGCACTCGGGTTACTCACGGCTCTGTGCTCAGAAATCACTCCGGCAGGCAGGAGGGACCATATGGGATGTTGGTATTTGAACCACCATCCATCCTGGATCGGCTGCAGGCAAGGCAAATGCCCTACCACAGTGCTATCTCTCCGACACTGGCATTTGTTAATTTATTACCAGAAAATCTGTTGTTTTCAGAGCTATAGAAAGTTTGGCTCTTTAATCTCCTATGATTAAATTCTTACTAACCACAAATGAAAATTTGTTTATTGGGGGTGGGGTTGCTCGATGTGTTTTCCTTTTCTATATATTACACCAACAATAAATATAAGGCTTTTTCCTTTTTAAAGTAAAATGCTGTTTTGGGTCTTAGAAAGCACTTTAACTGAAATAAATTTGCAAATGCAAGAAAATCTAAAAAAGAAAATACCCAACGAAGTCTTCCTTCTGAAGAAATTCTTCTAATCGGGGCCCACTTCTTCCCAGCGGATCATCAGGAACCATAAATATATCACCCACAAAGGTATACTGAAGCAACCTGTAACACAGAAATTTATTACAATTACAATTCATCTGTAGGAAACAGTAAATGCTTGTTGATGGAAGAAATTACTAGTATCCAATTTCAAAGCAGCAGTGAACTTGTAAGAGTTTTTAAAATCCCAAAGGAGGTAAATATTTGATTATTCTATTCATATACCTGTAACCTACATCTTAAGTATGTTCATTTATGTTTTTAGATTTATAGTATTGGACTAACCCCTGGCAGTATCATAGCCTATTACTGTCTTTTAAATAACAAAATACTTATTAACAAAAGTTCAAGAAACCAGTGCTCACTAATCAGGCAATTTGGAGCATTTGGACATATACAGTGATTCATTAAAATTAAAATATTCGAACAGTGAACGCTGGACTTGGAGGAGCAGGGTATGCACACCTGGCTGTGCTCCGAGCTGACTCCTAGCTTGGTGCTCAGGAATGAGGGCTTGGAAGACCACAGGTGATGCCAGGGATCGAACTTGGGTCAGCCACATGCAAGGCAAGAACCTTACCTGTTGAGCTCTAGCCCAGTTTTCTGGATGTTATGTTTTTCATAAAGATGATTAAACAATGACAAGCTTAAGAAATGTGTACTGCACTGTAAAGATGGTTCAACTGGATGAAATGCATGCAAAGCATGCAGGAGGTCTGTCCAATCCCCAGTACTACAGAACCATCAAAGCATTGTGATATACGGCTTCAAAAATAACCTACCCAAAAACAAAGAAAACAAAAGCTATCAAAGCATGGAAATCCCTCTCTTCCAAGAAATGAAATAAGAAACCAGTGTAACATTAGTTACCATCAAATCCAACCTTCATATTCCATAGTTGAATAAAGTAGGGAGAATCAATGACCTGCTAAAAAAAACCTCCCTCAGTGTCAACACAAAGCTAAGTTAGGAGCCATTCTGTTCCATCACATAGTTAACAATAAATTCACAAAGATAAGCCTCATGCTTTGTTGGCTGAAAACTCTGATCTTTTAGGAAAAAAACCTATGGGTAACTCAGTAGACCCACATATCAATCACTGGGAGTGCTATTTTGTGCTTCATCCTCCCAACTTTCAGGGCCAGTCATCCCATGCACTGACTGGTAGTACAGTCTTAGAATGAGTTTTCCTCACGTTGCTTTTCTCTAGGGTAGTGTCCAACCTGATAAGACAAAAACAAAAGCACAAATAAAAAAATAAATTAAAAAAAAATCACAAAAATTCTTGACCTACCTTTTGGTAATAATTTCTCTCCAAGAGACTGATTCAGTAACAAACTCTCTGAAGTTATCATTTGTTACAATTATGCCACCAGTTTTATCTGCTAAGTGTAGTAGAAACCTATGGTAATATAAAAAAAAAAAAAAAAGTTAAAATGAACATGTTGGTTTTCTTGGCTTAAAAAAAAAAAACTGTGTTTTAAGAAAGTAAATTTCCTCTTCATAGGAAAACTTCAAATATCCATTAAGAAGAGCAGAAAAATTAACCATGTCAAGTAAGTAATGATCTACCTGAAACAGAAATTATTGATGTGATATAAGTGAAGGTGTTTATTATGTAATTTAATTTTGTTTGAGAACTTCAACTGTTAATTTATCAACAAATAGAAGAAATAAAACAACACATAAAGAGTAAGAATAGAGAATGAATTTGAACTCTCAGGCCATTAAATCACTGTTCAAGTTTTAGTTACTAAGATACAAGTATTCTGCTTCTAAGATTAAATGCTTGTTATAATCAGCCTGGAAAGTAATCAGCCTGGAGAGAGAGAGAGAGAGAGAGAGAGAGGAGAGAGAGGAGAGAGAGGAGAGAGAGAGAGAGAGAGAGAGAGAGAGAGAGAGAGAGAGAGAGAGAGAGAGAGAGAGAGAGAGAGAGAGAGAGAGAGAGAGAGAGAGAGAGAGAGAGAGAGAGAGAGAGAGAGAGAGAGAGAGAGAGAGAGAGAGAGAGAGAGAGAGAGAGAGAGAGAGAATTATGTGCATGCTCACATTTTCAGCTCTTAAAAGAAATCTAGAACTGGCATTCTAAACACCCCAAGTTATAAATGGATATACAACTTATAAAAAGATGCATGGTGATAAAAGGGCAATAATTTTAAGAGTGATACATTTTCATTGCTGAAGTCAATCTTCAAACCTTAATGATACTTTGGAAAAAAAGTACAATTTTATCCCTTTGGATCACTATGTCTAAAGAAGTATACACAAAGATGGTAAAACAAATTATGAGAAGTTCTGAATTTAAAGTCACAAACAACTTGTTATTAGTAGTTAAATGTTTATTAGTTAAAAATGTTAAACATGGGGCCAGAGCGATAGCACAGTGGCAGGGCATTTTTGCCTTGCATGTGACCAACCCAGGATGGACCCCGGTTTGATCTCCAGCATCCCATATAGGATCTCCATGCTCTTAGCATCCCCTTGAGCCTGCCAAGAGCAATTTCTGAGTGCAAGACCAGGAATAATCCCTGAGCGCTGCCAGGTGCCTCCCTCCAAATTCTTAATAACAGGGGAAACCTTAAAGCAGGGGTCTTAAACTCAATTTACCTGGGGGGCGCAGGAGGCAAAGTCGGGGTGATCCTTGAGTGCAAAGTCAGTAGTAAGCCTTGAACATTGGGGGGTGTGACAAGAACAACAAAATAAAACAAAAAAAAAAAGATTCCTCTAGGGCAGGGCCACAAAATGTTGTACGGAGGGCCGCAAATGGCCCGTGGGCCGCGAGTTTGAGACCCCTGCCTTAAAGTATGATTTAGTTCTTTATCTTTAGATTTATTAATGATACTTAAAATTATTTCCAATAGGCACAGTAGTGAGATCTGTTGGAAGTCATTGAAAAAGAAGAGTTAAGACAGACTTCTGAGAGCCTGTATTCTAAAGAACAGCTTTATGAGCATATAAAAAACTCAAAAAGCACAAAATTCATCAAAAAGATTCTATTAGAAAATCCAGCTACTATTTTACTGGGTCTGAAGGAGTTCAATACATTGGGAGAGAAGCACACATGGGTGGTGCTCAGGATTACTCCTGGCTCTATACATCTAGCAGTATACAATTTATGTGGGATGTTGGGGATTAAACCTGGGTTGGCCTTATTTTCAAGACAAACTCCCTAAAGTTTTTCCAGCCCTCAATCTACCTTTCTACTCGAGAACTCCAGATATCAAAATAGAGAACCAAGAGGTAACCTCAAACCCAGTCTACTAGTATTTTTTCACTCATGCCCTGGTCCAAGGTGCTGTAAGCCTATTCCCACAATGTTCTTTTATTTTACTTCCAATTCTCCCCATCAGATCTAGTCTCTCATATTAGTCATTTAGCTCAATAAAAATGTTTAACACTCATTCATACTAAATCTCTTCCTCTTCTCAAAACAGATGATGAGGCTGTTAGGTTTGGTGGGGTTGCCCCAGGGCGTGAGGTGACACTAGTTTTGAACCTGAGCACCTCCCCGCCTCCCCCCATGCCAAGGAAAGTACTATAAGCCATTATCTTACTTCTAGAACTGAAACACTACTTTAAAAAAGATGACCGCAAGAGGAATTAACTGGTAAAGCCTTGTCATTATTGATCTCATACTATGAGATGACTTTAAAACTGCTTTTACACCACTGATCAAGTTTGGAACCTTTTCTTATTCAATCAAAACTATTATTTCTTTTTTCTAGATCACAAAGTTCTCAGGGAGGAAAGTGCATTTGAATTCCATGTCCCTGGAGCATAGTCCTACACATTTCTTCACTGCTACTCACTACAGCATTTAGGGAAAAAAAATTTTTTTTTAAATTTCATACACACATGAAGGCATGAACTAAAGCTGTCTCAAATATACTAGCATTTAGAATGACATTCCAAATTAAGAATAATGGCCTGTTCTTTATTAAACTAGATGTGAGATACCATGTTTAACTTAAAGTAAAATAAAATAAAACTCGCTTTAAATCAGAAAGGCCCAGCTGCACATTTCAGCAGAGCAGGGTCTGACTCTGCGATGCTCCTCCCCACCCACCTCATACCTGGACTTTCATACCTGTCATCATGAGAAGCAATTCTTTCTCCAAAGACCATCCGTGCAGGAGTTAAAGATAATATTCCAAGCTCCTGAAGCTGAGTTAAGAAGTGCTGTTCTGTTCATGGAATAAGTTGAAACACATTCAGAAAAAGGCTATCTTTTCAGAAATATAAATAACTGCAAAGTACCACCAAATATTTTACTTGTAAAGTTGGGAAAACTCTGCTGAGTTTCTGACTGAAGACTTGTTAAGGAAGAAAAAAGTCAAGTAAGGTATATTCAAGGCAAATTCAATGTAAAAATTGACTTTCATTATTTTTTTCCCCAAAAGATAAAAAGATTTGCTTCATTTACTTCTTATTTTTTTAAAATGATTCATTTACTTCTTAAGAGTAACACATAAGCCCAATTTAGCAAATCCTATCACGGACTTTTCATCAACACACTATAAGCAGTAAAGGACAAAGACAATGATGACCAGTGTGCCTGAGAGGGCCAAGGTAGCAAAAGGAAAGGGCAATGATATGGTAGCCCTAGCATGTGATAGGACTAGCAATTGTGATGTTCCTGATCCCAAAAGAGGTTCTTCCTGCTCCCAAGCCACATTCCATCAATAGCGCCCTTCAGTCAGCATGATTTAGGGTTATTTGTGGGGAAATTTTTCCATGACAGAAAAGGGTGAAACAAAACATCACTTGACAAACTCCATAATGAGCAAAAACCCCAAGTTCTCAAGAGTCCTCTATCCTATGGTCCCTGAGCACCATCAGGAGTAATCTTTGAGTTCACAGCCAAGAGTAACCTCTGAGCTTTACTGGGTATGACCCCCAAACCAAACCAAACCAAACCAACAAAAAAAGAATAGTCAGGGTTTTTTTGGTTTTAAGTTCTTTTTTTTCTTAGATTTTTTTCTTTTCTTTGTTTTTGTTTTTGGGTCACACCCGGTGATGCTCAGGGGTTACTCCTGGCTATGTGCTCAGAAATCACACCTGGCTTGGGGGACCATATGGGACGCCTGAGGATTGAACTTTGGTCCGTCCTAGGCTAGCGCAAGCAAGGCCTTAAAGATTGCGCCATCGCTCCGGCCCCTAGAATTTTTTTTTAATGAGAATAGTTAGGTTTTATTTTCTGTTTAATGTGCTGAGTGTCCATTACACCCTTCCTTTCACAATCAACCTGTTATATATAGATCTGCTGTGTTAAGTTCCCTGGCACATTCACCTGCCTTCCTATCATGGCCATAAGAAATAACATAAGTTCCTTCAAAATTTTTCATAATTTTTACAAAGATTTTACAAAATTTCAAGAATTTTTCATGATTAATAACTTTGCACCTTTTTCCTGTGGTCTATAGATTTCATACGATTAACGGAAATTTTATATATAACGTGCTTAGAGGCCACACTTGGCAATCAATTCTCAGGGGTTACTCCTGGCTCTGCACTCAGAATCTCTCTTGGCAGTGTTCAGGGGACCATATGGGATGTCAGAATCATCCCAATTTGGGGCCAGAGAGATAGCACAGCGGTAAGGCGTTTGCCTTAGACACAGAAGGGCGGTGGTTCGAATCCCAGCATCCCATATGGTCCCATGAGCTGGCCAGGAGCAAAGAGCGTAGAGCCAGAAGTAACACCTGAGCGCTTCCAGGTGTGCCCCAAAAACAAACCAAAAAAAAAAAAAGAATCATCCAGAGTTGACTACATGCAAAGTGAGAACAAGATCTCACCCATGTTTTCTCTTACTGCTAAGCTATATGCTGCCGAGAGGTTTTATTTTTTTTAATATCTTTATTTAAGCACTATGATTACAAATATGTTTGTAGTTGGGTTTTAAAGGTTTTATTTTTGTTTTGTTGTTTTTAGCTTTTGGTTTGGGGTCCACAATCTGTGGTGTTTATAAAGCTTACTCCCCACAGAAATGATTATATTAAATTATTCAACAGATGATTTAACATATCCTATTTTAGGGTTCTGAGTTTATTAAGTGACTTTCTAAAAGTACTATTTAGTGAACTGGGCTGTTTGCAGTTTAGTGGTGGAGCACAGGTTTTGGACATCTGAGGCCCTGGATTCAACACTGAGCACCAACTTGGGCCCCCAAGAGACTCTGGTGACCCCAGGCCTTCACAATACTGAAAAAAAACCCAAAATCTATTTAAACACAAAAGTCTAAAGTAGCAGAATGACTCTACACCAAGGGTCTCTAACTCCGTTTGCGGCCCTCCATACAACATTTTGTGGCCCTGCCCTAGAGGACTCTTTTTTTTTGTTTTGTTTTAGTTGTTCTTGTCACCCACCCCAATGTTCAAGGCTTACTACTGACTTTGCACTCAAGGATCACCCCGACTTTGCCTCCTGCGGCCCCCAGGTAAATTGAGTTCGAGACCCCTGCTCTACACTTTAAAAGTCAAAGTTTTTGTGATATCTAGTAGTAACATAAAGTATCTTTCAATCCCCCACACACCCCATATTTCTTTTACTTTTTGGAGGGCGGGGAACCATTTCCAAGCAGTGTTCGGAAGGACAGGGGGTCCCTTCTGGGGACTAACTGGCAGTTCAACGTGAAGCTTGAGAATGTGGTACTACTTGGGCCTTGCTGCACACCTTTAACTCCTGAGGATCTTTCTAGGTCTACCCTTCAGTATTTCTTTTCTTAATTTATAGCATCTTCTACAAATGACGATTAACTAGAACAGATTTGCATTTTTATTTTTAAAGAAGCTATCTCTGGCACATGGATTCTTCTAAGAAGAATTACAAAGTTACAACTACAAAGTCAATTATATAGATTTCTAATTAGAAATCTGGAAAAATTAGTTTAACTCACCTGTGACATTAGGATCACGCCTTGTTCTCCATTGTGGCACAAATACAGTGATGTTTCTATTGCCGAGCTTCCAGAAATAGTCGACTGCAATCGCAATTCCACGACAAGAAAAGAACTTTTTCAAACCATGGCTATAAAAAATTAAATAAAACTTATTTCACTATAAATGTTGTTTCATCATAAAATGCTAGTAAGATAAAATTTATATACAATATGAACAATTAGTATAACTTTGCTCTTATACCCTTTTTGGCATCAAGTTGCATTAATTTTCTCCTTTACAAATGTAAGATAGAACTTGTGGTTCTTGTTTTATTATTTCTCATAAAATAAAACAAGACAGGGGCTGAAAAGATAGCACAGTGATAGGGCGTTTGCCTTGCACTCAGCAGACCCATTACGAACCTGGGTTCAATTCCCAGCATCCTATATGGTCCCATGAGCCTGGCAGGAACAATTTCTGAACGCAGAACCAGGAATAACCCCTGAGCACCACTGGGTGTGGCCCAAAAACAAAAAGAAAGAACGAAAGAAGAGATCGAGGAGGGAAGGAGGGAGGGAGGGAGGGAGGGAGGGAGGGAGGGAGGGAGGGAGGGAGGGAGGGAGGGAGGAAGGAAGGAAGGAAGGAAGGAAGGAAGGAAGGAAGGAAGGAAGGAAGGAAGGAAGGAAGGAACTATGGTCAGTCCTAGGTTAGTTAACACGTGCAAGGCAAACACCCTACCACTTGTGCCACTGCTCTGGCTCCATCATCTGCATTTTTTATTCAACAGAATTCTTTTCCTTTGAGGGACACATCCATTAATGATCACTAGTGGTGCTTGGAGGACTATATATGGTATTGGATGGTCAAACTGGGGTTAACAAAATGCAAGATAAGCACCTATACTATTTTTCCAGCCCGTCATTTATTTATTTTGGGTCCGCATCTAGCAGTGCTTGTTGGGATATGGTGCCCAGAATCAAGCCCAGGTCTCTCTCAAGTAAAGTAAAACGGTTCAGTTTCTTTTTTTTTTTTTTTTGAGGGGGGGGCCAATCTGGTGAGGCTCAGGGGTTACTCCTGGCTATGTACTCAGAAATCACTCCTGGCTTGGGGGACCATATGGGATGCTGGGATTCAAACCATGTTCCATCCTGGATCGACTGTTTACAAGGCAAATGCCCTACCACTGTGCTATTGCTCTGGCCCACCTGTTCAATTTTCATTTCTTTTTTCTTCATTTTTGCTGTTGTTTCTGTGCTATGCTCAGTGGGTTTTAGGGGTCAATATGTTATGCTGGGCATCGAACCCTAGTCAGCCATGTGTAGCAAGTCAGCCCCTGAAGAGGTTGACTGATGGTGGGATGGAGGATGAGGCCTTTTTCTTCCAGCTCGGAGCATGCGTCTGCCACCCTGTCTAGCCCACGGTTCTGAGGTGAAACGGCGGGTAAACAGCTCGCAGACAGTCAGGCTCGTGGAAATATTCGCTTTATTCGGAGGACAAAACTGAAGTCCAAAGACTCAGCTTCAGTTCCAGCCAAAAAGCCTCGGCCTTCCACAGACCCTTGTTTTTATACCCCAGAGTCAGGTACCACCCAATGGTGGGATCAGATACCAACCAATGGTGGAAGCAGAATCAGGTCCTACCCTAGGGTGGGGGCAGAATGCCAGGTCACACCCTAGGGTAGGGCACAATCACCAATCAGTTTAGGGTGAGTGACATAGTAATCCCCCAAAATATTTACATACACAACAGCCATGTATAAGGCAAGCACCCTACCATAGTACTACTGGCTGTTAAGAATGTCATAAATGTTGGAGGCTGGAGTGGATAGGGCATTTGCTTGTTTTACACGTGGCTAAGCAGGTTTGATCCCCAAACCCCATATCATCCCCCTGAGCTTAGCTAAGAGTGATCCCTGAGCAGAAATCCAGAAGTAAATCCTGAGCACTGTTGGATGTGGCCAACATTCCTGGACCACTCCCAGCCACACAAATTCTTAAATGGTATTAAGAAACTTGACATTAAAGCAGAATAGCACTCCCATTCCATTCATTTCATGGTATAGTCTCTACGAACGCAATTTTCTAAGGAAGTGAATTGAGTGCCTATGTTGGGAGGGGGGGAGAGATTGTCTGTCCCCTTACTGGAAACCTATTCAGTTTGTAGCTTCAAGGAAACAAATTGAAAGCAAGAGTGGAATAGAAATAAGTGGTAGGAATGGGAAATGGGAGGGTACATGCTAGCTGAATTTGGAAAAATACAGAAGGCTTAGGTGGGGAAAGTAAACATGTAAGAAATAGTAAAACAGAATTCAGGCCAGCATACTTATTCTATAAATGGTCCCGGCCATTTGGTTCTATTACAGCACTCAATTCTGCCAACAATAAATTATCATTATGTTCTGTATTTACAAAGTGGTGGGCAGATTTCCCTTTAATTGCTAATCCCTGGTATGATTTTTACAAGTTTTCCTAAATAAAAAGCTTTCAGAAAGTTTGAAGAGACAAAGTACAGTAGGTACAGTGCTTGCCTTGCAGAAGTCTGACCCAGGTTCAATCCCCAGCACCCCCAAAGTCATCAAAAGTTATCCTTGACTATGGAGCCAGGAGAAAGTACTGAGCATAGTGGTGTGTGACCCCACAAAAAAAAAAGAATCAAACAAATTTCAAATGAAGAAAAAACTTTTATTATCCTGGGGAGTCTAGCAGGAGGGGGTTTGGCAGGCCACCGCCATGCCGGAGGCCTTCCTAACCAGGCCTAGTGGGGGTGCGGGACTTGGGTAACCCCAGCACCCCTCTACCACTTTGCTCCAGATCTCCAGGGCTTCCCCGGGCCACATGCCTGGGCAAACCGGTGAGTTGGGCCCCTTGGTGGAGCTTGAAGGTACCCTAGGCTTTCCCCCACTTAAAATTTGAGGTTAACTTAAGCTAATATGCATGTACATGGAAATGTAAAAAATACTATGCCTCTAGTGTTTAAGGAGTTATGTAAGTTTTATGGCTTTAGATTGCCTTGTGTGCTGTCAAGAAATATTATAATGTGCTACAATCTGGGGACTTGAGGGACAAAGTAATTGTTCATGGATTCTGTTTTATTTATCTTAACTTTCTTTGGCTGAAAGTTCAAAGTTAAGATATCAGCAAGGGGACTTCTTCTGAGAATTATGTTATGGCTGATTGTCCTTCCACTGTAACTTTACCTTGTCCTCTTTCTTTGCATCGTTTGTTCTCATAATTCAAAATTAAAAAATTAAAAAAAAAATAAAAAAGAAAAAAAGAAAAAAAACAAAACTTTTATTATCCTTCAGCATTTATTTATAGCAGTTTAAAATAAAAAGTCTGGGGGCTGGAGATAGCACAATGAGTAGGGCATTTGCCTTGCACGCAGCCAAAGAGGGTATCCCTGATATCCCACATGGTCCCCCAAGCTCACCATGAGGGCAGAGCTAGAAGTAACCCAAGTACCACCAGGTGTGACACCCAAAAAATGTCTACAAATGTGTAGGTGTTAATCTATTTGCCTACCAATAGGTATGGGGGCACGCAAAATTCTAAATTGTGACCAGATTAGCATAATCCATCTTTACTGCTTCAATAGCTTCCTGTTTTCCAGAAAAAGCCTTGCCAGGATTCAATCTCAGCCAATCCCTGCCAGCTTCTATCAGACTAATTTTGATGTGTAAGCCACAAGGACTCTTAGATCCTTAATAGCACTATTCTATACAAATCTACTTCCCTCCTCCACAGCTGACTAGTCAGTCTAAAGGGATCAGTGATCTTGCCATCTCACTTCACTCTATGCTGTGCTGCGCTGCTCTTTTACCTCTACCCTCTCCTTGTCAAATGCCTTCAGGACTTAATTTCACTCCCTTCATTCTAGACACAGACCATTCAGCATCCCCTTTCTATCCTAATTTGCTGTTCTCTATTGTGCATCAGAATCATGAAAATTAGGGTCAGAGAGATAGCACAGCAGTAGGGTGTTTGCCTTGTAAGCGACTGGCCCAGGACCAATAGTGCTTCAAATCTCGGCATCCCACATGGTCCCCAGTGCCTGCCAGGAGAGATTTCTGAGCTGAGAGCCAGGAGTAACCCCTGAGCGATGCCGGGTGTTGCCCCAAAACAAAACAAAACAAAACATAAAGAATCATAAAAATTAGGTTAATATGAAATAAATTTCAATTTCTATAACAGATTAAGGAAAACAAACACTTAAGTGAGACAGAGCCCGAGATACACTGCTAAAGAGAGAATGACCTGAAATTAAACCTAGTTTCCTGACACCCCAACTAGACCTTTTCTAAAACTCCACAGTGGTATAGCCCCAACTAAACCTACATTCCCACACAACAGAAATGGGCCAGACATACAACAAACATCCAGAACAGTTGTTCAAAAAAACCCTTAAATAAGAGATATGCTGGTATCCACTATACATCAGAAAACAAAGAAAGAAGTAAACAGACTTATTCTTGATGAAATAGTTCAGCAATGCTTTTGTTCTAAAAGTATTAGAACACAGCAATTATACAGCATTGTATTTGCTACTGGAAAGAACTGGAGGGATACTTTTGCAGAGGTGGTGTTTTTGGTTTTGTCTTCTTTTTTGTTTGGTCTACCCAGCAGTACTATAAGGGGGCAGGGGAGAGAGCCCTCTAGTCCTTTGAGCCACTGTCTTGGCATGGGGTCATTTTCTTTCTTAACCATAAAAATAAACCGTTCCAAGTGCTTATCAGAAAGGTAACCTTGAGTGAATGTCAACCATACCCAAAAGATGAAAATTCAAAATAAAACAAAAAGTCTGCTAGTTTTATAACAACCAAGGGACATGTAAAGTTCTGAAAAGCAATCCTCCAATAGTTTATCAAGTATCTCCCAGGCCCATTACATAGATATAAATGTATATTCTTTCTTCTGTTTCTTTGCTTCTGTTGCCTCAAGCACTAAGCATATATATGGCCCCATAATACCAAACAGTAAACATAAAAATAGTTGTCACTTCATAACCTAAAAAATATCCACAAGCAAAGAAAAATTCAAAATTCTGGTGAAAAATACTGGATTTACCCAGAAAATAAACCGCTAAGAGGCAGTCAAGCTTAAAATATCCTAAAGGGGCAGAAGCAATGGCACAGCAGTAGGACGTTTGCCTTCACGCAGCTGACCAAGGATGGACCACTGTTTGATTCCTGGTGTCCCATATGGTCTCCCAAGCCAGGAGAGATTTCTGAGAGCACAGCCAGGAGTAACCCCTGAGCATCACTGAGTAATTCCTGAGCATCAGTCATTGGGTGTGGCCCAAAATAAAAAATAAATACTAAAAGGGGCTTGAGCCATAGTGCCATGGGTAGAGAGCTTGGCTTACACATGGCCAACCTGGGTTCAATCCCTGGCATTGAACTGGGGTAATTCCTAAGGGCAGAGCCAAGAGTAATCCTGAGCACAGCCAGATGTGACCCCAAAAGAAAATATTCTAAAAATAGTAAATGGGGTCCTATGTTTTTCTTGGGAGAAAGGGGGATGAGAGGGATTGTTGGAGCTGTACCCACAGACATTCTGGAGCTATTCTTGGCTCTATGCTCAGGAATGATCCCTGGCAGAGCTCAGAGGGACATATGGGGTACACAGAAGCCAAGCCAGGGTCACATATGAAGGCAAGTGCTTTACCTCCTGTACTACCTCTCTGACCCAAAAAAGAGGGTTCTTGACCTTCCTGCCTCATCTAAGTCTGGCCAGGTAGAAATGTTTGTGATTATCCCAGTTTCCTAGCCTATATACAATTAGATCAGCATAGTTTTAAGACCACCGGTCTATTTGACTCACAGATAAAGTATTATCTACAGTTACAGCACTCTACTTCTGAGAAAGTAGAAAGCTCTAGGGATTCCAGCTCCAAATACAGAGTAAACTGTCATTTAACAAGTTGTATTATGATATGGCTGTTCATATCACAGTAGGCAGTCACTAGATGGAATACCCCAAACAAGATGTATCATGGAAACTTGACAGACTCGTGATAGAAATGGACTCAGAAAGGTCAACATGCAGAAATAGTGAAAACTCTTTCTTTATGTGGGGTGTGGTCATCACCACATCCAGTTATGCTTAGGCTCTGTGCTCCAGGATCACTCCTGGATCACCAGGGTTTACAAGGGATCAAACCTGGTTGAACCCAGGTCACTTTATGCAAAGCAACTGCCTTCTCCTCTGTACAGTCTTGCCGGTCCCTGAAAAATCTTTTGAGTTACCCAGAAGAGAGTTAACTTCCTTCTGTAGCATCTACTTAATGAAAATAGTTAGGGAAGCTTGATAAAGCAACGCATATTTAAAAGTTAGAATGGCTAAACTACTGTTTTGGCAAGGTAAGGAGCAGACTTCATTTTCATGGAAAATGATCTACACATATAAGTCAGGTGATCTACTGCTGGTTTCAGATTGACAGAGTTCACTGAGTATTATGTGGGCAGTGCTATGATGTCTAGCCATGAGCCACAAACAATTTCCATTTACTCATCACCTGACTCATTTATGGTAATAAAGGGGGAACTACTTTCCCAACTAGTCAGACCAAATGAATAAAATTAGTAACCAATGCTGCCAAGAACTAACCATGCCGACCTTGATTTCTATGAAAGTGAAGACTATAAAGGACTGATAATGGCTGTAAAGTGATATTAAGGACCAAAATCTAATCTGTGTAATCATGTATAATATTCTCGGTTTGCTTTGGGACCGTATCAACAATACTCAGGACTTACTCCTCAGTGCTTCGGGTATCATTTCTGGCAGGGCACAAGGGACAATATGAGGTATCAGGTTGTCTGCTTGCAAGAAAAGAGCAACCCTACCCACTGTCATTTCAAGTCATTTCGTGTTATATATAACCATACAAAACTGCTATCTTCAAAAACAAAGTACAGTGCATGACATATGCTGGTACTTCAGCTTTTAAGATTTTAAATAGTTTTAAAACTAAATAACATTACAAAGAATACAAATAACCAGTGTTAGCATGGTTTTGTATGTATGTGGGGAAAGATTCCATTCACTGTTCGTGGGAATGCTAACTGGACCAGCCTTTCAGAAAACAATTTGAACATACTTCAAAAACCAGGAATTGAGCTTCCAATTATGACCAGCAATTCCAATTCTTGACATCTACACAGATGGCCCAAAAAACTCTTCAGAAAAGACACCTACACCCCTATGTTCACTGCAGCATTATTCACAATAATCCAACTTTGAAAACAACCCAAGTGTCCAAGAAGAGATGACTAAACTAAGAAACTACGGTACATTTACATGATGGAATACTGATGAAGAAAATACTATTGATAGCATGTTAGGTAGGCCAACATGAAAGCAGGAGATGAAAAAGACAACTGAGTCTAAGTAACATACAATAACCATGGAATGCATCTGAATGCCTTGGTAACTGGGAATGTGCTCCAAATGTTTAATCCTTGAGATGGTCTCTCCCTACTTCACAGGTGAAAGTTTCCGAATTTCTGCTACTGTAGTCTCCCTTCAGCTGTCTGCTAATATCCGACCCCATCAGAGATTCCATTAAAATGAGCTCCTAACTGAGTTGAGTAAAAGCTCTATTAAGTCCGCTGGTAAAATAGAGTTCTCACACTTCTCAGGATATGCCACTTGGGTTTTTTGTTTGTTTGTTTGTTTTTGGACCACACCCAGTGACACTCAGGGGTTACTCCCGGCTATGCACTCATAAATCGCTCCTGGCTTGGGGACCATATAGGATGCCAGCGTCGGTACTAGGCTAGCAAGGGCAAGGCAGAGATGCTTTACTGCTTGTGCCACCACTCTAGGCCCTGTCACTTGGGTTTTTGCTGGCTCTCAGTAAAAAATTTCTAAAGCAATACTATTTGGTTTTATGAAAAGATGAAACCATGCAATTCACTGCTACATGAATAGATCTAGTGAATATTACGTTGAGTGAAGTCAGGAGAACAGAAAAGAATCTCTTTTAAGTAGAATGTAGTGGATTTAAGTTGATTCCCCAGTGTCTCAGATGACCCTCCCAGCCAGGAGCAATTTCTGAGCGCAGAGCCAGAAGTAACCCCTGAGCATCACCAGATGTGGCCCAAATCCCTCCCCTCAAAAAAAAGGTTTTTCTGAAGTACATAATTTCTGCTTATTCTATACTCACTTGCATTTCTTATTCTTTAATCAACAATTTGGAAAATCTTCACAAAATAGATAATAAAAGGATTCACATTATTCACAATAAATCATTAATTTATAAATAATAAATCATTAACTTGATATCATAAAATTATATATTATATATTTAAATTATCCATGATAAATTTTCTATTATCATTTGGTGGAGAAACTAATGAGGAACTGGTGCTGAACTTGGACTGTTGATGACTGAAAACTGCACTTTATAGTTTTACTTAGTGTTATACAACTATATTTGCTGGATTTTCCCTCAAAAAAGAACGCCAATAAAAAGTGACAATAAACGAACAAAATTACTTAGAATCAAAGACAAGAATATTACAAGTTGTTACTACCTATAAAATTTAATATGTGAAATGCCATTTTCTTTTTCTTGACAGCAAAGTAACACACTCTAAAAGAATACCTGTATTTTTGAAAATATTAAAAATATGGTTGGACTGGAGCAATAGTACAGCAGATAGGGTATATAAGTTGCACATAGCCAACTTGAGTTCAATTCAAAGAACCCCTTGTAGTCCCTTGAACCTGGCAGAAATGATCCCTGAGCACAGAGCCAGGAGTAAGACCTTAGTACCACTAAGTGTGCCCAAAGATAAATAAAACAAAAAGGAAGCAAGTGAAAAAAATAAATAAAAACGAGGCCAGAACAAGAGTACAGCAGGCAGGGTGCTTGCCTTGCATACAGCCAACCTGGGTATGATCCCTGTCACCTCAAATGGTCCCCAAATCCCAACAGGAGCAACTCCTGAATGCAGAAGCAGGAATAATCCTTGGGCTCCCAGTTGTGGCCCCCAAACCAAAACACACAAACATCACAAACACAAACCAAAAAACTGGCTGAGAAGATATACTGAGATGTCCTTCAAAACATAAAAGCAGGAGCTAGAGTGATAGTGCAGTGGTAGGGCGTTTGCCTTGCACGCAGTTGAACCAAGACAAACCACAGTTGGATCACCAGTGTCCCATATGGTCTCCCAAGCCAGGAGGGATTTCTGAGCGCTTTGCATTACCCCTGAGTGTCACCAGTTGTGGTCCAAAACCCAAACTAAATAAATAAAATAAAATAAAATAAAATGTAAAAGGCACAAGAGACAGCAGGTGGAAAATAAAAAATGTCTGAATATGATGTAAAAAAATTGGGCATGAGATAGCCAGTAAAACACACAAACACAAGAAAATCCAAGGTCAATCTAAAATACTATTTTTATATTTCTTCTTACGTATCTCTAAAATTTCTAATAAATTAGCAAAATAAAACCAATATACAAGTATTTCAATAATTAAAAATATGTTAATCTTATCAATATTCCTTTCTTTTTTCCAATCAAGTATTTCTTTACTGCTTTATTTTTTTGGTTTTGGGCCATACCTATCAGACTTGACCAACCATATTGTGGTGCCAGGGGTTGAGCCTACCTAGTTTATAGTTTAGCCATGTGCAAGGCAAAAGCCCTACCCATTGTGTTGTGACTCTAGCCCCTCATCAAGAATTTCTAAACAAAATCAGAACATATGTTAATCTTTTAGAATTCTTAAGAATGAAACAGTGGGGCTGGATAGATATCATGGAGGTAAGGTGTTTGCCTTGCATGCAGAGGGATGGTGGCTCATATCCCGGCATCCCATATGGTCCCCCGAGCCTGCCAGGAACGATTTCTGAGCAGAACTAGGAGTAACCCCTGAGTGTTGCTGGGTGTGGCCCAAAAACCAAAAAAAAAAAAAAAAAAAAAAAGTAATGAAACTGTTTGGGGGCAGGTGACAGTACAGTAGGCAGGGCACTTGCCTTGGACATGGCTGACCAGGGTTTGATCCCTGGCATCCCATTAGGTCCCCTGAGCCTCAGGAGTAATTAATCCCTGGGGAGGGAGGGAGGGAAGGGAGGGGAGGGAAAGGGGAGGGGAGAAAGGGAAGGAGGAAAGAAAGGAGGGGGGGGAGAGAGCGAGAGAGAGAGAGAGAGAGAGAGAGAGGGGAGAGAGAGAGAGGGGGGAGAGAGAGAGAGAGGGGGGGAGAGAGAGAGAGAGAGAGAGAGAGAGAGAGAGAGAGAGAGAGAGAATGAGATGGAGGAACTAAAGAAATATTACAGTGGACAGGGCAGTTACCCAGCACCTAGTGTGGATTCCTACATAAAAAAGAGAAAGAAATGGGACCACCAAAACATACTGAATAATTTAGTAAAGTACTTCAACTTCTCACCCTGTCCAGGTGCCTATTTTACATGAAACACTAGATCTTTATGTCTACTCTAAAATCAACTGAGTAACTGAATTTGGAAACTGAAAGATTACCTAAGATTTGTTGAAATGGCAGGATAAAGATGTTCTTGGGAAGCCAGAGTGATAGCACAGTGAATAGGACGGTTGCCTTGCATGTGGCCAACCCGGGTTCAATCCCCACACCCCATATAGTCCCCCAAGCCTGCCAGGAATAACCTGAACGTCACTGGGCGTGGCAAAAAAAAAAACAACAAAAAGATGAAAAATGTTCTTGGAACAAAGAAATGGTAACAGAAACTAAGCAGGGTAAAAATGGGCCCCAAGATCTCACAGGTTCTCATGACTCCACACTTTCAGTTTTCTTAGTCAATGTACTAAATCACCCTTTAGAGAGAGAGAGAAAAAAAAAAATCAACAACCCAATTCCACACCAGAAGTAAAAAAACAGGTTAAGGTGAAATCTTGACCAAGAGAAGAGGTCTATAAACATTCTGAACTGACAATTTAGAAAAATGATCACTGTCAAAATAAAACTCACAAAACCCAATAAAAACACACCTATTATCAACATAATACATACCACTTACTTATTATTACACTGCAGCAGAGGGCCCCCAAATGTTTTTCCTTCCTTTTTTTATTTGATTTGATTTATTGATTTTATTTGAATTTATTTGTTTCACACCAAAAGTGCCCAGGTATTATCCTAGCAATATTCAAGGGACCCCATGGGATGCTGAAGATTGAACACACTAATGCCTTCCCACAGCCCTATCATTCTGGCCCTGAGTATCCCAAATTTAAGGAATAAAACAAAATATGTCGCTCAGTGACCTGCTGGAAATTCACCAAATAAATCAACAGAAAGCATCCTTCAATTGAACCCAAAACTCCAACCACCACTTATATGGCTCTAGTGCCCCCACTGCACCCATTTTGAGAAAGAGTTCCATTACATAAAGACTTCAAAAAATATTTCCTTTGCTAGCACTCAATATTCTGTATCAAATTACATACTGTATTTCAAATCTAATGATGTAAATCCCTATACTGCTTATTACTCAGTGATAAGCAATCATATGTGAAAAGTAAAATTATCCTCTCTTCCTGGGAAACATTAATTTTCAGCAAGGTAAAGCTTTTTCCAACTCCAGGGCTATACAAAATTTCCCCTCTTAAATGTTTGTTTTCAGAAATGGAAACAGAGCAACCAGTCACATAAGGGTATTCTTACAGATATTATTTTGAGACATGACTTACAGCCTTATCTAAAATTAAAAGCTATAGAAAGTAGACTTACGTAATTGCAACATTGCTCCCATCTATAACAATATGTTTCAAATCTGTTCTCCCTGGTTCATTTTTTAATTCCAGCTTGTAGGGTATTTTCAGGGTATCTCGAAACCTCTGAACCCCTGTAACTGAAGAATCAATATACTCAGAAGCTCCTGCAAACCTTGCATCAGCAACTGAAGGTAACAGTTGGGGCAGAAGTGTCGGTGGAGAAAGAGGTGGACAATTTGGCTTAGACTGAGGAGAGTTACAAGGTCTCAAACGATTTTCACCAGCAGTCTTCATATTTGAAGGCAAGGGATCTCCTTGTTGCTGCAAACCGTTTTCAGGGAAAACTGAAATTCTGGGCTGGTGACTTGAGGCTCCTCTTGAAACAAAACTGACTTCTTTGGGACTTGATGGGGCAACAGAAGTTGAAAGACCATCAGTTTCAAGGTCTATGCTACAAGTGTAGCTCTGATTTGAACTCTGTATTTCTTGCTTCTGATCTACTGGCACTGTCCTAAAAGTATTCATTTTGCAATTTGAGGTACATGGTTTTGATTCTGCTTTGAACGGTAAGTGAGAGAATCGTTCTATCATATTTTGCTGTGTGTGACTTTGTGTTTTCTTTGGAGTAGAATCTACTGAAAGCTCACTTACACTGCTACAAACACTTTTATTTTTGGTTTTATTTGTCTCAGTATATATAGTACCCAGTGAAAATTCTATGTCTTCCTGGAATCGTTTATTTTCTTTTTCAATTTCTTCTAAGAGCAGTAGTGGTTCCGTAGATGGTCCATAGTCCCGAATGACTTTTTCAACAATTTCTTGGGAATAGCCCATGGTTTTAAAGAAGTTCACAAGGATGTTATATTCCATTTCTTCGGTAGTATCTTTTACATCTGAATTGAAATTTTCAGGATCAGCAGAAGACTCAGACAGGTCAATGATTACATTTCCAGATGGTGTATTACCATCATGTAAAAGCTCCCCCTCTTGAATATTTTCTAATGAAAACTGTTTCTTGGTATGTCTTTCTTCAGAATCAGAAAATCTCCGTTTGTGACAGGTTCTATCATTAGAAAGTGTCTCTTCTTCTAGAGTTAGACCATTTTCTGGAACAAAAAGTACATCTTGTGAACTGGAAAAAACTGTATCCATTTGTTTTGTAAGCTCAGAAACAGGAGTCCCAGCTTTATTTCTTGCATCCTCATGCAAAACAACTTCATCTCTGGAAATACTCAGACCTATGGCAGCGTTCTGTATAATCTCTTTTTGTTCAGAATCTTGAACTTCAGTGACATCATCATTCCCTGTTTCAAATAAGTTCTCCTCACCTTGCGTGAGTGTCAAAAGTTCTTTTTTTAATGAAGTGGGCAAAATTAACAAGTCCATTGTATAACTATCTGCGTGAGCTTCAACAAATTGTTTGAATTCCCTTTTGACCTCTGATTCTTTCTGACTGCTGGGTAAATTCTCATTATTCTCAAAAAGCTTTACAAATTGCTGAATGTGACTCCGAGCCATGACCACAGCTTCAGCACTTCCCCTGATGCCAAGAAGTCCAATGTCCAAAATGCAGAGGTCTGCACAGGTGTCTTGAATCAAGCTCTTTAGAAAGAGACTCTGGGCCCCAACAAAAATACAGTGCATGGCCTTTGGATAACATTCTCTTTCTTCTAGTTCAGGTTCACAGATTCCTTTAATATATTCCTATAATAGAAAAAAGAAGATTAAATTACAAAAGCTCCACAAAATACATGTTACAAATATAATTATAAATGCAGAAAAGTCAAAGACATGCTAACACTGTTGTAGAACCATTTCTTCAACAAATTATCTTTTCTCTATTGCACTGCTTTTCCAACTTTGTCAAAAACTCATTTACAGAGTCTAGAAAACTAGCAGAGTCAGCTGTGTATAAGACATGTAAGTGCCCTTGAAGAATGGGCACTACATAAACTGACTTCCATCTTTTGTGTATTCCTCATTCTATTTCTAACTAAATATTTGTTTATTTTGTGAGGAGACTCCTAAAATGGTACTCAGGGTGTAGAAGGTTGAGTCAGTGGTTCAATGCCCAAGGATGTGATGCTACTTGATGTATCATGTGGTATCAGGATCAATATGAGCAGGTTAGATGCAAGGTGATCTAACTCCTGTACTACATCACTGTCCCCTTTAACACCATACATTTTGTTGTGATTATATATCTTGAAACTATAGGTATTGCTCCCACTTCTTTTAAAAATTTAACTATTCTAGTCCCTAAATGTTATCTTGTTAAATTTACACCCAATGTCGTAGACTGAAGCTGTGCTCTAGATTTTATACACCCCACCGGACTATTTCAGAAGACTTAAAGTGGATATGTATATTTCTCATATATTTCTTTAAATATATTTCCTTAATAGGTGTTTTGGGGGAGGGGGTTTGGGGTCACACCTGGTGCACGCAGGGGTTACTCCTGGCTCTGTGCCCAGAAATTGCTCCTGGTATGCTCAGGGGACCATGAAATACCGGGAATCAAATCAGGGTCTGTCCTGTGTTGGCCACATGTAAGGCAAATGCCCTACTGCTGTGCTATCTCTCCGGCCCCTCCCTAATAGGTTTAATTCTTATTGTCTATTTCCTTATGTAGAGGTAGTTTTTTCCATTCCTTTCTTTGGATCTGTTTAGTAGGAAATGCTAGTAGTTTCTCTTGGGTTGAGTTCATGTTAAAACCAGGTTATAGATTGTTTAGCTTATTATATTTGGCCCCATATGCACCAGTAGTATCATGTGGCACTGTTCCTTTTTGCATAAGCACATGAAAATGGGAAAATCTTACATATAGAAACAAGTTCTTATCTAATATGAATAGGAACTCATACATTTTATATTGGAGTGAGGCCTTTCACCCTGATCATTTGTCATAATTACTTGGTTTAGGCTTCATATGATCAGACAATGGCCATTCATCGCTGGACCTTGGATCCCACCTATGGAACCAGCAGCATGAATCAAACTTCTACCAGGTAAGGCACTAATGGTGCCCTGGCAGAATTTGCTCCAGAGTGGGTTCATATGACATTCTGATGACCTGAAAATAGCAACAACTTGCTTTCAGGGCAGGGTTCCCTACAATGACATTTACAAGTGAGATGAAGCCAGAAGACACTCCATGACACCATGACTTAGACATAGGATCTATGCAAAAACCAGGATCACTAACTACAGAAACCTGATTGCAACAACCATGATTAAGAAGAACTTTTACTGGAACCACAAAGAAAAAAACTTTGGGGTTAGACAACTTAGTATGCCCAGAACCCATAGTTGGTCTTATGACAGGATGCTTCATGGTCAGGGTCTCCCTGTTTTTAGGCCAAAGGTTTATCCTTTGTATTTTCCCCAACTTTTGTTGTGCCTATGCAAAAAAAAAAAAAAAAAAAAAAAATCTGCCACACATACATGTCTTTTTTTCTTTTCTGTTTTTAATTTCTTATCTTTTACTTAGGAGCTCCCACCTTTTTCATAGAATCTTGGCACATGGATTACTTTCTTTTACCACATATTCCTGCATTTTTCTGTAAAATTAAGAAATAAAGTATAAAGACAGTATGTGGGCCAGGGGCCAAATAGTCTCAGGTGCATTGGTGGAGAAAAAATAAGGACAGAAGTAAATATCCATGCCAAAGTAAACAATAATAGAATCAAGAGACCTAAATTTTTATAATGTAAACTTAAATGGGACTATTATACTAGCAGGCTAGGGGTAAAGGGTGATAGTACAGGATGCACTCTGGAAGCATTGGTGGAAGGAGGTCGATACTGGTGATGGGTGGGAATGGCCTAGACTCATTGTGTATCTGAAATTTAATTATGAAGAACTTTGTAGATCACAATGGTTTCAATAAAAAATTTTTTTAAACTTCAGACCCAAAGTTTTGAACAATTACTCTGTTATCTATGGGGGTTGAATTTGAATCACACATATCCAACTATGCTGTATTCAAGTTTCAAAAGTTAAATGCAGTGCCAGAGAGCAAATAAGTATTGCTATATTGTTAGTATGTACTACTAACGTCTACATGTCCATAATTAGTGTATAGAAAAAAACCTTTTTATTTTTTGATACTGATTATCCTGTGACCTTCCTGAATTCATGTCTGGCACTAGGCTATTTTCCTTATAGACATCTTAGGATTTTCTTTTTTCCGTTTTGTTTTTTGGGGCCAAAGCAGTGACATTCAGGGCTTATTCCTAACTATGCGTTCAAAAACTGCTCCTGGCTTGGGGGACCATCAAGGATGCTGGGGATCAAACCGAGGTCCATCCTGGCTCAGCCACATGCAAGGCAAGCACCCTACAGCTGCACTATCATTCCAGCCCCTTCTTGGGATTTTCTATGTAATTACGTCAGCTACAAATAAATCTCTTTAATCTATAAAGTCTAAATTTTATTTTCTTACCTTATTGCATGAGGTGGTGTGGGAAATTGTCCCAATCACCCCTTTAATTAAAAACCCTAAGTTTGGGATAGTCTTTTGCATAAAACAAATTTAGCTTAGCCCAGGTATGGAATAAGTTCAGGATATTAATAGTAGTTTAGACAATCAGGAGAGTAAGATGAGACCAGACAAGAACAGAACAGAAAATTATCATGACTTTGTATTATAAAGGTACTTTTTAATTGATTGAGTAAATATCCCACCCTTTGTTCTTAATTGTACCAGTTAAAGTTTGATGTGTGTATTAACTGTCTTTCAATTATCTGTCAACTGAAGAAATAGCTCACATGTCTGGAGCAAGGAAGACAGGGTGGAGGAACAGAGATTTGTGTTCAAAATTGCTAGCTAACAATTTAGCTTGCAAATTGGACATGCCAGTGTCCTTCTGTTTCATTCTATGCCACTGACCTGATGGACAGAGGTCAAAGATGGCAATCCAACTGTCTACTAGTACACTGCCACAAGTTAAAAATTCCATCATTATAAATGACAGTGCTATGAGAGCTGTCAAGCCTCATATCTTCACAGTCTAAGGGAAAATATCTAGTCTTTCACCATTAAGTATCATGTTAAGATTACCATATTTTCCTTACAGAGAAAGTTAATACTGTTATTTTTTTCAGGAACAAAATTGAGTATGAGGATCAGAGCAATATCACAGCAGTAGGGTGTTTGCCTTGTAAACTCTATATGGAAAAGTCAGTCTCACATCTACTCTGGACTGCCATCAGCAATAAGGCAACCTGAAATGAAGAGGTTTCTTCTGCATATAAAGAGTTTCAAAACAATGGGGTTAATTTTCTAACTGATACTAGGCAAAGCCTACCTATGTGCATAGTCTTCCCACAACATAGGGTTCAAGGGATCATTCTGATTTAGTATGGAACATAAAAAAAAGAAAAAGGTCTGGTGTGGGAGGCTTTGTGTTTTTTGGTTTTGTTTGTTTTTCCTTAGGCAAATAAGTATTGAGGAAATTAGAGGGAATTCCTTGGCCTAGGAGGTACAGAGTTTCTCCACCCTTGAAGCATACTGTCATAGCTATAGGTTCCATACATGCTCATTGTCAAACCCCAAGGTCTTTTTATGGTACCAGGAAACTTTCTGCTCAGCTGTGGATGACAGTCTTTTGTGGCTAGATATCTTGGTATTTCAATGGGCCATAGGACAATGTCTAAGGATAGTCTTTTGTTATGGTTCTAGAAGATCTGTTCAATCACACTTCTTGTAGTCAGTCTTCTGTAATCAGTGATTCTGGTTTTTGCATAGATCCCAGAATCTGGGATTAGAGATCTTGGTTTCTGTACAAATACTAAACTGAAGCATAGGCTAGGATCTTTCTTATTGGTCCCCGGAAAACTTCTGCCCAGTCATGGTTGTCATAGTCCGTCTTTGTAATTAGTGATTTTGGTTTTGCACAGATCAAAGGACAGCATGTCTTCTGATTTCATCTTACCTTTAAGTGATGCGATAGGGCAACCTTTCTTGGATCAAGTTTTTGCTTATTCCTCATTGTCAGGTTGTTGTATCAACCTGTACAAGTTGGTGTCAGAGCAGTATTAGGAATTTCCTAAGGGGAAATTGGTTCCTGGTGCTGTTGTAGGGAGCTGTATTGGGTCTTTATTTGGGATCTGGGGTTCAGGATTGGACAGTGGCTATCATATGAAGTTGGGTGCTCATGAACATTATTATAAAATGTAAGGGCTCTTATGCCTAGTAGATAAGAGTTTGTTTCTATACATAAGATTTCCCTTTTTTTTTAATTATGCCTATGCAAAAGGAAGAGTGTCATATTCCATTGTTGGTGCCTTTAGGGATAAGAATGACAGGCTTTACTTTCTCTGCCCTGTTTCTGACCTGGGTTTTTATTCTTCTAGAATTTTATACCAAGAAGAACCAAAACAAGTGGAATTGACATATATAAATGAAAAAAGATATAATAGAAAATAATTTACAAGTTTTTAAAAATTAAGAAATTAACCATTAAAAAAGAATGAAGGAGGCTACCTATTTCTTTAAAAATAAACACACTAAGCAGTATAACTACTCAGGTATTGAACATACAAGGAAAATAGAGACATCCCCATTAAGTCTTCTGAGATATTCTTGCAGAGGGGAGGTCCAGGGCACTTTTTCAGCCCACACCGTAGTGTTGTTGAGTTTGAGAAGTGGTTAGCAGCAGTGTAAGGGATCAGGAAGTGTCCTTGGACTGGTGTCCTTCTGAAGCTGAATCCAATAGCATGCAACAGTCTACATTTGGGGAAGGGGTGGTGAAAAGAAGGGCCACATAAAATGAGTCAGCAGGCTTAGTGGTTGTAATTTCTTGCCAGAGCATTAGATTTGGGACTGAGGGTGTTCTTTGGCTTTGGGAGCTGGGTGTTGACTTATTGGGGCAGGAGGTCAGACTTGGTACCTGCTAAATTAAGAGCTGAAGGTAAGGAGGGTTAAGTAGGGAGGGATAATGAATAAGGATTAGGGGGATGGGAGGACAGAGAAAGTTCTGAAGGGGGGAGGGATAATATATAAGAGAGGCTATATACAATGTAGGCATGGATTGTCTACAATATAGGTTTGGCTGACAAGGAGGAGTCCATTGTATACAAACTCATGCCCACATATAAACAGACATTAGAGATCTATTCCTCAGTTATTATTGGAGGCCTACCCCTAGGATGGGTCTGAGCACTTAATAAATAATTTAATTAAGAAAAGATAAATAGGGGCCGGTGAGGTGGCGCTAAAGGGCACCCTGGGTTTTCCCCACTCCCAGGCCGGCTGCGGAGATTGGCCTGGGGTGGGTCTTGAGCTCTAGTCCTTTGGGCCTGGGAGGGCCTTCCTCCCTTCCTGGGGCAGGATTTTCAGCCGGCACGGGCTGGCTCCTGGCAGACCTCCGTATGTGCCAGGGGCCACTTGGCCCGGCCTAGGGTAGGGGAGCCCGGACCTGGGTCACCCGACCCCCCCCTCTCCCCCTTTCCTCCGGATCTCCAGGTGGGTTTCTGGGAGGACCTGATGGGGCACCCTGGGTTTTCCCCACTCCCAGGCCAGCTGCGGAGATTGGCCTACGGTGGGGCTTGAGCTCGAGATTGGCTTGGGGGGTGGTGTTTGATCTGTGGGGTGGCAGATAGCTGGTCAGTTATACTCAGGCTGTCACTGGCAATTTCATACTAGTCTACATGATGCAAACCGCGCGGTGTCTGCCTTGCAAGCGCTAGCCAAGGAACGGACTGCGGTTCGATCCCCCGGTGTCCCATATGGTCCCGCCAAGCCAGGGGCGATTTCTGAGCGCTTAGCCAGGAGTAACCTCTAAGCATCAAACGGGTGTGGCCCAAAAAAAACAAAAAACAAAAAAAAAAAAAACAAAAAAAAAAGAAAAGATAAATAGATAGCTAACTTATAAATTAGGGGAGAAAGGAAAAAAGGATAAGAAGTAAAAAAATAATGAAAAAAGTAAGTGAAAGAAAAGAAAAAAGAAAAAAAGAAATTGGGAGGGTGCCTCTGAGTTGGGAGGTTTTCCCATTTCTAGACACTTCATCAATGACAGGGGTGATCTTTGTTTGCAAAATAAAACTTTCAGGGTTAGATAGTGGCTGAAGCATCTTAGGATAAGCCTCGTTTTCATGTGTCTACTGCTATGCAATATGGTGGTGAGGACTATGAGAGGTGCTTTCCCTGTGTAGTATCATCCACCACATCTTGTAAATCGAGTTTCCTTTCCTAAAAAGAAACTAACAGCATGGGCTTTATGTAACATAGATTGCATTTAAGAAGGAAAGAAGGGAGGAAGAAACAAGAATGAGTAGAGAAAAAGAATAAAAAAGAAAACAAAAAAAGAAAAAAAAGAATAAAATGAAACAGGATACTAGTAATTTGCAAAAACGTATTGATGAGTGGGAACCATAACATAAGCCTGCAGTGCACAGTTGTCTGTTTCCATGGTCTCAAAGGTCCTATACTTCAGGTTCAAGTAGAAGACATAAAGGAAAATGGGAAAATGAAAGTATTTTATCAATACATTGTCATAATGCATACTGTATCTGGTATCAAGTATGATTGAGCACCAAGTTGCAAAATTAGGATGTCCATCCTATTTTTCCAGAAACCACTATAAACAAAGAAGCTGAAGGGTTATTTTATACCTAATACAATTAAGGAATTAAAACATATTGTTAGTAATCACTGCAGTGTAAGTCCCTGGCTTCCTCTCATATTCTGCATCTGGTTCTGTGGATCAATACACTAGAACATTATAGAGCTTCGATGGCGAACCTGTGGCTCTTGAAGGCCTTACAGCTGGCATGCAGAAAGGTCCGCAATGAAGATATACGGTGCAGCGGGAGGCAAGTGTGCCAGTGTTGCTTTGCAGCTCAACTAGCAACAGGGCCAGACTGGCCATTGGGAGGACTGGGGATTGTGTGGCAGTCTGGGCACTCGGGCTCAAAAAGGTTAGCCATCGCTGTTATAGAGCTTTGTACTGAGAGGTCGAACGAACACTTGTTCACTCTGAATCACTATTTCCCTTGTTGGTGCTTTCTTTAGGGTATAAAAGATAGTCATGGCTTTGTATTTCCCGTCTTCTGTTTGATTTGATCCCTTTCCCTTGCTATACCCAGACCCCTATAGTATTTGGAGTTTCTACCATTTAGAAAAGTTGGAAGGAAGGAACAAAACAAAGAAAAGAAAGGTTAAAAAATAAGTATAGCAATAGGAACATTTGTGTTTCTTTATGAAGTATTGTATGTATATATGGTAATATTTTAAATACCTCAGATTAGAGCTATCATTCTATTTTTTCCTTCTTCTGGCTTACTTCATTTAACATATTTTCTAGATCATTCCATATTTTGTTGGACATCGATATCCAAATTTTGACTATTGTGCTGAGTGCTGTGATAAATAGTAGAGTGCATAAATACTTTGGAATGAATGTTCTTCTATCTTGGGGAGAGATCCCAGGAGTAAGATTGCTGGGTCATATGACAGCTCAATTCTGAGTTTACTAGGCACCGTACATACTTTTTTCCATAGGGGTTGGACCAGGCAGCATTCCTACCAGCAGTGGATAAGAGTTCATTTCTTACCACATCTCCAACAGAGATTATTGGTCACGTTATTTTTGATGCCATACTCACTGGTGTAAGGTGGTACCTCATTATTGTCTTGATTTGGATTTCCCGAATGATGAATGATGGTGAACATGTTTTCATGTGCCTATCAGCAATTTGTTGATTGTTCTCAGAGAAGTGTCTATTCATTTTTTCTCTCCATTTTTCTATGCTTTATTAGGTGTTTTGAAGCTAACCTTTCCGAGTGGTTTCTATATCCTAGTTATCAACACTTTTTCTGATGTGTTAAGTGCAAAAATTTTTTCCCATTCTATTAGCTGTCTTCTAGTTTTAACCAGTGTTTCTTTCACCATGCATAAACTTTTTAGTTTGATGTAGTCCCATTTATTTAGGTTTGATGCTGAAACTCTCACCAAACTCTCAACAAAAACTCTCAAAGACTTTTTTGATGTATAAGTCTGAAAGTGTCCTGCTTTTTTTTTTCAGAGAACTTTATAGATTCAGGTCTGATTTCAAGATCCTTGATCCATTTTGAGTTGATGTTTGTATAAGGTGTAAGGTGTGAGGTACGGATCAATCTTTAGTTTCTTACAGATAGTTATCCAGTTGTTCCAACACCATTTGTTGAAGAGACTATCTTTGTTCTATTTCAGGTTCTTGACACCTTTGTCATATATAAGTTGACTATATATTGGGGGGGGGGGTGTCACTGGGTATTCTATTCTGACCCATCAGTCTGAGATTCAGTCTTTGTTCCAATGCCATGCCGTTTTGATCACTATGGCTTTATAGTAAAGCTTCAAGTTAGGTAAAGAAATGCCGCCCAGTTTTTGGCTTTTCAGTATGTATTTGGCTAATCTGGATCTTAAAGTTTTCATGGTAGTGGCCTTTCACTTGTTTTGTTAGGTTGATGCCTAGATACTTCATATTTTTAGATACTATTTTAAATGGGATCAATTCCTTAATTTCTTTCTCCTCTGCTTCATTATTTGTATAAAGGAATGCTACTGTCTTTTGTGTATTGACTTTGTAGCCAGCCATTTTAATGTATTGGTTTATTGTTTCTAGGAGTTTTGCTGTGGACTCGTCAGGGTTTTTGATGTATATCATATTATTTGCAAGAGTTTAAGTTTTAGTTTTCTTTCCCTATTTGGATTCCTTTGACTTCCTTCTCTTGTCTAATTGCTACTTCTAGGACTTCTAAAACTATGTTGAATAAGAGTGAAGACAGTGGACAGCCTTGGCTAGTATCTGACCTTAGTGGAAATGCTTTCAGTTTTCCACCATTAAGGATAATGTTGGCTGTGGGCTTGTTATAGATAGCTGTCACAATCTTGAGGAAGGTCCCATCCAACCCTATTTTGCTGAGTGTTTTCATCATGAACGGGTGTTGAATTTTGTCAAAGGCCTTCTCTGCATCAACTGAAATGATCATGTGTTTTTTGTCTTTCTTATTGATGTGGTGTATAATCTTGATTGGTTTGTGTATGTTAAACCATCCTTACATCCCTGAGATGAAACCCACTTGGTCATGGTGTATAATATGTTTGATATATTATTGGATTCGGTTTGCAAGATTTTGTTGAAGATTTTTGCATCCATGTTCATTAGTGAGTTTGGTCTGTAGTTTTCTTTCTTGGTGGTGTCTGCCAGCTTTGGGAACGAGTGTGGTATTAGCCTCATAACAGAAATTAGGGAGAATTCCTGTTCTTTCAATGTTATGGAAGAGTCTGAGGATCAAAGGTAGATAGAATTCATCTGTAAAACCATGTGGTCCTGGACTTTTGCTCTTGGAGTGGTTCTTAATTACTGTTTCAATTTCCTTAGAAGTGACTGCCTGTTTAGGCTTTCTACATCCTCCTTATCCAGTCTCGGAAGATGATATTTTTCTAGAAACCTGTCAAATTCTTCTGGATTCTCTAACTTAACTGAATACGATTGTTCATAGTAAGCCCTCATGATGTTTTGGTTTTCTTGAGATTCTGTTGTAATCTCTCCCCTTTAATTTGTAATCTGATTTATTTTGGGGTCCCCCCCATTTTTCCTTTGTGAGTCTTGCCATTGGTTTATCTAACTTGTTTATTATTTCGAAAAACCAGCTCGTCTCATTGATTTTTTTGTATTGTTTGTTTCTATGTTGTTTATTTCTGCTCTGGTTTTTACTATTTCTTGTCTTCTATCTGCACTTGGGTTTCTTTGTTGCTGTTTTTCCAGCTCCTTAACCTGTTCCTTTAAGGTGTTGATTTTGTCATTTTCCTCTTTCCTAACATAGGCCTGAATTGCTATTAGTTTCCCTCTAATTACTGCTTTTGCTGTGACCCACATATTTTGACAATATTTCTTCAATGTCATTCGTCTCAAAGATCTTTTTATTTCTTCCTTGACTTTCTCTTTGATCGACCTGTTGTCGAGCAGCATGTTGTCTAATCTCTAGGTTTTGGATTTTCTCCAATTCTTCTTTTTACAGTCAATTTTGATTTCTATTGCATTGTGGTCTGATAGGATGCTTCTTACAACCCTTACATTTGTGACTTTGTGGAAATTAGATTTATAGCCTAAGGCGTGATCTATTCTAGAGAAGGTACCTTGTGTGCTTGAGAACATGTATTCTGCTTTCTGAGGGTGGAGGGTCCTGTATATATCCATTAGTCCTAGTTCTTCTAGTTTTTCAGTTGGAGCTCTTATGTCTTTGCTAGATTTCTGCCCAGTGGCTCTGTCTAGTGGTGATAATGATGTGTTAAAGTCTCCAAGTACTATCGTGTTTCCATTCATATGTTCCTCTAGGTTTGCGATTTAGCACCTTATGTATTTAGATGGTTTATCAGGGGTCCTCAAACTTTTTAAACAGTGGGCCAGTTCACTGTTCTTCAGACTGTTGGAGGGCCAGATTATAGTAAAAACAAAAATTATGAACAAATTTCTATGCACACTGCATATATCTTATTTAGAAGTGAAGAAACAAAATGGGAATAAATACAATATGTGGCCCGCGGGCCGCAGTTTGAAGACCCCTGGTTTAGATTGTTGTTTTAATTTAATTTAATGAGACTTAGTGTTAGTGTGGGATGGTGAGGCCTTTCTCAGCTCAGCCAGGCTCTTGCAGCCCCTACGACCTGGCAGGTCTGATGGTTGCAGGATGAGGATTCACAAAGAAGTCAGATGAAGTTTCAGGAGTCAGCCAGCTTTATTTCCCAGTCCTAACCTAACATAAACATTTCCTCATGTGGCTCAAATTATTTTATATATATATTTTTTTGCAGGTTAAATATTTTTTTAAATAAAGATACTATTTCTTCTTCCTAGGGAAGCATGACAGAAAATAATTAAGACCAAAAACCAAAAAATAAAAGTATCTGGTTTGTTTTCTGATCCAACCCTCTACTGTGTCTTTTAATGGGGGGAGGGGTCAGTCCATTAACATTTAAGGAGATTATTGACAGAAGGGGTTGTTGTGCTATTATATTGTTTACGGTTGTTGTTAAATTGGGTGTTTGGGTTGTGTAGTTCATTTAGGGTCGGTTTGGTTAGCGCGAATAGTGCAAGTTCTTTTTT
Organism: Suncus etruscus; assembly: GCF_024139225.1. NCBI lineage: Eukaryota > Metazoa > Chordata > Mammalia > Eulipotyphla > Soricidae > Suncus > Suncus etruscus. The sequence continues at coordinate 42,335,907 of NC_064861.1, forward strand.
GTCTGAGAATGTTTTTAGTCCTCTCTCCCATGTGAATGAGATTTTTGTTTTTGTTTTTGTATCACACCCAGCAGTGCTCAGGGGTTACTCCTGGCTCTACACCCAGAAATCGCTCTTGGCAGACTTGGGGGACCATATGGGATGCAGGGATTCGAACCACTATCCTTCTGCATGCAAGGCAAACGCCTTACCTCCAAGCTATCTCTCTGGCCCCGGGGCCCGTGAAATAAGTTTTGATAGGTAGTGGACTCTAGGTTGGAAGTTTATTTCATTCAGTAATTTAAATATGTTCCACTGACTTCTTGCTTGAATTGTTTCAAATGGGAGATCTATTTTGATTCTTATGTTCCTTCCTTTGTACTTGAATTTTTTTTAAATTGCTTTAAAGATTTCATCTTTCCTTGATTTTGTTTTTTGTTTGTCATTTGGATTACTATATGCCTTGGTTGGTCTATTTGGGTCTATTTTATTTGGAACTTTTTGCTTCTTGGATTTGTACAGGGTGTCTCTTTCCAGAGGGTGGGAAATTTTCTGCTATTATTTCCCTCACTATTTGTTCTTCCCCTTCTGGTATTCCAACAATTTGTAGATTATTTCTTTTGTCTTTGTTCATTAAGCACCTTACTTTTCTTCCAATGTTTTGTCTCTCATTTCTTTATTGACTTCTTTGTTGTTTCTGGCTTGAATTTTGTTTTCAAGTTCGTCCAAATAATTCTCTATGTGAGTAATTCTGCTGTCGTGGCTTGCTAGCATGTTTTTTAGCTCCCTTAGTTACGTTTGTACGGACTCTCTTGTCTTCTGATACAATTCTTTGAGTTAGTGAACTGTTCGTCTATGGATTTCTTAATTTCTTTGGTTAGTGATTCTTTGAATTCCATTGCTAATACATTAAATGCTTATGTTAGGCCTTCATATATTGAGTTCATGCGTTTTGGAAGGCTTGGAAATCTGAGTTTCTCTCTGTATTTCCAGCTATTGATGTCTTCCTTAGTTTCCCTTTGTTCTTTGCATAGGGTGGGTTGGGGTTTTGCACTTTCAAGTTTTTTTAAGTGGTCTGTGATGTCAGGAGACCTCCTCTGCCATGAGGCTTCAGAGCTGGGTTGTGGTGGCAAGGGGTTGTGCCCTACTCCTTACTAGTGGCTGGCAGTGTGGCCCAAGGCCCTAGGCCCTGCGGCTTCTGAGCGGGGTTAGGGCGGCAGGGATTGCGTCCTGTTCCAGTCTCCCTCCCTGCTCTTTACAGGTGGCTGGAGTGGCTGGCATGAGGCCAAATTCCTAGGCCCTGTGGCTTCTCAGGGGTTTATGCCCTGCTCTGGTCTCCCTCCCTGCTCCTTACCAGTAGCTGCAGATGGGGCCCAAACCCCCAGGCCTTGCAGTTTCTGACTGGGGTTGTGGTGGCGGTGTTATGCCCTGCTCCCTGCTCCTTAGGGGTTAGCTGGTGGTGAGGCCCAAGCCCCAGGCCTTGTGATTTCCGACCGGGGTTTGTGGTAGCAGGAGTTATGCTCTGATCCGGTCTCCCTCTGTGCTCCTTGCCGTGGCTGGGGGATGTGTTCTACCCAACACCGGTCGCCCTACCTGCTCCAGCTGGGGTGAGGCCCAAGTCCCCAGACCTTGTGGCTTCAGACCAGGGTTTGTGGAGGCAGGGATTGCGCCCTGCTTCAGGTTCCCTCCCTGTTCCTTACTAGTGGCAGGCATCAAGGCCCCAGCTCCAAGCCCTGTGGGTTCTGAGTGTTCTGAGCGGGGTTGGGGCGGCGGGGGTTGTGACCTGCTCTGGTCTCCCTTCCTGCTACTTACCGGTAGCTTTATTAGTCAATTTTAATGAAGGCCCAAGTAAGAGTCAATGAATGAATTACATGACAGTGAAGTAAATTTCTCCCCCAAAAGTACTACAAACGAAGAAATGAGGAAAATGAGAAAAAAGACTAATTCCTAAATCCTCTACCTAAATCCAAGTACCGTATTTTCTGGCATATAAGATGACCCCCTAATTTTGCAGTTAAAACATAGGTTTAGGCCTATATTCTCTGTATCAGAAAGAACTTTCCTGTGCTGCATGTGTTCCTGTGCTCATGTACCACAGTGAGCCAATCACAACAAGCAAAGGTTCAAAGGTTATACTGTAATAGATTTCCTCTCTGACTCTGGCCAATCTGAGCAGGCTTTTTACAGTGTAGATTCGGGTCCAGAACATTGTGTAATTTGCATGCATAAAAAGCCTGCTTGGATTGGCTGAGTTAGAGAGGCGGTCCGAGCAGCCTTGCAGTGATTGGTGCAGGATCGAGTTGGAAAATTCGTTTTGTTGCAATATTCAGACAATTTTCGTTTAGCGGTATATTGAAACATTTTTCGGGATATACTCGGTGTATAAGACGACCCCCGATTTCCGGTTGACTTTTTTCATTTCAAACGTCGTTTTATATGCCGGAAAATACGGTAACTATAACTAGCATTCCCTAAAAGACAAAATAGCAATCAAAAGTAATATAAATATTAGTATATTCCTTTAAAAAAAAATGTCTCTAATGGCCATCTATGTTAATTCAGGAAATCAGGGCCACTCCTGATCAGACAGTACTAATCAAGCTGGATAATTCAATGCTTGGGCCTAGCAGTGCTGGGAACTACCTTGATTAGTCAGTTGCTGCTCAGAGCAACACAGTACTAGGAACTCAAATCAAGTCCTTGCAGCACCTGCAAGGTTTTCACCTCTGATACTTGAGTTACTACCTCCATGGCCCCAATATTTATATATTTCTTTAAATGACAATACACAAGACATCATACATCTTTGTAGGTGAATTACATTAAATCGTTTGAGAACAAAGGCACAGATGTGTCAGGGGGTCACAAACATGATTGTGAATGGGTGAGATGGAGGAGAGTAAGGTATGAAGAGGATAAACAGAATTACAATCAGAAAAGTCAGAAATTCTAAAAGTGGGCTGGAGAGATAGTATGGAGGTATGGCATTTGCCTTACATTCAGAACGAGTGTGGTTCGAATCCTGGCATCCCACATGGTCCCCTGAGTCTGCCAGGAGCAATTTCTGAGCATAGAGCCAGAAGTAACCCCTGAGCATGGCCAAGTGTGACCCAAAACCAAAAAAAAAAAAAAAAAAAAAAGAAAGAAATTCTAAAAGCAATACTTGATGGGCTACAAGGGTGGTAGGTAGCAATGAATTAAAAATATTATGGGAAATTTAATCTTTTAATTTATCTTTATATTTCATCTATAATATCAAATAAGGCAGAAAACATTTCTACATTATGTTAAAGGCTCAGGAATCTAAACCTAGAGACTCTTGAGAAACTATGTAATAACCAAAAACTATGGGCAACAAAATAACTAATAAATTCAATCTAGAGTGGCAAATATAAATACAAAAATCACTGTAGCCAAAGTCAGCAACCAACTGACGGGAGGAGATAAGGCAGTAAGGGAGCTCTCCTAGGAAAGATGATAAAATGAGCAGATGATATAAAGAAATGTCTGTAAACTATTATGGATATGTGTAATGCAAATGTCAAAGTAAGTGAAAACAGGGCAGATAAAAATAAATTTTTAGGGGCCAGAGTGATAGCATAGTAGAAGGGCATTTGCCTTGCAAGTGGCCAACCAACCCAGAACAAATCCAGTTTCGTTCCCACCCACTTGGTTCCTTGAGCCTGCTAAGAGGTGACTTTTGAGTATAGAGCCAGGAATAACCCAAGTGCCGCTGGTTGTGACCAAAAAAAGTTTGTTTTGTTTTGTTTTTAAATTAAGAGCTGGGTCTAAGGGCCAGAGAGATAGCATGGAGGTGGGGCGTTTGCCTTTCATGCAGAAGGATGGTGGTTCGAATCCCGGAATCCCATATGGTCCCCGAGCCTGCCAGGAGCGATTTCTGAGCCTAGAGCCAGGAGTGACCCCTGAGCGCTGCTGGGTGTGATCCAAAAACCAAAAAAAAAAAAAAAAAAAGCTGGGTCTATACATTACTCTGTTGGTCACAGCACTATTTACATTAACCCCAATCTGGAAAAACCCAAGTGCCCAACAACTGATGAATGGCTAAAGAAACTATAGTACAACTACACAATGGAATACTACACAGTTGTTAGGAAAAGAGAAGTCATGAAATTTGCTTATGCATGATGAATATGGAGACCATTATGCTGAGTAAAATGAGCCAGAGGGAGAATAATAGATATAAAATAATCTCACTCATTTGTGGGATGTAAGAAAAATAAAGGATAATATGGTATTCAGGGCTCTGCAATCAGGAATTACTTTAGACATGCTCCAGGGACCATATAGGGATGCTATGATTGAATCTGGGTTGGACATCAGGAGATCATAATGGGTGCCAAGGATTGAACTTGGGTCAGCCACGTGCAAAACAAGTGACCAAATCACTGTACTATTTCTCATCTCCCAGGAATTTTAAAGGAGGAGGGGTTTGGGTCACACCCAGACGTGCTCAAGGAATTACTCCTGTTTGGCTCAAGGATGTTGTCTGGCTGGTTGCAAGTCAAGTACCCTACCAGCTGTATGATCTCTACAGACCCACCTCAAGAAAAAAAAAATTTTTTTTTGGTTTTGGGGCCACACCTGGTGCTTAGGGGTTGGCTATATCCGAGGCAAACACCCTACCCCATCTCTCTGGCTCACAGAACTTATTTTTAACAAGTTATTGTGTTCCCAATGTCTGGCCATCATTAATTCTACTGGTAAGATTCAATATCAATCATTCACACTTGACTATATTTGTGTATCTATTAATCAATCCCAAACCTGTATATGTACATCCTGTATTACATTATTAGGTTTTAAAATAAGTGTACCAAAAACAAACAAATAAACCAAGATTTGTGTTGGCGTTATTGTAGAAAGAAATCTTAGAGCAGCTGGTGAGAATGTCAATGGGCCAGGCCTTTCTGGAAAACAATATATACATTCCTTTAAAAAAAAAAACCTAGAAATTGGGGGCCGGAGCGATAGTGCAGCAGTAGGGCATTTGCCTCACACGCAGCTGACCCAGTCCAATCCAGGAGCGATTTCTGAGCGTATGGCCAGGAATAACCTCTGAGCTGAATCACAGGGTGTGGCCCAAAACCAAACAAAAAAACTAGGAATTGAGCTTCCATTTGCCCCAGCAGTTTCTTAACACCAGGCAGTGCTCACGGGTCACTCCCGGCTCCACACTAAGAAATCACTCCTGGCAGGCTCAGAGGACCAGATGGGATGCCGGGATTCGAAAAACACCGTCCTTCCGCATGCAAGGCAAATGCCCTACCCTCCATGCTATCTCTCTGGCCCCAGCTCCAGCAATTTCTATTTCACTTCTTGAAGTATTCTCCACGGACTTAAAAACAAAATGGAGAAAGGACATTTGCAACCTATGTTCCTGGAGAAAGGACATTTGCAACCTATGTTCCATGCACTACATAACAGCCAAAGTCTAGAAACAACCCAAGTGTCTAAGGATAGATTGGTTAAAGAAACTAGGGTACATATACACAATGTATATGTATCTCTGCCATATGAAAAGGTTCAATCATGTAATTTGCTGCTACAAGAATGGATGTGGGATTATCATGCTAAGTGAAGTTAGTCAGGAGAGACAAACACAGAATGCTCATATACAGGAATAACAAATGCACAAAGACAATGGAAACATTAGGAAACATGCTACTGCTACTGGGGGAGGAGGCCAGACCAGGGAGGGGGCAACAACTATGGTGGATATGGTGGAGGGAAAGTGTTCTGCTGAGAGGAGGGGTAGTGTTGAAATGTGGGTGAAATGCTATGCATGAAATCCTATTAATAACAGTACTATAAACCACAGTGCAAAAACTTATTTACAAAAACACATCTCAAAAAGGCAGAATGGTGGCCCAAACTGGTGGAGGGAAGTGGACACTGTAAAGAGACTGTTGCTGAAACATTGAACCCTGTATACCTGAAACCCAATACAAATCTTTGTTAGCTTTGTAGTTTCACAATGACTAAATACACACACACCCACACATTTCTTTATATAAGGCAAAATAAATGGTCAACCTTACACAAAGTGAGCCCTCCTCTATCCAAGGGAGTTACTTTTTTGCAATGTCTGCCATTCAAAACATCACTAAAACCAGAATCAAAGTGATTAAGAGCCTGCACAGCTAATCCAAGTTTCTCAGCACCTCTGTTCACATCTACCATTTCTATTATAGGCACTTGTTTAAGTAGCATTGTTGGTTTATCTCCCAGATAATGTGGCTTGAAGCAGCTGACTGAAAAGAGTGAAAGTGAGCCTCCTCTACTAGTACAGTATACAACAATAAATGGTTAACTGAGAGCACAGACAGGTACAAAACCAAATTTAAGGGAGACATATGGATAATAACCACAATGGGTAAAAATGTATATAATCTAAATGTAGATCAACCATCATCAGTGTAAATCTGAAAGACCTTAGCAGTTGCCATGAGCTTTACTGCACAAAGTAATAGAAGATACACCAACCACAAACTGACCACAAATCATTGAGGAAGGAGAAACAATACAGGCAAGTATGTTCTTCTTATATTAGATTTCTAAAATGATTCAGACTAAGAGGTCTCTCTACTCTGACTAGACACTTCAAAATTCCAAAGTCTTCTCCTATTAGGTTCTCACATAATAGCACTGTATCTCTAAGAAAAAATAGGATTAATATAACTTTTAGCCCATGACACAAATCTTAGAAAATAAAAAACCTTCTTTCACATTATTAAGAACAACAACAGGGGTCGAAGTGATAGCACAATGGCAGAATTTAGCTAGAAAGCAGCCGACCCAGGATGGACCCAATTCAATCCCAGGCATTTCATATGGTCCCCACAGCCTGCCAGGAGCAATTTCTGAGCAAAGAGCAAGGAGTGACCCCTGAGAGCTGTCGGGTGTAGCCCCAAAACAAAACAATAAAGTTATTTCCAGAATTACCCACTAAAAATTAGTTACCAGGAACTGGTTTTACAGCCTAAATTTCTAGCTGTTCCCCCTTATCTTTAGTTGCTTTTTTAGCATATATTTGTGGTCAGATAAAAAAAGATTCTGTATAGATCTCCCCAACTCAATTTTATTCTATAGACTCTTCAAGTTTCAAACCATCCATCTGTCTGTTTTTTGGTTTGCGGCCTAAGCTGGGCTACACCCAAGAGTTACTTGCTGGCTCTGCACCTAGGAATTATGACTGACAGTACTTGAAGGAACCATTTGAAATGCTAGGGATCAATATGCTGAAGACAAATATCCTATTCAATGTAGGATTGCTAGAGGTGCTCAAATTACTATGATGTTAACACTGAAATCAACCCTAAACTCTTCTTTCTGCTACTAGTCTTTTCACACTCTCATCTCTAGTAACAGTATCAAAATTGTATCTGAAAACATACCTATCCTCAGTGTCTTCGAACAATATTCAAATAATGTCTGAAAGAATATCCATTTTACATCCTTATTTTAAGACTTCCTAGAACACTTAATTCATGGAATTAATATTCAGGATCTTCATGACCATATTCAAAAGTCCTATGTGGTTTGGTCTTTAACATATTTTCTTATTTTTGCAGTCTAATTTTTTTAACGTTTTCTGGTTTGGTTTTGTTTTTAATAATTTTAATATTTTCTTCCTTAGCCAGTCAGTCAAAAACTCCTTCCAAGAAACTGGGGGGATGGATGAGTGGGAGAATGTAAACAATAGTCTTCCTTAAGCTATAGCTTTTACCACGACTCTACCAGACAGTTCAGAAACTAGACTTGATCATATAACACTTATCAGACAAGTATGATTCTGTTCTTCGTGGTGGCACCAAGAAATTGTCAGGAGATATTTCTGTGTCAAAAATGACGTTTTACCAACCCATGACGAATGGTGGTTTGAATCCTGGCATCCCATTATGGTCCTCCGATTCTGCCAGGAGCCATTTCTGAGCGCAGAGCCAGGAGTAAACCCCAGAGTGCTGCGGGGTGTAATCCCCCACCCCCCCAAAAAAAGTGACAGCATCAGAACAGGAATTAAGAAGCCTGGAAGAGGGACCAGAGAGACAACAGTGTGAAGGGCATGGCTGTTTGGGATCTTCTGCATACAATATCTGAGTGGTCAACCACTGGCAAGCATCACAACCAGGATCATAAGAACAAAGATTAAGAGAGAGAAAAGACACTACAAAGGGTAAAATATTTAGTCTAGCAAACAGCCAACCCAACTGATATTTTGGGGGGGGGGGGGGAGGGAGGCACACCTGGCAGTGCTAAAGGGTTACTCCTAACTCTGTGTTCAGAAATCGCTCCTGGCAGACTCGGGGGACCATATGGAATGCTGGGGATTAAACCCAGGTCCATCCCAAGTTGGCCGTGTGCATCCTAAAGCTATGCTATTGCTCTGCCCTCTCCCCACCCCCCATAGCTAATTTAAACAACCCAAATCTCTGTCCTCCAAACTGGTACTTCCAAAAGCCCAGGTAGCCACACATAAATCACACAACTGCTGCCATGTAATCTCATCAATCAGTCCAGCTTCACAGATCCTAGAATTCCTGGATACTGCCAAATTCCTCAACACAGAAACTCCAGTAGAAGCAAACCAAATTAGATGAGAAACATCAAAGCTCAACACAAACTACAGAATGCTCAGCTAAAAACAAACAGTTTAGGGGCCGGGTAGGTGGCGCTGGAGGTAAGGTGTCTGCCTTGCAAGCGCTAGCCAAGGAAGGACCGCGGTTCGATCCCCCGGCGTCCCATATGGTCCCCCCAAGCCAGGGGCGATTTCTGAGCACATAGCCAGGAGTAACCTCTGAGCGTCAAACGGGTGTGGCCCAAAAACCAAAAAAAATAAAAAAAAAATAAAAACAAACAGTTTAGTAAACCTTCAGAGAAAGACTGAATGACCCCACTGTGAGATATAATAATTTCACAATTATTTTAACTAAAGTATGTTTCCATTATTCCTGCTTGGGGGTGTAACTGGAACAATGATGGAGGGAATGTTAGACTGATGGTGGATTTAGTGTTGGAACACTGAATGCCAGAAATAAATGTATTTTAAAGAACTTTGTATACCATGGATTTTGTGTTTTTTTTTTTTTTTTAATAATATCTTTACTTGGGCCGGAGAGATAGCACAGCGAAAGGGCATTTGCCTTTCACGTAGCCATGCCAGGACTGATGGTGGTTGGAATCCCGGCATTCCGTATGGTCCCCCATGCCTGCCAGGAACAATTTCTGAGCACAGAGCCAGGAGTAACCCCTGAGCGCTGCCAGGTGTGAGCCAAAAACCAAAAACCAAAACAATAATATCTTTATTTAAGCGCCATGATTAAAACACATTTGTAATTGGGTTTCAGTCATAATATATGGTGTTTAAATAAAGTAAAAAAAATTTACTACAGTAGTGATTTTCATATTGGACTATACAAATCCAGTCAGTCATCATACTGTTTCGGCATGGTCCCTACATAATAATTTTTTCAACATTTCAAGGGGTTATAAATACAAAAAGAATAAAAGAATGAGACCCTAGAATTAGTTTGCCAATATATATTCTGGGATAATATACTTTAGTTTTACTTACTGTGTTCATAATGAGTAAGAACTGGAGTCTGTGAAATTAGTTGAACTTGCAGATTATTGTCCAGGGAAGGCACAGATGACCAGTATAAAAGATAACCCCAAAGTTTATGGTTAGGGCCAGAAAGATAGGACTGAGAGTAAGGCACAGCACACAGCAACCCAGGTTCAATCCCCTGGTATCCCATATGGTACCCTGTACACCACCAGGAGTGATTTCTAAGTGCTGAGCCAGGAATAATCCCTGAGCACCACCAAATATGACCGCAAAAAGAAAACAAACAAAAAACTTTATGGTTTCATTACCCTGTAAGGCATCTGTAATCTTATTTCAGTATTTCTTTTTAGTGTGTATATTCACTTCCTCTAATACTCTAGTTCCTAACCATTCTGTATCCTGGGGCCTAGCAATGAACCATAATGGCCTGAGCACAATTTGAAGGTCTGAGCCCCACACCACCTGGAAATAAGTATCACCCATTTAGGATGTTCCTATTTACATGAGCAATAAAAATAGGAGAGATTCGGGCCCGGAGAGATAGCACAGCGGCGTTTGCCTTGCAAGCAGCCAATCCAGGACCAAAGGTGGTTGGTTCGAATCCTGGTGTCCCATATGGTCCCCCGCGCCTGCCAGGAGCTATTTCTGAGCAGATAGCCAGAAGTAACCCCTGAGCAACGCCGGGTGTGGCCCAAAAAACCAAAAAAAAAAAAAAAAAAAAAAAAAAAATAGGAGAGATTCAAGGCATAATTTCTGGGTTTTTTTGGTTTTTTTTTTTTTTTGGTTTTTGGGTCACACCCGGCAGCACTCAGGGGTTACTCCTGGCTCTATGCTCAGAAATCGCTCCTGACAGGCTCGGAGGACCATATGGGATGCCAGGATTCGAAGCACCTTCCTTCTGAATGCAAGGCAAATGCAAACGCCCTATCCCCATGCTATCTCCCCGGCCCCAAGGCATAATTTTTAAAGTATATCATATTGGTGTGGCAATCTTGCCTTTTGTCTATCAATTTGGCCACAAATTGTGTTTATAGTAAAGACTGAACACTGTGGGGCTCCCTTTGCTTCTACTGTTTGTCATTGTCATGACAGTTCTGACAAATGAGAGGAAAGGAAAAGTTCTCAGGTTTTGTAGAAGTTTGTTTTATTTTTGTTTCTTTGGTTTGGGGCTATACCAAGCAGTGCTCAGGGCCTTCTCGTGGCTCTGTGCTCAGAGAACACTCCTAGTAGGGTCAGGGAATCATATGTGATGGCGGGATCAAATCTGGGTCTCCTTGTACAGAGCCAAGTGCAATCACTGTACAATCACTCTCGCCACATCTTATGATCAGAGAGAAATAGCAAAGAAGGTAACTGCAAAGATTTTCACCCTGATAATAACAGCAACTCACCTTTGGACCTTTCGTGTTTTTTTTGGACGGGGGAGGTGTTGAGTTAACACCCAGTGGTGCTCAGGGGTTACTCCTGACTCTGCACTCAGAAATCAGCCCTGGCAGGATCAGGGGACCATATAGGATGCCAGGGATCAAACTCGGGTTGGGCGTGTACAAGCCAAACACCCTACTCACTATGTCATTGCACTACCCACTATGTTATCGCTCATTTTTCTGTTCTCTCACTTACCTGGAAGCTAAATGGAACTCTGTTTATTTTTGTTGTTGTTGTTGTTGGGGGGGGTCCACACCCAGCAACGCCTCCTGGGTTACTCCTGACTCTGTGCTCAGAAATCAGTCCTGGTAGACTTGGGGGACCATATGGAATGCAGGGGATCTGGGCTGGCTGCATGCAAGGCAAATGCTCTCACCCTGTGCTATCACTCAGTCCCCTTTATAGACTTTTTAAATGAAGTAAAGTAAACTTGGGCCAGAGGGATAGCACAGCAGGTAGGGTACTTGCCTTGCATGAGGCTGACCTGGATTGGATCCCTAGCATCCCATATGGTCCTCCCATGAGCTGGCCATGGGAGATTTCTGAGGGCAGAGCCAGAAGTACCAATGAGCACTGCCAGTGTGGCCCAAAATAAAAAATAAATAAATAAATAAATAAAAGTGAGCCCTCCCACCTTGAAAAGTAACTGTAGACAAATCTATTAACTGATACACACATACATACATCATATCTCATTACCTATTAAAATAAAGTAACAATATCTATTACCTTAGTTATTTAAAATACTAGGTTTAATAATAAGCACACCACTAAAAGTGTTACTTCAAATATGGGTAAATATTCGAAGAAATCTCAATCTCAAAATCCCCAAATCAAAAGCAAATTCTAGATACAAAGTTATATTTTTGCTTTGCTTATTGTGTTTTGGGATCATGTCCATTAGTGCTCAGGACTGGTTCTGTGCTCAAGGATCACTCCTGGCAGGGATAGGGGGATCATATGTGAGGAACTAACCTTCAGAAGGCAGGTTACAAGATGAGCACCCTAGTCCAAGTATCTCTTCAGTACTCATGCAAGTTTTTATGAGAATCCACAGTTCTTATTCATCAACTAACATAAATTACTAATTCAATCTAGGCTATAACTTAACAAAACTCTATACTTAACACAGCGGGTAGAGCAATGCCTACCCACCTACAATGCAGCCAACCTGGCCCTGAGCTAGGCAGGCATGGCCAAAATAAAACTATATTGAGGAGCCGGAGCAATTGCACAGGGATAGGATGTTTGCCTTGTATGCGACTGACCCAGGACGGACCTGGGTTTGATCTTCGGCATCCCATATGGTACCCCTTGCCTGAAACAATTTCTGAGCACATAGCCAAGATTAACTCCTGAGCATCACTGGGTGCCCCCCCCAAAAAAAAAACTATATTAAAGGAACCTAAATATTTGTTGTATGTTGTTTCCATTTGTACAACTAATTTTTAAGGGCCAGAGTGGTAGCACAGCAGTACGGCATTTGCCTTGCATGTATGTGGCTCATCTGAGGTGGACACAGGTTCGATTCCCAGATCCCATATGGTCCCCAGAGCCTGCCAGGGGCAACTTCTACATGCAGAGCCAGGAGTAACTCTGAGCACCACTGGATGTGGCCCAAAAACAAAAATCAAAACACACTGATTTTTTAAAGTAATTAAACTAAGAACCCCCTATCATTCTGATTAAGGGATGAAAAACTGCAAGTTTTATATTTATTTAAAAAAGAAAGAAAAACCTAACCTTTCCAGTAAAAGCAAAACAGAATCTCCACATCACTACCTAGAATAACATCTATGAATTATTTCCTCCATGAGCAATCTACTATTCAAGAGTTCACACATGAAACTAAGTATAGTATACAGCAAACTTTTCTCATAGAAAAGGAAATGAAACAAAAATTCTCTGTCATCAAATAGTAATAAGCCACTTCTACTTCAAATGCATTTTCTTTATCTTTTTTTAACTCTTCTCTTACTATACAAGTTTAAAAGTAAAAACTCAAAGATAGGTAAAGAACAATTATCAAGTCTTAAGATCCCCACTTTTTCAGAAAATAAAATGTACAATTTGAAAATGAACTGCACATTAATGTACTTTTACAGTTTTTCTGGTGTCCTATAATTTCAAACTTTAAGGGTCATTACTCTACTTAATTCCTGATACATGCTGTGTATACTCATAGGGCTACTCACTGACAAAAGGGAATGCCTGAAACAAAACAGTTAATGTTATTCCATGGACCGGTTTCTAAAGAAGTGGCTAAAGCCATTCCTTGGTTCTCTGGCACTTGGTTTGTTTCCAGATTCTAGCCATTGTAAATAGAGCTGTGACAATCATAGGAATGCAAAGGGTTTTTCTGCATGGTGTTTTTGTGGTCCTAAGGTATATCCCTGGGAGTAGTATTACTGAATCATATGGAAGCACAATGTCTAGTTTTTTGAGGAATATTCATATTTTTTCCCAAGTTTGGGCCAGTCTACATTCCACCAGCAGTGAAAGAGTCTCTTTCTCCCACATATACGACAGTACTGCTTGTTCTTGTTCTTTTTTGGGGGGGTATTGGGGGGATGGGGCCATAACCTGTGACACTCAGGAGTTACACCTGACTGCACTCAAAAGTTACTCCTGGCAGGCTCAAAGAGCCAAATGGGATGCCGGAGATCAAACCCTGGTTGGCCACATGCAAGGCAAATGCCCTATCTGCTGTGCTATTACTCAGGCCTGCGTTGTTATTGTTCTTTGTGATGTGTGCCAGTCTCTGCAGTGCACATCTGTAGTACATTAACAAAATGAAATATTACACAGCTGTTAGGAAAAATAAACTCATGAAATTTGCTTATAGTTGGAATAATATATAGTATTATGCTGAGTGTGAAATGAGTCAGAGGGAGAAGGATAGAATCAGCTTATTAATTTGTGGGATATAAGAAAAATAAGAGGGCAGAACGACAGCATAGCAGGTAGGGCATTTGCCTTGCAGGCAGTCGACCTGACTTTGATCCGTGGCACCCCATATGGTCTCTCAAGCCCAACAGGAGCAAAGAGTAACCCCTGAAGTTACTACCCCCCCAAAAAAAAGAAAAGAAAAAAAAAAGACAGTATGGTAATAATATCCAGAGACAATAGAGTCAGGAGGACCAGTCAGTCCATGGCAGGAAGTTTGCAACAAAGAGTCAGGATTGCAGTTAGGGTAGAAAAGGGTCCACTATGACAATGATAGTTGGAACTGATCACTGGACAAAAATGGGTGCTGTAAAGGGATAAAGTGATATCTATGGTCGAACAGTGCCATAGAAAGAAAAAAAAGTGAGAGCTGATAAGATAGTAAAGTGTTAGGGCATTTGCCTTGCAAGCAGCAGATCCAGGACAGATGGTATTTGCTACGTGCAAGGCAAATGCCCTACCACTGTGCTATCTCTCCAGCCCCATCAGGAGCAATTTCTGATTGCAGAGCCAGGAGTAACCCCTGAGAACCGCTGGGTATGACCCAAGCCCCTCCCCCCAAAAAAGGAAGAGAGAAAGTGAGAGAGAAGTGAAATGCCTTCCCAGAGGCAGGCAGTAACAAATGAGCCATTGGGTGTGACCCAAAAACAAACCAAAAAAGGTAATTCAGGTTTTGAGCATTAGTATAGCAGGTGTTTTTGCCTTGCATACAGCCAACCCAGGTTTGAGTCTCAGTACCGAATATGGTCCCCTGAAGCACCACCGGGGTGATCCCTGTGTATGGAGTCAAGAATAAACCCTGACCATTGCACGGTGTGGTTCCCACCACCAACAACAAAATAGAAAAGTTCACACTACGAAATCTACACTACTGGCTGGTCAGGACACACATTCAACTGCCGCCAGATAAATTGTAAACTACAATGAACAATTTCACAACTTCACAACTAATATTGGAACAGCTGCAAGCCAAGGTGCTAGAAACTGGAATATTCCCAGAGTAGGGGCCAGCAGCCTCCCCATTTCCCCACACTCAGGTACTGCTTGAAGAACCTGTAGCAGCCACACCCACATCCCACAGCTACCTCCATGTGAAGAATAACCCAGCTTCACTACTTCTTGACTATTCTTGGAAGAGATGCAAGCCAACCTGCTGAAAATCACCCAAAAACCAGTCTTCAAGCTGAAAACTAGGGGAGGGAGGAGCAGACCACAACAGTTCCAGTTCTACAAATTCTGGCCCTCTCGCCATGTAACACCTAATTTATATATTACTTAATATAACACAATATTGGGGCCGGGAAGGTGGCGCTAGAGGTAAGGTGTCTACCTTGCAAGCGCTAGCGTAGGACAGACCGCGGTTCGATCCCCCTGCGTCCCATATGGTCCCCCCAAGCCAGGGGCAATTTCTGAGTGCATAGCCAGGAGTAAACACTGAGCGTCAAACGGGTGTGGCCCAAAAACAAACAAAAAAAATAACACAATATTGATAATCGGTAGCAACACACCAAATTAGATGGCAATATAGCATAGACATCAACTAAGCGAATACCAAAAACAATAACCAAAGCTTGACTAACAATAAATAGCTCTAGTAAATCCTAAGACATTGATTTAGTAACTCCAGGGTGAGGTAACAATTTTCAAATTTTCTTTTACTGAAGTATTATTTTTTTTGATAATTCCATTAGTCATTTTGTTGTAACAAGCAACATAAATTAAATTATTTTGTGCCTGCTAAAGGGGCAGCTTGGGAGATGGGTGGGAAACTCAAACAGGGGTAGAAAGTCACACTAGTAGGTGGATTGATGCTGAATCACTGAGTAGCCCAAAAACAACTTTACTAGGAACAACTATACAAACCACTGTGTTAAAAGTTTTTAAGTTTTGCTTGTTTGTTTTGGGGCCACACACTGCGATGCTCAGGGGTCACTTCTAGCTTTGTACTCAGGAACCACTCCCAGCAGGTTCGTGGGCAATATCATATCAGGTGGAAACTGTATCAGATGTCAGGGGACAAATCCAGGTCAGCTGCATGCAGGCAAAACATCCTACCCAACCTACCCTGTATTGTGATATCCTACCCTTTGGCCCCATATTTTCACTTGTTTTGGTTTTGTTTGTTTTTTGTTTTTTTTGAGCCATACCCAAACTGATCAGGGAGTTATTCCTGGCTCTGCCCTCAGGGATTGTTCTTAATAGATCCATTTGAGATGCTGGGGATCAAACTCGAACTTAAAAAAATTTTAAGGGCCTGGAGTGATAGAAGAGTGGTAAGGCGTTTGCCTTTACTCTGAACGTTACCGGGTGTGACCCCCCAAAAAAGATGATAGCTATGTATACTTCCTGACACATATACTACTCTTTTTGTTTTTGTTTTCGGTTTTTTGGGGGCCAGTGCTCAGGGGTCACTCCTGGCTGTCTGCTCAGAAATAGCTCCTGGCAGGCACGGGGGACCATATGGGACACCGGGATTCGAACCAACCACCTTTGGTCCTGGATCGGCTGCTTGCAAGACAAACGCCCCTATGCTATCTCTCCGGGCCCATATACTACTCTTAACAGTGAGTTATTGTCCCTAGCAACCAACAGACTAAACAGTCACTATCCTTCATGCTATTGAAAGAGGCCTTAGTTTCCCCTTGCCAGCTGCTTTGAGCAGTACCATTTTTGACAGCCCCAGGCTACATATTTTGGGGGATCACACCCAGCGGGCTCAGGGGTTACTTCTGGCTCTGCGCTCAGAAATTGCCACTGGCAGGCTCAAGGGACCATATGGGATGCAGGGATTTGAACCATCAGTCTTCTGCATGCAAGGCAAATGCCCTATCTCCATGCTCTCTCTCAGCCCCCCCCCCATGCTACATGTTTAATGTTTGTGAGAATTTCTGGACTTTCTGATAAATTGGGAATTATCAGTTAGTTCCCCATGATCATAGAATTCTTTTATTTTTTTTAACTTTTTTTTTCTTTTTGGGCCACACCCGGAGACTCTTGGGTTACCCCTGGCTATGTGCTCAGAAATCGCTCTTGGCTTGGGAGACCATATGGTATGGCAGGGGACCGAACAGTTGTCTGTCCTTGGTTAGCACATGCAAGGCAAACTGCTCCGGCCTAAGATCATAGAATTCTGCCTCACTTTGGCTCACTGAGAGACTAAAATAGGCAAATGCCTAAAGCAAATAGTCAAACCCAAAGGGTTCAGACTGGCCAGACTACACAGTAAGACCCTTGCATGCTCTCTAACATTTTTATTAATTGATAACGAATGCAAGGAGAGCCTGTTAAGGCCTGCACAAAGACTCAGTTTTCCTATAAACCTCTCCACACAGGGGGCTGGAGCAATAATACAGCAGACAGGGTGTTTGCTTTGCAAGCTGCTTTTCCAGATTCAATCCCTGGAATCCCATGTGGTCCCCAGAGACTGCCAGGGGTGATTTCTGAGCACAGAGCCAGGACTAATCCCTGAGAATCACCGGATATGGCCCAGAAACAAAAAACAAAAATAAACAACAACACCACAAAATGAGCTATATTAATTTATTCCTAATGCTAAGTTCCTCCACTTGTGGACCAATACAAAGACCCTCCACCATCACACACTTACATCACTCTGACGCTTAAATCAGTTCAATCCTGTATCATTTAAGCTGCCAGGTCCCCATGAAAATCTTACCTACTTTAGTCAACTCTAACTTAAAGTAATGTCTCCTCTCTTCCAGGTGAATCTTGCCTACAGAACAAGCAATCTTTCCCTTCTCAAAACCCTAGGATTCCATCTTCACTAAGGCCTTGGCTTAGCATTTGAAGCCCAGAAGGAATTTTCCATGGGTTACTCTGATCCTTCTAATATAGACACTTCTTGACGTTGTTTTCTGGCTTTACAACAGTCTCCTCTAGAGACTTCTGGTTCTTCAAAGTCCAGCCCAAGTGATACCTCTTTCAAATTCCCCTTTGACCAAAAAAAAAAAAAAAAGATTAATCTTTCAGAATATGAGGTCTCTAAACCTCCAGCAACATAACCTCTCTGTTATCAATAGCCCCCTCTCACTTCTTTCTAGACAAAGGAAACTGAACTAAGAAAATCCTCAGAGTAGTAGTTGCTGATGGCAATGAATTAACATTATTGCACTGGTGATGGGTGGTGTTCTTTACATGACTGAAACCCAAACACAATCATGTATGTAATTAAGGTGTTTAAATAAATTTAAAAAATAAAATAAAAGCAGGGCAATATGCAAACCTTTAGGTGGGGACCCAGAACCCTAGACCACATTTTATTCTAATCAGATCCACTAATTATGGAAAATGCCACCACCACCCCCCAAATCTTCCTTTTAAAGTTCAACTTGAAATTTTAGACAAGGGGATGCAAGTAGGCTGTGCTACCTAAACCAGGTTTAGCTCCCGGCATCCATATGGTCCCTCGTGACCACCAGGAGCGATTTCTTAGTGCAGAGCCAAGAGTAACAGGGAGTACACTCAGTGTGACCCCCACACACACACCAAAATAAGAAAACAGATAGGAAGTGAGATAGTACAGTGGGGAAGGTGTTTGCCTTGCAAGCAGACAAGCAACCCATCTTCAATTCCTAAACACAGCATATACCCAATAATAGATGAGGGGATAAACTGTGGTACATCTATACAATAGAATACTATGCAGCTGGTAAGAAAAAAATGAAATCATGGAATGATATGCACAGTATTATGCTGGGCAAAATGAGAGGGAGGGGTTAGACATTGAATAAGTGCACTCATTTGTGAGGATATAAAAAAACATATGTAATAATATCTAGAGACAAAAGAAATGAGATCCAGACCAGTACATGGTAGGAAGCCTGCCAGAAAAAGTGGCAAAGTTGGTAGAGAGGGGACCACTATGACAATGACAGTTGGAAATGATCACTCTGGACAAGAAATGGGTGCTGAAAAGAAAAATAATGATAATGTATAAATACCCCTTCAGTAATGATATTGCAAACCATAATGTGTGTGTGAGAGAGACAGAGAGAGAGAGAGAGAGAGAGAGAGAGAGAAACAGAGAGAGAGAGAGAGAGAAACAGAGAGAGAGAGAGAGAACGCGTGACAGAGACAGAGAGAGACAGAAAAGAAAAATATAGAGGCAGAGACGAGTCTGGGAAATGTACCCTGATGAAGGTGTTGGACATCATAAGACAGAAACGCAATCATGAACGTCGTAGTGATTCAATTAAATAATTTTTTAAGGCAAGGATAGGGCCTTTTTCTTTTCAAGCTATTACAGTTAGAAGTTAGTTCCATCAAGGGAGAAAGAAGTGTAATCTCTGGAAGTCAGAAAACCATATTGGGTAGAGACCTCATCACTCGGGAGGCAGGTAGGTAACAAAAACAAAGAGTCTCAAAACAAACCTGGCTCCTCCCGACCCCCACAACTCCCACTCCCTGGGCAATGAACACTCAGGATAGGAGATGTACTTTCCTGGCCGGGGGAGGAAGGGAGAGCAGAATATGTCGCTGAAGGTATCAATCTGAAAGGCTGAGTTCAGACAGACAGAGGTGAATCACTTCTTTTACAGTTTCGGTTTCCCCCCAGCTGTTAACTGAGAGATCCAGCCAGAGAACAAAAACCTTGGAACCCATAGGATTCTTTGTTTTGTTTTGCTTTTTGGTTTTAGGGTCACACCTGGCAGTGCTCCGGGGCTACTCCTGGCTCTATTCTCAGAAACCGCTCCTGGCAGGTTTGGGGGCACCACATGGGATGCCAGGACTCGAAACACCGTCCCTCGGCATGTAAGGCAAACGCCCCACCTCCACGCTATCTCTCCGACTCCCAAGAACCCATAGGATTCTTAAGATTCGAGAAACCTCCTAATAAGACAGTCAGCCAAACAGCGAATCGCTCTCTAAGCAGTAGTACACAAATGTGGCTTGTGCGTACATCAGCGCAGGAGCTTTGATAACAATATACGACGAAACATTGCTCGTGCCCAAAATCCTCCCGCGACTATCGGGGTTCTTTGGATCATCCATCGGACTGTCCAGGGGCAAGCTCGACGTCCGAGAGTGGGTCGAGGAGGTGGCGATGCGGCGCTGGGCCTGGTCGTGACAACGGGCACCAACCACTCGCGGCGCATTGCAGCGGGCAGGCCCCGGTGTGTGTGTGTGTGTGTGTGTGTGTGTGTGTGTGTGTGTGTGTGTGTGTGTGTGTGTGTGTCCTGCGCCCACAACGCCTCACCTGCTCCGTGTACACAGCGGCCTGAAATTCAGCTCCATCCATCACCAGCAGGGAAACTGAGGCTCTCCCGGATTGGGCCCGCAGGCCTGGGATCCCGAGCCGACGCCCCCCGCCGCCCGCCCCCACAGCCAGCCCCGCAGGCCCCGCAGCAGGCGCGGGAGGGAGTCACGACCGCCCCGGACGCGGCTCACCTTGGCGCTGTGCACAGCCTCCTGCGGCCCGCGCAGCTGCAGCCAGATGCGCGCGGGGAGCGGCTCCTCGGAGCCCAGCGCGCCCAGCACGGCCAGATGCACGCCGAACAGCCCCTCGATGCGATCGCGGCTCCGCTCCAGCAGCGCCGCCTTCTCGGCGGGCGCCGTGAACTCGTCCAGCACCAGCCGGGCCGCCATGGCGGGCGCGGCCTCCCGCGGCGGCGCCGCCAGGGGCCCGCGACGGCGACGCCCCCTCAGCGTGCCGCTGCGGCTGCTGCGGCTGCGGCACTCGAGCCCGTCTAGCGGCGCCCGGCCCTCCCGGCCGCCTTTGCCTTCGCCCCCGCCCTGCCACCGGCCCCGGGAGCCCGGCTACACCATCCCGCCGCCGCCGCCTCAGCTCGGCGTCTGCGGGGAGAGACGCCCTCCGCCCCTTCCTCCGCCGCGGCGAACCCGGGCCCGCCGCCGCGCATGCGCGCCGCCTCCGCCTGACGTCATTGAAGCGCGCCGTTCCCCGGGGAGAGGAGAGGGGAGCCGAGGCGACGGGCGTGACGTAGCACCGCCGCCATGTTTGTTGAGGGCAACGAGGTCTTCCCCCTTCCCAAAAGAGTGTCTAGGGCCGCCTGAAGTGAGGGCAAGTAGCTTTCATGGAAACCACTATCGAGGTCTATTAAGCCGCTAGGCTAGGAGGTGGGGCTGAATCCTGTATCTCACAAGGGATCTGGCTGGCTTAACCGGATAGCAAAGTCTAAAATCGCGATCTCAGTTCTACGGCGTCTCATTCATTCAAAATGAAATGGCCCATTCTTTACCTACTCTCTTTCTCTCTGTGTGTCTCTCTCTCCCTGTCTCTCTTTTTCTCCTCTCCTCTCCTTTCGCTCTCTCTCTATCTCTGTCTCTCTCTGTCTCCTCTGTCTCTGCTCTCTGTCTTTGTCTCTGTCTCTGTCTCTTCTCTCTCTCCTCTCCTCTCCTCTCCTCTTCTCTTCTCTCTCTCTCTGTCTCTGTCTGTCTGTCTCTCTCTCTTCTCTGCTTTTATAATAAATTGCTCTTCTGTACACAATTCTTTTTGAGATGTAAAAACCTGCTTAGGTTTGATCACCATTAAATAGGTGTCTGGCCCTCAAATTAAGTATCTCTGAACAATAAATATAGTACATGAAGGGCAGTCTGGGCTCTCCATCCTGGAGACGATGAGCCCCAAGCTTTTCTCTCTACAAAATAAAATAAAACCGTAACTGGAATGAGGCTGGAGCAGTGGGTAGGAAATATGCTATCAGGTGGTCGACTTGGATTTGATACTCAGCATCCCATATGGTCCCCAGAGCACCAGCCCAGGAGTAACCCTGAGCATCGCCAGATGTGGCCCCCAAATAAAAACTAAAATGGCACCCAAAAGATGAGGGAGAGGTCATTAAGGAAAATGTTTTGGAAGCAAAGAAACTTAGAAAAAGTTAGAATGATTTCTAGGTTGTTACAGAAGAGGTAAAAAAAAAATTTTTTTTTGCTCCAGACCAAACCAGCTCGATGCCCGGCACCACATCTGGTCCCCCAAGTACAGCTAGGAGTGCAGGCCAGCAGTTAGCCCTGAGCACCCTGGATATAGCAAAGTGTGTGTTTCCTTACTTCAGGCTAAAAACTATGATAGCTAGAAAGGAACCTGGGGAATATTACTTAACCTCTGAATTCTTCATTTATCTTTTATTTTCTTTTGGTTTTTGGTTTTTGGGCCACACCCGGTGACGCTCAGAAATTGCTTCTGACTTGGGGGACCATATGGACGCCGGGGGGAGGGGGGTATAACTGTGTTCTGTCCTAGGTCAGCCACGTGCACAGCAAATGCCCTACTTCTGTGCCACCACTCCAGCCCCCCCTTTTTTGTTTTTTTTTTCATCTATCATATTTTAAGAAAAGAAATATAATGCCTGAATACAAATAGGTGCTCACTTAATTTAAGCGAATTTATTATTAAATTACTGCAAAATTAGCCATATCTTTTTGTTTTGTTTTGTTTTTTTAGGCCATACCCGATGAAGATCAGGGTTACTCCTGCCTATGCGCTCAGAAATCGCTCCTGGCTCAGGGGACCACATGGGATGCCGGGAATCAAATTCAGGTCCTACCTGGGCAGCCACATGCAAGGCGAACGACCTACCGCTGTGCTATTGCTCTAGCCCCTGAATCTATTGGGTGGCTGGGGTTGGCCACACCCGGCAGCCCTCAGGGGTTACCCCTAGCTCTGAGCTCAGAAATCACTCCTGGCAGGATCAGGGGACCATATGGGATGCAAAGCAAATGCTCTCCCCTCTGCTATATATCCGGCCTTCCTCAACTTATGTTTTGTTTTGTTTTGTTTTGCGGCCACATCCGGAGGTCTCAGGGGTTACCCTGGCTAAGAGCTCAGAAATCGCTCCTGGCAGGTTCGGGGAACCATATGGGATGCTAGGAATTGAATCCAGGTCGGGCACATGCAAAGCAAATGCCCTCCCCAATGTGCTATAGCTCCGGTCCCTGAATCCACTTTTATGGAAAAGCTTTATGTGAAATTTGTGTGAAATGCAACCATATGGAATTTGCAGGCTCAGGCAGGAATCCTCGCCATATCTGTTGCTTTTCCCCTGAGAAGACAGAAGGGACCTAAAATTTTTACAGCTGGAAATGCCAAAGGGCAATTGTGATGGTAAAAGGGATTACCCAAGGTAAAACCAGCCAGTGATCCCAGCTGCTGGGGTTTTCTATATCCTGAAAGACACAAGCAGGTGTGGTCCCCCTGGTGCCCCACCAGGAGGTGACTCAGCATAGGGAAGAGAACCACTAGACTCAGAAGAAACCCAACAACTTCCTGCACCCCTGGGCTTTTCCGTAATGTCCACACACCAGCTGCCTTCCTTTATCAGGTATATGACCTGGGGTCAGTGAGTGAGCTCAGTCTTATTAATAGCATGTACCTAAAACTGGAGTGAAAAACATA
The DNA here is from genome assembly GCF_024139225.1 of Suncus etruscus. Classification (NCBI taxonomy): domain Eukaryota; kingdom Metazoa; phylum Chordata; class Mammalia; order Eulipotyphla; family Soricidae; genus Suncus; species Suncus etruscus. The sequence continues at coordinate 42,359,219 of NC_064861.1, forward strand.
TTATTCCCTACCTAGCATTCATCTGAAATAGATACCTTTTGTTTATGTCTGGACAGAACTTTCTTTAGGATGGTTCCAGTTTGCTCCTGGTGACTTCCTATTTGATTATTCTTAACTGCTTTATTGGAAAAGGTGATTAAGATGCCTTTTGAAAAGTACACAATGGCGAGGCCGAGAGATAGCATGGAGGTAAGGCGTTTGCCTTTCATGCAGAAGGTCATCGGTTCAAATCCCGGTGTCCCATATGGTCCCCCGCGCCTGCCAGGAGCAATTTCTGAGCAATGAGCCAGGAATAATCCCTGAGCACTGCCAGGTGTGACCCAAAAACCACTAAATAAATAAATAAATAAATAAATAAATAAATAAAATAAAATAAAATAAAGAAAAGTACACAATGGTCCTTTTTCCTTTCCCCTCAAAAGCCTACCACCCTACCTATCAGAGGAAGTACCATGGCTTAGAGCAGGCCTTCTTAAACTTTTTCTCCCCGAATATATAAAATAGGTATACAAACCAAAAGGCGGTGCAAGCTCCATAGCGAAGAAAGTGTGAAGGAGGTGTGTGAGCACTGCTGCAACCTAGAACGAGTAGCACAGCCAAAATTTATGTGCCTCAACTAAGAATGCAATCTGAAGAACACATGCTAAAGGTGTGAGCATTGGGATCAAGTGTTCGAGTGTCACAACCTGCTATGTGACCTCTGGTGGGCAACACAGGCAGGTATGTGTGAAGCTCCAGCCATTGTGCAGTAAGACAACAACATCAAAACAGAAAGAAAAAGAAAAAAAAACAGTAATGAAAAAAAAAAACAGTAAAGAGAGTGGGCAATTTTTAAAAAGCAACACCCTAAAACAATAACAATGTTGCAAACACGGGCCCGGAGATATAGCACAGTGGTGTTTGCCTTGCAAGCAGCAGATCCTGGACTTAAGGTGGTTGGTTGGAATCCCGATGTCCCATATGGTCCCCCGTGCCTGCCAGGAACTATTTCTGAGCAGACAGCCAGGAGTAACTCCTGAGCACCGCCAGGTGTGGCCCAAAAACCAAAACCAAAAACAAAACAAAAACGAACAATGTTGCAAACACAAACCTTCAAAAGCAAGTAGGGCAATTATACTGTGTTCCTATGTCAGGACTGGTATATATCAGAAATACCACTTTGGGTTTTTCTCTCTTAGACTTGTTTATTCCTATCTGGTCATCATTTCCTTTTAGCAAACTCTCAAGGTTTCCTGAGTGTAGGGAACAAGGAGAACCAGGGAGAAATCCCCTTTAAGAAATTCCCTTGCTCCGTGCAATTACTGAGCCACAACTTCCTTAATTGACTAGGCTTGTCTGCAGACTCAGAACAATTGATAACAGGGTTGAGACCTATAACAAAGGCTGTATTCCAGACATTTCACCTTGTTTTTCTTTTTCTTTTTTTCTTTTTTGTTTTGTCCTGTCTTGTTTTGTTTTGAGTTCCACCCTGCAAAGCTCAGGGATTACTCCTCGCTTTGCACTCTGGAATCACTCCTGGCAGGCTTGGGAACCTAAGGGATGCTAGGGATTTAACCCAGGTTGGCCACAAGCAGGCGAAATGCCCTCCCCACTGTGATATGGCTCCAGTCCTTTTTTCACCCGTTTTCTCAACTCTCTTGAAATGGTGAGGAGAAAATCACTTATTTCCTCTTCTCAAGTTTCCCTGGTAAAAGATTGGACTTCCTTCACTGGATATAAAAGGGTCCTTCTTCAGGCAAGAGGAAGGTCCTGACTCAGTAGAGACTTTCTGGAAAGGATCAGCACAAGTTTGGACTACCATGCCCCAGAAAGGGTATTATCTGCTTTCTGAGGTTGCCTAATGTCTCAGTGGCTGGGGATCTTTTTACCCTAGCCACTCCTCCAATCTCTCTTGGTCAGAGATAAAAGTGATTAAGACCAGAGAGAAAGGGAGGGCACTTGTCTTGCATGCAGCCAACACTGATTCGCTGATTCTATCCTAGCACTCCATGTGTCCCCTAAGCCCTACAGGAGTGATCCCTGAGCATGGAGTAAGTACTGAGCACCATCATGTGTGACCCAAAAACAAACAAACAAAAGAAATAAAGATGGAAAAAAAAAAAGAAGTTGAAAAAAGGGGCCGGAGAGATAGCATGGAGGTAAGGCATTTGCCTTGCATGCAGAAGGTCAATGGTTCGAATCCAGGCATCCCATATGGTCCCCTGAGCCTGCCAAGAGCAATTTCTGAGCATAGGAGTAACCCCTGAGCACTGCCGGTGGACACAAAAAACAAAAACAAAAAAACAAAAGGAAAGAAATAAAGATACCTTTTGACAGATGGAGAGAGAGAGAGAGAGAGAGAGAGAGAGAGAGAGAGAGAGAGAGAGAGAGAATTACTTTGGATCAATTATCTCTGGGCCTCACACACAATACATATACTCTACCACTAAGCCACATCCCTGATCCAAAAGGTTAATTGATCTACCAACAATCCAACAGTGATCGCTATTACCATTATTCCTATTTAAAGACAAGGAAAAAAGAATATAGAGAGGTTCTGGAATGTTCCACAGAGCTGATATGTGAAGTAGAAATAAGCAAGTTGATTTGCTTTTTCTTTGTTATTTTTTTTATTTATTTATTTATTTTTTTTTTTTTGCTTGTTCGGGGGAAATTTTATGCCACACTTGGCAATGCTCTGGGGAAATACTGATTCTGAGCTTAGAAATTACCCCTAGCAGACTCAGGATGCCAGGGGTTGTACCTGGGTCAACTGTGTGCAAGGCAAATGCCCTACTCCCCTGTACTATAGCTCTAGCCCTGAAATAGATAATTTTGAATTCAGGAAGTCTGACTCTGCTGGGGGCTTTCATGCTTATTGAAAAGCAGCCTTTCAATGTCACTTGAACCATTCTTGCATTGGGATCTGTCAAAAAGATACTCCTCTGGCCTGTGAGGTTTTGTCACCTCTGGCCAATCCAGATTCAATATACCGTCCAATGCCTCCTAAACTTCCCACCCACAGAAACATACCTACTCATCTGCTGTCTTTAAACTGTATGTCTTCTTTTATTCTTTGGTATTGGTCAGGAGAATATAGGGATTTAGAACAATAAATTGGAATATATTTGTGCCTTAACTACACACAAATAACTAATTTGCAAATATTTGTGTTTTTTTTTTTTTTTTTTTTTTTTTAGTTTTTGGGTCACACCCAGCAGTGCTCAGGGGTTACTCCTGGTTTTACACTCAGAAATCACTCCTGGCAGGCTCAGGGGACCATATGGGATGCCAGGATTCGAACCACCGACCTTCTGCATGAAAGGCAAACGCCTTACCTCCATGCTATCTCTCCGGTCCCAATTTGCAAGTATTTCTACCATCTTCACGGCATCACTACTGCAGACGTGTTAGCGTCCCTAAGCAAAAAACCTTAGTGGGTTAGATAATCATCACCGGAAATAAGCAGGTACACAAAGCGGACGAATATGAAATATGAAAATGAAATAAATGAGACCACACAAAATGCATTGTATGGGGATCCACGTCCAAGGGACGAGAGACAAATTTATTTTTCAGCTGATGACTTTTTAAGCACGAGCTTTGGTATGTAGGGTGTTGTCAGGGAGAACAAAAAGTAGGAGAGCAGTACAATGGGGAACCAGGCCTAGATTCTACATATCAAATGACTGTCCTATAGGTGAGAAAGAGCCCTATTGAAGGTTGGTGGTGGAAGTGTTTTTGGGTAAGCAGAAAAACAGGTTTAACAAGGAAACAGTAGAGAGATAGAAATATTTATGATGTTTATCTAGTTGCCAGAAAATGGATTTTTGGGGGGACAGAAATAATTGTTTACCATCATAGAGCTAAATTCAGAAAAACAAGCTGCTGGCGCCAGGTTATACTAGAAGTAAGATTCACAAATAGACTAGCCAGTGGGGAACTTTTGGCAGGCTTTGGTAGTGACATTTCTTTGTCTGCAGGAAAGCTGAGGCCGAATTTCTATAGTGGCCAAATAAAGAGAAAACGTAATGTCATAGAATTATAGCCAATGATTCACGTAAATGGTCAATAATTGACTTCTCTGAATGGGCCTTTTGGCAAATAATTCTTGGGAGGAAAAAAAATGCACCAGGAAGGCAAAAGCTACGTCTGGTGTGTGCCTCCCTATCTCTTTCTTTGACAGCCATAGAGTCCTCACATTCTTCCTGATCTCTCCAAATTTCGGGAGAAATAATTGCTCTAGTGCTGCCTTGGTGTCCAGCAAATCCAGCTGTAAGACTGAGAGAAATTTTTTAGAGATGTTGTTCTGCCACCGAAGTCATTATTTCTGATTGCAAATCTTATTGGTCAGTCTCTTGCTTAAGATTCTCTAGGAGCTTCCCCTTCTTCTCGGAATAAAACCTGAAAATTTCCCCTGGGTTTCAGCCTTGCGAGATCTGTCTCCTGCCCACTCCTTCTCTCCTCCTCCACCCAGCCTCCCCTGCACAACCCACAGAGCATTTGCACAGGCTCCTTCTGCTTTCTTTGAACTTAGTTAATTCTTTCTCATCTAATAGATGTGAGTTTGAGTGACTTATTCAAGAATTCATTTACTGGAGCTGGAGAGATAGTACAGCAGTAGGACTTTTGCCTTGCACATGGCTGACCCAGGACAAACTTGGTTCTATCCCAGGTGTCCCTGGAGACAGGAGAGATTTCTGAGCACAGATCCAAGAGTAACCCCTGAGCATCACTTGGTGTAGCTCTTTCTGACTGTATGAGTGATTTAATATGATCTGGCTGCAAGAGGGATTATTCAGGTTCATCTCCAGGTGTCATTAGTCTCTCAAAATCATAAAGGCAGAAATCTGAGGTTGGATTGAGTCCAAAGTCCTCCATAAATTGAAGACTGGCCAAAAGGAGGCTTTCATATTTGGAGTGGTTCGGGGAGCAGCCTGAGGTAGGATGAGACAGGATCTTCCAAAGCCTGGCAAGGCAGCAAGAAGATGATTTTATGTTATCTGGTTTTTCTATTTTTCTCCCTTTTTTTGTTTTGTTTTTTTGTTTTGTTTTGTTTTGGTTTTGGTTTTTGGTCTGCACCTGGTGGGACTCAGAGATTATTCCTGGCTCTACACTCAGAAATTGCTCCTGGCAGGCTCGGGGGAACATGTAGAATTCCAGGGATCAAACTTGGGTCCATTCCAGGTCAGCTGCATGCAAGGCAAATACCCTACCACTGTGCTTAATAGCTCTTGCCCCATCTCCCTCTTTTCTTTATTGGTATTTTTTAGTTTTCTTTTCTCTCTCTTTTTTTTTTTTTACAAATCCTTGTGTCTAGTGCTGACTTTCAATAGATTGCAGTGAGGGAGAATTTTATGGGTTTTGTTGTTGTTTTTTTTTTTGTTTTGTTTTGTTTTTGGTTTTTGGGTCACACCCGGCTGTGCTCAGGAGTTACTCCTGGCTGTCTGCTCAGAAATAGCTCCTGGCAGGCACGGGGGACCATATGGGACACCGGGATTCGAACCAACTACCTTTGGTCCTGGATGGGCTGCTTGCAAGGCAAACACCGCTGTGCTATCTCTCCGGGCCCTGTTGTTTTTTTTTTTTTTTTAAGAAGATGGACACCCAAGCGATTCTTCGGAAACTCAGAGCCCACTCTAAGGGCTACATGGCCAACTGAACTGGAAGGTTCAGTGCAAGGGCCTAGTGATGCAATGCTGCTCAGATACTAGATCTGAGCAAAACTAGTTGCTGAAGGCCATAATGACCACACTTGACAGTGCTAGGAGGGAAAGGGTCATGTAATCACAGGGACCAACTGAAGGCTTTGTACTAGTATAGCTTTTTGTCTCTGATCCTTGAGCTATCTCCTGGCACCTATTTTTGTTTTCCTCACAACCTTCGACCATGAGGCAGCCATGATCTCAGAGCATGTGGGATACTATAGATTGAGCCCCCAAACTCAAACTTCCACCATGGGCTTCCTCTATCCCTGAAGCATCTTTTTTTCCTGAGATCATAGAGGACAGATGGTTCTGTTCTTATCACAGAGTATGCACTCATGACCTTTTCTTTAAATCGAGCGGCCCCTGGATTTTATCTTAAGTGAAATGGGAAGTGTTGAAAACAAAATTCAGTTGTGTACATTGAAAGGTTTTATTGGTTTTAGTCAATGCTTCATAAACTGGGTTATATTCCACCTAACAAATAAAAAGGAGCTTAGAGAACTATATAGAGGGGCTCGAGCTTGGCCAAGTGGTAAGACGTCTGTCTTGCCCACACTAGCCTAGGATGGATCGCAATTCATTCCCCGGCGTCCCATACGGTCCCTCAAGCCAGGAGTGATTTCTGAGTGCATAGCCAGGAGTAACCCCTGAGAATCACTGGGTATGGCCAAACAAACAAACAACCAAACAAAAAGTGAACTATATTGAAATTTTTGTTGGATGTTTGTTACTGTGGTTGATGTGGGGTCATGTATGGCATGCTTGGGGATCAAGGCCATCCAGATGATGTTTGGGGGCTACCAGAGTCATGTGGTGCTGAAGGGAGGATTTTGAAATTGATGTAGAAATAAAATTTATCTCACACTACAGGCATGTGCACCACTACTTAAGGCACATCCATGGCCTCTAAATATTTTCACAGAGGGGTTTAAGAGATAGCTAATACAGTGGAGAGAATACTTACCTTACATATGGCTGAGCCAGGTTTGCGACCTAGCATTCGATATGGTCCCCCAAGCCAAGCCTGTTAAGAGTGATATTTTAGCATGAATCCAGGAGTAACCCTTAAGCACTGCCAGATATGGCCCAAACAAACAAATATTTTCAATGAAAAAAAAAGGGGGCAGGATAAAGAAACAGGATTTTTCCCCCAGCAAGTTTACCTATAGGGGATGAAAGATCCCTAGCAGATAGCTTACATATACATCTCTTATGTTGGCCAGGAAATTCCAGTTCAACTGGTTAAATTGCATTCCTAGGAGAGGCAGAAACTGCAATTATATTCTATATTAACTCACAGTTGGTGACTTGGATCTTAGTAGGAGCCATTCCATCCAAGCCTGTTGTCTCTCTTCTAACAGAATATTTTTAAGTTACTGCAGGGACCGGAGAGATAGCACAACAGTAGGGTGTTTGCCTTGTGCATGACCAACCCAGGACTGACTTGGGTTTGATTTCCAGCATCCCATATGGTCCTAGGAGGCTGCCAGGAGTGGTTTCTGAGCTCAGAGCCAGGCGTAACCTGTGAGGGCCACTAGGTGTGGCCCCAAAAGAAAAACAAAAAAAAAAGGTTACTGCAGTAATAATAATAATAATAATAATAATAATAATAATAATAATAATAATAATAATAATAATAATAATAATGGAGCTGGAGCAATAGCACAGTGAGCAAGGCATTTGCCTTGCATGTGGCTGGCCGAGTTCGATCCGCAGCATCCCATATGGTCCCCTGAGACAGCCAGGAGTAATTTCTTTTTTTCCTTTTTGGGCCACAACCTGTGACACTTAGGGGTTACTCCTGGCTTTGCACTCAGATATCGCCCCTGGTTTGAGTGCCATATGGGACACAGGGAGATCGAACCAAGGTCCATCCTAGATAGGCCTGTTGCAAGGCAAATGCCCTACCACTGCTCTATCGCTCTGGCCCCAGGAGTAATTTTTTTTTTTTTTTGGTTTTTGGGTCACACCCAGCAGTGCTCAGGGGTTACTTCTGGCTCCATGCTCAGAAATCGCTCCTGGCAGGCTCGGGGACCATATGGGATGCCCTAATTTGAACCACCATCCTTCCACATGCAAGGCAAACACCTTACCTCCATGCTATCCAGCCCCCCCCCCAGGAGTAATTTTTGAGTGCAGAGCCATAAATAACTCCTGAGCTCCACCACATGTGGCCAAAAAAGAAAAGGTTAGTGCATCATTCAGGAGAGAGAGTTCAAAGCCAGAAAATATAGCTTAATCAACTGGATTAAAATATAGATTAATCAACTGTATCTAGGCAGCCCCATATTCCTTTCCCTAGGAATGATCACTTTCTGAGGTGATCCCTGAGCCGGAAATAACCCAAAGCACCATCAGGTGCGCTCACCCCCAAAACTTGTGCTCTAAAACCCTCTCCCTTTTGTTGGGATTTGGGGGTGTCAATAGGGAAAAAAAGGAGGTGATCAGAGAGAATCTAGGAGAAGTATTTAGCAGTTATTGGTTCTGGAAAGATATGATGATGACTTGGATCTGGATGCAGGATCCAGGAGTTTGTAGTGGAGACAGAAGTATTTCAATGACTGAAGCTCTACATTAAAGTGCATGAATTGTGGGGCCAGAGTGATAGTACAATGGGGAAGACCTTGCCCTACCTTGCTACATTGGGCTGGAACCCATATGGTCCCCTGAGCATTACCGGGAGTGATCTCTGAGTGCAGAAACAGGAGTAAGCTCTAAGCACCAGTGGGTATGGCCCCCAAATAAAAATAATATAAAGTGGGCTGAGTGATAGCACAGCAGTAGGGCATTTGCCTTGCACTTGCACACTGTTGACTTGGGATGAGCCCAGGTTTGATTCCCGGCATCCCAAGCCTTCCAGGAGCAATTTCTGAGCAAAGAGCCAGGAGTAATCCCTGAACGCCCTGGTGTGGTCCCCTAAAAAACAAAATAAATAAATAAATAAATAAATAAGTACATAATAAAGTACCTAAATTTTTTTTGTCCTTGGTTGTAAAGAAGGCTGGAGCTTTTCTTTTCTTTTTTCTACTTCTTTTTTCTTTGGGTTTTTGGGTCACACCTGGCAGTGCTCAGGGGTTACACCTTGTTCTGCACTCAGAAATCACTCCTGGCAGGGTAGGGAACATATGGAATGCTGGGGATCAAGCCCGGGTCTGTACTGGGTCGTTTGCATGCAAGGCAACTGCCCTACTGTTATGCTATCGCTCAAGCTCCTTTTTTTTTTTTCCTATTTCTGGTCTATTTGTCTCCCCTAATAGTTCCTTTTCTTTTATATTGTCCATGTTGTTGTAATTTCTCTAATATTGTTGTTTTTTCTTGTTTTTTTTTTTTTTTTTTTTTTTTTTTTGGTCTTTGGGCCACACCCGGCGGTGCTCAGGGGTTACTCCTGGCTGTGTGCTCAGAAATAGGTCCTGACAGGCATGGGGGGGGCCATATGGGATACCGGGACTCGAACCAACCACCTTTGGTCCTGGATCGGCTGCTTGCAAGGCAAACACCGCAGTGCTATCTCTCCGGGCCCAGAAATTTCTCTAATATTAATCCACACTGCAGCAAAGTTGGGAGGATTGTACTTATAATTATAAACATGGGGCTGGAGAGATAGTAGAGCTGCTAGAGTATTTGTCTTGCATGTGGCAACTTGATTCAGTTCCTTGCATTTCAGATTGCTCCCCAAACACTTTCCAAAGAAATCCCTGAGTGCAGAGCCAGAAGTAAACCCTTAGCATCATTAGGTGTGACCCCCCAAACCAACAATCAAACAAATAAAAAAATTCCCCACTCCCAAACACAAAGAAGACAATTTTTCAGCATAGTTCTCCTAGGTAACTGAGGCCAAATGAAAGCTCTTCAATGCTCCAAATTCACAGCATTTTCCCATACCCTTTTCAGCAAGGATTCTCATTAGTAACATTGACATCTGGGGCTAGACAATTCTTTGTGTGGCACAACAACATTATCTCCAGTTATTGCCCATTTGTCTCCTGGACCACTGGTATGTGGCTCTCACAGGACTGTCATTCTGTCATGACCCATAGTGGAGCCAGTGAAATTTTTTTCTCCTCCTCTCTTAAGTATGTTCCCTGGGGCTGTATATACACCTCGAATGAAGGAAAACCCCAAGAGTCCTCTCATATGAGGTCCTTTCTGCACGGAACATGGAAAAACATGCATTAAAAAAGTCTATGGGGTAGGAGAAGTAGTTCAGTGGGGAGAATGTTTACCATGCATACAATTGATCCAGGTTCAATCCTCCCACATCCTATATGATCTCCTGAGTGCAACAGGAGTAATTCCTGAAAGCATAAGCAAGAGTAAACCCTGAGAATCACCAAGTGAGGCCCCCTAAAATAAAAATAAATAAGAATAAAATAAAAAAAATGAAAGTCTTAAGGTCTAGAGAGATAGTACAGCCAAGCCAAGTAGGGAATTTGTCTTGTACAATCCTTGGTACCACAGCATATGATCCTTCCCAAGCTTACCAGATATGATCCCAGAGTATAGACCCAGGAGTAATCCCTGAGCACAATTGGGTGTGGCCCAAACAAAACTAAACAAAACAAAATGAAGGGCTTTATCTTTTTGTTTTTGTTTTGGACCACACCCAGCATTGCTCAGTGTTTACTTATTCCTGGCTCTATACTCAGGAATTACTCATAGCTAGTTTAGGGAACCATATTGGGTCCTAGAGATTGAGCCCAGGTCAACTGCATGCAAAGCAAATGCCCTATTTGCTGTACTATTTCCCTGGCCCTAAAAGATCTTGATCTTAATTTATGTGTTCTCCAAATAAGTGACTAGGTACCTTGTCTTTTACCCACTATGCTTCTCATCAATGTCTTTTCAGTTCAGCATAAATCTCTCTCCTTTTATTTTTGGAAGACCTATTGGCTTATGTCAAGTTTCTTTTCTTTTTTTTTTTTTTTGTTTTTGGGTCACACCCAGCAGTGCTCAGGGGTTACTCCTCCTGGCTCTATGCTCAGAAATCACTCCTGGCAGGCTCAGGGGACCATATAGGATATATGAGATGCCAGGATACAAACCACCGTCCTTCTGCATACAAGGCAAAAATGCCTTACCTCCATGCTATCTCTCCGGCTCCTGTTCCAAGTTTCTTATGAGCAATTTAACTCATTCACTCACTAGATAGCTACTGAGTACCTACAGTGTGCCTACATTGTTCTATTTTCAGGAAAATAGTCATAAACAAATCAATGTCTGCTCTGACTATTTTCTGGCAGAGAAAGGATGATGACTCAATCAAACAAGCATATAGTGTCAGGGAGAGACTGGGAATTTAAAGATCTCATATTTTTTTGTTTGTTTTTGGGTCACACCTGGCAGTGCTCAGGGGTTACTCCTGGCTCCACACTCAGAAATCACTCCTGACAGGCTCGGGGACCATATGGGATGCCGGGATTAGAACCAATGACTTTCTGCATGAAAGACAAATGCCTTACCTCCATGCTATCTCTCCGGCCCTAAAGGTCTCATATTTAAGCTTGGAGAGATAATTCAAAGGTTAAGGGGCTTGCCTTGCATGCCACCCAGCCCTCTTTAAACCCCAGAATCACAACCACAGTTCTGAGCACAAAGTCAGAAACATCCCTAAAGCACTGCTGAGTGTATCCCCAAAGCTGATAAATGTATAAAAAATAAGTGAACAAACAATAAATAAATCAAGATCTAATATTCCCTTTCAGCTCAGTGGTAGAGAATCTCCAAAAAGAGTCGTTGACAGTTCTTTTCATACTGTCTATGCATGCTTCTCCCAGTCTATGCATACCTCAAAAATTTGTTCCCCGTGGGGCCAGAGTGGTGACATGAGCAGTAAAGTGTCTGCCTTGCGTGTGCTAGCCTAGGACGGACTGTGGTTTGATCCCCTGGCATCCCATATGGTCCCCCAAGCCAGGAATGATTTCTGAGCACATAGCCAGGAGTAACCCCTGAGTGTCACTGGGTGTGGTCCAAAACCAAAATAATAATAATAATAATAATAATAATTTGTTCCCCTGAGTTGTGCATCAAGAATGCCTGATGATAGTACAACCATAGGGCCAACCCAGGATAGACCCTGGTTTGATCCCCAGCATTCCATTTCGTCCCCTGAGCCTGCCAAGAATGATTTCTGAGTGCAGAGCCAGGAGTAACCCCTGAGCACTATCGGGTGTGCCCTTCTCAAAAAAAAAAAAAAAAAAAAAAGAAAAAAAAAAAGAAAAAGAAAAGAATCTGAGCTGGCTCTGTGATGGCACTGACTAAACCCAGTAGAATGTTAGTTCAGGTTCTCAAGACTATTAACTTAAGGGCTGGAGAGACAGTATAGTGGGTAGGTCTCTTGTCTTGCATGTGGCTGCCCTGGGTTTGATTTCCTGCATCCCATAGGGTTGGACCCTTGAGCACTGGGGAGGGAATGGGGTGGCCACACCCAGCAATAATCAGGGGTTATTGACTTATTTCCCTCACATAAAAAAATTTCAGGAGGAATTGAAATAGTGAATCAAGGTAGTTCTCATTGAATGATACTTACTTAGAAAAATGTGAGAGGATGCTTCAGAAGATCGGACATTGATCATTCATTCCTGAACCTTCGATCCCATCTATGGAAACAGCACTGTTTTCTACACCAGCACCAGGAATTAGACTTCTACCAGAGAAGGTCCTACTACTCCCCTGGCATTGACTTACTCCAGAGTGGGTTCATATGACACCCTGACAACTTGGATGTTTGGGGGCTTCAGCCAGTGATATTAGGGCTTACTCTGGCCCTGCATTTCTGATGAGCTTGGAGGACCATGTGGGATGCCAAAATCAAACACTGGTTGGCCATGTGAAATGCACTAGCCACTATACTATGCCCTTCAGGAGGAGTTTTCATACTGTTCATCCAAGTGATTTTTTTTTTCCTGGAGAGTTTTGCATACATAAGAGTTAATCCAGGGGCCAGAGCGGTGGTGCAAGTGGTAGGGCATTTGCCTTGCATGAGCTAACCCAGGACTGACCACGATTTGATCCCCCCTCCCCCGGGCCTTGTATTTCTATATGTGGTGGTACCTCCACTTCTCTCTCTATAGAGTTCAAGATTTGCATATCAAAGGAATGTGGTTCTAATGTCATCAGGCTTCTTATTTTTTGAGGGGGTGAGGGGGGCACAGCAGGTGGTGCTCAGGAGTTACTGCTAACTGAGCTCAGGAGTCACTTCTGGCAGGTTCTGGGGACCATATAGGTTGCCAGGGATTGCACCCGTGTCCACCGCATGCAATGTAATGCTCTACCCACTGTGCTACTGCTACAGCCCCTCTTCTTAGGCTTATTATTTCCCAAAAGTACATTATCAGGACCCACTATCTCGATGCTTGTAACAATTAGAAGTGATTAATTCCTCCTTTATCAGATTCTCCTGCAAGTTACTCAGCTTGTTTGTCAGGTTCACTGTTTTTTTAGAGGCTGCAGGAAGCAGTGTTAAGGGGTGGTCAGGGAGGCTGCCACCCTGCCTGAGACTTCAGGGGTCCCCTGTACAAACTGAAGCCATGCCCAGAGGTTGGCAGGACAAAGCGATAAAGCAAAAGTGGCTGCTTGGTGGGTGCGTTGGTCTGAGCTCCCAAGAAGTAGAAATTCAAGTCACAAACAGAAGTGCCCACACAGTGATGGTGGTGGTGGTGGCGGGGCATATTACTGCAGCCATGGAAGAGGCCATTAGGCACCCACAAGAACTCTGCAGGCCCTGGAAACCTCTTTCCTTTAGAGCTGAGGGGAAGTGCTTGCTCATAGTCCTGTCAAGATGTTTCCCTAACCTAACTCCATGCAGACAATTGTCTTTAACATCAGAGGTCTAGTCTCAAGAAGAGCTGCCCTATTCTTTTCTCTGTCCCCCCAAAAGAATGCCCATTGCTACTTTCCTTTCCCACTCCCCACCACACAGCAGGTGGGAGGCTAGGTCAGAGATGGAAGACCCCCCAGGAACGGTGTAGTCAGGAAGAAGGATCAGTACCCATTGGGAGTCTAGTATTGTGATCCTAGGGCTTCCTCACTCTAGGGTGAATTCCATAAGAGCTCCAGGGTATGGCTACACACAGGAAGTCAGGTCTCCTCCTTTCCTCTCCAGATGCCTGGAGTAAAAATAAACTCTGTTTCCTGAAGCCTGTGTTTATCACAGGAAGGACACCTAATTAATTGTCAGCCCGAAGTCCCTTTGTTCTGCAAGGGGGGTGAAAGGAATAAAATCTCTGGTCCTGAGTCTATCATCACCTCTAGCTTCATCTGATTCCTAATTCCTGGGTAAGATTGTTCTGGAATCCCAGGTCCTCCTTAACATGTGCAAAACACACTACGGATGTATGGCAGATGTTTTTCACTGGAAACCAGCCAGACTCGAAAGAAACAGCAATTGTTGCATATTTATTTTTACAGCACTGATTTTTGGCAAGAACACCCAGCTTCCAGTTATTGTAGCAATAAAAGTTCACATATATTTAATTTTAGTTGATTAAGGATCAGGAGTGCATGCATGCTTTGCATGCAGAAGGCCAGGCTTTCAGACCTGGAAGCACAGTGTGCTCCTCCTCAAACATCTAGCCATGGCCACGAATGAGTATCCTGGGCTCCTCACGGAGTGTCCCCCCAAAAAAACAGACATATAAAACAAAGTGAATTGAACGAAAAAAGTTGAGGGCCGGAGCAATAGTACAGCGGGTAGGCACAGGCAACCTGGGTTGAATTTCTGTGGATTGGACCATCCCACATAGTCTCTAAGAAGCCACTAGGAATAAACCATGAGCACAGGGTGTGGTCCTAAAACCAAAGAAAACAAGAAAAATGAAAGAAAGAAGTTGAGACCATATTAACTGGGGTGGGCATATCTATGACAGAAATTAGGACCAGCAGGTACGGTTTCAAGGGTCTATTCTCTCCCAGTTGACTCTTCTGGTCCCTTGAAAGGGGACAGCAAAATTTCTGGAAGGAACCACGTCCAGAGGGCCTGGGGCCCACTGGGTCGGCTTTTGGTTGGCTAACGAAGCTGCAAGTCAGGCTCTTGGCTCTGCCTTCTTGGTGGGTTCCTCATTTCTGGAATGAGGAAGCCCCATTCTTTCAGCATATTGCCTTTTCCTTCCTTTTTCCTTCACTCCCCTACCAGTTCTTTGTGCTTAAACCAGGAGACAGTGCAACTGGAAATCGCCCCACGTTTCACAGAAGCGCCTTAGCACCATCAGGTGTGCAAAGCGCAGTGCATAGGTACCGGCTGCGGATGCTCTCGCGGGCTCCAGGCTCTTTTTTTCTCCGGTGCCCGAGTCCCGAGCGCCACCTGCTGTTCACATGGCACCACTGATAACTCGGATTTGGGCTTCCTGGAGGCTGCTCCAAGCTGAGCATCCGCTGCATCTGGAGGAGTCATTAGAGAAACCAGGAGACTTGGATCTTTTGGAAGCAGGCTGAAAGGGCTTATGGGGATGCAAAGTAAAGGGCCTGTGCAATGGGCAGAAAAGCCTCCCACAGATAGAAGGGGGCCTCAGAGGCAAAGGAAAGAAAGTAGGCAATCAGTAGAAGCTCTTTCAGTCATGCTTTTGTTGGACATTAAAACTTAAAAGTTGGCATTCTTCAGCAGTCCAAACTAATCTTTTCTTTTCTTTTTGAGTTTTGGTTCATAGCCGGCAGCCTTCAGGGGTTACTCCTGGCTCTGCACTCAGAAATTGCTCCTGGCAGGCTTGGGGGACCATATGGGTTGCTGGGGATCAAACTCATGCCTGTCCAGGGTTGGCCGCATGCAAGGCAAATGGCCTACCGCTGTGCTATCTCTCCAGCCGCAGAAACTAACCTTTTCTTAAGTGGAGGGATGCCAATTGATGAATTGGCGCCACTGCTTGCTGGCCTGCAATGGTGGTGATCACTCCCCACGGGGATTCTCATGGTCTTTCTCTTAACACTCTTCCCCCAAATCCCAGATAATCTCTTTCAGTGGATTGTGGGCTCCTTAATGCCCAAATCAGAATGGCATAGAGCACTTGCCTGGCAAGTACAAGATCATAAGTCTCCTGTAAGAACTGAGGTGATTCTGACAATTTTGTTGCTTGAAGTTCCCAAGAAAAGAAGAGTCAGCTTTTTTTTTTTTTTTTTTGGGTTTTGTTTTTTTTTTTTGTTTTTGCGTCACACCCGGCATTACTCAAGGGTTACTTCTGGCTGTCTGCTCAGAAATAGCTCCTGGCAGGCAAGGGGGACCATATGGGACACCGGGATTCGAACCAACCACCTTTGGTCCTGGATCGGCTGCTTGCAAGGCAAACGCCGCTGTGCTATCTCTCCGGGCCCAAGAAGAGTCAGTTTAAGGCTGAGAGCTTAGTCCTTGGTGCCACTAATATGGTCCTGCTCATCCCTGGATCTGGACTTTTTTCTTTCTTTCTTTCTTTCTTTCTTTCTTTCTTTCTTTCTTTCTTTCTTTCTTTCTTTCTTTCTTTCTTTCTTTCTTTCTTTCTTTCTTTCTTTCTTTCGTTCTTTCTTTCTTTCTTTCTTTCTTTCTTTCTTTCTTTCTTTCTTTCTTTCTTTCTTTCTTTCTTTCTTTCTTTCTTTCTTTCTTTCTTTCTTTTTTTTTTGTTTGTTTGTTTTTGGGTCACAACCGGCAGCACTCAGGGGTTACTCTACACTCAGAAATCATTCCTGGCAGGCTCAGGGGACCATATGGGATGCTGGGATTCAAACCAGCGTCCTTCTGCATGCAAGGCAAACGTCCCACCTTCATGCTATTTCTCTGGCCCGGATCAGGACTCTTAATGAAGGGTAAAAGTAGCCCAAAGTGCACTGGTGCTCTCCAAATGTGGCTTGGGTCCAGGAAGGCCTGTGTGGGGTATCAGCTCAGTGAAGGATTCAGTGTTCTCACTTCATTCTTATAACAATTTCTCCAAGTAGGAGCTATTATTTTCCTCAATTTTGAGGTGCAGAAAAGGGGACACTAGGAGGTGTCACAAAGCTGCAGAGCTAATTGTGGACCCAGCAGGTTAGAGCACTACTCTGTTAGACCCCCTCAATGTCTTTTCAGCATTATCCTATACAGTTAAAGAGCGAAAGTGGACATCTTACTCTAACTTCTGCAAAAAACAGCCCTGGTGTTAGCAGTGGGTGTTTATGGTTCTGATTAGAGGTTACAACTGGAGGACAGTTCCCTAATGCTTTTATTTCTCACCCTTAGAAGTGCTACCTGGTACTGATTGCCTACTTTATTTCCCCAGGGGTATCCACCCAGCCAAGTACTGAGATAGTGACTGTGAGTCAGTTTGCATTGTAAAGGGTACCTTAGGATCTTGAGCTCAAAGAGGGCGTGCCTAGCCCAACAGACTATGCATCAGCCATCTGGGAAGCTGTTAGAAATGCAAAATCTCAGGTCTTACCCAAATGTCAACTGAAACAGAATTGGAATTTCAGCAACTTTGTTGTTGTTGTTGTTGTTGTTGTTTTTTTTTTTTTGGCCACACCCGGTGACTCTCAGGGGTTACTTCTGGCTATGCCCTCAGATATAGCTTCTGACTTGGGGGACCATATGGGACGCCAGGGGGTCAAACCACGGTCTGTCCCCTGTCAGCAGCATGCAAGGCAAACGCCCTACCACTGCACCATCACTCCTTCCCCCAATTTCAGCAACTTTTTGTTTGCACATACATTCAAGTCTGAGAAAACTGTTGGCATGGGAGATGGGATCAGTAAACTATATTTTACCAATAACTTTAGTCTCTTTTGATACACTGGCAGGCTTGGGGACCCAAAGACAGCAAACATGAATGGATTTAACCATTTCTACTCCTCTAATAGGACAGGAAGGATACTTTTTTTTATTTAGTATTTTTTCTTTAATAAATGCTTGAGAAATATAGATGCTGTCTTCCATTTTAAATAAATGGTTCAGTTGCATAGATCATTAACATTTGGTTTCAGATTCTTGCAGCTGAGACCCATAAAGAAACAAACAAATTTTGAGAAAACAAAACTTTTTTTTTCAAAATTTTTTATTATATCTAGGTAATATGACTATAATAGGTTTTTTTTTTTATTTAAACACCTTGATTACATACATGATTGTGTTTGGGTTTCAGTCATGTCAAGAACACCACCCATCACCAGTGCAACATTCCCATCACCAATGTCCCAAGTCTCCCTCCTCCCCACCCGACCCCCGCCTGTACTCTAAACAGGCTCTCCATTTCCCTCATACATTCTCATTATTAGGATAGTTCAAAATGTAGTTATTTCTCTAACTAAACTCATCACTCTTTGTGGTGAGCTTCCTGAGGTGAGCTGGAACTTGCAGCTCTTTTCTCTTTTGTGTCTGAAAATTATTATTGCAAGAATGTCTTTCATTTTTCTTAAAACCCATAGATGAGTGAGACCATTCTGCATTGAGAAAACAAATCTTAATTGGTAAAATGAAAACTTTTATGGAGTTAGTGGTTAGAAAGGCATAGAGATAAAATAAGAAATAGTTTATGCAGTTATTGGTCTGTATATTTGTTTTTATATAAGATTATGTGCAGATTTCTTAGAAATAACAGTATTTTGATACTGAATATATCCATATTACTTTGTACATTGTCTACAATTGTACAAAAGAAACTTAGAAACAAAAGAACTTTGCTGTAATAATCATCCCTTGTAGCAGCAGCTTGATTAAAACTTAATGATGAATCAATAAAACCATAATTACAACCTTCTACTTTGTTTGTAATTTGAAGTGAGTAAAATTGATCAAATAACATTTAATATATAACAACAGTTGGAAGAGTCCCGTTTGTACCATTTTTAATTTAATTTTTATTTTGATCATACTGGCTTACATATTGTTGACAATAATATTTTAAGTACATATTAACATAAAACCAGGGGAATTCCCATCACCGAATTGTCCTCCCTCCACCTCCGTAGGACAGGAAGGATACTTTTATTAACCAAATTTGGAGAGTACTTGCTAGGAACTTAGAGGTATGGTTTTAATGACTCAGAGCCAACAGTGCCATCATGTGGTAATATCCTGGCACTAAGGCCTGGTAAACAGCTATGGGAATAGCTAAAGAGAGCAGTTCCAACAGCTACATTTGATTGAATTTTAATGTCAGATGTAAAGACAAGACGCATGCTTGACTCATGCTTCTTGAACTCACTTACTTAAAATTCACAAAGAGAGTGGAGTTGGTTCTATTTTCTTCAAGCGGAGGGACTAGAGATTTTGAGAGAAGCAGGTTTCCTGAACAGTGAAGAGTGGAGCTGGATGTAACAATGCAGTTCTTGAGTCCATCTCTCTCTCTCTCTCTCTCTTTCCTCTTTCTCTCTTTCTCTGTCTCTCTCTTTCTGTCTCTCTCTGTCTCTGTCTGTCTCTCTGTCTCTGTCTCTGTCTGTCTCTCTATCTTTCTCTGTCTCTCTGTCTCTCTGTCTCTGTCTCTGTCTCTGTCTCTGTCTCTCTGTCTCTGTCTCTCTCTCTCTCTCTCTCTCGGCCACACCCAGTGGTGCTCAGGGGGTTACTCCTGGCTCTATGTTCAGAAATCACTCCTGGCAGGTTTGGGGAACCATATGAGATGCCATATGGATTAAACCAGGGTCGCAAAGGGTCAGCAGCATGCAAAGCAAACACCCTACCACTGAACTATAACTTTGGCCCCCATGAGTCTCTTTTGATACATTTCCTTTGTAGAAAACTAGCTGTTGGGGCCTGAGTGTTAATAAAGTGTATAGGGTGCTTGCCTTGCGTGTGACTGACCCAGGGTTGATTCTTAGCACCCCATAACCACCCACCCACCCCCAGCCCACCAGGAATGATTTCTGAGCCCTCCCAGGAGTAGTTTAACCCAGAAGAAGAGCTCTTTTTTTGGGTGGAGGAGGAACCACAATTCTGGTGGTATTCTAGGACGGAACCTATGTGAGGGAAAATATGAAATTAATAGGACTATAAAGCATTAAAGGGTGCTTTATCCTAAAAAAGGAATATAGGCTTTATGCTAAAATATGTTGTGATAGGGTCTCCCTGACGTTAGGTCATAGGTTTTTCTTTTCTATTTTCTCCAACTTTTGCTGTGCCTATGCAAACAAACAAACAAAAAACCCTGCCAACCCCCTTTATTTTCTTATTTTTTTCTTTTAAGTAGGAGCTCCTGCCCTTTTCATAAAAACGTGGGACACATGGGCCCGGAGAGATAGCACAGCGGCGTTTGCCTTGCAAGCAGCCAATCCAGGACCAAAGGTGGTTGGTTCGGATCCCGGTGTCCCATACGGTCCCCCTTGCCTGCCAGGAGCTATTTCTGAGCAGACAGCCAGGAGTAACCCCTGAGCACTGCCGGGTGTGACCCAAAAACAAAAACAAAAACAAAAAAAGTGGGACACAGATTACTTTGTTTTACCTTATATTTCTGCATTTTTCTATAAAATTAAGAAGAAAAGTAAAAAGACAGGAGGTGGGCCATGGGCCAATTGGTCTTAGGTGCATTGGTGGAGAAAAAAGGACAGAACTAAATATTCAAGCCAAAGTCAATAGCAATAGAACCAAGAGACCTAAATTTTTACAATCTAAACTTACATGGGCCTGTTATACTGGCAGACCAGGGGGCAAAGGTGGTTATAGAACGCACTCTGGGAGTATTGGTGGAGGGAGATCAACACTGGTGGTGGGAATGGCCCTCATTCACTATATCTAAAATTCAACTATGAAAGACTTTGTAGATCACAATGGTTTCAAGAAAAGAAAAAGATAGTACAGCGGTGGAGTGTTTGCCTTGCATCCAGCTGATCCAGGACAGATGGTGGTTTGAGTCCTGGCATCCCATATGGTCCCCTGAGCCTGACAGAAGTGATTTCTGAGTGCAGAGCCAGGAGTAACTCTTGTAGCCCCAAATCAAAACAAAATATTAATGCTTAAGTAAATGCATTAAATGTTAATACTTAATATCAATACATTTGACTATTAATACAAATAGATACATTTAATTTATTTCAATATAATATTAAATATAATAAAATATCTATAGATGCAAACAATCTGAATAGAGACAAAATATTTATTTTATCACTGACAAAATATAAAATCCTTTAGAAAGCTAGATTTTTTGGGGAGGGCATACTTGACAATGCTCATGGGTGACTACTGGCTCTGCACTCAGGAATTAAACCTGGTGCTACTTAGGGGACCACATAGAATGGTAGGGATAAAAGCTGGGTTGGCAACATGCAAGACAAGCACTCTCTCTCCTGCTCCCAAGCACACCTTCCTTCCTTCCTTCCTTCCTTCCTTCCTTCCTTCCTTCCTTCCTTCCTTCCTTCCTTCCTTCCTTCCTTCCTTCCTTCCTTCCTTCCTTCCTTCCTTCCTTCCTTCCTTCCTTCCTTCCCTCTTTCCCTCCCTCCCTTCCTCCCTCTCTCCCTTCCTTCCTTCCTCTTCCTTTCTTCCCTCCCTCCCTTCCTTCCTTCCTACTCTCCTTCCTTCCTTCCTTTTCTCCCTCCCTTCCTCCCTCCCTCTCTCCCTTCCTTCCTTCCCTACTTCCTTCCTTCCCTCCTTCCATCCTTCCTTCCTTCCTTTCTTCCCTCCCTCCCTCCTTCCATCCTTCCTTCCTTCCTTTCTTCCCTCCCTCCCTCCCTCCCTCCCTTCCTTTCTTCCGTCCTTCCGTCCTTCCTTCCTTCCTTTCTTCCCTCCCTCCCTTCCTTCCTTCCGTCCTTCTTTCCTTCCTTTCTTCCCTCCCTCCCTTCCTTCCTCCCTCCCTCCCTCCCTCCCTCCCTTTCTTCCCTTCCTTCCTCCGTCCCTCCCTTCCTTCCTTCTTCCTCCTTCCTTCCTTCCTTCCTTCCTCCTTTCCTTCCTTCTTCCTTCCTCCTCCTTCCTTCCTTCCTCCCTCCCTCCCTCCCTCCTCCCTCCCTTCCTTCCTTCCTTCCTTCCTTCCTTCCTTCCTTCCTTCCTTCCTTCCTTCCTTCCTTTCTTCTTCCCTCCCTCCCTCCTCACTCTCTTTATTCTTTTGTTCTTTCTTTTGGTTTTTGCATTTTACAATACATATAAACTATAATAAGAAGGAGAACCATTTTCAGAGCTATCAATGCATAAATTACTACATTGGTATGTTTTATCTTGCTGTTGAAATAAAGAATGTAGTAATATGTGTGAGGGAAAGCCAAGGTCACTCAACCAAAAAACAAGCCATTGTCACAACTTTGAACCAAGTAGAAGCTAATTAAAAAACCATGATGGAGAAATCCATTTAAATAACCACTGAATAACCCCAGGGTACATCTATCAGTCATAGGCAGAGTCCCTGTTCCAGGTGCCAGGTGAAGTGGAATCCTCATGCTCCAATCCTAGGGGCAATCTCATCTCCCAACGGGAGAGTTGTGATTCTGGAAGCAAACGCCCACATAGGAAATAATTCACACATGGTTAAGGGGATAAAACACGTTCAGGAACTTTCACATGGAAGCTTTCCACTCCTAAGAAGCAGATAGCTCAGTGATGGAAAATTGAAGCCATGGCGTTTTTTCCCTGAGACCCGGAGTCTTTATTAGGAAGTGCCAGAACACACCCTGGGGTAGTGAACAGATGGTCTAAGGCTCCAATCCAAAAGATATTTACATCCAAAGTTGCTTTCAACCAATGCATATCCTGAGTAGAATGGAACCCGTTTAACCCAGCAGTCAAGGATATCAGATTATTATTCTCTCTGTCTCTCTCTTTTTCATGGTGTCAGGATAATTTTAGCTTCATAGAAACTGGGAGTATTTCTGTTTATTCCATTTTCTGGAAGAGCCTGAAAAGAATTTGCAGTAGGTCCTCCTTAAAGGTTTGAAAGAATGACCTAATGAATCCATCTGGTCCTGAGCTTCTGTGCTTCTGTGTTTGGGAAGCCTTTTGATTACTGTTTCAACTTTCTTGATAATAAGCAGTTTGTACAGCTATTTCAAATAATTTTGGTTCATCCTGGGGAGGTTATAGGCATTCAAGGATTTATCTATTTCTTCTAAATTCTCTCATTTTGTGGCATAAAGATTCTCAGAATAACTTTTGATTACCCATTGAATTTTCTTTTTTTTTTTTGTTTTTGGGCCACACCCAGTGATGCTCAGGGGTTACTCCTGGCAATGTGCTCAGAAATTGCTCCTGGCTTGGGGGGACCATATGGGACGCTGGGGATTGAAACTTGGTCCATCCTAGGCTAGCATAGGCAAGGCAGACGCCTTACCTCTTGTGCCACCACTCCAGCCCCTACCCATTGAATTTCTGTAATAACCTTTGTGACACTCCCTTTCATTTCTGAGTCAGTTTATTAGGGCTTTCTCTCTTTCTTTTTGAGTCTTGCTAATGATTTATCAATCTTTCTTATTTTTTTTCAAAAAAATAAATTCTTGCTCTCATTATTCTTTTGAATTTTTTGTTTCCAATTAATAAATATCTGCCCTCAGTTTTATTATTTCCTTCCTCCTACTTGCTTTTGGCTAATTTGGTCATTTTCCAATTTTTTAAGCTCTGCCATTAAGTTCCTTCTTGATGAATGCTTGCAAAACTATAATTTTTCCTCTTAATATAGCTTTTGCTATATTGCTATATTGGTTTCAGAACACGAAAAAGGAAACATAAATTACCTATGAGCAACTATGTAAGCCACACTATTTAAATAAAGTAATAAACATTTAAAATATACTCTCCTTTTCTTCCCTTTGCTCTTGCTGCTATGGGTAGTTTTATTATGCTTGGTTGTGTACTCACCCACTTTAGCTCTGATGCTTAACAGGGATTGAATATTTTAGTTTGATGCTTGTGCACATTTTGGTTTCAGTGCTCACATGGTATTAAATACTTAGTAGTAATGCTCACACACTTCACTTGTGGGATTAAAGGCTACAGATTTTAGTTGTAACATGTGTGCATACCTGGTTAATGTTAATATATTAAACGTGTGATATCAACGATCATAAATAGCAATATTGCTGAGACTCTTACTTGGCCTGTGGAGTGGTGCCAGAGTTTGAATTCACAGCCTTATCCCTGCCTGCAAGTTAAGCACGTTGCTACTGAAGTTTTTCTGGACACTTGAGTTTCTATTCATTCTAAAGGCAATCCTTCCCCCCCCCCTGAAAATATCATAGTCATCTGGGATGAGCCATAGATTAGCCTTTATTTGCTTAAATTAATCTTCATTAAAATGCTAATGTTCTTAGAGTCAACTTTAGGAGCTATGGCTCACTTTATTCACTGTTTCTTGTTTTGCACGTTAGCACACATGAAAAAAATTACTTTACCAACCTGGACCCTGGCAACTGTGGCCATGAGCGCAAGATGGTTACTTCCTGTGACAAGATGATTACGTTGAAGGCAGGAGTCCACTCTCTTCCAATCTATGGCTTGTTGCCAATAAAGATTTTTCTCAATTAATTACTGTCTCTAGGTTAAGTGGCTCTCTGTTGAATTAAATAAATAACGATGGGGCTGGATGGCGATGGATGGAGGCCTTTGTGCTTAGGCCCCAGCCACGTGGCTTCATTCCCCATCCAGCTGGCGGGTTCCAGGCCCAGGTGATCGGCGTAATCAAGACTCACTCACAGGCAGGCTTCAGGAAGCATTAACTTTATTCATACCCTATTCACCACATGTGTGTGGCCTATCTCATAACCTTTTAAGCACTAGTTATTCTTGGCCCTGCATCTAAACTCCTTTCAGCCATCTTCCTCAGAGCGCCCAGCAGCGCAGAAAGGGCCAAGAGCCAAAGGCAAAAAAGGGCCCGAATCCCCTTGGTTCCGCCTTATCTAACATTTCCCAGACCCCTCCCAGGAATGGGAGGGGCTCGCAGGTAAAGTTACACCTATTATCCGGTTCCCAAGACCCCTCCCAGAAAAGGGTGGGTCTAGGGTCTTAAATAGGTACACCCACATTTCCTCCTTTTCTTAATATTTTTATGCACCAACGTAATAGAGTGAAAATTAATATACCAGCCCTTTTCAAAAACATATTTTTGCAAAATATACTCTACACCTGTAACCTAAAATTTTATTAATGCTTTTTTACCAAGCACTATTCCGGAACTTTTATGTTCCTATACTTTTAAACTATATTGGGGGAACTTCATTGTTCCTATACCTTTCCTATACACAAGTACTTTAGCATACATGCATAACATACATTTTAAAAACAGGCTAAGTACATTAAAATACACAGTAAAACATTTTGCAATAGAAAATATTAACTTTGAAAGACAACAAAACACATTTAAATCATAAAGAAAATGACTAAGACAAAGATGCAGGTGGTTAGAAATTAGATGTTAAACTGTATTACCTTCCTTTTATTTTTATTTTTTTAACCACTAACTAACTAAAAGTTATTCCATCACCAACTATGAGTAAACTATAAAATTACCTGCTAAGTTCCTACACCTAAAATCATAGTTTAAATGATTAATTTGTTTCACGCTGATCTCACCACGTTGATTTCACCATGTGGCTTTTGTAAATTTTTAGAGTTTAGATGCTGGTTTGTCCCACGCTGATCTCACCACGTGGCTTCTGTAAACTTTTAAAGTTCAGATGTTGGTTTGTCCCACGCTGATCTTACCACGTGGCTTCCTTTCGTAGTTCCAGGCTCCGCTGCCGGTTTGTGATCTGGAGCGTGGATTTCAGGTTTTTCGCTTTTCCGGGCAAAGCTGAGCCCAGCCGAGCCGAGCCGCTTTAGGAATAATTAGAAGCTTTTCGCCGCTTTTTTCCTCCGGGCGGCACTTTGGACGGTTTTTCTTGGCCACAGCTTTTTTGCAGAGGGCTTTTGGATGTCCAGAGTTGTAAAAGTCCAGTCCGAAGTTTTCAAAGTCGAAATCCAAATTTAAGCCGCAGGTCATTTTTAGAAAATTAGTCCACTTTAAATAGTCTTTTTTCTCCTCCGTTTCCAATTTAAGCTTTTAATTAGTTTTCGTACAGGCCGAGGTTTTTGTTTTTTGTAACAAAGTGTCAGTTCTGGGCCTGGGCCTGGGCTGGAGGTGATGCAAGCTTTAACCTTTCTCCTTCCAGTTGCCCTTCTTCCCCTAGAAGGGGTTGTGGCCATCTTTGAACATGGCTTCACGTGGCCAAACACTTTGGGCTGACTGCATTTGAACAAAGCGAAAATCAAACAGAAGAGCAGAAATCTTACCATTTTCGCTGTTTTTTTTGGGTCCAGGATTAAGGTCAAAGTTCGGAGCGCCATTTGTTGAATTAAATAAATAACGATGGGGCTGGATGGCGATGGATGGAGGCCTTTGTGCTTAGGCCCCAGCCACGTGGCTTCATTCCCCATCCAGCTGGCGGGTTCCAGGCCCAGGTGATCGGCGTAATCAAGACTCACTCACAGGCAGGCTTCAGGAAGCATTAACTTTATTCATACCCTATTCACTACATGTGTGTGGCCTATCTCATAACCTTTTAAGCACTAGTTATTCTTGGCCCTGCATCTAAACTCCTTTCAGCCATCTTCCTCAGAGCGCTCAGCAGCGCAGAAAGGGCCAAGAGCCAAAGGCAAAAAAGGGCCTGAATCCCCTTGGTTCCGCCTTATCTAACATTTCCCAGACCCCTCCCAGGAATGGGAGGGGCTCGCAGGTAAAGTTACACCTATTATCCGGTTCCCAAGACCCCTCCCAGAAAAGGGTGGGTCTAGGGTCTTAAATAGGTACACCCACAGCTCTCAAGATTCAGTGGAGCAGGACCTTCCAAGTGATAAAGCACCCTGAAAAAGAAAAAAAAATGCATGTAACTGAAACTTGATTTGAGCTTTGCACTGACTTTATTGGTTATGGAAGCTTCTCAATTATTTCACTCCCCCTTAACCCCAGCTGCCTCGTTGGTGATGGGGAGAAGTCCTGTGATGCCTCTCTCTAAGAATTGCTATTAGAATTTGATCAGGGGCTGGAGAGATAGCATGGAGGTAAGGCGTTTGCCTTGCATGTAGGATGGTGGTTTGAATCCCGACATCCCATATGGTCCCCTGAGCCTGCTAGGAGCGATTTTTGAGCGTAGAGCCAGGAGTAACCCCTGAGCGCTGCTGGGTGTGACCCCAAAACCAAAAAAAAAAAACAAAAAAACAAAAATTAAAACACATACACACACACACACACACACACAAAACACAAAAAACTTTGGCTGAAAGTTCAAAGTTCAGATATCAGCAAGGGGATTTCTGAGAATTCTGTTTATGGGTGATTGTCTTTCCACTGTAACTTTACCTTGTCCTCTTTCTTTGCATCTTTGTTCTCATAATTAAAAAAAAAAACTAAAAAAAAGAATTTGAACATTGGGTAATGAGAGGGATGTGTAAACTCTAAAGGGCATTGCAAGCCCTAGCTAATTACATTGGTTGTAATATATTATTACAGCAAAAAAACAAACAAAAAAAACCCAAAAAAACAAACAAACACATGGGCCCGGAGAGATAGCACAGCGGCGTTTGCCTTGCAAGCAGCCGATCCAGAACCAAAGGTGGTTGGTTCGAATCCAGGTGTCCCATATGGTTTCCCGTGCCTGCCAGGAGCTATTTCTGAGCAGACAGCCAGGAGTAATCCCTGAGCACCGCCGGGTGTGACCCAAAAACCAAAAAAAAAAAAAAAAAGACAGGATGCAGGGCCAGAGCAATAGTACAGTATATAGAATGCTTGCTTTGCATGCAGCCAACTGAAGTGTGATCCTCTTTATCCTATATGGTCCCCTGAGAATCACTAGGAATAATTTATTTATTTTTGGCCCATACTCATTGGTGCTCAGGGGTTACTCTTGGCTTTGCATTCATATTTTACTCTTGTAGGCTCAGGGGACCATGGGATGCCCCCAAGGATTGAACCCAGTTGGCTGCATGCAAGGCAAACGTTTTACCTGTATGCTATTGCTCAGGCCCAATAAAGCAATTCCTGATCATATAGCTAGGAGTAATCCTTGAGCATTGTCAGGTGTGTCCTGGAAAAAAATAGACAGGATTTTCTTTTTATCACATATAACCTGGGAGTTTTTGTCTTTGTTTGTTTTTTTGTTTGCTTGCTTGTTTTTTGGGCCACACCTGGTGATGCTCAAGGATTACTCCTGGCTATGTGCTCAGAAATCGCTCCTGGCTTGGGGGCCATATGGGACACAGGGGGATCAAAACACAGTCCGTCCTAGGTTAGTGACTGCAAGGCAGACTCCATACCACTTGTGCTACGGCTCTGGCCCCATTTTTGTCTTTTTAAAAAATCTTTTTGTGTTCGTCCGAGTGTAGTGGTGTTTACAATTAATTGATCACAGCCAGTTACAGATTTCTCTGTTCCTTCTCCACTCCCATTGCTTCACTTGACTAGCCTAAAAAAATTTTTTTTTGTAAACTGGCAGATTTTGTCTTTTATTTTGTGAAGGGGTGGGATCATACCTGGTGGTGTTCAGGGTTCTGTGCTCAAAAATCACTTCTGGCAGTGCTAGAGGGACCATATGAAGTTCTGGAAATCAAAATTGAATTTCATGGTACACTGAATGCAAGGCAAGTGCCTTAAACCATATAATCTCAATCTCTGTGGTGGATCCACTACTCAGGTTTATTCCTGGAGAAATATCATCTTACGCTACAAAGACTGGTACATATCACAAAGAACAGAAACAACAAGTGCTGGCATGATGTGGGGAAAAAGGAACCCTCATTCACTTCTGGTGGGAATGCATGTAGTTCAGCCTTTCTGGAAAACAATATGGAGATTCCTAAAAAAAACTGAAAATTGAGCTCTCATATGATTCGGCTATACCACTCCTAAGGATATACTCTAGAAACACAAAAATACAATACAAAAATGACCTCTGTACTCCTATGTTCATTGCAGCTCTATTTCTATTAATGATAGATAGTGTAAGCTCGGGGTTTCCAAATTCTGTTCCGACGCAGAGAATTGAAGGGAAAATGACTCAGGCAAATGCTCAGGTGAATTCGTTTATGTCTGGTATATTAGGGTCTCTAGCTTACTCCCAATGGAGCAGAGGCAAAAAGTTGCACTGGTCCCTCCTTATATAAGATGGGAAATGGGAGGGGAAGGAAGGAGTGACTCCACTTCCTTGAGGGCTGGACTTCCGCTACGGTAACACGAATCACTGGTGAGTTAGGGGTAAAAGCGGGACTTCTGCTATGATAACACGAATCATTGGTGAGGTTGTGCTAAAGGCGGGACTTCCTTTTCACTAGCAAGCTCGTGAACATGTGGTCCTTTCCTAGTTAGAACCTGAGTGAAACCTGGCATGAGGTTCTTTTATTCCTTTTCATCTCCCCACTTCTTGTAGTGAGGCTTCTAATCCTAGAAGCCAATGTGATCAGGGGCCTCCACTTCCTGATATTCCTGGTCAGAATTATCTGCGTGAGCTAATTCTTGGTATTGTTGGCGTAATACCATAAGTTTAACTTCCCCAACCTGGGCTTGTATGAACGTAGTGAGGCGATTGATTATGCATGGGCCAATGGCTACCAGAAGTAAAAGGCCCAGAAGGGGCCCCAGTAGGGGTATTAGATAGGGGAAAATCCCACCCCATAAAGACCATAAGGGACCGTCTAATAGCTCTTTTCTTCTTTGGGCCAGCTCCTCTTGATGATGTCTGATTCTGTCTCTATTCCTGACTTGTTAGTATAAAAACAACATTTTTCTTGCAAGGTCACGCAAAGCCCTCCTTGCTCTGCCAAGATCAAATCTAACCCTCGCCTGTTTTGTAATACCACTTCAGCCACGGAGTCGAGCTGGTCCAGCACATCATTAATAGATTTATATACTGTCTCCACATCTGAAATTAATTTTTGCGAGAGTTTGTTATATCTGTCTATTGATATGGCTAGCCCTGCGCTCCCGGTTGCTAGTCCACCTGCTACCCCGAACCCTACCAGTAGGGGCAGGAACACTACAGCTCGTCGAGACCACCGGGTACCGCCTAAGAGATTTATGCTAGGCAGAGGGATGGACTCTGTCCCCGGGATGATGTCAATGTTGGGGAGCACTAATGCTGGGACGCATATCCCAGTCCAGTTCTGGGGAAAAAGAGAGTAAGCCAAATTTCCACCACATATCCATACCCATCCCGGAGGTAAACACCCTGGGCTAGAGGGAGCAGGTAGGACTTCTGAGCACTGAGTAGCTCCTACCTGACCCAGGTCTACAGATTCGGTGCTGTTATGCAAATAGCAAACAGATGATTCAAAGCTAAAAGGGACTACCTTAAAGGGTTTGACATAAGTACAGCTAGAAGAAGCAAAGGTTAGATTACCTAGTTGGACAGGGACAGCCAGAGGCCACTTTTCCCCCATCTTCATACAAAGCCAACAATCAGCAGCTAAAGTAGGGTTAGAGAAATTAAGAAGTTTGTGAGTTTCTTCTAGGATGCCATGAGTATTTGGATCTAACTTCTCAGCAGGCATCTGGGGTTGGAGGGAGGGGTGCCGGGGCCACTTAGGCATTAGGGTCTCCACCTCCTTTGTAGCCCAGTCTATGGCCTTCTTCTCTCTTTCCTGGTGTGTTGGCCCTCCACCATCCGAGATATGAATGGGCGACTTTAGGGGCCAGCAGACCAAGTCTCCCACTTTGGCCATGCAACTTGCGGCTCCATAGGGAGATTTATAGCTACTAACTGTCCATTCCCCTCCTATGCTCCCCTCATAAGTTTTGGTGAGTTCGGCCACCAGATATGCCCGGTTATTTTTGGTACACTCTCGATACTCCCTATAGCACCGGGAGTGAACTTGAGTAAGCTCCACACATCCAGCAGGGCATTACCCCCCGCCCCCCGAAGAGGGAGGCAAAGGTTGAGGTTTTGCCCTACACACCCCTTCTGGTTCCCCCCCACATGGGAAGAAGTAGGGGACTGGAGGTAAGCAATTCTAGTTCCACAGTATACTGCTCAAGTGTATAGGAGCCTACTGTTGAGTTGATAGCCTCCCATGCAGTCACAGGGGTTTCCAAATAGTTTTTTACCAGTTCATCTGGGTTTATGGGCTGATCGAGTCCTCCTTCAGCCAGTGTCAGGAGGAGCATTGTCAGAGTCAGTGGGCGTATCAGGGCTAGAGTGTGTTTGCCGGACTCGAATCTTGAGGGGATTCTCAGTGCGCTCCACTTTCCACTCATTATGGTTGAGGTCAGCAGGGGCAGGTTTTAGATGGGAGGTGTGAATCCAGGAAGCAATGCCGTCCACCTCAACAGCAGTAGGGGTGATCAGAAGGATGACATAAGGTCCCTTCCACCTAGGCTCCAGTGGCTGCGAGCAGTGCCGCCTCACCAGGACCTGGTCTCCTGGCTTGAAGGGGTTGTGGCACCGTCAGTTCTCCAGGTTCATATGCCTGTCTGAGTTCCTTCTAGACTTGGCCTTGTAGGGCAGTGATGGCGGCCAGCCGAGCTGCTAAAGGAGTTGAAGGGGGAGAGAAAACATCATAAGGCTCAGAAAGCATTCGCACCGGGTGGGAGGGAGCGCCACACAACACTTCAAAGGGAGTTAGTTTACACAAAGAAGGCAAGGGGGTATTCCTAGCCCTGAAGAGGGCAGAAGGTAGGAGGGTAGTCCAGTCCCCAATGCCAGTCTCTAGAGATAATTTGGTTAAAGTCTCCTAAATAGATCTATTCATCCTTTCTACCTGCCCTGAGCTCTGCGGGCGATATGAACAGTGCAATTTCCAATTTATGCCCAGGGTCTTGGCTAACCCCTGACTTACCTAGGCCACAAAAGCTGATTTGTTGTCTGACCCAATTACCTGAGGAAGTCCAAACCTGGGGAAGATGTCATCTAATATCTTCCTAGCCACCACCTGGGCTGTTTCCTTCTTGCATGGGTAGGCTTCCACCCATCCTGAAAATGTATCTACAAAGACTAACAAATACTTTAGTCCATATTTGGCAGGCTTGATCTCAGTGAAATCAATCTCCCAATGTTGACCTGGTCTCTCCCCTCTCAGTCTCTTTCCGGTCCCCATCTTAGTGGGATAGGCATTTACCAATTGACAGGGTTGGCAGGACCTTACAATTTTTTCGGCCATTTCCTTTAGCCTCTCTGGTTTTGGTACCCGAGGCCATTCCTTAATTAACTCCATCATTTTTCTGACCCCTAGGTGGGTGAGTTGGTGAAGAGTTTGCAGATACTGATTTACCTCTGGTTCTTCTTCAGAAAGAAGGGAGTCTACAGTTGACACTGGTGGGAGGTTGTCGGGTTCAGTAACAATAAGCACAGGGATCTCCTTTGTGCGGGATGCCGCTGCCTTCGCCGCTTCATCAGCTCTTTGGTTTCCGGACGCAATGGCCTCCTTTCCCGTTTAGTGACCTGGACAGTGAACTATTGCCAGTTCTTTGGGTAGGAGAAGAGCAGATAAAAGACGCAGTATCTCTTCTTTGTGTTTAATTTCTTTTCCTGCAGATGTCAGGAGTCCCCTCCTTTGGTAGATAGCGCCATGGACATGGGCATTTCCGAAGGCATATCTGCTATCTGTGTAGATCGTTGCCCTTTTTACTGCTGCCATTTCCAGTGCTCTGGTAAGGGCTATCAACTCAGCTCGCTGAGCGGAGGTTCCCTCTTTCAGGCGCTGGGACCAGATAACGTCATGATCACTCACCACCGCAGCCCCAGCTCATCTCTCTTCATCTTGGAGCAAACTACTTCCATCTGTGTACCATATGACGTCAGGGTTCTTTAATGTTGGTCCTGTAGGTCCCTCCTCAGCCCACTCTCTTCAGCCAGCAAATCCTGGCAGTTATGCAACACTGGTGCCTCTGACTCTTCAGGGAGCAGGGTGGCCGGGTTGAGAATCACAGGTAGGCCAATGGTTATTCTGCCTTTGTCTAGAAGGATACTTTGATAGTGGGTGATACAGGCATTTGAGAGCCAACGGTTGGGGGGCTGCCGAATTATACTTTCCAGAGCATGAGGGGCTATTATAGTCAGCTTCTGTCCCAAGGAAATCTTATCTGAATCCTTTACCAGCAGTGCAGATGCAGCTATTGCCCTCAAACATTTAGGCCACCCGCTGGCCACTGAGTCTAGTTTCTTTGATAGGTAGGCAACCAGCCTTTTCCACGGACCTAGCGTCTGTGTCAGCACTCCCCTTGCCATTCCCACTTTCTCTTCTAGATATAAGGTAAAGGGCCTGCTAGCATCAGGGAGGGCCAGGGCTGGGGCTGTGAACAGAGCTGTTTTGATAGAGTCAAACGCCCTCTGGCATTCATGGGTCCACTCAAACTTGTCATCCCCTTTCGTGAGGGGGTACAGTGGGGCTGCCAGGTTGGCGAAACCAGGGATCCAGAGGCGGCAGAAACCTGCCATCCCCAGAAACTCACGTAACTGCCGGCGAGTGGTAGGTGCTGGGATTTGTGCCACGACCTTCTTCCGAGCCTCCTTCAACCATCACTTTCCCCCTCGTAGCGTGTATCCCAGAAACGTCACCTCTCTCTGGCACAGCTGCGCCTTCTTGGCTGATGCTCTATACCCTAGCCAAGCAAGTTCCTTCAGCAGGTTATGGGTGGCCTGCTTGCAATCCTCTTCAGTTTTTTCTGCAATCAAAAGATCATCCACATACTGTAGCAAGGTAACCTGGGGGTGCTGGCTGCGGAAGAGACTTAAGTCTTGGTGCAAGGCCTCATCAAAGATGGTAGGGGAGTTCTTAAACCCCTGAGGCAATCTGGTCTAGGTTAGTTGGCCTGAAATTCCTGCCTCAGGATCACTCCACTCAAAAGCAAATAAGGGTTGACTGGCCGGATGTAGGGACAGTCAGAAGAAAGCATCCTTTAAGTCCAATACGGTATACCATACTCTCTCAGGACTTATGGTGCTGAGAAGGTTGTATGGGTTAGGCACAGTGGGATAGATGACTTCCACTTGGCTGTTAACTGCCCTTAGGTCCTGTTCTGACCGATAGTCTCCAGTTCCAGGCTTCTTAACTGGGAGTAATGGAGTATTTCAGGCTGACTGACATTGTACTAAGACCCCCTGTTGAGAAGTTTCCAAAAATGAGGAGTTATGCCTTTCTTTGCTTCCTGACTCAGGGTACTGCCTGACTCTCACAGGGACAGCAGTAGTTTTCAACTCTACCACTACTGGAGCCTATAAGGTAGACAACCCCAGTCCAGCAGTTTCGGCCCAAGCTCCTGGAAGTAGTCTCAACCAAAAATCGGTGTCTTGGTTTTCAACTGGCAAGGGGTCATTTGTAAATAGTCTATATTCATCCTCAGCACTAATGGTCAGGAAGGAGGTGGTAAGTGGTTGGACACTGGGATTAAGAAAAGCAATCTCTAGACCAGTTTCTTCAAAAGTTATCTGGGCTCTGAGTTTGGTTAGCAAGTCTAGTCCCATTAGAGGTGAGGGGAAGTTTGGTATGACCAGGAAAGAATGCTTGATTTCTCCTTTTCCCAAGTCTATAGTCCGGGAAGTAGTCCAGGAACGGTAGCTACTTCCATTTGCTCCTTGTACTAAGGATTGCTTACTAGAGAGAGGTCCCAAAGGTTTCTTTAGGACCGAGTATACTGCCCCTGTGTCGAGTTCAAAGTCTATGGGAGTCCCCTCCATCTTAAATTTAGCCCTGAGCTCCTGGAGGGGGTTGGAGCCCTGACCCCCCTATTCAGATTCAAGGGCCAGGGTCCTTGAATGTTGAGGGGATCGTGGGGGTTGGGTGCATTCCCGAGCCCAGTGTTCACTCTGGCAGCAGTGAGCACATTGGTCCTTGTCCAGGGGTCGGCGTCTTCGTGGGCCCAGGTCCCTACCTTTCTGACCTGTGCTAGATCTGTCTACCACTACTGCCAAGACCCTTGCCAGTTCCTTATTCCTTCTTCTGTCCTTTTGTTCTTCCCTCCTCTCTCTCTTCCCTCTCTTTCTCCTCTGCTTCTCTTCTTTCTCTGTCTCTCTTCTCCTGCCACTCTCTTTTCTCCTTTTCTAGTCGCTCCTCTCTTTCTTCCTTTGTTTCTCTCTTACTGAATACTTTCTCGACCTCCTTTACTAGGTCCTGTAAAGTCTTTCCTTGGATATCCTCCAGCCTTTGAAGTTTCTTTCTAATATCTGCTGTTGACTGTCCTTTTTTTTTTTTTGGTTTTTGGGCCACACCCTGTGACGCTCAGGGGTTACTCCTGGCTATGCGCTCAGAAGTTGCTCCTGGCTTCTTGGGGGACCATATGGGACGCCGGGGGATCGAACCGCGGTCCATCCTAGGCTAGCGCAGGCAAGGCAGGCACCTTACCTCCAGCGCCACCGCCTGGCCCTGCTGTTGACTGTCCTACAAAAGCCATAATGACTGAAGCCTGATGAGTTTTGGAGGTTGGATCGAAAGGGGTATACCCCCTATAGGCTTCCATCAGCCTTTCTAGGAAAACCCCGGGAGGCTCATCGGGTTCCTGTATCACCTCTTTTACCTTGGCCAAATTGGTAGGCTTTCTAGCTGCTTCCCAGAGACCTCTCATGAGAGTCTGGCGATAGGTGGACAGATTCCCCCTACCTTCATATGTGTTGGGGTCCCAATCCGGTCTCCACAAGGGGAAAGAGTCATCAATAACATCAGGTCTGGTTGTCACCAACCCATCTAATCCTATCACATTTTTCCGGGCTGCTGCCAAAATGCAGTCCTGTTCTTCAGTAGTGAACAGGGTATGAAGCAGCTGCTGGCAGTAGTCCCAAGTAGGTTGGTGGGTGTTCATCAAAGAATCTAAAAGATTGATTAACCTAGTGGGGTCTTCAGAGAAAGAGGGATGGTTAAGCTTCCAGTTATATAGGTCAGAAGTGGGGAAGGGCCAATACTGGAGGGCAGACATCTCCCCCCCTCCCATCGTCCATCATGGGCCCTACTGGCCTCAGTGGCATGATTGGCAAAGCTCCAAATGCTGGATCTCTTTGTCTGCTGCGGGTCCCAGCAGCTGGCCCTGTTCTCTGGCTCTCATCTGGCATGGACTCCGGGGATGATGGAGGCAAGGAAGTTGCTCCTCCCCCGTTTCCCTGCAGCATGAGGGAAGGCAGGGAAGTTGCTCCTCCCTGTGGCCTGGGGGAAGGCAGGGAAGTTGCTCCTCTCCCTCCTCCCTGTGGCATGGGGGATGGCAGGGGAGCTGAGGAGGAATCTGATGGGGAACGAGGTTGTGCAGCCGCCTCATCTGCTGGAGCAGAGGGGGTGTGAGGGGACGGGTGGTAAGGAGGGGGGTCAAAGAGAAGCAGGTCCGTAGTGTCAGGGTAAATGCGGGGCACAGCTCGCTCCTCTTTAGGCTTTGACTCCGATTCCCTTTTCTCCTTCATGGGTAGGATTGTAGGCTCCGAGGGCGGCTGTAAAGAAGAAGGTTTGATCAGGATGTCCATGCGGCCCCGGTCGGTACACGATGTCCTTCATTCTGTGAACTAGGGAAACATGGAAAGACACCCCCCCCCTGCGGCCATCCAACCTGAAAAGTAGGCCACTCAGCAGCACAGTAGGTCTGCTACTTGTCCCTTTTTATCATTAGGGAACGATTTCGTGCACGAGTCCTTACTTCTGACCAGTGGTCCAAAGTGAGGGACAAAGGGGTAGTCTGCTTCTGACCCATAATGGGAGTAGAAAATCAAAGGAGTAGATAAGGAAAAGATTGGAGGGGGAAAAAGGGGTGAAGAAAGAAGAGTTCAAGGAATTAAAGCCAACACACACCTACAGAACCTACACACTTACACAACACCAACTACAACTAAGCAAAACAAAACAAAACAGAAAAGCAAAACTCTCAAAAATAAGGTTCACCACAGCAGCCTGGGAACGTCTTCCTGCTGCAAACTCGAACTCCTGGGGGCCCTCCAGGGTCATGACCTATAGTTTCTGAACTCGTCAGTTCACTACCACCTGGAATTCACTTCGAGTGGGGACTCTCAAGTCCTCGGTCACCCTACCATTTCCCTACTTCCATTTTTGATACACATCCAGTCACAACAACATAAGATATACTGCCAGTTTCTACTCGCAACAAGTTACAGCTGACAACACAAGATACACTGCTAGTTTCTACCC
The DNA here is from genome assembly GCF_024139225.1 of Suncus etruscus. Taxonomy (NCBI): domain Eukaryota; kingdom Metazoa; phylum Chordata; class Mammalia; order Eulipotyphla; family Soricidae; genus Suncus; species Suncus etruscus. Next base: position 42,395,822 of record NC_064861.1, read on the forward strand.
ACAACAAGTTACAGCCAACAACACAAGCTACATTAATTAGAACCCACCGAGTGGTCCGTTCACTACCCCGCTCCGGACAGATCTGGTACCTCCTGGCTGGCTCGCCAATGTAAGGCTCGGGGTTTCCAAATTCTGTTTCGATGCGGAGAATTGAAGGGACAATGACTCAGGAAAATGCTCAGGTGAATTCATTTATGTCTGGTATACCAGAGTCTCCAGCTTATTCAAACGGAGCAGAGGCAAAAAGACCTTGTGGTCCTGCTGGTCCCTCCTTACATAAGATGGGAAATGGGAGGGGAAGGAAGGAGTGACTCCACTTCCTTGAGGGCTGGACTTCTGCTACGGTAACATGAATCATTGGTGAGGTTGAGGTAAAGGCGGGACTTCCGCTACGATAACACGAATCATTGGTGAGGTAGTGCTAAAGGAAGGACTTCCGCTACAATAACATGAATCATTGGTGAGGTGGGGTAAAGGCAGGACTTCTGCTACGATAACACGAATCATTGGTGAGTTAGGGGTAAAGGCGGGACTTCCTTTTCACTAGCAAGCTCGTGAACATGGGGTCCTTTCCTAGTTAGAACCTGAGTGAAATCTGGCATGAGGTTTTTTTTATTCCTTTTTAATAGAATGTGGAAACAACCCATGTGCCTGACAACAGATGAGTGGGTATAGAAACTCGTACATCTACACAGTGGAATCCTATGCAGCTATTAGGAAAAGTCATAAAATTTACCTATATATAGATGGACACAGAGACTATTATGTTGAGTAAAATGAGTCAGAGCGAGAGAGATAGACACAGAATAGTTTAATCTGTGGGATTTAAGAAAAATAAAAAAGAAAATTATAAGACAGTATTGTAATACTATCCAAAGACAATAGAGATGAGAGCTGGAAAAACTGGCCCATGATATGAAGCTTACCATAAAATGTGGTGAGTGCAGTTAGAGAAATAACCACATTAACAACTACCATGACAATGACGGTGTGAGAGAGAGAAATAGATTGCCTGTCCTGAAGACTGGTGGGTGTGTGTGAAGAGGAAAATGGGGGAAAGTGGTGGTGGGAAAGTTGCACTGGTGAAAGGGGCGTACATTTTATGACTGGAACCCAACTGTAAAGTAATACCCAGCTATTCACCCCCAAACAAAAATGTTCTTTGACTTCCTCTTCCTAGTAATCTCTTCCTTTGGTAAGTAAAAACCTACCTGGATTACAGGACCATTTCCCACCCTGGGGAATTTGGTTATAGATAATAAAGAAAGAGTGTGCTGGCTTTGAGCTCGGCAGTGAGAGCACATGACAGAGAGAGTGAAAGGGACAAGAAGTTTTGCTTTTTATAAATGCATATAGTTTAAGTGTGAAGTTTCCCTAAGCTTACAAGGCATCCTGTTTTGTGACCTTCAGAGCCACAGGCTAGCATTGGCCGAAAGAGATAAGAATCTGGCTCTACTCAAGGAGGGCAGTATACGCCCAATTTGCTCATGCTTTCTGTTATCTTTGCTTGCAAAACTTTTAGTTGTGGTCTTTTTTTTTTTTTTTTTTTGGTTTTTTTTTGGGTCACACCTGGCAGTGCTCAGGGGTTATTCCTGGCTCCAGGCTCAGAAATTGCTCCTGGCAGGCACAGGGGACCATATGGGGCGCCGGGATTCGAACCGATGACCTCCTGCATGAAAGGCAAACGCCTTACCTCCATGCTATCTCTCCGGCCCCTAGTAGTGGTCTTTTAAGCTTTAGCAATTGTCTCTTTGTGTAACTTTGAGTGGTGGTCTGTTAGGCTTTAATGATTGTTTCTTTGTTTGCTAAATATCTCTTTCTTTTAACTAAGTTGTGCTGTATTCCTAAGTAATATGTAACAAATACTACTTCCGGGACCTGTGCTGTCCCTTTGGAAAAGTGTTCTATAAAAACACTGCTTAAGTAATGGTTTGGGGTCTTTGCTCTGGGGTTCATCCCTGGGCACTGACCCTGGTGTCACCCTGGCACCAGAAAAATAAATCACCCTTTGCAAATTTGCATGGCTTCTGACTCTCCTTGAAACACTCTAGATGCTCCTTGAGAGAGGGGGACTGATCCCCGCACCCCAACAAGAGAGGAGAGAGAGAGAGAGAGAGAGAGAGAGAGAGAGAGAGAGAGAGAGAGAAGAGAGAGAGAGAGAGAGGGAGAGAGATAGAGGGGAGAGAGAGTGCATGAAGCAAAAAGCAGACTGACTCCAATTAATCTTTTGACTGGCTTGGTATTATTTCTCTGCTTTCACCCTGCTTCTTCATACCCATCCATCTAAGGGATTAGAAACGGTGCCTAGGGCAGTCTTACTACTTTTGTATTATTTTTATTTTACAACTGGCACTTGAATAGTGACTCAGGACCCAGGGACCTGAGAAGAGCCCAATAATGATGAGTGCCTTGACCCTCTGGTGTCTAATCACTGCCTTCTTGAACTGAAATGAGAGTGCAGAGCCCATCACCAGAACATCAGTGCACTTGCTGCCTGTTCTGAATGCGGCAGATGCCCCGTTGGGCAGGACCGAAGTAGGCAGTAAAGGGGAGAGAAATGAAGACTCTGAGTAGCTTCTCAGAGGCCAAGACATTTTTTTTTAATTTTTATTATTTTATTTTTTTTCCAAGGTCTTTCTTCTACCAAAGGTGTTTTGTGAAGGGACCTTGGCCCCCCAAACTAAAGCAGCTTATGATGGGGGTAGAAGCCAAAGATAAAGTTATATTGTAGGGGTACCAGCAGAAGGCAGATGAATGGGTCCCCCAACCCAGATTCCGGCTTAGGAACTGAAGGCTTTTCCATCCCAGACAACTTCAGCAGTCTAATATATAAGGTGGAGATGGCGAGCCCAAATGAAGTTCAACTAAGGAGAAGCTGTTTTTTGCACCTGGGTTCTCACCAAAAATATTAACTTTGTTTCAATTTAATCTCTTGATCCTATTTATATTGGTCACTATATTGCAGTTAAAATGAGGCCCAGAGAAATAGCACAGTGGTAGGGCGTTTGCCTTGCATACAGCCAATCCAGGACAGATGGTGGTTCGAACCCGGCATCCGATATGGTCTCCCATGATGGCCAGGAGCAATTTCTGAGTGCAGAGCCAAGAGTAACCCCTAGGACCACCAGGTGTGACCTCAAAAGACAAACAAAACTAGTTTTATCTGTATGGATCTTATTGTTTTGTTTTATTCTCTATTGCAAACAGAATTTTTTTCTGGACCGCACCTGATGGTGTTGCTGTGGAGTTTTGCTTTGTTTATTTTTGTTTTTTGATTTTGGGCCACACCTGGCAGCACTCAGGGGTTATCCCTGGCTCTGTGCTCAGTAGTTGTTCCTGGCAATCTTGGGAGACCCTATGGGATGCCGGGATTCAAACCGTTTGTCCTGGGTTGAATGCATACAAGGCAAATGCCCTACTGCTGTGCTATCTCTCCAGCTCCACCTATGACCCCCCACATCTTCTTTATCTATGTATCTATTAACAGATACTTAGGTTGATTCACACATTTGACTATTATAAATAATGCTGCAATAACAACAAATGGAAAATATTCTATATCCTGTTCTCATTTTTTGGGGGCAACATCAACTCTACTCAGGATTTACTTCTCAAGGGCTTGGAATCATATGGGTAGATTGAGATTGAAACTGTGCTGGTTGCATACAAAACTTTACTGTCTCTTCAGCTCCTTTGTCCTTATTATCTTTGGGCAACATGCAGAAGAATTGCTTGATCATCTAGTAGTTCTGCTTTTGATTTTCTGATGAACTATAGTTTACTAGTGGAATTGTACAATGTTATATTTGCAATAATAGTGTACAAGAACTTCATTTTCCTTTATATCCTCAGTACAATTGTAATCTTGATATATATTCTTATGGATGCTATCTTTGTTTTTGTTTTTGTTTTGCTTTTGCTTTTGGGCCACATTCAGTGACACTCAAGGTTAGTTCTAGTTATGCACTCAGAAATTGCTCCTGGCTCAGGGGACCATATGAGACACTGGGGATCGAATGTAGGTCCGTCCTGGGTCAGCCACATGCAAGACAAATGTCCTACCGCTATACTATTGCTCTGGCTCCGGTATCTATTGATGTTTTATCTTCTTGACTGTTATCAATTCTAACAGGTGTAAGGTGTTATCTTGTTGTAATTTTTGTTTGAGTCTCATTACTATTAGCTATGTTGAACATGTTTTTATGTCTCCCTATTTATCATTTAGATATTTTCTTTAAAAAATATCTAGTATTTTTCTGTTTCAAATCAGATGGTTATTTTTGTTATGTTGCATAAAATTTTTATATTTTAAAAACAATATCTTAGTTTATATATGGTTTGCAATTATTTTTCCATTATATAGGCTGCTTTTTCATTTTGTTTATTGTTACTCTTGCTGTTCATAAGATTTTTTTTTTGGGGGGCCACACCTGGCGGTGCTCAGGGGTTTCTCCTGGCTGTCTGCTCAGAAATAGCTCCTGGCAGGCACGGGGGACCACATGGGACACCGGGATTTGAACCAACCACCTTTGGTCCTGGATCGGCTGCCTGCAAGGCAAACACTGCTGTGCTATATCTCCGGGCCACTGTTCTTAAGTTTTAATGTCTAATATATTTCCACTTTGTGAGTTTTTCAGTATGTTTTGGGTATCATGCCCAACAATTCATTGAAACTAATGTTGAAGAGCTTCCTTATGTTTTGTTTTAGAAGGTTTATATTAGGTCTGTTTTTAGGTCTTTTGTGTATATATTTTGGGCCATACATGTGATGCTCAGAGATTACTTTGGCCCTAGAAGTCACTCATGGTGGTTCTCAGGGGACCATATGGGATGACAAGGATTGAATGCAGGTCAGTTACATGGGTTAATAATGCCTGATCCACTCTACTCTTTCTCTGGCTCCTGTGTTTGGTATGTATTAAATTATTATTTGTGAGTGGTATAAGAAATGTTTCAATTTCATTTTATGCATATTATTTTTTGTCTTAGGGAGCTCAGTCTTTACTCCTGAACATGTGCTCAGAGATCACTCCTGATGATGGTTGGGGATATTTGGTATTGGGGATCTGACTGGAGTAAGCTGCATGCAAAATGAGCACTTTAACTCCTATAGTATCTCTCTGGCCCTTCCAGCATGTGTTTATCCAGTTTCTACAGCTCTATTTGTTTAAGAGACTGTCCTTTCTCCTTTGGGAGTTCATAAATCCCTTATGGAATAGTTAACTGTGTGTATGTGCAAGAATTTAATTCTGGGCTCTTCTGTTCTACAGTTCTATGCAATAATATTTTTGTTATTTTCATCCATTAAAGCTTATAATTTAAAAGTACAGGTTGAAATTTTCTCAAATAAGTCTTCTTCCAACTTGTTATTTTTCTTGATTTTTTTTTCAGGCTATTTAGAGTCAATTGTGTTTCCATAAAATTTTAGGATTCCACCAACCTCATTTCTGTGAAGAGTGCCATTGGATATATTTTTGTTTGTTTGTTTTGTTTTTGGGTCATACCCAGCAGCGCCCAGCGGTTACTCCTGGCTCTATGCTCAGAAATTGCTCCTGGAAGGCTTGGGGGACCATATGGGATGCTGGGACTCGAATCGCTGACCTTATGCATGCAAGGCAAACACCTTAACTCTATGCTATCTCTCCTGCCCCTGCCATTGGATTTTTGATAGAAATGTTGTTGAATTTATAGATGATTTTAGTTACTATGGGCATTTCAACAATATTAATTTTTTTCTTTGAGTGTTTGTCATTATTCCAAGTCAGGTACAGCCTCATGCTGCTGCATCAAAGGCAATTGCTTTAGTAAAAAACCAATTGCATCAGTAAATATCTTATCATGATTATTTACAGATGATAATCTGATTAATCTTAATACACTGCTCACAATAGATCCCTGTTACCAGCATTCCATTTCTAAAGAACCCCCAAATTGTATTTATATCCAAGGACATGAACAAATTAATATCAAAATCCCATTTTTAAATGTTTAAAATTAAAACATTTTTGTTTATTTTTATTTTTTTGCTTTTTGGGCCACACTTGGTGATGCTCAAGGGTTACTCTTGACTATATGCTCAGAAATCTCTCCTGGCTTAGGGGAACCATATGGAACGCCAAAGGATCACGCCAAAGGATTGAACCACAGTCTGTCCTAGGTTAGTGCATGTAAGGCATATGTCCACCACTCTGGTCCAATTTTTTTAAATTTTTGGGCCACACCCAATGATGCTCAGGGGTTACTCCTGGCTATACGCTCATGAATTGCTCCTGGCTTGAGAAACCATATGGTATGCCAGGGGATCAAACTGCAGTTTATCCTAGGTTAGCGTGTACAAGGCAGACACCCTACTGCTTGTGCCACCACTCCAGCCCCCAAAATCCCATTTTTGAGAATAAATTTTCTAGAATTTCTGGTATCAAATATCGGATCCATGTCAGTCCATACTAGGGAAACTAACTTTCTACATATTAAACGACCCTTAAAAGACTAAAGAGGAGCTTTACTGAAGAAGCCTAGATTAGTTGTTGGTAAAGAGAATAAAACTGAGATGATATATAGAAGGGGCCCTATTGAACTGGACCACAACAGTACGAAGGCATGTAGTCAGCTGATACTGTTGTAGTAGGGAATAGAAGGTTGTAACAAATTTATTTTTGGGAATACTGGAAGAAACCAGATAACGGGACAAACTGTGCTTGCTTTTAGAGTGAATGGTCATTACCAAACCAAAAAGAAATAGCAAAACAGGAAAGTTTATGTAAGCCCTTTCCCTTCCTCCAGATTTTGTCAGTAGTATCACACAGGAAACCAGCAAGCTTTGTCCAAGACCCACAGAGTTACCTGAGAAATAGAAATAGAGATAGATGAGTGGGTTTGTTGCTGGGAATATTAGCTTACAACATGGATCTGTAAATTTTGCATGATTGAGGGAGTCTTAGTTAAGATAAGGCCTCCTTAAAAGCATTACCAAAGAACCAAAGACCAGCATTTAAGAAACTACAGGCCTATTTTTTCTCCTTTCTCCTGTAGCTTTCTCCAACCCTTCCTGCTGCCAACACTGAATCTGTGGACTGTGAGAAGCCTGAGAATAGGGGGACTTTCATTTGTAGCTGCCTCTGCACACACCTTGGCCTACTGAGGACTCCAATTAGAGCTCTGAAGAGTGCACTGCATGGGAACAGTTTTGTGCTTTTAAGTAGCATTAGCAAGTTTACCTTCTTTTTTAGCACTTAAACTTCTTTTTCTCATTAGCACAGTCTTCTGGAGGGAGAGGAGGGGCAGAGGACCTAATTAGCAAACCTGGGTAACTGTCTCATACCTCCAACCTTTCTCAAACATATGCCCTTCCCCCTTCCCCTGCCCCACTAGAGCAAGCAAGGGCCAGTTGCTAGCCGACTTTCCCTTTTGAGAAACTATCAAAAAACATTTGCAAAAAACTGTGATTGCCTTAAAATGGAGAAAAGAAGCACATTTTCCAATTACAGCCGGGGTGATTGCTCTGACTTGTTTAATTAATGGGGTGTGCATCTGTTTGCTGAGGCCCTTTCGAATGTTTTCCAGAGTTCCTTAATTAGTTACAAAAAGCTGCAGGTGTACTGGCAGGGGAGAACAGTAGAGCTGGGATGTCTTCCAGAAGAGAAAATCTTTTTTAATGTAAATATTTAGTCGTATGATGATGAGGTTCATTTTAAAGTTCTCTTCCCTATTTGGTCTGCGTGCAGTGGTGTTGGAAGATATATTCAGACTCCATTTGGATTGTTGACAAAATAAATTGAAATGGAAGAGACCAATTTTCATTATGACAGACACTTATATGCAGTTAGACTATTACCAAAATGACAAGTTAGTTATTCTCGTGCTGTCACTATGAGACTGCCGCCTGTTTTATTTTTTTTTTTTCAGGCAAGTATGCTTGCAAGGGAGATGAGCCATTGCATACTAATTCTGTGCATTGAGTTGCATGTTATTATATAGAAGGACTCAGGGGGGAAATGGCAGGGCTTTTGTCCTCAAAGTAGGTGAAGATTGTTCCACAACATGAATGTGCTAGAAAGGTTTACTTCCCTGTAAATACAACCCTCTGCCTGTCATTGTTTACGGAAAACCCAGGATGTTGTCTCTTTCTGCAGTAATTACCACCTCTGGATCAGAGAAATGGTGTTACTCTTTGAAATGTATTTAGGGCTGGATTTTAAGAGTTAGATGATAGGCTTTGTGGGTAAGCTCTGATCACTGGGCATCAGTAAACTAGGGCCCAATGGTCCAGATTCGGCAGTTTGAGCAAATAGAATCTACGTATCATTGGTTTACAATATTATAGGATTTTAGGGATTTTGCTTCAAACCCTATGTTTGTAATTGTCACCATTCCCACCCCCAGCATTCCAGGATCATCTCACCACCAAAGAGTGAGTTTCTGTCAGTTTTCCTATTCTTCCCTTTGTCATCTTAGTAAGCACCATAGCTTTCACTGAGTCTGTTTGTTTTACTGTTTTTGCATTATTTCTGTGCCCATCAGAGTGAGATCATATGAAAGTTGTCCTTCACAATCTTTTCCTTCCTTCCTTCCTTCCTTCCTTCCTTCCTTCCTTCCTTCCTTCCTTCCTTCCTTCCTTCCTTCCTTCCTTCCTTCCTTCCTTCCTTCCTTCCTTCCTTCCTTCCTTCCTTCCTTCCTTCCTTCCTTCCTTCCTTTCTTCCTTCCTTCCTCCATTTATTTTTGTTTTTTTTTGGGGTCACACCCGGCAGCACTCAGAGGCTACTTCTGGCTCTACGCTCAGAGATCAGAAATCGACCCTGGCAAGCTCAGGGGACCCTATGGGATGCATGGATTTGAACCACCGTCCTTATGCATGCAAGGCAAACGCCCTACTGCTGTGCTATCTCTCTGGCCCCCTTTCTTTCTTTCTTTCTTTCTTTCTTTCTTTCTTTCTTTCTTTCTTTCTTTCTTTCTTTCTTTCTTTCTTTCTTTCTTTCTTTCTTTCTTTCTTTCTTTCTTTCTTCTTTCTCTTCTTTCTTTCTTTCTTTCTTTCTTTCTTCTTTCTTTCTTTTCCTTTCTTTCTTTCTTCTTTCTTTTCTTTTCTTTCTTTCTTTCTTTCTTTCTTTTCTTTCTTTCTTTCTTTTCTTTCTTTCTTTCTTTCTTTCTTCTTTTCTTCTTTCTTTCTTTCTCTCTTCTTTCTTTCTTTCTTTCTTTCTTTCTTCTTTCTTTCTTCTTTCTTCTTTCTCTTTCTTTCTCCTTTCTTTCTTTCTTTCTTTCTTTCTTTCTTTCTTTCTTCTTTCTTTTCTTTCTTTCTTTCTTTCTTTCTTTCTTCTTTCTTTCTTTCTTTCTTTCTTTCTTCTTTCTTTCTTTCTTTCTTTCTTTCTTTCTTTCTTTTCTTTCTTTTCTTTCTTTCTCCCTCCCTTTCTCCCTCCTTCCTTCCCTCCTTCCTTCCTTCCTTCCTTCCTTCCTTCCTTCCTTCCTTCCTTCCTTCCTTCCTTCCTTCCTTCCTTCCTTCCTTCCTTCCTTCCTTCCTTCCTTCCTTCCTTCCTTCCTTCTGAAAAATCCGGACGACCCGACCCCCCAGTTGCCCAGCACAGAATAGTGAAAAAGGCACGTGCTCAGCAAATTGCAGGCAAGTTCCAAGTTTAATCTGATCGATCAGAGGTTCGAAACATGCTCGGAGCAGAGCAGAGGTTGCGAACCCCAAGGTCTGAAATCAAGGGGTTTTTATACAGTTTTCAGGTGGGCTGTGTTATTTTTACAGAGGAAACAGGAATGGGCTTTGATATGGGGGAATCCGGAGGTTTTGGGGGTAGGTGTGAGTAGGGTCCAGACTTCAAGTCTCCAAGTGAGCGGGATCCAGACATTAAGTCTCCAAGATGTCTTCAGGATAATTAATGCAAGGTCTGTAAAACCATGGGGAGCCAGCAAATGGATCAGCACCTGTAACTCAGTAGATAAAAGACAAGCAGGTAGTTAACACAGAGGGGAGGGTGAGGGGGGAACATTGCATTGCATGAGAAAGAGACAGACAACTCCCATCAGGAATGTGTAGGGGAAAATATGTTTTTCACTTCTTTCATTTCCCACTCCTTCTTGTTAATAATTCTAATCTTAGAATTAACACAGAAGTAACCGAAGTAACCACTGCTAGCCAAGAACATTGAAGGGATTTTGGGCAGACGGTTTCTCTTCTGTAACTACTTCCTGCTGAGGTGGGGCGGAGTTGGTTTCAGGGGTTAAGTTCAAGGTGCAGCAAGTGGTTACTCAGAGTTTTGTGGGTACTTCCTGATATTGCTGTCTTAGCACCATTAGCTTAACTTCCCCCACTTGAGTGCGGATAAAAGTTACAACTCTGTTTACGATACAGGGTCCTACTGCAACTACTAAGAGTACACTTAGCAGTGGACCAAGTAGAGGCAGGAGGTAGGGGAGGATTCCTCCCCATAGAGACCATAACGGTTGATCATAGAGTTCCTCCCTTCGCTTTGCTAATTCTTCCTGGTGTTTCTTTATTCTGTCTCGTACTATTCCGGATTTATTAACATAAAAGCAACATTCTTCTTGTAAAGCTACACACAATCCTCCTTTCTCGGCTAGGATTAAGTCCAGTCCCCTCCGATTTTGCAGGACCACCCGGGCGAGTGAGTCATGCTGGTCTTGTAGGTCCTGGATAGACTTGTAAACCTGCCGGATGTCTGAGGCCAGTCGATCAGATAACTTATTATACCGGTCCAATGAAACTCCTAACCCTGCAGCTCCCATTCCTAATCCTCCGACCACCCCTAACGCAGCCAGCAGGGGTAGTAATACTACAGCCCTACGAGTTCGGTGTCCTCCCAGGAGGTCTATGCTGGGAAGAGGGACTGGTTCAGTTCCTGGGAGAACATCAATGTTGGGTAGCAGGAAGGCAGGTGCACAAATGCCTGTGCTATTTCTGGGTAACACTGGATAAGCCAAATTTCCTCCACAGACCCAGACCTGTCCTGGGGGGAGGCATCCCAAGTCCAAAGAGACTTCGGAGATGTTAGAGCACCTTGTTGTTGGTACTTGCCCTAAATCTATGGTTAGTGAGTAATTTCTAACATAGCAAGTGGAGGAGTCAAATTCCTGAGGGATTACCTTAAAGGGCTTGGTATAGGTGCAGTTTGAAAAGCTACTTATATTTGGTTTAGGCACAGGTATTGCTAATGGCCAATTGTTACTCATTTTCATGCATAGCCAGCAGTCAGCCGCTAAGCCTGGGTTGGTTTGATTTAAGAGCTTGTGAGTGTACTTTAGAATGTCGTGTATATTTGAATCCAGATCCTCATTTAGCACCCTAGCTTGAAGGGAGGGGTGCTTGGGCCAGTTTGGCATTAGGTTATAAACTTCCTTTTCGGCCCATTCTATGGCTTCCTTTTCTTTTTCTTGATCTGTGGGCCCTCCCCCATCTGATATATGTAAAGGGGCTTTTAGAGGCCAGCAGACCACATCTCCAATATTTGCTAGACAATGTGCTGCCCCGTATGGAGTTTTAAAAGTTTCAGGACCCCATTCACCTCCAGTGCTCCCCTTGTAGGTATCAGTTAGTTTCGCCACCAGGTAGAGTTGGCCATTTTTAACGCACTGCTGATAGGTTTTATAGCACCGTGAGTGTACCTGAGTTAGCTCTACACATCCTGGGGGGCAGGTTCCTTTCGTGTCCGGGGGAAGGGGTTGGGGTTTTTGCTTACATACCCACTGAGCCTTGATTTCACCTGTGGAAGCTGATGGCTTGAGCTGGAGATAGGCCGTTTTAGTGCCACAGTCGACTGCCTGTGTAGCTCGGTACTCAGGTTTGAACTGATGACCTCCGGGGCAGTCACAGGGGTTACCGTAGAGAGTCCTTAACAGCTTTTGGTGTTCCACTGGCCGATCAAACCCCCCTAAGACTGGGGGCATTAGAAGTAACCACAGGAGTTGAGGCAGGAGGAGCAGTTTGCTGGCGTTTAAGCCGGATCTTGAGCGGGTTTTCTGCTCGCTCCACTGCCCACTCATTCTGATTAAATTCTATTGGTGCTGGCTTTAAATGTGAGGCGTGTATCCACGCCGCAATACCGTCTACCTTAACTGCAGTAGGGGTCGTGAGGAGGACAACATACGGTCCCTTCCACCTGGGTTCTAGTGTTAGAGCACGATGTCGCCGCACGAGGACTGAGTCTCCTGGCTTGTAGTTGTGTGGTACTGTCAGGTCCCCGGGCTCGTATGCCTGCTGAAGATTTTTCCAGATGCACTTTTGCAGCGTGGTGACAGCAGCCAGTCGGGCAGTCAAGGGGGAAGAGGAAGCAAGAGAAGGTTCATAAGTATCAGTTATAACTTTTACTGGGGGAGGAGCCCCATATAGGATTTCAAAAGGGGTTAAACTACACTGGGAGGGGAGAGGGGTGTTTCGAGCCCGGAAAAGGGCTGAAGGGAGGAGGGAAATCCAGTCACTTACGCCAGTCTCTAGAGATAATTTAGTTAAAGTCTCCTTAATAGTTCTATTCATACGCTCTACCTGTCCTGAGCTGTGGGGATGATAGGCACAATGTAGCTTCCAATTGATTCCCAGAGCCCTGGCCAATCCCTGACTTACCTGGGCCACGAAAGCAGGTCCGTTATCGGACCCGATTACCTGGGGAAGTCCGAACCTGGGGAAAATATCATCTAGAATTTTCTTAGATACCATTTGCGCAGTTTCATTTTTACAGGGGTAGGCTTCTACCCAGCCGGAAAAAGTGTCCACAAAAACTAATAGGTATTTCAGTCCATATTTGGTGGGCTTGATCTCGGTGAAGTCAATCTCCCAGTGCTGTCCAGGTCGTGTTCCTCTTAATCGTTTTCCCATTTTGATTCTTCCAGGGTAGGCATTTACCAGCTGACATGGCTGGCATGACTTAACAACTTGTTCTGCAAGTCTTTTTATTTCCTCGGGGCGCGTGTCCCCCAGCCAGTCTCTTTCAATTTCTAACATTTTCCTGGGCCCTAGGTGGGTGAGGCGATGGAGTGTTTTTAGGTACTCTTGAATTCTTGAAGTTTTCTCTTGTCTAGGTACTTCCTTGAGTGGCAACAACCTTCTTGCCTCTGGGTCAGGCTCTTCTATTTCTTCCGGATCTAGTTCAGCAATTTTTGTAGTTTTCCACTCCGGCTTGAGTGGAGGTATAGGGATGTCTTCTCTGACCCATACTAATGCCTCCTCCTGATGTGGCCTTGGTCCTGCGACGGGGCAGGGCAGTAGTCCCTCAGCTGCAGCCTTTGCCTCTGCATCTGCTTTTCGGTTCCCTGCTGCTACTGCTCCATTTCCTTTTTGATGTCCGGGGCAGTGAACGATGGCCAGTTCTTTGGGGAGTTGAAGGGCAGATAATAATTCCAGTATTTCCTTTTTATTTTTAATGTCCTTTCCCGCTGAAGTCAGCAGCCCTCGTCTTTGATAAATTATGCCATGGACGTGGGCGGTTCCAAAAGCATACCGACTATCTGTGTAGATGGTGGCTTTCTTCCCCTTTGCTAATTTTAAAGCTTTTGTTAATGCAATTAGTTCTGCCCGCTGAGCAGAAGTTCCATCTGGCAGCCGTTGGGCCCAAACCACTTTACGATTGCTTACTACTGCTGCTCCGGCTCTTCTTTCTCCTCCTTTTACAAAACTGCTCCCGTCTGTAAACCATATCACATCTGACTGCTTTAACGGCTGGTCCTGGAGATCTTTCTGGTACTGCTTTCCTCAGCCAGTATGTCTTGGCATTTGTGCAGTACCGGCTCTGCTTCTTCTTCAGGCAGCAGAGTGGCCGGGTTTAAGGTGGCGGGTACTCCGATATGAATTCTGTCTTTGTCTAGCAGAATACTTTGATAGTGTGTAATTCTTGCGTTTGAGAGCCACCGGTCCGGAGGCTGGTGGATGATGCTTTCCAGTGCATGTGGGGCTACTATAGTTAGCTTTTGCCCAAGGGAGATTTTGTCAGCATCTTTTACCAAAAGGGCCGCGGCTGCAATTGCCCTAAGGCACTTGGGCCAGCCACTGGCTACTGTGTCCAATTTCTTTGATAAGTAGGCAACCGGTCTTTTCCACGGCCCGAGTGTTTGGGTTAAGACGCCTCTGGCCACCCCGCCTCTTTCTTCCAAAAATAAAGTGAATGGCTTACTCACATCAGGTAGAGCCAGCGCTGGGGCGGACAGCAGGGCCGTCTTGATTGCATCGAAGGCTTGTTGGCAATCAGGAGTCCATTCAAATGCTGCATCTCCCTTTGTGAGATGGTATAGAGGTGCTGCCAGGTTGGCAAAACCCGGAATCCATAAACGGCAAAACCCTGCTGTTCCCAGGAACTCACGCAGCTGTCGCCGTGTTGTTGGTGGCGGGATTTGGGCAACTACTTTTTTCCGAGCCTCCGTCAGCCATCGTTTGCCATCACGTAGGGTATATCCTAGGAACGTTACCTCCTGTCTGCATAATTGGGCCTTCTTGGCAGAGGCCCGGTATCCCAGCTGGGCTAGCTCTTGTAGCAAATCTAGAGTGGCTTGCCTGCAACTGCCCTCGGTTTCGGCAGCGATCAACAGGTCATCGACATACTCTAACAGAGTTACCTGTGGGTGTTGTTCGCGAAAAGCACGTAGGTCCTGATGCAAAGCTTCATCAAAAATGGTGGGGGAGTTTTAAATCCTTGCGGGAGTCGTGTCCATGTCAGCTGGCCTGAGATGCCGGCCTCCGTGTCTGTCCACTCGAAAGCAAACAACGGCTGGCTAGCTGGGTGCAAGGGTAAGCAGAAGAAGGCATCTTTCAAATCCAACACAGTGTACCAAATTCTGTCCGGACTGAGGGTACTAAGCAGATTGTAGGGGTTGGGCACCGTAGGGTGAATGTCTTCCACCCGGGCATTAACTGCCCTCAAGTCCTGTACTGGTCTATAGTCCCCGGAGCTAGGTTTCTTGACAGGGAGGAGTGGAGTATTCCATTGGGACTGGCATTTTACCAGAATTCCTTGCTTATAGAGCTTTCTGATGTGGGGAGTTATTCCCTGCTTTGCTTCTTGACTCATGGGGTATTGCCTGATTCTTACAGGGGTTGCGGTTGCCTTTAATTCCACCACTACTGGTGCCTGTAGTTTCGCCAGCCCTAGTCCAGCAGTCTCGGCCCATGCTGCTGGTGCTATTTCTAACCACCAGTCCAGATCTGTTTTGGAGGTATGGATTTCTTCCTCAAATATTCTATACTCGTCTTCAGCTCTCATGGTTAGAATGGATGTTCCAATAGGTTGGACTTTTGGATTCCTAAAAATTACCTCAGGGCCTGTTTCCTCAAAAGTAATTTGTGCCCTTAATTTAGTTAATAGGTCTCGACCCATTAAAGGTGAAGGACAGTCTGGAATGACCAGGAAGGAGTGCTTTATTTCTCCTCTCCCCAGATCCATTGTACGACTAGTAGTCCAGGGTCTGTACTTGCTTCCATTTGCTCCCTGTACTAAAGTTAGTTTGTTTGCCAATGGCCCTAGTGGTTTCTTCAGGACTGAATATACTGCTCCTGAATCTAACTCAAAATCCACGGGAGTCCCCTCCACTTTAAACTTAGCCCTGAGCTCCGGGAGGGGATTGGAGCCCCGACCCCCTCATTCGGAGTCTATTGCTAGGGTTTTTGTTGAGCGAGGTTTCGGGGGTTGGGAGCACTCCCGTGCCCAGTGCCCTATCTGTCCACATCGAACACACTGGTCCTTCTCGAGCTTGCGCGGCTTCCGTCGTGATCCTAAATCGCGACGCGGGCCTGAGCTCCATCCCGGGTTCTTACGTGGGCCCAGGTCCCTGTCTGCCCTTTCTGCACTGACTGCTACGGCCAGGGCTCTTGCTATTTCCTTAGTTCTCCTGTAATCTCTCCGATCTTCCTTCCGCTCTCTCTCTAATCTTTCTTTCTCTTCCTCTTTCTTCTTACGCTTTTCTCTCTCTTCTTCCCACTCTCTACGTTCCTTTTCTAACCTTTCTTCTCTTTCTTCTTTTGTTTCTCTTTTCTCATATATCTTTTCTGCCTCTTTTAACACATCCTGCAAATTTTTGCCTTGTATGTTTTCTAGCCGCTATAGCTTCCTTCTAATATCTGTTGCTGACTGTCCTACAAAAGCCATGATTACTGATGCCTGATGGACCTCAGAAGCAGGGTCAAATGGGGTATATCGCCTATATGCCTCCATTAGTCTTTCTAGGAAGACAGCTGGTGGCTCCTCTGGCCCTTGTATTATTTCTTTTACCTTGGCTAAATTTGTGGGCTTTCTAGCAGCTTCCCGGAGACCTCTCATGAGTGTCTGGCGATAAGTGGACAGATGTTCCCTACCTCCAGGAGCGTTGGGGTCCCAGTCAGGTCTGCGCAAAGGAAAGATGTCATCTATTTCATCAGGCCTGTCGGTGATCAGACCACCATTCCCAATCACATTTTTCCGTGCTGCGGCCAGGATTCTATTTTGTTCCTCAGTAGTAAAGAGGGTTTTTATCAGTTGTTGGCAATCATCCCAGGTTGGTTGATGAGTGTTCATTAGGGAGTCAAAAAGGTTGATTAATTTAGTAGGGTCCTCTGAAAAAGAAGGATGATTTAGCTTCCAATTGTACAAATCAGAGGAGGGAAAAGGCCAGTACTGTAAGGTAGGCATATTTCCACCATGCCCATCGGGCAAAGGAACGTTGGGGACCACTGGTCTTAGTGGCATTATAGATGCTGCAAGAGGGGCAGAGCTTTGTCCTCTTAGCTGGCCCCGGGTCCCTGCAGCTGGTCATGTGCGTCCATCCCCTCCCTCTGAGTCAGGGGGGGAAGGTGGATAGTATGATACCTGTCCGTCTGTTGTTAAAACAGAAGGCAGGCAAGGGGCCCGGTCATGCCCCTTGGTTAATAGTGGTGGTGGTGGCTGGGGAGGGGCAGTGGGAGCTGACAGTGTGGATGGTTCCCCTCTCCCGAATGCAGGCGCTGCGGTGAGCCGCCGCGTCCCCTGGTCTGCACTTCCTGCATTCCCGCAGATCGAGGCAGGAGCTGGGGTGGGCTGTCCCCCTCTTCCTAGTGCAGGTGCTGGGGTGACCCACCACGCCCCCTGACCTGCTCCCTGCTTCTCTGAACTTTCGCAAGTTGAGGGAGACGCAGAGAGGGCAGACGCAGAGAGGGCAGACGCTCTCTGCTTTGCAGACCCGGGAAACAGCCACGCCCCCTGACCTGCTCCCTGCTTCTCCGAACTTTCGCAAGTTGAGGGAGACGCAGGGAGGGCAGACGCTCCCCGCTCTGCAGACTCGGAAAGTAGCCACGCCCCCTGACCTGCTCCCTGCTTCTCCGAACTTTCGCAAGTTGAGGGAGACGCAGGGGAGAGAGGTGCCTCCCGTTGTGTGGATGCGGGCTGGGCGAATCTCCGTTCTGTGGGCCTGTAGGGGGGGGGGGCTCGAAAAGAAGAAGATCAGTTGTATCTGGATAAATGTTGGGGAACTGTGGTGGGCATAGAGGTGAGCCGGGAGGGGCTTGCTTCGTTATCTCCTCCGGGGCGCCTCCTTCTTGGGTTCTTACGGGAAGAATGCTATGGTTAGTAGGTGGGGGTAAGGAAGAGCGCTCAGGGTCAGGCGGCAAGGCGACCAGGCTGTCGGGAGCTGTTGGAAACAGAAAGGGGCGCATCCATTCCGGGGGGCTTTCACACAAATCTTCCCAAACAAGAATATAGGACTCCTGTTCTGGGTGTCCCTCGGGTTTGGCGCAGTAGATAACGCTTTTTACTTTCTGTACCGATGGCAAATGAAAAGAGCCTCCCTTAGGCCATTCTACACCAAAGGAGGGCCATTCGGAAGAGCAAAATGCCTGCCATTTTCTCTTCTTTATAACCCAAGATTGTTTTTTTGCCCTTTTGTTAACTTCTTTCCAGTGCTCTAGTGTAAGAGCAAGTGGTGTGGATGGTACCTGTCCCATTGC